>NC_090827.1:132410449-133660449 GCF_028021215.1 Eschrichtius robustus
ATAGTGTAGCCCACATGCTACTGGTTTAAACAGAGATTTTCCCCCAGGGCCACTTCTGGGGCACTTCTACAAAAATAGTAACTGATACTACATTTTCCAGGAAATGCCAGAGTATCATAGAATGGGAAATCAGTTTTTATTTCAGAGTCTGAGTAGCAGATAGTTCTTTGGGCCGAAGGGAGATTAAAGTGTGTGCGTCGCCTGTTAGAAAGGCAGAATCCGGTGACTGCAGAAAGACCACAGCCACAAGATCACTGCAGACATGGGGGTATTCAGATTAGAGAGTTGGGGAGCTGTAAAATTCCTGAGGTTGGTAAGCAAGGCAGGCAGCCAGAATTTTGTGCAGTGTTTTGGAAGGAAACAACATTTTCTGAAGAAATTGATTGCATGCTGCTTAAAGACCAAATTTGGAACAATAAACAAAGGCATAAAAGTTCTCTATGATTTGTATCAGGAACTCTGAACTGCATAGGATGTAAGGGAAGAGTCCTTTAGCTGCACTGGTCAAAGGCAATGGCCAGTTTTTGAGTGAAGACACAGAGGCCATCCACACCTACCATATACCCTTCTTGTATAGCCCATGTATGCTTAAATGTGTATAATTCCCATCACAGAATAAATTTACAGTCAGTCTCAGCAAGCACAGCACAACATGACTGATTCAGACTTCCCAGGTTTGAATCCTGGCTCTGCCATGTACTCACTGGGGAAGCTTGGGCAGTTTTTTCATCTGTAAAATAGAGTCCATAAAAGTACCTTCTCTCAAAAAGCTGTTATGTAGATTAAAAGATTTCATATTTGTAAACCACCTAGAAGAGTGACTTCACACTGCTATAGAAATGCTTCTGAAATAAGTAAAGCTTCATCAAGCCTCAAATTAGAAATTTCTTTCTGACTTTATTATGTGTAGTCGTGTTCCTGGATCAGGTGTCTGTCTGATAATCAAAGTCCCAGCTCTGGCATTCAGACGTGCAGAAAGTAAGATAGGCCATACTTCTTTTGGAAACATGTTTTACTGGGATTATCTCTACCTGAATGAGGACTGTGCTATAACACCCACTTAGAGGGTATCAGGATGACAGACAGGATACAATTTAAGAATCTGAGGGCATCATTTGTCTATTACTCTCATATCAGGAAATAGGATGTAAATAAACTTCCTTGGATGTCAAGAATACCAAACAGCGCATGAGATTCAACCATTCATCCTCAAAACTCTGCCCAGTATTTGTATTTGTTTGGCTGGTTGGCTGGTTTGCTAGTTTGTTTGTTTGCTTTTTATGTTTATTGTTCAGCTTTTTTACAGCCTGGAGAAGAGACATGAAATCGCAGAAGCCTATGCTTCTCGGATTTTCTGGGGTTGGCAATGCTCAGGGCAGAGGCAGCCCTTTGAATTATGGGTCTCGGCCAGTGTCGGCCACAAGGAAAAATGAATGGCCACACAGTCCTAAGGGGCCAGTATTTCTTTTTTTAGTTTTATTTGCATTTATTTTTTTGTGGCATTTATTCCCAGACCATACATTTTTTGTTTCTTCCGTTTCTTCTGGGTTATCTTTTTCTTCTGTGCAACCCCCTTTTCTGGTTTAGGAACAATCTGTTCTTTTCCAGTAAGGATCATCTCAATGTGGCAGGGAGAGCTCGTGTATGGGTTGATCCGACCACGAGCTCTGTAAGTCCTGCGCTGCATCTTGGGGATTTTGTTCACCTGGGTACACTCCATGACCAGAGAATCTACATCTAAGCCCTTAAGTTCAACATTACTCTCTGCATCTTTGAGCATGTGCAGTAAAAATTCAGCAATCTTTTTGGGTCACTGACCGTGCGTCCAGCCCCACTGTTTGGCCTGGGCACACCTACCAACTCGACCACCGTAACAAAGGAATGGCACACATTGCTTCTATAAAGTGACATCTTTCAGATACTTGGTAGCTTTTCTGCTCTGCATACCTTTAATGGCCTGGGCAGTTTCACGAGTGTTCTTAGAGTGAACATGAAGATTTGAACCTCTTGACTTGCATGATTTTGTGGGGTTTTCTGGGTCAAGTGAATAGCAAACCATTTTTAGAAGTCACCTCAGGCCACTTACCAGAAAAGCAGGGGCTAATATTTCTATATCACATAGAAGCTGAAGCCCAAATTCACCGTATCTGCAGCATGGACTCAAAGAAGCTACCCAGTGACATTCTGCCCCCAAAGTGCTCTGGCTAACAGGTTACAAGCCTCATCTTTGATGGGCCAGTGACTCTCTGAGCTGGTTTAGTGGCAAAACACTGTTGACCTCAGCCAATTTCTACATGGCATCATCATGGTAAAAGGTTGACTCTACGCAGCTCCTCTGGCCATACCTGCCCAGAGCGGTAAAAAAGGAATGTGTGACAGCACCGTGCATTCTGAGTGGCATAAGCAGCTGACACCCTCCCACTTGGGATTTTAAGTTTTCATCCTTTTTAATGTGCGCAAGTGTCATAAGACTTTGACACGTCTCCCAGGATTTCTCGGGATCTTTCCCGAAGAGCCTTTGCCCTAGAGCCCTATTGCTCCAGACTGTACCTCCGCTCTCTCCCTCTGCTGTTCTCTTTACAGCTAGACTTGCAAGGTAGATTTGTGTTAAAACACTTAAAAATGAAGATTATATTAATACAGCTCAAAATTTACCTTATTTTGTTCAAAAAAAAAAAAAAGCACAGAGTGAATTGTCGAGTTTGAGCTATGAATGAAGCTTTGGGTAGATTTCAAGGCAACAATGCCAATTGGCCTACTGAGTTTATCCCAAAGTGGACCGAAAGTTTGAGGAATCTGGCTGTGCTACTTAGATTGCCTAACCCATCCCATTAAATATTATTTTCTAGACCCCAAATTTCCCTTTTAGATCATTATCCATTGTCTGTTTTCTCACCTCTGGTGATTACTGGGCTCCTGCACCACTGGAAGTACAGCAGAAACACGCAACACATTCTTTTTTGAATTATGCTCCTAACCCTGTTTCTAAGTCCCAAGCAAACTCTCATCATCCTAAATTTACACATTCCTATTCTTCCTTAGAGAATGGTATGCATTTCGATTACTAAAATAATATAGTGGAAAAATATTTGCAATAGAACTTGTTATTTCTCTTTATTTTTAATTTTTATACGATTTTTAAAGGTTTCACTCCATTTACAGTTATTACAAAATATTGACTATATTCCCCATGTTGTACAATACATCCTTGTAGCCTATCTTACACCCAATAGTTTAAACCTCCCACTCCTCCACTCCTATTTTGCCCACCCCGTTCTCCCCAAGGGTAACCACTAGTTTGCTCTCTATATCTGTGAGTCTGCTTCTTTTTTGCTATATTCACTAGTTTGTTGTATTGTTCAGATTCCACATATAAACGATATCATACAGTAGTTGTCTTTTCTGTTTGACTTATTTCACTTAGCATAATACCCTCCAAATTCATCCATTTTGCTGCAAATGGCAAAATTTCATTCTTTTTTATGGATGAATAGTATTCCATTGTGTGTGTGATATATCACACACACACACACACACACCACATCCTCTTTATCCTTTCATCTGTTGATGGACACTTAGGCTGCTTCCACATTTTAACAATTTGTAAATAATGCTGTTATGAACATTGGGGTGCATGTATATTTTTGAATTAGTGTTTTCATTTTTTTGGACATATATACACAGGAGTAGAATTGCTGGGTCATATGGTAGTTTTACTTTTGTTTTTTGTTTTTTTTTTGACACCTTTATTGGAGTATAATTGCTTTACATGGTTGTGTTAGTTTCTGCTGTATAACAAAGTGAATCAGCTATATGTATACATATATCCCCATATCCCCTCCCACTTGTGTCTCCCTCCCACCCTCCCTATCCCACCACTCTAGGTGGTCACAAAGCACCGAGCTGATCTCCCTGTGCTATGCGGCTGCTTCCCACTAGCTATCTATTTTACATTTGGTAGTGTATATATGTCCATGCCACTCTCTCACTTCTTCCCAGCTTCCCCTTCCCCGTGTCCTCAAGTCCATTCTCTAAGTCTGTATCTTTATTCCTGTCCTGCCCCTAGGTTCTTCAGAACATTTTTTTTTATTCCATGTATATGTGTTAGCATATGGTATTTATTTTTCTCTTTCTGACTTACTTCACTCTGTATGACAGACTCTAGGTCCATCCATCTCACTACAAATAACTCAATTTTGTTTCTTTATATGGCTGAGTAATATTCCATTGTATATATGTGCCACATCTTTATCCATTCATCTGTCGATGGACACATAGGTTGCTTCCATGTCCTGGCTATTGTAAATAGTGCTGCAGTGAACGTTGTGGTACATGACTCTTTTTGAATTATAGTTTTCTCAGGGTATATGCCCAGCAGTAGGATTGCGGGGTCATATGGTAGTTCTATTTTTAGCTTTTTAAGGAACCTCCATACTGTTCTCCATAATGGCTGTATCAATTTACATTCCCACCAACAGGGCAAGAGGGTTCCCTTTTCTCCACACCCTCTCCAGCATTTATTGTTTCTAGATTTTTTGATGATGGCCATTCTGAGCAGTGTGAGGTGATACCTCATTGTAGTTTTGATTTGCATTTCTCTAATGATTAGTGATGTTGAGCATCCTTTCATGTGTTTGTTGGCAATCTGTATATCTTCTTTGGATAAATGTCTATTTAGGCCCTCTGCCCATTTTTGGATTGGATTTTCTGTTTTGTTGATATTGAGCTGCATGTGCTGCTTGTATATTTTGGAGATTAATCCTTTGACAGTTGCTTTGTTTGTAAATATTTTCTCCCATTCTGAGGGTTGTCTTTTAGTCTTGTTTATGGTTTCCTTTGCTGTGCAAAAGCTTTTAAGTTTCATTAGGTCCCATTTGTTTATTTTTGTTTTTATTTCCATTTCTCTAGGATGTGGGTCAAAAAAGATCTTGCTGTGATTTTTGTCAGAGTGTTCTTCTATGTTTTCCTGTAAGAGTTTTATAGTATCCGGTCTTACATTTAGGTCTTTAATCCATTTTGAGTTTATTTTTGTGTATGGTGTTAGGGAGTGTTCTAATTTCATTCTTTTACATGTAGCTGTCCAGTTTTCCCAGCACCACTTATTGAAGAGGCTGTTTTTTCTCCACTGTATATTCTTTCCCCCTTTATCAAAGATAAGGTGACCATATGTGCATGGATTTATCTCTGGGCTTTCTATCCTGTTCCATTGATCTATATTTCTGTTTTGGTGCCAGTACCATACTGTCTTGATTACTGTAGCTTTGTAGTATAGCCTGATTCCTCCAGTTCCGTTTTTCTTTCAAAAGATTGTTTGGCTATTTGGGGTCTTTTGTGTTTCCATACAAATTGTGAAATTTTATGTCTAGTTCTGTGAAAAATGTCATTTGTAGTTTGATATGGATTGCATTGAATCTGTAGATTGCTTTGGGTAGTATAGTCATTTTCACAATGTTGATTGTTCCAATCCAAGAACATGGTATATCTCACCATCTGGTTATATCATCTTTAATTTCTTTCATCAGTGTCTTATAGTTTTCTGCATATAGGTCTTTTGTCGTCTTAGGTAGGTTTATCCCTAGGTATTTTATTCTTTTTGTTGCAATGGTAAATGGGAGTGTTTCCTTAATTTCTCTTTCAGATTTTTCATCATTAGTGTATAGGAATGCAAGAGATTTCTGTGTATTAATTTTGCATCCTGCTACTCTACCAAATTCATTGATTAGCTCTAGTAGTCTTCTGGTAGCCTCTTTAGGATTCTCTATGTAGAGTATCATGTCATCTGCAAACAGTGACAGTTTTACTTCTTCTCTTCTGATTTGGATTCCTTTTATCTCTTTTTCTTCTCTGATTGCTGTGGCTAAAACTTCAAAAACTATGTCGAATAACAGTGGTGAGAGTGGGCAGCCTTGTCTTGTTCCTGATCTTAGAGGAAATGGTTTCAGTTTTTCACCATTGAGAACGATGTTGGCTCTGGGTTTGTCATATATAGCTTTTATTATGTTTGAGGTAGCTTCCCTCTATGCCTATTTTCTGGAGAGTTTTTACCATAAGTGAGTGTTGAATTTTGTCAAAAGCTTTTTCTGCATCTATTGAGATGATCATATGGTTTTTCTCCTTCAATTTGTTAATATGGTGTATCACATTGATTGATTTGTGTATATTGAAGAATCCTTGCATTCATGGGATAAACCCCACTTGATCATGGTGTACAACCCTTTTAATGTGCTGTTGGATTCTGTTTGCTAGTATTTTGTTGAGAATTTTTACATCTATGTTCATCAGTGATATTGGTCTGTAGTTTTCTTTCTTTGTGACATCTTTGTCTGGTTTTGGTATCAGGGTGATGGTGGCCTTGTAGAATGAGTTTGGGAGTGTTCCTCCCTCTGCTATATTTTGGAAAAGTTTGAGACGGATAGGTGTTAGCTCTTCTGTAAATGTTTGATAGAATTCGCCTCTGAAGCCATCTGGTCCTGGGCTTTTGTTTGTTGGAGGATTTTTAAACACAGTTTCAATTTCAGTGATTGTGATTGGTCTATTTATATTTTCTATTTCTTCCTGGTTCATTCTCGGAAGGTTGTGCTTTTCTAAGAATTTGCCCATTTCTTCCAGCTTGTCCATTTTATTGGCATATAGTGGCTTGTAGGAATCACGCATGATCCTTTGTATTTTGTATTTCTGCAGTGTCAGTTGTTACTTCTTTTCCATTTCTAATTCGGTTGATATGAGTGTTCTCCTTTTTTTTCTGGATGAGTCTGACTAATGGTTTATCAATTTTGTTTATCTTCTCAAAGAACCAGCTTTTACTTTTATTGATCTTTGCTCTTGTTCCCTTCATTTCTTTTTCATTTATTTCTGATCTGATCTTTATGATTTCTTTCCTTCTGCTAACGTTGGGGTTTTTGTGTTCTTCTTTCTCTAATTGCTTTAGGTGTAAGCTTAGGTTGTTTATTTGAGATTTTTCTTGTTTCTTGAAGTAGGATTGTATTGCTATAAACTTCCCTCTTAGAACTGCTTTTGCTGCATCCCAAACGTTGTGGGTTGTCATATTTTCACTGTCAGTTGTTTCTAGGTATTTTTTGATTTCCTCTTTGATTTCTTCAGTGATCTCTTGGTTATTTAGTAGCGTATTGTTTAGCCCTCATGTGTTTGTATTTTTTACAGTTTTTTTCCCTGTAATTGATATCTAGTCTCGTTGCATTATGGTCGGAAAAGATACTTGATATGATTTCAATTTTCTAAATTTACCAAGGATTGATTTGTGACCCAAGATATGATCTGGCTTGGAGAATGTTCCATGTGCACTTGAGAAGAACGTGTATTCTGTTGTTTTTGGGTGGAATGTCTTATAAATATCAATTAAGTCCATCTTGTTTAATGTGTCATTTAAAGGTTGTGTTTCCTTATTTATTTTCATTTTGGATGATCAGTCCATTGGTGAAAGTGGGGTGCTCAAGTCCCCTACTATAATTGTGTTCCTGTCAATTTCCCCTTTTATGGTTGTTAGTATTTGCCTTATGTATTGAGGTGCTCCTATGTTGGGTGCATAAATATTTACAATTGTTATATCTTCTTCTTGGATCGATCCCTTGATCATTATGTAGTGTCCTCCTTTGTCTCTTATAATAGTCTCTATTTTAAAGTCTATTTTGTCTGATATGAGAATTGCTACTCCAGCTTTCTTTTGATTTCCATTTGCATGGAATATCTTTTTCCATCCCCTCACTTTCAGTCTGTATGTGTCCGTAGGTCTGAGATGGGTCTCTTGTAGACAGCATATATACGGGTCTTCTTTTTGTATCCATTCAGCCAGTCTATGTCTTTTGGTTGGAGCATTTAATCCATTTACATTTAAGGTAAATATCGATATGTGTGTTCCTATTACCATTTTCTTAATTGTTTTGGGTTTGTTATTGTAGGTCTTTTCCTTCTCTTGTGTTTCCTGCCTAGAGAAGCTCCTTTAGCATTTGGTGTAAAGCTGGTTTGGTGGTGCTGAATTATCTTAAGTTTTACCTCTGTGTATCTTTTGCTTCTCTGTCAAATCTGAATGTGATCCTTGCTTGGTAGAGTAATTTTGGTTGTAGGTTTTTCCCTGTCATCACTTTAAATATGTCCTGCCACTCCCTTCTGCCTTGCAGAGTTTCTGCTGAAAGATCAGCTGTTAACCTTATGGCGATTCCCTTGTATGTTATTTGTTGCTTTTCCCTTGCTGCTTTTATATTTTTTTCTTTGTATTTAATTTTTGATAGTGTGATTAATATGTGTCTTGTTGTGTTTTTCCTTGGATTTATCCTGTATGGGACTCTGCACTCCTGGACTTGATTGACTATTTCTTTTCCCATGTTAGGGATGTTTTCAACTATAATCTCTTCAAATATTTTCTCAGACCCTTTTTTTTCTCTTCTTCTGGAACCCCTATAATTCGAATGTTGGTGTGTTTAATGTTGTGCCAGAGGTCTCTGAGACTGTCCTCAGTTCTTTTCATTCTTTTTTCTTTATTCTGCTCCACGGTAGTTATTTCCACTATTTTAACTTCCAGGTCACTTATCTGTTCTTCTGCCTCAGTTATTCTGCTATTGATTCCTTCTAGAGAATTTTAAATTTCACTTATTGTGTTGTTCATCATTGTTTGTTTGCTCTTTAGTTCTTCTCGGTCCTTTTTAAACGTTTCTTGTATTTTCTCTATTCTATTTCCAAGATTTTGGATATCTTTACTACCATTATTCTGAATTCTTTTTCAGGTAGACTGCCTATTTCCTCATCATTTGTTTGGTCTGGTGGGTTTTTACCTTGAGCCTCCATCTGCTGCATATTTTCTGTCTTCTCATTTTGTTTAAGTTACTGTGTTTGGGGTCTCCTTTTTGCAGGCTGCAGGTACATAGTTCCCATTGTTTTTGGTGTCCGCCCCCAGTGGCTAAGGTTGGTTCAGTGGGTTGTGTAGGCTTCCTGGTGGAGGGGACTGGTGCCTGTGTTCTGGTGGGTTGGCCTGGATCTTGTCTTTCTGGTGGGCAGGGCCATGTCCAGTGGTGTGTTTTGGGGTGTCTGTGAACTTAGTGTGATTTTAGGCAGCCTCTCTGCTAATGGGTGGGGTTGTGTTCCTGTCTTGCCAGTTGTTTGGCATTGGGCGTAGCATTGAGATGGAGGTTTTTGGGAGAGCTCTTTGCCAACTGATATTACGTGGGGCTGGGAGGTCTCTGGTGGTCCAGTGTCCTGAACTTGGCTCTTCCACCTCAGAGGCTCAGGCCTGACACCAGGCCAGAGCACCAAGACCCTGTCAGCCACATGGCTCAGATGAAAAGTGAGGAAAAAAAGAAAGAAAAATATAATAGTAAATAAATAAAATTTTTAAAAAATTATTAAAATAATTTTTTTAACAATTATTAAAATAAAAAGTAATAATATTTTAAAAAGAGAGAGCAACCAAACCAATAAACAAATCCACCAATGATAACAAGTGCTAAAAACTATACTAAGATAAACATAAAAATCAGAAACAAGTCAGTCGCAGACAGCAAACCCCATGTCTACAGTTACTCCCAAAGTCCACTGCCTCAATTTTGGGATAAATCATTGTCTATTCAGGTATTCCACAGATGCAGGGTACCTCACGTTGATTGTGGGGATTTAATCCTATGCTCCTGAGCTCCATGGAGAAATTTCCCTTTCTCTTTTTCGTTCACACAGCTCCTGGGGTTCAGCTTTGGTTTTGGCCCCACCTCTGCTTGTAGGTCGCCCTCAGGCCTCTGTTCCCACCCAGACAGGATGGGGTTAAAGCAGCAGCTGATTACGGGGCTCTGGCTCACTCCTTTTGGGAAGTCTGAGGTCTTCTTCCAGCATTCAGTAAGTGTTCTGTAGGAGTTGTTCTACATGTAGATGTATTTTTGATGTATTTGTGGAGAGGATGGTGATCTCCACGTCTTACTCCTCCACCATCTTGAAGGTCCCCCCACACGTTTCTTTTTGAATTGTAGTTTTCTCCTGATATATGCCCAGGAGTGGGACTGAAGGATCATTTGGTAGCTTTATTTTTAGTTTTTAAAGGAGCCTCCATACTGTTCTCTATAGTGGCTGTACCAATATACATTCTTATCAACCGTGTAGGAGGGTTCCCTTTACTCCACACCCTCTCCAGCATTTATTGTTTGTAGACATTTTGATGATGGCCATTCTGACTGGTGTGAGGTAATATCTCATTGTAGTTTTGCTTTGTGTTTCTCTAGTAATTAGTAATGTTGAGGATTTTTTCCTGTGATTTTGGCCCTCTGTATGTCTTCTTTGGAGAAATATCTATTTAGGTCTTCTGCCCATTTTTCGATTGGGTTGTTTGTTTTTATGATATTGAGCTTCATGTGCTGTTTTAAATTTTGGAGATTAATCCCTTGTCCGTTGCATTGTTTGCAAATATTTTCTCGCATTCTGTGGGTTGTCTTTTTGTTTTGTTTATGTTTTCCTTTGCTGTGCAAAAGCTTTTTAGTTTCATTAGGTCCCATTTGTTTATTTTTGTTTTTATTTTCATTACTCCAGGAGGTGGATCCAAAAGATATTACTGCAATTTATGTCAAAGAGTGTTCTGCCTATGTTTTCCTCTAAGAGTTTTATAGTATCTAGTCTTACATTTAGGTCTTTAATCTATTTTGAGTTTATTTTGTGTATGGTGTTAGGAAATGTTCTAATTTCATTCTTTTACATGTACCTGTCCAGTTTTTCCCAGCACCACTTGTTGAAGAGACTGTCTTTTCTCCATTGTATATTCTTGCCTCCTTTGTTGTAGATTAATTGACCATAGGTGTGTGGGTTTATTTCTGGGCTCTCTATTCTGTTCTATTGGACTATAACTGTCTTTGTGCCAGTACCATACTCTTTTGATTAAAGTAGCTTTGTAGTATAGTCTGAAGTCAGGGAGCCTGATTCCTCCTGCTCCATTTTTCTTTCTCAAGATTGCTTTGGCTATACGAGGTCTTATGTGTTTCCATACAAATTAAAAAAATTTTGGTTCTAGTTGTGTGAAAAATGCCATAGATAATTTGATAGTGATTGCTTTGAATCTCTAGATTGCCTTGGGGAATGTGGGCATTTTAACAGTATTGATTCTTCCAGTCTGAGAACATGGTATATCTTTCCATCTGTTTATGTTGTCTTCGATTTCTTTCATCAGCGAGTTACAGTTTTTGGAGTACAGTTCTTTTTCCTCCTTAGGTAGGTTTATTCCTAAGTATTTTATTCTATTTAATGCAGTGGTAAATGGGATTTTTTTCTTTAAATTGTCTTTCTTATCTTTTGTTTTTAGTGTATAGAAATGCAAGAGATTTCTGTGTATTAATTTTATATCTTGCAATGTTACCAGATTCATTTGTGAGCTCTAGTAGTTTTCTGGGAGCATCATTAGGATTTTCTATGTATAGTATCATGTCATCTGCAAACAGTGACAGTTTTACTTCTGCTTTTCCAGTTTGGATTCCTTTTATTTTTTTTTCTTCTCTGCATGCTGTGGCTAGGACTTCCAAAACTATGTTGAATAATAGTGCTGAGAGTGGACATCCTTGTCTTTTTCCTGATGTTAGAGGAAATACTTTCACCTTTTCACCTGATGTGAGCCTGATGTGGGGCTCATAACTCACACTCCTGTGGGAGAACCTCTGGGATATAATTATTTTACAGTTTGTGGGTCACCCACCCGTCAGGTATGGGATTTGATTTTATTGTGAATGGTCCCTTCCTACTGTATCATGGCTTCTTCTTTGTCTTTGGATGTAGAATATCTTTTTTGGTAGGTTCTGGTATTTTTTGTTGATGGTTGTTCAGCAGTTAGTTGTGATTTTGGTGTTTTCATGAGAGAGGTGAGCTCAAGTCCTTCTTCTTAGCCATCTTGTCTCCAGACTCTCTCTGCATATTTTTTAATTGGATTTTTTTTTCCTATTGAGTTGTATGAATTCCTTATATTTTTTATTATTAATCCCTTATCTGATATATTGTTTACAAATACTTTCTCCCAGTATGTTGGTTACCTTTTCATTTTGTTGATTGCTTCTTTTGCTATGGAAAACCTTTTTATTTGACGTAGTTCCACAAACATCAAACTAATGCAGTAGTTGGTTAATTTTTGTTTTGTTTCTTGGTTTTTTGGTGTCATATTCAAAACATTGCTCCAAGACCAATGTCAAGCAGATTTTACACTATGTTTTCTCTAGGTGTTTCATGGTTTCAAGTCTTACGTTTAAGTCTTTAATCCATTTTGAGTTTATTTTTGTGAGTGGTGTGAGATAGGGGTCTGCATGTGAATATCCATTTTTCCCAAAACCATTTATTGAAAACTTTATCTTTTGCCATTGAGCATTTTTTGGCTCCCTTGTGAATATTAGTTGACCATATATGCATGGATTTGTTTCTGAGCTCTCTATTCCATGGGGCTATGTGTCTGTTTTTATGACATTAACATACTTATTGATTACTAAATCATTGTAGTATAGTTTGAAGTCAGAAAGTGTGATGCCTCCAGCTTTGTTCTTCTTGTTCAAGATTACTTAGGCTATTCAAGGTCTTTTGTGGTTTCTTATGAGTTTTAGGATTGTTATTTCTATTTCTGCAAAAAGTGCCATTGGAATTTTGATAGAAATTGCATCCTATAGATGACTTTGGGTGGTATGGGCATTTAACAATATTCTTTTGATCCATGAATATGAGCTATCTTTTCATTTATTTGTGTCTTTAATTTTTTTCATCAATGTCTAATAGTTTTCAATGTAGAGATCTTTCACTCCTTGGTTAAATTTATTCCTAAGTATTTTACTGTTTTTCCTCAAGCTTTATTGACATATAACTAACATATAGCATTGTGTAAGTTTACAGGTTTACTTGGTACATTTATAGATTGCAAAATGATTACCACCATATTATTAGATACCACTTCCATCCCATCATATAATTACCATTTCTTTTCTGTTGTGAGAACATTCAAGATTTACTCTCTTAGCAACATTCTAGTATATGGTATAGTATTATTAGTTATAATCACCATGCTGTACCTTGGATCCCCAAATTTATTAATCTTATAACTGGAGGTTTGCACACTTTGATGAATATCTCCCCATTTCCACCACATGCTAACTTCATGTAACCACCACTCTACTCTGTTTCTGTGAGTTTGTCTTTTTTAGATTCTACATATAAGTGATATCATACAGTATTTGTCTTTCTCTAACTTATTTCACTTAACATAATGCCCTCAAGGTGTGTGTGTATGTGTGTATGTGTGTGTGCATCTTCTTTATGTAATCATCTGTTGAAGGACATGTTTCCATGGCTTTTCTACTGTGAATAATGCTTCAACGAACATGGAAGTGCAGATATCTCTACAAGATCTTGATTTCAATTTCTTTGGATATATATGCAGAAGTGGGATTGCTGGGTCATATTGTAGTTCTATTTTTAATTTTTTGAGGACCTCCATATTCTTTTCCATAGTGGCTATACCAATTTACATTTCCACCCACAGTGCAAGAGGGTTCCCTTTTCTGCACACCCTCACCAATACTTGCTATCTCTTGTCTTTTTAATGAGAGGCATTCTAACTGGTGTTAGGTGATATCTCATTGTGTTTTGAGTTGTATTTACCTAATGATTAGTGATGTTGAACACCTATACATGCACCTGTTGGCCATTTTTTACCTCTTCCTTGGAAAACTATCTATTCAGTTCCTCTGCCCATTTTTTTAAACAACTGAATTGTTAGTTTTTTGTTATTCAATTGTGAGTTCTTTATATATTTTGGATATAACCTTATCATATATATAATTTACAAATATGTTCTCCCATTCTATAGATTGCCTTTTCATTTTGTTGATTGTTTTATGTGTAAAAGCTTTTCAGTTTAACATAGTCCCACTTACTGGTTTTTGCTTTGTTGATGGTGTTGTCACATTCAGTAAATCACTGCTGAGACCAATGCCAAGGAGATTTTCTCATTTTCTTCTAGGACTTTCATGGTTTCAAGTCTTAAATTTAAGTATTTATTCCAGTTTGAGTTCATTTTTGTGAGTGGAGAAAGGTAGGGGGCCGATATCATTCTTCTGCATGTGGTTATCCAGTTTTCCCAATACCATTTATTGAAGAGACATTTCTCCACTGAACATCCTTGGCTCCCTTGTCAAATATTAGTTGACTCTATATGAGGGGGTTCATCTCTGGGCTCTCAGCTCTGTTCCAAACAGTACCGTACTGTTTTGACTATAATAGCTTTGTAGTATAGCTTGAAATCAGGAAGTGTGATGCCTCCAACTTCGTTTTCTTTCTTAGGATTGCTTTGGCTCTTTGGGGTCTTTTGTGGCCCTATACAAATTTTAGGATTTTTTTTCTATTTCTGTGAAAAATGCCACTGGGAGTACATTGAATCTATAGATGGCTTTGGGTGGTATGGACATGTTAACAACATTAATTCCTCCAGTCCATGAACACAAGATATCTTTCCATTTGTTTGTGTCCTCAGTTTCTTCCATTGAAGTCTTGTGGTTTTCAATTCAAAGAATTTCACCTCCTTGGTTAGTTTATTCCTAAGTATTTTATTGTTTTTGATGCTATTGTGGCTGGGAGTATTTCTTTCTTTTTTCATACATTTTATTGATTGTTGAATATACTATTGTTATATATATTCAGGTGTTTTTCTATATGTTGATTTTGTATCCTGAAACCCTACTGAATTTGTTGATTAGTTCTAGCAGTGTTTTGTGCAGACTTTGGGATTTTCTATATGTAAGATCATATCATCTGCAAAAAAAGACAATTTTGCTTCTTCTTCCTCTCTTATTTGGAAGCCTTTTATTTCGTTTTCTTTCCCAATTTATCTGGCTAAGGTTTCCAGTACTGTGTTAAATAGGGGTGGTGAGAGTGGGCACCCTTGTCTCGTTCCTGATCTAAGAGGAGAAGTTTTCAACATTTTACCACTGAATATAATCTAGGCTGTGAGTTTGTCATATATGGCCTTTATTTTGTGGAGGTATTTTTTTTCTATACCCACTTTGTTGAGGGTTTTTATAATGAAAGGATTTTGTACTTTGTCAGATGCTTTTTCTGCATCTATTGAGATGATCAAATAATTTTTATCTTTCATTTTGTCAATGTGGTTTATCACACTGATCGATTTTTTGGATGTTACACCATCCTTGCATCCTAGGAATAAAATCCACTTGATTACGGTGAGTGATTCTTTTAATGTTCTATTAAATTTGGTTTGTTAATATTTTAGAATTTTAACATTTAAGAATTTTTGCACGTATATGGTTGACCCTTGTACAATGCCGGGGTTAGAGATACTGACCCACTGTGCAGTTAAAAATCTGCATATAAGTTTATAGCTGGCCCTGTGTATCTGCAATTCCACAAGCTCCTGTGGGGGCCCTGGCTGTTGATGTGTTCATTCATGGCTGCATACTTTCTCCTATGTGCACTCATGCTGCAGTGGAGGCCAATTTTGGGCATCAGGCCAGTGGCATGCAGTGCACAGCTTAAGGGGCTAGCCCCAAGTGTGAACATGCTGATGAGGGTAAGGAATATAGGGAGCACTATGCTGGTTTCTTGCACTCATGCAGCTGGAGGAGGCTGAGTTAGCTGCCAGCATAGCTCCTAGGCTCTGGTGGGGGACAGGGAGGGACCCGGGTATCTGATGTTTTATACTTGCACAGGCACAGAGGGCTTGGATGGCTGTCATTGTGAACCTGGGCTCTAGTGGTGGTGTGAAGGCTGAGAGAGAGAGTAGGGGGTGGGGAGGGGGTAGGGAGGCACTGAGGTAAGATTGGCATTAGCAAACATAAATACCTATGGGGCAACTGGTAAGATCTACGTAGCTGACCCTTGACTGCCAGTTGCAGAAGCTGCTAGTTTGTCTGCAGAGCAGGTCTCTGTGAACCATAATCACTCTTGCTATGTGTTTGCTAATGATAGCCTCTGCTTTTCTTTCTTGTTCCTGGCCAGCTCTCTTTGTTTATCTGGGTGGGGTAAAACCAAAGCTAGACATTAATGATGTGCTAGGAAAGGCTACAGAAGCTAGTCACTCACCCCACTCTTCCTTTCCTGGTGAAAGGAATTCTTTCTAGCTGGGAAGTTTCTTCTTGGTGCTGCATGATGCCAACTTGGGAGATAGGATGATGCAGGCAAAATGAAGTTTTCTTTCTTTTCTTCTTGTGCAGTTACTCTGTTTTTTTGTTCCATGGTATTGCTAAAACTTCCTAAGTGGAATCTAGGGGTCTCTGGAAGCTGTTTTTCTTTGTGGATAGCTGTCTAATCACTGATCATAGTGGGAGGATGGGGAAGCTGGGATCTTCTACATTGCTGTTTTTTCCCAGAATGTAGGAGTACTTACTTTGCTGTTTATGATTCTATTGTAAATGGGATTTTTTCTTTATTTTCACTCAGTTATTTTATTGTTATGTATAGAAAAGCAACTGATTTTGTGTATGTTGATTTTGTATCCTGCAACTTTACTGACTTCATTTAATCTAAAAGTTTTTTGGTGGAGTCTTTAGAGTTTCCTATATATAGGATCATGTCCCTTGCAAACAGATACAATTTTACTTCTTTCTTTCTTCTTCTTTCTTTCTGATTTGGATGCTTTTTATTTCTTTTCTTGCCGAATTGCTCTGGCTAGGACTTCTGATACTGTGTTTAATACAAGTGGTGACAGTGGGCATCCCTGTCTTGTTCCTGATTTTACAAGAAAACCTTTCAGCTTTTCACCAGTGAGTATGATGTTAGTTATCTTATCTAAATGGCCTTTACTCAGTTACAAGGCCCTTTTAGTATCTACAGTCTGACCAAGTTTGGTGGGCTTACCTCCGGGTCTCCCAGACTATAGCCAAGAGGGGCTGGAGTTGGTTCACAGGTCACTTCAGTTTCCACATCTGGGACCAAGGACTGTATGTCTATTACCAGATACAGAGTGGGCATGACTCCTCTTGGGTCCCTTGGTGTATGATGCTGGTGACAGGACCGAGGCACACAGAGCTATAGCCAAGTTTCCCATGGGTGGAGAGCTGTTTCTGTTTCTGTAGCTGGGACCATGGTCAGTGAGTCAGCCACCTTGGTATGAGCCTACGTAACAAAATGGCTCTCTCTGTTCTTGGACTGCACTTGGGTTTCACTATCTCCTACCTGGATCCCAACACTCCCAGGAAGACACTTTTGTCTGTGGTTGTATGATAAATTGTTGTTGGGGAGGGAAACATGCAAAGGACATACTATTTGGCCATTCTGATGACATTTTCCTCTTGATTAGGTAAAATTATTAACACCCTTTTGTATATGAAAGTGGAAAGGATAAATAAGTTGTCCAAGGTCCCAGAGGTATTAAATAATAGGAAGAAGCTTCAATCCTTGTCTCTCTGAAAATAAGCCTTCTATTTTTATCATACAGCCTCCTAGTAAAATTAAAGTATATCCTCTCTCAATGATGACAGCACGGAGACTGTTTGATGTGTCTTGTCTCCCCAAGCTGTAGCCTCAAAGCCAGGGTACTAGCAAGAAAAGCAACGTTGTCAGATAAAACAGGATAGCTCGGTCTTCTCAGGAATGGTGGCAGCATCTCAGCAGCGGAGGCTCTTGGTTAAATTCTGCAATAGGCCGAACGAAGTTTTTGGCCAACCCAATATTTAGCATCAAATGTTGTTTTCCCCTGCGTTGCAGTTTTCTCTAGTTATTCTTCAGTAGTTACCTGATAAAGTCTGTTTCTTGTCCAGCCCTGTGTTGGGCATTGGTACTCTGAAAATTAATGGAGGAACAGTAAACACTGTGCCTTCTTAAGTAAAGGGTGGTGTGCCCTTCCCTGTACTGTCCCTCAGGGCTCACCAGATACCCCAAACAGCATAATGAGAAGTTCTAGGCCGGGAGAAGCTATACAATGAGCAGATACCTGAGACTGGTAAGAGGAAGGTAAACCCGGAAAAGTGGCCTATAACCCATTCTCACACAGGTGTATGTTAGAAGCAAATCTTTTTTTCCCCATGTAACTAGGAACAGATGATTCTAGAAAAGTCATATAGAAAGAGGTGGAGAGACAGGGAGGAAGTGTCTAGAGGGAGGCTAAATTACACATATTCTGTACAAGGATAAACCTTTGGGTCATGATAGGTGCTTAATATGTGAAATTTCTTACTTTTTCAAACAGTGGCCTGGTTTGTATTTAGAGTTTCTCTATAGATCATTTAAGTTCCCACTTACAGTTTATGGGCTCGTCTCCATGGAGTTTGATAGAGAAAATGATTATGCATTTTTTTCTTACTGCAAAGCACTGAGCAGTATGATGATTAAACATATGGCCTCTGGCATTAGTTTGCCTGGTACTATTTCTAGATTCTTAATTTAATTGCTAGGTGGCTTCAGGCAAGTTACTTGGTCTCTCTAAACCCCAATTTTTTCATCTATGAAATAGGTAACGGTACCTACCCTATAACATTTGGTTATGAGTAAATGGGAGAATTAATGTAATTTGTAAATTTGTTGGCATATAGTAAGTGCTCAGGAAATGTTATTCCTAATTGTAATTATCATTATTTCTAAAGTGCTAGGAAACTCTCCTCTCCTATATGGATGACAGTAGTTGGTTGAGGACTCTTGTGAGAAAGAATTATGGGGTCAACTATATCTTGGGTGGGGTCAACCATGTCCTTGATGTTATGCCCACTGGAAGGAGCCCAAAGGTTTCTCTCATTGGTTCTTAACTTTGGTTGCACATTCAGATCCCCTGAGGAGCCTCTAAAGCTCCTGATGCAAGGCCACTTCCAGACTAATTAACTCAGAATATTTAGAGACGACATCATCATTTTTACAGCTCTCCAGCTGACTTGAATGTGCAGTCATGGGCGAGAACAATTACACTAGCTCCTAAAAGTGTAGAATGAGGACCAGTAGCCTTGGCATTACTTGGGAGGTTGTTAGAAGTGTTCAATCCTGCCCCACCCCAGCCCAGAGGTACTGAATTAGTCTGTATTTTAACAAGATTCCCAGGTGATTCACCTGCACATTCAAGTCTGAGAAGCACAGCTCTAGCTTGATGTTTCCAGCAATATCTCTCAGCAGCTTCTCTTAGCACAAGTAATCTCACCAGCAACAGAATCTTCTGGTGGTCATTCTTTCCAATAGTTATGTGGTCAACAGTTCCCAGGAATGCTTCCTGTCCCACCTTTTGTACTGCTTCAGTCTGGAAATAGCCCAGTTCCCTGTTTCTTGTTCAGGGCTCCCTCTAGAGGGCACTGCCATACAGCTCTTCGGAGGACCTCTTTCAAAGACCAATTGGATATCATAATGCACATGATATCATGTTTCTAAGCACAAAAGCAATCGTTTTTGCACTTTAGTTATTAAAGGTAGAGGTTTATTGGCACTCCTTAGCTCGGGGAGGACTCACATACTCTTTGGAAAGGCATCTGAAGTGTTGCTAGACATAATCCAACAGTCCATCAGGCAGTCTCTGAAGTCAGGTAACTAGGGAGAGGATCTGGCAAGACTTTACAATTTCTTTTCTCAGATAAGCCCTTAAGGAATAGCAATAAATAAGTGAGAAATGTCTTAGAAATATACCCATACATCTTTGTCAGTGAGCAGAGGCTCAGTTACAATGCCATAACAATCAATTCCAAGACCTCATTTGCTGCATACAGAGTTTATTTGCTACTAACAAGATTAGAGAGTAGGGCTCTGCTCATCATAGGCACTCAGGTTCCCAAGCTTACCAAGACTCCATCTCAACATAGGCTTCGTCAGTTACTGAGGCTGGGAAAAGGAAATTGCAGTTTCTCACAGAAATGAAATGTTTTTGTCTGGAAGTGACGCATGTCACTTTCATTCTCATTTCACTGTCCTTGCAAGCTTACAGGACTAACTCAGAAGAATGAGAGGGAACGAAACCTTACTGTGTTTTGTTGCTTTAAGGAGAGAAGCGTTAATTAAGAATGGACATATTTCTTTAGTCTCCCATTTTCATTTCTTTTATATCCTTTCTTATATCTAAAAAGAAATGTCGATATATATACTGATAGCATAAGGCAAAAATAATAGTTTAATCTCACATCCTTTTGTCTCCCCTATTTCCCAATTCTCATCATATTATTTTCTAGACTTTTCATTCTGGGTTATTACAGGTATATTTCTTCTTTTTCTTGGTCTTGGATATTTATTTTATAAATAAAATTTATCAGCTAAAATACATTAGGTATAATATGCTTTTTTCTTGTATTCTCCCAGATTTGAATCATTTCTAATTTAAATCCTTCATCAAAAACCATTTTCAGTGAAAGTCTTGGTATGGCAAAGATGCTGATTCTTTATAGGCCTTAGAATATCTTTATTATGTTCTGACCTTTGAATGACAGTTTGGCTGGGTATACAGTTCTAAGTTCAAATTCCTTTTCCTTTAATTCTTTGAAAAGACAACATTTTCTTCATTCATTGTGTTGTTGTTGGAAATCTAATGGGAATTTAATACTCATTCCTTTGTATGTAATCTTCTCTTTCTCTATCAGCTTTTGGAATTTGTCTCTGATGTTCTTAAATTTTACTACCATTTGCCTACATGTGGCTCTGCCCTTATCATCTTCTTTGTCATTCTGTGATGTCTTCAATCTGAGGTCTTCATCTTTTTTTCTAATTCCAAGAAAGTGGAATTTTTTTTTTCATGAGTTCTTCAATTTTATTTCTCCTTCTTTCTAAAATTCCCATTATCTGAGTATTAGTCTTTCTACATGAAAAAAAATCCCTTGTCTTTGTTCTGTCCTTCAGGGATATTTCCTCTATCAGATCTTCCAATTTAATGTTTTGTTCCTCAGTCATATCCATTCTGCTATCTAGCCTACCTATTATGTCTTTTACTTCAAGTATTATGTTTTTATACCTAAGATTTGTGCTTGAGTCTTTGCTATGTTTCTTTGTTCTTGTTTTATATTAGCGATATGTTCTAGTAGGTTTCTTAGTCTAATTTTAAATTATTAAAAAATTTTTTTGTACTGGAGTATGGTTGATTTACAATATTGTGTTAGCTTCAGGTGTACCACAAAGTAATTCAATGATTCAGTGGATGCATATACATATATCCATTCTTTTTCAGATTCTTTTCTCAATAGGTTATTACAGAATATAAAGTTCCCTGTGCTATACAGTATGTCCTTGTTGATTATCTATTTTATATACAGTAGTGTGTATATGTTAATCCCAAACTCCTAATTTATCCCTCCCCACCACCACGTTTCCCCTTTGGTAACCAGAATTTTGTTTTTGAAGTCTGTGAGTCTATTTCTGTTTTGTAAATAAGTTCATTTGTATCATATTTTTTAGATTCCACATATAAGTGATATCATATGATATTTGTCTTTCTGAAGGGACATACCTCAATCCTTTCAAGATTTCATAAACAAGAAACAGCAGAAACAACAACCAGCATAGATTCCTGTCCCCCACAGTTAGTTTGCAACCTCTTCAAGAGCTTCCCACGTGAAATGTGAAACTGGTCCCCATACACGGAGGGCAGGGAACTTCCATATGAAGCTTCTCTTGAGAAGCTGCAAGACAAGGAGGTCTCTGCACTGACCAAATTTTGAGAGTTTATGTAGAAGGTCAGTCACACATGCCATCCAGAAAGTCTCAATAACACGTTGCTCTCTCAAGGCTGCATCCTTGAAAATGGTTCCCATTGTGGGAACAGGGGACAGTGTACATTCCAAGCACAGGGAAAGAGGTGAGAAGCCTCTGACTGCTGTGTCCAGCTTGAGAGCCAACTGGAGGTCATGTCCTCTTGATTACCTCTTCCAACACCCACCCAAGACTTCAGATATTAGAATTATTGGCCAGAAAACAAAAAATAATAAAAGTGTTTAAATGTATAAAGAAGTAAAAGAGATACTCAAATGCTCATCAAGAAAATAAATCACCAACAAAAATGAAGACAAGCTTTGAAAAAAATCAAACCCCTAGGAGTGAAAAAAAAGTTAAAAATATAATCTCAGGGGATAAAGAGCAGATTGGGCACAGCTGAATAATGAATTATGAAACTGGAAACAAAATTACTAGCTCAGAGAAGAAAGGGCTTAGAAAACATTAGAGTTTAAAAGACATTTAATTTATAATGATAAGTTCTAACATCTTTAAAATTGGAGTGTCATATAATTGGGGTGTCAGAAAGATACAATAGAGAACGAGGAAGAGACAATATTTGAAGAAATTATAGCTGAGAATTATAAAAATAAAGATGTAAAGACATGAATTCATAGGATATGGAAGAAAAACAAACTTTTAAAAAGATAAATAGAAGTAAATCCAAACCTAGACAAATCATAATGAAATTGAACACTAAGACAAAGAAAAGATCATAAAGGTAACTGAAAAGCAAAAGAAATAATACCTGCAAAGAATAATATAAATATTAGCTAACATTGACTTTTTGGGATATAGTTGACATACATTCTTTTCGTTTCAGGTGTACAACATACTGATTCAATATTTGTATATATTGCAAATTAATCACCACAATAAGACTAGTTAACCTCTACCACTAGACATAGTGCTTTTTCTTGTGATTAGAACTTTTATGACCTACTCTCTCAGCAACTTTCAAATATATAATAGGGTATTATTAACTATAGTCACCACACTGTATATTACATCCTCATAATTTATTTTA
Source organism: Eschrichtius robustus (assembly GCF_028021215.1). Classification (NCBI taxonomy): domain Eukaryota; kingdom Metazoa; phylum Chordata; class Mammalia; order Artiodactyla; family Eschrichtiidae; genus Eschrichtius; species Eschrichtius robustus. Next base: position 132,433,101 of record NC_090827.1, read on the forward strand.
TAATAAAAGTTTGTACCTTTGCTGTTTCACCCATTTTGCCCACCTCCCACCCCTCACCTCTGGTAACCAACAACTGTTCTCTGTGTTCATAAGCTCAGATTTGTTTTCATTTGTTTTGGATTCTACACATATAAGTGAGATCATACAGTTTCTGTCTTTCTCTGTCTGACTTACTACACTTGGCATAATACCCTCAAGGTCCACCCCTGTGGCCACAAATTCATGATTTCATTTTTTGTGGTGGAATACAACACCGTTGTATATATGTGTGTGTATGTATTTGATATATATAGTGTGTATATATACTATATATATTTATATTAATTTATATGAATGAATCTATTCATCCATCAATGGACACTCAGGTTGCTTCCATGTCTTGGCTGTTGTAAATAATACTGTAAAAATATGTGGGAGTCTACGTGATGTAGACGTAGAGAATGGACTTGAGGATGCAGGGGTGGGAGGGGGAAGCTGGGGCAAAGTGAGAGTAGCGTCGACATATATACACTACCAAATGTAAAATAGATAGCTAGTGGGAAGCAGCCTCACAGCACAGGGAGATCAGCTCGGTGCTTTGTGACCACCTAGAAGGGTGGGAGGGAGACGCAAGAGGGAAGAGATATGGGGACATATGTATGCATATGGCTGATTCACTTTGTTGTACAACAACATAGTATTGCGAAGCAATTATACGCCAATAAAGATATATTTTAAAATGTGGGAGTGCATATATCTTTTTTGAGATAGTGTTATCATTTTCCTCAGATAAATGACTAGAAGTGGAACTGCTGGATTATATGGTAGTTATGTTTTAATTTTTTTGAGGAACCTTCATATTGTTTTCCACAGGGGCTGCACCAATTAACATTCCCACTAACAGTGCACAGACGTTCCCATTTTACCACATCTTTGCCAATAATTCTTATTTCTTTCTGATAATGTCATTCTAACAGGTGTGAGGTAATATTTCATTGTGGTTTTGATTCACATTTCTCTGATGATTAGTGATGTTGAGCATCTTTTTATGTACCAGTTGGTTAGCTGTATGTCATCTTTGCAAAAATGTCTATCCAGAACCTCTGCCCACTTTTTAATCAGATTGTTTGGAGTTTTTTGCTATTGAGTTGTATGAGTGTTTAATATTTCGGAATTTAGCCCCTTGTGAGACATATGATTTGCAAATATTTCCTCCCATTCAATAGATTGCCTTTTCATTTAGTTGATACTGTGCAGAATTTTTTAGTTTGATATAGTCCCACTTGGCAAGAATGATGCCAAGGAGCTTACCACTTATGTTTTCTTCTAGGAGTTTTCTTTTTAAAGTTATTCAGTTATATATATATGAATATATGTATTCTTTTTTCAGATTCTTTTCCATTATAGGTTATTATAAAATATTGAATATAGTTCCCTGTGCTACACAGTATGTCTTTGTTGGTTATCTATTTTATATGTAGTAGTATGTATATGTTAATCCCAAATGCCTAATTTATTCCCTCCCCTTGCTGCCCCTGCTTTCCCCTTTGGTAACCATAAGTTGGTTTTCTATGTTTGTGAGTCTATTTCTGTTTTGTAAACAAGTTCTTTTGTATCATGTTTTTTAGATTCCACATATAAGTGATATCATATTATATTTGTCTTTCTCTGACTTTACTTAGTATGATAGATCCACCATGTTGCTGCAAATAGCATTATTTCATTATTTTTTATGGCTGAATAATATTCCATTATATAAATATATATGTGTGTGTATACACGCACACGTGTGTGTGTGTGTGTGTGTATACACACACCACATCTTCTTTATCCATTCATCTGTCAATGGACATTTAGGTTGCTTCCATGTCTTGGCTATTGTAAATAGTGTTGCTATGAACATTGGAATGCATATATTTTTTTTGACTTAGAAGTTTTTGTCTTTTCTGGATATATGCCCAGGAATGGGATTGCAGGATCATATGGTAGTTCTAGTTTTAGTTTTTTAAGGACCCTCAATACTGTTCTCCATAGTGGCTACACCAATTTACATTCCTACCAACAGTGTAGGGGGGTTCCCTTTTCTCCACACCCTCTCAAGCGTTTATTATTTGTAGGCTTTTTGATGATGTCCATGCTGATTGGCGTGAGATGATACCTCATTGTGGTTTTGATTTGCATTTCTCTAAAAATTATCAATGTTGAGCATCTTTTCATGTGCCTGTTGGCTATCTGTATGTCTTCTTTGGAGAAATGTCGATTGAGTCTTCTGCCCATTTTTTGGTTGGATTGTTTGGTTTTTTTATGTATTAAACTGTTTGACTTGTTTGTATATTTTGGAGGTTAATCCCTTGTCAGTCACATCATTTGCAAATATTTTCTCCGATTCCATGGGTTGTCTTTTCATTTTGTTTACAGTTTCTCTTCTACGAGTTTTATGATTTCAGGCCTTACACTCAATTCTTTAATCCATTTGAGTTAGTTTTTGTGTGTTAGTAGTTAGTTTGTTAGTAGTATTATCTTGTAGTTAGTACTTAGTAGTTTGTTTGTTAGTTAGTATGGCGAAAGGTAGTGGTCCATTTCATTCTTTTTCATGTGGCTGTACAGTTTTCCCTACACCATTTACTGAGGAGACCATTCTTTCCCATTGTATATTCTTGGCTTCTTTGTCATGATCTATTTGACCATATATACATGGGTTTATTTCTGGGCTCTTTATTTTGTTCGATTGATCTATATGTCTGTTTTATGCCAATACAACACTATATTGATTACTATAGCTTTGTAATATAGTTTGAAATCAGGGAGCATGATGCAGCCAGCTTTGTTCTTTCTCAGGATTGTTTTGGCTATTTGTGGTCCTTTGTGGTCTCATACAAATTTTAGAATTTTTTTGTTCTTTCTGTAAAAGAAATGCCATTGGAATTTTGATAAGGATTGCATTGAATCTGGAGATTGCTTCAGTAATACAGATATTTTTAACAACATTACTTCTTCCAATCCATGAGCACAAAATACATTTCAATTTGTCTGTACCTTTTTCAATTACTTTCATAAATGTCATATATTTTTCAGGGTACAGGTCTTTCACTTACCTGGTTAAATTTATTCCTGGGCATTTTATTTTTCTGATTCAATTGTAAATGGATGGTTTTCTTAATTTCTCATTCTAATATTTGTTGTTAGCATAGAAAAATGCAACAATTTTCAGATACTGATTTTGTATCCTGCAACTTTGCTGAATTCATTAATTAGTTCAAACAGTTTTCTGGTGGAGTCTTTAGGATTTTCTATAAATAATATGTCATCTGCAAATAGTGAAATTTTACTTCTTCTCTTCTGATTTGGATACCTTTTATTTCTCTTTCTTGCCTAATTGCTCTAGCTAAAATTTCCAATTCCAGGATGAATAAAAGTTGTGAGAATGAGCATCCTTGTCTTGTTCCTGATCTTAGAGGAGGCTTACTTAACACATCTTATAACAGTGTAATTTAAGTTAATGATAACTTAAAATTAAGTTATTCTAAAGCTCTACATTTTTACTCCTGTCCTCCACATTTTATTTTTTTGATGTTACAGTTTACATCTTCTTCTTTTATGTGTTAACAATTATTCATGTTAGTTATTTTTACTACTATTGTTTATTAACCTTCATACTAGTTCTATAGGTGATTAACTCACCACCTTTACAATATAAGATTATTTTGAATACTACTATATGATTATCTTCACCAGTGAGATTTATGCTTTCATATGTTTTCCTGTTACTGATCAGCACCCTTTCATTTCAGCTTAAAGAAGTCCTTTTAACCTTTGTTGTATGGATAGTTTAGTGGTGATAAACTCTAGCTTTGCTTGTCTGGAAAACTGTTTATCTCTACTTCAATTCTGAAGTACAACTTTGCTGGTGAGAGTATTCTTTTTTTAAATTGAAGTATGGTTGATTTACATACGATATTTGGTTATTTTCAGATGTACTGCAATGTAATTCAGTCATATATATATTTTTCAGATTATTTCCCATTGTATGTTATTATAAGATGTTGAATATACTTCTCTCTGCTATACAGTAAATCCTTGTTGCTTATCTATTTTATGTATAGTAGTTTGTATCTGTAAACCCCATACCCCTAATTTACCCCTCTCCCCTACCCTTTCCCCTTTGGTAACCATAAGTTTGTTTTCTATGTCTGTGAGTCTGTTTCTGTTTTATATATAAATTTCATTTGTATTTTTTTAAGATTGTACATATTAGTGATATAATATTTGTCTTTCTCTGTTGGACTTACTTCACTAAGTATAGTATTCTCTAGGTCCATCCATGTTGCTGCAAATGGCAATATTTCATTCTTTTTTATGGCTGAGTATGTACCATGTCTTCTTTATCCATTCCTCTGTCGATGGACATTTAGGTTGCTTCCATGTCTTGGCTATTGTAAACAGTGCTGCAATGAACACTGGGGTGCATATATCCTTTCAAAACATCTTTTTCTCTAGATATATGCCCAGGAGTAGCATTGCTGGATTGTATGGTAGCTCTTTATTTACTTTTTTAAGGAACTTTCCTTCCTGTTCTCCATAGTGGCTGTACCAATTTACATTCCCACCAAGTGTGGAAGGGTTCCCTTTTCTCCACACCCTCTCCAGCATTTATTGTTTGAAGATTTTTTGATGATGGCCATTCTGACTGGTGTGAGGTGATATCTCATGGTAGTTTTGATGTGCATTTCTCTAATAATTAGCCATGTTGAGTATCTTTTCAGGTGCCTGTTGGCCATCTGTATGTCTTCTTTGGAGAAATGTCTATTTAGGTCTTCTGCCCATTTTCTGATTGGGTTGTTTGTTTGTTTTTTTGATATTGAGCCACATGAGCTATTTGTAAATTTTGGAGGCTAATCCCTTGTCGGTAGCATAGTTTGCAAATATTTTCTCCAATTCTGTGGGTTGTATTTTCATTTTTTTTTATGGTTTCCTTTGCTGTGCAAAAGCTTTTGAGTTTAATTATGTCCCATTTGTTTATTTTTGTTTTTATTTCCATTACTCTAGGAGGTGGCTTGAAAAAGATATTCCTGCAATTTATGTCAAAGAGTGTTGTGCTTATCTCTTCCTCTAAGAGCTTTATAGTGTCCAGTCTTACACTCAGGTCTTTAATACATTTTGAGTTTATTTTTGTGTATGGTGTTAAAGAATATTATAACTTCATTTTATGTGTAGCTGTCCAGTTTTCCCAGTACCATTTATCAAAGAGACTTCTCTTTCCTCCATTGTATAGTCTTGCATCCTTTGTCATAGATTAATTGAGCATAGGAGCATGGGTTTATTTCTGGGATTTCTATCCTGTTCCACTGAACTATAGTTCTCTTTTTATGCCAGTACCATACTGTTTTGATGACTGTGGCTTTGTAGTATAGTCTGAAGTCAGTGAGCCTGATTCCTCCAGCTCTGTTTTTCTTCCTCAAGATTGCTTTAAATATTGGGGGTCTTTTATGTCTTCATACAGATTTTAAGATTGTTTGTTCTAGTTCTGTGGGAAATGTCATTGGTAATTTGATAGGGATTGCATTGAATCTGTATATTGCCCTGGGTAGTATAGTCATTTTGACAATATTGATTCTTGCAATCCAAGGACATGGTATATCTCCATCTGTTTGTGTCATCTTTGATTTCTTTCATCAGCATCTTATACTTTTCAGTGTACAGGCCTTTTGCTTCCTTACGTAGGTTTATTCCTAGACATTTTATTCTTTTTGATGTGATGATAAATGGGATTGTTTCCATAATGTCTCATTTTGATTTTTTGTTGTGGCTGTTTGGAAATGCAAGAGATTTCTGTGTGTTAATTTTGTATCCTACAACTTTACAGAATTCATTGATGAGCTCTAGTAGTTTTCTGGTAGAGAATCTTCAAGATGCTATGTATAGTATCATGTCATCTGCAAACAGTGACAGTTTTACATCTTCTCTTCCAATTTGGATTCCTTTTATTTCTTTTTCACCTCCAATTGCCATGGCTAGGACTTCCAAAACTATGTTGAATAAAAGTGGCAAGAGTGAACCTCTTATCTTGTTCCTGATCTTAAAGGAAGTGCTTTCATCTTTTCACCATTGAGCGTGATGTTAGCTGTGGATTTGTCATATATGCCTTTATTATGCTGAGGTAGGTTCATTCTATGCCCACTTTCTGGAGAGTATTTATTATAATTGGGCATTGAATTTTATCAAAATCTTTTTCTGCATCTATTGTGATGATCATATGCTTTCTATTCTTCACTTTGTTAATATGGTGTAACACACTGATTGATTTGCTGATATTAAAAAATCCTTGCATCCCTGGGATAAATCCCACTTGACCCTTTTAATGTATTGTTGGAGTCAGTTTGCTAATATTTTGTTTAGGATTTTTGCATTTGTATTCATCAGTGATATTGACCTGTAATTTTTTTGTGTATGGTATCTTTGTCTGGTTTTGGCATCCGGGTGATGGTTTTGGCATCATGGTGGGCTCACAGAATGAGATTGGGAGTTTTTCAGCCTCTGCAATTTTTTGACATGGTTTCAGAAGGATAAGTATTAACTCACCTCTAAATGTGTGATAGAATTCACCTGTGTCTGTGTGAAGACATCTGGTCCTGGACTTTTGTCTGTTGGGATTTTTTAAATCACAGGTTCAATTACAGTACTTGTGATTGGTTTGTTCATATTCTCTATTTCTTCCTAGTTCAGTCTTGGGAGATTGTACCTTTCTAAGAATTTGTCCATTTCTTCGAGGTTGTCTATTTTATTGGCATATGGTTGCTTGTAGTAGTCTCTTAAGATCCTTTGTATTTCTGTGGTGTCCATTGTAACATCTCCTTTTTCATTTCTAATTTTATTGATTTGATCCCTCTCCCTTTCTTTTCTTGATGACTCTGGCTAAAGGTTTACTCATTTTGTTTATCTTTTCAAAGAACCAGCTTTTCATTTCATTGACCGTTTTTATTTCTTTCTTCATTTCTATTTCATTTATTTCTTCTCTGATCTTTTGGATTTCTTTCCTTCTACTGACTTTAGGTTTTATTTGTTATTCTTTCTCTAGTTCCTTTAGGTCTAAGGCTAGGTTATTTATTTTGGATTTTTCTTGTTTTCTGAGGTAAGATTTTATTACTATAAACTTCTCTCTTAGGACTGTTTTTGCTGCACCCCATAGGTTTTGGATCATTGTTTTTTCATTTTCATTTTTCTCTAGGTATTTTTCATTTCCTCTTTGATTTCTTCAGTGATCCACTGGTTTTTTAGTAGCATATTTTTTAGCCTCCTTGTGTTTGTGATTTTTACAGTTTTTTTCTTGCAGTTGATTTTTAATCTCATAGCATTGTGGTCAGAAAAGATACTTCATATGATTTCAACTATCTTAAATTTACTGAGTCTCACTTTGTGGTCCAGCATGTGGTCAATCCTGGAGAATGTTCTATGTGTACTTGAGAAGAATGTGTATTCTGCTGCTTTTGGATGGAAGGCTCTATAAATATCAGTTAAGTCTATCTGGTCTAATGTGTCATTTAAGGCCTGTGTTTCCTGACTGATTTTCTATCTTGAAGATCTGTCCATTGATGAAAGTGGGGTATTAAAACCCCCCCACAATTATTGTGTTACTGTTGATTTCTCCATTTATGGCTGTTAATATTTGCCTTATATATTGGGGTGTTCCTATGTTGGGTGCATATATATTTACAGTTGGTGTATCTTCTTGGATTGATCCCTTGATCATTATGTAGTGTCCTTCTTTGACTCTTGTAACGGTCTTTATTTTAAAGTCTATTTTGTCTGATTTGAGTATTGTTACTACAGTTTTCTTTTAATTTCATTCACATTGAGTACCTTTTTCCATCCCCTCACTTTCAGTCTGTATGTGTCCCTAGATCTGAAGTGGGTCTCTTGTAGACAGCATATATATATGCATCTTGTTTTCATATCCATTCAGCCAGTCTATGTCTTTTGGGTGGAGCATTTAATCCATTTACATTTAAGGTAATTATTGATATGTATGTTCCTAATGCCATTTTCTCAATTGTTTTGGATTTATTTTTGTAGGTCTTTTTTCTTACCTTCCTCTTTTGTTCTCTTGTCTTGTGATTTGATGACTAATTTTAGTGTTGTGTTTGGATTCCTTTTTTCTTTTTTGTGTGTGTATCTCTTGTAAATTTTCAGTTGTGCTTAACATGAGGATTTGATATAGCACTCTATATATAAGCAAGATTATTTTAAGTTGCTGGTCTTTTAATGTCGAATGCATTTCCAATATCTTGCACTTGTGCTCTCCTCTTCTCACAATTGCTGGTTTTGATATCATATTTGTGTACAGATGATTTCCTACATTTACTTCATGTTTGCCTTTACCAGTGAGCTTTTCCATTCATAATTTTCTTGTTTCCAGTAGTGGTCTTTTCTTTTCTGCTTAGAGAAGTTCCTTTAGCATTTGTTGCAAAGCTACTGTTGGTGCTAAATTCTCTTAGCTTTTGCTTGTCTGTAAACCTTTTGATTTCTCCATCAAATCTGAATAAAAGCCTTGCTGGGTAGAGTATGGTTGGATGTAGATTCTTCCCTTTCATTACTTTAAATATGCTGTGCCCGTCCCTTTTGGTCTGCAGAGTTTCTTCTGAGAATTCAGCTGATAACCTTACTGGAGTTCCCTTGTATATTATTTGTTGCTTTTCCCTTGTTGCTTTTAATATTTTTTCTTTGTCTTTAATTTTTGTCAGTTTGATTACTATGTGTCTCAGTGTGTTCCTCCTTGGGTTTATCCTGCCTGGGACTCTGTGCTTCCTGGACTTGGGTGACTGTTTCCTTTCCCATGTTAGGGAATTTTTTGGCTATTATCTCTTCAAACATTTTCTGAGGTCCTTTCTCTCTTCTCCTTCTGGGACCCCTATAATGTGAATGTTGATGCATTTAATGTTGTCCTAGATATCTCTTATACTCTCTTCATTTCTTTTAATTCTTTATTCTCTTCTGTGGCAGTGATTTCCACCATTCTGTCTTCCAGGTCACTTGTTCGTTCTTCTATCTCAGTTACTTCTAGTGTATTTTTTATTTCCGGTATTGTATGTTCATCTCTATTTTTTTGTTCTATAGTTCTTCTAGGTCTTTGTTAAAAACTTCTTGTATCTTCTCAATCTGTACCTGCAGTCTTTTTCCAAGATCTTGGATCATCTTAACTGTTATTACTCTGAATTATTTTTTCCAGTAGATTGCCTATCTCCACTTCACTTATTTGTTTTTCTGAGGTTTTATCTTGTTTCTTCTTCTGAGACATATTGCTCTGTTGTGTCATTTTGTCTAACATTCTGTGATTGCAGTTTCCATTCCAGAGGCTGCAGGGTTGTAGTTCTTCTTGCTTCTGCTGTCTGCACTCTGGTGGATGAGACTGTCTACAAGGTTTGTGCAGTCTTACTATTGGGAAAGCCTGATTCCTGCTTGTTGGTGGGTGGAGCTGGGTCTTGCAACTCTGGTGGGCAGGGCCATGCTCAGGAAGGCTTTAAGCAGCCTGTCTGCTGATGGTGAGTCTGTGTTCCTGCCCTGTTGTTTGTCTGGCCTGAGGCATCTCAGTACTGGAGTCTCCAGGCTCTTGGGTGGGGCTAGGTCTTGTGGGGGAAATGGTGGCCTCCAGGAGGGCTCACACCAATGAGTACTCACCAGAGCTGTTGCTGCCAGGGTCCTTGTCCCCGCAGTGAGCCACAGCTGCCCCTTGCCTCCACAAGAGACCCTCCAATACTAGTAGCTAAGTCTGGCTCATTCTCTAATGAGGTCATTGCTTTTTCCCTGGGTCCTGGTGCACATAGATCTTGTGTGCACCCTCCAAGAGTGGAGTTTCTGTTTCCCCCAGTCCTGTGGAGTTCCTGTGATCAAACCCCACTGGTCTTCAAAGCCAGATTCCCTGCGGGCTCCTCCTCCTTTTGCCATACCCCCAGGCTGGGAAACCTCATGTGTGGCTCAAGACTTTCACTCCTGTGGGAGAACTTCTATGGTATAATTATTCAGTTTGTGGGTCACCCACCTGGTAGGTATGGGATTTGATTTTATAGTGATTGTGCTCATCCTACCATCTCTTTGTGGCTTCTTCTTTGTCTTTGGGTATAGGATATCTTTTTTAGTAGGTTCCAGCATTTTTCTTGTTTCTTGATGTAAGCTTGTATTGCTATAGACTTCCCTCTTATAACTGCTTTTCCTTCATCCCATAGGTTTCTGATTGTTGCGTTTTTGTTTGCATTTGTCTCTGGGTATTTTTTGATTTCCTCTTTGATTTCTTTGGTGATCCATTGATTGTTTAGTAGCATATTGTTTAACCACCAGATTTTTGTGTTTTTTACAGTTTTTCTTCTTGTAGTTGATTTCTAATCTCACAGCATTGTGGTTGGAAAAGTTGCTTGATATGATTTCAATATTCTTAAATTTACCAAGGGGTTCTTTGTGGTCCAGCATGTCCTCTATCCTGGAGAATTTTCCATGTGCACTTGAGAAGAAAATGTATTCTGCTGCTTTCAGATGGAATGTCCTATAAATATCACTTAAGTCCATCTGGTGTAATGTGTCATTTAGGCCTGTGTTTCCTTATTGATTTTCTGTCTGGATGATCTGTCCATTGATGTAAGTGGGTTGTTAAAATCTCCCACTATTACTGTGTTACTGTCTATTATTATTTCCCCTTTTATGGATGTTAGCATTTGCCTTATATACTGAGGTGTTCCTATGTTGGGTGCATATATATTTTACAATTGTTATATCTTCTTCTTGGATTGCTCCCTTGATCATTATGTGGTGTTCTTCTTTGTCTCTTGTAACAGTCTTTATTGTAAAGTCTATTTTGTCTGATATGAGTATTGCTACTCCAGCTTTCTTTTGATCTTCAGTTAAATGGAGTACCTTTTTTCCTTCCCTCACTTTCAGTCTGTGTGTGTTCATAGATCTGAAGTGGGTCTCTTGTAGACAATATATACTGGTCTTGTTTTTGTATCCATTCAGCCAGTATATATGTCTTTTGGTTCAAGCATTTAATCCATTTACATTTAAGGTAATTATCAATATGTATGTATGTTCCCATTACCATTTTCTTCATTGTTTTCAGTCTGTGTATGTAGGTCTTTTTTTTTTCCCCCTTCCTCTTTTTTTCTTTTTTCTTGTGTTTCTTGTCTAGGGAAGTTCCTTTAGCATTTGTTGTAAAGCTGGTTTGGTGTTGCTGAATTCTTTTAGCTTTTGCTTGTCTTTAAAGCTATTGATTTCTCTGTTGAGTCTGAATGAGAGCCTTGCTGGGTAGAATATTCTTGGTTTTAGGTTTTTTCCTTTCATATCCTGCCACTCGTTTATGGCCTGTAGAATTTCTTCTGAAAAATTAGCTGATAGCCTTACAGGGATTCCTTTGTATGCGGTTTGTTGCTTTTCCCTTGTAGACAGCCTCATCCACCAGAGTACAGACAGCAGAAGCAAGAAGAACTACAACCTTGCAGCCTCCAGAATGGAAGCTGAAATCACAGAATGTTAGGCAAAATGACACAACAGAGGAATATGTCCCAGAAGAAGAAACAAGATAAAACCCCAGAAGAACAAAGAAGTGGAGATAGACAATCTACTGGAAAAATAATTCAGAGTAATGACAGTTAAGATGATCCAAGATCTTGGAAAAAGAATGCAGGTACAGACTGAGAAAATACAAGAAATTTTTAACAAGGACCTAGAAGAACTAAACAAAGAGCGATGAACAACACAATAAGTGAAGTGAAAAACACACTAGAAGGAATCAATAGCAGAATAACTGGGGCAGAAGAATGGATCAGTAAGCTGGAAAATAGAATGATGGAAATCACTGACGTGGAAAAGAATAAAGAAAAAAGATTGAAAAGAAATGAGGACAGTCTCAGAGGACTCTAAGACAACATTAAATACACCAACATTTGAATTATAGTGGTCCCAGAAGAAAAAGAGAAAGAGAAACCGTCTAGGGAAAATATTTGAAGAGAATATAGTTGACAACTTCCCTAACATGGGAAAGGAAATAGTCACCCAAGTCAAGGAAGTGCAGCGTCCCATACAGGATAAACCGAAGGAGAAACACACTGAGACACATATTAATCAAACCAACAAAAATTAAATACAAAGAAAAAATATTAAAAGTAGCAAGGGAAAAGCAACAAATAACATATAAGGGAATCCCCATAAAGTTAAGTTGATTAATCAGCAGAAACGCTGCAAGCCAGAAGGGAGTGGCAGGACATATTTAAAGTGATGAAAGGGAAAAACCTACTGCCAAGATTACTGTACCCAACAAGGATCTCATTCAGATTCAACAGAGAAATTAAAATCTTTACAGACAAGCAAAAGTTAAGAGAATTCAGCACCACCAAACCAGCTTTACAACAAATGCTAAAGGAACTTCTCTAGGCAGGAAACACAAGACAAGGAAAAGACCTACAAAAACAAACCCAAAAAGATTAAGAAAATGGTAATAGGAACATACAAATTGATAACTACCTTAAATGTAAATGAATTAAATGGTCCAACCAAAAGACACAGACTGGCTGAAGGGCTACAAAAACAAGACCCATCTATATGCTGTCTACAAGAGACCCACTTCAGACCTAGGGACACATACAGACTGAAAGTGAGGGGATGGAAAAAGATAGTCCATGCAAATGGAGGTCAAAAGAAAGCTAGAGTAGCAATTCTCATATCAGACAAAATAGACTTTAAAATAAACACCATTACAAGAGACAAGGAAGGACACTACATAATGATCAAGGATCAATCCAAGAAGATATAACAATTATAAATATATATGCACCCAACATAGGAGCACCTCAATATATAAGGCAAATGTTACCAGCCATAAAAAGGAAAATCAACAGTAACATAATAATAGTCAGGGACTTTAGCACCCCACTTACACCAATGGATAGATCATCCAGACAGTAAATTAATAAGGAAACACAGGCCTTAAATGACACATTAGACCAGATAGACTTAATTGATATTTATAGTATATTTCCATCCCAAAGCAGCAGAATACACTTTCTTCTCAAGTGCACATGGAACATTCTCCAGGATAGATCACATCTTGGGTCATAAATCAAGCATCAGTAAACTTAAGAAAATTGAAATCATATCAAGCAACCTCTTGAAACTCAACCCTATGAGAGTAGAAATCACTACAAGAAAAAAAAAAAACTGTAAAAAACACAAACACATGGAGGCTAAACAATATGTTCCAAAATAACCAATAGATCACTGAAGATATCAAAGAGGAAACCAAAAAATACCTAGAGAAAAATGGCAATGGAAACACGATGATCCAAAACCTATGGGACGCAGCAAAAGATGTTCTAACAGGGGAGTTTATAGCAATAAAATCTTACCTCAAGAAACAAGAAATCTCAAAAAAAAACCAACCTAACCTTACACCTAAGGTAACTAGAGAAAGAAGAACAAACAAAACCCAACGTGAGTAGAAGGAATGAAATCATAAAGATTGGAGCAGAAATAAATGAAATAGAGATGAAGAAAACAATAGCAAATATCAATGAAACTAAAAGCTCGTTCTTTAAGATTAAAAAAAATTGATAAACTTTAGACAGGCTCATCAAGAAAAAATGGGAGAGGACTCAAATCAATAAAGTTAGAAATGAAAAAGAAGTTACAATGGACACCACAGAAATACAAAGGATCATGAGACTACTATAAGCAAATGATATGCCAATAAAATGGACAACCTAGAAGAAATGGACAAATTCTTAGAAAGGTACAATCTTCCAAGACTGAACCGGGAAGAAATAGAAAATATGAACAGACCAATCACAAGTACTGAAATTGAAAATGTGATTAAAAATCTTTCAACAAACAAAAGTACAGGACCAGAAGGCTTCACAGGCAAATTCTATCAAACATTTAGAAAAGAGCTAACACCTATCCTTCTCAAATTCTTACAAAATATAGCAGAGGGAGGAACACTCCCAGACTCATTCTATGAGGCCACCATCAACCTGATACAAAAACCAGACAAAGATACCACAAAAAATATTTTTTTATTCACTGATGAATTATTGTTCATTGATGAACATAGATGCAAAAATCCTAAACAAAATACTAGTAAACCGAATCCAACAACACATTAAAAGGATCATACACCATGATCAAGTGGGATTTATTCCAGAGACTCAAGGATTTGTCAATATCCACAAATCAATGAATCAATGTGATATATCACATTGACAAATTGAGAGCGATAACAGTATGATCATCTCAATAGATGCAGAAAAAGCTTTTGACAAAATTCAACACCCATTTCTGATAAAACCTCTCCAGAAATTGGGCACAGAAGCAACCTACCTCAACATAATAAAGCCCATGTATGACAAGCCCACAGCAAACATCATTCTCAATGGTGAAAAATTGAAAGCATTTCCTCTAAGATCAGGAACAAGACAAGGATGTCCACTCTCACCACTGTTATTCAATGTAGTTTTGGAAGTCCTAGCCATGGCAATCAGAGAAGAAAAAGAAATAAAAGGAATCCAAATTGGAAAAGAAGTAAAACTGTCACTGTTTGCTGATGACATGATACTATACATAGAGAATCCTAAAGATGCTACCAGAAATCTCCTAGAGCTAATCAATGAATTTGGTAAAGTTGCAGGATACAAAATTAATGCACAGAAATCTCTTGCATTCCTATACACTAACAATGAAAGATAAGAGAAATGTAGGAAATAATCCCATTTATCATCACATCAAAAATAATAAAGTACCTAGGAATGAACCTACCTAAGGAGGCAAAAGACCTGTACTTCAAAAACTATAAGATACTGATGAAAGAAACAAAAGATGACACCAACAGATGGAGAGATATACCATGTTCCTGGATTGGAAGAATCAACATTGTGTAAATTACTATACTACCCAAAGCACTCTACAGATTCAATGCAATCCCTATCAAATAACAAATGGCATTTTTCACAGAATTAGAACAAACAATTTTACAATTTGTATGGAAACACAAAATACCACCAATAGCCAAAGCAATCTTGAGAAAGAAAAAAGGAGCTGGAGGAATCAGGCTCCCTGACTTCAGACTATACTACAAAGCCACAGTCATCAAAACAGTATGCTACTGACACAAAAACAGAAATGTAGATCAATGGAACAGGATAGAAAGTCCAGATCAACTCAAGAGAGAGATCAACTCAAACACCTATGGTCACCTAATCTATGACAATGTGGCAAGAATATACAATGGAAAAAGACAGTCTCTTAAATAAGTGATGCTGGGAAAACTGGACAGATATATGTAAAAGAATGAAATTAGAACACACCCTAACACCATACACAAAAATAAACTCAAAAGGGGTTAAAAACCTACATGTAAGGCTGGATACTATAAAACTCTTAGATGAAAACTTGGGTAGAACATTCTCTGACATAAATCACAGCAAGATCTTTTTCAATCTACCTCCTAGAGTAATGAAAATAAAAACAAAAATAAACAAATGGGACCTAATTAAAGGTAAAAGCTTTTGCACAGAAAAGGAAACCATCAACAAAACAAAAAGACAACACTCAGAATGAGAGAAAATATTTGCAAGTGAAGCAACTGAAAAGGGATTAATCTCCAAAATATACAAACAGCTCATGCAGCTCACTATCAAACTATCAAACAAACAACCCAATCAAAAAATGGGCAGAAGATCTAAATAGACATTTCTCCAAAGAAGACATACAGATGGCTAAAAACACACGAAAAGGTGCTCAACATCACTAATTATTAGAGAAATGCAAGTCAAAAATACAATGAGGTATCACCTAATACTGATCAGAATGGCCATCATCAAAAAACCTACAAACAATGGTGTGGAGAAAAGGGAAACCTCCTACATAGTTGGTGGGAATGTAAACTGGTACAGCCATTATGGAGCACAGTACGGATGTTCCTTATAATACTAAAAACAGAACTACCATATGATCCAGCAATCACAGTCCTGGGCATATATCCAGAGAAAACCATAATTGAAAAATATACATGCCCCCCAGTGTTCACAGCAGCACTATTTACAATAGCCAAGACATGGAAGCAACCTAAAAGTCCATCAAGAGATGAATGGATAAAGAAGATGTGGTACATATATAGAAAGGAACATTACGCAGCCATAAAAAGAACGAAATAATGCCATTTGCAGCAACATATTGGACCTAGAGATGGGAGATTGTCATACTAAGTGAAGTAAGCCAGACAGAGTGAAGTAAGCCAGACAGAGAAAGACAAATATCATATGATATTGCTTACATGAGGAATGTAAAAAAAGGCTACAAATGAACTTATGTACAAAACAGAAATAGAGTTACATATGTAGAAAATAACCTTATGGTTATTGGGGGGGTAAGGGAGGGGAGGGATAAATTGTAAGATTGGGATTGACACATACACACTACTATATATAAAATAGATAACTAATAAGGACCTACTGTATAGCACAGGGAACTCTACTCAATACTCTGTAATGGCCTATGTGGGAAAAGAATCTAAAAAAAGAGTGGATATATGTATATGTATAACAGATTCACTTTGCTCTACACCTGAAACTAACACAACATTGTAAATCAACTATACTCCACAAAAAATAAATAAATAAAAAATAAAGGGTCAAGAAAGACTTGTATGGCCATCTAGACAAGAAGGGAAGTCAAGTGCAGGTTGGGTGGGAATTATATTTGCCTCCGTTTTCTCCAAAACAGAAGATGGCAGTGCAACCATTACAGAGTTTTAAGGAAGACTATGTGGACTCTGTGATTTAACCCAGCCAATTTGTTCTTCTGAGTTGCCATTGACATTCTCAAGCAATCAAGAATTGTAGACAAAATCCAGCCAAACAAGAGAAATATACAGATCAGAAATTAAGAAATTATGGGAAAGGACTGATGGTAAGCATTTGATGGACGCAGATATAGAACAAAAATTATACAAATGAACAATTATGGATACAGTGACAATTATGACAATGACAATTATGGATACAGGACAGACTATAAATGTTATGGACTTTGATAGTATAAACATAATAATGTAATATGAATCAGACAGATGAGTTAGGAATTAGGAGGAAGTATAAATGTACTAATTTCTTCAACTTTTATAACAGAATCAACAAATACAAACTAAAGTAAATAGTATAGTTTAAAAAATTACTCAAGCCTCTAAGTTTTCAATTAATCCTTTTTCCTTAACAAGATAACTATCTTAGTTTCTGACCATAAGTGATTGTAGTTACTATATAAAGTTTATCAGTTCTTTGAGTTTTATTTTTTCTATTAAGTGCAAGTAAAAGTTAATACTTTTTAGTGGAAATAACTTATAATAGGAATTACAAATTTTTTCTTGAGTTAACTACTGTGTGTGTGTTCATATAAGTCCCCTCATAGTTGTCTACAATAATGATTATTGAATGTTAATAATGGGTATATTAAGTTGGTTAGATATGGAAATTATTATTTTACTTTCATCTCCATACTTTTTCTGTATTGCCTCTTTCCAACCTCCTTTTCTTCTGTATTGATCATTTGTAAAATCATTTTTATAAAATAATAGACTCATGATTGTAAAAAGGAGGTGGCAGACAGCAACAGTCAGCTCTACCCACCACCAGAGCCTCCCATCAAGCCTCTTAGATAGCCTCAACCACCAGAGGGCAGACAGCAGAAGCAAGAAAAACTACAATCCTGCAGCCTGTGGACCAAAAACCACAGTTACAGAAAGATAGACAAGATGAAAAGGCAGAGGGCTATGTACCAGATGAAGGAACAAGAAAAAACCCCTGAAAAACAACTAAATGAAGTGGAGATAGACAACCTTCCAGAAAAAGAATTCAGAATAATGATAGTGAAGATGATCCAGGACCTCGGAATAAGAATGGAGGCAAAGATTGAGACGATGCAAGAAATGATTAACAAAGACCTAGAAGAATTAAAAAACAAACAAACAGAGATGACCAATACAATAACTGAAATGAAAACTACACTAGAAGGAATCAATAGCAGAATAACTGAGGCAGAAGAACGGATAAGTGACCTGAAAGACAGAATGGTGGAATTCTCTGCTGCGGAACAGACTAAAGAAAAAAGAATGAAAAGAAATGAAGACAGCCTAAGAGACCTCTGGGACAACATTAAACGCAACAACATTTGCATTATAGGGGTCCCAGAAGGTGAAGAGAGAGAGAAAGGGCCAGAGAAAATATTTGAAGAGATTATAGTCGAAAACTTCCCTAACATGGGAAAGAAATAGCCACCCAAGTCCAGGAAGCGCAGAGAGTCCGATACAGGATAAACCCAAGGAGAAACACGCCGAGACACATAGTAATCAAAATGGCAAAAATTAAAGACAAAGAAAAATTATTGAAAGCAGCAAGGGAAAAACGACAAATAACATACAAGGGAACTCCCATAAGGTTAACAGCTGATTTCTCAGCAGAAACTCTACAAGCCAGAAGGGAGTGGCATGATATACTTAAAGTGATGAAAGGGAAGAACCTACAACCAAGATTACTCTACCCGGCAAGGATCTCATTTAGATTTGATGGAGAAATCAAAAGCTTTACAGACAAGCAAAAGCTAAGAGAATTCAGCACCACCAAACCAGGTCTACAACAAATGCTAAAGGAACTTCTCTAAGTGGGAAACACAAGAGATGAAAAGGACCTACAAAAACAAACCCAAAACAATTAAGAAAATGGTCATAGGAACATACATATCGATAATTACCTTAAACGTGAATGGTTTAAATGCCCCAACCAAAAGACATAGACTGGCTGAATGGATACAAAAACAAGACCCATATATATGCTGTCTACAAGAGACCCACTTTAGACCTAGGGACACATACAGACTGAAAGTGAGGGGATGGAAAAAGATATTCCATGCAAATGGAAATCAAAAGAAAGCTGGAGTAGCTATACTCATATCAGATAAAATAGACTTTAAAATAAAGAATGTTCCAAGAGACAAGGAAGGACACTACATAATGATCCAGGGATCAATCCAAGAAGAAGATATAACAATTATAAATATATATGCACCCAACATAGGAGCACCTCAATACATAAGGCAACTGCTAACAGCTATAAAAGAGGAAATCGACAGTAACACAATAATAGTGGGGGACTTTAACACTTCACTTACACCAATGGACAGATCATCCAAAATGAAAATAAATAAGGAAACAGAAGCTTTAAACGACACAATAGACCAGATAGATTTAATTGATATATATAGGACATTCCATCCAAAAACAGCAGATTACACGTTCTTCTCAAGTGCGCACGGAACATTCTCCAGGATAGATCACATCTTGGGTCACAAATCAAGCCTCAGTAAATTTAAGAAAATTGAAATCATATCAAGCATCTTTTCTGACCACAACGCGATGAGATTAGAAATGAATTACAGGGAAAAAAACGTAAAAAAGACAAACACATGGAGGCTAAACAATACGTTACTAAATAACCAAGAGATCACTGAAGAAATCAAAGAGGAAATTAAAAAATACCTAGAGACAAATGACAATGAAAACACGACGACCCAAAACCTATGGGATGCAGCAAAAGCGGTTCTAAGAGGGAAGTTTATAGCTATACAAGCCTACCTAAAGAAACAAGAAAAATCTCAAGTAAACAATCTAACCTTACACCTAAAGGAACTAGAGAAAGAAGAACAAACAAAACCCAAAGTTAGCAGAAAGAAATAAATCATAAAGATCAGAGCAGAAATAAATGAAATAGAAACAAAGAAAACAATAGCAAAGATCAATAAAACTAAAAGTTGGTTCTTTGAGAAGATAAACAAAATTGATAAGCCATTAGCCAGACTCATCAAGAAAAAGAGGGAGAGGACTCAAATCAATAAAATCAGAAATGAAAAAGGAGAAGTTACAACAGACACCGCAGAAATACAAAGCATCCTAAGAGACTACTACAAGCAACTTTATGCCAATAAAATGGACAACCTGGAAGAAATGGACACATTTTTAGAAAGGTATAACCTTCCAAGACTGAACCAGGAAGAAATAGAAAATATGAACAGACCAATCACAAGGAATGAAATTGAAACTGTGATTAAAAATCTTCCAACAAACAAAAGTCCAGGACCAGATAGCTTCACAGGTGAATTCTATCAAACATTTAGAGAAGAGCTAACACCTATCCTTCTCAAACTCTTCCAAAAAATTGCAGAGGAAGGAACACTCCCAAACTCATTCTATGAGGCCACCATCACCCTGATACCAAAACCAGACAAAGACACTACAAAAAAAGAAAATTACAGGCCAATATCACTGATGAATATAGATGCAAAAATCCTCAACAAAATACTAGCAAAACAGAATCCAACAACACATTAAAAGGATCATACACCATGATCAAGTGGGATTTATCCCAGGGATGCAAGGATTCTTCAATATACGCAAATCAATCAATGTGATACACCATATTAACAAATTGAAGAATGAAAACCATATGATCATCTCAATAGATGCAGAAAAAGCTTTTGACAAAATTCAACACCCATTTATGATAAAAACTCTCCAGAAAGTGGGCATAGAGGGAACCTACCTCAACATAATAAAGGCCATATATGACAAACCCACAGCAAACATCATTCTCAATGGTGAAAAACTGAAAGCATTTCCTCTAAGATCAGGAACGAGACAAGGATGTCCACTCTCACCACTATTATTCAACATAGTTTTGGAAGTCCTAGCCACGGCAATCAGAGAAGAAAAAGAAATAAAAGGAATACAAATTGGAAAAGAAGAAGTAAAACTGTCACTGTTTGCAGATGACATGATACTATACATAGAGAATCCTAAAACTGCCGCCAGAAAACTGCTAGAGCTAATTAATGAATATGGTAAAGTTGCAGGATACAAAATTAATGAACAGAAATCTCTTGCATTCCTATACACTAATGATGAAAAATCTGAAAGAGAAATTATGGAAACACTCCCATTTACCATTGCAACAAAAAGAATAAAATACCTAGGAATAAACCTACCTAGGGAGACAAAAGACCTGTATGCAGAAAACTATAAGACACTGATGAAAGAAATTAAAGATGAAATCAACAGATGGAGAGATATACCATGTTCCTGGATTGGAAGAATCAACATTGTGAAAATGAGTATACTACCCAAAGCAATCTACAGATTCAATGCAATCCCTATCAAATTACCAATGGCATTTTTTACGGAGCTAGAACAAATCATCTTAAAATTTGTATGGAGACACAAAAGACCCCGAATAGCCAAAGCAGTCTTGAGGCAAAAAAAATGGAGCTGGAGGAATCAGACTCCCTGACTTCAGACTCTACTACAAAGCTACAGTAATCAAGACAATATGGTACTGGCACAAAAACAGAAACATAGATCAATGGAACAAGATAGAAAGCCCAGAGATTAACCCACGCACCTATGGTCAACTAATCTATGACAAAGGAGGCAAAGATATACAATGGAGAAAAGACAGTCTCTTCAATAAGTGGTGCTGGGAAAACTGGACAGCTACATGTAAAAGAATGAAATTAGAATACTCCCTAACACCATACACAAAAATAAACTCAAAATGGATTAGAGACCTAAATATAAGACTGGACACTATAAAACTCTTAGAGGAAAACATAGGAAGAACACTCTTTGACATAAATCACAGCAAGATCTTTTTTGATCCACCTCCTAGAGTAATGGAAATAAAAACAAAAATAAACAAATGGGACCTAATGAAACTTCAAAGCTTTTGCACAGCAAAGGAAACCATAAACAAGACGAAAAGACAACCCTCAGAATGGGAGAAAATATTTGCAAACGAATCAACGGACAAAGGATTAATCTCCAAAATATATAAACAGCTCATTCAGCTCAATATTAAAGAAACAAACACCCCAATCCAAACATGGGCAGAAGACCTAAATAGACATTTCTCCAAAGAAGACATACAGACGGCCAAGAAGCACATGAAAAGCTGCTCAACATCACTAATTATTAGAGAAATGCAAATCAAAACTACAATGAGGTATCACCTCACTCCTGTTAGAATGGGCATCATCAGAAAATCTACAAACAACAAATGCTGGAGAGGGTGTGGAGAAAAGGGAACCCTCTTGCACTGTTGGTGGGAATATAAGTTGATACAGCCACTATGGAGAACAGTATGGAGGTTCCTTAAAAAACTAAAAATAGAATTACCATATGACCCAGCAATCCCACTACTGGGCATATACCCAGAGAAAACCGTAATTCAAAAAGACACATGCACCCGAATGTTCATTGCAGCACTATTTACAATAGCCAGGTCATGGAAGCAACCTAAATGCCCATCAACAGACGAATGGATAAAGAAGTAGGGTACATATATACAATGGAATATTACTCAGCCATAAAAAGGAACGAAATTGAGTCATTTGCTGAGACGTGGATAGATCTAGAGACTGTCATACAGAGTGAGGTAAGTCAGAAAGAGAAAAACAAATATCGTATATTAATGCATGTATGTGGAACCTAGAAAAATGGTACAGGTGAGCCGGTATGCAGGGCAGAAGTTGAGACACAGATGGAGAGAATGGACATATGGACACCAAGGGGGGAAAACTGCGGTGGGGTGGGGATGGTGGTGTGCTGAACTGGGCGATTGGGATTGACATGTATACACTGATGTGTATAAAATTGATGCCTAATAAGAACCTGCAGTATAAAAAAACAAACAAAACAACTAAAAAAAAAAAAAAACGGAGGTGGCAGAGCAGCAGCAGATAAGAGAAGAAGGAATGGAATTTTCAGAAGTATAAAATCCTGTCAAGAAGTAAATGAATTAAAATAATTATTTAAAGGTATTCTCCAAATTTAGTAATAAGAAGGTCATGATGATGTGGATGAGAAAATTTTCTATGGAAGGGAGACCAGAGGGCCGACTAGTAGTGGAGAGAGGAATAAACGGGAGTGAAGGATAGAGGTAGTGGGGAGGTGTGTTAAGTTCTTTATATGTTAGACATTAAAATCTTAAATTATAGTGAAATTATCCACAATATTTTTAAAAAATAATTTTAAACATCTAATTTGGGTAAAACTCTATCTGCATTTTTGAACACTTTTAATATTTAAACCTACTTATACATGTATTCAATGTATACCATTCAGTTTTTATATAAGTGTTCAATGTATACATGGTATTCAATATAGTCAATGGTAGCAAGGTTACAGCTCTTTCATGACTCTGTAATTCCCCAAGCATTGTATTATGTACATTTACAGTAACATTTGTATTCAGAAGGCAATTTTATCATAAGTTGAATCTTAGCAATTTTCTTACTATTTGCTAAAGGTTATTTCTATTATAAAACACGTCTTCACATATGCCTATGGTTTTGCCCTTATTTATCAATTTAACAACTGTAAGAAAGATTATTCAAGATTCATTTGTCATTATGTTTTCTTAAACGTTTTCTTAATAAGTAAAATGTTTACTCATTTGTTTCTAAAAGCCCCAAATATCTATTTAATAATCATTCCTAGAATTTAACATGATGTACATTAAACATTGATCTGTAGCATTCTTCTTTGCCCTTTTTGAAGATTAGAAGAAATATGACATGTTTCCTATTATTTTCACATCTACCTGCATGAATTCTAAAGGGTTTTTCCCAAGGACTATGAGATTATATTCAGCAGAATCATCAATCCAAGGTTCAAGTCTCTATTAAGACTGATGAAAACTAGGGTAATGTTTAGAAAAGTTTCAAATTAATTCCACACATTTGAGAGATTTGTATGCAAATTAGGAGGTATTATATATACATTAAGTCATACAAAATCCTTCTTATTTTCTCTGGCTGTAATTTCCTTCTTATATCAATACATGTTTTCTGCCTTTGTGAATTTGAATTTTTTTGTTTTCCAAAAAAGATAATACCTCATTCAAGCAATAATCATCTGTTTCACTGAGCACTGGGAAAAATATCTTCATATTTCAGAGCTCTTTGAACTATGTTGAGATCCTATGTTATTAACAGACCATGTGAATTAGGCTTGGAGACAGAAAACCTGGATTTCTGTTCTGCCCTAAGTTACAGTAGGGTGAAGTTGGGCAATTACTGACACTGCCTCATCTATAAAATTAATGACTTCTCTTGGTCAGTGTATTTGTGCTTAGTGCAGCAACTAAAAAATCCCAGTAGGTATTTTAAGTAGAAAGAGATTTAATAATGGGAATTAGGTGCTTCCAAAGATCAGAGGCTGCCAGTGGAACATTTGAGAGAAAAGTGTATCACCAAGCTGCAATCCAGTGATAAAGCAGAAGCAGGAAGCTATGGCTGCTCCAACGGCAGCTGTCTCTTGACAACCACAAAACTGCTGTATGGACACTCTAATATTACTGCAGAAAAATCCCACATCCTATTTCTGTGCTTGCCAACAGAGAACGGCCAAATAAAAAGTAGCAAAAACGATGGCTTCTGCCTCCCAAATCACACTTAAGCGCATTTTAAAGTCTATATAAAGTGTGGATTCTAGCTTTCCATGCCCTGCAGTAAATGAAGCCACGCTGGAAGCTCATGAGAATAGAAACTGAGTTATCAGGTGACACTTTCAAAATCGCTAAGCTGCTGTGGAGCCCGCACTTCAGATTCTCATTTAGGGAAAGCTGAGGAGTCAAGTGGGGCCTCAGAGCAACTGGAGAGCAAAAAGTAAACACAGATTCGCAACCTCAGCCTATTCAGGGAGCAACTTCAGAAACCGACACATTTGGGATATCAATAGTGGTAACAAATACCAGTGCTTTTAATGTCCACCCAACAATTATTCTCGACTCCTCCTCATCTCCACAGGCACCTAATTACGGCTATAAGTTACAGAAATTCCCAGTGCAGTGTTGTGCAAATATATTTTCATTAAGTTATTTTTGTTAACAAATAACAATATGCAAAATAGATTTTAATTCTGGGGTCCTCTACCTTGCTTTTACTATTTCCTTGAACTCCATCTTCCCTGACTTTCCTCAGCTGCTTCGCTCTACTGCTTATCAAAATTACTTCAATGAGAGTGTTAGTACTACTGTTATGTAGGAGACCATCTGTGAATATTGGCACTAAGGCAATAATACAAGGGTAATTTGGGAAGAAATAATGTGAAGCCCTGAAGAAAGCCAGCCCCTTGATGTTCTTCTCTGGGATCGTGATGTATCATTAACTCGCCTTAGCTCATGATGCAGTTCCATATACCCAAGTTTGGTATTAAACCCATTCTACTAAACCTGTAGAACACATTTGTAGAGTAAGCAGCAACAGCTGGTGCTTCTCCTGTCAGCTATCCTGCCTTGTAATGAGCAAAACTTTCCACATTGTGTGGCTTTTTATAAAGATTCCGCTTTTGTCTGTCTGTATTCTTCGAGCCTACGTGTAGATGGCCATACTTCCCCATGTTGTTTTGGCAGATATTACATATGCTTTCCAAATGCATGGACCTTTCAAAATAGAATCTATTTTTGAAAGGGTTGTTGCATTTTCTTTATAAATTAATATCATCTAGGATCACAATTAGAGTTTATTTTGGGGAGCTGTGAAACAGATATTGACCATTGTAAGTTTTTTCAATATTTAACTGTAAACTTCATTTAGAATTTTCTGAGGACTAAATGGAACAGTTTTGATGGTGAAATTACACCATCAAAAAAAAGATTTTTTCTTTTATCAATTTCTCCCATTTCACTGGAGTTGAATTATTTTATAAGCAATAATATAGCATTAAATTTTTAAAGAGTTAGTAGAATTTATCTGGTATTCCAGAATTCTATGTTCATGGATTCTGAAGCCATAGATGTTTGGTAGGGGAAGGAAAGGAATGTTATCCAAGTCAAGTCTGCCAAACCGCAATTGCTGCAGTATTCCAAGTCTTGCTATCATCTGTGTTTTTTATATAACAGCTTTATTAAGATATAATTCACAATCCATAAAATTTACCCTTTTAAAGTAATTCAGTGGCTTTTAGTATATTCATAAGTGTACAACCATCACCACTATCTGATTTTGGAACATTTTCATCACTCTAAAGACAAGCCCCCTACCCATTAGCAGTCGCTTTCTGTTTTTCCCTTCCCCATCCCTGGAAAACATTAATCTACTTGCTGTTTCTATGGATTTGCCTATTCTTAACATTTCATTTAAATGGAATCATACAATACATGGCCCTTGTGACTGGCTTCTTTCATTTAGGGCAATGTTTTCAAGGTTCATCATGTTGTAGCACATATCAGTAGTTCATCCCTTTTTTATTTGTGAATAATATTCCATCATATGACTATACCACATTTTGTTTATCAATTCACCACTTAGGTTGCTATAAAAAATACCATTTGGGATGCTGTAACAAAAATACCATAGATTGAGTGACTTATAAACAACAGAAATTTATTTCTCTCAGTTAAAAGCCTTAGATAGGTTCTCTCTCAACAAAGCAGATACAATACCTTCTATTAACTTCAGTAGAGAGCCCATTCCACTGAAAGCTGAATTAAAGGGGATGGTAGAGGGTAAGGGTACTCACTCCTTACCTGTAACTTATCTCTTTTCCTCCTTTCCTTTTTAACTTTCTACCTTCTCTTCCTTCATTAAATATTTTTGAGGACCTTCTCATTTCCTATGGAACTGTGTTGGAGGCTATAGAGATACAGAGATGAACAAGCCACAGAACCAATCCCTGCTGTCATGAAGTTTTCATTCTAGTAGGGGCTAAACTAAATAAGTAAACAGTTCCCATGTAGTAAGTGCTGTGAGAGTATAGTATTTGGGGGTACCATAGAAGCATGGATGAGGACTACCTAACCCAGAGTATGATGGTGAGAAACTCATTCTGGGGCAAGTGGCCTCAAAGGTGAGACTTTAAAATGAGTAGGAATTAACCAAGCCAAGACAGAAGGGGAAAGAGTATCCAAAGAGAAGGAATAGCATTCACAAAGGCGAGATGATAAAAGAGAGCCAGGTGTATTCATAGAATTGGAAGAGACTTCTTATGACTGGCTCATATAGTTTGAGGGAGGCAGAAGGAAAGGAGAGTGGTAAGCAGGGTCTCAATTACGCAGACCTGAGAACTTCTTATTATCCCAGTAAAATGAGGAGTCATTGAAGGACTTCCCCAGCTTTGCCATCACTGGGTACCATGTATATTTCTTCTCCCATCTTCTAATGCATCTCCAGCACCCCCTGATGTCTCACCAGTTATTCTGCATAGACCCAAGAGTGACTCATGCTCAGAAATAAGTTCAGTCATGTGTCTGGCAATTCTAAGGCTTCTATATATTCCATCCCTACCTTTAGGGGCACTGTGTTTCCCAGGACATTGCTCAGCCTCAGTTTGGGGTTGCTTCCAAGTTTAGTCTGGTTTTCAAAGCATTGAACTCAAGCTGTGCTCATTGATGAAACAGAGAGATACTTCCCAATGTCACACTTTGTTCCCTGAGCATCAAACAATGATGTTTCTGTCCCAGTGTCTCACAGAATCTTCCTAAAGCTCCCTGCCCCTCCTCATGCTGCCCTGTGTTCAGATCAAGTTTGAAAAGCTGGGTCTGGAGTCCAGTCTCTGAGACCAACACTGTGCTATTCTCCCCACACCCTTTCTCTCTGGGTACATTCTGGCTTCCCCGTGGCTCTCCTGTCCCAA
This sequence comes from Eschrichtius robustus, assembly GCF_028021215.1. Lineage (NCBI taxonomy): Eukaryota > Metazoa > Chordata > Mammalia > Artiodactyla > Eschrichtiidae > Eschrichtius > Eschrichtius robustus. The sequence goes on from NC_090827.1 coordinate 132,460,786, forward strand.
ATCCCTTCCTCATACAAATCTATGCCAATATACTCCTGGTAGATCCAACTCCCCAACATTTTCTCCTACACTCTCTCCACCACAGTTTGCCTGACTCAGAATCCAACTAATAAACATGAGTTAGAGGCTAATTTTTTTTATTACTAACCCCCTGCTCTTTATTCTTTAAATAGCAGTCAGAGTGATTAAAAATAAAACAAACCAACAACAAAAACACACACAAATTGCATCATGCCATTTCCTCCTTAAAGTCTCCAGTGGTTTTCCACTGTACTTAGAATAATGATCAAACTCATTACAATGGTCTATAAATTCATACATGATCTGACATCTGCCCACTTCCTTAAATTCATCCTGTGTCCAGCAGCTACACTAATCAAGAATGCTCTCTCCTCAGGACTTTGGCATTTGCCATTTCCTCTGCCTACCTCTTTCCAAATCAATGCCTGACAGTATTTCTTGTGTCCTTAAATTCTTTGCTCAAATATGACTACCTTCTCGAGTAGTACCTTTCCCATGCTCCCCATGGCCTCCCTCTGAACACTCTCTACCTCCTCTCTTTGCTTTATTTTATACAACACACTCATTATTTTCTGATATTAACCTATTTTTTTTTCCTGATTATTGTCTTCCTTCTGCTATAGAGGAAGCTTATGACAGCAGGACCAGTTAGGTCCTACTTAGGTCCATTTAATCCCAAGAACCCAGAAAAGTGCCTGGCACATGCTACCTACTGAATAATTATTTGTTGAATGAATGGTGAAACAGTGAATACATTAATAATAGTAGATCTTGTGTAGATGGCATAACTATGCCTTCTAGAAAGGCTGATATGCTTGGAAGATCAATTTTTCAACTTCAGAAACTCAGAAATAACTAAAATTACCAGCATTAAATCATAGCATGGGACACCTCTTATGCGTCAACTGTCTCTGGGGTGTGGGCCACTTGTTTCCACCCAGCAACCTCCATGGCAACTTCACTACAGCATAGCTAGATAGCACTCACATCATGTCTATGCCATGAGTCTCGTGCTTTCCACTCTGACACTTCCCTGTTCTTGCTGAAAAAGGATGTGCTTGACTTCCATGCAAGCAGAATGTTGAATGGGGGTTAATTCCTTCCCACTTGGCAAACTGACTCATGGAATATGGGAGCTAGAGACCACATTTTCCTCCCTTCCTCCCCTTGGGCAAACTGTCCTAAGATAGTAAGTTGTGTGTGTGTGTGTGTGTTTGTGTGTGTGTGTAGCCTCTTAGAAGATGGTCCCTTGAGATCAAGCATTCAACTGCACTTGGTATCAAGCAGTGGCCAGCTCAGTAACACACCATGTGCCTATCTTCCCTCATTTCCCCTTTTCCGACTCTAGTTTCCCTCATATTGCACTCCCTAATGTTGACAAGAATGTGAAGCAACTGACACTTTTATTCACCCTGGTCAGGATGTAAAATAATACAACCACTCTCTGATTGCCTGAACATTTCCCCCCCTGTTTGCCCTTTGCCTACCTTTATCAAAGCCTTATGTGAGTATACCCTGTGGAGTCTTATGAGTCTTTTCAAGTATCTGATACTGTGCAGTTGATGCAGTGGTGGAACCAGAATTTGAATGCAGGTCATATAGTTCCAGGGCCTATGCTTTTAACCCTACCCTCTGTTGTGTGGGATAGCCCAGAGACAAAATGAAACAGAAAATGTGGGGGATGGAATGACAATGTTTTCAGAAAGAAAGAATAAAGATAATAAGAAAGAGACAACAATCAAAGAAACGAAAAAAATGAGAATTGTCCAGAGTTGAAAAATATATGTCATTTTTCACATTTTAAAATTACACCAGTTCATCTGTTGATGAACACTGAGGTTGCTTCCATGACCTGACTATTGTAAATAGTGCTGCAGTGAACATTGTGGTACATGTCTCTTTTTGAATTATGGTTTTCTCAGGCTATATGCCCAGTAGTGGGGTTGCTGGGTCATATGGTAGTTCTATTTTTAGCTTTTTAAGGAACCTCCATACTGTTCTCCATAGTGGCTGTATCAATTTACATTCCCACCAACAGTGCAAGAGGGTTCCCTTTTCTCCACACCCTCTCCAGCATTTATTGTTTGTAGATTTTTTGATGATGGCCATTCTGACCAGTGTGAGGTGATACCTCATTGTAGTTTTGATTTGCATTTCTCTAATGATTAGTGATGTCGAGCATCCTTTCACGTGTTTGTTGGCAATCTGTGTATCTTCTTTGGAGAAATGTCTGTTTAGGTCTTCTGTCCATCGACAGATGAATTGATAAAGAAGATCCGGCACATATATACATTGGAATATTACTCAGCCATAAAAAGAAACAAAATTGAGTTATTTGTAGTGAGGTGGATGGACCTAGAGTCTGTCATACAGAGTGAAGTAAGTCAGAGAGAGAAAAACTAATACTGTATGCTAACACACATATATGGAATCTTAAAAAAATGGTTCTGATGAACCTAGGAGCAAGACAGGAATAAAGTCGCAGACATAGAGAATGGACTTGCGGACATGGGGTGGGGGGGAAGTGTAAGCTGGGATGGAGGGAGAGACTAGCATCGATACATATACACTACCAAATGTAAAATAGACACCTAGTGGCAAGCAGCCGCATAGCACAGGGAGATCAGCTCGGTGCTTTGTGACCACCTAGAGGGGTGGGATAGGGAGGGAGGGAGGGAGACGCAAGAGGGAGGGGATATGGGGATATATGTATATGTCTAGCTGATTCACTTTGTGATACAGCAGAAACGAACACAACATTGTAAAGCATTTATACTCCAATAAAGATGTTGAAAAAAAAAAAAAAGTAGAGTGGAGCAGCACCAAAATGGTTGATCTTACAGATAGAACAAACTAGTGGAGAGAAGGAAGGGGGGGCGAGGGGATTAAGATATACAAACTGCTATGTATAAAGTAAATAAGCAACATGGATATATCGTACAGCAGAGGGAATGTAGCCATTATTCTGTAATAATTTTAAATGGAGTATCATCTATAAAAATGTTGAATCGCTATTTTGTACACCTGAAACTAATATTGTAAATCAAGCATACTTCAATAAAAAAAAATAAATTATATAAAAAATAAATAAAATAAACGCCAAAAAAAAAAAAAAAAAAATACACCAAGTCCTGATCAAAAATAGGGGGTGTACCAGTTGTCAATTTATTTCATCTCAGTTCCAAATTCACCTTTTAATGTATGCCTGCAATAATGGATGAAATTCCTTTAAACACTTTTCCACAGTGCACACCATGTTAAGCTTTCTCAGCAAAGGGCACTGGAATGACATGGGAGGAGTAAGGGTCCCTCCTGCTGCACCTTCAGTCAATCCTGTAGGTGTGAGAATATCCCAGTGGTCGTCTGCCAAGTCATATGCCCAGAATATATGATCCCTTGCTGACCTTGCGGCCCCAGTTTCGTCTGATGATAACCTTTCTGTGGTCCTCTTGACAAGGACACCATGTGGTTCTGGCCCCCTGATTGCACCATCACCACCACCCCTCAACACACTTCTTCTATACATCTGTGAGCCCGGTCTCTGGAAATGCCAGTGAATTTCTCTGCTATCCAGTGCACTGCAACTACATGCTTAAACCTCAGCCTTGGAAGCCAGAGCTACCCTTTGAAGTTTTTCCTTCTTTGATGCTCTCTTTCAGCCCTAGGATGCCTATGGACTTTTCTTAGATCTTACAGTTTCTCTTATTGTGGCTTAGTAGTCCTTTATATTAAACTTCCCCTGTTTAATTCATTGGGTGGCTCTATGTCCTCATTGGAAATAGGAGTACAGGACGTGAGTTAGTGGATATATAGAGAACAATTTTTGAAAGAAACTTTGCTATTAGAGAAGAGGATAAATGGAACAGTAGCAAAGAGGATATTTGAGGTCAAGAGATAAATTTTTAATGATAGATACAAGAGCAAGTTTATAAGTGAATGGAAATATTTAGCAGGGAAGGAGAAACTTATAATGAAGAAATGAGGATGATAATGTATGAGAGGAGTCCATAAGAAGGTAAAGGGGGATGAAAGCTAAAGGAGAAATGAAGGACAGGCTGTGAAAGAAGGAGGGACAGTTATTTTCATTTTCAAAAGAAGAAAATCAGAAAATAAGATATGTGGAGATACACAGATTTAGTGATGGGACAACCTGGGCACTCCTATCTGAGTATTTCTATTTTCCTCAAAGGAATAGCAGGAAGAGTCATCAACTGAGAGAGATGGGAGAGTAGAGGTTATTTATAGATGTAAGGATAGAGGAGAAGGGATGGAATGTTCATCCCAGAAAACAGGAAAACAAATGAACTAGGGAAGTGACATAAGACTGACAAATGGTGTTAAATGCCCTCTTAGATTTGCAAATATTGAAAATGATAGGAATCAAAAGAGTTGCATGATTTTCTCAAAGAATTTTCAGTTGCTTCAGCACAGCGAAGGCAGATACTCAGGTTTAGCTATGATTGAATTTTTTCCTAGGTATGATATCAATAGAATGAGAATAGAATTAACCATGTTTTTTATTAGAGTCATTACATTGCTGGACCATAGAATTTTAAGCTGGGTGAAGCAGCTTAAATTAATTTTAATTTTAATTAATAAAATGAGTAAGTGATTGGAAGGACAACAGATTGGAGGCATTGATGGAGTTGAATGCTACAAGAAGTAGTATTGGAGTGGGATCCTAGGAGAGGAGGCTTTAAGGAGAGAAGGTAGTGGTCAGAGAGGATGCCTGAAATCAACACTTTGAAAGAGGTCCAGTTAAAGGTGATGATAAAGTCTGAAGCGTACCCTGAAATCTGTTGCCTGGAGGAGATAATTAGAGGCAAAGAGGCCAAGGAATTCAGACACCAGTGTTAGATGAGTCATCCAAAAAATGTTGGTTGACTTCCCATGATTAATGTTTGGTATCAGGGTGGAGGAAAAGATAATGAGCCAAGTTTTATAAAGCCTTTGGTGAACATGAAGAGTGGAAAGAAGGTTGACACATAACAGAAAATAGAAAGAAAAACTAGAAACATAGTCTCAGAGTATATATAAACTCTAAAGGAGATGGGTTTTTGAAAGAGGAAGAGGGATCAGTGGCTTGGAAGCTTTAAGCAGGACACCCCACCTCAGAGGAATAGGGACTGTGAGTATAAAAAACCTGTAGAGTGGGAAGGTAGAACTATAAAGGGTTGTGAGGAAACTTTTGGGGGTAATGGATGCTTATTATTTTATGTGATAGTTTCATGGATATAAACATATAAAATTGGATAATTTAAGCATGAACAATTTGTTATATATCAACTATACCTTGGTAAAGCTATGAAAACAACAACTCCACTTACAAAGATTGCAGGGGAAGTTGGGTCCTCAAATGAGAGCAAGAATTTACTGGCAAACAGGAAATAAACATTCACAGAAATAGTTGAGAAAATAAGGAAGTTCGTGTATTACAGGTTGTTTAAATTCCACTGAACTCAATGGAAGGATTGGAGGGGGCACACTGAAAGGAGTGGCTCACTTCAGAGGATACACAAAGCAAAATGGGACAAGAACCTGGTGATGACAGGTGACCCAAAAGCCTTGGATGTGTGGTGATAACAGGGCTGTGAGACCTGATAAGATTAGTCTTAATGGCCTCATAGAGAAAGCATCATTACGAAAGCATTTCAAATATCAAATTCCTTTTCATTGTTTGTTAGAAAAGTTTTTACTCCTCAGCTCTTTCTGCCAGAAATCTGTTTGGGTACAGAATTTTTATTATTGTTGTTATTATTTTGAGGCATTATGTATGTCAGTGTGTGTTTATGTGGGTGTGTGTATCTGCAGTGGTAGTTTACTTTTCCATCTATTGATTTTTTTTTGCTACATTTTGAACTTAAAAAGCAAAATGCACAGTGACTCTGGAGTATAGACCATTAATTCCAGGTAGTTATCAAAGTTAGCACTTGTCCTGCAGGAACAATAAGGAAGAGAGACATCAGTCGATAATGTGGTCTTTACTTATTCCCACTCTCTCTGACCCTGATACTTGGTTCTCACCCATCAATTGTACCAACACTAACTTATAGAAAGATTCGTACTGTATAGAAATGCTATTCAAGATATCATGTGCTTTAGTTTAATTGCTTTGATGAGAAACCTAAGAGATCAATGTGTATATCAAAAGAAAACTTGTGAGGTTCTTTGACAGAGCACCCCCAAATTTCCACTATCTACCTTTCTTTAATTCTCAACAAGGTAGAGGTGAAATGAACAAAAACACATTCCCTTTTTCACCCATGACACACAATAAGAACATATCTCAAAGACTTGAACACAGCACCTAATATCATAAAACTAGAAGAAAACAGAGTAAGCTTCTTAACATTGGTCTTGATGATGATTTTTTGGCATTAACACCAAAAGCAAAGGCAACAAAATCAGAAATAAACAAGTGGGACTATATCAAACTGAAAAATTTGTGCATAGCAAAGGAAACTATCAACAAAATGAAAAGACAATGTACTGAATAGCAGAACATATTTGCAAATAATATACCTGATAAGGGGTTAATATCCAAAATATATAAAGAACTGATAAAACTCAATAGAAAGAAATTTTGATTGAAAAATGGGAAGAGGAACTGAATGCCAATAGGTACATGAAAATGTGTTCATCATCAAGAGCAGCTAAGATGGCAGAGTAGAGGAACCCTAAGCTCACCTCCCCTCATGAGCACACCAAAATCAAAATTAACTGCACAACACAAATTGATGAAAAAGACTGGAAGCTACCAGAAAAGATCTTCTATAACTAAAGACACAAAGAAGGAAACACAATGAGATAGGTAGGAGGGGTGGACTCATGATATAATCAAATCCCATACTCCTTGGTGGGTGACCCAAAAACTGGAGAATAATTATGTTACAGAGATTCTCCCACAGGAGTGAGAATCCTGAGCTCTATGTCAGGCTTCCCCAGCCTAGGGGTCCAGGACCAGGAAGAGGAGACCCCAAAGCATTTGGCTTTGAAGGGCAGCAGGGCTTGATTGCAGGAGGTCCACAGAATTGGGGGAAATGGAGACTTCACTCTTAAAAGGTACACACAAAATCTCACACACACTAAGACCAAGGGCAAAAGCCATTATTTAACAGAAGCCTGGGCCAGACATACCTCCTGGTTTTGGAATGTCTCCTGGGGAGGCAGGGGCAGCTGTGGCTTAGACAAGATGGACTTGACTGATATCTATAGAGCATTCCATCAGAAAGGAACAAAATACAAACTTTTTCAAGTGCACATGGAACATTCTCCAGGACTGATCACATGCTGGGCTTCAAAACAAACCTTGGTAAATTTAATAAAACTGAAAACGTATCAAGCATCTTTATGACCACAATACTATGAGATTAGAAATCAACTACAAGAAAAAAAACTGTAAAAGGCACAAACACAGGAAAGCTAAACAACATGCTACAAAACTACCAATGGATCACTGAAGAAATCAAAGAGGAAGTCAAAAAATACCTAAAGAAAAATGAAAACAAAAACATGACAATGAAAACCTATGGAATGAAGGGAAAGTAATTCTAAGAGGAAAATTTATAGTGATACAAGGTTACCTCAGAAAATGATAAAAACTTCAAATAAACAACCTAACCTTACACCTAAAGCAACTAGAGAAAGAATTACAAACAAAACCCAAAATTAGTAAAGGGAAAATAACATAAAGATCAGAGAAGAAATAAATGAATTAGGGATTATAAAAAGAATAGAAAAGATCAATGAAACTAAAAGCTGGTTCTTTGAAAAGAAAAACAATATTGAAAACCTTTAACCAGACTCATCAAGAAAAAAGGGAGAGGGCATAAATCAATAAATGCAGAAATGAAAAAGGAGAAATTACAACCAACACCCCAGATACACAAAGGATCATAAGACACTACTACAAGCAACTATATGCCAATAAACTGGACAACCTTGAAGACATGGACAAATTCTTAGAAAGGTACAACTTTCCAAGACTGAGCCAGGAGAAAATAGAAAATATGGACAGAAAAATCAGAAGTACTGAAATTGAAACTGGGATTAAAAAATCTTCCAAGAGGATCAGAACCAAGATGGCGGAGTAGAAGGACATGCTCTCAATCCGTCTTGCAAGAACACCAGAATCACAACTAGCTGCTGGACAATCATCGACAGGAAGACACTGGAACTCACCAAAAAAGATACCCCACATCCACAGGGAAGCCACAATGAGAAGGTAGGAGGGGTGCAATCACAGTACAATCAAATCCCATAACTGCTGGGTGGGTGACTCACAGACTGGAGAACACTTATACCACAGAAGTCCACCCACTGCAGTGAACGTTCTGAGCCCCACGTCAGGCTTCCCAACCTGGGGGTCTGGCAATGGGAGGAGGAATTCCTAGAGAATCAGACTTTGAAGGCTAGTGGGAATTGATTGCAGGACTTTGACAGGACTGGGGGAAACAGAGACTCCACTCTTGGAGGGCACACACAAAGTAATGTGTGCATCAGGACCCGGGGAAGGAGCAGTGACCCCAGGGGAGACTGAACCAGGCCTACCTGCTAGTGTTGGAGGGTCTCCTGCAGAGGTGGGGTGGTGGGGGAGTGCTGTGGCTCACCATGGGGACAAGGAAATGGGCAGCAGAAGTTCTGGGAAGTACTCCTTGGCATGAGCCCTCCCAGAGTCTGTCATTAGCCCCACCAAAGGGCCAAGGTAGGCTACAGTGTTGGGTTGCCTCAGGCCAAACAACCAACAGGGAGGGAACCCAGCCCCACCCATCAACAGTCAAACAGATTAAAGTTTTACTGAGCTCTGCTCACCAGAGCAACAGTCAGCTCTACCCACCACCAGTCCCTTCCATCAGGAAACTTACACAAGCCTCTTAGATAGCCTCATCCACCAGAGGGCAGACAGCAGAAGAAAGAAGAACTATAATCCTGCAGCCTGTGGAACAAAAACCACATTCACAGAAAGACAGACAAGATGAAAAAAAAAAAAAAAAGGTCAGGAAGAACCTAGGGGCAAGACGGGAATAAAGACACAGACCTACTAGAGAATGGACTTGAGGATATGGAGAGGGGGAAGGGTAAGCTGTGACAAAGTGAGAGAGTGGCATGGACATATATACACTACCAAACGTAAAATAGATAGCTAGTGGGAAGAAGCCGCATAGCACAGGGAGATCAGCTCTGTGGTTTGTGACCACTTAGAGGGGTGGGATAGGGAGGGTGGGAGGGAGGGAGACGCAACAGGGAAGAGATATGGGAAGATATGTATATGTATAACTGATTCACTTTGTTATGAAGCAGAAACTAACACACCATTGTAAAGCAATTATACTCCAATAAAGATGTTAAAAATAAAAGAAAAAGAAAATGTAATGAAAAACTTTACCTCAATACATTTAAATGTTAAAAAAAAAAAAAAGAACTACAATCCTGCAGCCTCTGGGAAAAAACCCACATTCACAGAGAGATAGAAAAGATGAAAAGGCAGAGGGCTATATACCAGATGAAGGAACAAGATAAAACCCCAGAAAAACAACTAAATGAACTGGAGATAGGCAACCTTCCAGAAAACGAATTCAGAATAATGATAGTGAAGATGATCAAGGACCTCAGAAAAAAAATGGAGGCAAAGATCGAGAAGATGCAAAAAATGTTTAACAAAGACCTAGAAGAATGAAAGAACAAACAAACAGAGATGAACAATACAATACCTGAAATGAAAACTACACTAGAAGGAATCAATAGCAGAATAACTGAGGCAGAAGAATGGATAAGTGAACTGGAAGACAGAATGGTGGCATTCACTGCTGTGGAACAGAATACAGAAAAAATAATGAAAAGAAATGAAGACAGCCTAAGAGACCTCTGGGACAACATTAAATGCAACAACATTCGCATTATAGGGGTCCCAGAAGGAGAAGAGACAGAGAAAGGACCAGAGAAAATATTTGAAGAGATTATAGTCGAAAATTTCCCTAACATGGGAAAGGAAATAGCCACCCAAGTCCAGGAAGTGCAGCAAGTCCCATACAGGATAAACCCAAGGAGAAACACGCCGAGACACATAGTAATCAAAGTGGCAAAAATTAAAGACAAAGAAAAATTATTGAAAGCAGCAAGGGAAAAATGACAAATAACATACAAGGGAACTCCCATAAGGTTAACAGCTGATTTCTCAGCAGAAACTCTACAAGCCAGAAGGGAGTGACATGATATACTAAAAGTGATGAAAAGGGAAGAAATTACAACCAAGATTACTATAACTGGCAAGGATCTCATTCAGATTTGATGGAGAAATCAAAAGCTTTACAGACAAGCACAAGCTAAGAGAATTCAGCACCACAAAACCAGCTCTATAACAAATGCTAAAGGAACTTCTCTAAGTGGGAAGCACAAGAGAAGAAAAGGACCTACAAAAACAAACCCAAAACAATTAAGAAAATGGTCATAGGAACATACATCTTGATAATTACCTTAAACGTGAATGGATTAAATGCTCCAACCAAAAGACACAGGCTTGCTGAATGGATACAAAAACAAGACCCATCTATATGCTGTCTACAAGAGACCCACTTCAGACCTAGGGACACATACAGACTGAAAGTGAGGGGATGGAAAAAGATATTCCATGCAAATGGAAGTCAAAAGAAAGCTGGAGTAGCTATACTCACATCAGATAAAATAGACTTTAAAATAAAGAATGTTACAAGAGACAAGGAAGGACACTACATAATGATCAAGGGATCAATCCAAGAAGAAGATATAACAATTATAAATATATATGCCAGGGTGAGAGAGTGTCATGGACATATATACACTACCAAATGTAAAATAGATAGCTAGTGGGAAGCAGCCACATAGCACAGGTCGGTGCTTTGTGATCACCTAGAGAGGTGGGATAGGGAGGGTGGGAGGGAGGGAGATGCAAGAGGGAAAAGATATGGGAACATATGTATATGTAAAACTGATTCACTTTGTTTTAAAGCAGAAACTAACACACCACTGTAAAGCAAATATACTTCAATAAAGATGTTAATAAATAAATAAATAAATAAATAAATAAATAAATAAATAAATAAATAAATAAATATATGCACCCAACATAGGAGCACTTCAATACATAAGGCAACTGCTAACAGCTATAAAAGAGAAAATCGAAAGTAACACAATAATAGTGGGGGACTTTAACACCTCACTTACACCAATGTACAGATCATCCAAAGTGAAAATAAATAAAGAAACAAAGCTTTAAATGACACAATAGACCAGATAGATTTAATTGATATTTATAGGACATTCCATCCAAAAACAGCAGATTACACTTTCTTCTCAAGTGCCCACAAAACATTCTCCAGGATAGATCACATCTTGGGTCACAAATCAAGCCTCAGTAAATTTAAGAAAATTGAAATCATATCAAGCATCTTTTCTGACCACAATGTTATGAGATTAGAAATGAATTACAGGGGAAAAAACGTAAAAAACACAAACACATGGAGGCTAAAAAATACGTTACTAAACAACCAAGAGATCACTGAAGAAATCAAAGTGGAAATCAAAAAATACCTAGAGACAAATGACAATGAAAACACAATGATCCAAAACCTATGGGATGCAGCAAAAGCAGTTCTAAGAGGGAAGTTTATAGCTATACAAGCCTACCTCAACAAACAAGAAAAATCTCAAGTAAACAATCTAACCTTACACGTAAAGGAACTAGAGAAAGAAGAACAAAGAAAACCCAAAGTTAGCAGAAGGAAAGAAATCATAAAGATCAGAGCAGAAAAAATTAAATAGAAAGAAAGAAAAAAAATAGCAAAGATCAATAAAACTAAAAGCTTCTTTGAGAATATAAACAAAATTGGTAAACCATTAGCCAGACTCATCAAGAAAAAGAGGGAGAGGACTCAAATCAATAAAATTAGAAACGAAAAAGGATAAGTTACAACAGACAAGGCAGAAATACAAAGCATCCTAAGAGACTACTACAAGTAACTCTATGCCAATAAAATGGACAACCTGGAAGAAATGGACAAATACTTAGAAAGGTATAACCTTCCAAGACTGAACCAGGAAGAAACAGAAAATATGAACAGACCAATCACAAGGAATGAAATTGAAACTGTGATTAAAAATCTTCCAACAAGCAAAAGTCCAGGACCAGATGGCTTCACAGGTGAATTCTATCAAACATTTAGAGAAGATCTAACACCCATCCTTCTCAAACTCTGCAAAAAATTGCAGAGGAAGAAACACTCCCAAACTCATTCTATGAGGCCACCATCACCCTGATACCAAAACCAGACAAAGATACTACAAAAAAAGAAAATTACAGACCAATATCACTGATGAATAAAGATGCAAAACTCCTCACCAAAATACTAGCAAACAGAATCCAACAATGCATTAAAAGGATCATACACCATGATCAAGTGGGATTCATCCCAGGGATGCAAGGATTCTTCAATATAAGCAAATCAATCAATGTGATACACCATATTAACAAATTGAAGAATGAAAACCATATGATCATCTCAATAGATGCAGAAAAAGCTTTTGACAAAGTTCAACACCCATTTATGATAAAAATTCTCCAGAAAGTAGGCATAGAGGGAACCTACCTCAACATAATAAAGGCCATATATGACAAACCCACAGCAAACATCATTCTCAATGGTGAAAAATTGAAAGCATTTCCTCTAAGATCAGGAACGAGACAAGGATGTCCACTCTCACCACTATTATTCAACATAGTTTTGGAAGTCCTAGCCACGGCAGTCAGAGAAGAAAAAGAAATAAAAGGAATACAAATTGGAAAAGAAGAAGTAAAACTGTCACTGTTTGCGGATGACGTGATACTATACATAAAGAATCCTAAAAATGCCACCAGAAAACTAGTAGAGCTAATCAATGAATTTGGTAAAGTTGCAGGATACAAAATTAATGCACAGAAATCTCTTGCATTCCTATACACTAATGATGAAAAATCTGAAAGAGAAATTATGGAAACACTCCCATTTACCATTGCAACAAAAAGAATAAAATACCTAGGAATAAACCTACCTAGGGAGACGAAAGACCTGTATGCAGAAAACTATAAGACACTGATGAAAGAAATTAAAGATGATACCAACAGATGGAGAGATATACCATGTTCTTGGATTGGAAGAATCAATATTGTGTAAATTACTATACTACCCAAAGCAATCTACAGATTCAATGCAATCCCTATCAAATAACCAATGGCATTTTTTACGGAACTAGAACAAATCATCTTAAAATTTGTATGGAGACACAAAAGACCCCAAATAGCCAAAGCAGTCTTGAGGGAAAAAAACGGAGCTAGAGGAATCAGACTCCCCAACTTCAGACTATACTACAAAGCTACAGTAATCAAGACAATATGGTACTGGCACAAAAACAGAAACATAGATCAATGGAACAAGATAGAAAGCCCAGAGATTAACCCACGCACATATGGTCAGCTAATCTATGACAAAGGAGGCAAAGATATACAATGGAGAAAAGACAGTCTCTTCGATTAGTGGTCCTGGGAAAACTGGACAGCTATATGTAGAAGAATGAAATTAGAACACTCCTTAACACCATACACAAAAGTAAACTCAAAATGGATTCAAGACCGGACACTATAAAATTCTTAGAGGAAAACATAGGAAGAACACTCTTTGACATAAATCACAGCAAGATCTTTTTTGATCCATCGCCTAGACTAATGGAAATAAGAACAAAAATAAATGGGACCTAATGAAACTTCAAAGCTTTTGCACAGCAAAGGAAACCATAAACAAGACGAAAAGACAACCCTCAGAATGGGAGAAAATATTTGCAAATGAATCAACGGACAAAGGATTAATCTCCAAAATATATAAACAGCTCATGCAGCTCAACATTAATGAAACAAACAACCCAATTCAAAAATGGGCAGAAGGCCTAAGTAGACATTTCTCTAAAGAAGACATACAGATGGCCAAGAAGCACATGAAAAGCTGCTCAACATCACTAATTATTAGAAAAATGCAAATCAAAATTACCATGAGGTATCACCTCACACCAGTTAGAATGGGCATCATCAGAAAATCTACAAACAACAAATGCTGGAGAGGGTGTGGAGAAAAGGGAACCCTCTTGCACTGTTGGTGGGAATGTAAATTGATACAGGCACTATGAAGAACAGTATGGAGGTTCCTTAAAAAACTAAAAATAGAATTACCATATGATCCAGCAATCACATTACTGGGCATATACCCAGAGAAAACCATAATTCAGAAAGACACATGCACCCCAATGTTCATTGCAGCACTATTTACAATAGCCAGGTCATGGAAGCAACCTAAATGCCCATCAACAGACGAATGGATAAAGAAGTAGTGGTACATATATACAATGGAATATTACTCAGCCATAAAAAGGATCGAAATTGGTCATTTTTAGAGATGTGGATGGATCTAGAGACTGTCATACAGAGTGAAGTAAGTCAGAAAGAGAAAAACAAATACCGTATATTAATGCATGTATGTGGCACCTAGAAAAATGGTACAGATGATCCTGTTTGCAGGGCAGAAATTGAGACACAGATGTAGAGAACAAACGTATGGACACCAAGAGGGGAAAATCGCAGTGGGGTGGGGATGGTAGCGTGCTGAATTGGGCGATTGGGATTGACATGTATACACTGATGTGTATAAAATTGTTGACTAATAAGAACCTGCAGTATAAAAAAACAAAAAAACAACTAATACTAAACTTTCTTTGGGTTATTTGTATAGAAATATGTTAATATAAATGTTTCAGACATTACAGGAAATTTCTAAAAATCTTATATGTTCTGGTATAGTGTTATAAGTCATAATTCTAGTTATTGCTTTAAAATGTATATCTCAGAAATAACTAAATTTCCTTGTCAATTGCATTATTATGAACTTTCATCAAATCTTTAACCGTGGTCATTTTTAAGTCTTTTGTCATTTACAGACAGGTCTGGGTGTACTCTGATGCTTTTGCAAAAATGTTCCTATAAATGGGTTTCATCTCCAAGGAATTCATGGAAAAGACTCTGACAAGTACAGGTTTCTGGTAACTGACTATACTGCTGAACTGAATGAATAAGCATTTTCAGAACTCTAATGGAAAACTGATGAATTCACAAAAGTGCTAAGAAAAGATCAAGATGAAAAAAAATTAATTACATGGGACTGAGTGAACTGATGAGGATGATTATAATTTTTGTGACTTTCTGTTTGAATAAAACAAAAATTCCCACAAGGACTCAGAGGCAAAAAATATACAAATCAATTTTCACTGCAGTGTAAAGGACCTGTTACAGTGGAGGATTACTGGACTGAATGTCAATATTATGACATAGTATAAGTGTGTTCCGTGTTTGGTAATTGCAATCATTGTTGCTTTTGTTGTGGTCATCCATTTACAATGCTTGGTGTCAGTTTATTTATCTCTTGTAAAAATAAAATACTGTGTGTGTGTGTGCGTAAAAAAAAAAAATCATGGGATTCCCTGGTGGTCCAGTGGTTAAGACTCCATGCTTCCATTGCAGGGGACACGGGTTCGATCCCTGGTCGGAGAACTAAGATCCCGCATGATGCATGGCGCAGCCAAATAAATAAATAAATACAATAAAATAAAAAAATAAAAAAGAGTGGCTGGCAAAGAAGCAATGTCACTAAGATGGCAGAGTAGGAAGCTCTAGATCTTCCTTCCTCCTACAAACACACTGATTCAGCAACAGTTCATGGGCAAATTTTCTTTTGAGGAGTCCAGGAATTAATCAGAAGATTTCTGCACACTGGGCAAACATGAAACCAGACTGAAGCTGGTAGGGAGATTCAAACTCTGTAGCCAGACTTGTTGGCCCTGGTGCAATCTCATATGATCAGGAAGAGATCTCCTAGGTCCCAACTTCTCCCAGAGGAGGGAAAAGGTTGGTTCATGCAACCAGTACTCCAACTTTATTGAGGGGCCTCCCCTGAGGGCTGGCTTCTGTCTTTCAGACACACCAAAACAGAGAGTCAAAGAAAATAAAGAACCAGGCAAAGATAAAAATCTCCAGAAACGAACCCTAATGAAATGTAGTTATATGATTTACCTGAGAGAGAATTCAGAATTACTGTCATAAAGTTGCTAACTGAGGCCAAGAGAACAGTACATGAACAAAGGGAGAATTTCCACAAAGAGGTAGAAAACATTAAAAAGTACCAAACAGAAATCATGAAGCTGAAGATTACAATACCAAACTGAAAAAGTCACTAGAACAATTCAACATCAGACTAGATAAAGCAGAAGAAAGAATCTGAGGACTCAAAGAAGGATAATTGGAAATCTTCCATCAGAGGAACAAAAATTAAAATAAAAGAATGATCAAAGGTAAAGCATAAGGGACTTACAGGAGACCATCATGCATAGCAATATACACATAAGGGATTCCCAGAAGGAGAGAGAGAAAGAACCAGAAAGCTTATTCAAAGAAATAATAGCTGAAAACTTTCTAAATCTGGGAAAGGAAATAGACATCCAGATTCAAGAATCCCAAAACACACAAATAAGACACCAAAGAAATCCACATTGAGACACATTATATTCAAATTGTCAAAAGTCAGACGGGGCTTCCCTGGTGGTGCAGTGGTTGAGAATCTGCCTGCCAGTGCAGGGGACATGGGTTCGAGCCCTGGTCTGGGAAGATCCCACATGCCGCAGAGCAACTAGGCTCGTGAGTCACAATTACTGAGCCTGTGCATCTGGAGCCTGTGCTCCGCAACAAGAGAGGCCGCGATAGTGAGAGTCCCGCGCACCGCGATGAAGAGTGGCCCCCACTTGCCGCAATTAGAGAAAGCCCTCGTACAGAAACGAAGACCCAACACAGCAAGAAAGAAAGAAAGAAAGAAAGGAAGGAAGGAAGGAAGGAAGGAAGGAAGGAAGGAAGGAAGGAAGGAAGGAAGGAAGGAAGGAAGAAAGAAAGAAAGAAAGAAAGAAAGAAAGAAAGAAAGAAAGAAAGAAAGAAAGAAAGAAAGAAAGAAAGAAAGAAAGAAAGAAAAAAGTCAGACGAAGAGAGAATTTTGAAAACAGTAAGAGAAAAGAGAATTGTCACATACAAAGGAACCCCATCCCCATAAGACTATCATTGGATTTTTCAGCAGAAACTTTGCAGGTTAGAAGAGAGTGGAATGATATATTCAAAGTGCTGAAAGAAAAAAACTGCTAACTAAGAATGCTATAGGCAGCAAAACTGTCCTTCAAAAATGAAAAAGAGATAAAGACTTTCCCAGACAAACAAAAGCTGAGAAAGTTCATCACCACTAGACCTACTCTACAAGAAATGTTAAAGAGAGTTCTTTAAGCTGAAATGAAAAGACACTAAACAGAAATATGATAGCATAAGAAAGTATGAAACTCATTGGTAAAGGTAAAATATACAGACAAATACAAAATACTATATTACTGTAGTGGTAGTGGGTAAGTCACTTTTAACTCTAGTATAGAAGTTAAAAGACAAAAGTATTAAAAATTACTATAAAATATGTTAAAGATATACCATATGAAAAGATGTAAATTGTGATAATAGTAACAAAGTGGGAGGGAGGAGTTATAGTTTTTAATGTAATTAACCTTAATTTATTATCAGCTTAAAATAGAATACAATAACCATGAAATATTTTGTGTAAGTCCCAAGATAACCACAAAAAAAAATACCTATAGAAATTAAACAAAAGAATCAAAGCATAGCAATACAAAAAATTGACAAAATATAAAGGGACGCAAGAGAGAAAAAGAAAAGTATAAGATTAACAGAAAACAACACAATGGCAATAGTAAATCCTTTCTATCAATAGTTACTTTAAATGTAAATAGATTAAAATCAAAAGGCATAGATTGGATGAATTGATTTAAAAAATAAGACACCCCACAAAAAAATTAAATTAAAAAAAAAATTTTTTAAAGACCCAGCTTATGTCAACAAGAAACTCACTTTAGATTTAAGAACACATGGGCTTCCCTGGTGGCGCAGTGGTTAAGAATCCACCTGCTAATGCAGGGGACACGGGTTCGAGCCCTGGTCCGGGAAGATCCCACATTAAAAAAAAAAAAAAAAGAACACAGACAGGCTGAAAGTGAAGGGGGAAAAAAAAAAAAAGATATTCTATGCAAATAGTAACTGAAAGTCAGCAGCTGTAGCTATACTTATATCAGACAAAATAAGTTTGAACTTAAGACTGTCAAAAACTGCCACAGTAAACAAAGGAGGACATTATATAATGATAAAAGGGTCAATCCCAGGAAGCTGTAACAGTTACAATTACATATGCATCCAACATCAGAGCACCTAAATATATAAAGCAAATACTGACAGAACTAAAGGGGGAAATATACATCAATACAAAAATAGTAGGAGACTTCAATATCCCACTTTCAATAGTAGATAGACCAACCAGACATAAGATCATAAGGAGGGCTTCCCTGGTGGCGCAGTGGTTAAGAATCCGCCTGCCAGTGCAGGGGACACGGGTTCGAGCCCTGGTCTGAGAAGATCCCACATGCCGCGGAGCAACTAAGCCCCTGCACCACAAGTACTGAGCCTGCGCTCTAGAACCCACAAGCCACAACTACTGAAGCCCGCGTGCGTAGAGCCTGTACTCTGCAACAAGAGAAGCCACTGCAACCAGAAGCCCACGCACTACAATGAAGAGTAGCCCCCGCTCACCGCAGCTAGAGAAAGCCCGCATGCAGCAACAAAGACCCAACTCAGCCAAAAATTAAAAAAAAAAAAAAAAAAAACAACACTATTGACCAATGGACCCAACAGATATACACAGAACACTGCACCCAACAGTAGCAGAGTACATATTCTTCTTAAGTGTGTATAGATCTTTCTGTAGGATATATCACAATTTAGGTCCAAAACACATCTTAACAAATTTAAGAAGATTGAAATCATGTCAAGTATCTTTTATGACTGCAATAGATGAGACTAGAAATCAATAACTTTCCTTTCCAGAAGGAAAACTGGAAAACTCACAAATAGATGGAAATTAAACAACATATTCTTAAATAACCATAAAGTCAAAGGAGAAATCAACAAGAAAATTAGAAAATATCTCATGACAAACTAAAGGAAAAACACAATATACCAAAACTTATGTGATGCAGCAAATTACAGGCCTACAAACTGTATCACCTAGAAGAAATGGACACATTATTAGAAACATATAACCTGCCCACACTAAATTATGAAGAAACAGAAAATCTGAACAGATCTATTACTAATATAGAGATCAGATCAGTAATCACAAACTTCCAAACAAATAAAAAAACCCAGGACCAGATGACTTTGTTGGCAATTTTAATCATACATTTAAAGATGAATTAATGTCAGTCATTTTCGAACTCTTCTCAAAAATTGAAGAGAACGGAATACTTCCAAAATCATTTTATGAGGCCCACATTATGCTGATACCAAAGCCAGACAAAGACACCAGCAGAAAAGATAAATACATCCCAATACCTCTGATAAACATAGATGCAAATATCCTTAACAAAATACTAACAGAGTCCAACAGTATATTAGAAGGATCATATAGCATGACCAAATGAAATTTATCCCTGGGATGCAAGGATGGTTCAACATATGAAAATCAATTAACGTGATATGTTACATTAACAGAATAAAGGATTAAAATCACATGGTCATCTCAATAGATGCAGATAAAGCATTTGACAAAATTTGACACCCTTTAAAGATAAAAACTCTCAACAAACTAAAAATAGAAGGAAAGTGCCTGAACAAAATAAAGTACATATATGAAAATCCCATAGGTAACATCATATTCAACAGTGAAAACTGAAAGCTTTTCCTCTAAGGTTAGAAAACAGGCTAGTATGCCTACTCTCAGCACTTCTATTCAACATAGTACTGGAAGCCCTAGCCAGATCAAGTAGGCAAGGAAAATCAATAAAAGGCACCCAAATCAGAAAGGAAGAAGTAAAATCATCTCTGTTTGCAGATGAAATAATCTTATATGTAGAAAACCCTAAAGACTACATCAAAAAACTCTTAGAACTAATAAGTGAATTAAGTAACATTGCAGGACACAAAATCAACATACAAAAACCAGTTGCTTTTCTATATACTAGAAACAAACTATCTGAAAAATAAATTAGGAAAACAATCCCACTTACAATGGCACCAAAAAGAATAAAACTCTTAGGAATAAACTTGACTGAGGCAGTGAAAGAACTGTATGCTGAAAACTACAAAATATTGAAGAAAGAAGTTAAAGAAGACACAAACAAATGGAACGATATTCTGTGGTCATGGGTTGAAAGATTTAATATTATTAAAATGTCCATACTACCCAAAATGATCTAAATCAAAATCCTAATGGCATGTTTTACAGAAATTTTTTTAAAATTCTAAAATTTGTATGGAACCACAAAAGACCACTAATAGCCAAATCAATCTTGAGAAAGAAGAGCAAAGCTGGAGGCAACACACTTCATGATTTCAAATATATTACTCAGATTCAGTAATCAAAACATTATGGCACTTGCGTAAGACAGACATATAGACCAATGGAACAGAATAGAGAGCTCAGAAATAAATCCGCACATATACAGTCAACAGATCTTTGACCAGGGCTCTAACAATACACAGTGGAGAAAGGATAGTCTCTTCAACAAATGGTGTTGGGAAAACTGGATATCCATGTGCAAAACAATGAAATTGGACATTTAAATTATGTCATATGCAAAACTCAACTCAAAATGGATTAAATACTTAAATATAAGACCTGAAACTATAAAAACTCCTAGAAGAAAACATAGGGGAAAGACTTCATGACATTGGTCTTGGCAATAATTTCTTGGATATGGCACTGAAAGCTCAGGCAACAAAAACAAAAATAAACAAACTGGACTACATCAAACTAAAAAGCTTCTATACAGCAAAGGAAACAAACAACAGATGGAAAAGTTAACCTATGGAATGGGAGAAAATATTTGCAAACAGTATATCCAACAATGGATTAATCTTCAAAATGTATAAGGAACTCCTACAACTCAAAAAGAAAAAATCAATAACCCAATTAAAAAATGGGCCAAAGACTTAAATAGACATTTCTCCAAAGAAAACATACAAATGGTCAACAGATATATTAAAAAGTACTCAACATCACTAATCATCAGGGAAATAAAAATCAAACCCACAATGAGATGTCGCTTCACACCTATTTAGATGGTTATTATAAAAAAAATAGGCAACAAGTGTTGGCAAGAATGTGGATGAATTGGAACGTTAGCACACTGTTGGTGAGAATGACAAATGGTGCAGCCACTATGAAAACGGTATGGAGGTTCCTCAAAAAATTAAAAATGGAACTACCATTTGATCCAACAATCCTTTTTCTGGGTATTTAGCCAAAAGAATGAAATCAGGATGTCAAAGATATATTAGCATTTCATGTTCATTGCAGCACTATTCACAATAGCCAAGATGTGGAAACAACTTAAATGTCCATCAACAGATGAATATGTAAAGAAAATATGGTATATACATTCGATGGAATACGATTCAGCCTTAATTCTGAAGGAAAGTCAGAAGGAAATTATGTCATGTGTGAAAACATGGATGAACCTGAGCACACTATACTAAATGAAATAAGCCAATCACATACAGACAAATACTGCATGATTCATCTTATATAAAGAATGTAAAATAGTGAAGTTTACATAATCAGAGAGTGGAATGGTGACTTCCAGGGGGTAGTGGGGAGAAGGAAATGGGAGCTATGGATCAAGGGGCATAAAATTTCATTTAATCCGATGAATAAGCTCTAGAGATCTGATGCACAGCATTGTACCTATAGTCCACAATAACATATTGTACATTTAAAAGTTTGCTAAGATCTCTTGTTAAGTGTTCTTATCACAATAAAATACAATTTTTTACAGAGAGTGGCTGGCTAGAGAAAATAATTGTTTTCTCTAACATTTAAGAAGGTCAGAGAAGGGCCTCTCTGTAGAGCTGTTTGAGCTGGGTGAGATCTCAATGAGAAGAGTCAGCCAAGTGAATGTTTGGTTGCAGACATTCAAGGCAAAGACCCAAAGATTAAAAGAAAACAAAAACAAAAAAACTCAACATGTTTAAAAATTCAAAAAACAGGAAAAAAAGACAATGTGCCTTTTTCACTGAATATCAGCTGAATCATCCAGGAGCATTGTAATCAAGGAGAGTGACTTTAGGGGATAAAATCAGAGTGTTAAGTGGGAGCTGAATTGTGGTGCACCTCCTGGGTTGTCTTCAGACTTTAGATCTTGTCCTAATAACAGTGAAAAGCTATTAAGATATTACTGTCACGGACAGGCTGCAGTAGTTCAGAAGTAGTACAGTTGACCCTTGAACAAAGTGGGCGTTAGGGGTACCAACCCTCCACACAGTCAAAAATTCGCATATAATTTTGTGAATTATACATGGTTCCTCTGCATCTGTGGTTCTGCATTTGCTGATTCAATCAACAATGAATCATGTAGTACTATAGTATTTTTACTATTGAAAAAAGTTTTGTGTTATAAGTGGACCCATGCTGTTCAAACCAGTGTTGTTCAAGGATCAACTGTAGTTATATTCACGATATATTTTGTAACTAGAACTCATAGGATATGTAGATGGGTTATGTGATAAATTAGCTGCCACAAATTTCTTCCATCCCAACATGCATGATGCATTGAAAGGTAAATTTCTTCTCCTCCCATCCAGAGGTGGAATCTATGGGTTATGTGATAAATTAGCTGTCATAAATTTCTTCCATCTCAACATACATGACCTCTTGCAAGGTGAATTTCTTCTCCTCCAATCCAGAGATGGAATCTATCCACCCTCTTGAATCTGGTTGCTTTATGACTTGATTGACCAGTAAGTTAGGGAAGAAGTGACTTTATGCAAATCTTAAAACTAGGCCTTGAGAGATACTGCAGCTTCAGGTTTTGCTCTCTTGAAATGTTGCCATGAGACCATTTTACAGGAAAGCATATTTAGCTTATTATTGGATGAAGACTCATGTGGAAAAGAGCCAAAGCACTCCAACTAACAGCCAACATCAACTGCCAGACATGTGAATGAAGCCTCCTTACAGTTTAGCCAACTTGTCAGCTGAATGAGCCAAATGGGTGTGGGTGAAACTAGCAGGAGAATCTCCCAACTAACCCATAGAATTGTGAGAAAGAATATCAATAAATTGCTGTTTTTAGGCCACTATGTTTGTGGTAGTTTGTTATGTAGCAGTATGTAGCTGAAACAGATAATATCTGGAGTGTGAGGAACATAGAGGAATTATGGGTAGGTCTTAAATGCTCAGCTTCAACAATTGGTTGAAAAATAGTGCTACTTGCTGAACTGGGGAATGCTGAGGGAGGAAGGGTTTAGAGGTGTAAAATTACAAGTTCTGTTTTGGCTGTGCTGAGTTTGGAAATGTCTGTTAGCCATGCATTTGGAGTTAAGTGGAGGAGTCAACAATGGTTATAATTTTGAAGGCCATCAACATATAAATAGCATTTAAAGCCAATAAAAATAAAAAGACCCACTTAAAAATAGAATGTAGTTAGTGAAGGATAGAACCAGGACTCTGGGATCCTCTAACTTTCAAAGGTTGAGCAGAAAAAGAAGATCCAAAAAGAACAAAAGAGACAGAGAAGAATCATCTAGTGAGGCAGGAGAAGATGGTTCCATGGAGGCCAAGAGAAGAGAGTGTTTCAAGGTGAGCATGATCAGATGCTGCCAGGAAGCACCCAGGTGACTACTGCACGTATCAACATGGCAGTCATTGGAAACCATGAGCACCTTCAGTGGAATGGAGATTGCCCTACAGACGACTCTTGTTAGAAGCACTGCCGTGGAGGGTAACACAGAAATGCTTCAGGGGCTTCAGGGAGCCAGGGAGCCATTAAGTCAAGGAAATTTGATTTGTTTGTTTTGCTCTATTGTTTCAGTTTTAAACCCTCCTAACTTCAGGTAATGTCATGGAATCATAAGGCCGAAAAGTACCAGATATTCCAGTTAACCCTCTCAATTTACATATTAGGAAACGAGACACAGAGAAAGCAATTACTCTGCCAATAACCACACAGTAAGCTGAACTGTGACTGACTACACACAAGATTTTCTCTTATTTTTAATTTGAAGGTGAACTGGATACTAGATGATATCATGAAACTATTGTTAGTGATTTAAGGGCAGTAACTGTAAGGTAGTTATCTAGGAGAATGCCTTATTCTTTTTAAAAACATTTATTAATAAATTTATACTCTCTTCGCCCATTTCTCCCACCGTTCACCTTCATCTCTGGCAACTACCAATATGTTCACTGCAACTATGACCTTGTTTTTTATTTGTTTACATTCACGTCTTTAATCCATTTTGAGTTAATTTTGGTGTGTGGTGTAAGAAGGTGATCAAGCTTTATTCTTTTGCATTTGGCTGTCCAGTTTTCCCAGCATCACTTAGTGAGGAGACTGTCCTTTCCCCATTGTATATTCTTGGCTTCTTTTTCATAAGCTGATTGACCATATATGCATGGGTTTATTTCTGGGCACTCTATTCTGTTCTATTGATCTATGTGTCTGCTTTTATGACAATTCCATACTGTTTTAATTACTGTAGCTTTGTAATATTGTTTAAAATTAGGGTGCATGATGCCTCCAGCTCTGTTCTTCTTTCTCAAGATTGCTTTGGCTATATGGGGTTCTTTTAAATTCCACACATACTTTACAATTTTTGTTCTATTTCTTAGAAAAATGCCATTGGAATTTTGATAGAGATTGTATTGAATCTATAGATTGCTTTGGGTAGTAGAGACATTTTAACAATATTGATTCTTCCAATCCATGATCACAGGATGTTCTTCCATTTATTTGTGTCTTCTTCAATTTCTTTCATTAATGTCTTGTATTTTTCAATATATAGGTTTTTCACCTCCTTGGTTAAAATTATTCCTATATGTTTTATTCCTTTTGATGCAATTATAAATGGGGTTCTTTTCTTAATTTTTCTTTTTGATAGTTTGTTATCAGTGTATAGAAATGCAACAGATTTTTGTGTACAGTAGTCTCCTACATACAAACCTCCAAGTTGCCGACTTTCAAAGAGGCGAACATGAGTTTGCATGTCCAATCACATAAGTTAGTTCACATGGCTGGCATACATTGTCACATGCATGCATCCTCTACAAGGGGTTGTGCTTTTGTGTACTTTACTGTACAGTACTGTACATAGTACAATAATATATTATCTTTATTTCAAGCCCAGGATGTCCAGAAGCAAGCATAAAAGCAGCAGTGATGTAGCTGCTACTACTGTACTTTTCAAGGTACTGTACTGTAAGATTAAAAATGTTTATTTTTGTTTTCTATGTATTATTTGTGTGAAAAGTATTATAAACCTATTACAGTACAGTACTATATAGCTGATTGTGTTAGTTGGGTACCTAGGCTGACTTTATTGGGCTTATGACAAATTGGACTTATGAATGTGCTCTCCGAACAGAACTCGTTCATATGTTGGGGACTTACTGTATTGATTTTTTTTTATCCTGCAACTTTAGTAAATTCATGTATTAGTTCTAATAGTTTTTTGATGAAGTCTTTAGAGTTTTCTATATATAATATGTCATCTGAAAATAGTGACAGTTCTACTTCTTCCTTTCTAATACGGATGCCTTTTTTTTTTTTTTTTGTCTAATTGCTCTGGCTAGAACTTCTGAAATTATGTTTAATACAAGTGGTGAAAGTTGGCATTCTTGTCTTGTTCCTGATCTCAGAAAAAAGGCTTTCTCTTTTTCACCATTGAGTGTGCTTTTAGCTACAGGCTTGTCATACATGACCTTTATTAGTTAAGGTACTAATTGTTTGTTGGGAACTTTTTGATTACTGATTTAATCTCCTTACCTGTAATTGGTCTGTTCAAATTTTCTATTTCATCACGATTTGGTCTTGGTAGGTTGTATGTTTCAGGAAATTTATTCATTTCTTCAACATCGTCCAATTTGTTGAAATATAATTGTTCATAGTAGTCTCTTATGATCCTTTGTGTTCTGTAATCAGTAACACAGAACATCTCCACTTTCATTTTTTATTTAATCAGAGTTCTGTCTCTTTTTTTCTTGGTGAGTCTAGCTAACAGCTTAACAATTTTGTTATCTTTTTGAAGACTAGCCCCTACTTTCATTGATCTTCTCTATTGTCTTTTTAGTCTTTATTTTATTTCTGCTCTAATTTTTGTTATTTTCTGACTAGATTTACAATTTTCTGGTTAGATTTTCTAACAATTGTTCATTAAAAAATCATTGATTCTGTATGGAATCTTTTCTGACAAGTATCAATTTTAATAATTATCTACAGTCAATGGGTTAGACATTTAAAGAAGCACAATGCTGCCCATTCACCACATAACAGGATCCTACAAATGCCTCTATAATCCCATCTATGTCATTTGCCCCTTTCCACTAAACTAAAAGAACAGTTGACCCTTGAACAATGCAGGGGTTGGGGCACCAACCCCCCCATGCAATTGAAAATCCAAATGTAACTTTACAGCTGGCCCTCTGTGTCAGTGGTTCCACATCTACAATTCAACCAACTGCCAATTTTGTAGTACTATAGTATGTATTTTTAAAAATCTGCATAAAAGTGGACCCACACTGTTCAAACCTGTGTTATTCAAGGGTCAACTGTATTACCTCATAAAACCCTGTTAGAAGAAACAGCTGGCTCTCTCTGGGTAGACATTTTTAAAAGAGGCTTGGAATCCAAATGACAATTACATACTTCTACTTTCCTTCCAAATCTCTGATTATTGTTAATCCCTGGTGGAAGCATAATGTAAGGATTTTAAACTTCTGTCTACAAAGAAACACTAAACATAATTATTTAAGATAAAAGATAGATTTGTTACAATAGAACAATGCTTCATTCTCTTCTTTATCCACAGCCTGACAAACCAATGTGCTACATATCACTATAAGACATACATAGCCTAAATATCTAGATAAATGAGATAATAAATATTCTTATAGCACCCTGTGCTGACAGTGTCTTCAGAAAATGGCTCCACCTTTGATAATATATTTGGGGTTGCCATTCTAGAGAGCCCTGGAAGCAGCCATGATATGCCTCTGGAGCTGCTATACTCCAGGGTGCTCTGCTCTCGTTCCATCACATCTCCACAACAGGTCAGATACAGCCAATATCTTTCAGAGCTGAAAGACCAGGATGTTCAGCTATGCCTGACACAAAGAATAGACAAGTCAAAATCTTCCAAGTCTTCCTTACAAGCCTGGGGTGCAAGGCTCTAATAAAGGAGACAATCTCTAATCTTGTCACACTTAATTCATGAATTCAAAAAGCATTTACTAAGAATCTACTCTATGATAGATGCTGAGGAACACAAAAGTTAGTAAAGTAGGAAACCATCAGAATAAGCCCTCACATCTTCTGTGTTGTTCATCCTCAGGTGACATTCCTCCAGTGCTTGCACCCAGCATCCTATGTGCTCTCACTTCCGTCCTATATGTTCTTCACCCCAACAGATAGCTTCTCTTAAGTTCATTCTCAGCCACCCAAACATTTGTTTCCATACAGGCTATTTTTAAAAATAAATTTTTATTTTAAATATTCTACCTTTTACATTTCTGTTTTGCATCATCTACCATAGAGCAAAGAAAAACTTACTAAAGTTATTTAAAATGTCATTTCTTTTTGCAGGAGTCAACATGGTGTAGAAAGACAGTGGGTTTTAGAAATTAATAAACTGGAGAGTGTAATGCCAGCTCTCCCTTTCTGACTGACTTAAAGCAAGCAATTTAACTTCCCTGAGCCTCAATGTCCTCCTCTGACTAATAGAGTAATAATACCTGTCTTGTGGGACTTATGTGATTAAATTAAATAATACATGTAAAGAATCCTGTACATTGCAAGTGTTCAATAAAGATTAGTTTCATTCCAATCTATGTTTTAGATATGGTGTTCTCACAGTTTGGGCAGGTAAACACTGACTACAACAATTACTATACAACTTAAATTAGCTTCCTAGAAATGACTTCCAATGCTTCTTTTATATGAAAAAGTTGTTTGCTATTAGACTTTCTTGGTGGATCTCTTGGTAGCTGTGGACTGGAGAGAGTTCTTGAGCCTACTGAGTTTGCCCTGCAGCCATTATTTTCCTAGGGAAACCCAGACAAAGATTGAGATGGTAGTTCTGAGATGCTTGATCATCTACCATGTGCCTGCAATCACTAATGTGTTTGGCCCATGTCTTGCCCCTTGGTTTGTGCCTTAAAGTAGGGAGGAGAGTCCCTTGTTACCAGAAGCTTAAAATACTTTAACTACTTTAAGCCTTTAAACTATAAGTTAAATATTCTGATATTTATATAAATCCCTGTGCAGAGGAGTAGCCAGTTCAAAGTCCCAGCAATAAAGATAGCTTTATTTGTATTGATAGTATCCCAGATAAGGCAGGCAGTCCGGTGAGAAACAGGTGGCATTAATTCCAGAGAGATCTGTCATAAGTCCAATTTAAGGCTCTTGTTATGAGGAGGAGACATAGTGCAGTTGCAATCACACCAGAGTTTAATAACAGATTAAATGCATTGACCAAGGAGCATCAATCACTAGGTATATTTCTTGATTCAAGAAGTCACTTATTTGTTGGCCTTACCCTTCAGATGATATAGCTGTGGAAGAAAGAGGAGCAGAAATCCCTTCCCATTGCTTATTTTTATTTTTAATGGTGGTGACACATTTGGTTTAATATCCTATTAAATATGTTAGGTGGGTCAGGACAAGAGGAAAAATGCAGGAGTAGATAGATATATTTGTGTGTCCCCTGCTCATAGAAAGTGGTTTGATTCATCAAGCAGATATTGTGGCTCAGGATTGTATAATAAAGAAAAGGATCTGGAGACAGTGATGGAGCCCTCAAAGTGGAGGTAAGATACCCAATCCTGGAGGAGACACGGTAAGAGAGGCCAGGAGAGGAGTGTGCGCTCAACGCCAAGATTGGAAAGGCTCTTTCATGGAGTAATTACGGTTTTCAAGCTCTCCAACTGGGAAGAAAAGATTCTCCATTTGTTCCCTTCTGCTTAACGGACCCATGGAAGGGGAAGAAAAGTGGCCTTCGCTAAGCTCTGGCTCTTGTGAGGAAACAATGTGTCTTCCTTACTGTAACTTTCCCTCTTTTTTGCGTATTTAGCTTGGTTTTTTAACATGATGCTTCAATATGATATGAAACAAACAAATCATCTCCATAATTACTTATTCATCATCCTGAAAAATTTTCCACCAGAGTATTGTTTTACAAACAAAAAGTAGTCTCACGCTCCTAGGAAAAGATTGATTGTTCTATAGCCATGGCAATAACCAGCGAAGCTAGTTAAACCTGTATAATAGATCAATGACAACTTGCTTCAATGAACATGCCTCTGAAAGCCAACCAACCAGGGACACAGTTGCAACTTTGAAAGTCAGCCAGTCAACAGACAACTTACTCTAGAAAACATGATTCTAAGGCTGAGGTCAACACACTATCAACACATTCTCCTGTGGAAGCAACACAACCGTTTCTCTCAGACTGATATCTACCCACTCCTGCCCCTGAAACAAATACACACTTGAACAAATTCTTCCCCCAAACCCTATATAAAATCAGCACTTCGTTTAATGAGACTTTGCCTATTCAGTCTAGTTCTTCTTTATTTAAGTAAGCAATAAATTCAGCTTTAGTTTTCATTTCAGATTTTTTTAAATATCTTTATTAGAGTATAATTGCTTTACATTGTTATGTTAGTTGCTGCTGTATAACAAAGTGAATCAGCTATATGTATACATATATCCCCATATCCCCTCCCTCTATTCGTGCTTCTCTTCATAACTGAATGAATCTTTTATCTTTTACTTTCATTTCATATTTTGAGTGGTGGCCTCACTCATTCAGTCTTCATTTGAAATGTTCCACAGTGACGCTTTTGTTATGACACCTAGAGACTTGGAAAAAGTATTAAATTTGGTTCTAGACTTCACCGTGCCAGTAGTTTGGTGTATGATATTAGATGAAGCTCTTTCTGCCACAAGCATCTGTTTCTTTATCTGTAAAAATAAGGGGATCAACTAGATGACCCTTATCTTCCTTTAACTTAAATATTGCATGTTCTGTTTCTTGTAAAGCCCAACATGACTTGATTATTTTTCTCTACTCCTACATGTTTATAAAGGCCGATTTCAGATATCTTAACATCAACATATATCAATAATTGACATCTCAAAGCAGCAACAATAGCTTACATATATTGAGTACTTACATGTCAAGCACTGTTCTAATTAAATACTTTATATGTATTTACTCATTTGATTATCATAAAAAACCTCAACAAGGAACTATTATTATTATTCCTACCTTGTTTATAAAGAAATGGAGGCATAGATAAGTTAAGAAACTTGCCCCAAAAGCACACAGGTAATAACTACTGAAACCAGGATTTAAGCCAGACTGTCCTGATTCAGAGCCAGATTTGGGTTTAAACAAACTATAGAAATAGAGAATGGTGCTTAACTATTCTCTGTTCCCTACAACAATATAGACTTTTATTTTAGAATTTCTTCCTGTTGAGTCTTTTCACTGGTTGTTCCCAGCTATCTTCCAGAAAAATCAGTATCGTTATTGTCCATTACTATTATACATTCATGAGGTTTGTTATTTTGTATATTTTCAACCTTTAAATATCTGAATAATTTAACAAATGTATACTTCAATTAAGACTCATTTTGTGTGTGTGCATATGTATATGGAGATACACATGGCTATACATATGTAGAGTTACATGGCATCTAAGTCTAATTGCAAAAAAGAACTAACCAAAGGAAACATTAGTATCTCTAAATTCCTATTTACAATCCCTCAAGCAACAGTTTAACGTGTAATGCAATTCATTTTGAAATAGTTTCACTTTACTTTGTAGCTGTTCTGTGCTGCAGGAAAGTAAAGTGTATTTATTTTGCTTTTAATAAATGGCACTGGTAACTCAGAGAAAAAAGTCATCTTTGTCAATAAAATTTCAAATCATGTTTAGAGTACTCATCTCCTAGCCTGCACCATTTTTCAATCAAAAGAGATCTTTGAAAGTAGCACTAGAAGTTTAATAAGACCAGAACATTCTGGCCCCACTTCCACCCTAGTCTTCTAAATTTAGCTTACTGCTTCCACTGTTTCAGATAAATCTTTTAGTAAACTTACTAACAAATTTCTTCAAATAAATCATACAATAGTGTAGTGCCATTCACAGAAAAATTACTGTTTATTCATCTCTAGAGAGGGAAATTAAACACTCTGGTACAATAACTGAAATTTTGTTTATCTCTTCATAACTACTCTCAATTACCTGCATGTATTCTTTTAAATTCCAAACAAGGCTGCTACCCAGTACTGTTCCAGACAGTTCTGTGGCCTTCGAAATACCAAATAAATTTAATGTTATCCTAAGCAAATGGTGAGCACAGATAAATACATATTATGCATTCAGAGACCAAATAGACATTATAGTCTAGGGAACTTTGTGAAACTTAAATTTAACATGATATGCCTTTGAAGAATGTATATCAGGTGATTTCTTTGGCTTAATTAAACATTTTTAAACACTGAGGCTTGCACATAATGAAAGACCAGGTTTGTACATAACAAAACACTTCCTGGGTATTTGAGTGAAACAGTTCAAATGAAATAGCATACTTCATTGAACATAAAATCCCATTGATTGTGAGATACATTCCAACTTCAAGGATGTTAAAATATATATTTTTTAAAGTCTATGTTAAAATCGATAAAACATAGTATTTAAAAATCTAGAAAACAATGTAGGTCTTTCAAAGGACTGGGACAGGTGCCAAACTTAGAAGATATTTTTATTAAGTGGGTCACCATAGAGATAATTTCTTGATCTATTAGGAAATTATTCCATGGCTGTCCACATTTAGAAGAGCTATAATTTTCACTGCAAAGGGCCACAGTGATTATTACTATTATTTTATGGACATCATGAATTATATAGCTCATATTTCTCTCTTTAAAAAGAATAAATATAAGGCAATAAAAGGCAAGAAACAAGAACCACGCATGTGCCCCGGCCTGTTGAATCCCTCTTAGTAACTTACCATGTGCCTTTGGAACTGTACTCACTTATGGCCTCCTCTTCCTTTAAGCTTGTACCCCCATTTCACTATATTTTCTTGGTAGCATTTTACGTCTTTAATAAGCCTTCTTAAATCTTGTTTTGTTACAACATGAGATATAAACAGACATACACACTGAGAATGTATTATACTCATAATGAGTTGTAAATTTTATGAACAAGCATCCAGGTCAGTTCATCAGAAATCAATGGAATAACATTTTTTTTAGAAAATATATTGATAGAAGCCGTTATGAAAATAGAAACAGATGTTCTCTTTCATTTTCTATTATGCCACTTTCTACCTGTTTGCCTGCCCCTACCACCAAAATATAATATACGCATTTTGAAAGAATAGCAAAATTCAATTAGAAAATTCTATTAAGATGGTGACAGATGTTGTAAGAGAATTTTAAAAATTTCCTTCTGTAATTAGAGAATTAAAAGCAGTTTAAATTCCTTAAAATGTTTCCCACAGGAATCAAATTCCTTAAAACACTGATTCCCAGGCTTCCCTGGTGGCACAGTGGTTGAGAATCTGCCTGCCAATGCAGGGGACACGGGCTCGAGCCCTGGTCTGGGAAGATCCCACGTGCCGCGGAGCAGCTAAGCCCGGGCGCCATAACTACTGAGCCTGCGCTCTAGAGCCCGTGAGCCACAACTACTGAGCCTTCATGCTACAGCTACTGAAGCCTGTGCTCCTAGAGCCCGTGCTCCGCAACAAGAGAAGCCAGTGCAATGAGAAGCCCGTGCACCGCAACGACGAGTAGCCGCTGCTCGCCGCAGCTAGATAAAGCCCGTGGGCAGCAACGAAGACCCAACGTAGCCAAAAATAAATAAATAAAATAAATAAATTTATTTTAAAAAAAACCACTGATTCCTTGGATGTAAACAACTTTCCTAGCAAGCACCTCATGAAGCTGTAGAAATTATTTCTTTATAAGGAGTCATAAGCTAATCTTTATAATAATTTCTACTTTTCTTGTTGATCTGAAAAAAAACTGGAGAATCAAATAGTATAACATATGACCAACAATTATTAGATATCTATATTGTACTAGGTACCCTACATACATAATTTAATCTTCAGAGCACACCTATAAAATTGTTACCATTTTCCTCATTTCACATTAAAGAAAACAGAAGTTTTGAGGGATTAAGCAAAATGTGCAAGATCACATAGCGAGTAGTGATTTAACAAAATTTCAAGCCCATATCTGTTTGACCCAAAATCTACATTCTTTGCTCTTCAGCACATGGATGGCCAATATAACAGTGGTGTTATGACTTCCAGAAGGCATCTCTACTTTGCCCTAGTTTTCTTAGGAAATATACATTAAGGCACAAACTATTAGCTGGCTGGCAGATCTTAGGAGAATCTCTTGATGATATGGTACCCATACACTAAGAAAGTTCCTGAGCCAAATTCTCAAGCCCAATTCAGAAGGACAAAAATTCTCAACAGTTCTATAAACTGAATTTTGCTAGTTTTATTTCAATAACATCCACATGGACTAATGGCAGGAAGGCACAAGAGATGGGGATAAGAGAGGGAAAATTATCAGGAGAGACTGAGCACCTTAGATTTCAACAGAACTTTCGCTTCTATCCTAAGTGACTGCCTCCCCACAATATGATCATGTGGGGCAAAGAAAGAGAATTTTATTTCTCCTTAAATTTTTTATTTTGAAATATCTTATATATACATAAAAGTATAAAAATAATATAATAAATTACTAATGTATTTACCTCACAGGTAAAGAAATAAAATGTGACAAATACAGTCACAGATAGAGTTGGAGTCCCTTTTTACCTTTTACAAAGGCATCACCCTTCCTTCCTCCTCAAAAGTAGACTATCCTGAATTTTATGCCTACCTTCATAGTTTCATCAAGTAACTTAATAAGCCTTAATACATAGTTTACTTTTGGATTTTGCATACAATTTTATAAAATTTTGTATGAAATTCTGTATAAATTTTGTATAGACACTTGCAGTAGGCAACTTCCAACGTGACTCCCAGTGATCCCCACGTGTTGATATTCACATCCTTGTGAAACACCTTCCCTGTGAAACTGGGCTGAACCTAGTGACTTACCTCTAAACAGAATATAGCAATAGTGATGGGACGTCACTTCCATGATAAGGATACAAAAGACTGTGACTTACAACTGGCTAATGCTCTCTCATGCTCACATTTTCTGTTGCCTTCTTTCTCACTTGGTCTAATAAAACAAGCTGCCACATAGATGCACTATGGAGAGAACCACTTGGCAACAAAAGCTCAGTGGAATTTAAAGGTTCCAGATACTTGAGCCACCTGAACCCAACTAAATGTCTCCATTCCAGTTGCCATTTTCCCTCTTTTTCTGTATCAATGTTCTAACTCTTACATAAGAGTCCTGACAAGCCTGTAATTTAGCAGCACTCAAGATCAGACTCATGTCTGTTTTTTGGCTATACCAGCCCTAGAGCTACAAAAAATAAAGATGTTTTTGAGGTCAATCATTGTACGCTGGTCCTCTGCCTATCTCATCGGCAAAGAATTTAAAACTCTTAGCCTATCTTAAGTGCTGTCAGAAATATCCAGCCCATCTCACAGTTTTGTATTCTTTATTCCTATTAAAATACAACAGCCACTGGATAATAATGTATAGTACAGCTACTGTATAACACAGGGAACTCTACTCAATATTCTGTGATAACCTATATGAGAAAAGAATCTAAAAAGAATGAATATATGTATATATATAACTGAATCACTTTGCCGTAGACCTAAAACTAACACAACATTGTAAATCAACTATACATCAATAAAATTAACACACATCACACACCAGCCAGCTGGTTTGCCAAAGACCTGCATTCCAGGTGACCACACATAATGAGTAAAGTAAATGTTTGCCACTGTATGTCATTATTACTGGTATCCTATTTCCGAGGCTATAGGGTCATCACAGCTTTCAAGCCATTCAGGCCAGAGAAGCAACCCGACCTGCTAGCACCCTGATCTCAGACTTCCAGCCTCCAGAACTGTGAGGAATAAATGTCTGTTGTTTATTAGCCACCCAGTCTACTTTGTTATAACAGCCCAAACCTACTAAGAAAGGAAAGAACAAAACTCTCATTACTTTCAGATGATAACATTATCTACACATCAGTGCTTCTCAAATTTTCCATGGTAAGAATCAGCTTTTTTTCCCTGATCTCTCACAGACTGAGCTTTGTAAAATACAATAGAAATGAATATTGAGAGAAAGAAAAATAAAGACATATAAAATACAAACCAAAATTTTTATGGTTAGATTCTGCAGATATATAATTACCCTGTCAAAGTACTATGAAAGTTTCTTACCTCTTACTCTCAATTTCTTACCTCATTGCAGACCGGTAACAAACAGTTCAGGAACTAGCACTGGCTCATGAAACACTCACATTACACTGAGTAACACAGAGAAAAAATTTAAATCTATGTCAGATTCTTAGAATTAATAAGAGGACTTAGCAAAATAGCTGCCTTTAAAATCAACATACAAAATCAATTATATTTATACACATCAGCAACAAACAAAAACAAATAAGATATCTACAAATAATATAATAAAGATATCTAGAGAAAATTTGGAATGTTTATTGAGATATATTAAAGAACTAAATAAAGCCACATTTATTGATAAAAAGAATATATTTTGTTTTAGTGTTAATTTTCACCAATTGGTTTATAAATTTAAATGTGAAACTCCTCTTTCATCCAGGTATTGATAATTTGGGCTCTTTCTCCCTTCCTCTTTACCCCCCTCCCTTCTACTTTCTCTCTCAATAAGTCTACTAGGGGTTTCTCAATTTTACTGAACTTTTAAAAGAACAAGATTTTGGCTTTTGAAGTTTTTTCTGTTGCTTGTTTTCTATTGATATTTCAATGATTTCTGCATTTATTATTATTTCTTTTGTTTTTACTTCTCTGGGTTTACTTTGTTCTTCTTTTCCTAGCTTCTTAAGGTGGAAGTTTAGGCCATTGGATTTTACGGCTTTTTTTTTTTCCATTTCTACTATAAGCATTTAGAGATGTAAATTTTCTTCTAAGCATTGCTATAGCTGCATCCCATAAATTTTGATATTTTGTATTATCTATATTCATAGATTATCTAAAGTATCAATATTTTCAATTTTCCTTTGATTTCTTCTTTGATTCATAGATTACTTAGAGGCGTGTTATTTAATTTCCAAGCATTGGGTGGTGTTTCCCAAGGTATTTTAGTGTTATTGATATTTTGTCTGATTTCAAAATGGTCAGCAAACATTCTCTGTACAATTTCAATTCTTTTAAATTGAGACTTACTTTATTGCCTAGAATACAGTGTTTCTTGTGTAATGTACCATGTGCACTTGAAAAGAATGTGCATTTTGCAGTTACTGACTACAGTGTTTTATAAATATTATTAAGGTCAAGGTGGCTGATAGTGTGATTCGGATGCACTATGTCTTTACTGACTTTTTTTTTCCCTCTGCAGAGGGGAACATCTGGTGAACATTCATATGGGACACAAATGTTCTTCCACACTGAGCCTATTCTGAGAGGTTCATCCACATCATACTCTTCCCCAGTTCTCTTTGTTGTGAAGCTTCCAATTTTATTCTTTCCACCAGAGCATAATTCCTAGCTCCCAAACTGGTGTGCACTCATGCTTCTGCATAGCTCTCCCTCCAGGCATAACAAATAATCATAGGTACTCCTTGAAGTTCAACCCAATGAGAGCTAAGATTTTCTTTTCTCTAGTATTTTTCAGAGCTACTCCTGAGTGGGGCTGTAACATTGCAACAGCTCACTTTTGGATAGTGTGTGAAACCATCCAAAAACCATGCTCAGATTGTTCTCCCTCAGCCAATTGGTCATATGGAACTCCACATGAGGCTGTAGGTATAGGCTGAGGATGAGTTAGAAATACAGCAGAAATGGGTGCCCTGAGAGTGTGAACCACGTGATCATGCACCTAACTTGAGTGAGTCCTGCTCAGATCCCATCTTGATGCATCCACTTGATGATAGAGCACTGCCAGGCACACCAAATCCAAGGCTTTATGAATAAAATTATTCCCATTTTGTTATTTTTGTGATGGGCAGTTTAGTTCTCACGGTTATTTGAGCATTCAGGATGGGAGGTTCTGGTTTCTCAAAAAGAAGCTGTTTCTTAGAGGTTATCTTGTCTACAGTGTTAGGTACAGTTTTCTCGGGCACTGTATGAAAATCGTTAGTGCATGACTCAGAACTTCAAGTGATGGCCAGAAGGCTTGAATCCTAGTGCTGACCCTACCCTTATAGTTCGGTTTTCTTTTCATCCCATGGGTTAAAAGTTTGCACTGAAGTCCATGGCTACTGAAAAACGTGAATGAATCTACGAGACAAAGTGTTTATTTTTTCTAATATATGTCACCTATTATAAACTTACTTATTCACTGAATATCATTTTGTGCATAACAAAAATAAAAAATAAAATAAAAAATTTTAAAAAGAAGCTGTTTCTTAAAAAGAAAATCATTCTTTGACTAATATGGCATATATTTGCTCCAAAACCCTAGGGCCTTCACTGTGAGTCTTCTTTTAGGGTATGCTCAGGCCCAAGAAAGCAATGTGAGCTACCACAAAGATGCCAAACCATGGAATCTACTACATCATCAAGATTAAGCAGTGAGCCTCTTCCACAGCAACATAAACAACCCGAAGAGCCTTCTCTTATTCTAAGTGCCATTCAAATTGGAAACCTCAGAGATTATGTCATTGCTAATCCAGCAGTACACCCAAACATGTCAGACTTTGCTTAAAATATCCATAGAGAACCAAAAAGCTTTGGACTTCTTTCTTAGTGATGGGGGACTTGAGATGCAGCAATTTCTCTTTTACTTTGGAGAAGATATCACAGCTTGCTCTGGACTACTGGATTCCAGAACGTTTCCTGATGTGGAAGGCTGATAAACTTTCAAGAATCTATCCCCACTCTGGCAAGTGTCTTATTGAAGCATAGAATATTCTTGCTACTTCCCAATCATCAAGTCTAATCAGCATGATTTCATCGAGCTTGTGGATGAGCATTATGTTCTTTGAGATACTGAGATAACAAGGCTCTT
This sequence comes from Eschrichtius robustus, assembly GCF_028021215.1. Classification (NCBI taxonomy): domain Eukaryota; kingdom Metazoa; phylum Chordata; class Mammalia; order Artiodactyla; family Eschrichtiidae; genus Eschrichtius; species Eschrichtius robustus. The sequence goes on from NC_090827.1 coordinate 132,499,160, forward strand.
GCAAACCAAATAGTAACTGAGAATTGAGAATTGACATATCCATGAGGAAGACTGTGAAGATATGCCTCAGCCCTTGCCAAGGAAAAACAAAATGCCTCTGGTGTTCTCTACTTATTAAAATAGACGGAAAAGAGAAAAAGAGTTCTGTCAGATTAATAGTTGTCTATAAGTGTCAGGAGTCATACTGATTTGTTCTGGTAAGAGATCTCAACTGAAATAATGGACACCATCATAGTCACCACAAGATTAAATTTATAATAATCTACTATATTTTTCCAGGATCCAAACTTATTCTTCACAAGGCAAAAAGACAAACTAAATGTAGATGTTATAGAAATAACCATTTCTGTAGCCTTTACGGTGACACTAATTTTCTGTGAATCTCCCTGGGTTGGGGGATTGTTTTATTTTACTATTTTGGTAGGTGAGGGTAATTTCAGAGGCTTTCAATGGGTTCTATCAAAATAACCCTTACCCCATGGGTCAGGAAGTAAATGGGAGGAATTCTGTGGTGGTTGCATCTGTCTAAACCAGTGATACATCCTGGAAATGGGAAATTGTGATAGCATCACAAATCTACTCAGTCTTTCATGAAAAACAACCAAGCCAAAATGTTTTAATCACCTGACCCACTGAAGTCCCAACCACCAATGGACCACAGTGGTATTCTGGGTTCCCAATAAGCCCCTAAAAGTTGTAGCTATTTTCCTTTCCCCAGAGTGTAGTTATATAAATCAGTGGCTTCAGGTCTCTTGGAGAAAGGCTAAGAGTACATTATGTACCTGAAGTATCATCACAGAACCTTTTTATCCCACTTTCCCTTTATTCAAGGATCCCTGAATACATGAATCACTCAATGAGAGGTCATGACTTTTGTATACTGGTGACTCAAGCAGACTTCGGTTCAACAAAATGGATCTAGTGCTTTTAGAATACATGCTCATGCATACCATCCAGGTTTCTGCCCACATACATTAATAAAAAGAATTTATATATATATGTATATAATGGAGTCTAAGCCTCTACTCATACGGCTTACTCTGTCCTTGCCCCCTGAGGCACGCTAGGCCTGGACTCCAGTTACAGGTCAGTTGGCAATGACTAGTGGTGGGCTATGACGTAGAACTGCATCTCGCTGGGAGGCAGCTGGCTCAGGCAAGGTCCTTAAAGGTCTTCAGGAAGAAGAATAACTTAGCCGACAAAGGATGATTTGCTTGTGCTCCTAAGGGAGACTCGGTGGGTTGGAAAGTTTAGGGCCACTGAAGTACATCTGAATTTCCAAAACATTCATCTTCCAATTCTTGGGCTCTCACTTTCCCAACTGATATCTTAACTTTCCCTTAAAAGAACTGGCAAATTATGAATTCAATCTATATCTTAATTCAACAAACTAAGATTAGATTCTGCATCTGACTTATGGACATGTTGGCTCTGGATCTAAAAGGGACAAGAGATGCCTTCAGCGCACCAGTGGAGGCTCTCTAGCACTTGAGATCATGTCTTGAATTTAAAACCTTAGTCTTGTTATTTGTTAAGCTCTCTAGTACAGTTAGATGTATGCAGCCCACCTACAGTCCATGTATTCCTGCTTCTTGTCATAGTGGTTCATTCTAGAAACAATTTAGTCTGACGAAACCAATTTTTTTCCAATACACACTTCATTCTAGGTGTTCAGGTACATGTTTTACCACAATATACTATAGTTTGGGTGTTCCATCTTCTGGTCCTAGTGATATCTTTAAAGATATCACAATTTTGTCTGACAAAACCAATTTTTTTTCCAATACACCTTCATTGTGTTCAAGCACATGTTTTACCACGATATACTATAGTTTTGGTGTTCCATCCTCTGGTCCTAGTGAGATCTTTAAAGCCTTCAAACACAACCAGTTATATATTCACAATTCCTTGAGAGTTTGTGGCCTGCAACATTCTTGGTATTGATTTTTGCATTATGAGGGTTCTTTCCATTGAAAGAGTTAAGTTCACACTGAAGTTGCTTAAGCACAAAGAATTGATTACTGGCTAATAATTGGCTTATATAATCATTGAGCTAACAGAAAAATCAGACTATTGGCTCAACTTCCAATAATGGAAAGTGATAACACAAAACTGAACTGACACAGCAGGAAACCATTTTGCAAGTACATCAGGAGGCTTTCCTTAGAGCTGCCAGCTCCAAGAACCATGCCACCTCTCTACCACAAGAAACCCACAGGCCAAGGTGAGAAGCTGCCACCTCCAGAAGAACTGTGTGACCTCTGCTAAGAGCCATCAGTAAAATAGATCTCTCCACTGACTTCAGTTCTCATTGAAGTCTCCTGTGAGTATATCTGACTGAGAAACCCATCCCAGAACTCTGGCTGCAAGGAAATCTAGGAAATAACAGTTGTTTGCTTTCCAAGCCCTGCTAAATAAGAAGGCAGATGAATAAATGTAAATAAAAGAAAGATGAATGAAAAACAAACCAATCCATATGATCTGCCCCAACACCTTAGGGGGGAAAACTGTACTAGGCTATATGTCCAAAAAGTTCATAGCATTGTTGTTAGCAATTTCAAAAAAATGTGGAAACAGGAGAATTGTACCTAGGTCTATGTCCAGTTATATACATAGACAGGAAAAACAAACTCTCACACAGTAGTAAATGAGTGAATTATAGCTACATGGATGATTCTTAGCAACATAACATTGAGAGAATAAAGCAAGTCAAAACTACTATATGCAGCATGATATGATCTTCATAAAGCTCCAAAGCAAACAAACTATATTGTTTAAGGATACATGTATATGTAGTATAATTATACTTGAAAAAGCAATGAAATTATAACCATCAAATTCATGAGGGAAGAAAGAGATTAGAATTGAGAAGAAATATTTCGCTTCAATGGAGCTGGTAATAGTCTAGTTGATAGGTTGGCTGTGGGTACTCATTTTATTACTATACTTCAAAACATGTTACATTCTATATTTATGTATTATACAGTTATATGCTAAAAATTGTTAAAACCTATGCGAGCTTAGGTTGCATTAGAAAAAGCACGAGATTCAAATAAAAGAAAATAAAATATTAATAGCTTTTCTACTTTATGTATGATCAACATATGTGCTGTACCCACTTCAGGTAATAAAGTTTAAGGAGAATACTGTCAAGCTATAGGGTCTTTATAGAAGTGCTTCTCAACCTTGATTGTACATTGAAATCATCTGGGAGCTTTAAAAAACACTGATGTCAGCTTCCCACCACTGGGAAGATGATGTAGTGGGTCTGAGGCGTAGCCTGGGTACCAGAAGTACATAAAGCTCTCCAGGTGATAATATTTGTATACAAGGTTGCAAACTACTGCTTTAGAGGAATACAACCGAGATTTGATGATTCCACAAGAGAGGCATCAAATGAGTACTGATCCCTAGAGAAAGAAATGGCTAAACTGGGGAACAACGTTGGCAGAGCTGTTACGTTAAACGGGGAGTAGATTTATTCTGTCTACTTCAGACAGTCTGCAAAGCTAGCATGCCATATCTGGTGTTTCTCTCAAAATGTAAGTCTTAAGTCTAAGAAATTTAGGCGTTCCTACAGGTCATGTTTTCACTTTTCTGGGGTCTTAAAGTAGCCAGGTATGCTCAGCATACTGAGTTACGCATCGCTAGAATTTTATACATGGATTTAAGGAGTTTAGGATTCCTTTTCGGTGAAGGTAACTGTTTATCAATCAGGAAAGCAAACATATGGAGAAAGACTGTTACAACTGCACTCCAGAGACAGGCAGGCAGAGATCAGGGACCCAGTGCAGGGTGAATTTTCTCAAACAATGAGGACAGTTTACCAACTTAACCTAAAGGTCTGCGAATGTGTGTGTGCATACTGGTTAGGCAAAGGTTTAGGAGACATGACAGTGTACCTAAAGAAGATAAGCCAACCTATGATATTCTGTTCCCATAAGTACATTTACTAAAAAACACTTCTGTTGTCTTAACAGCCAAAATAACCTGATAGGGTAAGCTGATGGCTAAGTGATCCTCCCCTTCCCCAGGACACCCACTTTGCACATAGTTACTTGTATCCAGATCATCTATAACTAGTTAACTCACTCAGAAGATAATATTAATATAGTCCCAGTTCTGTCTTCCAGCCCCTTGCGGGTGTGTTAGCTTCATTCTGCTCTACAGAATTCACCTCAAATCTAGCAAATGTGTGCTTCAGGCAATAAATAAGGAGAAGTAAATAGAAAATGTGGATGATTATTGTCAACCTATCCTCCTTGCTAAGAAAGCACAGTAAAGTGTATACTTAGTAGAAATTGTGGTGGAAGAAGCATATGACCAACTTACAAAGTCTTAGAAAGTGCAACTTAGAAAGATGCACAGATGAAGCAAAGAAGTTCCCAGTTACCGAATTGGGGGTTTTTGTCCCAAAGCCCAGTGCACAAGTCCAATAAACTAGACTGGACTACATGGAGATCTCTGCTACCCAAGCAAAGATGGCTGACATGGATGAAAATGAACAGTGGGAAGCCATACTTTGTCGATTTCCCCTGCTGACTCCAACTAAGCCTGTGATCTTATACATGGTGTGGTATCACATGGAAAATCTACCTCCAAGCCAGAAAATAGCAGATGGGAAAAAAGACTAAAAGAGAGAGTAATGTCATTCATAACCCCACCTATTCCAGGCCTTCTCAGGTCAAAGTAAGAGGTGGAGCAGGGAGTTTAAGCAGAGAGAAGGAGAAACCCCCTCCCATTTGTTCCTTATTCTTCCAGACTGAAGGACCGGAAGAGAAGAGCGACATCATACCCACACATGACTTTCAGCCCCTTTGACATCTCTGCCTTAGAAAATGTGGCTCCATCAGAGTTCCTGAACTTGAATAACTCCTCTCCTCCTTGTGGAATGAAGCTTATTTCCTTTCTTTGCTTCTGACCTTTTTTGTGGAAATGGTAAGAGCGGGGGAAAGGAAGGTCCCTGAGTTCCATCAAGAGATGAACATATCCTTTCAGGAACGAAGCACTAATGCAATTTTCAGGTACAAACAGAAGCATATTGTGGGTGTTTTAAGGCTCAGCCTTAAAAATAACCTTCAAAGATTCTGCACCAAACGTGTCACAGCCAATACCAATTCTTGGTGGGTAGGGAGGAAAAACTACCATTTGTTGAGAATCTACCTATGAAGTGACAGGCACTGTGCTAGGAGGTAAATATAACCCTGTTGGGCTCAAGGTTGTTATACCCCATGTTACAGACAGAAATAGAGGCTTGGGAAAATTTGCTTTCCTGCCCATTAGATAATAGCAGAGCCAGGATTCAACCGAACCATGTCTCCAACACCCATGTTCTTTCTACTATAGCACAGGCTTTATTTCAAAGGTGAGATCCTAGACATAGGGGAGAATATGTGAAAATGCCTAAGGGGAAGTAGCGATCTCTTCCATCTAAAGGAAAGAGTCAAAAATAACCACAGCCAGAACCAAATCAGAATGCTGCTCTCCCTAGCCTGGCAATCTTACTTGAAGAAGGGAATGGCAGGAATAGTAGAAAGGAAGTTCACTGTCAAATGTTCTCAGCCAGAAGTAATTGATCTGAAACATGCGTACCAGACAGGAAAAGTAATTTAGAAAACTGTAACATCAGTGATTGGGGGATAATACATTTAGTTTAAAAAGAAATGGATTTAATATGGAAACATGCATGGATGCCCTTTCTCATTTGGGTCACCCGCATCTCATATAGTCACACCCAGGGGCGTGTTGCCTAGAAAACTACTTTTATCAAAACCCAGACCTTATGAGGACGAGCTATGTTTCACATTCTAAAACTTGCATATCTAAACACCTTTAGAACTAGACAAGCCTGCCAGGACTTCTGATAGTCACGATTCATTCAACATAAATGCATTGTACATCTTCTAGCAGACAGGGAAGCCCTCAGCTGCCCATTTTCTTTTCAAAGCTCTACCTTTATCAAAGCTGTTATTAAATTCCTCTAATTACATTAGAAGGGAAGCTTCAAGCATCTATTATTTGCCTTTAACAACTACCTCTAGCATTTGATAATCTCTTTTTTTTTTTTTTTTTAACGAGAACAGTATGCCTTAGGCCCAGAGCAAACTGCAGGCAATTGCAGAAGCAGCCAGCTACAGGCAAAAAGAAGGGCTGAAGGACACCCATGGGATGGGAGGAAGGGAATAAACAAAGCTATGGAACCAAAAATAAAAATGTTTCCTGTAAATAAAGGAACTCATTTAAAGAAAGAAGAGAGGATAACTAAATAATTCAGGGTCTGAGCTCTCACGGGCTCCTCCACATGTGTGATCTCAAGAGCAGAGAACAATCCTTTATATGCCAAACTAATGAAGTTTCGTTACGGATTGAAAATTCATGGTAATGATATTTTTAGAAAAGTGTGCAGATCAAATCTCATGTGAAGTGTTGTTGTACTATTGTATGTCGCTTAGGAAATTCTTAAGCAGGTCCCTTGCCTTATCACTCCCACCGGGGTGGTTCCTCAATATTTCTATAATCAAGGGTGTATAACAAAGGCCCAGGAATTTTTTTTGACAAAACACCCTTCATAAGTTACAAAAGCCAAAGTCAGATTCTCCACTGAGTTCTAGGGCCACTGGTGACCCCACATTTTAAAACTGCATTTGGTTCCATAGAAGACACTTGGTAAGTATGTGCCAACCTTATAAACCAATTACTACCTTCTCACTTCCATTAGCAAAATTTGCACCCAGGCAAAACATCAGATGGGAAAGCTAGAAGGAATCCTATAGACATCATGCATTTCCCCTAGACAGACAGGCCCAAGGTCTTCAACACCAATTTAATCCCCTCAGGACAATTCACAATTATTTCCAGACTAAGAGCTCCAGACCCTGATACTGATACAAATTCATACCTGACAACTCCACCTGGATGTCCACCTACCCCTCAAAGTCAACATGATCAAAACTGACCCATCGTCTTTTCACCAAAATCCCCTCTTTCCCTGCTTCAGTCATAGGTAGTGATCTCACCATCTACTCAGTTTCCTAATCTGGAAAATCCAGCAAATTACTCCTTCCTCATTAAGTCTCATCAACTCTGCCTCCAAAGTCTCCCTCATTTCTGCCCTCTTCCTTATCCACATCCTTAGCCTCTGCCCTCATCCCCTCTTACTAGGACTATTACAATAGCCATGAAACCAAGTGAGCTCCCTAAACTTCTTCCTGCCTCCTGCCATCATCCTCAAAGCAGCACAAAGACATCTTTCTAAAGCACAAATCTGATTGCACCCCTTCCCTGCATTGAAGCCTAGGCAGATTCCCATTTTCTTTAAGATGAAGACCAATTCCTGGGCAAGCCTATAAGAGACCTTCAAAAGCTGGTGTCAACCTGCATGTCCAGTCTCTTTCCCCAAAGCTCTGACACTACATGCCTCATGCTTCACTACACAAAACTTGTCATTCCCATAATGTGCCTGTGTTTTAGCATATGCTGTGATATCTGTCTAAAATGACCTCCCCTTGCTTTTTATGTGGCAAATACCTACCTATCTTTCAAGATCTGGCTCCTGTATCACTTTCCCTGAAAGATCTTCCCTCCTTTCCCAGGCTACTAGTTGCTCCTTTTTCTGTACCACCATCATGCCCTCTACCTGCCTCTTGTGGGCTGAATTGGGTCCCCAAAAAATATATGTTCAAGTCCTAACCCCCAATACCTGTGACCTTATTTGGAACTAGGGTCTTTGTAGATGTAATCAAGTGGAAATAAGGTGATACTGGATTAAGGTGAGCCCTCATCCTTATAAGTGTCCTTATAAGAAAAGGGAAATTTAGACACAGACAGACACACAGGGGTGAATGTTGTGTGAAGACAGAGAAGATGTAAGTATGAGGGTGTACATTAAGATAAATTCCTAGTGCTGTTGTCCAGGAGAATCTCATTAATGAAACTATCAGCTTGCCATCTGTAACCCAGAGGATGTGATCCTTCAGCTTTCTTCTCTCACTCTTCAGAACAGCTGTCTAACACTCTGAGGTAAAGGAAAGGGCACAGAGAGTAACTTTGCTCTTTTCATAACCTAAATGGCTGCAAATTTGGGTTCACAATAAATGCCCTTGTGTATTTATTTTATCGTTTGGAAGATAAGTTCAATAAGAAAAATGGATAACTCTAAAATGCCCTTTATAAAGACGTAGACATAGAGAATGGACGTGAGGACACAGCGAGGGAGGGGAAAGTTGGGGCGAAGTGAGAGTAGCATTGACACATATACACTACCGAGTGTAAAACAGGTAGCTAGTGGGAAACAGCAGCATAGCACAGGGAGATCAGCTCGGTGCTTTGCGATGACCCAGAGACATGGGATAGGGAGGGTGGGAGGGAGGCTCATGAGGGATGGGGATATATGTATGCATATGACTGATTCACTTTGTTGTACAACAGAAACTAACACAGTATTGTGAAGCAATCATACACCAATAAAGATCTATTAAAAATAATAATAATAAAATAAAATAAAATGCCCTTTACATCACTGCATTAACTCACAGACACCCACAGAAAAATCTCAGTTAAAATTTACATGCTCTTTACTTGATTCCTCCTTTTCTTCATCATTTCCTTTTCCCCTGAGAAATTAGAAACAGAACTAAAGGCTCAGGTCAAAAATTAAGGGAAAGAGAAATCTTCAGATAGAAAAAAAAAAAAAAAAAAAAACCTCTGTTTTTAGTTCCTGAAAGTTATAATATTTTTGAGGTATTGAACAGCACTGGTTTTGTCAATTGAAGATTCTCTCTCTGTATTGAAACACTGCTCTCCACAAATGTGCACCACTGATGAATGGGATTTCCTCTTCACTTATCCCTTTTAAAATGAGCCTCTTTGGAAGAAAAGTTCCCCTGAAAAATCATCTTGTGGCTAACCTGCTACTGAGGGAACCACCTTGGGAACCAGGATCTCAAAATCCCTTCATAGCGGATGTGGCTGCTAAAGACAGTACCCCCCAAGTTCATTAGAAATAACTTTCACTCGGACGTTAGCCCAGGAATCTCAACTTATTCATACTGAATTGCTAATATTACTTTATGGCTACCTTTGAGATCTCCACATCTTCAGAAAAAAATAGAGTGATAAGGGAAGGGAGGAATCATAAGAAGGAGCAGATAGAAATTTTCAGTTTGCTTCTCAAATGTTTTGACAAATGATCATTTACATGTGCCGTTCTTGACCTAAGTCCTTCCTAATTTATCCAGTTCTGGTCCTTTCTACATATTACTTACAATGGTATGCTGATAGACTAAATCAAAGCCAAGGAGTGACTGCTTTATAAGACTTTTAAAGATTACTCTCCCAAGGGGAGAGGGAAGGAGGGAGGGGCAACATAGGAGTAGGGGATTAAGAGGAGCAAACTATTATGTATAAAATAAACTGCAAGAATATATTGTACAACATGGGGAATATAGCCAATATTTTATAATAACTATAAATGGAGTATAACCTTTAAAAATTGCGACTCACTATACTGTACACCTGTAGTTTATATAATAATGTAATCAACTATACTTCAATAAAAATTTTTTGAAAAATAAAATAAATTCCATAAAATAAAAAATAAAGATTACTTTCCCATTAGATATGACATTGCACTAAAAACAGTCTCCATTTATCGAGTTCCCAAAACTGAAATACTTCGGAAGGGTTAAGTCTACAATTCTTTTTCAATTATATAAAGAAAAAAGAAACAAACAGAAAAACAAAGAAAAGCCCCAACCCAAATTATTTAAATTCTTCCTGTGGCAAAAGAATAACTGAATGTCAAGATATGGAACAGTTACATGAAAAGAGATCAATTAAACCATGTGTGCCAAGGCCCGACTGACATACTTGGAAAATAGGCCACAAGTGGTGTGTGTGCAGAAACGAGTGCTTGCGGTTACCTTCAGTTTGTATAAACAATAAAGAATTTAGGCTATCTATGTGACAATTCTTATCACACAGATTGTTTAGTCTGGAGGAGGTAGGTTGAAGATGACTAGAGTAATTTCCCATTCTCAAGGACCTTATTCCATGGATTAGTCCACATCATGCCCCCTTTGCAGCCAGCCTGGACAGAACGGGATCATGGCCTGGGAATGAGCCAGAGAAATATGTTGGGGCACAGGTGTGGGAAGGGTGGTGTTGAAAGATGTAGTCTGTTATCTAAGATAGAGTAGGGAGGACTGGGCAAGGCCACAAGGCTTCTTCTAAAAGACCTGGCAAGCTGGGGAAGCAGGTGTCAGACACATGGCTAAGACTGGGCAGTAAGGATCTCTAGTCACCAGAGGGAACAGGTTGTGTAAGAAGAGAAGCAGAGACTTAAAAAAACACCAAAAAACCCCACAAAGGGCAGAGGCCAGAGGCCCCACCAGCTGAAGAGTAGAAAAACTCCAAAAATAGCACCACCTGCTAAGAAACTGTAAGACTTCCTTGACAATTTGCAGGATCTGTCATTTTGATAAGCCACTGGCCTTGATTATTTTCAGAGTGCCTGTGGTGAAAAGATGTATGTGCTCAAGGAATTCAACAACAGGGCAAATTTTGTATAAATATATTGATTCATCTGTCAATACTAATGCCAGCACCAAACTATTTCATTATTATAGGCTTATAGGACATCTTATTATTAATAGTCTCTCTCTTATTATTCTTCTATTTCTTGAATTTCTTGGGTATTTTTATTCATCTTTTCAATGATGTTTAGACTAAATGAAGGCTGGGGAGAGACCCCTTTATAAGCCTTTTAAAGATTCCTCTCCCAATAGAAATGGGACTCTGCATCCATTTTCCCCAAAAAATTTCTACTGGGATTTTACTTGGAATAGCATTCAACTTACCAACTTGGGAGAAACTGATATGTTCAAATAGTCTTTCCTTTAATTTAAATCTTATCTCATGTCTTTCACTGAAGTGTCGCTTTTTTTCATAATTCTCACTAAAGTCGTTTCTTGATATTTAGTTCCTATTGATTTTTGAGTAGAATCAAATTTTTCATTTTGCTTTCTAATTGGTTTTAGCAAATTTAAATAAAAACAATTAATTTTTAAAAATTTATTTTTTTCTTTTTAACTTTTGACCCTCTTCACCCATTTCTCCCACCCTCCAACCCATGCCTCTGGCAACCTCCCATCTGTTCTCTGTAACTATGCCCTTGTTTTTTGGGGTTTTTTTAGATTTCACTTATAAGAAAGATCATTCATACAGTATTTGTCTTTCTTTGTCTGACTTATTTCGCTTAGTATAATGAACCCTCAGTGTCCATTGATGTTGTCACAAATGGCAGTATTTCATTCTTTTAATTGCTGAATAACATTCCATTGTGTGTGTGTGTGTGTGTATCTACATAAACACCACATCCTCTTTATCCATTCACCCATCAATGGACACTCAAGATTATTTCCATAGTTTAGCTATTGTAAATAATGCTGCAATAAACATGGGGGTACATGTATCTTTTCGAGTTAGTGTTTTTGTTTTCTTTGGATAAATATCCAGAAGTGGAATTGCTGGATCATATGGTGGTTATATTTCTAAATTTTTTTGTGTGTAAACTTCATACTGTTTTTCATAGTGGATGTACCAATTTACAACCCCACCAATAGTGTACAAAGGTCCCCTTTTCTCTGTATCTTCACCAAAATGTGTCATTTCTTGTCTTTTTGATAATAGCCATTCTATAAGGTATGAGATTATATCTCATTGTGGTTTTGATTTGCATTTCCACGATGATTAATAACATTGAGCATTTTTTCATGTACTTCTTGGCCATGTATTATGTCTTCTTTGGAAAAAGGTCTGTTTAGATCTTCTACTCACTTTTGAATTAGATTGTTGGAGTTTTCTCATTTGTTTGCTTGTTTGTTTGTTTTTGCTATTGAGTTGTATGAGTTCTTTATATTTTTTGAATATTAGTCCCTTATCAGATATGTGATTTGCAAAGATTTTCTCTCATTCAATAGGTTGTCTTCTCATTTTGTTGATCATTTTCTTTTTTGTCTTCTAGGTGTTTTATGGTTTCAGGTCTTACATTCAAGTCTTTGATTCATTTTAAGTTAATTCTTGAATATGATGTAAGATAGTGCTTGAATTCCATTCTTTTGCAAGCGGCTGTCCATTTTTTCCAACACCATTGATTGAAGAGACTATCCTTTCCCCATTGTATATTCTTGGCTCCTTTGCTCTAATTAAACATATAAGCATGGGCTTATTTCTGGACTCTCTATTCTGTTCCATTGATCTATGTGTCTGTTTTTATGCCAACACCATAATGTTTTGATTACTATAGCTTTGTAATATAGTTTGAAATCAGGGAGTGTGATGCCTCCACAGCTTTGTTCTTCTCTCTCAAGACTGCTATAGCTATTTGGGGGGATTTTTGGTGGCTACATACAAATTTTAGCATTATTTGTTGTATTTCCTTGAAAAATGCCATTTGAAATGTGAGAGGAATTACACTGAATCTGCAGGTTGCTATCAGTAGTATGGGTATTTTAAAAATATTAATTATTAATTCATCTAATCTATGAGCATGGACCATCTTTCCATTTATTTGTGTCTTCTTATTTTTTTCTTATTTTTTCTTTAATGTATTGTAGTTTTCAATGTATGAGTCTTCCACCTCATTGGTTAAATTTTTAAAAAAATTTTATTGGTGTATAATTGATTTACAATGTTTGTTAGTTTCAGGTGTACAGCAAAAGTGAATCTGTTATACAGATACATATATCCACTCTTTTTTAGATTATTTTCCCATATAGGCCATTACAGAGTATTGAGTAGAGTTCCCTGTGCTATATGGTAGGTCCTTATTAGTTATCTATTTTATATATAGTAGTGTGTATGTGTCAACCCCAATCTTCCAATTTATCCTTCCCCCACCCCTTACTCCCTGGCAACCATAAGTTTATTTTCTACATCTGTAACTCTATTTCGGTTTTGTAGATAAGTTCATTTGTAGCCTTTTTATAGATTTCACATATAAGCAATATCATATGATATTTGTCTTTCTCTGTTTCACTCAGTATGACAACCTCTAGTTCCATCCATGCTGCTGCAAATGGCATTATTTTGTTCTTTTTTATGGCTGAGTAATATTCCATTGTATATATGCACCACATCTTCTTTATCCATTCCTCTGTTGATGGACATTTAGGCTGCTTCTATGTCCTGGCTATTGTACATAGTGCTGCAATGAACATTGGGGTGCATGTATCTTTTCGAATTATGGTCTTCTCTGGATATATGTCCAGGAGTGGGATTGCTAGATCATATGGTAGCTCTATTTTCAGTTTTTTAAGGAACCTCCATGCTATTCTCCATAGTGGCTCTACCAGTTTGCATTCCCACCAACAGTGTAGGAGGGTTACCTTTTCTCCACACCCTCTCCAGCATTTATTATTTGTAGTTTTTGATGATGGCCATTCTGACCAGAGTGAGGTGATACCTCATTGTAGTTTTGATTTGTGTTTCTCTAATAATTAGTGACATTGAGCATCTTTTCATGTGCTTTCTAACCATCTGTATGTCTTCTTTGGAGAAATGGGTATTTAGAACTTCTGCCCATTTTTTGATTGGGTTGTTTGTTTGTTTTTTTGACGTAGAGCTGCATGAGCTGTTTGTATATTTTGGAGATTAATCCCTTGTTGGTTACTTCATTTACAAATATTTTCTCCATTCTGTGGGTTGTCTTTTCATTTTGTTTATGGTTTCCTTTGCTGTGCAAAAGCATTTAAGTTTAATTAGGTCCCATTTGTTTATTTTTGTTTTTATTTTCATTACTCTAGGAGGTGGATTGAAAAAGATCTTGCTGTGATTTATGTCAAAGAGTGTCCTCCCTATGTTTTCCTCTAAAGGTTTATGGTATCTGGCCTTACATTTAGGTCTTTAATCCATTTTGAGCTTATTTTTGTGTATGGTATTAGGGTGTGTTCTAATTTCATTCTTTTACATGTAGCTTCTACTCCTTTGTTAAATTTTATTCCTAGGTATTTTATTCTTTTTATGCAATTGTAAATAGATTGTTTTCTTTATTCTATTAAATCATTATTGGTATATAAAAATGCAACAGATTTTTTTGTGTATTGGTTTGTATCCTGAAACTTTCCTGAATTTGTTTATTCTAACAGTTTTTCGATGGAGTCTTTAGGGGTTTTTATGTATAATATCATGTCATTTGCAAATAGTGACAGTTTCACATATTCCTTTTCAATTTGAATGCCTTTTATTTATTTTTCTTGCCTAAGTGCTCTGGCTAGGATTTCCAATACTATATTGAATAAAAGTGGCAAGAGTGGGCATCCTTGTCTTGTTCCTGATCTTAAAGGATTTCAGCTTTTCACAGTTGAGTATGATGTTAGTTGTGGGATTGTCATATATGGCCTTTATTATATTGAGGTATGTTTCCTCTATGCCCACTTTGTCACGAGTTTTTATCATAAATGGATGGTGAATTTTGTCATATGCTTTCTCTGTATATGTTTGTGATAATATGATTTTTATCCTTCATTTTGTTAATGTGGTGTATCACACTGACTGATCTTTAGATGTGGAATAAATCCTATTTGATCATGGTGTATGACCCTTTTAATGTATTGTTGAATTTGATTTGCTAATATTTTGTTGTGGATTTTTACATCTATGTTCATCAGGTTTATTGGCCTGTCATTTTCTTTTCTCTTGGTATCCTTGTCTGGTTTTGGTATCAGGGTAATCCTGACCTCATAAAAGAAGCTTGGAAGATTTCTCTCCTCTTTAATCTTTTGGAACAATGTAGGAAGGATTGGTATTCTTTGAGTATTTGCTAGAATTCACTAGTGAAGGCTTCTGGTCCTGGGCTTCTGTTCATTGAGAGGTTTTGATTACTGATTTAATCTCTTTATCTGTAATAAGTCTGTTAATATTTTCTATTTCATCATGATTTAGTCTTGGGAGTTTGTATGTTTCTAGGAATTTATCCATTTCTTCTAGATTGTTCAATATGTTGGTGCATAATTGTTCATAGTTCATAGTCTTTTATGATCCTTTGTAATTAGGTGGTATCAGTTGTAACATCCACTCTTTCATTTCTGATTTTATTTTTTAAGTTCTGTCTCTTTTTTTCTTGGTCTTGGTGAGTCTAGCTAACAGCCTGTCAATTTAGTTTATCTTTTCAACAAGCCAACTCTTAGTATTATTGATCTTCTCTATTGTCTTTTTAGTCCCTGTTTCATTTATTTCTCCTCTAGTCTTCATTATTTCCTTTCTTCTACTAACTTTGGGTTTTGTTTGTTTCTCTTTTTCTAGTTCCTTGAGGTTAAATTTAGGTTGTTTATTTGAGACTTTTCTAGTTTCTTGAGGTTGGCATTTATCAGTATGATAAACAGTAGACTGTTTTCGCTGCATCCCACAATTTTTGACATGTTGTATTTCCATTTTTGTTTATCTCAAGGTTTGTTTTTTTTTTTTCTCTTTCTCTTATTTGACCCACTGGTTGTTTAGTAGCATGTTGTTTAATCTCCACATTTTTGTAAGTTTTCCAGTTTTCTTCTTGTAATTAATTTCTAATTTTATACCATTGTGGTTTAAAAAGATGCTTGATGTAACTTCAATACTCTTAAATTTCTTAAGACTTGTTTTGTGGCCTAACATAGTATCTATCCTGAAAAATGTTCCTTGTGCACTTGAGAAGAATGTGTATTCTGCTGCTTTTTGGATAGATGTTCTGTATATATCTAGTAAGTCTATCTGGTCTAATGTGTCATTTAAGGCAGTCTCCTGATTGATTTTCTGTCTGGTTGATCTATCCATTGACATAGTGGGATATTAAAGTCCCCACTATTGGGACTTTCCTGGCAGTCCAGTGGTTAAGACTCCATGCTTCCAATGCAGGGGGTGTGGGTTCGATCCCTGGTTGGGAAACTAAGATCCCACATGCTGCACAGTGTGGCCAAAAAAAATTTTTTTAATTAAAATATAATAAAATCTGCCTTATTACTATATTACTGCCATCTTCTACCTTTAAGTCTGTTAATATTTGCTTTATATATTTAGGTACTCCTATGTTGGGTGCATAAGTATTTATAAATATTATATCCTCTTGTTGGATTGACCCTTTCATCATTATGTAACACCTACTTTTATCTCTTATTATGGTCTTTGTTTTAAAGTCTATTTTTGTTTGATATATTATAGCTACTCCAGCTTTCTTTTGTTTTCCATTTGCATGGAATATATTTTTCCATCCCTTTACTTCTAGTCTGTGGGTATACTTACTTCTAAATTGTGTCTCTTGTAGGCAACATGTAAATGAGTCTTGTTTTTTAATCCATTTAGTCACTCTATGTCTTTTGATAGGAGCATTTAGTACATTTACATTTAAAGTAATTATTGATAGGTATTTGTTTATTGTCATTTTGTTCATTGTTTACTGTCTGTTTTGTAGGTCTTCTCTGTTCCTTTCTTCTTCTTGTGCTCTCTTCCTCTGTGGTTTGATGCCTTTTTTTAGTGGTATACTTATATTCCTTTCTCTTTATCTTTTGTGTATTCGCTATAGGTTTTTACTTTGTGGTTACCATGAGGCTTACTTATAACAACTCATATTTATAACAGTCTATTTTAAGTTGGTAACAACTTAAGTTTGGTTCCATTCTAAAGCTCAAATTTTATCCTCCCCATGTCCCATTTTCTGTTTTTGATAGCACATTTTACATCTTTTTACCTTGTGTATCCCATAATTATTTTAAACATAGTTATTTTCAGTACTTTTTTTTTTTCAGTACTTTTGACTTCCAACCTTCATACTAGCTTTATAAGTGATTAATCTACTATCTTTACTATATATTTACCTTTCCAGTGAGGTTTATTCTTTCATATGTTTTCATTTTACTAATTGGTGACCTTTCTTTTCAGCTTAAAGAATTCCCTTTAACATTTCTTGTAAGGCTGTGTAGAGGCAGCCGATTGTGCTCAGACTTAAAGTAAAGGAGATTAACCTACTTATATTAAAGCATTGGCCTCAGGGCCAAGCATCTAACTTAACACACACATCTAGGAGCCTGCTGGAACACTCTCAGGGGATAGAAACTGTCAGGAACCAAATTCATGCTTTCCCTTTCCTGTTCTCCAGAGTACCAATATCTCCTATATACAGGAGCTTTTGCACGTGTCTGGTGCCCTGATATTGTGGTTGCCACCCATGGGACATCTCTTGGCTGCCTGATTCTAGGGGCCAGGTGAGCTTGCATTCCTGGTCCTATGGGACTGTAATAATCTGTGTCATCCAGAAAGGATCTCATTCCCTGTCTAGAACCCCAATTTTTGTGGCGGCTGCCAGAGAACACTTCTACATTGCCTGGCTCTGGTGGCTAGTGGGGCTTATGCTCATGGGTCCCACAGGATCCTGTCACTAATGGATAAAGAGTTCTTAAACAGCTATCACCCCCAGGACACAGCAAAAGACACAGAGCTAGGAGCTTGATCTTTCTGTGAAGGAGGCCTATTAGCCAATTGTCATGGCTGCATCTGGAGGGGCTAAATATAATTCTTTCCAGAATCCCTGAAGAGCAAGCACTATCTTTGTATTTTCCCACTGCCATGCTCCAGAGTGCCAGTATCTACTGGAGAGGAGCTTTACGCATGGCTGGTGCCTGGTTTTTATGTCTGGTGCCCTGGTTTTTGCAGCTGCTGCCCAGGGGACACCCTTTGATCCCCTGGCTCAGGTGGTCAGTGGGGTTTGAATTCTGGGGACCATGGAACTGTGGCAATTGGAGAGACAGTTTTTGGTCAGGCTGCCATCCCCAGCACACTACACAGACAGAAGACAGAGGTACACCACCCAGTATTTCTGTGAAGGAGATCTCTTTGCTTGTCCTGGAGCTTCAGCCTGAGGGACAGGCTTCAGGTTTAGCATGCATCTAACGGACTAAGGAGCTTCTTTTAAGAAACAGAGGCTGTGGACACCATTTGGTGCTCTCCCTCTGTCTTGCTCCAGCTCACTGGTATCTCTCAGTAGAGAGCTTATACCGTTGTCTGGAGACCCCAGGTTTTGTGACTGCCACCCAGAGAACACGGCCAGATCCTCTGGCCAGTGAGGCTTACTCTTGCAGTCCCACAAGACTGTATATATTTTCATACTTTTAAAAGCCGCTGCCTGAGGGTCTGGCTTCCAAATACCCTAAATCTAGGTGCTAGGATACTCCCCTTAGGGACACTGACATGTCTTGGCACATCCTCAAATACCAGGAGCTATTAAAAATATAATAGGCTGCTTGGATGAGCACAAAGGTTTGAGAGACAACAAAGAGCTAGGGCAGGGTTGAATGACAAGTTTCACCTCCTGCACAAGGCCATTCCTTGTGCAGGACTGGGAGATGTGGTTGTTTCACCTACTGTGTAGAAACCAACAAAGAGAGTCAAGTTAAATGAAGAAACAAATGAATATGTTCAATTAAAAGAACAGATAAAACTCAGAAAAAAAAAAACCCTTAATGAAACAAAGATACACAATTTATCTGATAAAGATTTCCAAGTAATGGTCATTTAGATGTTCACCAAACTGGGGAAAAGAATGGATGAACACAGTGAGAACTTCAACAAAGAGCTGAGAAATATAAGAAAGTACCAAATAGAAGTCACAGAGCCAAAAATACAATAACTGAACTGAAAAATACAATAGAGGGGTTCAACAGTTAACTAGATTAAACAGAAGAAAGGATCAGTCTACTGAAAGACAAGGCAGATGATTTTACCCAATCAGAGCAGCAAAAAGAGAAGAATGGAAAAAACACAGATAACATAAGAGGCTTATGGGACAACATCAAACAAACTAACATTCACATTACAGAGGTCCTAGAAGGAGAAGAGAGAGAGAAAAAGGCAAAAATCTAGTGTGAAGACATAATGGCTAAAAACTTCCCTAACCTGAAGAAAGAAATCCAAGCTCCAGGAAGCCCAGAGAGTTCCAAATAAGAGGAACCCAAAGAGGCCCACACCAAGACATATTATAATTAAAAAGACAAAAGTTAAAGGCATGGAGATAATCTTAAAAACAGCAAGAGAGAAACAACTCTTGTGCACAAGGGAACCTCCATAACACTATCAAAGGATTTTTCAGCAGAAAATTTGCAAGCAAGAAGGGAGTGGCACTATATATTCAAAGTGCTGAAGGAAAAAACTTCCAACCAGGGATAGTCTACCTAGCAAGGTTATCATTCAGAATTGAAGGAGCAATAAAGAGTACAAGTATACAGGCCCTTTAAGAACTATCTCTCAGATCACCACATTCTTGTGGGTCTTGGGATGCGAGCCCTGATGGCTTTCAAGGTTAGATATTTTGGAGGCTCAACTTCAGGTGCAGGCCCAAAAAGTTTAGGTGTCCTATCTGGGGCTCAAGCCCTTCTCTCCTCAAAGAGAAGCTCTGGGTTTTGAGTTTTCGCCCAGTTTTGGGTCACCATGCTGGGGGTAGGATTTATGAGGAGATTGTGTCCTTGCCTCTCCTACCCACTTCAATGTGGTTTTCATCTCATTGGTCAGATGTGCAGTCATTGCTCATCCAGATTTTAGGGTTTTTTAAGAAGAAATTCTTCCATATGTAGCTGTAGATTCAGTGTGTCCATGGAAGGAGGTAAGTTCAAGATCTTCCTACATTGTCCTTAAGCCAGAAAAAAAAAATAATTGTGATATATTCTCTTTATATATAACTAGTTTACTGGTGCCTCTATTAGTCCTATGAGATTTTCAGTTGAGTCTCTTGGGTTTCCTACATAAACTTTTTACTGATTATGATAATGAAAACTCCCTTGTCTTCAACAGCTGTACCTCTTACTACAGCCATAATGCATTGAAATCTCCCTCTCTATATTTTGGTAACTGCTCCATCTGGTCTGTTTCTCTTTTCTTTGTTGCTCCTCTTTATCACCTTTCCTTCAACTGGGTAAATCGTAAGCCCATGCTAGCTTTACTGTTGTGAGTCTCTCCATTCTCATGGTAAATATTTTCTAAATCTTTATTTCTAGCCCAAATCTCTCACCTATGCCACAGATGCATATTTCCAAATTTTTTAAAGATATTGTTAAGTGAGTGTCCCACCAGTTTCTCAAAGCTAACACATTCAGTATGGACTTCCTTTTCCAATCAAATTTGTTATTTTTATTGTTGGCAACATCAGTTCCTTTCTTCTCCAACATTATCTTAAATTAGTCACTACTCTTCATCTACTATGTCCAGCCTCACATAAGGCCTAGCTCTTATTCATTGAAGCCTTCAATGTAGAGCCTGGGCTGTCTTTCCTCCTTTCTCCTTTTTAAAAAAGACCTTATTTTATTTTTAAAATTGAGATATAATTGAAATATAACATTGGTTAAGTTTAGGGTGTACAATGTATTGATTTGATATATTTATATCTTGCAATATGATTACCACTGTAGCGTTAGCTAACATCTCTATCATGTCACATAATTGTTTCTTTTTTGTGGTGAGAACAATTAAGATCCAGTCTCTTAGCAACTTTGAAGTCTACAATACAGTATCATTGACTATAATCACTATGCTGTGCCTTAGGTCTCCAGAACTGATTTACCTACTAGTTACAAGTTTGTACCCTTAAATATCTTCCCAATTCCCCCACCACCCAATCTCCTGGTAACCACCATTCTACTCTGTTTCTACAAATTCAGCATTTTTAGATTCCACATATAAGTGACATTGTACAGTGTCTTTCTCTGTCTGACTTATCTCACTTAGCATCATGCCTTCAAGATCCATGCATGTAGTTGCAAATGGCAGGATATCCTTCTTTCTTGTGGTTGAATAACATTCCATTGTGTATATATACCACATCTTCTTTATCCACTCATCTAGCAATGGACACTTAGGTGGTTTCTAAGTTTTGACTATTATGAATAATGCTTCAATAAACATGGAGTATATATACATATTTTTGACATCCCAGTTTCATTTCCGTTGAATATGTATATCCTGAAATGGGATTTCTGGATCATATGGTAGTTCTATTTTTAATATTTGAAGAACTTTATACTATTTCCGTCCTGATCAATTTACATTTCCACCAACAGTGTGCAAGGGTTCCCCTTCCTGCACATTCTTACCAATACTTGTTATTTCTTGTATTTTTGATGACAGTCATTCTAGCAGGTGTGAGGTGATATATCATAGTGGTTTTGACTTGCATTTCTCTGATGATTAGTGAGGATGAGCACCTTTTCATGTACCTGTTGGCCATATGTGTCTTCTTTGGAAAAATGTCTCTTCAGATCTTCTGCTCATTTTCAACTGGATTGTTTTGTTTTTTGCCACTGAATTTTATGAGTTCTTTATATATTATGGATATTAACCTCTTATTCAATATATAGTTTGTAAATATTTTCTCCCATTCCGTAGGTTGCTTTTTCATTTTGTTGATTATTTTACGGAGCAGAAGATTTTTAGTCAACAAAATATTAGCAAACTGAATCCAACAGCACATTAAAAGTATCATACACCATAATCAAGTGGAGTTTATTCCTGGGATGCAAGGATTTTCCCACATACGTGAATCAATAAATGTGATACACAACAATAATAGAATGAAAGATAAAACTCACATGATCATCTCAATAGATGAAGAAAAAAGCATTTGACAAAATACAACACCATGTCATGATAAAAACCCTCAACAAATTGGGTATAGAATATACATCCTATACATCAATATAAGGTCATATGCAATAAACCCACAGCTAACATCATACTCAATGGTGAAAGACTGAAAGTTTTTCCTCTAAGATCAGGAACAAGACAAGGATTCCCACTCTCACCATTCTTATTCAACATAGTACCAGAAGTCCTAGCTAGAGCAACTAGGCAAGACAAAAAAATAAAAGGCATCCAAGTCAGAAGGGAAGAAGGTTATCATTATTTGCAGAGATATGATCTTATATACAGAAAATTAAAGATTCAGTGAAAAAAACTGTTGGAACTAATCAACAAATTCAGTAAAGTTGCAAGATATACAATCAAAATATAGAAATCAGTTGCATTTCTATACACTAACAATGAAATAACTGAAAAAGAAATAAAGAAATAATCCCATTAGCAAAAGCATCAAAAACAATGAAATACTTAGGAATAAATAATAATTTATTGATCATTTACTATATGCCATGGATGTGAATAAGTGTTTGTATATGCATAAACTCTTTTAATCTGTAATCTTATGAATTGCTATTATTATCTTTTCCATTTAATAAGTTAGAGGGCTGAAGATCAGAGAGGTAAAGTAATTTGCTCAAGGTCACAGAGCTAGTTAATGATAGCACTGGAACCCAGATCTGTTGCCAAAGCTCTTAATCACTCCTCCATTCTGCTTTAGTGTAAGAACTTGCAGGTATAATCTAAGTTTATTTTAAAGCAGTACTTCAATAGAACATCATAAGCCTTTTTAAAACAGAGATATAAAATGGCTTCTCCATGAATCCTGCTATGTTGTAAATTTTTTTTTAATGCAGAAGTTGTATTTAAAAAAATAAGATACCATAAGATAGAGTAGAAAAGATTATATGGTGTGAGGTATTTGATTAATAAAAATTAGTTCACATTTATTAAATTCATTTGTTTGCCACTATGAAGAGTTTGATAAATAGTAATTAAATTTACAAAGGTACAAAAGTTCCTCTTCCACTGTTCTTGATGAAGGCACTCTTTACTGAGTCCCTTCTCTTTATTCACTCATTACCATGGTACCTTGCCTGGAGGTTGCACTTATTACTCTTAATATGAATGTGCTAATTTCTCCTCCTCTGTACAAAAGAAAAAAAATATTTACAAAGAAAAAAAAAGTGGAGACATTCCTTCATTCCTCATTCCAAATTATGAATACAGTATTAATGGAGTTATGTGTCCCAACTCAAGCTCTGATCAGAGAGAAGAACAGCTAAACACAAACTATCTCTGATACCCAGCTTGGGAGAAGCTACCAAGGGTTTTGATTCATTCAACAATTATATTCTGAGGGGCTACTCATTCCAAACACTGTGCTAAGGTCCAGGGATGCAAAAATGAGTAAACATGCTGCTGCTCTCAAGAAAGTCTCCTCTACTGAGCAATCTTTGACCTACAGGCCAGAGAAGGGGATAGAATATGTTTAAAATTTCCTTTTCAGGCTTTATTTTTAATGTTGTATTGTGTTTCTATGGGTTTTGCACATTGTAACTGTTCTCAATCTTGAAAATAAAGGTGTTGATTGTAAACACATATCCATACTGTGGCCAAATGCAGAAAGTAAATTACTATTTTTAAAGTTGTTGATGAGCTCTAGCTTAAAAATGCATATAAATGCATATATATATGCATACATTACACATACCAAGCACAAGGTTTTTATTTTAAATTAAAGAAAAAAGGAATAAAGCAAATAGTGAGTCTTGGAAAATATACTGACAACATGTGAAAAAATACAAGATATACAAATGGAAAATATATCTAAATCATTTTCCATCTCCTCTAACTGTATTACCTTCTCCCACATTCCAAATTTCCTTTTCTATTTAGTTTTTGAAATTGAAAAATTTTCAAACTAGAAGCTTGCAATTCACTTACATTTAAGTCATCAAATATTGTTTCATGAAAGCTTTTTAATGTCGAGAATTTTTTTGTCATAAATGTTTTAAGAACTTCCTCACCTCATTTCCTTTCCCTAGAGAAAGAGTGACAAACTTCAAAAGGTTCACATTTCATTCGAAGTAAAAAAAAAATCAAGGTTCAGAAGTTGTCTCTCTTTGGTGAAAGGATATTCATTCCTCAGTGGAATTGACAGAATGTTTGAACATTCACCTGTGGATAGTTTTTCTTTTTAAGAATTATCACACTGGACAGGACACCTCCTTTTCTGTCTTGAAAGGTGGTCTGTGATCTCCTGAAAGAGCTCAGACTTATGGTCTCTGCTTTGCACTGGTGGCCTGTGGTTCTCTCTACTATGCCAACAGCCCTGGTGATTCCAGAGAGGAACAGGGAAGGAGGAAGGCTACATCCTGTGGCGTCCCTGCAAGATGACTAAAGAAGTCCCTGCACACCTCCTGCTTTTAGTCTCCCCCAGAGCAGGACACCCAGGACTATGAAGGAGGCACACAAAGCACTTTACCAAAGGACTTGTGCATCTCAGAAAAGCAAAATCACACAAAGTTAGGATGAAGAGAAGCTATACTTTTATCTAACTTAGCATTTCTGTTATAGCACACAAAGACTCAGAGGGGGTGTCCCAGGTGGCTATTTCCTCTCTTTCCAACCCCTGTCTCTTCCCCCTTCTATCTTTAATTTCTTCTTCTTTCCACATAGCCTAGTTTTTCAAGTCCTTTGACCAATCCCCTCTCTCTATCCAGGGAAACCCTCACCTTACCACAGGAAGAAAATTTTCTGTTCCCATCCTTTACCTCAGTTCCTCCCTGAACCTTGAAGACATTATTCTGTCTGGTAGTAAGACACAATGCATGTTCTCCTCTTTTCATTGATGACCTATTTCCTTAGCTGAAAGTGAAATGGTTCTTCAACCAGCAAAGACAACTTCAACTGGTTTCCTCACTAGCAAGTTCACCTGCTGTTATAGGTTGAATTATTTGGAGAATTATTTGGACTATATTTAGAGACAGTGTCTTCACAGAAGTAACCAAGTTAGCATGAGGTCACGAGGGTGCCCCTAATCCAATTTGACTGGTGACTTCATTAAAAAAAAGGGGGGGACATTTAGACACAAGGACACACATACAGGGAGAATGCCACATGAAGGTGGAGGCAGAGATCAGGGAGATGTATCCAGAAGGCAAGGAATGCCAAAGATTGCCAGCTAAACACCCAAAGCTGAGAGAGAGGCACAGAAGAGATTTCTTCCCCACCCTCAGAAGGAACCAACCTTGGGAATACTTTGATCTCAGACCCTTATCCTCCAGAACTATAAGACAAAGTTATGTTGCTTAAACCACCCAGCTAGTGGTTCTCTACTACAGCAGCCCTAGCATAATACACCTGCCAAGAAAAGCATTCGTTCTTTCTTGGAGACAGCACAGTCTGACCTGTAGTTAGCATGGTCCTGCCAATGAGGCTTTAAATCCTCCGTGGTCCTGGTTTATAAGAGAGGAACCTCCATACCAGCTGCAGAGAGTTGCTTTGCAGTCAGAGAAGGGTGGTTCCAGCTCTCAATTTATTATGCCAAAGCTCCTTTCATATCATCAGCCCCTGGACTCACAATCTGGCCATTCCTCCCAGGGTTTTCCCCTCCAGGGCTCTGCCAGGGGAGCAGGGCACATATCCTGGCCCCTCCAGACCCACAGTTCCCACCGTTGCCTTCATCTTCCTCCTCCCAGCTGGAAGGGAGTATTTTCTAAACTCTGAGAAAGCCTTCCTTTTGTGTTCTCAGCCAAGAGATTTTGTCTGCACCTGAGATTCTTCTTCCACAGTGGGATTTAAGCTTTGGGAGAAAGTCATGGAAGATTATGTTTTACCCCTGGTTTTCTCTCTGCAACAACACTCCTCTCGCCCTGAACACAGAACCAGCTGAAATTTGAACCAAAAAATTAAAAAATAGGAGCACACAGAAGATGGCAGTATGGGAAGACGCTGAGTTAGCATCTCCCCACAACTAGGGTGCCTGCCGGCTACAGGTGGGGGACCCTAATGCCCAGGGAGATGGGAGGAAGCCCCAAGTGAACCGGTAGGATGTGGGAGGACTGAGGGAGGAGAAGAAGTGGAGGCCAGAAAGGATTGGTGCCCCTGAGGCCGGGGAGATCAGGAGAGGCAGGCGGGAGGGGCACACCGGGAGGAGCGGGAGAAGAGAAGAGGGCATTTGCCCCGCCCACTCGAGCACAGGGAGCCTGTTGAGCTCCCAGGCTGGTCCCCTGTCCTCCAAAGTCCCCTCCAGGCCACGTGGGTCCTTGGGGACATAGGAGGGAGGCTGGGAAGATCAGGAGAGGCAGGTGGAAGGGGCCCTCTGGGAGGAGCAGGAGAGGGGTGGAGAGTGTCTGCCCTGCCCACTAGAGCCCAGGAAGCCTGCTGGGCTCCCAGGTCAGTGCCCTGCCCTCCAAGACCACCCCAGCCACATTGGTCCTGGGGACATAGGAGGGAGGTCAGAGAGATCAGGAGACGCAGGCAGGAGGGGCCCTCTGGAAAGTGTGGGAGAAGAGTGGAGGGCAACTGCCCCACACACTTGGGCCTGGGGAGTCTGCTGAGTTCCCAGGCTGGTCCCCTGCCCTCCAAAGCCCCTTCCAGGCCACATGGGTCCTTGGGGGCATAGGAGGGAGTCCAGGGAGATCAAGAGAGGCAGGTGGGAGGAAACAACAGGGAAGAGAGGGAGAGGAGCGGAGGGCATTTGCCCCACCCACTCGAGCCCAGGAATCCTGCTGGGCTCCCAGGTGAGGTCCCCCCCCCCGAGACCAGGGGTGGGGGGCACGCCTGGGCCCCTTCTGTTTCTTGAGCCTAAGCCTCACCCCTCACAGCCCCAACGGCTTTTTCCAGCCCTCTGGGTCTTAAGCATAGGTCCCACCCACCACCCAAACCTCACCCTTGCTTAGGTCCCACCTGCCATAACCAAGGCCTCCCCTCCACTTTTTTTTTTTCTTTTCCCTCCTCTTTTTTACTATTGTGGTACTGTTTTACCTTCTGGTTGTTGATTCATCTATATTTTTATTTTTATATTCTTTCTAACATATCTGTTAGTTTCCTAGTCTAATTTTATTTTTTACTTTGTTATTGTTCTCTCTTTTCTTTTTTTTCTGTGCCATGTGGCTTGTAGGATCTTGGTTCATGAGCTGGAGGTCGGGGCAAAGCTCCTGTGGTGGGAGCCCCAAGCTCAAACCACTGGACTAACAGAGAACCTCAGACCCCAGGGAATATTCGTCAGAGGGAGGTCTCATGGAGGTCCTCATCTCAGCACCAAGACCCAGGTCTACCCAACAGCCTACAAAACTCCAGTGTTGGAAGCCTCAGGCTAAACAACCAGTAAGACAGGAACATAATCCCACCCATCAAAAAAAAAAAAAATGAGATGACAAAAAATTATGTGAAAGATGAAGTAGCAAGGTAAAAACCTACAAGGCCAAATAAATGAAGGGGAAGTACGCAACCTACCTGTAAAAGAATTCAGAGTAATGAAAGATGATCCAGAATCTCAGATAGAATGGAGGCACGGATTGAGAAAATACAAGAAATGTTTAAAAAAGATCTAGAAGAACTAAAGAACAAACAAAAAGAGATGAACAACACAATAACTGGAATGAAAAATACACTAGAAGGAATCAATAACAGAATAAATGAGGCAGAAGAACGAATAAGTGAGCTAGAAGACAGAATGGTGGAAATAACTGCAGAGGAACAGAATAATGAAAAAAGAATGAAAAGAAGTGAAGACAATCCCAGAGACATCTGAGACAACACTAAACTCACCAACATTCCAATTATAGAAGTCCCAGAAGAAGAGAAAAAGAAAGGGTCTGAGAAAATATTTGAAGAGATTATAGACAAAAACTACCCTAACATGGGAAAGGAAATAGTGACCCAAGTCCGTGAAGCACAGAGAGTCCCATACAAGATAAACCCTAGGAGAAACACATCAAGACACATATTAATCATACTAACAAAAATTAAATACAAAGAAAAAATATTAAAAGCAGCAAGGAAAAAGCAAAAACCAACATACAAAGGAATCACCATAAGGTTATCAGCTGATTTTTCAGCAGAAACTCTGCAGGTCAGAAGGGAGTGGCAGGATATACTTAAAGTGATGAAAAAGAAAAACCTACAACCAAGGTTACTCTACCTAGCAAGGATCTCATTCAGATTCGATGGAGAAAGCAAAAGCTTATCAGACAAGCAAAAGCTAAGAGAATTCAGCACCACCAAACCAGCCTTACAGCAAATGCCAGAGGAACTTCTCTAGGGGGAAAACACAAGAGAAGAAAAAGACCCACAAAAACAGACCCAAAACAATTAAGAAAATGGGAACAGAAACATGCATATCAATAATAACCTTGAATGTAAATGGAATAAATGTTCCAACCAAAAGACATAGACTGGCTGAATGGATACAAAAACAAGACCCATATTTATGTTGTCTACAAGAGATCCACTTCAGACCTAGGGACACATACAGACTGAAAGTGAAGGAACGGAAAAAGATATTCCATGCAAATGGAAATCAAAAGAAAGCTGGAATAACAATACTCATATCAGATAAAATAGACTTTAAAATAAAGACTGTTACAAGAGGTAAGGAAGGACATTACATAATGATCAAGGAATCAATCCAAGAAGAAGATATAACAATTATAAATATTTATGCACCCAACATAGGAGCACCTCAATACATAAGGCAAAGGCTAACAACCATAAAAGGGGAAATCAACAGTAACACAATAATAATAGGGGACTTTAACACCCCACTTACACTAATGAACAGATTATTCAAACAGAAAATAAATAAAGAAACACAAGCTTTAAATGCCAAAGTAAACCAGATAGATTTAATTGATATTTAAAGGACATTCCACCCAAAAGTGGCAGAATACACTTTCTTCTCAAGTGCACATGGAACATTCTCCAGGATAGATCAAATCTTGGGTCACAAATCAATCCTCAGAAAATTGAAATCGTGTCAAGCATCTTTTCTGACCACAACGTTATGAGGTTGGAAATCAATTACAGGAAAAAAAAAACTGTAAAAAACACAAATACATGAGGTTAAACAGTGTGCTACTAAATAACCAAGGGATCACTGAAGAAATCAAAGAAGAAATAAAAGAATACATAGAAACAAATGACAATGAAAACACAATGACCTAAAACCTATGGGACGCAGCAGAAGCAGTTCTAAGAGGGAACTTCATAGCAATTAAATGTCACCTCAAGAAACAAGAAAAATCTCAAATAAACAATTTAACCTTACACCTAAAGCAACTAGAGAAAGAAAAACAAAGAAAACCAAACTCAGTAGAAGGAAAGAAATCATACGTATCAGAGCAGAGATAAATGAAATAGAAACAAAGAAAACAATAGCAAAGATCAATAAAACTAAAAGCTGGTTCTTTGAGATGATAAACAAAACTGATAAACCTTTAGCCAGACTCATCATGAAAAAAAAGGGAGAGAACACAAATTAATAAAATTAGAAGTGAAAAAAGTGAAATCACAAATGAAACCACAGAAATACAAAGGATTATAAGAGACTACTCCAAACAACTATATGCCAATAAAATGGACAACCATGAAGAAATGCACAAATTCTTGGAAAGGTAAAATTTTCCCAGACTGAACCAGGAAGAATTAGAAAATATAAACAGACATATCACAAGTAATGAAACTGAAACTGTGATTAAAAAGCTTCCAACAAACAAAAGTCCAGGACCAGATGGCTTCACAGGTGAATTCTATCAAACATTTAGAGGAGAGCTAACACCAATCCTTCTCAAACTCCTCCAAAAAACTGCAGAGGGAGGAACACTCCCAAATAGGTTCTACAAAGCGGCCTGATACCAAAACCAGACAAAGATATGCCCAAAAAAGAAAATTACAGACCAATATCACTGATGAACATAGATGCAAAAATCCTGAACAAAATACTAGCAAACAGAATCCAACAGCACATTAAAAGGATCATACACCACGATCAAGGGACATTTATCCCAGGAATACAAGAATTATGCAGTATATGCAAATCAATCAATATGATACACCATATTAACAAGCTGAAGAATAAAAACCATATGGTCATCTCAGTAGATGCAGAAAAAGCTTGTGAAAAAATTCAGCACCCATTTATGATAAAAACTCTCCAGAAAATGGGCATAGAGGGAATCTACCTCAACATAATAAATGTCATATATGACAAACCCACAGCAATCATCATACTCAATGGTGAAAAACTGAAAGCATTTCCACTAAGATCAGGAACAAGACAAGGATGTCCACTCTTGCCACCCTTATTCAACATAGTTTTGGAAGTCCTAGCCATGGTAATCAGAGAAGAAAAAGAAATGAAAGGAATACAAATTGGAAAAGAAGAAGTAAAACTGTCACTGTTTGCAGATGACGTGATACTATACGTAGAAATTCCTAAACATGCCACCAGAAAACTACGAGAACTAATCAATGAATTTGGTAAGGTTGCAGGATACAGAATTAATGCACAGAAATCTCTGGCATTCCTATACACTACCAACAAAAAATCGGAAAGGGAAATTAAGGAAACACTCCCATTTACCACTGCAACAAAAAGAATAAAATACCTAGGAATAAACCTGCCTAAGGAGGCAAAAGACTTGTACTCAGAAAACTATAAAACACTGATAAAGAAATCAAAGATGACATAAACAGATGGAGAAATATACCATGTTCTTGCATTGGAAGGTCAATATTGTGAAAATGACTATACTACCCAAAGCAATCTACAGATTCAATGCAATCCCTATCAAACTACCAATGACATTCTTCACGGAACTAGAACAAAAAATTTCACAATTTATATGGAAACACAAAAGACCCCGAATAACCAAAGCAATCTTGAGAAAGAAAAACGGACCTGGAGCAATCAGGCTCCCTGACTTTAAACTATACTACAAAGCTACAGTAATCAAGACAGTATGGTACTGGCATAAAAACAGAAATGTAGATCAATGGTACAGGATAGAAAGCCCAGAGATAAACCCACGCACCTATGGTCACCTTATCTTTGATAAAGGAGGCAAGAGTATACAGTGGAAAAAAGAGAGTCTCTTCAATAAGTGGTGCTGGGAAAACTGGGCAGCTACATGTAAAAGAATGAAATTAGAACACTTCCTGATACCATACACAAAAGTAAACTCTAAATGGATTAAAGACCTAAATGTAAGACCAGACACTATAAAACTCTTAGAGAAAAATATAGGAAAAACACTCTCTGACATAAATCACAGCAAGATCTTTATTGAGCCACGTTTTCGAGTAAGAAAATAAAAACAAAAATAAACAAATGGGACCTAATTAAACTTAAAAGTTTTTGCACAGCAAAGGAAACCATAAACAAGACAAAAAGACAACCATCAGCATGGGAGAAAATATTTGCAGATGAAGAAATGGACAAAGGATTAATCTCCAAAATATAAAAACAGCTGCTGCAGCTCAATATCAAAAAAACAAACAACCCAATTAAAAAATGGGCAGAAGACCTAAACAGACATTTCACCAAAGAAGACATATAGATGTCCAAGAGGCACATGAAAAGGTGCTCAAAGTCACTAATTATTAGAGAAATGCAAATCAAAACTACAATGAGGTATCACCTCACATTGGTCAGAATGGCCATCATCAAACAATCTACAAACAATAAATGCTGGAGAGGGTGTGGAGAAAAGGGAACCCTTTTGCACTGTTGGTGGGATTATAAATTGCCACTATGGAGAACAGTATGGAAGTTCCTTAAAAAACTAAAAATAGAACTAGCATATGACCCAGCAATCTGTTACTGGGCATTTACCCTGAGAAAACCATAAATCAAAAGAACAAATGTACCCCAATGTTAATGGCAGCACTATTTACAATAGCCAGGACATGGAAACAACCTAAGTGTCCAACAATAGATGAATGGATAAAGAAGGTATGGTACATATATACAATGGAATATTACTCAGCCATGAAAAGGAACGAAATTGGGTCATTCATAGAGATGTGGATGGACCTAGAGTCTGTCATACAGAGTGAAGTATGCCAGAAAGAGAAAACAAATACCATATATTAACGCATATATGAGGAATCTAGAAAAATGGTACAGATGAACCTATTTGTAGGGCAGGAATAGAGACGTAGACATAGATAAAGGACATGTGGACACAGGGTGGGTAAGGGAGGGTGGGACGAATTGGGAGATTAGGTTTGACATAAATACACTACCACGTGTAAAATAGGTAGCTAGTAGGAACATGCTGTATAGCACAGGAAGCTCAGCTTGGTGCTCTGTGATGACCTAGATTTGTGGGATTGGTGGGGTGGGAGGGAGGTCCAAGAGCGAGGGGATATAGGTATACATATAGCTGATTCACTTCATTGTACAGCAGAAATTAACACAACACTGTAAAGCAATTTTATTCCAATAAAAATAAAATAAAATAAATGTGAAAAAAAATTGATTTTTTAAATAAAAAATAAATGACCCAAGGTCACCTGAAAAAAAAAAGACAAAAAGTAGCTGAATGGATTAAAAAAAAAGACCCATATATATGCTCCCTTACAAGAGTCTCACTTCAGATCTAAAGACACACACAGACTAAAAATGAGGGCATGGATAATGAAAAAAGAGCTAGGGTAGCAATATTTATATGAGACAAAATAGGCTTTAAAACAAAGACTTGGGACTTCCCTGGTGGCGCAGTGGTTTGGAGTCCTCCGCCAGTACCGGGGACATGGGTTCAAGCCCTGGTCAGGGAAGATCTCACATGCTGTGGAGCAACTAGGTCCGTGTGCCACAACTACTGAGCCTACACTCTAGAGCCCACAAGCCACAACTACTGAGCCTGTGTGCTGCAACTACTAAAGTAGAGCTGGTGCTCTGCAACAAGAGAAATCACTGGAATAAGAAGCCTGTGCACTGCAACAAAGAGTAGCCCCCACTCGCTGCAAATAGAGAAAGCCCACCTGCAGCAATGAAGACTCAACGCAGCCAAAAATAAATAAAATAAATAAATTTATCTTTAAAAAAAAGAATAGGTAGCACTGATTAAAAAAACAACAACAAAGACTGTAATGAGAGACAAAGAATTTCATTACATAATGATCAAGGGATCAATCCAAGAAGAAGATATGACAATTATAAATATATATGCACCCAACACAGGAGCACCTAAATACATAAAGCAAATATTAAAACATGTAAATGGAGAAACTGACAATAACAACAATAATAAGGGACTTTAACATCCCACTTACATGAATGGACAGATCATCCAGACAGAAAATCAATAAGAAAACACTGGCCTTAAACAACACTTACATTTGATGGACTTAACAGATATACCTGGAATATTTCATCCCAAAAGCAGCAGAATACACATTTTTTTCAAGTGCACATAAAACATTCTCCAGGATAGATCAGATGCTAGGCCACACAACAAGTTTCAGCAAATTTAAGAAAACTGAAATAATACCAAGCATCTTTTCCAACCACAATGTTATGAGACTACAAGAAAAAACTGCGAAAAACACAAACATGTGGCTAAACAATATGCCACTAAACAACCAATAGATCACTGAAGGAATCAAAGAAGAAATAAAAAAATACCTGGAGACAAATGAAAACAAAAAAACACAACAATCTAAAATCTATGGAATGCAGCAAAAACAGGTCTAAGAGGGAATTTTATGGTGATAAAAGCCTACCTCGGGAGAGAACAACAACAAAAAATCAAATAAACAACCTACCCATACACCTAAAAAAAAAAATCCTAGAAAAAGAACAAACAAAATCCAAAATTAGTAAAAGGAAAGAAATCATAAAGATCAGAGCAGAAATAATGAAATACAGACTAGAAAAATCAAGAGCTCAATGAAACTAAGAGTTAGTTCTTTAAAAAGGTAAACAAAATTGATAAACCTTTAGCCAGACTCATCATTAGTAAAAGGAAAGAAATCATAAAGTTCAGAGCAGAAATAAATGAAAAAGAGACTAAAAAACAACAGAAAAGATCAATGAAACTAAAAGCTGGTTCTTTAAAAAGATAAACAGGGCTTCCCTGGTGACGCAGTGGTTGAGAGTCTGCCTGCCAATGCAGGGGACACGGGTTTGAGCCCTGGTCTGGGAAGATCCCACATGCCGCGGAGCAACTGGGCCCGTGAGCCACAACTACTGAGCCTGCGCGTCTGGAGCCTGTGCCCCGCAACGGGAGGGGCCGCGATAGTGAAAGGCCCGCGCACCGCGATGAAGAGCGGCCCCCACACCGCGATGAAGAGTGGCCCCCACTTGCCGCAACTAGAGAAAGCCCTCACACGAAAACTAAGAGACCCAACATAGTCATAAATAAATAAATAAAATAAATAAATAAAAGTATTAAAAAAAAAAAAACAAAAAACTAATCTTTAAAAAAAAAAAAAAAGATAAACAAAATTGGTAAACCAGTTGGTAAACCTCAAGACCCTCACCTACTGGAACAGCTTTGAGCTGCATGGCTTGGGCCTCCCACACCCTTGGGTATTTTTAGAACTAAGCATAGAACAAAAATGAACTTTTCAAACAGGAAAGGAAGGCAAAGTGCTTAGGAATGGTTTTCAAAGGGCAAAGCTTATTTTAAAAGACTACTGATTGGACCCAACTGTAACATGACAGGCTCACGTGGGGTCAGGAGCATGCAGGAGGGAGCCAGGTGTGGAAAGTTAATCCTTGGACACCCAGGGGAGATCTGAGCGCCACCCTCGGCTGAAGTGAATGGTTCACGTTAGCACAACCCAAGGACTGTAGTGGGAACAGATGCCACAAGGAAGAAGGAAGGTGATGATGGCGAGAGATTCTCCAAATACATCCAACACCATTTCCGTTATCATCACATGGAAACCTTATCATCACATGGAAACGTAAGTTCTAATTTTTAAAATCTGTTTCTTGTGTACTCAGCAAAATGTTTTTTGATGACTTTCTAGATGCTTAAGTGTAGTTTGAAGAGCAGGCCAGGTAGGAACTGACTAAAAATACGCCAAGGCAGCCAAGCATCATGTTCAGAAAAGATAGAACTACCCCACGCTCTGTTCTCCCCCTTTACTCACTTTTATAACAAGAGCAATTTCTGTGTATCTACTATGTGTCTGGCAGCCACCAGGGATGAAGGAAACAGAGAGAGATGATTCTGATACTACCCCCAGGGAGTCCAAGGTGTAATGAAGGACAAACATACACACAAATACTTAAAACACATCCACCTCCTTCTGGGACTGAGCACAAATGTGGCAACTTGTTCTGGAGAACACTACCCTTGTTTTCCATCCCACCTTCTGCCTTGGCAGGGCCAGTCCCTCAAAGAAATATACCCCAGCATGCAAGCTTTTGCACAAATCCTGTGCTCCAGAGACAGGTGGAAACCACTCTCTAGGCTTCTTCCAAGCTTACCAATAACTGTAGCACACCAGTCTCCCCACTCTCCCATGGGCCTTCCAGGTCAGAAACCGGGCTCCCACCTCCAGGGAGGAGAGAGAATGTGCCCAAGATCACTCAGTTGACATGCTAGGCGCACTTTTTAGAAACAGATCGTCTGCAAAGTGGCATGAAATCATTACAATATGCAAAGCAAACAAATAAACTTTCTCATCTATATAAAAATGACACTGCCTGCTTATTATGATGGGTGATAAGCTGTATTGAGTTTTTCCCCTCATCTCCTATCCTGTGACCAAAAGGTTGTAAGCCATAGAATATGAGACCCAGCCAGGTTTCTCATGGGCTCTTTCCTCTGTCCCCTATTTCACTCTGCAAAATAGACCTTTGCAGGGCTTTTTGGATTTGTGAATTGCCCACAGGGAGAATTTCTCCTTGACAAGAAGCCGATGGGCCCATAGGCGGGTCCACCGATTGACCTGGGTGCAGGCTTCAAAAGCCCAGGAATAGGGTTATTCTTGAAAGAAACACATATAATGAGGTGGAGCAGGATGACAGTTTGAGATAATAACTGATGGGCTTTTTATTCCATGTATTTCCTCTTACCTATTGACACCCACCTTTCCCCATTCACTGCATCAGGAAAAGAGGTGACAGTAGTAGAAAAACCAAGAAAAGCAGTTGAAATCTAAGATCCAAAACTTTTGCTTTGCAAGAGCCTAGACTTTGCAACAGCCTAATACCTGAAAGGCTGGAGGTTTAAACAAGGGATTCGGAAGCTAGCTCACAAGTTATACTCTCGTGACCTGAAATTAGATTAGGACTCTCTGGAATTGTGCTAGAGGTGAACTAGAGAGAGACAAAGAGGTCTGTGGGTCAGACATGAGTTTCTTCATGGGACTCAGTCCAACTCTCTGTCCAATGTCCCCAAGCTGGTCTGCCTACAGCCTGGCCTCAGGATCCCAGCAACCCTTGCATTTTCAGGGACCAGAAGAGTAAAGCATTTTCCTCCCTCCACTGCACTGCCTTTCCTCTCTGTGCCCGCCCAGCATGTATTCCCCTCCCCATCCCAGCAGAACCCCCTCCTGGCCTCAGAACAGTTCTGTGCCTGTCACCCTTCCCAGCCTTCAGCAGTCTTCTAGGAAAGGAGACCAATTACAGGGACTTCTTTTAGGAAGTGAAATGAAAGCCAGGACCTGATTTCCCATCAGCCATCAAGTCGTAACAATTCCTGCAGTTTGGGTTTGAACTGAACCAGTGACCTGCACCGGAGTGAAAGGCTCCAAACACAATTATCGCTCCCCAGAGCAGCCTTCCATGTGCCTTTGCCTCTCACCTCGCCTGTTTGAGAACACAGACAAATAAACCTTCTTGATGTGTTTATGCCTCTGATCCCCCAGTCCTTACTCTCAGACCTTTTTGCAGAGTGCCCTCTGACCACATTCTAGACGGATGTCCTGTTGTGTAAGCCATTCTTCTCAACATTAACGTTACTCAAAACAGCTTTAACATCATCACTCCTGCTGCCTTTGACGGTAGAGGCGTTGGGCTCCATTTCCAGGCTGATTCAAAGAAATCTGAGCCAATGCAAGACATCTATCATTACTCAAGGGCACTGACTTAAAGATAGCTGCTACATTCTAGGCTCCCCAGTTTTTCCTTTCTTCTCGGGGATGTGCTTTTCTCTTTTCGGCATCATAATCAACAGTTCACCTCTCCTTTGTAATGGATCATATGAGGCACCACTATGCTAAACGGTCACCTGACATTTAGTTTGGATGTTATTCTCCTGGATGGAACACAATTTTCTCTCTCTTCAATGCCTTGAATATTGAAAGGGCCTAAGCAACAATGTCCAATCAGGTGTCAAGTCACAGTCTTGCTATAGGACTAAGAAAAGAGAACACAGCCTCAGCTGCTCCCAACTCACCACAGACCAGTGAAAAGCAAACTCAGTGTCAACTTGTCTCATAACAAAAGCCCATTTACTATTGAGACAACAGACACACACAAAATTAGATCAAAGGCCCACTACTTTTCATTCATGATGTACTATCCCTGCTGAGCAACTGTAGATTTTTTTAATGACTAAAAAAAATTTTAAATACTCCCAGTTCAACAACAGGAAAGTTTCAGGAGAAATCTCATCTGAGTTGTGCTGCCCCGGGAGATGAGCTGGTTTATAGCTGTTTTATCAAAGAACTTTGAAATATAAAATGCTCCTGAGGGGTAAGAAAGGAAAGAAGCAAAACACTGTCCCTTAGGGAGACTGAGCACTGTGACATCCCTGTCCTCGCTAGGCTCCTTGGGGACAGTCATCCTGCACGTGTTCACCCCCAGAGACAGAGTCATACAGGAGCAGGTAGGCTGAGCATCCACCCGAGTCCTCCAGGATTCCACTACCTGGTGACCTTGTATAAATGTCAGTTTCCTTGGGCTTCAGTTGTCTTGTCTGATACACAGGAGCTGGATCCAAGAATATCCAAGAGCTGTTTTAGATTTGAAATTTTATGGCCCTTAGATGGAAGAGAGAATGGGAATACCATAACATTAGATGTGAGAGAGAGCAAGAGAGAGAGGAAGAAATTAGGGAGTGAGGAGACAGAAAACAGAAAACCAAAAGAGCAGTAAAACAGGAAACAGAAGGGCAGACAAAGTGGGGAGGTAAGGACAAAACAAAGATGAGGTGAAAACAACTTTAGTTCTAGTAAACACTAAGGATAATGATGGTTTCTATTTATTCAGCGCCTACCATGCTGTATACACATTTTCTCTAATATTCACAACTTTCTGAGGTTGTACTAATATATCCATCTTACAGATGAGGAAACTGGTTCAGAGAGGTTTAGAAACTGGTCTAAGTTCACACTGCTAATAATTAATTAGACCGTGATTGAACCCAAGAACCCAAGCCAGCCATCCCACTATATCATACTGCCTCCTCAACCATTCTCCCAATTGTTTAGCAACAGATCCAGTCCTCTCTTCTGCTTTAGTTTATAAAGTGTAGTTCAAGTAGAGGATCCGTGAAGAATCCAAGAAGGCAGCATCTTCAACCAACAGCAGTTTTGAATGTGCCTCTGATGGAGAAAGGAGGGATCAAGGTGAACATGCTCTAAATCATTGACAAGAAGTATCACATTGTAGGGTGAATCCTACTATAGGGAGATGGTGTAGCAAAGAGAGGGACAAGCACTTGCTTAGAAATAAGGAAAGCAAGGTCTAGATTCTTGCCACAAATTTCTTGAATGGCTGTGCATGAGCCCGACCTGCCCTACCTCCCTCCAAGTACTGCAGAATACCAGGGTGCACCTGTGCTGTTAGGTAAAAGTTGTGAGATACAAGCAAGGGTTGTAAGTGAGGGGAGTGGGGAGATCAGAGCTCTTTCAGCAGAGTATACCAAGGTCCTACAAACTGCAGACACCTATTCATTGCTTCAGGAAAGTCAGGCAGAGCTTTAAGAAAATTCATGATTAAAAAAAAAAAAAAACAACATTTCAGTGAAGACAAACTAGTATGTGAGTGGCATTGCTAAAGTCTTTTCCATTCTGTGCAAGACTCAAGCCTGACTCCTGTTAAATAGAAAGCTCCTGAGTACATTTGAAAGATGGTTAGATTTACAAAAGTTCCATTTGTCCACACCCTTTCA
The DNA here is from genome assembly GCF_028021215.1 of Eschrichtius robustus. Taxonomy (NCBI): domain Eukaryota; kingdom Metazoa; phylum Chordata; class Mammalia; order Artiodactyla; family Eschrichtiidae; genus Eschrichtius; species Eschrichtius robustus. Next base: position 132,537,889 of record NC_090827.1, read on the forward strand.
CACAGCCTTGCATTAACAAAGAAGAGTTACACGGGTATGAGTCCATGTGATATGGGAAAACGTGTAAAAGTAGAAGAAAGGCAAACGAATTTGTGCAGGCCACAAGGCTAAGACCCAGAAAGAAAGCAGATGAGACTAAAAATGAATCCTGCAGCAGGAAAAAGAATTTAGTATGAATGGCAGCCATGAACCACCACTGGCCCCTACTCTGGTCTCCCCATCACCACGTCCCTATGGGTTCTGACTACTTATCTTCCATTCCCTTTATATTAGGAAGTACAGGAAAAGTTCAGAGGAATTTCATCCACCCGGGGAACATTTTAGAGTTGATAGATTTCTTTTTTACTCTATTTGCAAGGTTAGAACTAAATATCTTTCTTATTCACTGTTCCTGGATAAAGTGGCTTTTAAAAGTTATTCATATTGTCATTTCCACTTGTGCCTTCACTCACACACACAATAAAAATGAGACTGAGAATGACTGATGCTCCTCTTTTTAATGATGAATGTCACCAATTTTTGTGTCCTCTGGAGAAGTTTTTTCATATTTTTTTGTTTTCTTTGCCCAACTTAGTTTTTCCCCTTCTTCCATCCAATCTTTTATTTCTTTCCCTTGCATTATCTGAAACGTCTATAGAGCCCTAAAAGGACAAGGGCTGCTCCCTGGCCCTCACCATTACCCATGAGCCAATGCAAGCGGCAGTTTCCAACATTATGAAAAATGGAAGCACCTCATTCCATTTAACTAAACATCAGCACAACCATCAGAGATTCTTTTTTGGAGGACAGTCCAAAGGCAAGCAAGTTGCACTTGAACAAATAACTTCGCCTAGAGAGGAAATGGCATCCATAATGACTGATGTTAAACCAAAAAGTATGTTAGGAGAGATGGTGCTAGAGGGCTTGCTGAGTAATGCAGAGATCACCACGTGGTCATTCATTCCATAAATAATTATAAAACACTGACTGTGTACCAGGCACTGGGCTAGGAAATTAGAGTTCAAGGGAAATAACACACAGTCCCCAGACTGGAGGAGGTCAGAGTCTAGGTTGTGGGAGGCCAAAATCCAGGTGAAAAATAAATGCAAATGTAAAGTCTTCTTTTCCTCCCTCTGCTTCTTGAGTTTGCAGAGACAAATGTCCCTAGGATTGCCCTGGGAGCCTTCAAAAGGGGATCAAAACTCACTCAACAAAAAAAAGTTTCCTGGAGTCCAGTTTCCTGCATGTTCCATGTCAGGCTTAATCTAACCCAAGCAAATATCATTTTTAGGTAGGGCATATTGGCACAACAGAGTGCCATCTGGTAATGGTTTGTTCATCTAGAAAATATATATTATGCACCTACTATGTACTAGACACTGTGCTAGGTGCTGGATGAAGGATACAAAGATGAATTAATCAGGGCTTCATTCCTCAAGCCACTTAACGATTGATCAAGAAGTAACAGATGGCAATCCAAGGCCCCATGTTTGTTACTTTGCACATAAATTTATTCATTTGTGCCAAAACACCTATTTCACTCATACTGTGCACATCGTGTATGTGAAACTAAATGATGCCCAGGCTTCTCCTTGAAGAGCTCAAAGAAATATGATAAGCGGTCTGTGGGATGTATATAAAAGGCACTCGGACATGGGGAAGGAGGATAGTTCAGGGAAGGCTTTACAAGGGAGTTGACATTAGGGTTGAGGTTTGAAGGATGAGTAAAAACTAACCAGGAAGAGAATGGGAAAAGGACATTCAAGAGAGAGGAAGCAACAAGTGTAAAGATATGGAGCTGTGAGAGATTAGGGTAAATTCCATAAGGGGGAACATCTTCATTTCTCTGAAGAAGAGGCAGGAAATGATGCTGAAAAGGTGTCTGGGACTACATAACCAACTCTGCCCTATACCAAAGAATGGGATCAAAGTCACCAAGGATCCTCTTTGACACTCTTCTGTAAACATTAATCTCACTAAAGTGAGACTAGAGTCCATGCCTTTATTGAAAGTGTTGGTATATGAAAGTATTGGTTAGGCATGGTGTGTAAGCACAGTTGTAGAAATGGAAATACATCATCATTTGCTGCAGACATTAAGGACTTCTATGAAGGTAAGAGAGTTTCTTGAAAGCAAGCAGTGATTACAGTCAATGAGAGACGTGCTCCAGAGTCTCTGCCTGGTCTTTAGGCTGTGACCTGTCTTCAAGGACTGCGAATTCAATTGTCTCAGTTCATCCAACCGTCTGACAGTGAAACAGCTGTTTAGATTAAGGAGCCTAGTGATAACTTGCCGAGTGCCTCAGGGACATGGCTCATGACCTGGCCACGTGCCACAGCACCTGTCACGACGGGTTTCGAGACAAGAAGGGCTAGAGTGTGTGAGAGGCAGGCAGTGAGGGGATGTTCTAGTGGACAAGTGAACGTTACAGACTTCATCAGGGAAGGAAGGAAGAGGTCTAGCTGCTGAAACCAGAGAGGTCTAGACAGATTCCCCAGCAGCCTGCCTTGGGAACTGGGAGCATTTTTGTTGCTTGTGTGATGCAGAGGCTGGGGAGATCCGAGGTTGTACGGGGACTTGGGGACTCATAAGAAAGGAAAAGGCTGAGAAGTAGACCAAGGCTCAGTTTCTGAATAAGAGATAGGATATGGTTCACAGGCAACATAGTGAGACTCGGGTCACGGGCAGGACTGGGCAGGACTTCAGTGAGACTGGCTTATTGTCAAAAATAATAAAACTGAAAAGGACATGCAGAACTACAGAGCTGAGGGCCAACAGTGATCTCAGGTTCCAGGGTCAAGGGGCTTTGGCTTCCAGGAGACAGAGGGCTAAGGAGCTGGAGCCAAGGGACCCACAAGAGCTGTACCTCACACGAGGCTAAAAAAGTAAGAGGAACTGCACTGTCTGATTCAGACACAGCTTTAGGTTGTTTGCTTTTCCAGTTCCTCCATCAGTGCCACTTTCTGTGGAGCTGCTTTTTTCCTGGAGGTGAAAGTGTGAATAGATTGTTGTTTCTTCCTCCCACCTTCAACTTTAGCCAAGTTTGCAAATAGCTAAATCTAAAAATATGCTCCATACTGGTACACTGTGTGTGTGTGTGTGTTGCATGCGCACACAAGCTCACATGCACGTGTGCCTGTCTGGAACTAGGTCTAGGTCGCTACAATATCCCAAGGCAATGTGAGCATAAAAAATGCTACCATTTATCAAGCACTTACTATGGGCACAGTGAGGAACTCTTGAATCTCTAATCCCTATAATGCCAGAGGATAGGATTTCATTTATTCCTTTACAAGGCTAATGCTGAGCCTCTCCAGTGCTCCCCAGAACTGAGCTTACGATAGAAAATAATATAATACATGAATATAATATCATCACACCTAGGCAAGGTCTAGAAAAGTAATGTCTATACTTAGACAACTAGCCGGACCGTTCTACCTGAAATGGCTAAGTCAGCCAACCAACTGATCTGACTGATTTTGTCCAGTGAGCTGACTGACTGATTGACTGCCTTGGTGGAATAACACAGTTACTTCAGTATCATGTTGCCACAGCTTTGCAATGTGTCTCTGTTGATGAAATGAAGTGAAAGGCGATGGAATTACTACAGATATTTCCCATTTCAAAGATGCTAGCCTGGATTGTTAAAACCTCAGGAACTTTTGCCATAAGCCAAACTGTATGATGTAGAATGAAAAAGGGACCCCATGGACAGATGCCTAGACTGGGCTTGCTTTTGTCCCTGGTTTTGCTTTTTTTTTGGTTTTTTGGTTTTGGTTTTGGTTTTGCATTTTTTTGTCCCTGGGTTTGCTTTTGTCCACCTAAATCTCAGCTCTGGCTACTCATTAGAATCATCTACAAAGCTTTTAAAACCATTCATGGAGGGAGGTCCCAAAGACACTGATTAAACTGGTCTGGATGGGAACCTGGACAAGGGTACATATTTTTAAAGCTTCCCAGGTGATGATGACAAATGGCCATGATTGAGAATCCTGGCTTGTAGTGATATGGTCCCTCTGGGCCTCAGTTTCCTGTTTATTTAACAAGAATTTTGGACCAGGTGATACCTAGGGCCCTGTACAATTCTAAGATTCCTTGCTAATTTTAATCCCATCCCCAGCTGACAGGCAGCTCTGAAAGGACCACTTTCTCTTTGGATAATTCAATTCCCGAATGCCACCAAGACGGTTGACCTATCACAGTGGGCTGGCATGTAGGTTAATGAGATCATATTTGCAAAGTGTTTAGGGCTCTGGGGAAGGAATCTCTAATACATGCAGCTAAAGAATGATTACAGCAACATTAATGCATTTTTTTTTTTAGGGAGAGTAAACCACAGTTCATAAACTCACATATGCCATAATTAGACTATCTTGCCTGGATGGAGAGTGGCAGAGTGGAAAGTAGATAAAAGAAGGTATGCTCTTGTTAAGACTAGATGCCAGGTCAAGGCTTCATGAGACATGTCAATGCAATCACAATTGATGTGGACTGGACTTTAATCTATGCAAAGTCCTCTGGTCCCCAAGCACACCCCCGGTAGACTTGTGACCCGTGTCTTTGTGGATCTACTTCCATGTAATAGGGACAGAAGATTAATCTTTGGGTCTTTTCCAAGAATAAATAATCATCAGTGGGACTCTATTTCTAAGATGTTACTTCCTGTGCTGTTTTTGACACATTAAAATTAGAAAAGATGAAATAACCTTCTTTAAGAACTGATTCATTTGACCTGCCCATGCATAGGTTATAGCAACAGAAACAGATTGCAAAGACTCTAGAGACCGAGAGATGCGAATTTGTGTCTGGCTCTGCCTCTTACAAACTCCATGACTTCTGGCAAGTCTCTTACTTTCTTCTACCTTATTTTCTTCTATTAGATAACACATGAAAAGCACCTAGCAAAATGCCTGGCATAGTTCAATAAATATTTAGTTTCCGATCTCTGTATCATACATGGGGAACCACTGGTAGATAGTATCAGGTATTTACAAGTAACAGTCACTCTGCCCAGATGGCACTGAAGGCCTCTGGTAAGCCAGATCTTTTGTTTTTCATGGCCCATCTGCAATCTCATTCATTCATCCACTGACTTACATTCAACCAGTTTCTACATTTTGTCTAACATAGACCCAGAGACAGACTTTGTCATTAATGACCAATTAATAATTGAAATTCTAGGGAACTTGAAACACTCCATTTTAGAGTTCTTTCCAAACAATTGGGATGCACCAAGTGGTCTGAAAATTGGTATTACCTGAAAATTTTGTAATCTGAAAATTTTAAAACTGCATAAAAATTTCACAAATTTGTAAAATTTGTAAAATTTTAATTATCATTAAAATTTGTTTTATTTATGAATCAGTAATTCTGATCATAACATGAACTGATAAAATAAAAATTAACTTGGAATCTTTAAGAAGGCTGGATTCATGTATAAATTTAAGCATTTCAACAAAAACACCAATAGGTTTTCTTTGGAACTTGGAAAAATTATTCTAAAATTCCTATGTTACAACAAATAGTTTAAAATGGTTTTCAGCTTTTTTGAAAAAGAAAATTAAAAAGTGTGATGTTGACAACAAAAAGAGACCAGCGGAACTGAATGGAGACTCAGGAACAGACCCAGGTCTGTGCAAGAATATAATACATGATAAAAAGAGTATCTCAGTTTAGTTGGGAGGCCAGGATTAGTCAATAAATATTGCTGGGGCCATTGGTTAACTATTTGGGGAAAAGTTCATTTGGCATCTCAATCCAAATCATTCACCACATTAAAAGGTAGATAGAATGAAATATGTTATAAAAAAAAATCCGTAACACAACTCAGTGGAAATACAAAGTAGTATCTCATCCATCTCTAGAAAAGAAAGGACTTTCTAAGTTTAAAAGCAATTTAAAAACTAAAAGAAAAAGGAAGAAAATTTGACAACATGAAATTTTTAAACTGCATAAAAATTATGTAAAAGGTTTTTGAACTGGGAAAATTTACAACAAACAATGGTTACTCCTGATATCATCCAAATAATTTAGAAAAACACTGAGACTAGTAGGTTAAAAGTCTGTGGACATTAACAAAAGATACACACACACTTAGGGGCAGGACAGGAGTAAAGATGCAGACATAGAGAATGGACTTGAGGACACGGGAAGGGGGAAGGATAAGCTGGAACAAGTGAGAGAATGGCATAGACTTACATATACTACCAAATGTAAAATAGATAGCTAGTGGGAAGCAGCCGCATAGCACAGGGAGATCAGCTCTGTGCTTTGTGACCACCTAGAGGGGTGGGATAGGGAGGGTGGGAGGGAGACGCAAGAGGGAGGGGATATGGGGATATATGTATACATACAGCTGATTCACTTTGCTATACAGCAGAAACTAACACAACATTGTAAAGCAATTATACTCCAATAAAGATGTTTCAAAAAAAAAATGTTAGCCAACCAGATTAGGTAATAGAATCAGCAGCAGCAGTAATAGCAGCTACAGCCATAAAAGTGCCAGATAATTTAAACTGAGGACAAGGCAGAATCTGAATATTCATTAACACAGGGGATTATTTTAAAGAGACCATTTGCCAGAAAATGACAAAATCATTGGGAATATCAGAGGTTGGTAAAAGAGCCTTGCTACCATGTGAAGTTCTAGGACTGAGTCCATGTACTCTCCTGAACAGTGGTTTACAAGCCACTTAATATTGGTTTGTAGATTTCAAAAAGCCTAAAATTCCCTGCTTACTGTGTATACAAAACCCTTGTCCTAACTTGACCAAATGTTCTCAGAGAACCTATTTGTATTACAGTGAACTGGAAACAGGAAGAGAAAGAGACACTGAGCCACAACTGAAACCTAAACCACAACTGAATAATGTTCCTTAAATAAATGAAATTGCGTATGTTGGTGTTCCCTGATTTAACATGATACTGTATGAGGACAAGTTGAGTTAACTGTACTTTTATGAAGCCCAGAAATAAGTCAGTACCCATATAGTCCAGTCCTTGCATGAAATCACATTCAGAGAAGCACAGTTCAGAAACCAAAAGCATATTAAAAGGAATTCACATCTTTACATGCATCTCTCTAAGAACATAAAGTGAGGTTGAATTTATAACTCACAATAACACTTCTCAAATGCCCATTTCCTCCCCTCCCCAAGTCTATCTCATTCCACAAATGCTCCACAACCTCTCATAGCCAAACTCCACCACATTCTCTAATCTCTGCCCCTGTGTCTCTTTAAAAATCTCTGCTACTTTCCTTGGTCCTTTCAGATACTCCAGTCCTTTTCCCCCCAATTTTCCTGATTCTGCTTCACAAGTCCAGAGTCTGGATGGTACAGACTAAACTCTTCAGGAGAGCTGGCAGGAAAAGGTAAGGAGGAATGCAGGCTAGAAGCACAAATTAATAAATCATTTCCCTATCACACATTCAATTTTCAGTTATAATTTTAAAGATGAGTCAGAAACTGACAGACCAAATTTGATGTTAATTGCTACCCATGTATTTAGGTACATTTTAGTGCACTTTCCATGGAAGGAGCATTCATGTCTTGTCTTTGTGCTCCAGCAGCCATAGCATCTAGAAGGCCTGACATGTAGGAGCTATAAAATAGAGACACACTAGCTGATAAGACAATTAGAGCAGTTTGGAGGCTAGCAAAGAAATTTCCTCAAATAGCACAGCTTTGGGACTTCTGACCTTGTCTGTTAGTTAATTCTTTGAAGAGTGTCAGCTCCTGCCTTTCCTAGACCCTGACAGATGACGTCTCTAAACGCTCCTACTCATGAACACAAGAAGAGAAAGTCTAAATCCCCAGCCCATCAGTGGCTGGAAGGCTCCCCCTACCCGCCATCATGTTGGCCTGGTCTGTGTACTTAACATCGTGCATGCTTTGGGTCTCTTGCTTTAATAATGCTGATCAAGATGAAGTAAATATAGGAAAACTTTGTTCTTGGGCTTCAAACAACATTATTCCATTAGCCTGACTTCTCAGAAGCAACTTTTATATTGTGTTATTCTATTTGTTCTAAAAGATCAGAAACAAAGTTCAGCAATACATTAGACTGGCGTGTTTCTTGCCTGACCTAAGTCAGCATATGCCCAACTCTAATTCAGTTCATTTTGAATGATTACCCTTGGAAAATCTAAAAGATTTAAAAGAAAGACCTTAGAACAACCATATCAATGAAAATTCTCTTTTGCTTGGAAACCAGGTGATAATGAATAGCATGCATCTCCAAGGGGATGACAATGGGAAGATGCATGTACAAAGGATAACAAATGGTTTATGAGTAATATAAATTCACAAGAACTGTTCAATTAAGGTTTCTGAATTTTTTAATAATTCTACTCAGCGTTAAAATCAGTGAATACAGTATTGGTTTTTATATACTGATGGATCCTTGTTAGGAGACAAAAATCACATAAATTATTTTGGCAGAGAGAATTTAGTATAAGGAATTAAACTCTGGGCTTTCTATTGAGTTATTTGTAATGAGGTGGATGGACCTAGAATCTGTCATACAGAGTGAAGTAAGTCAGAAAGAGAAAACCAAATACAATATGCTAACATATATATATGGAATCTTAAAAAAAAAAAGGTTCTGAAGAACCTAGGGGCAGGACAGGAATAAAGACACAGATGTAGAGAATGGACTTGAGGACACGGGGAGGGGGAAGGGTAAGCTGGGACGAAGTGAGAGAGTAGCATTGACATATATACACTACCAAATGTAAAATAGATAGCTAGTGGGGAGCAGCTGCATGCACGAGAAGATCAGCTCAGTGCTTTGTGACCACCTAGAGGGGTGGAATAGGGAGGGAGACGCAAGAGGGAGGGGATATGGGGATATATGTATATATATATATATAGCTGATTCACTTTGTTATACAGCAGAAACTAACACAACATTGTAAAGCAGTTACACTCCAATAAAGATGTTTAAAAAAAAAAAGAATTTAACTAAGTAAAAGAATGTTTTAACTGAAAAACTAAGAATTCAAAAAAGAATTAAAGAACAATAGAGTGTCATGAAACGAACAACCATAGGAAGCAGCTACCACCTCTAGGGTTAGGACAACAAAGGGAAGACGTTGGAACTATTAAAATTAGAACTTTGAACAAGGAGCCCCATGGAGCTGATATTCAGATCTCTGAAGAAAAGATGTTCCTCAGCTGTAGCAGGTGTCTCTGAGTTTGGAGGAGGGATCCCACGGGGCAGGGATTCAGACTTCTCAGAGGGGATGCTTAATGACAGCTGCTGGTGTCCCAGAGGGACACAATGAAACTTAATTCTGCAAAGGTTGGAAAATCTGCAAACTGAATTCAATTGCTTCTATGAGAATTAAGGGCCACTGTCAGAGAGTGATACTGACAAGAACCCAAGCTAACCAGAAGAATGGGAAGAACCTCCTTTCTTCTTTCTCCACCAGATTTGTAGTTCTCGCTGATGCCCCCTTTGTCAGAGTCTAACAGAAAGCCAACTGACAAGAAAATCCTACTTGCAGAATCCAGCCCTAACATCACAAAGCAGAGTATAAAGGGTGGATTTGGACCTGAGACACAATTGCTGCATAACTGATGCAATCTACCCCTTTGGTACTCAGCATCCATTCACACTTATTCTACATATATTTGAACTTTCATGCAGCAACAAAAAGAACTCCATATTTGCACCTAACATAATGGAACTATCCTTTAGACAAGTGAAGGCATTCTCATCCTCTCCCCAAAATGTGGAGACGCAAAGTCCCAACTATCATTGTATCCCTCTCTGAGCTATGTTAATTACACCTCAAATTCAGTCACAGCCATATGTAAATGTTCTGTTATCTAAAGATGATGTTGTAAAGTTTACCTCCAACAAAACTTGCCTAAGTTTCTAAAGAAAAGGAAAATGTATATGTGTATGTACACACATACACCGACAAGAAAGAAGATATATAAATAGCTGCTGCAGACCTCATTTCAGCCTTTGTTGATATTTATAACCCTTCTTCTACATTCCATTCATGTTTTCTTTGTCCTCAGGCAGGGCCTCAGGTGGTCAGGATTCTCTACCCTACATGCAGACCAAAACTTTATTTCTGAAGGCTCTATATCTCTAGTTGTCCTATCTTTTTTTAGTTTCTGTAGTTTCATATTAACTTTTGCTCTTGAACAGGAAGTACCAAGAAATCTCCAAAAATTTCCTGGGTTCCAAACATATTCCTCTGATGTAGTTTGAATGTTCATGTCCCTCCAAAATTCATACGTTGAAAACCTAATGCCCAAGGTAATGGTATTGGGAGGTGGGGCCTTTGAAAGGTGATTAGGTCATGAGGATGGAGCCCTCACAAATGGGATTAGTGCCTTTATAAAAGAGACCGCAGAGAGATCTTTTGCCCTTCTGCCATGTGAGACTACATACAACAAGAAGTCTGAAGCCCTGAAGAGGGCCCTCACCTGACCATGTCTGAGACCATCCTGATCTCAGACTTTCAGCATCCAGAACTGTGAGAAATAAATTTCTGTTCTTTTTAAACTAACCAGTATATGGTATTTTGTTACCAAAAAGACTAACACATCCTCATTGCCACTACTATATAGCAGGAACCCAGTTCCCAACTGGAAATCAGGATCAAGCAGTAGAATAACCTCCTTCTTGACCTATTAGTTCAATGACATGAGTACTCAAGTGGCCAAGTGGCAGTCTCAACACTTAGTTCAATAGAACCATTGTGGTGTCCCCCTTCGGAACCAAGACCACCAAACCATCTGTAAACCAGGCCTACCTAAGGTTTGTTCTTTCTCAGTCATAAGTTCATAAGGAATTCTCCATGAAGCCATAGGTATGGGAGAAAGAAAAAGACAATACACCAGCAGTTAGTGCTGAAGGAGCCTGAGGTACCTGCTCATGCAACTCCCTTGTTGTGTCGTTTAGCACAAGCTCAGCTAAATTTCTTATTTGCCATTTTCCATTTGATAATTGGTTGCTATTGCTCAGACCTAAATTTAGGGCTCAGTGGCTCAGAGAACACCTGATTTATGACAGAAATCTTAGGTCACCTAGTCACTTAATGTCCAATGATTAAACATTCAGTCTCTCCTGAGGCCTAGTAGCAAATCTGGAGCTATTTCTAAAAGAATAGTTATCTGTAAAAGAAAGCCTGGGTTTGCTCAAAAGCTCTAGATTATCTGCCCTATAATTCTCCTATTAGTGCTTGCCAAAGCCCTTATAGTGCATCCCTAGACTCCACAGTCTTTTCAAGTACCATCAGATCATAAAGCCTAAGTGAAAAAAAGCTTTCGTTGCAACTTGGACTTGCTACAGAGCCTTCTCTTGCTGTTCTCATTCAAAACTGGCAGCCTACAGGTTACTCGGTAGGAGATATCAAACACTCAGATATGATACACGTTGCCTCCAAAATCCAAAAAGGCCTACCTAGCATTGTGCCTCTTTTTGTTATTTGGTAGTGCAAGGTGCAGCAACTTGTCTTTCACCCTGTGGTGGTACCTCAGAAATTTCGCTGAGTTGGTTTGGCGGGTTTCTAAATTTTCATGGGTTTATAACCCATTCTTTGTTTCTCATATGTCTTACTAAGGCATCTAAATAGCTTGCTATTTCCTGTTCACCAGAGACAATAAGCATATCATCATCAATGTATCACTTCTACCATCAGTGGGGAAATGTGATGTTAAAATGTCAAGGTGTTCTCTATGGAAGTTATTATGACAGAAAACAAGAAAATTAATGTAGTGCTGAGGAAGGACCACAGAAGTTTATTATAGGTCCTACCATGCAAAACAAACTACTTTTGTGGTTCTTGCAAATTAATATGGAGGGGGAAAAAGCATTTTCCAGGTCAACAGTTGCACACCAGATGCCAGGTTGTGATTTGCTTTACTATCTGCTTCAGTAAAGGTGCCACATCTTGAGCAGCAGCTGCAATTAAACTCAACACCTGATTAAATGTATGCTATTCCACGGTCATTCTCCAAGATCCATCCCACTTCTACAGAGTCCAAACAAGCAAATTAAATAGAGATGCAACTCATATCATTATACCTGCATCTTCCAGGTCTTTGATAGTGGCAACAATCCCTGCAATTTCTCCAGAGATGCAGTATTGCTTTTGTTTACCATCCTGGCAGGAAGGGGAAGTTCTAGGGGCATCCACGTGGTCCTTCGTATCTAACGTCTTTACTTCATAAGTCAGGGAAGCTGTGTGATGATCCTTCCAAATGACAAGTATGTCTATTCAAATTAAGCAGTCAGTAACTTAGGAAATAACAACAGGAGTCTGCAGATCTATTGAGCCCACAGTGATTCAAATTTAGGCCAAAAAATCCCTATGTATCACTTGACCACCATACACGCTACTTTGACTAGCGGACAACAGTGGCATTTTGGTTCCCCTGGATTTAGCATCGATTCAGAGCCTTGTAGTAATCCTTCAAAAGTCTGGGTATGTCCTTTTTCCCAGTGTTTATTCACTCTAGGAAAATGCTACAGTTCCCTTTGGAGAAAGATTTTCAGTACATGAAAAATTTTCTGACATGATCTTATAGTTCAAAAAAATAAGGGTTTTTCATGAAAGCATTAATGGTAGAGCAAAAAGATGATGAAATATTTGTTTCCTTCCATTCATTCAAAAAATATTAAGTGTACCAGAACTTGTTAAAGCTGACAGATATAAAGAAGTAACCTTAAGGATCTTACAATTTAGTAAATAGAAAAAGGAAATAATCTTATATTTCATATAACTTCAGATTGTGACAAATTCAACAAAAGGAATAAACAAGGTGATATGATAGAGATATTGGATGGAGATTTGGGGGGTGACACATCAGAAAAAGTGGTTGACAAAGGCTACTCTAAAAATGTGAAACTGAATTTAAAACCTGAAGAAAACAATGAAACCAGCCATGACAAGCTGGTAGGAGACAGGCAGAAGCTTCCCAGGCAGAAAGAACAAGTCTGGAGGAGAGCCTGAGGTGGTACATAGCAGAAGCTCTGTGAGCCAAAGGAAGGGTGGTATGAGACGAGCTTGGAGAGACAAGTTGAGGCCAACACGCAGGTCTTTATAAGTAAGGAATTTGTACAGTAAGTTCTGCTATACTACAACATATGCATTTCTAAAAACCACAGAGCTATGCAAAATCCTACAATAAAAACACAGGGCTCATGGGAAAACAAAGGGCTAAAGGTAAAAGACTCAAAACATTTGCGACACTTTAAAAAATGATAGAAACCTAACATAGCAGCATATTTTTAACAATTAAGTACATAGATACTACAAAAACCATGGCACTTTACCTTTAAAAAGACCTGAAGTTTGCTGGTGGAAGCGGGCGTCCGAAGGGTTGCAGCCCCGAGCTCTTCTGGAGTAATGGAAGGAGGGTTATCTGAAACCCAGGAGGAGCTACTAACACCTGATGTGCACAGGTGTGACTCACACCCTCAGTGAACTGCGGTGGCTGCTCGGTGTTTGAGGTGCGGGCATGTGTGCCTCATTCACCAGGGGCAGTTCCTGCTTTTCACACATAAGCAAATGTGAAACTCGCGTTATGCTTAAAATTGTTCCTTACACATAGCAGTCACTTCTTCAAAAAAGCATTACAGTAGAACTGACTGTATTTTATTTTAATTGTGGGGGAAGCCATTGGGAGGTTTTTAAATAGTGAAGTGGCATGATGGGATTGTGTTTTAAAAGCTTACCCTGGCTGATCTGTTGCAAATGGATACAGATGGGGTAGGAATGCTGTTTACTGGGTTGGGTAAGGGAGAGGGGCAGGTTGGAGGGAAGTGGTCTAGTGGGAATGACGAGTAGGCAGGTGGATCTATGCTTTCAATCTCAGTGGGAATGTCAGAGCTAGAGATACAACCAGCATCTGGAGAGTATTTATGTAATGAGACTACATGAGATAAGCTAGGAGGGTGGAGGCCTGGTGCCTTTCTCGTCACTGCAAGGATGAATTAGAGACCCTATGCATGTCCACTTTTCTTGTTCTGATTGGGTGTCTAAGGTTTCTGTATATGGTCAGAGCACCATGACAAAAAAAAAAGAGAAAGAAAAGAAAGAAAGAGAGATGGAGGGAGGAAAGGGGAGAGGAGAGGGGAGGGGAGAGGAGGGAAGTGGAAGAGAGAAGAGGGGAGGGGAGGAGACACCATAAGATCCAGGACTCTGATCTATAATGCACTTATGGAAACCAAGCTGCAGCAAAGGCATAACTACATTACAGTTGGCCCTTGAACAACACAAGTTTAAACTGTGCAGGTCCACTTACATGCAGATTTTTTCAATAGTAAATACTACAGTACTTCATGATCTGGTTGGCTGAATCTGCCCACAAGGCTCCTGAGGAGCCAATTATAAAGTATCTGCAGATTTTCGACTTTGCAGAGGGTCGGTGCCCCATCCAGTGCTGTTCAAGGGTCAACTGTATTTGGCAAGAATCCATGCATCTACTACACCTTCCTTCCTTTATACACAATTCTTTAACCCATTATTCAGTCTGGGATATTTTGTGGGGGTTTTGGTAGAAAGAGAAGTAAGCACTATTGTAGACTAAATAGGTATATATTTTGCATGTGTGCGTGAACACAGGTGAATTTTTTTTGCTTGAAACTTTCTCATACATTTATCTACTCCTAAAGTGATAACTTTTAAGTGTTTAAAGTTTCTAAAAGAATGAAGAGCCAGTCCCCTCAAGGAATAAGTTGTTAAAATGGACCACTGTCCTCCTCTAGGTAAGAGCTTAATAAAATATATAGTAATTTCATAAATGGCATCAGAAAATCTGCTTTGTCACTGATGCTATTGCATTCAAATGGTCACTGGGTTTTTTTTGTTTGTTTTTGTAAAGTTAATTAATTAATTTATTTATTTTTTATATTTGTTTTTGGCTGTGTTGGGTCTTTGTTTCTGTGCGAGGGCTTTCTCTAGTTGCAGCAAGTGGGGGCCACTCTTCATCGCGGTACGCGGGCCTCTCACTATCGCGGCCTCTCTTGTTGCGGAGCACAGGCTCCAGGCGCGCAGGCCCAGTAGTTGTGGCTCACGGGCCCAGTTGCTCCGCGGCATGTGGGATCTTCCAGACCAGGGCTCGAACCCGTGTCCCCTGCATTGGCAGGCAGATTCGCAACCACTGCGCCACCAGGGAAGCCCCAAATGGCCACTGTTTTTGACAACAATTACAACCACCAGCCAGATAGGCCTCCTAACCAGGTCATGTGCTAGTACAACATCTGCTCTATCTCCAGTCCTCTGCCTATTACTAGTTTGCATCTCATCAAGAGCAAACTTGCTCTTCTTCCATTCCTGACTCTGGTACTTAAAAAACTTTTTAAAATCTGTTTATTATATTTAATAACTCTTTATCTTAGAATAGTTCTAGAGTTACAAAAATACTGCTAAGATAGTACAGTGTTCTCATATATCCTGCACGCAGTTTCCCCTTTAATTAATATCTTATCTTGGTTTGGTACATGACACAATTAATGAACCAATATCAATATATTATTAAACAGTGTCAATTGTTTATTCAGATCTCCTTAGTATTTACCTACTAACTTTTATCTGTTCCAGGATTCCACCAGGATACTACAGCACCTTTAGTTGCCTTGTCTCCCCAGGGTCCTCTGGACTGTGATAGTTTCTCAAACTTTCTTGGCAAATGTGAGGAGTGTTGGTCGGGTATTTTATAGATTACCCATCCACTGCAATCTATCTGATGTTTTTTCTCATGACTGGAGTTACAGATTTTGAGGAGCAAGACCATAGATATAAAATGTCATTTTCATCACATAAAGTTCCTAGAAGAAAACAGAAAAAAAGCTCCTTGACGTGGGTCTTGGCAATGATTTTTTTGGACACAACACCTAAAGCACAAGCCACAAAATCAAAAATAAACAAGTGGGACTACATCAAACTAACAGTCTCCTGCATAAGGAAACAATCAACAAAATGAAAAGACAACCTGCAGAATGGGAAAAAATATTTGCAAACCATATATCTGAAAAGGGGTTAATATCCAAAATATATAAAGAACTCATACAACTCAACAGCACAAAATAATAATCATCATCATCCAGTTAAAATTGGGCAAAGGACCTGAATAGACATTTTTCCAAAGAAGTTATACAAAAGGCCAACAGGTACATGGAAATGTGCTCAACATCACTAATCATTAAGGAAATGCAAATCAAAACCACAATAAGATATCACTTCATGCCTGTTAGAATGGCTATCATCAAAAAGACAAGAGATAACGAATGCTGGCAAGGATGTGGAGAAAAGGGAACACTTGTGCAGTGTTGGTGGGAATGTAAATTGGTATAGCCACTATGGAAAACTTCCAGTATGGAAGTTCCTCAAAAAATTAAAAATAGAGCTACTATATGATCCAGCAATTCTACTTCTGGGAATATCTTTAAAGGAAACAAAAGCACTAACTCAAAAAGATATCTGCACAACCATGTACATAGCAACATTATTTACAATAGCCAAGACATGGCAACAACCTAAGTGTGCATCAATGGATGGGTGGATATAGAAATTGTGGTATATATGATATTATTCAGCCATAAAAAAGAAGGAAATCCTGCCATTTGCAACAGCATGGATGGACTTTGAGTGCATAATGCTAAGTGAAATAAGTCAGACAAGGAAAGACCAATACTGTATGATCTCACTTATATGCGGAATCTTAAAAAAAATAAGAAAACTCACAGAAGAAAATCAGATTTGTGGTTACCAGAGCAGAGGTGGAGGTGGGGAAGGAAAAATTGGATGAAGGTGGCCAATAGGTACAAACTTTTAGTTAAAGGAAAATGAGTACTAGGGATGTAATGTACAACATCAAGGCCACAGCTAACCCTGCTGTACGGTATATATGACAGCTGTTAAGAAAGTAAATCCTAAGAGTTCTCATCACAAGGAAAAAAACATTTTTTTCTTTTTCTCTTTTTGTGTATCTATATGAGATAGTGGATGTTAACTAAACTTATCGTGGTGGTCATTTCACAATATACATAAGTCAAATCATTATGCTATATACACCTTAAACTTATACAGTGCTGTATGTCAATTATATCTCAATAAAACTTGGGGGGAAAATAATACAGTCTCTCTGTTGTACCACCTGTCTGTCTCTTACCAAACACTTTGTAAACATTCTCACTCTCCTGGGGTGAACTTAGTCCCAGCTCCTATGTCAGAGTCCGTGTACTACACAGCTGCACACTGCAGCCCACCTCCGGCACTGGAGGTCTGGATCCAGTTTCTGGGTCCTTGAGTCGGCTCATTTCTGCATCATTTACTGGATCTTGTCTGGTAAAATTCTAAGATGTAATACTGTTCACTACTGTTTTTATAGTCTTAACTTACTGCCTCAAAACCATAATGTTCTATTATGTTCATCAGATATTTATCCCCAACTGTAGCTGTTTCTTCCCGTCTTGAACAAGATTTTTTCTTATATGACTTATATGCTGAAATCTGGTAGCTGGTCTAAATATTGCAAACCCTATATAACCTTTGACCAAACAAACTCTAACAACTAAGGAGTAACCAGACTCCAAACCAAGGTCGGAGATTCAGTTAACTGATGTTATGTAAGAACAGATTATATAGTTGTCTGGGAGAAATCCTTCCACATTGTCTCACTTCCCAAGTTATGTATCAGCCTTGTGTATAGATGATTATTCTGTCATTTTTTCTTACACCACTTGATAAATAGCTTTAAATCTTCAGTACATAGTGAGTGATGACATCTTGACATAAAATCATCAATCAGATTTTTTCTGTATTCTGACAAATATATTCCATCACTTTAAAAGCCTATTTTATTATCAAGGAAATAAAAATGAGAGGCAAAATGTATGTAGAGACTATGTCTTTCAGCATTCTTAATGAAATATTGGAAACAATTTAATTGTCCTATATAGTAAAATTATGATATAGTCATATGATGGAATTACCATGCAGTTGTTGAAGAAAACATATAGTCAAAGTATATGTATTGACTGCAAGGAAGTTGAAAAAAAAATAGTTATGAAACATTTTGGTAAAACTATGATTCCCATTTTGGTAAAACAATGCTTCTGCACTCATATAAAAATTCAAGAAAGACATTCTCTTTGAACACAACACAAAATATTAATCACAGTTATCACTGAGACTACTAATCACTTTTATATCTTCTGTCATATCCATATTTTCTAATATCTCTACTATGAACATGTTTAATCATGTAACAATATTTTTAACTCTTCTCTGAACTGGTGAACCATCAAATGATAGTGTTTTCATGTCATCTGTGGACTGTAATAGTTTGTATTTTTAATTCTAGTCCCCTCCTTAGTTATAATTTAGTTGCACTGACTTCAAAATTAAGGACTCAGATATTTAGGGGAAAAAGAGACAGGTTAAATATATACCATATTTTGTAAAACTATTCACATTGGAAAATATGGTAAATGGCTATTTCAGAAGGAGAGTGTTGTACACTAATATGTGAAGAGTGGTTCGTTCTGGTTGTTATTATTTTGAGTGACTTTTTTCTTTGCTTCCCTTTCTTTTCTTATTTTTCAAAATATGCTACCCTTAAAAGGTTTTTAAAAGCAGAAGACAAATGAAATGTTATTGGTATTATAATGTGCCATTATTCCATGGAATTCTAAAAATGCTAGCATAAACAGAGTAGCCTGGGACAAGGAGCTTCCCAGCCTGCCCTTTTCCTGCAGGGTACTCAGTTACACACCATTAACTGACTCACAGTAAAAGAATTGATAGTAAAGGCAACTCAATTGTAAACCACTTGGCTGCGGGGACCACATCTTAGACAACTGAGGACCACTGAGTGCTCTGCATAGAGTAAGGGCACAGTATTTTTGTTGAAAGAAATAATAAAGACCTCAATAGCCTTACTGAGAAGTTTCAGGAGACTGACATTCACCTGGACCCACCCTTATCAAAAATCACTTATGTATTCATTCTTTCCCTCCTAGTCTTCGACCCACCTCAATCAACTAGAACAGGCATCCAGTCCCCTGTAAGTTGCCCAGTTCCTACCCCTACCTCCACTCTGCCAATGTCTCCTGTATATCCAGAGCTTCGCTATTCCGCCCAAGACTGACTATCAGAGAAGGCTCAGCCCTCTATCTCCAATATATGATTGGGGCCTGTCTCACTCACAGGGACTCCTCAAGCTTTTCCAAACGAGAAACCTCTTCTCAAGTTCCAGAATGCAACCTCAACAACCTATAGATATAAATAATTACATAAGTACCGTGATGTCCTGTTCTGCTTCCTACCACCCATATTTTTAGGATCAGGCTATTATAAAACATATGCCTCTTCTAGAGAGACTAATAACATGGCACCCCTATAAAACTATATTTCACAAATATTTATTCAGCGCGTTTTAGTGGTAGCAGGATTAATGCCAGCAAGGAATAATTTTTGTGAAGCTGCCATTGTTTTCTTAATTTCTTCTTGAGGGAACTGCCTATGTCAATAGGAATAAGACTTAGCAGTATTCTGAAAATAATACCCATATTTTTTTTTATAAAGTGATGAACTTTTTGGCATCCTCTATAAGAAGTCAGACTTCAGGACCTCCATGAAAAAGGTACAGCTGACATAAAGAAATAAGATCCTGAAATAAAATGGCAAGACAGGAAAGAAACCAGATAAGAGGGTTGCAGAGAAAGTAAATACTCAATAACACTTATAATTAACTTTGGGAGAAGAAAAGATCAGAATTCACATTATAAAAACTTGAGACCGTGAGGGAAAGGACAAATTTGAGACATGGTCTCAAAGCACAGAGAAAAATGATAAAGAAATGAAAACCAAGGAAAATAGAGAAGAGAGATCTAACCTAAGAATTATATTTTTCTCTCAGGAAGAAACTAAAACAATTGGAAAAAATCAAACCTATAATTAAGCAATCCTCTAAATTTTAAAAAGAGTCTTGGGGTCTCAGATTAAAACAGTTCACCTCATTCCAGGGAAAGCCAACTAAAAGAAATTCATCATTAGATGCAGCCTGGTAAATTTTTTAAATCAAAACAATAAAGAAAAAAAAGTCTTATAAACTTCCAGTCTGATGGAGGTAAAAGGAGAAGGGAAAGTAACACAGATTGGTCTCATTTTTAAAAATTTCTTCTACAGTGCTAAATGAAAAAAAGAAACATCTACAGCTTTTGAACAAGAACAAATTTTATAACCAACCAAGTTGCTTTTCATGCGGAAGACAACAAAATGACATTCACAGATATGCACAGATATGAAAAATATTTCACGAACATCCTTGCTCAAAAAACTCATAGAATATATACTGGCCAAGAATAAGTCAAAATAATAAACACTAATATCAGGAAATCATATATAGTAAGATTGATAAGTCCTTTCTGGAATTAAATTCCAAATTCAGGAATTTAGTTGGATTATCTGTACTCAGGAGTATTCTGCCCTCTAGGGGTAAAGCTTGATGAGTCTCTCTCTGAGTTCCTCTTCATTCATTTATTAAACAAATAATTTGTAAGCACCTCCTTTGTGCCAGACACTGTGTTGGGCTCTAAGAATATAGCAGTAAATCAGATAGTTGTAATCACTTCCTTAAAAAAACCTGCAGTCTAGTGTTTCACTTCTGTTCCATTCTCAGTAGAAAAGATCATTCTTGGGTCACATTCTTCATACTACATTAAGCAAGAATCTCTTCTCATATCTGCTGTCCACTTAAAATAAAAATAGGTGTTATCATGTTCCAGCAATGTTAGGATAGTTAAGTTATTTTATACTTGGGACACTGTGCCAGAAGAATTATTCTATGAAAGATCTTTGGTTTCCCCTCCACAGAAGCAGAACTGCACAGAGCAAAATAACAGTCATTTTCCTTGCCAGGAAACTCAAATAATGATTTTCTCCCACTTTAAAGATCATATTTAATGAACAGAGTCATTTGAACTTTTTAACTGGAAAAAAATGCAGATATTTTTTGTCACAAAACACATTTTCATATTGCCTTACATCCAAGAGTCAGGTTGGTTTTTGTGTTGACTATACCTTAAAATTAACTCTTATAGCAACTAAGTACATGAAAATGTTCATGGAGTTTATGGAGGGCCTTAACTGACCTTGGTTTCAGTAGGAAGGGCAACCAGTTGGACAAGGAAGAGTTCAAAGAGGTGGCCCCTTCAGGGGAGATGGGGCAGCAGCTTGCGGCTGGATTTCCAGGAGAAGGCAAGAGGCCCAACGAGACAGACGGAACATAGTACCAGGGCATCCGAAATGGTGACTGGGGCCTGCCAGCCACGATCGCCCTGGAGATGTGCTACACCGTGGCCAACTCACAAGACTGCCAACAGGCGAGAGAAGAGGCTGACACAAGACAAGGTTGCTAGAAAAGGAATGAAGCAGAAGTGAAGTCCTGGGAGCCTGGGGCAGAAGGGGCAGGAGAAGTGGTGTCTTCAGACAAATCTGGGACCCAGAGATCCGCGGTAGGAATCCGCCCACAGCCCAGCAGGGCAACTGGTGACCATCCTCCGTGAGGGAGGTAGGGAGGTAGTTTAGAAACCGTCTTCTTTGTCAACCTGATTGGCGCATTAGGAACGGGGTCAAGGCTTCTGGAAAGGAGACGCACTGGTGGTGCAAAGGGAAATAGGAGAGCAAGGGCACGGGAAGTAGGCAGGACTTGCAGAAGAGGCTCTAACCAGCACGGGCGCTGACAAAGTCATTTCAGGACATGCAGTTCTAGGTGGCAGTCTGAGTAGTTATGAACCTTGGACTCTAAGAATGAGAATCAAGGCGTTAAAAATCTCACAAAAGAAAGAATGTGGCGCGGAGCCATCAGCGCAAGAGAAATGTCATCAAATTTCTGGGAAATGAAAGAAGGGAAGGACAAGTGTTGTCTGATGAAGCCCTAACCAAAAATACACAGAAAAGAGGCTGCACACAATGAGAAAGACAGACTGCCCCACGGCACCCCAGAAAAGACTGTGACTCACAAATATCAAGTAGCATGGAGGTGAGAATGGCATGCAGGACCTAAAACAGAAGAATTAATTGAAAATCTGTATATGAAACAAGGCACATATGCACACAATACCCTGGAGCTCAGAACCCCTCTCACCAACTCCTTACCCCTACCCCCAGCCACAAAACAAGAAAGGAAGGAAAGGACAGAGGGAGGGAGGAAGGAAACAGAGAGGAGAGGAGAGGGGAGAGGAGGAGAGGAGGGGAGAGGAGGGGGGAAGGGAAGGGAGGCGGGGAGGGGAGGGGAGGGGAGATCTTTTAAAAAGATTGCAGGGCATGTCTAAGCAGAACCAGGTCGGACAGTGAGTACGGCTACCCTCAGAGCCAAGCCACGCACATGCTGATATTTAGAGGTGCCCAGTAGGCAGCAGGTCTAGAGAGAAATCAGTCCAATCAAAGGATGGGGGCTCCAGGAAAGAAATCCCAGGAGGAAAAATGTGGGGAAGGTGCTGTAGAGTTCCCACAATTCCTGGATATTATAGACACTTAAGAAACAATAAAGGCAGATATCATGAGGTTGGAAGATAAAAGTATACCAGGAGGTATCAGTTTATTTACCTCTTGTAAAAATAAAATACAGTGTGTGTGAAAAAAAAAAAAAAAAGTATACCAGGAGGGAAATAAAATCATAGAACACAGCTAGGTTAGAGATTAGTCAATAATCTGAACTTTTCCATTTCAAATTGTAGAATCAATATACTGACAAAAGACTTAACTGGGACCATAGACCAGAGTGTTTATAGGATTAATCCTGACCATTTACAAAGCAAAATTACAGTTGACAAGAGTTGGAAGATGAAAAGGGGAGAGGAGAGGTGAAGTGTCTCTAGTACCCTTACCTTCCAAATGAGGGTTCTAGAGATTCTTTGACAGTTGTGGGAACAAAAAATGAAAATGTAAATATATTGTTTAAAGGTACATAGGTAACCTGAGAGGAACTAAGAAGAGCAACATATGAACACTGAGAGGAGGGAGACGAGAAGATGAAAGGAAAGTGGGGTAGATGAGCTTGATCACTACCTATTACAGCACAGAACCAATAGAAAACCTTGAAATGAGTAAATGAGGAAAGAGTAGTATGTATACACAGTAGTATTACAAGTATTACATACAAATATATATATTTGATGGATGAAACTTCCTGGAAAAATTTAAATGGAAAATGATAAAAATGTTTAAGGCTTTAAGGCTATTTAAGGCTTTTGACACCCACCCCAATGAGGAATGGAACAGGCTGGGAAGGGAGAGGATAAGGACTTGTTTTCCTTATACTTCCACATTTTTTGACTTTTTTACCTGGTGCATTTATTGCTTTGATAAAAAATAAAGAAATGTTTCTTTAATAAAAAGAAGTCATTTGTGTAGTAATAAGTTAGTTAGTTCTAGAAATAGGGGCGTAGCAGGAATGGAAAGGAGGGGGCAGATGTGATAGACATAATGAAGGAAGAATTATTTGGACTTGATTGATAATTAGTTTAACATGAAAGACATAGAAAGGGAGGATATAAAAATAGTCCCAAAGTTTTGAGACTGAATAATTAGAAGAATTTTAGAGCTACTACCCAAAACAGGGAATTTGGGAGGGCAAACTTGTCTGTGGGATGTGTGATGAATATAGCTTTAGACATTTGTGTATGAAAAGACAACGGTTTAAAAAAGTGAATTTAAATTTTTAAAATATTCCTTCATTTCAAGTATCAAAACCCAGAAGACAAATTCATTCTGCAAAAGGGGATTTTTTTTCTCTATGTGCACCTCTGGCTGTATCTTTAAATGCTGTCAGGTTGAAAAATGAAGAGAAATATACATCATCCATAGAAAATATCCAAAGACTTTACAGGGGAAGGTGACGTGTTCCATGCTCCATTGCAGGGTTGGGAGCAGGAGAGAAGGTGGGACTTAACTACCAAACATCTCAGGGGGAAAAGACAAACCAGTGCTTCAGAAAACACCGAACATCCTAAACCAGGGAAAACAAGATGATTCTAAGCCACCAAGTGACAGATGAGTAACCAAGTAGGGAATTAAATTTTAAATTCACTTTTTGTCTGAGTGTTGGGGTGAGGAAGATTGTGTAGGAATACCCTCTGCTGCTGAAAAATCAACAAGTTCAGTTAAGTAGAAGTGCAGTTTTATGTGATGGAAGTAAATTTATGCCAACAGCACCACCCACTGTCACAAGATAGACTGCCACAGACTTGGTGGGAGATTTTTCAAAGCGCATGTGTACATACACATGTTCAAGGCGGGAAAAACATCCTCAGAGGTTTTTGATCATTAAGTAGACATTCAAAACCCAGTTATAAAATGTTTTTCCCCATTTATGTCAGCTAAATTAACTAAGGGTATATATTATTTGGAAGTTTCACTTATAGCTAGGATGTAGAGCATCATTCCTGCCCTAATAAAGGGAAAATACTGTGTATGCCACAAAAACATTTTTTGGAAACCATCTGTGGTTGGCAGAAAAATGCCCCACTCCCACTCAAAAAAAAAAAAAAAAAAAAAAAATCCATGTCTTAATCCCAGGAATCTGTGAGTACACGACTTCATATGGCAGAAAGGTATTTGCAGATGTGACTTTGAAATGGAAAGAACACCTGGACTACCCAGGCAAGACCACTGTAAACAACAAAGGTCCTTAAAAAAGGGAAAAGGTCAGAGACAGAGAAGATGTGAGGTCAGAAAGCAGAAATTGCAGTGAATTAATTGTTGGCTTTGAAGATGCAGGAAGGGCCCAAGAGCTAAGGAATCCAGGCATCCTCTAGAAGCTGGAATAGACAAGGAGATGGATTCTCCTCTAGAGCCTCCGGAATGGAGCATAGCCCTGCCAACGCCTTTATTTTAGCCCAGCGAGAATGCTTTTGCATTTCCAACCTCTAGAACTGTCAGAGAATAATTTGTGTTATTTTAAGCCACTGAGTTTGTGATAAATACATGGTGTCTATATATTAAAAATCAGATAGTGGCACTTCCCTGGCGGTCCAGTGGTTAAGACTCCACGCTTCCAATGCAGGGGGCACAGGTTCAATCTCCCTGGTTGGGGAACTCAGATCCCGCATGCCACACGGCATGGCCAAAAAAATAAAAATAAAAAAAAATAAAAATCAGATAGATAGATATTTGAATTTGTAGTTTAAAAGTTTCCAAAAAAAAAAAAAAAAAGCTCATGACAGGCTTCACTGGAAAATGTACCAAACATACAAGGAAATTTCTCATACCAGTTCTACACAGACTTGCACAAGATAGAATAGAAATACTTCCCAGCTCATTTTATGACAGTAGCACTACTCTGATACCAAAACTAGACAAAAAAAATATTTCAGTAAAAGAAAACTGCAGACCAGTGTCTCTCATGAACATAGGAACAAAAATTCTCAAAAATATATTAGCAAAACCAATCCAGTAATATAGAAAAGTGATAAAGCATTATGACAAAGTACAGTTCATCCTGGGAATGCAAGATTGTTCAAGATTTGAAAATCAGTTGATGTAATTCACCTGATCAATAGAAAAAGAAGAAAAACCAAGAGTCTGGTTCAAGATGGCAACATAGGAGGATCCTGAATTTACCCTCTCTAACAGACACACCAAATCTACAGCTACATAGGGAACAATTTCCTCTGTAGGGTTAAAAGAAAAACACACCTAGCTGAGTGACTCCTACACATCAAACAAATGAGGAAAAACCCCACAGTGAAGCAGGTAGGAAAGGCTGAGACACAATCTCACCATAAACCCCACCCCAGAGCGACACCCCACAATGGGGACGGAACTCAAAACCCCAAGCTTCTCCCTGAGGAGCTAAGGGTTTGAACCATATACCAGGCACACCAATTTTTAACACCTACCCCTGACAAACCCTCAAAATATCTGGCTTTTGAAAACCAATAGGGCTCATATCCATGAGACCTACAAGACTACAGCAAACTGAGAAACAGTTCTTAACAGGCTGGCACAGATCACCCACCCAGGGCCCAGCACAGAGGCAGCCAACTGAAAAGTGCCCACACTTTCTGTGAATGAGACTTGTGTGAATATCTTAAAGTGTCAGCCTGAGGGGCAGGCATCTAACTGAACACACCTCTAAAGGCCTCCTGAAATATTCTCCAAAGATAGAGGCCAGCAGGCACCATATCTCGCTCTCCCTGTGCCTCGCTCCAGGCCACTGGAATCTCCAGAAAAGAGCTTACACACTCATCTGGTGCTCCAAGTGTTGCGGCTGCTGCCCAGATGTGTCCACATCTAAATCGCCTGCCCTGGCGGCCAGCACAGCTCACATTCACAGGTCCCGTGGAACTGTAACAAATGGAGAAAGAGCTCCTAACTGGCTACTCCCAGCGCACAGCAGAGATGCAAAAGACTGAAGCACCCAGTCTCTCTGTGAAAGAGGCCTCTTATAGCTTCCTGGCTGCATCCTGAGGGGCAGGTTTCTAATTGAACACACAGCTTAGAGCTAACTGTAATTCTCTCCAGACACCCTGGAGGGCAGGCACTATCTTCGTGCTCTCCCTCTGCAACGCGCCAGGTTACCAGTATCTCCCACAGGGGAGCTTGGGAACATATCTGGTGCCCCAGTTTTTAGTCTGGTGCCCTGGTTTTTGTGGCTGCCGCCCAGGGGACACCCCTTGGTCCCTTGGCTCTGGTGGTCAGCGCTGCTTGCCTTCCTGAGGCTGTAACAAATGTGGGGATAGTTCTTGGCAGACTGCCACTCTCAGGGCACTTCACAGACAGCAGACAAAAACACACCCCCAGTCTTTCTGTGTAAGAGACCTACTTGCTTATCTTGGAGCTTTGATAAGAGGGCAGGCTTCTGGTTTGGCACAATTATAGGGACCTGTAGAGGTGCTCTCTGGGGAAGGATGCCCGTGGGTGCCATCTTTGCACACTCACTCTGCCTCGCTCCAGACTGCCAGTCTCTCCCAGGAAGGAGCTGGTGCACTTGTATGATGCAACAATTTTTGCAGCTACTGCTCAGGAGACATCTCGTGGTTACCTGGCTCTGGTGGCCAGCGGGGCTTGCACTCATATGTCCCACAGGACTCTTACAAACAAATAATCCTTGACTGGTTACCCCTACTCAGGGCACAGCACAGAGACAGCAGACTGAAAGGAAGAAGTAAAACTGTCATTTTTTGCAGATGACATGATACTAAAGAGAAAACCCTAAAGACTCCACCAAAAAACTGCTAGAATAAATGAATTCAGTAAAGTTACAGGATAAAAAAAATAATATACATAAACCTGTTGCACTTCTATACACTTATAACAAACAATCAGGAAGAGAAATTAAGAAAACAATTCCATTTACTATTGCATCAAGAAGAATAAAATACTTAGGAATAAATTTAACCAAGGAGGTGAAAAACCTCTACACTGAAAACTACAAGACATTGATGAAAGAAATTCAAGAAGACACAATAAATGGAAAGATATTCCATGTTCATAGATTAGAATAATTAATATTGTTAAAATGTCCATATTACCCAAAGCAATCCACAGATTCAATGCAATCCCTCTCAAAATTTCAATGGTATTTTTCACAGAAATAGAACAAACAATCCTAAAATTTGTATGTAACCACAAAAGACGCCGAATGGCCAAAGCAATCTGGAGAAAGAAAAACAAAGTTGGAGGCAACATGCTTTCTGATTTCAAACTATATTACACAGTTACAGTAACCAAAACAGTCCGGTATTGGCATAAAAACAGACACATAGATCAACACAATAGAATCGAGACCAGAAATAAACCTAGGGATATATGGTCAATTAATGTTTGACAAAGGAGCCAAGAATATACAATGGGAAAAGAACAGTCTCTCCAATAAATAGTGCTGGGAAATTTACAGCCACATGTAAAAAAATGAAACTGGACCACTAAACTACACCATACACAAAAATTAACTCAGAACGGATTAAAGATTTGAACGTAAGACCTGAAACCACAAAACTCCTAGAAGAAAACATAGGTGGTCAGCTCCTTGACATCAGTCTTGGTGATGATTTTTTGGACTCCAAAAGCAAAAGCAACAATAGCAAATATAAACATGTGGGGTTACATCAATCTAAAAGCTTCTGCACAGCAAAGGAAACCATCAACAAAATTAAAAGGCAACTTACAGAATGGGAGAAAATACTTGCAAATCATACGTCTGATAAGGGGTTAATATCCGAAATATATAAAGAATTCAAATAATAATAACAAAAAATAATCCAATGAAAAAATGGGCAGAGGATCTGAATAGACATTTTCCTATAAAAGACATATGGATGGCCAAAACAGGTACATGATAAGGTGCTCAACATCACTAATCAGGAAAATGTAAATCAAAACCACAATGAGGGGCTTCCCTGGTGGCGCAGTGGTTGAGAATCTGCCTGCCAATGCAGGGGACACGGGGTAGAGCCCTGGCCTGGGAAGATCCCACATGCCGCGGAGTAACTGGGCCCGTGAGCCACGATTACTGAGCTTGCGCGTCTGGAGCCTGTGCTCCGCAACAAGAGAGGCCGCAATAGTGAGAGGCCCGCGCACCGCGATGAAGAGTGGCCCCCGCTTGCCACAACTAGAGAAAGCCCTCGCACAGAAATGAAGACCCAACACAGCCATAAATAAATAAATAAATTTTAAAAATAATGTTTGTACTTAAAAAAAAAAAAAAACCCACAATGAGATGTCATCTTGCCCCTGTTAGAATGGCTATTATGAAAAAGACAAGAAATAACAAATGTTGACGAGAATGTGGAGAAAAGGGAACCCTTGTGTACTGTTGGTGGGAATGTAAATTTGTACAGCCCCCATGGAAAATAGCATGGAGGGTCCTCAAAAAATTAAAAATAAACTACCATATGATCCAGCAGTTCCACTTCTAGGTACTTATCCCAAGAAAATGAGAACGCTAACTCAAAAAGATATAGGCACCCCCATGTTCATTATTTACAGTAGTCAAGATATAGAAGCAACCTAAGTATCCATCAATGAATGAATGGACAAAGAAAAAGTGACAGCTACACACACACACACACACACACACACACGCACAAAGAGCAGAATATTATTCATCCGTAAAAATGAACGTCTTGTCATTTGGGACAACGTGGATGGATCTTGAGGGAATTATGCTCAGTGAAGTAAGTCAGAGAGAGACAAATACTGCACGATCTCATTTACATGTACAATCTAAAAAGCAAACAAACAAATACTATTAGAAAAAGGGGGTCAGATTTGTGGTTCTCAGAAGCAGGGGTGGGGAGTGGGGAATTGGAAGAAAGTGGACAAAAGGTACAAACTTCCAGTTATGAGATAAGTAAGTCCTGGGGATGTAACGTTCAACGTAACTATAGTTAACACTGCTGTCTGGCCTTTTGGAACCTGTTAGGAGAGAACCCTAAGAGTTCTCATCACCAGGAGAAACATTTTCTTCTTTCTTTTTTTTAATTTATATGAGATGATAGATGTTAGCTAAACTTACTGTGATAATCATTTTTCAATATACATAAGTCAAGCCATTATGCTGTACGTCTTAAACCTATCAGTGTTGTATGTCAATTATATCTCAGTATGCGGGGCTGGGGGCAGTACAGGCAGTTGATTCTCCACTTGGCTCTGCATTACAATTGCCTATGGAGCTTTTGAAAAAAAAAAAATAGCATGTCATATATACATACACATAATTTTCAAAGCTCTCATGGTTATTCTGATGACCAGCCAAGCTTGTGAAAAGAACAATATCACTAATTAAGAGTTTTCAGTAGGAGAGTAGTCCATTTATTAAAATGTCTTATTAATAGCAATCACTTGCTTTTAAAAAAACACATTTATAAGGGAGTAAGTGAAAAAAGGAAATTGACACCAATTCAAGAAGCAGTTTGAAAGCAGAAAACTGAAAGGTAAATATTAGAAGAGAGAAAGAAGCCGCTTCTCTCTTTTTGCCTCTATATTGCCTGCTTTTTTATCTCAAAGAAGGTAGTAGATGAAAACAGGAAAAACAAGTTGATAATAGGAAAGTGAAAAGTAACACTCTGAAATTTTAGGTTAAGTTTTAAAATCAGCTTTTCTACTAAGCAACTAGCGTAAGCATTGCTTTAATTGATGCCCACATAAACATGCCACCAATAAATCAGAGACCCCCTTCAACTCTTCCCTCATTCCACACTGCACAGCCAATTCATTTTGCATGTTGTATTTCAAGCTTTTCACCCAAAAGCCAACTATAAATTCAGTTGTCAACTGACAACACTGTCAACTGACTAGCTTGAAAAAACATATCATTGTTAAGTAGGTAAATTAAATAAGTTTTCTTCAGACATACACCCACACGTAATCCAGGAGGAAGGTAACGTTTATTATTCATTAATCCTTTGAATGCAACCACCATAATTTTTTCAGGTTTAATTTAGTAGCAAACTTGATTAATAACATTTCCAGGAGTTCACAATTTCAAGGCTAAGGTTCCGGTTAAGGTAATGCGGTTATAAATTTAATATAAATGAAGTTTTTAAAAAAGGCTGAAAGCAGTCTGACCTCTTAAAGGAAAATATAAATGAGCCAGACTTTTAGTCTTAGCAACATAAGTACACTTCAGGACTACGACAGCGAAAGAGAAGGATTTTAAGTGAAGATCAGAAAGGAGCACCGCTATTTTCTTCTACAACATATATGTTTTGGTCATAGCATGCTAGCGTGAATAAGGCCACGTGCCAGGCTCTGGCGTGCAGGAAGTGCAGTGAGATGCACTGCAGGAAGGCAGTGGTGACGGCGGCAGGCACGGTGCGGGGGCTCTCCCCAGGCGCACATCAGTCATCTTCTCCACAGAGCAGCAGGAGGGCTTTCTTATAGTCCCCAGATGTGTCCCCCTGAAACCCAAATGTACTCCGTTAACCCCCATGACTCACAGAAGCCACAGAAAATAAAAAACCAAGACATATCTGGCAACAGATTTTATTCACATGACGTTTCTCCCAAGTGGGTAATCTCTCTGTGAGTGCCTTTCACATCAGGAATGTTTTACAGAGAATTTCCTACTGATGCAACTGATGTTTAACTTTCTAATTTTACCCCTTAAAAGCACAGTTCTACCTAAGACAGTGAAGTACGTTCTTCCCTCTAGTAACACAGAGAACAGGGAAGCTTTTACAACCATGTTCAAGTCAAGGTTTCTAAACAAACTCTAAGTCTCTCATCACAGCAGTCCCTAACCTTTTTGGCACCAGGGACCGTTTTCATGGAAGACAATTTTTCCAAGGACCGGGGGGGCAGGGGATGGTTTCCGGATGATTCAAGGGCATTACATTTATTGTGCACTTTATTTCTATTATGATTACATCAGCTCCAACTCAGATCATCAGGCATTACATCCCGGGAGTTGGGGACCCCTGTCCTATCACAGAGCATATGGCTGGCTATGGGGGGCAATGCTGGGACTGCCTGTCTGTTATGGCTTTGCCTCAAAGACGGAAGGGTAAGGTACATGTTGCCTCTGCTTGTGTCATGCACAGATGTGTGGGATAAGTTAACGTTTCAAGCTATGAGTCACTGGGAGAACCCTCTAGTACCCTTCAGCCCAGCACACCACGCACACACAAAGTTCAACGCTTTCTCAACTGAGATGCTGCTTTGCACACAGCCCACATTCCCCTTTATCAAAGAGAAAGACCAAGACAGAGAGACAAAAAAAGATAGACAGAAAGACAGACAGAGACAGGAAGGAAGGAGGGAAGGATGGAAAGGAGGGAGGGAGGGAGGGAGGGAGGAAAAGAAAGAATGAGGAAGTCAAAAGGCCTTAAGCCAAATTTAATTACAGGCCACAGCGTCCCTTGCTTTTAAAAGGATGAAAATGACAGTATAATACTTAAGCTGTTTACTTACTCCTGAAATGACCTGGTCGGTTCTTTCCTGAACTATGAACCAATACCAGAGATAAGGGGATAACAGACAACAAAGAAAGGAAAGACCGATATGAAAGAAAGGAGAAACTAATAAAGACAGCTTGAACTGATAAAAGACAGGAAGAACAAACGTATTATTATCGTGGACAAGACTGGGTTCAGTGAGTCGTCTGTCACCACTACTAAATAACGCGTCTAAGCTCACCAGGAGCCTCGGCCTCACCGAGAGCCGATCTTTCACTCAGGAGCCATCACCCCTACTTCAGGGCACATGATGCCAAACTTTGTAACTCACAGCTCTAAGCACATCCCTAAAATTCTAAACTTAACACAGGAATGAGGCTCTCCCACCCATGTCTTGCAAGCTATGCACTGGTCTGCTGTGGATTTCTAAACATAATTTAAAGAAAGGTTCTACTACCTTAATCATGGAATAAAGAGAGGTGGCAAAATTCTTCCTAAACTCCTTCTTAATGTTACACAGATCGATCTCACTTCTGGAAACCACAACTCTGATAAGGGTATGATCATCTGTCCCAGCTCCCTTTAAAAAAGAACAAAAGAGAGGCACAGTGTTTAAAAATGTCAATTATAGCATCAAACTCCCCTGAGTTGGGGTGAGTCAATAAAGTAAAACAATTTAGTAGAACTGAACTACCTGTTTTAAGGAGGAAAAAACCCTCAAAGTCTATCATCTAAAACACACTAGAGAGATAAATTAATTAGATAGAAGATTCAAGGCATGCACTTACCTTCATAGCATAGTAGAGGGTTTCTGCAAGGTAGGCAGGTATACTGCGAATGGATTTCACTACAAAAATAAGTAATATAATGGTCAAACGCTATTCTGATGTGAAAAGGATAAAGTAATTAAAATCAAAGCTGCCTTACGCTTATAGCTCTACTTAAATACAGTACGAAAGTAACACAGGCTCAAGAGCTGCTCATTTGCAAGCTGCTCTGACCTCCTGACTACAGAGACTCTCCATAGATACCGGCTTGAGTTTTCCTTAGAGTTCTGAGTTCCACACAGAAAGGCACGGCGGACAGGGGCTGCAAGTTTTTCAGTGCCCCTTTCTTCTATGAGCACCTTTTTGCTGTAACAGTTTTGGCAGCCTGGGCTGTTAAGCCACAACCTTCTTCATCCCCAGTAAATTATACAAACCTCCTGGGGGTTTTCATTCCAATATATTCAAGCAAATAATGCAAGATTACTGCCCCATCTAATCTGACAAACCTTAGACTATCTGTCTGGAACCTTAATATAGGTATTCCCTCCGTATTCTATTGATGTAACATCCACGGTTCACACAGAGCAGCATGAGACTCACCCATTTTGGTAGAAACATCCAGATGAACTGGTAACAGAAAAGAGCGTCTTCCCTGAACACGCACCTGTCTATTGTGTGTTAGGGCTCCTCAGAACTCAGCCTGCTCAGCTTCAGAAACTATCATAAAAATTCCTTAATATGCAAAAATAACAAATCCTTGGTTGGGGGTGGTGTGTTCTTTTCCAGTGCTTATGAAAACAGCCACCAGTAACTAAAACTGTCATAACTTTTATGTGTATTCTATTATGAAGGGGCCATCTAAAAGACTTCTATTAAAATTCATTAACTGTGGACTCAAAGGAAAGGTCACTGTTAGTGCTCGTTCGTGCACACATTTAGCTTATTCTCCAGAAGACGGAGAGCACAAAAACTTCAGCTCAACACCAAATACTCAGAACAGACAGCAGACAGAGGTTCACTCCAAACCCATATGAAAACTGGGACCACAGGGAACTCACAACCTAGATGCTCCCTGGAATTTGGTGAGTACGTAATACGACAATAAACTGCACAAACTCGTTTCTCCAATTTTTCCAGGTTATTCTGAATATTTAGCTAAAATAAAATTCTGTACTATTTACTCAGAAAAATAACCGCCATCACACATCTTCCATTATATCAAAGATACTTATTCTAAATCAGATTCCAATTTCTCAGTCTGCTTCAAAACTGTGAGGATGGTATTCTAAAGAAAAATAAAATTCCACAGATATCAGATGTAACATTTACAAGCCTCTGAGATAACAATGCCCACATTTCAGGTTCACAATGAAACAGTAATACTTTTAATGCGGCTTCAAAATGATTTTTAAACAATTCTCTTAATGTTTCCATAAGATTAAATGAAATAACCAGATATTTCACGTATTTCCAACATCAAGACAGATTTTGAATTGGAAATTTAGGAGTTTGCTTCACCCAAATATCATGATAAGCTGTTTTTTTATAAAGAAATAGGTGGTTATTTTCAGATACAGCTTCAACTGAATAAAATACTTTAACTCTTAACACCATGAATATTACATACATTATAAAATTACCTACCGACAGCAAGGAGCAGTTGTTCCAAATTACCAGAAGTCTCTCGGTCAATGGTTTCTTCAATTTGAAATCCTGATATAGTCATGTATTTGTCAAACACTAGAAAACAGGAAAACAATTTCTTAATCACGTAAGAATCACTCTTCCCAGAAAGATACTTCGTCTAACCAGGTACTGTCCTACCAAACACAGATCTCCCCTTTCTCCTTGCTGACAGACCTTGATTTTGTTCAGAGCCTCAACGTGCCAAGCCCAAAACAATGGACTATAAATGTTCTTTGTTCACTCATTTCCCAGCCCCTCCTTACTGGTTATAACCAATGAGATCTAAAGGGAAATCTGTGGGAGAGGATTCTGAAAAATCTTTCTCTTTCCTTATTAAAAGTAATAGACAGATATGGTGAGTTTACCCCTTTCTTTTCTTCTTGCTGTGAAAATGGTTGGTATGTTTGGAGCAACAGCAGTCATCGTGTGACAATGAGGTACCGAAGATGAGAAAGAGAACCAAAGCACTAAGGACAGCGGAGAAGAAAAACAGAAAGAGCCTATGTCCTGCCAAATCAGCCAAGGAGTCTTACCTACAGAAAGCCCAATGTTAAAGCCACTATTAGTAGGGTTTTCTGTCACTTGCCAGTGAACTTATTCCCACTTGATGCCACAAGTACTGATGAATACCCAGAAGTGAGCTCTTAGGTACCACTATCTAAGAGGAAAT
This sequence comes from Eschrichtius robustus, assembly GCF_028021215.1. NCBI lineage: Eukaryota > Metazoa > Chordata > Mammalia > Artiodactyla > Eschrichtiidae > Eschrichtius > Eschrichtius robustus. The sequence goes on from NC_090827.1 coordinate 132,572,866, forward strand.
ACTTGTAGTGAGCTATAGCTCAGTGATTTGTCACTATGAGTAACAATCTAGAGGCCTATCTCCCTCATCACCCTGATAGCAAAGAGTGGACTAAGGATATCTAAGTTTCGTAAAAGCTACAATAGTAGCAGAGAATTATGAGATTTCTCAAGGTCACCGAAAGGAAGAAATTTAAAAACTGATCCATTCAGTAAGAGCCTGTTATGCAGCAGGTATTTGGCATACTGACTCTTGTACTTTCAAAATTAATCAAAGTACCTGTATCATACACATTTTTATCACTCACCCCTTCTCAAATGAGACACACTTCGTGTTCCAAAGATAGTAATAAACTTTTCTTCATCTGTTCCCCATTTAAGTTCTCCAGCCTGAAACAAAGCCTGTGAAAATTTCAACCTCAGTTAATAAATTGTTCTCTCATCTCATTTCCAGGTTCTTAATCACACTTGTGTTTTATTCCCTGAATATTAATTTGCCTGATTCATCACCTTATATTTTTCAATTCTGATGTTTCCTACTCTGAAACTCAGCTCACTAAGTTTGGGGCTACTTGGGAGCTTGCCACTAAACTGTGTCAAAGCAATAAAGCAGAGCAATGGTGCCAGGTTAAATGTTCCCAAAATGTCTACCGTGACTTCCAGTCATTCAGGAGCAATGATATGGTTGGTGGAAAGTTCTGATTACCTCACTGCTGATACATCCATTTACAGACTGGGAAAGCTGAACTAGGAGCTAAGGGGTCTGTGTTTTCTGTTTTGCTTGCTCTGTAGCTGTTCAGTAATACATGATGAAACCCCATATTCTCTCTTTACAACTGAAATTTAACCAATGCTAGCTACAAAAAGTTTTCCCATTTGTAAGAGATCACAGCGAATTTTTTAAACACTGAGTATAGCACAGTGCCTGGCATACAGCAGGCACTTAACATATACTTGTTGTAGTTTGAGTGTCTACATTTACTTTTTTACATGGAAAAGAATACATGTTTTCCAATGTCCGTATCATTGCTGAAAAAAGTATATACAAACATCATCATTAAATCTGAGTCCACTTATTGGGTTGTAGATTATTTATTAAAACCCAAAGAATCAATCTTTAAAATGTCTATACTACCCTTTTAATCGTTTCAAGGTAAGTACACCTATTAAAGCAAGCCAAATGCAATCTGCTGAGACGACTACTCGGAGCTGCTTTTATGGCCACAAGTGGCAAAACAAATGATACGAGGTGATCAAACCACGTGTTTGGATGTAGAAATTTTGATCACACTATGTTTAAGAATATAGACTACGCTACTACAGATCTATTTTGTATTACACTTCCAGAGAATCATCTTTACACTCAATTTTGAAGTTAATTTATTTTAATGATAAAAATAAACATCATCAATCCTGGTCACGTGAGCATGCGCTTCAAAACTAAAGAGTGTTACTACGAAAGTCATGCAAGTATCTAAACCTTACAACTATATCAGGGTGCTGTAGACCTCTCTTAAGATAACTTCTTTAATCTAATTACAAAAATTACACATGTTCATTGATAAATTTTATAAAACAGAGACAAAACATAAATAAGGAAATTTAAATTACCAAGAATATCAACATCCCAAAGATACTGGCTACTACCTCTAGTATGTTTTCCACATACAGATAAGATATACATATACATTAACGCCTAAAAGTGGTGAAGGGCTCATCCTGTACAATACCGCAAGCACTGCTGAAGCCTCCTTTCTTATCAATTGTTCTATATTTCTAGGGATGTTCTCTAGTAGCTGTAGCAGTTGTATGGAAAAACCTGGTGAGATGGCTATTTTTAACTATAATCTCTTAATTTTCTTGGAAGAATTACGTTTGGGATCATTACCTAGTCTAAAACTACTACTAACTAAATCATATGCAATAATAATGACGGTATCATCATATAGAGCAATATTTAAAAGTTTTTTGTTTTGTCTTGTCTTAACGTCAGGCTTAAATGAGGATGCCCAGTATCCACGGAGCTCTTCTGGATGAGGGACCCTCACACCTCCCCACCCTCCCCGTTCCCTCAGAGGGGGCTTGACAGTTTAGCCCAAGCAGTTTGATAACCTCTGGTTCAGTGCAAAGTACCGAGGTACAGAAGTTCAGTGCAAACTAGAACTGGTCGTGTCCTATCTGTGAGTCTTAGATGAGTTACTTAATCTCTTCCTGAGCCTCAGTGTCTTCACCTACACAGTAGGAATAATATTTCTATAGAGTTATTAATGGAGATTATATAACTCACATAACGAATGCACTGAACAGTGTCAGGCAATCAATAGCAGGTACTCAATAAACATTGATTCCCTTCTCCCTCCTTCCTTTAAGAGTTCAACTTTCTCTCCAGAGAAAGCATAAAACAAGGATTTGGTAGGGGAGAAAGTAAAATCAGTTCAACGCATTAAAAATGTTAACAAGTTAAGTGAATTAACTACAAAATGTTCAATTCCCAGGTGAATGACTCACTGAGGCTTATCAAGTCCCTGAAATAGCAGGAATCCTCTTAGTGCCAGGTAGCAGTAGGGAAAAAATTCAGATGCTTAGAGCAGGGCCCTTAGTCGTCTTGGATGGCGCTCAATTAAGAGATCTGAGGTTCCCATTAGCGATAACAGTCCAGGCAGCCTCACTACAAGGTATAAATGGGTGTGTTCCCTTTTCATAACGCTGAAAGGGTAATTGTTTTCAACAGGCTGAATTAATTAATAGCATTTTTATGAATCAAAGATCAACAGCCAGTCTGTATGCTGTGTTGTCCCTGGTCACTGAAAAGGTAAAGAAAGCCTGGATACTATTTCAGTGGTATTTTAAAGTAACTTCATAAGTCAGTTTTCAGATGTACAAAGTTTCCCCTTCAGGGCTCTGAATGGTCACATCCCCTGCAGCAGAGCTAAGTGACGCCTATACAGCCTCAGTACTCAAAGTGTGGCCCCAGGACCGGCACGGGCATCACCTGAGGGCTTGTTAGAAATGCAGATCCCAGGCCCCACCCAGACCTACTGAGTCAGAATCTGCAGTTTAAGGAGATCCCCAGAGGACTTATAGGCACATTAAAGTCTGAGAAGCACGCTCTACAGTGAGTGCTCCAAGCAGAGAAATCAGTGAAGACGAGGTAACAATGTACTGTTCCCGTTCAGTAGCCTCACGCTGCAGCAGTGCTCTCATCACACCACCTGCTGTGCCGGGAAATCTGCCCACCGCCCGCTAACGCAGGCCTCACTGCAGTCATCTGAGACTACTAAAGCTGCTCCTTTCGCCGTGACCACGACCCCTGAAAAGCATCCAGAAGTCCCACTCCTGACAGCAGGAGTGTGAGAACCTGCACATCTACAGACCCACAGACAATGCAACAAGCAACAAGCAACAAGCGCGTCTCAGCAACGAGCAAGGCCCCTAACGGCTTGGGAGTACGGGTTTGTAAGGCTGCTCTGGCCCTGTTCCCTCAAGTAGGCAGGGTTAAGCTGGATCTGTCCTTCCAATCTATACTTACTAAGCCCATTTTACGGTAGCAGAAAGGAGAGAGAGGAGCTAACAGGGAAGAACGCCAAGACTGTTGTCTATGAAAGAGGAAGGGCTTTGGGGTCAGATAGGCCCAGGTGGAAATTCCAGCCCCATTCCCACTCAGTGGGGGCCATGGGCTTGTTTCCCGAACCCCTGAGCTTCAGTTTCCTTATCTAGAAAACGGAAATGATCCCCTCTATGTTAGAGTTATGCACTGGGTCACTCATCAGTGACTCATGGTTACTAAGTGCTAACCATGTGCCAGGGGCAAAGGATACAAACTGAACTGACAGCTCAGAGTGCCCTGCGCGGGCAGCCAAGTAAATAGGCAGCTTTGGTATTAGGTGGCAAGAACTGTGACATGAAGCTTGAGATGCTATAGTCTCCCCTGTAAGCAGCACCTGACACACACCTGGGGGTCAGGCAGGGAGACCTGAAGAGCAGCGAATGTGAGGACTGACCCCTGAAGAGGAATTAGGTGAATGAGCGGAGAAGGGGCGGGAGGAGAAAGAGAGGGCAAGTAAGAGAGAGAGAGAGACGGAGGCATAAGAAAGCAAGGGACAGATAACGAAGTAGCTTATAAACCACATTTAGGGGCTTGAACTTTATCCTGCGGACAGTCAGACCCACTGAAGGGTTTTAAGGTTTTAAACAGAGATGGGACACAACCGGTTTGCACGTTATAAGCGATAGTGAGGCGAGTGCCAAACACCGCACAGCCAGCCCTCAGCAAACATGCATTTCCTTTCCTTTTCTCTCTCCAGCCACACAGAGATGACAGCGTCCCAACACCATTACGAAATCAACCCACCCAAAATTAGAATAATGTTCTCCTCTTTCCTATTAGCAAAGTCAGATCACACATCCAATGGTTACTTCATAGAGAACAGACAACTGGAGGAGTGAACATAGCTTTTCCCCTTTCAATGGTGCATGACTAGCAATCAAAATTTTACATTTTATTACAGGCATACCTCTTTTTATTGTGCTTTGCAGGTACTTCGTTTTTCACAAACTGAAGGTTTGTAAACCCTGTGTCAAGCAAGTCTATCAGTACCGTTTTTCCAACAGTATTTGCTCATTTTGTGTCTCTGGGTCACATTTTGGTAATTCTCACAATATTTCACACTTTTTCATTATTATTAAATTTGTGATCAGTGATCTTTGATGTTACTATTGTAATTGATTTGGCATTTTTTTAGCAATAAAGTATTTTTTATTTAAGGGAGGTACATTGTTTTTTAGATATAATGCTATTGCACAGTTACTAAAGTACAGTGTAAACATAACCTCTATATGCACTGGGAAACCAAGATAATTCATGTAACTTGCTTTACGGTGATAGTCACTTTAGTGTGGGGGTCTAGAACCAAACCCACAATATCTCCAAGGTATGCCTATATTTGAAACATGTGACCAGAGAGACAGGACTACGATATGTGATTCTAGGAACCCAAGTAATTCCTTTATTACCATTTTCCAGTTTTCAGGTCTCATGTTTCAAATTTCCTAACACTTAATTCCTACATTTGACTACTTTATAAACCATACTGAGACTATAATGGAATTTAAAAGCCACTTAAGTACAAAATTTCATTAGGGAGTGACTAAAGAGCAACTGACAAAAGAACAATCCTGTTTAGAAGTCTATCAAAGGAAAGGTGGAGGAACTTTCAAATTCTACAATAACGTGTCATCTATTATGTAATAAAACACCATTTACCACTAAAATATTTTTTCTTCTTTATCCTTTCCTGCCAAGTGACATTGGCAGTAGAATCCATAACACCTGGTTTTCTTGTAAAATTCTCTATTTTGAGAATGTCCCATAATCTAAAGGAAAATAACATATCCAGGTGGAACTCATTATTTACATGTAATTTATTTTATTTCACTTCAGCCTTGGGATAAAACATTTTGTTGGCCAGATCAAAATGAGAGACATCTACTTACATGGGTCTTATGATTTGTACGACCCATTAGACTATTCTTAGATGCTATTACAACATATTATGATTTGCCATTAGCATGGATTCTTCTTTTCATTTATGTCATAATAAAGTCATCACATATTAAGTCGCACTCACCTGAGCATCTTGTTCAACCTGTGGTTCATCAATTCCAGCATCAGGGTCTCTATTAGCCTAGAAGAGATAATATGTCACGTTATTGGATTACATGAATATTTTTGTTCTAAAGAAAAAAAAGGTTCCACCTAATGGTTATGCACATGAAGCTTTTTCTCTTAGGAATAATATGCATTAATTAAGATCTTATCAATCCTACAATATTTTTACATTATCACACAAACACTGTCCAAAACCAACCTGACCCTCTTGATTTTAAAATCTATGAATAAAAGAGGACAGTGATATCCAAAAAAAAAAAAAAAAACTATGAGTTACCTACTACGAGTTCAGGTCAGATATTCTGAAACACAAACACACACTGGCACCACACAGCCAGAATCAAGCAAGTACCAGAAATAATTAAAAGAATTTTAAGTGACTTTACTTAACTAGATTCAGACCAGTCCGGCTTCAGATTTTTTAAGCCACAAATAGCCTCCACCCAGTCAGTACCTGAAGGAGGACCACCAACATCCTCTGGTAGTACCCCGAAGTGTCCCCCACCACATCATCTTCCAGGCTCGAGCCATATTCTGCAACAGAAAAATTTCACACTTATTTACAGCTTCTTTCAACTAGAAAAGGATATCTTGCCCCATTAATCCAATGGAAGAGACATAAAGGAAGAAATATTTGATTAGCATAATAGTTCATGCTTCTCTGAGCGCTCTGAAGACTGAAGGCAAATGTTTTAAGTGGTGAGTGGCTGGAAGAAAAGAAATTAAAGTCTCCCAAAAGCACTCAGTTCAAACCTAAATCGTGACTCGGCCATTTAGAAATGCTCTCAACCAACGTAGTTATTAATCTGTAGATACATGATGGTACTGGAAAGTCTCTAAACTACAGTCAATCTCAATTTTAAACTTTGTTTCCCTTTCTTTCAAATGTTTTACATGATTCATCTCCAAAGGTCTTCCACTCTCAAATATTCTGAGTTTTTCTTTTCTTTGGGGCATGGCCATTCCTTCCCCTAATAAGATTTTTTTCCTCTGCGACAAATAAAGTTAACTCTGAGAGACAGCAGTGATATTTTAAAATATGCCTTTCTCCCCTCCATTTCCAACTATTCGACATAAAGCCACAGCAAAGGGGAAAACCAGGATCTACAAGAGTCTACAGGCACTTTTCACCGTCTCTCAACCAGCTGCCATTGAAGGAAAGGAGGTATTACTCTAAGGCATTTAAACATTTCATCATTATTTGAAAGGAGACAAACTTTAAAAGCTTGACACTTCTAAAGATACAAAAGAGATACATATTTATTTCAATCAGTTGCTCAAATACAAAACCTTGAAGGAATTTTTTATTCCTTCCTCTACTCCAACACCTATGTATAATCAACCATCAAATCCGTTTAAATACTTCTCCTCTCTCTGATTCGCCTCATACCTCCCACCAACCTAGGCTGAGCCATAACTGCCCGGCTTACCTCTCCCAACACAGCTACCTAATCAGCCTCTTAATTCAAACCTTCTTCCTCCCTCAATTGTCCCTTCGATACTCTACTATCCATTCAGGAGCTTACAATGCTTTTGAACCAAGTCCAAACTTCTAATCCAGTCATACAAAACCATCCGTAACAGAGCCTAACTGCACTTATTCAGTTTATCTCCACAATGGGCATGCACATTCCCTCCGCTACAGTCACGTTCTCTCTGTTCCCCCAACATACTTTTCTCAAACTGGTCTCCATGCCATGGCAGACAGTGGGTGCACCTTGACCAAAAATGCCTTCTTCACCCACTCGAAACCTATCTAGTCTTGAAACCCTGGCTCAGTGTCTGACCTCACTGTGAAGAAGCCTCTCCTGACATCCAAAGCCAAAATGACCTCTCTTCTCTGAATGAATTCTTTCATTAAACATGTTTGATGTTTGAATTTTACTATCCTGTAACTCTTATAGTTTTTTCTAAGTCATGTCATCCCTAAATAGATTGCAGACTCCTTGAGGACAGGAGCTTTGTTATGTGCACCTTCTGCATCATTCATGACTGCCAGCACGCTGCTGGACACATAGCTAGTGCACAATAGCAGCACGGCTGACTGGACGGACCACACACAGTTACTATACCTCTTGTGGCACCCCATCTGTCATCCGGCAGCACAAAGGCTCATTCATCAATGTCGACATCCCCAGAAGGAGATATTTGAATATTATATCACGTAAAACTCAAGCGTGATCACCTGCAGCTGAGATACATGTATCACCTCTGCCTTAGTGGTTGGGTCCTATCCAACTACAAAAAGAGGAGCAGGAAAGAAAGATTCCAGCACCTCAAAAGGTAATTGTTTAGCTGCCATAAATTTCACACCGTTCTAACTTGCTGGGTTACAGGGTCATTTCTAAGATTAACCAACTAATGCCAAGATAGGGACCCATTTTCCCAGCTGCGGGCACTAGGCTTGGAGGTCTGCTGACTGAGCTGACGATCTGGACAGTCTGACCCTCCTCAGTCACGCAGAGGGCAGAGTCTTTTACAGAAAATCTGATGAGAAAAGAACTCCCTACCTTTACTTTTTATTACATTTTCTTGGTTCCATTAACAGGATATGCTTCAGATTGAAATATAGATTTTTTTTTTTCACGCAAAAAAATTTTAAAAATCCAAAAGAAAAGACACCAAAAAGAAAAGTCAAAATGCAGAGTAGTCAAGCACTCCCCTTAGCTAAAATGACATACATTTACTCAGACATTATCGACTCTGATTTGGACAAGGTTTCTTTTCCTTTTTAGTAATTCTTAACTTCTACTAACATAAAACTGAAATTTTTAAGGAAGAAAAACCACTTACATCTTCAATTTAATGTGAAAGAGGCAACCTGTATATCCCAACACTGACTGTAAATCCTATATGAAAATAAGTCCCATCCTCATCAGAAGTTTCTTACAAATACTAAAGTAGTTATAGGTATAGAAAAAGGCAGCCTTTTCCCTACTGAAAGAGAAACTAGCTTGAATGGTTGCTTATTTGTTTACTCATTCCTTCACTCATCCAGAAATCACGTATGGCCTGCCCTCCTATAACTCCAAAGAACTGCATTCACTTTAGAGAAATGACAAAGTGACAGCGGAAGTGAAGGGAGACGTAATTCGAAACAGTTACCTTCTTCATAAACTTGTTTTATGGCTCTCAGTTCTCCAGGTGTCCTTGAAGCAATAATTTCTGTCAGGACTTTTTCATTTGTCCCAGCTCCCTGTTTGGAGATTTATTTTTAATAGAAAAAAACATGTTAATAAGATTAAAAAGAAAGTGATTTTCCCAGAACAGATGTTACCCCAACTGCATAAATATATATATATTATCCAACATAACATTCACTTCCTATATGAGTTCTGTTAGTTATAGAAATACGAAATTTCAAATTAGTTTTCTTTCCAAAGACAATTTTATCCTTTTTTGCCTAATGAAAAAAAATGTTTATTGTATGAATGTGTCTACATATATGACATATAACAGATTACATAAATTTGTAATTTTATCAGTTTAATTCTAAATAGTTTTAAAGGGAAACATTTTAATGAAACAGGAAATAATAAAAAGGCTGAAATAGTAAAAATGGAAAACTTTACATAAATTTACATGGAGGAACACTGATACTTAAACAATATGTACCTCGAAACATAACCAACCCTGCCCTCAAATTAAGTTCTCTATGGATCACAGGGAAATTCTGCAACACAGGTAACAATAAATATAGCATGGCTTAGTTATTAGGAATCAGTTATTGGATCAGCATAAAGGAATTGGGACTTGCTTTCTGGATTTTTAAAGAATAATTGTAGTTGGTTTTCCTTTTTCTGATTATAAGTCATATCTACACTACTAAATTAGAAGATACAAGCAATGACATAGCTGAACTTAATTTTAAAAGATAGCATATTTAAGCCTTAATTTCCTTATATTTCTGTTGCTTTACCAAAAAAATCAAACACTGAAAGAACTAGGTTTATGCTCGGGCAGAATTTTAGCCACTGCTAATATTTCAGAAGGCTGCAAAAATGCCCATTTCCAGTAACCTAAGATTTTATTTATTCCAAAGAATCATTGTAGGAAAATGAAGAAGCACAGAAAGGTTCCTAACTTGATAAACCCTCTCCTCCCTCCACCTGAGCTACATCATCTCCTTGTTGTTAATTTCAGTTTGTCCATTCAAAACCTAACTACTAGTGACTGAGTTATTCCCTGTCCCCTAAGTCTAAACAAATGATTCAATGTAATCACATTTATACAACATTGCAAACACCAGGCAAGGGAATATACATTTAGTTACTTGCTACAATGAAATTATATCAAGTTTACCAGCTGCTTCATTTTAGTATTTAGAAGTACAGGAAAGAAGGAAAGGGTATTAGAAAATCTTTCTTATCTCAAAATTCTCTCCAAAGCTTCATCTTTTATGCTAAAACGATTAACAATATTATTGTTCCCTAATCAGGCAACTTTCTAAACTAAAAGATAAAACACCTAATCTGTAACATTTTTAAAACATATCTCAAAATTAGAAAACAAGCATGAAAATAAAGTACAAAAGGCTGTAAAATACACTAAAATTTTAAAAAACCACTACTACTGAGTTAACTATAGAAAAAGATTAAATGACACACTTGTCATTTTCTCCCTCCTTTTCTTATTGCCTCCTACGCAGTTTCGTCCTTCAAGAAACCCTCAGTGAAATAATTCAATTTGTTTTAATATAAAAATACCATAACCTGCTGTATAAAAAAAATAAATAAAATTAAATTTAAAAAAAAAGAAATAGCTGTTAGAACAGCTAATTGTCATGTATAATGACTGTAATAAACTGATGTGATGATTTATATGTTCCAAAAATAAAATAAAATAAAATAAATAAAATAAAAATAAATAAATAAAAGTAAAAATACCATAAAGTAATTACCAACACAAAATAATATTATACACGTGACAGGAATATTCCTCACACTCATCCTTTCACCTTAAGAGCATGCTTCAGTTCATAGGCATCGTAAAGCCGAGAGGGTTTCATCAGAGCCACAATTAATTTTTCAAATTTTCCAGTCAGTTCTGATTTCAGGTCATCCAGAAGGTCCTAACTCACAGAAAATATAAACTGGTTAACCATGCAGAAATTTTAAGGAGATTCTTCTTAAATATGAACGATAGCCCTTTGCTCTAATGAATTCTCTACATTGCTATCTCCAAGTAGAAGACACATGAGCTAAACAACACCCTGTGGCTTTTAATAATGTACTTTTGACATCTGACCTTAAGCTAAAGCAAAGCCACTCATGTGTCAAGGTATTTGTTTTTAAGATGTTTTTCTTAATCTCAGAGTTTTCAAAAAATGAATACTTTTCATAAAAAATATTTATTTTAAAATATTTTAAAATAAGCCTAAAATATTTTTAAAATACTCTTCTGAGAAACATGTCTATCTCAAAAAAAAATTTCCCCAAAATATCATAATGCATTTTTACAAAAGACAAAATTTGGCCTATCACACCTACACAAAACAACGTTTTCTTTTCTCTCCATATCTAATAATATTCTAATACATACATAATAGATTATGTTCATTACTATGCCCCTGACTACTTCAGGACAGCTGCTATTATGGGGAACTTGCATAATTATAAAGATAAAAGCAGTATTTCTCATCCATTTCAGTTTCAGCACACAGGCAACTAGAATTTGTGTTTAAAATACTTGCTTTTTTTTTTTTCTTTGCATTTGTTTCTCAAAATAATGAACAAAAATTTTCAGAATAACAAAACTACATTTAAGTTTTTCATGTCTGTACTAATTCATTTAGTAACAAATTTAATTTTTACTTTGAATTGTTAATCAAATAAGAACATTTAAATCAATGAATTAAAAACTCATTTATTAAAATACCACTCCAAAAGGAACCAAGACTGTGACTGTGTCAGAGCAAAACATATTGCAATACAGGTTTACACCTGGAAAATGATACAACAATCCTGAGTGGGAAACACAGAAGGAAAGAAGGGCAGTTATCCCCATGGGATCTTTCAGCACCTATACAGTGTCAAGTGAGGAAAAACAATCATATGAGGATAAGTTGAGTGAGCATTTTAACCAACAGCTGATAACTAAGAAACAAACTAGAAAAGAAAAAAGGAGGATTAGGAAAGTCAGAATCATAAGATTAATGATATTTACAAAAGAATATTAGTAGATTTCAAACTAGTCTCAAAAGAGAAAGCTGCTCTCACATTCTACCTTGGGATGAAGTACAGTCTTACCCTGCCAAATAGAGTTTTAAAAGCCGCAGCGATCTCCTGGCGCTGAGCATTACTGCGGGATGTCAGCAGAGTCAGGATGCTCTCCTCATCGGTGCCTGCAATTACGTTCCAACCATTACATCCGGGCTCCCACATGCCCACTCTCTCAACAACCTTTGTAACCAGCTCCCCAGTCACTTTAATTCCTTGCCTCATAAAATATACTTTATTAAATAATTTATTAAACTATAAAATTTACAATATCAATATGTTATTTTTCCAACAATACGTACTACCCCTACACATTGTGAAGGAGATGCAAACATTCTCCTGACTTTTTAAAAACTGAGTGCACCTAGCTTTTCTTGCAACAAATAGCTACTCAATTAACAGCTCTTCACAAGGCATGATGTGTTGGGTGTTCCAGGGGGTTGAGAAAGGAGAAAAGATATAGACCCTGGTTTCAAGTTACGAACAATTTAGGGTAAAAAATACAAAATTCTTTGTGTGAGGTAAGGCAGAATGTGACAAGGGCCTCAGGAGAGGTCCAGGCGTTAAATGGGGTTCAGAGGAGGTGCTCGTAGCTGAAAGGCAGAGGAAGACAGTTTGGGAAAAAGCTTCATGGAGAAGGTGACACCCACCCCAAACAGTCTTGAAGGATGAAAAGATTTTGACAGGCAGTGATGTAAGGAAGAAAGACAGGCTTTTAGAATCCAGGAAAAGCTCAACAGTAGGGAAATACAGAGCTTTCCTGAACGGCAGATCACCTGGCACGGCTGGATCAGAGCACACACCAGGCAGTAATGTGAGCTGGGGCCGACGAGGTGGGCTGGAGTACCAGGGAGGGCCTTACAAGGCCAGAAAGCCTGCACCTCCTGCTACAACAGGAGATCTCACAAGATGTTCAGAATGGAGAGTGATGGGGTCAGAGCCAAGTCTGAGGAAGATGGATGCCTTCACACGGACACTGGTATAGAAGGAGCCTGAGGACAGGAAGATTAATTATAGGCGGAAGTCCTCATGATGAGAGGTTTTTAAACTGCAGAAAAGGAAAGCAGCGACAGAGAAGACAGCGGGATGTAAGAAACTTACAGAACTGGATATCTGATGGGACACTGAGAGCAAAAGCCTGCACAGCTGATCACCCTCAGGAATGTCTGTTTATCTACTCAGTCAGCTACCATACGGGTAAAGCTGAAAAGCTAAAAAAACAAAGAGGTTGAATTTAACTCCTGCTTGGTTCTAGAGACTAAATACTAGGGGTGGTCAGTCATTATTTTTGTTCCTTTAATGTTTCTCTCTATATACGTTCAGCTCAAAGTATTCTAAAGTTAATCTTACTGTAAAACAATGACTTCTTGTTCAGAAAAACAAATGTCACATTTTTTTTTAGAACAAAAAGAAGGCTGAATTTACCCAGGCCCTTCATGGCGTTCCGAAGAGTTTCTGCATCGGCCCGCTCATCAAACCCAGGGAAGTCAGTCACAGTGCCTCTGAGCGCCTGACACGGGAAAAACAGCAATATTATTCACAGCATGACTAATACGACAGACAACATAAACAGTAAGCTGCTTGCTCTGTTTCATGTTCAGACTTTACATAAATTTATCATTTGATAAGATATATCAATACAACCCCATGTGAAATGGGAAACAGACCATTACAATGTGGATTAGCAGTGCACCAATTCAGCGCACGAGCTCTCCTGGCCCACCTGCGATACCATTAGCAGGAAGGCTGGCTTCCAAGGCCCTCTTCCTTCAGGCATCGCCCCAGTGATCAAGCTCCACCAGCACCTCCTGGTTCACGGAGGGCACTTCCTTGCAGGCTTCATTCCCGTTAAGCCTCTCGCCACTTTGATCTGGGAGCATGCTGAGCCTGCATTAAAACTTGAGGCCTTTTGTGGCACATGTATACCATGGAATATTACTCAGCCATAAAAAGGAACATCACTGAGCTACCTGTAGTGAGGTGGATGGACCTAGAGTCTGTCATACAGAGTGAAGTAAGTCAGAAAGAGGAAAACAAATACGGTATGTTAACACATATATATGGAATCTTAAAAAAAAAAATAAAAATGGTCATGAAGAGCCTAGGGGCAAGACGGGAATAAAGACGCAGACCTACTAGAGAAGGGACTTCAGGATACGGAGAGGGGGAAGGGTAAGCTGGGACAAAGTGAGAGAGTGGCATGGACATAGATACACCACCAAACGTAAAATAGCTAGTGGGAAGCAGCCGCATAGCACAGGGAGATCAGCTCGGTGCTTTGTGACCACCTAGAGGGGTGGGATAGGGAGGGTGGGAGGGAGGGAGACGCAAGAGGGAGGAGATACGGGGACATATGTAGATGTATAACTGATTCACTTTGTTATAAAGCAGAAACTAACACACCATTGTAAAGCAATTATGCTCCAACAAAGATGTTAAAAACAAAAACAAAAAAAAAAACTTGAGGCCTTACCCTAGGCACTGAACTCTAAGCAATGCTCTTAACAAATCTAGTCCTGTTTCCTTATACTTACTTAGGAATTTTAAGATAACCTGGCAAAACCTGAAAAGATATTCAGTAGCTCATGTGCCAGAAGAATACAAATTTCTGAATTTAGAACCTTTAAAGATATATTAGAAGATACTGTTTGTAAGAGTTCCTATTTTATGTTATCATATATAATACTTTTAATCATCCAAATATTTTAATACCTCCAAAAAATGTTTGTAATATCATTAGATCTTTAGAATCAGAAGGTTTTATTATTACTGAGCCATAAATTTTTATCTTATGATAAAGGGAGGCTCCCAGGATTTATTTTTACCAATAAATGTTCTTGAAGGACCTCACAACTCCTGTCAAGGTTCCATCCAAAACTGAGAAATAAACAGCTATAAGGGTTGGGGACTGAGAATACTTGTCTGATTTACGATCACTTCTGTTTTATTATGAATGCATGGAAGCACGATCACCTACAAGGAAAAAAATTTCTCTTCCACCTTAACATCCAAGTGCTGCATTTGCCTACAATATCTTAACACCAACCACATTAAAAAAAAAAAAAGAGACATATCCATGGGGAAGAACTTCCATGGGACACGCACCAGAGGTCAGCTCAGAGACCTCTCTTTTCAGTGGCACTGAATTTCGCCTCCTGAAAAAGCAGCACTCAGGGACCCAGGAGACAGACTCTCTCCTTGACCAAACTTCAGGCAGGCTCCCCAGAGCCCTCTTTTTGACTAGGACTGGTCTCTAGCCTGCCAAGCCCAGCTGTAGCAAGAATCCTGCTAAAGTCAGTTTACAGAGAATCCCACAAACCTTAATATCTGTTCAAGTTCCTCATCCTCCATCTTTGACGTATAAATCCATGGGCTGCCTTCAGCAAGAATCCCTCTACCCTTAATGTCTCCTCTTAGTAACTTTCCATCCACTGACGCCCTTCATCCTGCTCACTGGTTGTAAGTTCCCAGCTGCCTTTGCTATATCTGGACTTGAACCCAATCTCTTCTCTTCTATTGCAATAAGCATGACCTTTACTGCAATAGTTTTGAAAGTCTTCTTTACCATTTAACAAGTGTGAGAATAATTTTTTCTTTAACAATAGTCTCCTCTTGTTCAAGGAAAGAAGAAAGACTCTTCTTTCCTCTGAACAAAGTCAGCCTTGAGAGAACCTACAGGAAAACCTTAGTGTTGTAATTATGTGGCCAAAAGCATACAATCCAAGAGAAGAGGTGTTTCCCAGTTTCATCTCCCGGCCCCAGAGTGTTGACTGGTAGCAGCTTTCATCCCCCCAAGCCATCCCCCCCACCCCTCACAGCCAAACAAAAGATTGTGGCCAAGCAGGAAAAGGAGGGGCAGGGAAGCCTCACTTATCTCATGGGGAGGTCATGAAACTAAGCCAGAGCTCTTCATTCTACTAAGTGGGAAAATGCGATACTGTGATTTATAATAAGAAACATATATATTTGGTCTTTGTCCCCATTTCCTGCACAGACCTCCTAAAACCCTTGGAATTCCCGGATGATAAGAGTGATAAATTTCATAATGATAAGAGCTTGATATTCATAGCAAACCCCCTTCAATCACACCTGACTTTGTTAATGAGGTGACTTTTGGGAAGCATCTAAGGATGGGGGTTTGGGGGCTGGTTGCCTGGGGAACCAACCATGCGATTAGAGGGTTGGAACTTTCAGTCCCGTACCCGCAACCCCACCTCAGGGAAGAGAGAGGGGCTGGAGATGGAGTTCAATCACCAATGGCCAATGATTTAGTCAATCATGCCTATGTAATGAAGCCTCCATAAAATCCAAAAGGACACGGTTTGGAGACCTTCCAGGCTGGTGAACACGTGGAGTTGTAGGGACACTGGTTCACTCGGAGTGGGCACTGAAGCTCCAGGCCCCTTCCCACACACCTTGCCCTACGCATCTCTTCCATCTGGCTGATCCTGAGTTGTATCCTTTTATAATAAACCAGTCATCTAGTAAGTAAAATGTTTCTCTGAGATCTGTGAGCCAATGATGGGGTCATTGGAAACTCCAATCTACAGCCAGTCAGTCAGAATCACAGATGACAATCTGGCCTTGCAACTGGCGTCTGAAATGGGGGTGCGGGTATGAAGAGGGGTGGTCTTGCAGAACTGAGCCCTTAAACCTGTGGGAGCTGATGCTATCTCCAGCAGACAATGGCAGAACTGAGCTGAATAGCAAGACACCCATCTGGTACAGGAGAACTGCTTGTTCGTGTGTGGAAACCACACCCCACATTAGAAGTGGGTTCAGAACCCTTTTAGAAATCCACCCAAAGCCAGGCTAGTCTCCATTTCCACCCTATCTAAAAAGCACAGATGCATAAGGGCCAATAAACTCCCTGCCATTTGTTCTATAGCTTGACCATATGAAAGTGAATGGTTGAATACTGGCAGCTTCAAATGGTTCAACATAATTAAAAGGAGCAAAAGGTTGGGAGAGAAACTGGTAAGATTTGAGGAGATGGCCCTTCAAAATTGGTATGGGTTAGGAAAGTTATTTCTCTCAAGTCAAACTGCAATTCCTCTCTGTTTAGTAAGACCACTTCAAACTGATGAGGACGACACCATCAATATCATCATAAAAATGAACAAATACCATGGGTTCTCTCACTGTGAGAACTTGGATGACTTAGTTCACCTGTCTGCTTATCTAGTCACTCAACAGCCATCTTCTGAATGCCTTCCACTGCCAGGTGTTGTACTAATCACTAGGAAAAAGTCAAGATCTCTTAAGTCAAGAGAAAATGATAGGCATGTAAATAGTCAAGCGCAGTAGAGTATACACACACAGAGGTTTCATCAGGGTAATATGAGCACACAAAGGAGGGACTGAGACAGGAAGAGTGGAGAGAAAAGAAATCAGAAAAACTTCCCCAAGATGTCTTGAAAGTTGCCTGTAATTTTGCCAGGCTGGCTCAGGAAAGTAGAAAAGGGCAGGCAGCTATTTCAGTATGAATTAAAAACATGGAAGAAGTAAACAATGTGGTGCTTTGGACAAAGGGTTAAGTATTTCAACAGACTGGAACAAGCAGTAAAATTGGATAGAAAAACAAACAAGGGAAAGGTCACAGTGGGGAGCGAGGACGGCTGGAAGCCAGGCTGAGAAGAGCAGCCTTCACCCCGTTGGCAAAGGAAGCCCTTGGAGGGCATTTAAGCAAGCATGCAAGGAACAAGGTTGACTCTGCACAGTAACATTACTAGGGCAGCAGTGGGGACAAAAGGACAGAACTGTGCATGTGTGGAGACAGAAAGACTGTTTTAAAGACTACTAAACGTAAGAAGGTTAAAAAAGACCTGATCTAAGTCAGGAGCAGTGGAAATGGAAAGGAAAAGGCAGACAGGAACAGGGCCAAGGCAGAAGGAAACCATTTAGGATGATTCATTTTTTGGATAAGGAACAGGATGGCTGGTTTTGCATTTCTCCACATACTGAAAGAGAAGCAGGCTTGTCAGTTACTAGGGCACATAAGTGGTAACTAGAGCTGTGTGAGGAGGCTTCAGGAAAGGCAATATTAATGGAATGGAAAGAAGAGCTGGAGAAGGGAAGGTCACCTACAATCGGAATGGCAGCTAATATCAGCTCAGGGTGGCAATGAGCTCAGAGCTTCACGTGGACCATCTCAGTGAAACCCCATTTTACAGATAAAGAAACACACTGGCTTAGAAAGGTTTGGCGAATCACCCAGGTGACCAGCAAGCAAGCAAGTAGCAGAGCTGGCACTTGAACACAGGCCATGGGACTGTGGGCTCTTAACTATGATTCTACACAGCCTCCCAAAGGCAAAAAGAAAATCCAAAGAAGGTGATGGAATGGAAGACAAAGGAGAAAAATGTTCCAAGGAGAAAGGAAGAAAAGGCAGTGCCTAAACCATAGGGCAGTCAAGTAAGAGGGAAGATGGAAAAGGGGCCACTGGATTTGGCAGCTAGGAGGTCTCTGGTGGCGGTAAAAGCCTGACTGGAGGACGCTAAAGAGTGAATTGAGAGGCAGCGCATCTCTGTGAACTCCCATTTTACAAACAGGCTTTTTTTTTATACTTAAAAAAATACACACACTTTAAAAATACTTTTTCCAGCTTATAGGCTCTGAAGAAGTTTCTAGTAGATAGAGAAACAGCGAAGAGGTTAAGAACAGGGGAGACAGGAGGAATTTGCCTTAAAAAGAAGAGACATCTGACCCCTGAGCCTGAAGGAAACGAGGTGAACAATGGAAAGAAGAGACGTATCCTTGAGTCTCAGCTACTGTGAAGAAGACATAACTGCTGGTTGTATTTTTGAGAGCTTTCTAAAGATTGGGAAACACTCTTGCTACATTTCCATTTGATCAGTCATCATGAAAGCTAGCAAAGCCACAGAGCGGTAGTAAGGGACCAGATGTGAATCACAGGACATGACTCACACAGAGAGAACCCTTGTTTGGACATCCTGTCCAAGCTCCATCCCCACCCACACAAAACCATCTACTGGGCAAATGGGACTCTGCATGGCTCACAGAGGGCTTCCCCTGCTTCCCATCTTTGCCACCGGCCTCAAGTTCAACATGTACACCTTCCCCAGATGAATTCCAACCGTAAGCAGCTACTGTTCCCCTCACGCACCCTCAGTTCATCCCCATCTACCTCAATCCTCTGCCACCAGTGCCGCACCAAGGGAATTATTATATATGCTCAGACGGTACGTGGCCAAAACATATAATTTGGTCTGTTAACTCTCAGCTTCAAAATTATCCATTCTTTTAGCTCTATAATTTTGTTGGCTTTTTTCACTTGTTTGCTCTAAATGAAAAAGTTATTTACCTTCAAAGACTAGTTATGCCAAAATAAAACGAATAAAATTGAACCAAAACACAAGTGAAGAGTTGCTTTTGTAGACACAGAATTTAAATGCACAGGAAAATAATACAGAAATAACACTTCAAATTTAGAGATGAGAAAACATTCACCTGGTCTGGGACATTTTAAGAGGAGAATTAAACCCTCTTTAAATTTGTCATCCAGTTCAATGAAATCAACACCTAAACAGCTACCCAACATTCCACATAGTACTAACTAAGAGCCAGAAATCATTAAGCAAAACACTACAGCTGAGCAACTGTACAATGATTTTTACCCACGGTTCTTCTGAGGCTCAGGTTTCGCAAAAAGCCTTTCCCCCCCTCCCCCAAGAAAGGGTGGGGTGGGGAGGCCAAGGGCAGAGTTCTGCCTTCCCTCTCCAGTCACAGCAGTTCAGGTCTTATCTGATGGACACAGTACAGAACAGGCCCATTAATATTTCCTTTGATAATGGGTCCCACTGGTCAGCAAAGAAAAAAAAATTGAAAATCACTGTACTAAGAAAGAAATGAGATGAGCAAGAAAAGAGGAAAAAGCCAGGGCAACATGATTATGATTTGAGATGCAAAGTAAATTAAATATCAGAAAAAACTAGAACCTCCAAGAGGACTGAGGGGCACAAACACATACCATGAGGGGTCAGAAATAAGGTCTCAAGTCCTAATCTTCACTGTTGCTCAATCCCATCAAAAGAGGTGAAAATTATAGTTCAAAGCCTCAACTTCGAACTGGTCTATAACTTTTGCTAAGTTTCACATAACTTCCTTTCCCTTTCATGCTCCTTCTTATTTTTGCTTCTTTCCATTTTGTCTAATCATCCAACTACCTTTGACCTCTCAAAGTCAGGTGTAAGGAAACAAAGCATCACTATAAAATAGTTTACATTATGTGCACAGTGGTAGAAAAGTTTTTAGTAACTTAATAAAGGTTTTGTCAACATAATTTAGATTTTTGTTGTGTTTCTTTAATGCTCCTATGGCTACCTCCCTGCTAGTATAAGAATGCCTTCCCTTGGCAAATACTAATAAAGTGGAAAGTTTAACTGTCCATGAATAATGGTGATACCTTTGAGTCAGTAAAGTGGGCAAATGTATTAACCTCCGAAGAAGGGGCTATTTTACCTAGTTGTTGAATTGGCCATTTTGCACATAGCACGTGAAAAGCTGTTTCACTAACCAATTCATTCACATCGATGCTTCAGAAAACAATCAAGTTTACAGATTTCTCATATTAGAGAAGAGTGTGCATGGATTCACAACTTTACTTCCTTTTGCATCTAAACAAGAGACAGAAATCTAACGAACTTGGCTGGTCCTAGAAAAAGGGAAGAAATAAGTTAGCTTCAAATCTTTAGTTGTAGGAAGAGATAAATAATACATAATCAAATGGATGACCTATAGAGATGAAAATAGATTTAAAGATCACATACACCCTGCTGTGTACTAGATAGTTCCACCTAAATGTTTTATAAAGAACTCAAATTCAACAAATCTACCAACTCTGCTTTTCTCCCACCTCCAACCTGCATTCCTTTCTCAAAGAAAAACACAATCAACCACTCCATCAAGGAAGCCGCTCACCTTTACCTTAACCTGGCCCTTCACCAACTCCCACTCACTCATGCATCCAATTTGCCCACTCTCTCCTACAGTCCCCTCCTATCTAAAGTCCCAGCTACTGCCTAGTTTAAGCCCTTAAGATTCACTGGGATTACAGCAAGAGATGCCCAAGTAGTCTTCCAATGTCCCACTTCCCTCTCCCCTCCTCAACTGCCACACCACCATCCCGCCTCTGCAGCCCCCAGAAGCACAATATCACATTGGCCCCGGGGCTATCTTTGTTAAATACAAATCTGACCATGGCATACCCCAACTAATGACTCTCTGGTAGCTCTCCATTACATACAAAATGGCACATATTCTTTAGCTCCGGCTCCCGTCTGCCTTTCCGGCACCCCTTTCCAAGGCAGGGCTCCATCTCCCCAACTGACTGCAGCTTCACGCCAGCAAGACCAGACTGCCTGCAGCTCCTGGCCCTGCCAAACTCCTTTACAGCCCCAAGCATGTAGTTTTGCTCCTGTTGCCTCTACATATCATGCCTTTCCTCCTTTGTCCCATATGACTAACGTCGGCTAAGTTACCTCAATTTCCTCTTCTGTGAAACTGAAATAGTAATATTTATTTCTAAAACTGTATTATGACCACTAAATAATGCATAAAAAGGACTTGGCAATGCACCTGTCGTATCAATAAATCTTAGCTCCATTTCCCTTTTTATTTCCCATGTCTAATAATACCTGACACGCAGTAGGAACTCAAAAGCTTCAAACATTCATGAATGTATGCATGAATGGCAAAGTAAAGAGAACAGTTAGGAACTGGAGTCCAAAGAAAATGACACCAACTGGAATACGTATTCCTTTCAATTAATCAATTGCTTACAGATGTAAATATTATACAAACCAATAAACTGAAAGATGGGTCCATAAAACACAAAGAAAAGGTCTTAGGAGCACTAATTTGGTAAACAAACAAACAAACAAAATCAACTGATACATTTGTGAAGTTTTAGAATAGCATACAGGTTATATGAATAGAATTTATTTCAGAACTGGACCTCAGACTAACTTGCCACCTGTGTCCAAGGGGCACTAGCTCAAGATAAGAGAATTAAGGTTTACTGAACACCAATGAATTGCTCAGCAGCTTGCAAAGCAGCCATGCAGCTTGTGATGTAGTTCTTTCTCAGCATCCAAAATGAAGACCATAGTCAAGGAATCAGGAATGGAGAAAGACTAACCCAAAGCAGCATAGGCCACGGGTAAACAGGTGACCTGATCTAAGAACCCCCAAGGGAATCACTACAGAGAGATGTGGCCGTAAAGTGAATGGCATGAAAAGAGGCACTCAACATCCAGTCAACTCCTCTGGAACGAACCTCACCTCAAATTTCCTTATTTACATTGGTCCTGCTTGCTCAGCACAGGGCCCTTGTGAATTATCATAGTGCAATGATTTCAAGCCAACCAAAAAAATTTCTATTCAAATTTTGTACAGCTTAAATATGTATCAGGCTGATAACTATGATGTTCATGAAGTTTCTAGTCAAAAATTATGTACCCTGCTTTTGCTTCATGACATTCCTGATGCTCTGAATATATTGACTCTTTGTAAACAACACTATAAATTAAACTGAGTTCAGACCGCCCAAAATGTAATTTTTTAAAGTTTCATTATCCTAAAGAAAATTAAAGACATAAAAGCCTTAAATTGAATTAAAATGTATTAAATGGATCATTTGTCTATGAAATATAGCCAACTCTTGATTTTTCCAAACCAAAGAACACAGAACTACACGATGTACTTTCAAATACTTAAACAAATTAGAATATCTATGAAATAATTTGGCTCTAGCTAAATACTGAGATTAAAAAAAAAAACAAAAACCTGTGTAAGCAAGTAAAGCCATAGGAGAGAAATAGGTCAGGAGCCTATTTAAGAAATCCAAATCCCAAATACTGTAAGTCAGATTAAAGAAATGACCCTAAAACCTAATGAAAAATTCACACTTACATAATCAGAAGTTGATTGTTGAGAGAAAAAAGATGAAGGGATTCAAAAATATTTACTATATATAGGTAACTCAGGCAATTTTAACAGCTCTTTGGCTATTCCTTAGTAAATATCTTCAACTAGCTTGTACCCAAATTTAACATAGTAGATTTTGTTACTGATCCAATAATCATAATAATTTATTACTCATTTAGCCTTTTATGCTAAAATAACATGGATGCTGCGGTTTCAAACCAGATAAATACAAAACCATTCAAATGAATAGTTTCAAACCTATAAAAAAGTAAATACTGTCCAGGAACTGTTTACATGCAGGTACATTTGTAATTTATATTCTCGTATGTCATGGAGAAGATACAGTTAACCAGTGTGCTCTCTTTGAGAAAAACTGCGAAGCCTCAGGTTAGACTATTTCTCTCCAAATAACAGTTAACTGGTTGAATCCCACATATTTCAATACTAATGGATGAGGATTAGGACCAGACGGAGAAGGGCAGAGCTCAAGTAGTGGTACCCCACAAATGCCTCCAGCTCTGAATGTATTTACCTAACATGATAAGTCACTTTTTATGTTGTTCCCAATATTTGCCCAGTATTGCCAGGCAGGTTAAGAATCTGCCTGCCAATGCAAGGGACACGGGTTCGATCCCTGGTCCAGGAAGATCCCACATGCCGCAGAGCAACTAAGTCCGTGCGCCACAACTACTGAGCCTGTGCTCTAGAGCCCATGAGCCACAACTACTGAGCCCACGTGCCACAACTACTGAAGCCCACACACCTAGAGCCCACGCACCGCAATGAAGAGTAGCCCCCGCTCGCCGCGACTAGAGAAAGCGCGGTGCGCAGCAACGAAGACCCAACACAGCCAAAAAATAAATTTAAAAAATTAAAAATAAAAAAGCAGCATTGACATGAAGTACATTCATTATAATATAACTTATAATTTACTTACAAATATATTAATATAAATATTCATAAGAGTGTAAAATATCCCTAATAATATTTGTTTACATAAAAAAAGAAACTCCAATGTATCTGTCAAAGATCAGTCAATGCTTTCTTGTCAAATTCGTAATAAGACAGTCGTGCCCGTGATCTACATATGCAATAATTGATTCCTGGATATCTGCAGACTGTTATCTGCAGGGTGGTCCCAATGTTAAGTAAGAAGAGAAAACCACTGGTATGGAAGATGTAGCTCATAAACATGAAGAATCACTGCTGTGGGAGGCTACATTTTCACTTTTCATTAAATAAGAGACATTAATATTTAACAACATATTTTAAACTGCCAGAATGTGCACCTCTAAGACTCAGCCATGGTGCCATTACTCTACAGATGGCCAGAGAGTGGAAGCCCATACCGCACGTCAACAAAAGGTACTACCATGGAAACTGTTTGAAACCCAACACTGAAGTACTTCAGCTTTCCTACAATTACACTGGGGTCCAAAGGAAATTTTAGACAGTAAAAGTGCAATTCCATAATGTGGGCATTCTGCACACCATCAAATGTGAGTATAAAGCCAAAAAAACTTCACCTTAATATTAAATACTTTAACACAATGTTTTACTTCCATGGTTTCCAAGGATAACTAATAACAAAGCTAGTGTAAAATACTGTACCTTTCTTAATATTACTTGTAACTCTTATGATAACTAAAAACTGTGACTTGGATAGAAAACAGTCCTGGTTATATTGTAATAGAGGTCATGTACAAAATTCTATAATACAAGCCACCATTCTCCCAGGTTTTGTATATATAAGGGCTTTTACACTATTTTCATTCTTTGAAATTATCAATGTCCACATTTGGGAAAATGTGTTCATTTATGCTATCTTGGGTAGAGTCTACATAATTAAAGGAACTGACTGAAAAACTTCAGAAATCACTGGGTAAATTTACAAAAGAGACAAGCGAAACAGCCAAAAGAGCTAGGACACAGAGAATTATTCTTTAATGCTTGCGAAATCATCATTTACATCACCACACCAGCATATCAAGATAGGAAAAATAATGCTCAGCAAAGTTAATTCCATATAAAAGTATCCTTTATATGGTGAAGAATCTAAACCAAAGTTTCCACTTGAAGTAATATGAGACTTGGTTTATTGCAATACTTCTTAAGTGCAAAAGAGGAAGTAAGAATGGAAGTACTGTATAAATTTAATAAAATTACCAACTCCTCTTAATCCTCCCATCTTCTCTTGGAAAGGATCATGAAACCTTATTCAATTTTGATAAGTCAATCTGATTTTTTTTAAAAAGTGAAGTATGCATGAAAGAGGGCATTGTTTGAGCAGTTGAAACACTTGTTTAAAAAAAGTTTCTGGACTCTGACAAGCCAGTTAGATCGATGAGATCTTGTAAAATTAGTTTCGGGGTGGAGCTGTCGTAAGCACCGATATTTTATTCACAAAAGATTGTACAACACAGTCAATTTTTAAAGAGTGCTATATAGATTAAACGATTTTCTCTTCCCCACATTTCTGATAAATGTTAAGAACAGCAAAGAAAGCCGTTATTAGGTAATCAAATTCTGAAACAGTCCCAAGGCAGATTCAATTCAGAACTCGTTCCGCGAGTTCGTTACTTAGGAAAAGCAGCTCTTCGGTTTAAACTTTTTGCTTGGGGGGAAAAAAAAAAAAATCAGTGCCAACGACGAACAGTTCCTTTTAGTTAAATTGGGTTGAGCGACTGGAAAAAGCTCCACTACAACTCTACTGGAAAAAGCCAACGCCCACCCATAGTATTCAAATACAGGAAACTTGGCGAAATAAATAAATAAAGCCAAGAAAAGAAAAAAAGAAATGCTTTCGCTTCACATGACCACAAGGAGCTGTACTTGCTCTGGTTCTAATTTCAGCCACTCTGGAATTTTAGGAAGGCTCCCTTTTACACATTCACTCACGAAGAGGGAGCGCCCCCCAAATCCGGCCACGTCACCGGCGGCTCCGCCAGCTGCGCTGCAGCGCCGGGTGGGAGCAAGTTCGGGTGGGCGCTCCCTAGGAAGGGGAGCAAAGGGGAAACAGAAAGGTGTAAGAAATTCTCGAAGGCAGATTCAGTTTACTCCTAAACTCTTCTGGCTTTCCAACAAATTCTAGAACTCCTGAACAGTTTACAAAGTTGGTAAATCCGAGTGCTGCGCGGGGGCGCACGGCCTTACCTGTGCCATGGCGACTGCCCAGATCAGGAGAAGGTGACTGATGCAGGACTGCAAGAGAAGAGAGAGACGGCGGGTTCAGCGAGCCGGACTTCTCCGCCGCGGCGCCCAGACAGCCCCCCGGGCGCCGCCGCAGACCCGCCGCCGCCGCAGACCCGCCCTCTCCGCAGCTCCCGGGACAGCCCTCCGCCGAGCGTCCGCGCCACCCCGGCGCCCCCGCTGCCCTCGGCGGGCTAGGCGAGCGCTCACTCACCCAGACCCGAACCTCCGGGAGAGCGGCGGCGCAGACAGCAGGCAGAGACGCGGGCGGAGAGCGCTCCAGGCAGCTGCTTTCTGCGGGTTCCAGGCAACGGAAACGGCATCGGCCCCGCCCCGCCCCGCCCCGCCCCGCCCCCGCTCCCGCTCCGCCCCCGCCCCCGCCGGCCCATCCCTGCGCGCCTCCGACACGCCCCTGCCCGGGCTTCAGTGCGCCAGCGTGGAGCCCGGCCGGTCTGAGTCCTCGCAGCCTGGGCTGGGTGCGGCTCCCCGAGGGCCCCGGGGACAGCCTGGCCTTCGCGCAGCGGGAGGACGTGGGGAGCTGTCCAGGACTCCGTGTTTGGGATCGCTGGGGCCTCCCTCCCCTCCGTGGCCGCAGGAACGCGGACCTCACCCGGTGCTCGGCCTTAACGGTACAGGGGCGTGAAGACCAGACAGTCTCTGCGGGCAAGGACAGCGCGTCTTTGACCACGGTCTAGAATTCCCAAGTTTATTTTTAAGTTTGTTTAAAAAAAATAAAAAGTGTCAATCGTTGCTTACTAGATGGCCTTCTCTTAAATGTATATATAGCTCGTTGGTGACTTCCTTGGGAAATTTAAAAACCTCCGCCTGGGGTCGGTTCCTATTTTCAGAACCAGCCTAGAACTTTCAAATAACTTAAATTTGAGCCATTCCCTATTATTAGTTAAACGTAAAATACATGAGTATGAGAGAGAGAAAGACGGAGACACAGACACTACAGGAGATTGTACTAGGCTGGTGCAGAGAACGCAAAGACAGAAAGACAGTGCCCTTCTCAGACTTACTAGCGTGGCGAGAGGGGAGGCCCCGGGCGGGCGCCGGGAGGCAGGAGGACAGAAGCCGGCAGCCCTAGACAAAGTAAGATATTCTAGGATGAGAAGCGCAAAGTGCTGTGGAGATTCAAGGTAAGACATAAGAATCTAGTCTGCTAGAATAAAGAATAAAGAAGAGCTTTTGTCATAAATTAAATGTAGAACGAATGTGTTCTTTGTATAGATAGAACTTCTCATTTGCTTTCACGTATGAGCCACATGCTTAATCAGGCCTTGACAAAGTCACAGCAGAGTGATTGTTTGCTGGAGAGAGAGGCAAAATTGCAAAGCATGTGGAGCTTGCCACACACACACACACACACACACACACACACACACACACTCCCCTTTCAGCTTGCCTTTCCTCTTCCCTGGAAGCCTCTTCCCGAGCAGCTGGCATCTCTACGTGGCCTCAGGCTCCCTACTTTGAGCACTTCTCCCAGAGCACTGTTGACAGGCAAAGGAGTCTGAAGGCAGCCCTTTCCTCTGCATCTTTTTCTCCTCACTTATGCTTATCATTTTCTCTCTGATCTTCACCAAGAGTAGCTCCTTCAGTGTGGCCTGGAGCATTCTTTTCCCCTCATACATCCACTTACTTGAAGTCCTTTTCTTCATCATCTCTCTCAGTTTCTACTCTCAGAGTGATGGAATGACACCAGAACTCAGCAATCCTATGTTTAACGATGTTGTTGATTTTATAGGAAAATGATGCCCATCACAGGTTAACGACTTGCTGTGTCCTGCAGCTAAATAGTGATAGAGGGCTTCCCTGGTGGCGCAGTGGTTGGGAGTCCGCCTGCCAATGCAGGGGACACGGGTTCGAGCCCTGGTCCAGGAGGATCCCCCATGCTGCGGAGCAACTAGGCCCGCGAGCCACAGCTACTGAGCCCGCATGCCACAACTACTGAAGCCCGCTCGCCTAGAGCTGGTGCTCCGCAACGGAAGAGGCCACCGCAATGAGAAGCCCGCGCACCGCAACGAAGAGTAGCCCCCGCTCGCTGCAGCTGCAAGAGAGGGCCCGTGCGCAGCAACGAAGACCCAACGCAGCCAAAAATAATAAATTTTTAAAAAAATTTTTTTTAATAAAAAATAAATAGTGATAGAATCAATGAATTATTAGACTCAGTGTTTTGATATACATACCCCAGTTGGTATTTCTTTCACTTCCAGTTACATGGACTTATTCAGTTCCTACTGTGGACCGGGTGCAGTTCTAGGCACTGGGGATAGGGTAATGCAGTAAATGAAACAAAGTCCCTGCCCTCATAAGTCATACATTCTGGTGGAGGGGACAGATAATAAAAAATACCTATTATGTCCAGTATGAAGTTTTCTATAAAAAAATAAAGTGGAGCTGGGGAATCAGGCTGAGGGGAGCACTGTTTCGCAAAGGTGGTCTGAAGCTGTGGAGAAGGCCTGCACAAGAGTCTACTCCCATTAATGTTACAGATAGAGCATGAATACAAATACTACAATGGGAGACAAACTGGAGATCATAAACGAGATGCATAAAATGGAATCAAAATGCAACTGGTTTCAGAAGAGAGACAGCTAATATTTTGTCAAGGGATTTAAAAAATTGATGGATGTGTCATTTGAATTAGGCTTCGAGGGAGGATATTTTGTCAGGAAATGAAGAGGAGAAAGGGTGATCTGGTTAAGTGAACAGCAAAACCAAAAGAAGGAAAGTGCCTTTGTGTGTGTGTGAATTGAATTTCTAAAATGGCTGGAGTGCAAAGTGCGTAAAAACTACCACGTAAAGACTCTGCTTTGAATGGTATATTTAATTAATGGACTTTGAATGAGTGGTGTTTTTTAACTACTGGGTGTTATAAATGATGGACACTCAGAAAATCTCCTTTATTATGTCTTAAAAACAGTATCTGTCATCTATCCTAAAAGTCCCTGCTCAGTGTCCAAAAGGCATCCTCAGGCTCTCCACCAGATTCTTCAGTTAACTCTTTCATCCTCCTAATTTAAACTTTCTCTTTCTTGAGTTTAAAATTAAAGTCTTCTTAGTGCGTTGTCTTTATGTTGCGTTAATTTTAAGTATTTTGTGATAATTTTGGTTTGTTTGCTGTACAGTTCTTGTGTACAAATAATGGATTTCAGCTATTTTCTGATTAGATAATCAGGTATCAGTTTACAGCCTAAAATTTTCTTTTCATTGGGGAAATGTACCAAATCTCAGATAACTAATTTACAAACCCACTTTTGTTTTTGTTTTTCTTTTTTTTTTCTTGGCCAAGCTGTGCAGCTTGTGGAATCTTAGTTCCCCGACCAGGGATAGAACCCACGTCCCCTGCAATGCAAGCATGGAGTCCTAACCCCTGAACCACCAGGGAAGTCCCCAAACACATTTTTGAACCTCAATTTATTTGTAAACCGGAGATTTTCCTGATTTCCCTCTTTACCTCAATTATTTGGATCATTTAGGAACTAGCCAATTTATTCTAAACAGGTCTAGCTTCCTTGTGTTGTAATTTCTACATGTCTCAAATCTAATATTTTCATCATATATTCATTGACCTACTGTTTCCCTTAATTATACTGATGCATAAAGAGAAAAAAAAAATGAGTATTAGGCTTTGTATAAGTAAGACAGTATTCCCTAATTCTAGAAGTGTTAGTCTTGTTTTTTAGAATATAAAATTCTCAATTAGTCTTCTTTTTAAATTAATATCATTTAATAAATATAGTTGTTACAAATTATGATTACTTAAAGAAGAAGAAAAGAAGACAAGATAGTGAGTTGCAAGAAATTAAGGATTAAATGAGCTAATTTGTAAAACTGCCTAGCAATTATAAGAGGATTGGTTTCATTCCTCCACAGTTCTTCCTCCTTTGCAAAACCCTCACTACCATTCTCAGCTCCTAACCTGATGATTCAGCCCCTACTCTCACATTTAAAACAAATTAATCTCTGATGGTCCCACTGCCCCGTGCGACAGGACCTGTCCTATCACCAGCCAATCCCTCAGGCCCGGCAGGCCCCAACTCTCCAGGGCCAAGCTGATGCTTCCTGGTTCTCTCCTATCCTTCCTCTACTAGAGTCTCCCATCAGTGGCCCCTATCAAGTACAGCTAAATGAGACTCCCACTCTCTATACTCCTCTGCATATGCAGGCCCCCACGGTCCCCATCTGATGTGGCCAAAGACTCCAGAAGCACCGTTTGGAATTTAATTCAAGCCATCTACGTGGCCTCATCTCGTCCATCCTTGAACCTCCCAGGGTGAGAAGGTGAGGCCTCATTCTTCTGCAGATCCTGCCCTGTCCATTTTCACCATCACTTCTACCTCCCAGAAGTAATACTGGAGCGTAGCCAGCATTCTAGTGCCCCACCACCACCACCACCAACCTTGCCCTTTAGACTTAAAGTGGTTGTATTGTCCTTTGGAGAAATAGGTCCAGATTTACTTTCAGAACCTCATCCTGAGCCAACAGCGTGAAATTAGGAGGAGACTTTAATCTCCCCTCACTGAGGTCCACATGCTCACCAGAAATTAAAAGCAGAGACTCCTCAGGAGATTTTTATCTTTAGAAGTCCTGCCACTGTTTTTATTCAAAACAATATTTGTGTTTATCCAGTAAAACGTAAGTCAGCTTCCCTAGCAGGAGACTGGAATATAGATCTTGGGCAAATAATTAGGTAAAAAAAAGGTTCTGATAGGAATCTTTCAGGCAGGATTTTTAAGCTTGATTAAGATCTTCAGAGCAATTAGTAAAAAGAAACCCAAAACTACTCAGCCTGTTTATAAAAGGACAAGCATCCTGTCTCTCTTGTTCATTGCTGAGTCCCCAACACCTAGCACAGTGCCCTTAGTAACACTCAGTACCTGCTCGTAGCAGCGCAGTGAATGTTTTGAATGGATGCGTGAATGGCTGAATGAATCCATTGTGGTGTGGGTTATTAACTGCAAACCGTTGATATTCAAAATGACTAGGAAGACATGAGAAAAAGTTAAAAGGAAACCTTGTAAGAGAGAATTTTGCCAGTGGAATAGATGTAGTCCCAGACAGGGATTCTGAATTCTGGGGAGGACTCATCCCTGGGTGGGTAAAGTTTTGCTTTATGATCTTAGTAGTGTGTGACCTTGGACAATGATTTGATTTTTCCTAATTTGGGGTGGTGGCTAGGATTAGATGAGCTCACTTGTTTAATGCCTAAAAATAACAGGAAGACTGGTTTCAATTTCCCATCCCTCTTTCTCCTTCCAAAAACTCTCACCACGAAACCCCACCCTCATCTCTTCCATGCTGATCATTCAGTCCCCACCCATCCCACTTAAAAACCCAGATTAAGTCCCTCTGCATCCACTGCCCCACTGCAGCAGGCTTTACCCACCAACAGCCAGCTTCTCAGCACTGGTGCCCTACCCCCAGCCCACTCCCATTTCTGGGGCCAGTTGATGGTCCTCTCAGCATTGGTTTCTTTATCTGAAGTTTATCTTCATTCATTCAACAGCTTTATCGTGTGTCATACCCTGTCATAGGCACTAAGGATACAGTGATTTAAAAAAAAAAAAAATAGAATCTCTCTAATTACAGTGCTCGGCCTAGCAGATTAAATGAGATGACACAGCAGAATTCTGTTAACCTTAGGGTAGGAGGTTAGAGTAGGAAGTAGTCTTAAACAAGGAAAGCCTTTGCCGGGTGGGTGTGTACGTGCGTTGGTGGAGGGGTGGGAGAAGGAGGGCAGGAGGGTGGTGTCCTTCCCAGAAGTCAGCCTAACAGGGATATCAAGGCATGTGATAGATGGAAGTAGTGTTATTTTTTTCCCCTTTATGCAACCTTATTATTTGGATGAGAGGGAATGAGGGTTCACTCTCTCACACCCTGAACACTGCCATTCTCTACACGGTTCCTCCTCTAAAACCTTACTAATTCCCACCCCCGGCAGCTCCCTCCTTTCCTCCATGTTCTCCTGGCATTCCAGCCACATCTGCTAGTACTCTCAGACTTCACCCACCCCTAGGCTCCCTTCCCACCCAGACCACCATCCATCCTTTCTCCTGCTTCGTTTCTTCTCTATCCTGCCTATGGCCTATAGAGTAAGTCATTTCCCACCGTCTTGTCACTTTCCTCCAGTCTACTCTCTTCACACGTCCAGCTGACCGCTACCCCACCATCATCTGCCCCTATATGCAGGCTGCTGAGCACAGTTGGACACAACAAAATCATACCATAGATTGGCCATGAAACAGATTTGGAGTCATCTGTCTCAACTGGGCCCTTGGCGTTTCTTAGTGACCCTTTAATATGTCCCTGCGCAGCTCTTTTTCCATCCCTCATCATATTTATTTTAATCTTCACTGCTCTCCTTAAGATTCTAGCCCTCATCCTTTCTCCCAGCAGATGACATTAATTCCTACTCAGCCAGTCTCCTTGCCCTGAATTCTCACCCTACACCTACAAACTCATCTTCACCCACGCCCATTCTTACCTCCTTCTTTCTCACTCAGAGGGTGAGAGGACCCTCTTCCTACCCAAGGTTTAAGGTTCATCCTCCAGGATAATGATCTTATTCTCATCTGTATTTAAATCTTTTCCTTTCACTAGCTTCTTCTCAGGCTAAATTAACAAAGCTGTTTAAGTCGGGACTTTCTTAGTTTCAAGTGACAGAAACCCAACTCAAGCTAGTTTAGGTAAAAAGAAAGAGAGCTAAGAGCGTGTCACCAGTCATACTTCAAGGTCTTGGGAAGTGAGTGCTAACTTCAACTTTATGGAAGCAGGATCCTTCCTTCCCACATTAATTTCATAGAAGTTAAAAAAGAAAAACAGGGGCTTCCCTGGTGGCGCAGTGGTTGAAAATCTGCCTGCCAATGCAGGGGACGCGGGTTCGAACCCTGGTCTGGGAAGATCCCTGCATGCCGCGGAGCAACTCGGCCTGTGAGCCACAATTACTGAGCCTGCGCGTCTGGAGCCTGTGCTCGGCAACGAGAGGCCGCGATAGTGAGAGGCCCGCGCACCGCGATGAAGAGTGGCCCCTGCTTGCCACAACTAGAGAAAGCCCTCACACAGAAACGAAGACCCAACACAGCCATATATACATACATACATACATACATAAATAAAAAGAATGTAAGCAGACAAGAATAGCATTAAAAAAAATAATTAAAAAAAAAGAAAAACAAAAACAGAAATGCCAATAAAGGGAAGGTATGACTGATCACACACTCTTAGCTCTCTCTGTCTCATTTTCCTCTCTCAGAGACCAGCTTTCTTCTTGTGGCAAAAACATGGCTACAAGAAATAATAGTTCAGCATGAAATAGAGTCCTAGGTCCTCCTCCAGGGATACACATAACAGTCTAATATATATCTTTGAGTTCTGCAGGAAATAAAGCACCCACCCAGGTGGAAGATGGAATGATGATGTTGACATTTTCTGACTTCAATCAAGTAAAGCTTGGACTCCGTCAACCTTTGCCCCAATTCTACGCTGAATTCTCCTCTGCTCAAACCCCTTCGTTAATTTGCATGTACCCTTAGCTTAAAACTTCCCCAATTTTGCTATCCTGGGAGATGCTGCTTTGGGAAAGATCCCCGGTGTTCTCCTTACTTGCTGCAAGTAATAATAAATCTTTCCTTCTCCGGCTCTTTGGCTTGATTGTGTCTTTTGGCTCAATACCCATCAAGAGGCAAACCCAGTTTTCTGGTAACAGCCTTTCCACCTTCTACCCACTGTCAGTAGTACCTGCCCCCACCCCGCCCCTGTTGTGAGAAATAAAAATGTCTCCCAACATTGGCAAAAGTCCCCTGCAGGGCAAAATTGTCCCCAGTTGAGAACCACTAACCTATATGAGGGGTTCCTTGCTGAGCCGCAGCTCCATGTTCATTCGTTACTGTGTCACCCAGCCTGCAGCAGGCCCTGCCACAAAAAAGGACACTTCCAAATCCTCATCTTCAGCTCAGACCTCTCTCCTGCGCTCTAGGCTCACATAGCTCCCTGCTTGCTTCTCATGTCTCAGCCAGGATGGGCCACAGGTAACTCACAAGCAACATGCCCAAACCGAACTTACCATTTTTCCTTCAAGACCAGCTTCTTCCACATTCCCTGTCCTGGTTAAAGACATCACTGTTAACCAGTCACTGATGCAGAATCCCGGCAACACTTCTGGATCCTTCACTTTCCCTCTCCAGCCCCTCGCACCACCACATCTAAGGTGGTAGATTCTAATAACACCCCTCCTTGTCTTGTTCCGGCTCCCTTCTACCCATTTGCTTTGCAATCATTTTCTACTGGCCTCTTAATTTCCCCTCTCTCTAATTTGTCTTCTAAATGTGAATCTGATTGTATTACTCCATGCTTAAAATCAACAGATTTTTTGTACATCCAAATTGCTTGCGGGAAATATTCAGAATTCTTTAGCAAGATGTACTATGGCCTTCCTGAGTTTTTCCTCCAACTTTACTGCACTCTCTACGTTCTCGCTAATGAACCACATAAAAGCTCGTATTTTGCATTTACCTCCTCTGCCTGCCTCAAACACCCACCCCTACATTCTTGCAGTTTCCCTGGTGAGCTCCTGTTCCTCCTTCAAGGCCCGTCGCTAAGCATCTTCTTCTCAATTTTCTCTTAAGGCTTCTCTCCGGCCATGTGTGCCGACACCTTGACGGCAGTCTCACGACAGACCCTGAGCTCATCCACCCGGCTAAGCTGCTCCTGGACTCCAGACCCAAACAAATGCTGAAATAAAAAGTGTTTACTGTTTTAAGTCACCAAGTTAGTTTTGGGGTACTTTGTGACAGAGCAATAGAAAACCAGTTCAAACAGTTTACCTGCAGAGGTCAACATGAACGAAATTCCAGACCCAAGTTTCAAGTGTGGGGTGCTGAGTCCTCCTAACTCAAGCCTCCAGGGGTCTTTAAACAATACCCGGGAACTGTCTTTTATTTCTCCAGTTTCTTTTTGAAACACGGTAAAACTAATTACATTTTTAGTGGATTAACTACTCAATGTTCATACAGTAATATGCAGAGTAACAGTTCAAAATTCTATTATTATTATTTAATATGGCCTTAAAGACTCAGGATGGGAGTTGAGGAAACCAAGACATTTCTTTTTCTTTTTTTTTTTCTTTTTTTTGGCCGTGCTGCATGGCTTGCAGGATCTTTGTTCCCCAACCAGGGATTGAACCCCGGGCCCTTGGCAGTGAGAGCGTGGAGTCCTAACCACTGGACTGCCAGGGAATTCCCAGAAGCCAGCTGACTCAGGAACCTGGGGAGTAGGGCCGCAAGGATCTTGACATTCAAGCTTCTATTTTTCCAATAATAGAAGAGTCTATAAGATACAGAGACTCTAATTCCAGTGTGTTAGATAATCAGCTAGGGATGTAATTTTTTTTAATTGAAGTACAGGTGCTATACAGTATTATATAAGTTACAGGTGCACAATATAGTGATTCACAATTTTTTTTTTTAAAGATTTTTATTGATTGATTGATTGATTGATTGATTGCTATGTTGGGTCTTCGTTTCTGTGCTAGGGCTTTCTCTAGTTGCGGCAAGTGGGGGCCACTCTTCATCGCGGTGCGCAGGCCTCTCACTACTGTGGCCTCTCTTGTTACGGAGCACAGGCTCCAGACGCGCAGGCTCAGTAGTTGTGGCTCACGGGCCTAGTTGCTCCGCAGCACGTGGGATCCTCCCAGACCAGGGCTCGAACCCGTGTCCCCCGCATCAGCAGGCAGACTCTCAACCACTGCGCCACCAGGGAAGCCCCACAATTTTTAAAGGTTATACTCCATTTATAGTTATTATAAAATATTGACTATATTCTGCATGTTGTACAATATATCCTTGTAGGTTATTTTATACCTAATAGTTTGTACCTCTTAATCCCCTACCCTCTTGCTCCTCCCACTTTCCTCACTTGTAACTACTAGTTTGTTCTCAGTTAGGGGTGTAATTTTGATTTTATAAAGAACACTCTCCACTATAAAGAAAAGTTCTAAATCTTTCTACACAGTTAGTTTACACTAGTGTGTAGGAACAGCTGAAATGTCTATCACAATGAGAATAGATAGATAAATTGCGGTATATTCATATAATGGGATGGTATTCAGCAGTAAGAAAAGAACACAACAGGAATAATCTCAAAAACGTGTTGAACAAAAGAAAAAGAAGCAAGACACAAGAAGGATAGATTCTATCTGATCCCATTTTTATGAAGTTCAGGAACATGAAAACTAAGCTAAGGTGATAGAAATCAAGAGTAGTTTTTTGTAGGAGTGAAGTTAACTAAAAGAGGAGCAAAAGAATTTCCTGGGAAGGATGGAAAGGTTCTCTATCTTGATTTGGATTATAACTACTTGGGTGTAGATATTTATCAAAAATCACAATTTATTTATATTCATTTTACTATATGTAAATTTTACCTCAATCTAAAAAAAGACAACATAAAAAAAGAAAAGAAAGTAAAAACCAAATCATGTTTCCCCTTTGGATGGATAACCTCTCTTTTAGAAGGTGTAAACAGGGAATTCAGAACACCAAATAGAAAGAGATTTCACATCACACAAGTGAAAGAAAGTAAATATTTCCAAATATTTTCCAAAAATTACCTTTGAGAAAAGTAAACCCCAGCCCCTGAGCCATGATAAATACCCACTGATTCATAGCACAAGCCCTGCCTTGTCTCTCAAGCTGGCTCGGATGGGAAAATCAACATCCACCTCGCCTTACTTGGGACACTGCTCTGCTCATGAAGCACGCGTTGCAGGAAGGGGACCCGCCGTGCAGCAGAAAGGCCGGCAGGCAGAGCAAAGGAGTCAGGGCAGTGGGCAGGAATTAGAGGGCTCCGCGGGTGACTCAGTGTGCAGGAATCCCACGAGGACAGAGGAAGAGGGGTTTGGGCTTAGAAAGGAGACTAAGAAGGAAAAAACATATTGACCAGGCCTTCACAGTTGCAAACTGGGGCTGCCTGAGAGACAGGTGGGATCGGCTGATGCAACAGGAAGGGAGCGCTGGACACGCTTAGCGGAGACTGGAGAAGGCCGGGGGCTGCGACACGAGGGGAAAGCAATTAGGAACAAGGG
Organism: Eschrichtius robustus; assembly: GCF_028021215.1. Classification (NCBI taxonomy): domain Eukaryota; kingdom Metazoa; phylum Chordata; class Mammalia; order Artiodactyla; family Eschrichtiidae; genus Eschrichtius; species Eschrichtius robustus. The sequence goes on from NC_090827.1 coordinate 132,609,952, forward strand.
CTCCTCCCTCCCCTCTGCCGTGGGGAAGGGGAGAAGGCAAAAACAGTATAGCTCGCTGAGACAGAAAGGCATCATGTTAGGGGAAAACCCCTTTGTAAAGAATTTGAGCTCCTGCCGATTACATACTGACACCAGATTCCTCAATAGGTCTCCAGGGTCCTTCCCTGGCCCTGATGCTCAGCCCTCTTTATGCTTCACCTTTTCCTGGGGATGAGATCCAGACTCACAGAACTTGGTTTTATAAGGTCTTCACTATTTCCCCCAACACACATACCACAAATGCCCCTAACTTTCTTAGGGAAACACAGCTCCACCCCTCCTCCAGCACTGCCAATGTTTCCCTTGGGTTGTAGACTGCATGCCATCACTCCCTCCCAACTCTTCCCTAACCACCCAGCAATCTGCCTTTCTATGGGTTCCCCAACACCAAGTACCTTCCTCTATGGTAAGCCTTGCCTCAGGGTATTGTGGCTGCCTATTTATCTTCTTTTTAAGTATGAAATATCTCAAATTATAGAAAAGTAAAAAAGGATACTTTGTTCCCAATTAAACCTTGTTACAATTCATACCTTAATTAAACAGATTTTAAAGTAAAGAAAATGTTGTAGACACAGAATAATATTACTATCGTTACTCTCCCTTACATATTTATGTATCTAATGAAAAACAATGTGTAGTATTTCTTGATATGTTTCCATTTTAATGTAATTAGTAACATACTACATGTGCTTTTTAGCAATTGTTTCACTCTACTTTGTTTTGACCTTACATTAACAAAGAAATTAAGACCACGAATAACAGATCATAAGAGGAAAACTAATGCATTTGACTACCTTAAAATTTAAAACTCTGTTGTCTGCTCATATTTAAAAATAAAGCAGTTTTTAAAAACTGCCTGGAATAGACTGGTATACATCCCTGTAGGTGATCTGACTAGGTTTTTGTTTGTTTTTTGTTTTTTTTAACTTTTAAATTTTATTTTATTTTTTTATACAGCAGGTCTGACTAGGTTTTACATTGTTTCTTGTTTGTTCCTTTGCTTTTGTTTTTAGCTAGCTTCCCACAGATGACTCAACCACACTCCCACCAGGAAAGTATAAAAAAATGTTTGGCTGCCCGTTCATTTCTTTTACAGACCAGCAACGAATCCTCCCATTGCCAGCAACACCTGCACCCTTCCTCTAATATTTCTAAATGTTTCTGAGATCCTGTAGTTCAAATCAGCCTTCTTCTTAGCTTTCCTTACTGCCAGCTTTGGTTTCAATTATTAAGTCAGTTTTGCCACTAGTCCCCCTGCTTTCTAGTTTCCAACATTCCATTGCTGCCATATACTCTACTTACAAGTATTTCATTTTTTGTCTTTATACGTTCATGGTTTTTTAAAAAACTCTTTACTGTTACTTTTATGTAATTTTGGGAGGGAGGGTGAGTAAATGTGTTTACTCTGCCATATTTTAACCAGAAGTCTTGAAATTGCCTCTTTCTTGTCTGTGTTCCCTGTTCAGTCTGGTGGTAGCTGAGCCGAGGACTGTGTCTCATGTATCATGATAGTCTGGTGTCTCGCATATTGCCTGGCGTAGATGAGGCGCTCAGTAAGAAAGTAAGGGGTTATGGAATGAATACACACGTAGCACGGTAATTTTTCTGAAATAGTAACCAATGTTTTGCTTTGTTTTTCTCTCCAGTATTTCATTTTCCCTTTTTCAGCTAGACTAATCTGTTATTACAGCTTCAGGGAATGCATGGGACAACAGAAAGCAAACTCTGCCAGGATTTTGAGTTTCAAATGTTTCGGTCGTTAGGACAATTCAAAGGGCTTGCGGCATAAACAAAATATTGGGGCAAAGCATTGTGAAGCATACCTCTATCTCTCCCATAAATCTGGAAGATTGATCCAAAAGAGAGTCAGAGGTCAGCTCCAGGGAGGCATCAAAGTCCTATAGAAAAAATAGACAGTGTGTCTAGACAGTTGGGATCATTTCATCCCACTGGAATGGTTCAGGAGCCCCGGAAAGTTTCCTTTGCATTCATGGATGAAAACAAGGTAAACAGAGAGAGCCAGTGGATCTAAAGGAGCCTCATAGATAAGAATGAAGGTCAAGAAATGCCAGACTAGACCACTGAGTGGGGAGACAGGATGGTGCCATGTCAGTGAATACATCATGAACAGATGATGCCCGTGTGGTAGATACATCATGGACAGATGACACTGAGCTCCCTCCCATCCCTGATGCTTTGACACTATGTAAGCCCCTCATTATTTAAACACAATCCTAGGGAAATCCCCAAATTGAATGAGATTAGTTTCTGCCACCCAAGTAAAATGGAAGCTCAAGATTGAAAGTAATTTGAGCTACAAAAAAAATAAAATTATCTGTACATCAGAAACTAACACAAAATTGTAAATCTACTATACTTCAGTTTAAAAAAATTATATTTCCCCAATATTTCTATTGGTCAGTTGAAATTCATGTATAGTACACAAATATGGTGATTATTGACCACCAGATATTCATTTATAAATTCATGAAAAAATTCATAAGTATTTACACAACAGATGATCAAATATGTTAATATAGCAACATCCTAAATTAAAGTACAGATTTATACTTGTGAATGACAAATCATCCATAAAATCAAGCATGTAGGTAAATTGCTTGGCTAAACTGTTTCTATTATTTGTTAATCTTAACAGAATAAATGAGAAAATACAGAAGCATCTGTCAGGAATGTATGTCAGGACTTTTGCTTTCAGCTGAGATGAAGACCAATGCTCTCACTGAGAATGACTAGAAAAGCTGGATAAAATACACAGAACAGTACCTGTTTGAAGGCATTGAAGAACTGCTGGGGAAGCTCAGACTTGAGCAATAAGATTCTGGAGAAGGACAAAACTTGGACAGGAGTGCTGGCATTCTGCAATTGATTTTTCTTTGGGGGGACTTGCCAGTTCTGAGTACCTGGCAAGGGGCCAAGAATCTAAGCCAGAGATTTGGGCAGGAGATCACCAAGGGGCAGATAAGGCAGCAGAATTGTCGGCAGTTTGGGGGACTGGAGAGAAAAATCAGAATCTTGTGAGGCTGGGATGCCAGTGAGAAGGGTGGCTGGAAAACCGAGTCTGACACTTGACCTGTTTTCCCAAGTTCTGACACTACATGGATCAAGATGTTAAGAAACTAAATAGAAAGTCTCTATAAAGTAGAACAGAGATTTTGCAAACTCAAAAGACTCACAGGAGGACAGGGCCACAGTGAGCACCCCAGGTCCTCAGGTGGAACCCCAGGAGGGTGTTTTAGTTGGGTCGGGTTGTGTGACTTAAACAACAAACATTTATTTCTCACAGTTCTGGAGCCTGGAAAGTCCAAGATTAAGACTCTGGCTGACACCGCAATGAGAAGCCCGCACACCACAATAAGGAGTAGCCCCTGCTCGCTGCAACTAGAGAAAACCCATGCGCAACAACAAAGACCCAACACGGCCAAAAATATTAATTAATTAATTAATTAATTAATTAATTAAAAAAAGACTCTGGCAGATGCAGTGTCTGGCCAGAGCCAACTTCCTTGTTCATAGATGACCATCTTTTTGCTGTGTCCTCCCTTGTCAGAAGGGATGAGGGAGCTCTGCAGGGTCTCTTTTATAAGGGCACTAATCACATTCATCAGGGCTCCACTGTCATGACCAAATCACCTCTCAAGGCTGTACCTCCTATTGCCATCACATTAGGGGGTTAGGGTTTCAACTTATGAATTTGGGGGGGATATAAACATTCAGTCTATAGCAGAAGACTACTCTCTAGGAACAGGGACAGATCAGAGATGTAAAGGAGTCTCACAAAAACTGTAATGCACTATATGTCATTCTGGAAAAGGCAAAACTATGAAGACAATAGAAAGATCAGTAGTTGCCAGGAGTTAGGGGTAGGGAGGGATGAATAAGTGGAACACAAGGGATTTTTTAGGGCAGTGAAACTACTCTGTATGATACTATAATGATGGATACATGTCATTATACATTTGTCAAAGCCTGTAGAATGTACAATACCAAGAGTTAACCCTAACATAAACTCTGGACTTTGGGTGATAATGACATGTCAATGTAAAATCATCCCTGGTTAAAAAAAAAAAAAAAAGTACCATTCTAGGACAAAAAAGATGTGGTACATATATACAATGGAATACTACTCAGCCATAAAAAAGACTGAAATAATGCCACTGACAGCAACATGGATGGACCTAGAGTTTATCATACTAAGTGAAGTAAGTCAGAAAGAGAAAGACAAATACCATATGATATCACTTATCTGTGGAATCTAAAATATGGCACAAATGAACTTATCTACAAAATAGACTCACAGACATAGAGAACAGACTTGTGGTTGCCAAGGGGGTGGGGGTGGGGGAGGAGTGGACGGGAAGTTTGGGATGAGCAGATGCAAACTATTATATGTAGAATGGGTAACAACAAGGTCCTACTGTGTAGCATAGGGAACTATATACGATACCCCGTGATAAACCACAGTGGAAAAGAATATGAAAAAGTATATATATATACACGTATATATATGTGTGTGTGTATATATATATACGTGTTTATATATATATGTATGTATATATATAACTGAATCACTTTGCTGTACGGTAGAAAGTAGTGCAACATTGTAAGTCAACTGTACTTCGATAAAATAAATTTTTTAAAAAATGTATCACTCTGGTGAGGGACGTTGATAATGAAGGAGGCTATGCAAGTGTGCGGGCAAGAGGCAAATGGGAACTCAGTACTTCCTGCTCAGTTTTTCTGTGAACTTAAAACTGCTCTAAAAAATAAAGTCTAAAAATAAAAATCTGTAATGCAGCCTGCAGTTGGTTCTACCTCTGATTGGATTAAAGTGATCAGCTCCCTAGGAGAAGAGGTAAAGCCTCTCTGGAGGAAGAGTTTACCCCGAAGCCCTATAATTTTTAAAATACTATGTCTGGATCAAATTGGATCAAAATTTCCCAGGCATTCCAGGACACAGAAACAAGTACTAAAAACCATAAAGAGAAAGATAGTAATTGAACTCTACTTAATGCTCTGTGGTGACCTAACTGGGAAGGAAATCCAAAAAAAGAGGGGATATGTTTGTACATATAGCTGATTCACTGTGCTGTACAGTAGAAACTAACACAACATTGTAAAGCAACTGTACTCCAATAAAAATTAATTTTAAAAATTGCTGCAGCCACTGTGGAAAACAGTATGGAGGTTCCTCAAAAAACTGAAAATAGAGTTGCCATATGATCCAGAAATCTCACTCCTGGGCATATATCCAGACAAAACTATAATTTGAAAGGATCCATGCACTCCTATGTTCATAGCAGCACTATTTACAATAGCCAAGACATGGAAACAACCTAAATGTCCATTGACAGGTGAATGGATAAAGAAGATGTGGGACATATATACAATGGTTTACTACTCAGCCTTAAAAAAGAATGAAATAATGCCATTTGCAGCAACATGGATGGACCTAGAGATTATCATACTAAGTGAAGTAAGTCCGAAAAAGATAAATACCATATATTACTTACATGTGGAATCCAAAATATGACACAAATGAACTTATCTATGAAACAGAAACAGACTCACAGACATAGAGAACAAACTTGTGGTTGCCAAGGGGGGTGGAGGGGAATGGGTTGGAAGTTTGGCATTAGTAGATGCTAACTATTATACATAGAATGGATAAACAACAAGGTCTTACTGTACAGCACAGTATTCAATATCCTGTGATAAACCACAATGGAAAAGAATATGACAGAGAATGTATACATATGTATAACTGAATCACTTTGCTTTACAACAGAAATTAACACAACATTGTAAATCAAAAAGCAAACAAAGATAGAAAGACACATTGATCCAGATATTTTGCTTATCAAAAAACAGTTAAATTAAGTATGATTAATATGCTCAAGAAAAATAGATGAAAAGAATGTATATTATTAGTTAAAACTATAGATATGAACTGTGGAGTGCAACACTGTGCAGCTTGCAGGATTTTAGTTCCCTGACCAGGGATTGAACCCCAGGCTACTGCAGTGAAAGTGCTGAGTCCTAACCACTGGACAGCCGGGGAATTCCCATTATTCATGTCTGTATTTTCTGTATCTCTCCTTAACATATATAATCTCCATGAGGACAGGAGTTTGCTTTCTTCATTGCTGAATTCCCAGTGCCTAATAAAATGCCTGAACATAGTAGATGCTCAATAAATAGTTGTTGAATTAAAGAAAAAACTGTAGCTGGAATTTACCAAACTCTTTTTATGTGTGTGTGTATGTGACCAAACCAAGAACATTCTATAAGGGAAAGATTTTTATAACTCCACAACTTGCCTTCATAACTATGAGCCCTATTGTCACTTTCATCACCATCAATTTTTCCTGTTGTTAATAATTTGTCTCATCTTTTCCAAAATTACGTGGCTACAAACGTGAATGATTATTTTGTACCAAGCATTGTTCTAAGTGATTCTTTGATTTCTCACAGCAATCCTGTGAAAAAAGTACTATTATTGCTCTCACTTTACAAATGAGGAAACTGAGGTCCAAGGTAGTTAAACAAGTGTTTATGGTCACATGCCTAGTAAATGGCAGAGCTAGAATTTGAACTCAGATGGTCCGACTCCAGAGCCCTCACTTTTAATCACAACACTATATAGAGTATGCGTCTTGTACAACTACAGTAGCCATAGATAGTATATGTTTTGGTTAAAATGATGTAGAATCCTGACAGGTCAAATTATTTAGGTCACCAAAATGTTCTTCTGTTTTCTCATAGCCCCAAACCATGAGAATGTGAGAGTTCCAATTTAACCTAAACTGAATAGAGATGTATTTTTGAATCCACGCTGCCCAATAATGCCTGTCTAAAATACAAAAGACCAAGAAGAAATATGTCTAATTTTAAGTAGAAGAAAAATAGAAAATAAAAACAAGTATGTGAAATTTGACCAAAAATAGTACCCAATACTAACCACCACCTAAGTTATTTTTGTAAACCTTTGCCTGGACATGCTCTAATTATTATAATTGCAACCTGTGAATTCTTAGCTGCAGAGCTACAGTTAATTCACTTATCCCACCTGTGGGTAGATAACTTTGACAGAAAATCCCACCACGTACATAGGTCTCCACTCTTTCCAGCAGTACTCCCTGAAGAAGCCAAGTCTTCATTCTCTAATACACGCTGCTCTTATTGATAGACACACATACCTGGTTTTCCATCTTACCAGGTAAGCATTTAAGAAGTGTATTTGAAAGGAAGGTGGACTGCACACAGGAAATCCCTCCCTGTCTCCCGCACTCCTTTTCCCAACAATGTCTTTTCACTGACAGAAAAATCTACCATTAGATTTGATTTCTCCAAATCTTCTATACAGATAAACATTGGTCATCATTTTCATGGTAGTATGAATTAATGAAATGACTCAATCTCGTGGGCAGCTAGCTGTGATCAGGGGCATAAAGAAGTTAGAGTTTTGACTGGGATGCAGTAAGCACAAGTCATGACAATTTTGAACATAAACTACAGGGTTGTTGTCATTTTCTTAATCACTCAAAATGAAAACAATAATGTAATGCACCTCATAGAACTGAAGTGAAGACTGCATGAGATTAATGAGCATAAATATGCTTAAGATAATATTACGCACACAGTAGGGGGTTAACAAATGATGACTTTTATAATTAATTATAATGATTTTGGAGATAATGGAGAAATGTTTTAAAATCAAATATATTTTAAAAGAATTGGCAAGATGGTTACGGCAGTAGGTCTGAATAAAGTTTAATGAAAGAATAAAATTAACCCCTCCATTCACCGTCCAAGATCAGTTTTGCTGCTTTGGATGATGTATGAAAGACTAGGAAGCATCTTGTGATCTAACTGTTTAGCATACAGACCTAACTATTCATAGCTTTACAAGTCTATTTAATATATTTAAGAAATTCTGTGGAATCAAAATGTAAAGTTTCTCTCTCCATTTATTGAGTGGCTCATCATCTCTCCATATGTCTATTTGCTTGTGAACAAAATACTCACCTAACATAATGCCCACCCACACAAGGTCAGGTGCACTCTTGTTTTTCTCATGTGAAAATTATCTTCCTAACAGTATCCACAGGATGTGTCCATTGAGCTATTGAGCTATATTTCCCAATAATAGTAGTGGATTGCACATATAAACTCCAGCATTTTCTCATTGAGTTCCTTTTGTGACCAGAAACTCGTTAAGAGATTTTATAGGTGCCATTTGGATGCAGATCAAAAATAAGCTGTCTCCCGGGATGCAAGAACTCAGGGGCTGCAAGAACTCAGGAGTTGCCTCGTTAGTGCTTTGCTCTAACCAACCTTCTCAGGGTAATTTCCCCCGGGGGCTAGTTTTCTGGTTAGCCTTGTGGAGGATTTGTTTACTCAGTCACCTGAGAAGTATGTATATTTATGAATTAGTATGACTGGAGAAAATGATCTGAAGAGGCAGAAGCCTCTGTTCAAATTAGGAGACCATGCGGGGTGACAGGCCTGGCTGGAGTCCTCGATGAATCATCGATCATTGGTTAGTGGCCCTACCGCTTGCCAGCTGTTTGATCTTACGTCATTCACAGGCATCTTCCCTTTTCTCAAAAGATAAACAATACCGGTAGAGTGGAGGTTTTCTAAAATCCCTTTCTATTAATCTTACCTACGGAAGAGAAAATTGAAATTGAAGATTTTTTGTTTCTTATTAAGAGAAGCCACTTTCAAAGGCTGAGATGATAGCTACCTGTGTGGAGATAAAAGATTTTAATAAAATTAAAATACACAGACTAGTGGAAATAAAATCAAAGTCAACTAATTTTCTCAAGAATCACTCTCAAGTGTACCTTCAATGTCAAATGAATTGCCCACACAAATACAGTCAACTGATTTTTACAAAGGCAATTCAAAGGATAGTTTTTAAACAGTGCTGTAACTATTGGACATCCATATGCAAAAATAAATAAAACTAGACAAAGACCTTATACATTTCACAAAAGTTAACTCCAAATGGATCATAGGAGGTGGCGCATAACTCCTTATTCCTTATGTGTGGGCTACAAATAGCAACTTCTTTCCAAAGAGTACAGTATGGAAAGGGGGAAAAAAGAATAACTTCATGGTGGAAAAACTTGACAAACACTACCTCAGCTAAGTGATCCAGATTAACAACAGCTATGTCACGTGGATAGCATATACTCCTGATACAATTGCTGAGAACTGTGCTTTGCCTCTTTGATCATCTTCCATAAAACCCATAATCCCACTCTAATCATAAGGAAAAATCAGACAAGTCCCAATTGAGAGACCCAGAAAATACTTGGCCAATGGGAGTTCCCTGGTGGCCTCATGGTTAGGATTCCTGGCTTTTCCTGGCTTTCACTGCCATGGCCCAGGTTCAATCCCTGGTCGGGGAACTGAGATCCTGCAAGCCACACCACGTGGCCAAAAAAAACCCAAAAGTTGGAAAAAAATAACACCTGGCCAATACTTCTCACAATTGTCACCAAAAACAAGGAAAGTCTAAGAAACTGTCATAGCCAAGACACGATGACTAAATGTAATGTTATATCCTGGGTGGAACCCTGGAACAGAAAAAGAACATTAGATAAAAACAAAGGAAATCTGAATAAAGAAAGGACTTTGGTTAATAATAATAATAATGCATCAATATTAGTTCATAATTGTGTTATATGTATCATACTAATGTAAAATGTTAATAATAGGAGAAATTGGGCGTGGGGTATATGGAACTCTCTGTACTATCCTTGCAATTTTTTGTAAATCTTAAACTATTCTAAATTAAAAGTTCATTTAAAAGAATTATATGAACTTTTTGTGTATTTTCAGCAAAATGTTCACACCAATAGTATTGCTTTGAATTTTTTTCCTCTCTCCTTCCTTCATAGGGAATGATACAGCTGCTGCATAATACAATCCCACACTTTACTATTACTTGGTCCTTTGAGGATCTTTCCATTTTGGAAATAAGTTGCGCCCATAGAACTACATCTTTGAAGGTAAAATACCACCAACCGAAAAGAAGGGGAAGAACAACTCACTTTGTGTGAGTATTTTACCCACAAAACAGTAACAACCACAAACTATCAGGTTACTAGTAAGAAAAAAACATCCTTAGGAGCCCCACTGGTTCCGGGATGATCTTATTTTGTAAAATTAAATTATATGGAGTGTGCCAAAAGAGGCAAAAACTACAGCAGGCTGGATTTTTTATAGCACTGTTTGTTAGTTAATCCCGCCTTATACTTTGATTTGCTGCCTGTTAAAATGTTTCCCGGGAATGTGGTCTGGCACATGCCCTGCTATGCTGAGGGTTCAGAAATTTGCATTTTGGTCCTGATTTACCCACCAACAACTGAACCTCCATTTTTTCCCACGTATAAATGTGGAGCTGGGTTGAGCTGGCCTCTAAGGCCTCTTCCTGTCTTGTGACTCTAGACATAAGAGTAACTTATTACCTCTGACTGACACAGTATCATGGATTTGTTTTCCAGGTTACCTGGCCTCACCTGGCACACAGCGGGGTCCTGAGGGATGAGAGTGTAGGATGGGTCAGAAAAAAAAAATAGCAGAAGTTTAATGTAGAAAAGGAGTCTTAGAAGGGATCTGATTCCTGGTATTTGAAGAACGGTCATGTAGGAAGGGATAGCAGGCGTGTTTGGCAGAATTCCAGAGAACCCAGGGCCAACAGACGTGGAGGAGTGGCCTACATATGACGCAGTGTAACCCTTGAGGGGTGGTGGCCTCAGTCACAGAAGTCCCAGAGGAGAGGGGCTCCCTGGAGCAGTAATGACTCCTGGGAGGCTGAGGAGGCAAGTTCCCGCTCACCTGGTTGGGTGCTTTTTAGAATTGTCTTGCTTCCCTTCCCCACCTCATCCCTTTCCTCCCAATGCGCCCACCTCCACCCAGGTTCTGATACCCAGCCCTGCAATGGTTTCTACTACAAATATTTTGTGTCTGTCAAGTGTTTGGTGCAGAGAAAAAAGAGGAGCGGCACGGGTCCAGATCATTTAAAAGCCCCTTGCCATGCTGAACAGAAAGCATTTCTGTAGCTACAACAGAAAGCGTCAGCTCCGCATGGCTTCCCCCCTCAGCAGTCGTCCTGTTCCCTCAGCAGCCCCTCTTCTTTCCAAGTCACCATCATATCCCTGTGTAATATCTCCCTTCACAACACAACACATTGTTTCATAATGAAGGCAATTTCACCACGCTTGGAATTAGCTCTTATTGGTGTTTTTAAATGCTTAAAATTCCTACACATTTTAACCCAGCTACCTAGGAGATCTATGTAAGAAGTCTCCCTTAAATTCACAACTTCCTCTTTTTTTTTTTTTTTTTTTTTTTTGCCGGGAAAGGCCTGTATTGCCAAACTGCAACACTGGAATCCAGAGAAGCTCATTTCTCCGCTCATTTGGAAACCCCGAGGCACTGAGTACGCATACCGATTTTCCATCCCTTAAGTGATGTATTGGTTGAAAGCCACAATGCATTATAGACGGGCGTTCCTGGAACAATGGCTTTTTCTCCAAGACCACAGTTCTCTTCCAGGACATCACTGAAAATGAGAAGAGCACAAACATATGCTCGGTGGGGCCGCCTTCCAGAGGAGTCCTGCTTTTCACATTTTCCCTAACAACTCAGAAAACAAGCACTCGCAGAGGAAGGACATAATCTGAAACGTTTCTTTCTAATTCCCTCCTGCTCAGAACAAACCTTGAGATCACCATTTTGCAGCCTACCATGGAAAACACAGTCTTATCATAGAATGTACACGTCAAAGTACAGCACTTTTTTATTTCTATAGCACAAGTTGAGTACCTGTTTCACAGTTTATCAGTTCCATTGATAATGAGAACAATATAAGCAACTGTCTAGCTTCTGAGTCACATGATATTTGATTATTGTTCTTTTCCCAGACAAAGATACCAAGTAGTAAAATTAAGGGCCCAGTGACTAATGACAAGCTACATTATCTCTAAGTAGGTTTCAGACTAAGTTTATCAGGGGTTACCTGTGTCTGACCAGCCACCCCAGCTGCCAAGTACTCACTGCTGTGGCAGGCTGTTCCTCTATTTAATCCCCTCCAGGGGCCCTTTCTCAGGAGGGTATAACCGAGAGAACCCACCACGGCCACTAGGGTGCTTCCCCTGTATGTAACATCGACCTCTGTTGTTGTTCTTATCCCATTTCATGGAAATCATCTGTTCACATATCTGTCCTGCACACTAGATTGTGAACTCTTTGAGGACTTATGTCTTATTTATCTCCAGAGTTTCAGTGCCTAGAGCAAAATAACTGTTCAATGTGTGTTTGTTGAGCCAGTGAACAAAACAATGAATGGCCATCAATTAGGCCCAGTGGTTAAAAAGATGCACTCTGGTGGCAGATGTCTGTGGTTTTCAGTTCTGGCTGCCCCACTTTTCAACTGTGAGACATGACACAATTAACCCATCTGTGCCTCAGTTAATCTGTTAAGTGGGGTTAATAATAGAACTCCCTGCATAGGTTTGTTGAGTAGTGTGTATGAAGCATGTAGGAAAATGCAGGCACACTAATGTTTAATACCTGTTCACTGTGGTTGATATCGTCATTAATATGATTATTATTACTAGGCAACAATAATACCGCTACTAATATTGGAATAATTCCTGACACGGGTTCATGGTTCTTTACGTCAGAGCCTTTGACAGTAAGGAGGCAAGCCAGATATATTCCACATGGTGGACGGACAGCTGAGTGATGTTTGAAATGCACTATGTCATCTGTGAACAAAATGTAGCTAATATTGGGCAAGTACTTCCTATGAGCCAGGCATGTATTAGATGTCTTATATATGTGACCTCTTTTTTTTTCAATAGAGTTAGAAGTTTTAGCTTCACAACAAAATTGAGGGGAAGGTACGGAGATTTCCAGTTTACCCCCTGCTCCCACACATGCGTAGCCTCCCCAATTATCAACATCCCCAGCTAGAGTGGTACATTTGTTACAACTGATGAACCTGCACTGACACATCACAATCACCTAAAGACTATAGCTTACACTTGGGTTCACTCTTGGTGTTGTACATTCTGTGGGTTTGGACAAATGTTTCCATCATTATAGTATCCTACAGAGTAGTTTCACTGTGCTAAAAATCCACCGTTATGTGACCTCTTTTCATTTCCGAAACAACTATAAGAACAATTATTCTTCTCCCCATTTTTAAAAGATGAGAAAAATGAGGCTTGGAGAGGTTAAACAATTTACTAAAGATTATACATTAACCAGTGGATTATCTGGCCCCAGAGCCCATGAGCTTTCTGTTCCTGGTTGCTTCCCAATGGAACAAGCAGAGAGCAGATGAATCACAGGAGTATGATTAATGCTCCCTAGAGCAGCGTCCAATTTATGAGGACATAAGCCAGTGTCACCAGGCCTCTTCAGCCTGTGGTGCTGATGAGGTCCCAGGAACAGTAACATACAAATCATGGTGGTTCTTAGGCCTCCTTCCAGCCCTGAATGAAGCCCCTTGGATATATCTCTGGGAGTTGAAGTACACAATTCTTTGAAAAAAATATTTTAATGAAAATCATTATTAAATTATTACGCAGTCATAATCAAATAATAACGCACAACATTCCCCCAAGGTGTGTGAACTACACTCTGCCCAGCTACAGAACTCGAAGGATGGACTTCATATATTCTAACCCTTGGTCAGCCACAGCTCATTTCCCAAAGAGGCATTGATGTAACTGGGTGTTTTTAAACCACGACATTGTTTTTAAATCACTACAACCATCAAGTTGTAAATACTATTATCTTCATCTTAGGGGTGAAGAAACGGCATTTTTGAGAGTTAAATGCCTTGTCTAAAGTACTATAGTTAATAAGGAGCGGAGTAGGATTGAAACTCGGATTTGCAGCTTCCACACTGACTCTCTGACAACCAGTTCTTAGCCAGTTACTGTGGAAAAGCTTTGTGACAGGCACTGTGCTAAGGGCTAGAGGTGGAAAAGTGAGTAAGACATAGTTCCTACCCTTGTTGGGGAGACTGACCTATGAATAATTATAATAATATGTAAATATGGTGGTAGAAGATATACATAAAATACCACTGGAACACATGGAATTCTTTAAAAGGATGTGACATTTGAGCTGGGTGTTGGAGGGTGAGTAGGAGTTTGCCCAGAAAGGGAAGTACGTTGTAAGCAGACGGCAAGCCTTGTGCGTGGAGTGTGCGGGAATCAGGTGGAGTGATTTCTTGATTCACGCTGCATTTTAAAAGGTGAGACATTTTAAATTATGTTATTCATGACACAATACGAATAAAACTTGCAAAAGTGTCCTTTTAAACATGTCTACTCGGTAAGTCCTAAAATATATGTAACTAATTAAAGTCACTCAAGACTGGTGTATTTTAGGACTATTATCTTGCCTTTTTTGTCCTTAGTTTAGCTCAGTGATTCTTGGTTGGGGCCATTTTGAACCCAGGGGCCATTTGGGAATGTCTGAAAACAGTTTTGGATGTTACAGCTTGGTGGAGGAGGGAGGTGCGACTGGAATCTTGTGAACAGAGGCCAAAGATACTGCTGAACATCCTGCAGTGCGCAGGCTAACCCCTACAGCAAAGAATTATCCTGCCCCAAATGTCAGCTGTGCTGAGGTTGAGAATCCCTGCTTATCTGCTTGGGAAGCCATGATTCTGTCTCAGACTACCAGCCAAGTGCAGGGCAAGAGCCCCGCTGAACCAAACCACAGACGTTGAAATTTCAGAGGAATCGGCACCAGAGCTCATGAGCCCGCTTTTGCTTCACAACCTGGCGGAAAGCCTGCTCTGCATTATCTGGGTAAAGAGAGGGCACGGAGAAGACATACAAAAGCGGGCGGGTCAGGGGTCCTGAGAACCCATGGTATCGCTTAAAAATCAATTCACTAATGGTTACCTAATAAACAGAACCACCAAGCTAAGTGCTAAAGGCCCTGGCTCTTCCTGTGAAGTGACACAAGAGCCAACAATTTTTTTTTCTGTGTTGTTCTGTCTTTCCTCTGTTTACTTAATAATGGCAACAGTCCACGTTACTGAGCACTCACCGGGTACCCAGCACTGTGCCAACTGCTTTTTGTGAACTCTCTAACTGAACCTTTCCCCAGGGCACTATTATTTCCAGAGTGTACATTTTCTCCTGCTAGAGATTTATCCTTGTTATGAGAGGAAATACTGAAGACATTCCACAAAGAGGGCAGTTATACCGCCCAAGAAACAACATGTGGGTATCAGTTTTCACAGGACAAGGCCGGAGAGAAAACCCAGTCATCAGACCAGCAAAGTTCAATGAGCGGTTACTGAGGACCTCTACCTGTCAGGTTGCTGCCGTTTACTCAGAAGGCTCTTACCCTTAAGGAGCTTGCGGAGAAAAAAATGTCTTTATGTCAGCTTCTATTCCATCAAAGTTCACATTTAGATATCCTTATAATAGCTGAACCACTTACATTCCTCAATGATTTCAGGCAAGCAAAGTGTTATCCTATAAGCAAAGACATGACGTTTCAGGGAACTTGGCTTACGCCAGGCCCAGTGCTGGGGTTCAAGCGGAAGGAGTTTAGTTGTAAGACTTGCGTTGTTTGAGAGCCTTATTTAGGGCAAAAGGAGGCTAGAGTAGAGGAGAACAACCTAGAAGGAAAGCATAATGGCCTTACCCAAAGTCCCCTCTGCAGACTAGTCTCAGCCCTATAGAGCCGTGATTTTCAAATGTTTTTGTCCTTGACTCCAGTAAGAAATGTGTTTTACCTGCTCCCAGCTAAAGTGTCATAAAACACTATTTACACTTTCTATATGTGACCCGCTGATATTTTCTGTTCTGATTCCACTTCACTTTCTTTAATTCTGATCTTGAGCTAGCAGGTGAGCACACGTCCTGCTTTGTCCAGGGCAGTTCCAGTTGACGCCTCTTGTCCCCACGTAGTTATTGATAACTCCCTCCTTACTCACTAAATTGGTTTCACAGCCCATCAGCTCCCGTTTGGAAAAATCCTGCTATAGAGAAAGGAGCCTCAAGCAACAGGTGAAGGAACTGTTTTCACAAAGAGAAAGAGCTGCCTCAGGGCAGAGATGGCAAAAAAGAAACAGCTTAGCAGGGGGCTGCCTTCTCCCAATTTCTAACCCAAGGTCTGGGGCGTCCGAGACCCACCCCTTTCTCAGGGCTCAGGCAGCCAGGACTGAGGTGGGATGTCGCCCCCAAGTGGTTTCTTATGGGGCAAGAGAAGAATCATTGCCTTCACCCAGAGACTCATTGAGAAACTAAAGAAAGCTAAGGAAGGGACTTGGGGCCTATAATGTGCAGGTTGGGACAATAATCCAGTAACATTGAGTTATTTCTGATAATGCTTAAACCCAGGGTTTGAAGGAATTAGTTACCATTAATTTTCATAACTATCTAACCAAAATATGCTAGAAATAAATGATAGTTGCTTAACAAGGTTGCTTATTCTTAATAAGCTACTCAAAAGCAAAGTAACAAACACCCCAAATTTTGTTTCCTCCAACTTTAAAAAAAATTTTGCTTAGAGGTACAAACTTTCCAATAGCTATCCTGTGAATAACATTTAAATTTGAAATGAACAGCATTAAAAAAAGTAAACATTAAAAAAAATATTATCTCCTATGGAAAAGGAAACTTTTCATTACTTCAAACTGCTTTGGATATTCATTTATTTAACTCCTTCTCCCAATTTCCCAGTCTTAAAATATATTTGAAATGAGTGAAATTATACAGAATTTGTTATGATGCAGTAATTCAGGAGGAAGTATCTGATCCACGTTCTCCCCAAATACTGTATTCTTATCAACAAAAGAGTCGTTTTCACCACATTTTTAAAAAGTGATTTCACATTTCTGCTTGAAGTTACTTATAACAAAATATGTCAATCCTTTGTCTCCTGAAAGTATTTGTTTTAAAATTCCCATTGCCGCTTCCCTCTCCTCAAAAGTCTTATTTAAGAAAACAGAAAAGCATTCTCAAGGTCGGTTGGTAACAAATGGAATTTCCAGGCTGGTTTTAGTTGCTGCTGCCGCTTCTGGGCATGGCTCTAGCAGTGTCTCAACATAAGCCCAGCGATGGCTGTTCACACATCCTTCTCATGTACTGTGCTCAGCTGTGGGCTCCAGACAACAGACAGCTTCTGGCTCTTTTTAGCTTTCCAGGCAAGAGTCCAAAAACAACTTGTTAAAATAGGCGTTTTCAGAAAGATAGAAATGAAAGAGCTACAGTCCTGATCAAATGCTTTGAAACATCTTCTATACCCTTGGGTCCCTCCTCTAGAATACCAGGCTTGCTTTGGAAATGATGAGCTGGACCTTTATTGTCAACATTCCGAAGGGATGCAAGGATGCATGTTCTATGATACTTCACTGGCATAAGCCTAGATGCTGGTTAATGTAGATCAGATTCAAATAGCCCAGGGAACCAACTCTGGTAAACATCCTTGAGACCATATGCCTGGCTACTTCATTCCTTCTGTGGCTCCTCTTGAAGCTCTTTCTTCATTGGGCATCCAGCATAGCTCTTTGGCCTG
Source organism: Eschrichtius robustus (assembly GCF_028021215.1). Lineage (NCBI taxonomy): Eukaryota > Metazoa > Chordata > Mammalia > Artiodactyla > Eschrichtiidae > Eschrichtius > Eschrichtius robustus. Next base: position 132,627,583 of record NC_090827.1, read on the forward strand.
GATTTCTCCCACCTCTCTGACCGCTCCGTCTCTTTTACTGGGTCCTCCTCATTTCCCCACACTCTGACCATGGAGTGCATTAGGTCCAGTCTTTGGTTTGGTTCGGTTTTTTTTTTTTTTTTCTTACCTACTCTCACTCCTAAGTGATCTCACTCATTCTCACCACACTTACTAAGCCATCTCATTCATTCTCATGGCTTCAAATGCCATCTAAATGCTAATGATTCCCAAATGCATAACTCTGAAGCCTTCCATGGTCTCCAGGCTCAATATCTGGTTGCTGACTGGATGTCCAACAGGATTCTCAAGCTTATCTTTTCTTGGCCGCGCTGCGTGGCATGCGGGATCTTAGTTCCCCAGCCAGGGATCAAACCTGCGCCCCCTGCAGTGGAAGCGTGGAGTCTAAACCACTGGACCGCCAGGGAAGTCCCAGGCATCTCAAGCTTAATGTGTCCGCTACTGAGTTCCCACTATTGCTCCCATCTCTCAGGCTGCTCCTTGCACTGTCTCCTCCATCTCGATGGATGGCGACCCCAACTTCCCAGGTGCTCAGGCCAAGAACCTTGGAGCCGTCCATCACACCGCTCTTCCTCTCACATTCTGTATCATCAGATCTGGTTGTCCCTGTCTTAAACTGTAGCAAAATTTGACTCACCCGGTATTGCCACATTACACAATTCTAAGAGGCCCCTCTGACATTGAATGTATTGTGACAGGTGCCTCTGGGAGCCTGCTCTGTAAGATCACCCCCACTGTCACCATCCTGGTCTCACCATCACCATCTCTTGCTAGTTGGGTAGCAGCCTCGTCACTGGCACCTCTGCTTCCACCTTTCCCCCTTTGGTCTGTCCTCAGTGATGCCACAGAGATTCTGGTAAAACATATATCATATCACTTCTCACCTCAAAACCTCCTGTGGTTTCTCAGTTTATTCTGAGTAAAGGCAAACGTTTTACAATGACCTCTAAGACCTTACATAGTATGGTCACCTACCACCAGTCTGACCTCATCTACCAATTCTCTGCTTCCTTCTCTCTGCCCTTGGCATGCTGATCACCTCACTGTGCCTTGAGCATGCCAAGAAAACTCCTGCCATAGGCCAGGGCACTTTCTGCTCCGCCTGCCCGCAATGATCTCACCCTAAATTGCTCTCTTCCTTTAGATTTCAAATGTCACTGCTTGGTGAGGCCTGCCCTGGCCACCCTATCTAAAATTGTAACCTTCCCATCCCTTTGCCTCCCTGCCTTATTTTTTTTTTTTTTTTATCAGCACATATCACTATCTAAAGTTTTGCGGGGATAGGGTATCATCCTCCAGGATCCTGCAATAAACATTGGACATCAGATGACTTCTGTGGTGCTGTGTTCCCCAGTAGGCAGAATCCACGAGCCCAGGAATCGAGGGATGGAAGCAGAAACGGCCCGTTTACTATCACTCCCAGTGAGCTATCGATACTTGGAGAATTTTTGCTTCCTGTCTTGTTAACTCTGGGTTCTGTGGGTTTAGAGATCGTGGTTCACAAAGGGGAAAGAGTTCCCCCAGGGGACACAGCAAGAGCCCCATAAGCTACAGCTGACTCTTGGGCGTTTCAGGCCCCTCTTGCCAAGAGACCAGCAGACGAGAGATAGAGAACCAACCTAGCTGGGACAACTGACCCCAATCATCAGGAGGAGGTAACAGCTACTGCTACACAATGGGCCCAGGGAGGAAAATGTCAACATTTGGTGATTCATTTAGGAACCTCCACATACTCCCTCACTGAATTTTGATGGTAAACAGACAAGTATATGAGCCATGGCCTGAGAAGGGCACGGTTACCAGCGGCAAAATCATGATGCTAGGGCGGCCACAGAGACCAGTGGAGATGCGGAGAGTGACAGCAATCTAGAATGGATCATACGGGAGCGAGACAGTGGATTTTGGTTGCAGCCCTGAGACCAATGGCAGCAACAGGTGCTGTTGTTCACATCCACCAATCTTCTTCTCATAAGTTTCCCCAGGAAAAGAAGCCCATCAAAATCCTGAATGATATGCTCCCAGAACTTTCATAATGAAATGACTCTGAGCGGCACAAGGGGAAGACTTTAGTGGAGGTCATGATGTGCCACCCAGATACCCTTTGGGACAAAAGGACTTATTCCCCCAGCAGTTGAGAGTGCAGTCAGCAGAGGTGACTCCACTGTCAGTTCCCTGGGGGAACTGCCTCAGCTGAAAAGAGTTGCCTTGCCCAAGATTATGCCCCCTTAGAAAGCCCACATCCAAGACTGGTTAATGTAGTATAAAGGTTCCACCCCCGCCTCCCATCTCAACTTGGGACAACTCTGAAAGGCCAGACCAGCTTCAGAGCTCCCTGTGAGGCTGGCTGAGTCCTTTCTCCAGAATGCATTGCAGTCCAACTTTCCTCCCTGCCCAATCATGCTTTCTTCCCTTCCCTTCCCTTCCTTTCCCTTCCCTTCCACAAGTATAGACCCCAGGGGTTCTCCTTAAACTTCCTGCATACTAATCTCCATCTCAGATTCTTCTTCCAAGAGAACCCAACCTACTGTCCCTTGAAACCCAGGCATCTTGACTACTGCACAATCCCTTAAAATTGTACCTGGAAAACCAGTTCATTTGACAATGTACTATATATCTGTACACTGAGCTTATATGTGGGTTTTCTCTAAAATTCTTAGTGGAAAAGGAAGAATACCAAAATATTAGAACCTACATGTCTGTATTTATTAAAAAATAAAATTTAAGAAAGGATTTTGCTGAAAATAATCAAGGGCTATAGACTCCAGCTACACTTGCTCTTTCATGACTAATATATTAAAGATATAATAGATACACTATATCAAGGACCATCTACCATTGCTCATGGATAGGTAAAATTGCCTGATAAGATTTCACTGGCATGCATAAAATGGAACGAAATTGGTCATTTATAGAGACATGGATGGATCTAGAGACTGTCATACAGAGTGAAGTAAGTCAGAAAGAGAAAAAAAATATCGTATATTAACGCATATACGTGGAACCTAGAAAAATGATACAGATGAACCAGTTGGCAGGGCAGAAATAGAGACACAGATGTACAGAACAAATGTATGGACACCAAAGGGGGAAAGTGGTGGGGGGGGGGCGGTGGGATGAACTGGGAGACTGGGATTGACACATATACACTAATATGTATAAAATGGATAAATAATAAGAATGTGCTGTATAAAAAAATAAATTAAATTAAATTAAAAAAAAACAAGATTTCACTGGCATGTCACACAGCTATTGCTAACTTATGTTGCTATAATAAATAACCTCCAAATCTCAGTGGCTAACAAAAGAGATTTGTTTCTCACTCATAATGGTACACTGTAGCTCTGTTTCACATGATTCTCTCACTCCAGGATCCACATTAAAGGAGATGCCCCTCACTGGGGTATGTTGTTCTCATAGCAGAGGGAAAGAGCAACGGAAAAACCACAGGATGGCTCTTACAGTATCTTCCTGAATGAGGCATATGTTACTCAGGCTCACAGCTCATTGGCTGAAAAAAGTTATGTGGCCAAGCCTGACAAATACAACTCCTTCCCCAGGGAGGGATTTTGTAGAAATAAATCCACTAAAGAGGGGCAGGCACCAGAGGGCAGACAGCAGAAGCAAGAAGAAGTACAATCCTGCAGCCTGTGGAACAAAAACCACATTCACAGAAAGATAGACAAGATGAAAAGGCAGGGAGCTATGTACCAGATGAAGGAACAAGATAAAATCCCAGAAAAACAACTAAATGAAGAGGAGATAGGCAACCTTCCAGAAAAAGAATTCAGAATAATGATAGTGAAGATGATCCAGGACCTCGGAATAAGAATGGAGGCAAAGATTGAGAAGATGCAAGAAATGTTTAACAAAGACCTAGAAGGATTAAAGAACAAATAAACAGAGATGAACAATACAATAACTGAAATGAAAAATACACTAGAAGGAATCAATAGCAGAATAACAGAGGCAGAAGAACGGATAAGTGACCTGGAAGACAGAATGGTGGAATTCACTGCTGCAGAACAGAACAAAGAAAAAAGAATGAAAAGAAATGAAGACAGCCTAAGAGACCTCTGGGACAACACTAAATGTAACAACATTCGCATTATAGGGGTCTCAGAAGGAGAAGAGAGAGAGACAGGACCCAAGAAAATTTGAAGAGATTATAGCTGAAAACTTCCCTAACATGGGAAAGGAAATAGCCACCCAAGTCCAGGAAGTGCAGAGAGTCCCATATAGGATAAACCCATGGAGAAACACGCCGAGACACAAAGTAATCAAATTGGCAAAAACTAAAGACAAAGAAAAACTATTGAAAGCAGCAAGGGAAAAACGACAAATAACATACAAGGGAACTCCCATAAGGTTAATAGCTGATTTCTCAGCAGAAACTCTACAAGCCAGAAGGGAGTGGCATGACATATTTAAAGTGATGAGAGGGAAGAACCTACAACCAAGATTACTCTACCCGGCAAGGATCTCATTCAGATTCGATGGAGAAATCAAAAGCTTTACAGACAAGCAAAAGCTAAGAGAATTCAGCACCACCAAACCAGCTCTACAACAAATGCTAAAGGAACTTCTCTAAGTGGGAAACACAAGAGAAGAAAAGGACCAACAAAAACAAACCCCAAACAATTAAGAAAATGGTCATAGGAACATACAAACTGAAAGTGAGTGGATGGAAAAAGATATTCCATGCAAATGTATATCAAAAGAAAGCTGGAGTAGCAATACTCATATCAGATAAAATAGACTTTAAAATAAAGAATGTTACAAGAGACAAGGAAGGACACTACATAATGATGAAGGCATCAATCCAAGAAGAAGATATAACAATTATAAATATATATGCTCCCAACATAGGAGCACCTCAATACATAAGGCAATTGCTAACAGCTATAAAAGAGGAAATTGACAGTAACACAATAATAGTGGAGGACTTTAACACCCCACTTACAGCAATGGACAGATCATCCAAACAGAAAATTACTAAGGAAACACAAGTATTAAATGACACAATAGACCAGATAGATTTAATTGATATTTATAGGACATTCCATCCAAAAACAGCAGATTACACTTTCTTCTCAAGTGCACATGGAACATTCTCCAGGATAGATCACATCTTGGGTCACACATTAAGCCTCAGTAAATTTAAGAAAATTGAAATCGTATCAAGCATCTTTTCAGACCACAACACTATGAGATTAGAAATCAATTACAGGGGAAAAAAACGTAAAAAACACAAACACATGGAAGCTAAACAATACGTTACTAAATAACCAAGAGATCACTGAAGAAATCAAAGAGGAAATCAAAAAATACCTAGAGACAAATGACAATGAAAACATGACGATCCAACACCTATGGGATGCAGCAAAAGCAGTTCTAAGAGGGAAGTTTATAGCTATACAAGCCTACCTAAAGAAACAAGAAAAATCTCAAGTAAACAATCTAACCTTACACCTAAAGGAACTAGAGAAAGAAGAATAAACAAAACCCAAAGTTAGTAGAAGGAAAGAAATCATAAAGACCAGAGCAGAAATAAATGAAATAGAAACAAAGAAAAGAATAGCAAAGATCAATAAAACTAAAAGCTGGTTCTTTGAGAAGATAAACAAAATTGATAAACCATTAGCCAGACTCATCAAGAAAAAGAGGGAGAGGACTCAAATCAATAAAATTAGAAATGAAAAAGGAGAAGTTACAACAGACACCGCAGAAATACAAAGCATCCTAAGAGACTACTACAAGCAACTCTATGCCAATAAAATGGACAACCTGGAAGAAATGCACAAATTCTTAGAAGGGTATAACCTTCCAAGGCTGAACCAGGAAGAAACAGAAAATATAAACAGACCAATCACAAGTAATGAAATTGAAACTGTGATTAAAAATCTTCCAACAAACAAAAGTCCAGGACCAGATGGCTTCACAGGGGAATTCTATCAAACATTTAGAGAAGACCTAACACCCATCCTTCTCAAACTCTTCCAAAAAATTGCAGACGAAGGAACACTCCCAAACTCACTCTATGTTTCTACCATCACCCTGATACCAAAACCAGACAAAGATACTACAAAAAAAGAAAATTACAGACCAATATCACTGATGAATATAGATGCAAAAATCCTCAACAAAATACTAGCAAAACAGAATCCAACAACACATTAAAAGGATCATACACCATGATCAAGTGGGATTTATCCCAGGGATGCAAGGATTCTTCAATATATGCAAATCAATCAATGTGATACACCATATTAACAAATTGAAGAAGAAAATCTATATGATCATCTCAGTAGATGCAGAAAAAGCTTTTGACAAAATTCAACATCAATTTATGATAAAAACTCTCCAGAAAGTGGGCATAGAGGGAACCTACCTGAACATAATAAAGGCCATATATGACAAGCCCACAGCAAACATCATTCTCAATGGTGAAAAACTGAAAGCATTTCCTCTAAGATCAGGAAAAAGACAAGGGTGTCCATGCTTACCACTATTATTCAGCATAGTTTTGGAAGTCCTAGCCACGGCAATCAGAGAAGAAAAAGAAATAAAAGGAATACAAATCGGAAAAGAAGAAGTAAAACTGTCACTGTTTGCAGATGACATGATACTATACATAGAGAATCCTAAAGATGTCACCAGAAAACTACTAGAGCTACTCAATGAATTTGGTAAAGTTGCAGGATACAAAATTAATGCACAGAAATCTCTTGCATTCCTATACACTAATGATGAAAAATCTGAAAGAGAAATTAAGGAAACACTCCCAATTACCATTGCAACAAAAAGAATAAAATACCTAGGAATAAACCTACCTAGGGAGAGAAAAGACCTGTATGCAGAAGACTATAAAACACTGATGAAAGAAATTAAAGATGATCCAAACAGATGGAGAGATATACCATGTTCTTGGATTGGAAGAATCAATATTGTGAAAATGACTATACTACCCAAAGCAATCTACAGAGTCAATGCAATCCTTATCAAATTACCAATGGCATTTTTTATGGAACTAGAACAAAAAATCCTAAAATTTGTATGGAGACACAAAAGATCCCGAATAGCCAAAGCAGTCTTGAGGGGAAAAAACGGAGCTGGAGGAATCAGACTCCCTGACTTCAGACTATACTACAAAGCTACAGTAATCAAGACAATATGGTACTGGCACAGAAACAGAAATATAGATTAACGGAACAGGATAGAAAGCCCAGAGATAAACCCACGCACCTATGGTCAACTAATCCATGACAAAGGAGGCAAGGATATACAATGGAGAAAAGACAGTCTCTTCAATAAGTGGTGCTGGGAAAACTGGATAGCTACATGTAAAAGAATGAAATTAGAACACTCCCTAACACCATACACAAAAATAAACTCAAAATGGATTAGCGACCTAAATATAAGACTGGACACTATAAAACTCTTAGAGGAAAACATAGGAAGAACACTCTTTGACATAAATCACAGCAAGATCTTTTTTGATCCACCTCCTAGACTAATGGAAATAAAAACAAAAATAAACAAATGGGACCTACTGAAACTTAAAGGCTTTTGCACAGCAAAGGAAACTACAAACAAGACAAAAAGACAACCCTCAGAATGGGATAAAATATTTGCAAATGAATCAACGGACAAAGGATTAATCTGTAAAATATATAAACAGCTCATGCAACTCAATATTAAAAAACAAACAACCCATTCCAAAAATGGGCAGAAGACCTAAATAGACATTTCTCCAAAGAAGACATACAGATGGCCACAAAGCACATGAAAAGCTGCTCAACATCACTAATTATTAGAGAAATGCAAATCAAAACTACACTGAGGTATCACCTCACACCAGTTACAATGGGCATCATCAGAAAATCTACAAACAACAAATTCTGGAGAGGGTGTGGAGAAAAGGGAACCCTCTTGCACTGTTGGTGGGAATGTAAATTGATACAGCCACTATGGAGAACAGTATGGAGGTTCCTTATAAACTAAAAGTAGAATTACCATATGACCCAGGAATCCCACTACTGGGCATATACCCAAAGAAAACCATAATTCAAAAAGACACATGCACCCCAATGTTCATTGCAGCACTATTTACAATAGCCAGGTCATGGAAGCAACCTAAATGCCCATCGACAGACGAATGGATAAAGAAGTTGTGGTACATATATACAATGGAATATTACTCAGCCACAAAAAGGAATGAAATTGGGTCATTTGTAGAGACGTGGATGAATCTAGAGACTGTCACACAGAGTGAAGTAAGTCAGAAAGAGAAAAACAAATATCATATATTAATGCATGTACGTGGAACCTAGAACAATGGTACAGATGAACCAGTTTGCAGGGCAGAAAGTGAGACACAGATGCAGAGAACAAACGTATGGACACCAAGGGGGGATAGCGGTGGGGGTGGTGGTGGTGCTGTGATGAATTGGGAGATTGGGATTGATATATATATACTAATATGTATAAAATGGATAACTAATAAGAACCTGCTGTATAAAAAAACAAAATAAAATTCAAAAAAAAAAAAAAGAGGGGCAGGCAATGTTTTGAAGAAATGATACAATCTACCACAACTGCTAACAGGAAGGTCTAGAATCTGACATCTTGTGGTATTTTTTAATAAATTTATTTGTTTATTTATTTTTGGCTACGTTGGGTCTTTGTTTCTGCGCATGGGCTTTCTCTAGTTGTGGCGAGCTGGGGCTCCTCTTCGTTGCAGTGCATGGGCTTCTCATTGCGGTGGCTTCTCTTGTTGTGGAGCATGGGCTCTAGGCACACAGGCTTCCGTAGTTGTGGCACAGGGGCTCAGTAGTTGTGGCTTGAGGGCTCTAGAGCTCAGGCTCAGTAGTTGTGGTGCATGGGCCTAGTTGCTCTGCAGCATGTGGGATCTTCCTGGACCAGGGATCAAACCTGTGTCCCCTGCATTGGCAGGCGGATTCTTAACCACTGCACCACCAGCGAAGTCCTCCAGAATCTGACATCTTTAATAAATGTTTAGCTTCCCTGAGTTAATCCTATACTGTAATCACGTGAAAGTAAGTTCTTGTGGTAATCAAATTGACAAAATATTGAGCAGCACTCTTCCTGCAGTCATTTACTAATTCCAACATCTCAACTTTAGTAAAGGATGATGGGGATGGGGGTAAATGAGGGCAGTAAAAGAAAGCTATAAATAAAACAGTGAAGCAGCAACACACTTCCAAATTCACCCAAACGTGGTTATAGTCATCAGCGGCATTTCTACTCTGAGTTTGGCAAACATTCAGGAGGGATGTCTGAAGATAAAGACTGGGTCTTTAAGTAAGAGCATGTGAACTAACATTCTCCCTCGCTGCTTCTTATGTTTCCCACTCCTGTTCACCATCACCACCATCATCACCATCACCATCATCACCACCATCATCACCATCACCACCATCATCATCATCATCATCATCATCATTATAGATATCATGAATAGTATAATTTTTATTAGTCATGTTTTTCTCCTTCTCCCATTTGTGATGCTCTTGTATGTATTTATAGGAATCACTTTAAATTTGTTCTGGAAGAAGATGTAAGGCTGTCATACCTATATTATCTAGTTATTTTTAAAACAAAATCTGACAATGTGAACAGTACTAAAATGAGAGTGTGAAAGAATGAAGATAAACCCAAGTTTAATCAGAAAGGTTTAATTCAGGGAAGAGTCTGGGAGTTATCATGAGTAAGTGGCAGCCTCAGGAATGGAAGAAAGGGCACTGCTGAAGGCCAGAAATGAAGCCCTGTTCTTGCAAGACCACATTTAATTGAAAAATAATCAAAACATTAATCGAAACAAATATGGAGGGCCAAAATGCAGAATGAAAAATGATCTAAGCAGCAAAGAGGGGTCAAACATGGAGAAGATAAGGACAGGAAAATCCCTAGGGAGACATAGATTGACGAGCTCTCCATATTGAAGGACACTGCATGTCCAGTCCCTTCCTGCCTTTCCAGAAATAATAACACCACGCTCCCAGACTGACCAGAGGTTAAGCGTGCCACATTTCCCAGCCATGGCCATGTTACTTAACGCTAGTTTTGAAATTAAAAACACTTATATATATTAAAAAATAGAAAGCAAAATCCACATAACTTGTAAAATGAAACCTGGGACTTCGAAGACATTGCTTTTTTCCAAAGAGCCACTTTAGGCTAGTCCGTAGTTCTTGGGGTACACATTTACTCTCTCTCCTCTGCCGTTAGGAGCAAGTTGGAGAAGCACCAGCCCAGGAAATGATAATCCAAGCTTTCATGGAGACCATTAGAACTAGTAACAAGAACAAGTAAATGCAAGAATGTTTGTGCTTAAGGGTGAATGTGTATGGAGTTACTACATCCAGAAAATCTTCAAAACAATGCAGTGTTTCTGATATATCCCACTCTCTGGTATCACTGCAATAGCTAAAATATGCTTTTATAAAAGAAGTTTGGTTTTGGTTTTGATTTTGGTAAGGCTTTTCACCCACTGAAATCACAAGCAACCTGTCTGAGGTGGCTCACCTCACACACTGAGTCTGTTTTCTGGAGGGTTCTTTAAAATCCCAATACTCCCACCTGGTGGCCATAAAGAGTTAAGGTCAGTCAGGGTGGCAATGTGTTCCCCAAAATGTATTTGGGGGTGCCGAGTTCTCTGGTCACAATGGTGGAGCCCAGGGCCCAAGGCTAAGGGCAAATGTGGAAGCACTCTGTGCAGTGAGCACACAGTGTTAAAAGGAAAGGAGGTGCGGGGAAATGACACGGGCCTGAGAACAGCGCCCTCGGAATCCCCGATGCGGGGACTGAGTCACCGCACATCGTCGGCACAGAGCCTGCCACACGGCAAATACTTAATATTCGTAGACGCTTCTATCATCATTAGTCTAAGATGAAGACATGTGGTGGGCGCCCATGGAAATAAAAGACTAACCCAAACTCCACTTTTAAAGGGAACTGCGGTTTTCGAGGGCAGATCTGAGAGGCAAGATGAAATACAAAAGGCAGACTCCCTCTCCCAGCACAGAAGTTTCACATGAGAAAACAGACAGTGAGACTATGAATTTAATGAAATTTAATGAATGTGGAGAGAAGCTCTCATCTGAGGCCTGAGCTCACATCTTGTTACATATCGTAAATTCCCACAGGAGAAAGGACCCAGTTAAGATTATACATATGGAACAGGCTTCGATGATAATTCAGAGATTCTCTACATGGAATAAAATCTCTAGGTATAATGAATGTGAAAACACTTCAGTCCTTGCTCCCCTTGTTCTTCATCACACAACCCACGCTCGGAGCATCTCCAGCACCTTGCTGGGCAGAAACCTCCCGAGCATAATGAATGTATAACCCTTCAGACCCTCCTGAACATCAGAGAGCCCACACTGGAAGTAGAGTCCAGCTTTGCATCTCTTTCCTCCCTGACCACTCAGATACTCATTAGCTACGTGCCCACATATTTTTGGCTCCTGATTATATCTGGGTTAGAGTCTGCTGTTGATCAAATCCTTTTAGTACTAACTTCTAATGGCTCATCTGGGCTTATAGACCATAGTCACAACTGTCCAAAATGTCTCTCTGAGAATTTTTGAAGTTCTAGGCAGGAAGCTGAAGGACCTCAGGGCACAAGATATGCTTTTATCTTCCTTCCAGGAAAAGGCTGTGACTTTGTAAGATAAAGGAGGATGTGAGAAGTGACCAGCCAGCTTTCTTTATGGGTAGGGATGAATATAGAATTCTGGGAGAGTGAACTCCTGCAGAGGCTGGAGTGTTTTTGCATGGCTGGAAGAACTACATCTGGCAGAAAAGTGCCAACCTGAAGTTTGCAGGGAAGGAAAAATACCCAGATAAAACTGTACTCATATGGAGAATACCAGGTAGGACATGAGAAGAACAACAACATCAGAGAAGACTAATAAGTCTTGGCAGAAAACAAGGAATTGAATTGGGAACAGTACTATGACCTCACATGTCTATATACAAATGAACAAAGTATAGGTTATGCATCAAGTTAACTTGAAATTTTAGCCGAAGAAGAGGAATGCTATGTCAGACAAAGAAGATATGGTGAAAAGGGACAAACAGCTAGAACTCGGTGATGGAAGAGTATATCATGTCTAACAGAAACACTAGCTAACATTTATGGAGCACTTACTATATGTCACATATGGTCACATATATTCAAGGTATTTTACAGGTATTATTATCTGTATTTTGCAGACAGGAGACTGAGGCACAGAAAGGTGATGCAACTAGGATTTAAATGCAACACTCTGGCATCAGTGTCCAAGTTTTTAAGCACTGTTTCTCTAACAGATTAGAGCTATCCAATATGGGCTGAGAGAAATTCATAAACTACAGAGTGGAAACATTGTGAGATGATCTCAGTTGGAAGTAAAATGAGAGAGAGAGAAAAGTGAAATTCTTATAAGATTGGCATCCCGGCCAGACATCCAGACATAATAATGCAGTTTAGTTCAGAGGGAAAACTGGCACCGAGACAAATGTAGTAGAGATTGGCAATTTCGGCTCTCCGGAAAGCTGTTGTCCAAATGCCCTCCCTTCCTCTGCTTGGGTTCGGAGAAGCCAAGGTTGGCAGAGGCGGTTTCACACCAAGACTGCAAGGGATGCAGATGAACCACAGGAACAGGGTGGAAACTTTGAGTTTGGAGGCAGGCAAAATGGCCCTGTTTTCAAAAAGCAGGCAGAGTGGGCTGGGGCGAGGAGTCTGTAAATTATGAAGGAAGGTTTAATGTCAACCCACATCAAAATTCTGTATTTCAAAACCTAGTTTGTGAGCATTCTGAAATGAAGCCATCTGAAAACCACTGAATCATACTTCTTATTTTGCAGGGGTGAAGATAATATTCTAGATGTAAGTCAATGGTTTCCTGTTCCTTCAACGCCACCCTTTCCTGCCTAGAATCTGCTGTGCCCGCCAGGTTAGAGAGCGTACCAACCATCTCAGCATGCCGGATGTGCTGGCAATGGGGAATCTGGAATCAGTCCTGTCACCGACCGGACAGCCAGTAAAATTCTGATTGACTGCCTCTTTCTACTCATTGCTGTGTTGGCCTAGATCCTATGACTAGGCTTCCAGCCCAGTTGCTTCGCCTTCCTCTCTAATTCTAGTGTGTCCTGGAGGCTTACCCTTTGCTCTAACCCACTGGTCCAGCTTCCTTTAGTTCCAGCCGCTGACCCATTGTCAATGGACTGATGGCCCACACAGTGTTATCTATTGCACGTCTGTGTCTTTCTCTGTAAGAGAAAGGAAATGGTAGAATTACTGCTTATGTGCAGTTTCGATGTTAGTAGATACTGCCAAGTTGCCCTCCAGTGTATCTGTTCAGATTCACACGCCTGCCAGAGTGTATGAGAGGACTCGCTCACCCACACCCATGCCAACAACACCACTTTTTAAGTGGAATATTATCAAATTGGAGCCCTTCCAGAGGAGAGCAAACAGAATGGTAGAGTAGGGCATCTTCTAAAAGAAACTTCAGATGTTTAATCTAGAAGAGAGAAATTTTAAAGAACCCACATGTGAAAGAATTCAAATTATTCTTTATCACCTCTAGTGCGGGTAAAGTTCTGCTTTCCCACACATAGCCACAAGGCAAGTAAGTCCACCCACACCTGGCTCTAAATTCCATGTTATTACATGTTCTTAAAGATGCTAATGACTCAAATTATTTGTATAATGACCATAGGACAAAATACCAACTGAATAACCTATCTTTTTCGGTATCATGTTTGCTAAGGAGCTGACTCCATCTCATAAGGTAGTTGTAACAATGTAATAACTTCTCATTTTTTATTTGCACCCTGATATTAAGATGACATGTCTTAGATAAAGATTGTCTAATAGCCAATTAATTTGTGAAAAGATGTTCAATCTCATCAATAATTTTTAAACTACAAGTAAGAGGTTTTTTTTTCAACCTATTAGACTGGAAAATATATAAAAAACCAATAAAAGCTTTTTGCAAAGGTGTAAGGAAATGAACACTTTGCTGTACTGTTGGGTAGAGTATAAGTGGGTATAACCCTTCTGGAAATAAATCTAACAATGACAGAAATACAAAATGTGCACACGCTTTAACTCAAGAATTCTATTTCTAGGAATTCATTCTAAGAAAATAATTATAGATATGTACAATGACTGAGTTAATAAGGACATCCAAAGTCATTCATTTATACTAATGAATAATTGAAAACAATCTAAATAGCCATCTATGCACAGTTTGTTATGTAAATTACGGTATTAGGTATAATGGAATACATGTAGCCACTAAAATGTTGAAGTAGATCTGTGTGCTGGATTATTTCCCATTTTACTCCACCCCCAGATCTATTTTTCACCCTTGTCCACCCTGCCTGGTGCCCCAGGAGGGGCATGAATGGGTTCCCTTGTCTCTGGCTTCTGGCTGGGTTTGGTTGCTGGGAGGAACTGGTAGGAAATGAATAGTTGGGCAGATTGTGCAATCTGAGTATTTCATCCTGTTTCCTGTCTGCTGAGTCACCCCTGGTGGCTGTGGCCCTCTTCCAAAGACCTCGGCCTCTGTCACGTGGCCTTCTCCTGCCACTACTCTCCTAGGTCCTAGTAACCACACTTCCCTTTACTCTTTAGACCTAGGGGTGATAACAGCTCCAGCTCCCCACCGTCACTATGCTTGGGGAGCTTCACCAGCCTTTGCTGGTTCCCCTTGATCTTACCACAGTTCTGTAATACAGGTTTAGCTTCTGTCATCCACTCTTGACAGTTCAAAGACAAAGGAGTAAAGAAATGCAGAGAATTTCACCTTAACTAGTCCAAAATTGTATATCAAAACATATGTTGCTGCTTATGGGACACAACAAAATTTAGATGCATGCAGAATTTAAAACACACAAAAATTTGCAGCTTTTTATACTAACTATTGTACCTTGTTTTAGAGTGCCATTTAAAAAGAAAAGTATCAAGCTGAGAGTTGAAGAAGAAAAAGTAATCTGTTACAAAACACTTTTATAATCAAATGGGAACATGTCCTGAAGTGTCAGGGTGATAATAAGGACCCCCAGACAACCATGGATTTAAATAAAGCAGTAAGAATCCCATTAAGTGGAGAAAAGTCAGGTATCTAAACAATCACATAATTACCTTCTTTAATATACTTTCAAAATAAAAACATATAAGGTGATCAGCCTTAATTTTAAAACTTCAGGGAAGATTTTTAAATAAGAATAGCTTTTCTCTCAATATCAAGACATATTTCTTATACATTATGTTTCAAAACATTTTTTCTAAATATATAAGATGTTATCAAGGTTAGCTTTTAAACACTGATAATTTAGATTGTAGCTGGGATAGGAACAATCTCTAAGAAGCATTGGACTTATTTTCATAGGTAATATGGATTCCCTTTACCAATAAGGCAGAAGTTACCTTCTAAATCTGTTTTATAAAATGCAGACCAAGGCCCAGAAGTGGGTCCTGAAATCAATTTAGTGGATGGAGTGGGAGGGGGCAAGCAGTATTTTTTAATGACATAAAAGAGACTAGAATAGAATTAAATTAAAATAGAAAATATCAGAGTGTATTTCACATAACTGTACTTTATAATGAAATGTGTTTATTTTCATGTACATGTCTGTGTACTGGGTCACAAGACAAAATGCATTTCTTACTGTGAATCTTGGTCAAAACTGTTTGAAAGTCTCTATTTTGGTCTATGATAACCTCTGGTAATAATTTTACTGCTTTCAACCAAGGCTGTATAGTGAAGCTAATAAAAGCAGCAGACAGAAGTAAAGGTGAAGATCAAAGCAGAACAAATTTATAGCAAGTGTGTTAGAATAGGGAAAATTTTACTGTTATTATCCTAAAAAGAATCTTCAAAAGGATAAAAGCCATGCTATTTGACTGCCATGGCTATAATGGCATTACCTATAACTTTTGAAGCAGAGTGAGAATATGTACATGAAGAGCTGTATTGGATAATTAGTAACTTGTCTTTTCTGATATTTCTCTGAGACAGGCTATTCATTAAACTATTTTCAAGAAATGTCTGGTGTGATTACAAATAACATGGTCCAAGTTAAAAAGTAGTGTGAATAAAAATTGTCAAAAACATTGTTATATAAGAAAAGCAAATAAGAAAAACAACATACAGAGTAGGTTCCAATTTATGGTCCAAAAAATAATATACAAATATGCCAACAGGTATATGAAAATGTGCTCAGCATCACTAATTATCAGGGAAATGCAAATCAACACCATGAGATATCACTTCACACCTATTAGGAGGCCTATTGTTAAAAAACCAAAGATAACAAGTGTTGTAGAGGGTGTGGGGAAAAGGAAACACATGTGCACTGTTGGTGGGAATGTAAATTGGTGCAGCCACTATGGAGAACAGTATGGCGATTCTTCAGAAATTTAAAAACAGAACTACCATATGACCCAGCAATGCCACTCCTGGTAATATATAAGAAAAAAAAAACAACCACTAATTCAAAAAGATACATGCACCCCAACGTTCATAGCAGCATTATTTACAATTATCAAGATACGGAAGCAACCTAAGTGTCCATCAACAGGTGAATGGATAAATAAGATGTGGTGTATATATACGATGGAATACTACTCAGCGATAAAAAAGAACGGAATTTCACCATTTGCTGCAATATGGATGGACTTGGGGGGCATTATGCTAAGTGAAATAAGAGAGAGGAAGACAAATACTGCATGATATCACATACATGTGGAATCTGAAAGATACAACAAACTAGTGAATATAACAAAAAAGAAGCAGACTCAACAGATATAGAGAGCAAAGTAGTGGTTACCAGGTTGGCGGGGTGGGAGCAGGCAGTGTAAGGGCGGGGGAGTGGGAAGTACAAACTGTTGGGTATAAGATAAGCTCAAGGATATATTGTACAACATGAGGAATATAGCCAATATTTTGTAATAACTTTGAAACTGTATAAAAATTTTAATAAACAAACAAATAAATAAATAAAGGACAACTTAAACAGCCTTGCAATACTAAGGCATTTTAGAGTCTGAGCATAAAGACTTGTTTCCTATGATGTTTTGTTTGGCCAGCATGGTATTTTACAAACTTGTGGACAAGCACATCTAAAAATAGAGCAGGTAGGTGCAGCCAGCCATAGTCCTCACCCCTCACCCCATGTGCACCCCTCACCCACATGTGAGTGTGCACAGTCACACACACACACACATACCTCTACAGACATACACACAACTACAAACACACACACAATCACAGAAACACACACAACTGTACATATAATCCATAAACATACACACATACACACACAAAACTACAAATACACACAGCCATACAAACACACACAACCATATACACACAACTGTATGTACAATCCAAAAACACACACAATCATACACACACACACAGCTACAAATATACACACAACCACAAACACACACAACTGCACATACAATCCACAAACACACTCAACCACACACACATATATATACAACTATATACATACACACAAACACACACAGCTTTATGCCTTTATGCCACCTACCTGACCTTTGAAGGAATCTGAGTTTGTGTCCCCTTTGTTAGAATTTCAACCAAACAGAGGGGACATGAAACAACTGTTAAGAAACTGAGACGCAGCTGAAGAAAATCTATGATCCACACAAAATTAATAAGTTTAGGAGATAATGTCATCCAGAGCAACAGAGAGGGGATTACTGGAATTACTAAATTAACCCAAACATATATGTATTTGGGATACGTAAAATTCCTATTTTTATTTGTTCTCCTTCAAAGATTATGCCTTTTATGATATTGCCTCAGACCAAAAACTGGCAGGATAATGATATGGTCATGACATCGATAACTTACATTTGTGAGTGCAATTTTAACTTTTTAAGTACTTTCACATCTGGGTACAAGGCTCTAGGACAGAAATAAGAGCAATTAAAATAATGTACAAGGCCAACAAAAACTGAAATGGCCACATAATTAAATAACATATTTTAAAGCTCATATTGAAACATCAAAAGAAAAACACTTTAAAAAGAAAATCTCATAATATTGCCCACTTTACATTCCCAGAAACCGCTCCAATTATTCTTTAATTCCAAAGAATTTCCCTGACTGCTTAATCTTTGTTCTCCTGGGATACTGTTGAGGAACAAATATATTTCCCAGAAACCTTAGGACATAGTGAGTCCCTCAAGGTGCTCCGAATCCTAACCATGTTTACTATGTAGTGTTTGGAACTCAGTAAATATAATGACTAAGAAAACCATTTTGGCTATTACAATGTGATTTCAGATGATTCTTATCAAATTTTATCATGGTTTTATGAATAATTACGAGTGGTCCAATAAAAAGCCTATATGTACTTCATGTCCCACATAAAAATTAACACTGTGATTATCTACTGTTAGCATAAATCATATCCAATTAGCGTCTATGTTGATTGGAAATTCATCTTTCCCAAATCTTGAAGAATTCAGAAACACCAATACATTAGTAGTATGTAGGAGGAATAAATATGTTGAGTAATTCAGGCATTTGTTACCTGAGAAATTTGAAATGAACAGAGCTATTCTCATTTAAAAATTGAGGTGAACAGACTTTGTCCACATGAAATTATACATACATAGATGGACATGAGAAGCGCTCTTCTTATAGCCATCCTATACGTACACACCTGCCATTCTCAGCACAAGCTTCCATCATAAAGGTGGGCTAATGTTCCAGGGCACTGCTGGAGTGGAGGCCACCGTGACCATGCTTCAAGCAATAGGAAAGCGAAAGGCAGAACGGGCAATAGGGTATGTCCTAGCACTTTCTCCTTTTAAAGAGAGAACATTGTCCAGCAATGTTTGCTTTTAATTCATTGGCAAGGGAGTCTCACATGTACAACTCAGAATAAAATCAGGTTTCTTCCATAGAGGCTCAAGAAATATGAAAGTTGTAAGAGCTAGCTGGTTGGCTCTAATATAGCCTAACCCCTCAAGAATCATGGTTAAAGAAATAGCTTCTTGGAGAATTTTCATAGTCAGTCATCCCAAAGACATAATTAAAAGGAACATTTGTCACTTGTCTCCCAGCATCCATTCTGCCTTTTCTCAACAACAGCCCTGGTTTTCATTTGGGTATCCAGCCCTATCCCACTCTTAGTCCATGTGGTCCAGTGCAGGCCCATCCCTAGTTTTAGGGATGGAACATATTACACAGGCTTAGGCCCGATCAGCCCACTGCTGGCCAAGTGACTGGTTCATGAGGTAAGCATATGACCTAAGCTAGTCCAATCAGAGTGAATCTCAAGACTTTTACTAGAATGCAAGCCCAATGAAAGTAGGGAACTTCCTTCCTTGTCTTATTTGCACTGCTTCCACAGCATCTAAAACATCTAGATCACTGGTTTATTATAAAAGGATATAACTCAGAAACAGCCAGTTGGAAGAGATGCATAGAGCAAGGTATGGGGAAAGAGTGCAGAGCTTTCATGTCCTCTCTAGACACACGACACTCCCCAAATCTCCAAATCACCAGCTTGGAAGCTCTCTGAAGCCATCTTTTTGGAATTTTTATGGAGGCTTCAATTACATAGGTATGGTTTAAATCATTGGCCATTCATGATTAAACTCAGTCTCCAGCCCTTCTCCCCTCCAAGGAGGTCAGGGGGATGGGACTGAAAGTTTCAATCCTCTAATCACAGGGTTGGTTCTCCTGGCAACCAGCCCCCATCCTTAGGTGGGGTCCAAAAGTCACCTCATTAATGTAACAAAAGACACCTTTGTTGTTCTGTCACTTAGGAAATTCCAAGGCTTT
This sequence comes from Eschrichtius robustus, assembly GCF_028021215.1. NCBI lineage: Eukaryota > Metazoa > Chordata > Mammalia > Artiodactyla > Eschrichtiidae > Eschrichtius > Eschrichtius robustus. Next base: position 132,647,448 of record NC_090827.1, read on the forward strand.
TAGGAGCTCTGTGCCAGTAACAGGGATGAAGACCAAATATATATTTCTTATTATTAATCACAGTATCACAGTAAGTAAATTTTAGTATGTATATTCAATGAAATATCATGCAGACATTTAAATTTGTTTATTTATATACTTCTGGATTTGGAAAGCTGTTCACAACGTATTGTTGAGTAGAAGAAAACAGATCACAAAAGAAAACAAGAATTCCCATAAAAAAATGAAAAGAAAAATATCTGAAACCTGCAGCAAATGTCATATTTAAAGGTTAAACATTAGAAGTACAATCATTAAGATTAGAAATAAGATACAAGACAGGGCTTCCCTGGTGGCACAGTGGTTGGGAGTCTGCCTGCCAATGCAGGGGACACGGGTTTGAGCCCTGGTCTGGGAGGGTCCCACATGCACGGAGCAACTGGGCCCGTGAGCCACAATTACTGAGCCTGCATGTCTGGAGCCTGTGCTCCGCAACAAGAGAGGCCGCGATAGCGAGAGGCCCGCGCACCGTGATGAGGGGTGGCCCCCACTTGCCGCAACTAGAGAAAGCCCTCGCACAGAAACGAAGACCCAGCACAGCCATAAATAAATAAATAAATAAATAAATAAAATTTAAAAAAAGAAAGATACAAGACAAGAATACCGAATTATCACCAGTAATACTCAACATTGTACTAGCTGTCCTGGTCACTGCCATATGAAAAGAAATGAAATAAACTGCACAAATGCAGGTTGCAAAGCAACAAAACTCGTTATTTGTACAATATGACTGACAACCTAGAAAATGCAAGGAAATCACTAAAAAAATATTATTCAATAAATAGAGGAGTTTAATAAGCGGTGAGATATAAAATCAATGTATAAAAGTCAATTGCTGTGGTTTATGTCAAAGAGTGTTTTTCCTACGTTTTCCTCAAAGAGTTTTATAGTTTCTGGTCTTACAGCTGGAGGAATCAGGCTCCCTGACTTCAAACTATACTACAAAGCTACGGTAATCAAGACAGTATGGTACTGGAACAAAGACAGAAATGTAGATCAATGGTACAGGATAGAAGCCCAGAGATAAACCCATGCACATATGGTCACCTAATTTATGACAAAGGAGGCAAGAACATACAATGGAGAAAAGACAGCCTCTTCAATAAATGGTGTTGGGAAAACTGGACAGCTACCTGTAAAAGAATGAAATTAGATCATTACCTAACACCATACACAAAAATAAACTCTAAATGGATTAAAGACCTAAATGACCCAGCAATCCCACTACTAGGCATATACCCTGAGAAAACCATAATTCAAAAGGACACATGTACCCCAATGTTCATTGCATCATTATTTACAATAGCCAGGACATAGAAACAACCTAAATGTCCAATCATAGATGAATGGATAAATAAGATGTGGTACATATATACAATGGAATATTACTCAGCCATAAAAAGGAATGAAATTGGGTCATTTGTAGAGATATGGATGGACCTAGAGTCTGTCATGCAGAGTGAAGTAAGTCAGAAAGAGAAAAACAAATATCGTATATTAACACATATATGTGGAATCTAGAAAAATGGTACAGATGAACCTATTTGTAGGGAAGGAATAGAAACGAAGACGTAGAGAATGGACATGTAAACAAAGGGGGAGAAGGAGAGGGTGGGACGAACTGGGAGATTAGGTTTGACATAAATACACTACCGTGTGTAAAACAGATAGCTAGTGGGAACCTGCTGTATAGCACAGGAAGCTCAGCTCGGTGCTCTCTGACGACCTAGATGGGTGGGATGGGGAGGGTGGGAGGAAGGTCCAAGAGGGAGGGGATATGTGTATACATATAGCTGATTCACTTCATTGTACAGCAGAAAATAACACAACGTTGTAAAGCAATTTTACTCCAATAAAAATATAATAAACTCAAAAATAAAAGTCAATTGCTTTCTTTTATGAGCAATAACCACTTAATATCCCCTATATATTATCAAGCAAAACTATAAAATACTTAAGCAGGAATATCCAAGATTGCCCATATGAGGTGAACAATCTAAGCCATCATTAAAGGACTAAAAGATGTCAATTTTTCTCCAACATTAATGTATAAATTCAATGTAATCCCAACCAGAATCCAAAGGAGTTTTACTTAATGGAAATTGACAAATTCTTAACTTCTTCTTCTTTTTTTTTTTTTAATATTTAAGCCTGCGAGATCTTCGTTGTGGCATGAGGGATCTTTTTCAGCTACGGCATGCAGGCTCTTAGTTGCGGCATGAGGGATCTAGTTCCCTGACCAGGGATCGAACACGGGCCCTCTGCATTGTGAGCACAGAGTCTTAACCACTGGACCACCAGGGAAGTCCCTGATTCTTAACTTCTTATGTGAAATATACACACACACACACACACAAGAATAGCCAAGAAAATTTTGAAAAATGAAGATAAAATAAGGGAGACGACTGTGCTACCACAAGTAGTTATGGCAATTAAACAATGTGTATATATAGTTTTAAACATCAGTATGATAAAATAAAAACAAAGTTAACACACAGACAACTGACTAGGAGAAAAAAGTTTCAACTTCCAGCTGATGAATGATTACTGATTGTATGTATATATGCACACATGTTCAGTGATTTTATATATATATAGTCACTATATATGTATTATGTTATGTATATATTCATTATATATGTAGTCATTATATATCTCTAGTATATATAAATTACTTATAAAAAGATAAACAACACGTTAGAAAAATAGGTTAAAAAATATGAATAGGTACTTAGAGATGAGGAAATTAAAATGGCCAATAAACATGAAACAAGAGGAACAAAGTCCTCTTTGGTTCAGATCAAACCAATAAGGTTCTATTGTTTTTTGTTCACTATAATGGCAAATTTTTAAAAGACCCATAATGTCAAGTAGTATAGGAAAGCGGATGGATCGATACTGACACAGTCATTTAGGATTGAGATTGTCAGTATCTACCAACTCTTGAGATTTCTAAACCAATTAACCCAGCAATCATACCTGTATAAATACAATCTGTAGAAAAATTGGCAATGAATTTCATGTCCATCAATAGCATATACTTGTTAAATTGCTGAGAATTCTAACAGCAATTTAAAATAAAGATGCTTCTATTTTTATTAAAATTTTCTAAGACATATTCTCCAGTTACTATTGCGATAACAAACTCTCCCAAACTTAGTGAATTAAAACAACCACCAGGAATCAGACAGGGCACAGCGAGACTGCCTGGTCTCTGCTCCAGGAAGTCTGGAAGGAGCTGCAAGGACTCAACAGTCATTCACTGAGTTATTCATCTGTGGTGATGCTCAACTACAGCCCCTACAAGGGGCCTCTCCCTTTGCCTGAGCTTCTTCAGAAAGTGATGATGGCCTCAGGATACTGCAATATTACATGGTGACTCAGGGCTCCAAAAGTAGATATTCCATCAAACGATGGAGAAACTGCATTGCCTCTCCTGACCGAGCTTCATAAGTCAGTGTCACTTCCGCCAATTTCCACTGTCACAAGCCTGCCCAGATTCCAGGGGAAGGGACACAGACCCTATCTCTCAATGTCAAAGTCACATTGTAAGAGCATGAAAGTACATAGAATATCATTTCAAAAGATAGATGGCAAACTGTTAAGAACTGTTAGCTCCGAGGAGTGGGGTGAGATTATAGCAGTAGTAGGAGATGGATGCGACCATTTGCTTTTCCTATAATCGGCTGGGACTTCACAATGAGTCCCCAGTTGAGATGTGTAAAGGACAAGAAGTAGTGTGTCTGGAAAACTGCATGCAAATAAAATGGGGCATGAGACATGATTTGGTGCCAATCAAACTACCTCAGCTAAATTTCTAAAAAGCAAGATCTGGTATCCAACCACTCAAATGTCAGCCACTGTGGAGATGAGTGGAAAACATCAAAATGGATGTCCTGATACTTGAGCCAGGCAGTCCAATCTGTGGCTAGACTTAGGTTGGTAAAGAAGCTGGGACCCTAACAACTCATGAGCTTCTATGCTTTTTGGTTTGTTTTGTATCACTTTAGCTTTCTAGTAAAAAGTCCCTTTAAAAAGTACAGTTTGTTCTCAACTATAAAAACAGAAAAAAAAGGATATTTTCTACTTATAAGGATCCTTTTAACCAAGTTCAACTCTAGATCTTGATTCAGATTACGGGTGGGGCTACAAGCAAGAATAAAGGAAGCCTGGTTTCATAGTGGGGTTTTCTTACTGAATTCAACCATTTTCAACTGAAATTACTTTTTGCATGTAGACTAAATCTTCAGTAGAAGTTTATTTTTAAAAAGTTCAGATTCATAACATTTTGTGGTGAATACCAAGACTTATTGTGAAAATACAGTAATCAAGACACTGAGGTAGTAGCATAAGGATGACCTTATGGAATGGAATACAGAGCCCAGAAATAGTCCCACATAGTCAAATCAATAGTCATTTGATTTTTGACTGAGATGCCAAAGCAATCCAATGGGGACAGGAAAGCCTTCTCAATAAATGGGGGGAAAACTGTTCATACATATGGGGCGTGGGGAGAACCCAATCCTTACCTCATAGCATATACAAAAATTAATTTGAGATGGATAACAGACATAGTAAAAGTTAGAACTATAAAGCTTGTAGTCTAGAAGAAAGCGCAGGCGTATATTTTTGTGACCTAAAAGACAGGAAGAGGACATGGAAAGCAATAAAAGAAAACAGTGGATAAATTTATCTTCAAAATTTAAAAATCCCTCTCTTAAAGAAATTGTTAAGAAAATGAACAGGCTATCCAGAAAGTAGAAGAAAATTACTGCAAAGCATATATTGGGATAAAGGAGTAGCGTCTAGGATATTTTTAAGAATCCGTACAACTCATTAATAAAAGACAAACAACCCAAAACAGGACACTGAGACGAAAGTCAAGTGATGCTCTGCGTAGAAAAACACCCAGACACTTGAAAAAATTACTCAATGCCATTGCCACCCTCATATTTTACCCAAACTCTGTATACAGTGAAAGAATCATTTAATATTTTTAAAAAATAACATTAATTGGCATATAAACATGCCCATTATAAAGAAAATCTGATACAAAAATAAATATTTCCTTCCTTCCATTTACCTCATCCTAATTAACTCTTCAAAAAGTATGGGTAATAATAATTCACACACACACCAAGCTGAGTTACATATAATTATGTTTTTATTTCACAGCCTTTTAAAAGTATAAACCACAAAGTATTTTGAAAAACAGACATGAAGTATCATTTAGCAGCCACAATATTAAAAAAATAAAGTGAAAGAATGAATTACACAACAGAATAAAATAATCTCTGCTGACTTTGACTAGGAACACATAATGTTCACTAGGAATGTTAAATGATTGGCACTACCCCTTTCCCATCACCAGTTATTACTAAAATCAATCACAGGATCTATTCCCAGGAGACCATTCCACTTATACCTACGTTCAATGTGTAAATGTCAAGTTAACATCTTGAATTTAGTTCCAAAATACCATGTTTCCTTTTCCTCTGGGAGACAAGTTCAATGGCGAGGTGGAACAGTGAAGACCATGGAACACCAAGCATGTGACTTACATGGTGACTCTAACCATCCTCCTCCCCATACACACACCCAGCAAGTTCTAAAACACAGGAAAGAGAAAGGTGTGTACTATGCTGTACAGCACAATAGACACTGGCCACATGTGGCTATTTACATTTAAATTATTTAAAAGTAGATAAAATTTAAATTTACCTCCTCAATCACAGTAGCCACATTTCAAGTGTTCGCTAACCCCATGTGGCTAGTGGCTACCATATAAGACAGTTCAGATATAGAACATTTCTGTCACCACAGAAAGTTCTTTTGGACAGCCCTGGATGTGGGAAGTGTTTCTTCTCCCTTTGCTGAGCCAGGATGTAGGCTGCATATGGAAGCAGTTCTGAGAAGCAATTCTTCCAGGATATTCCTAGATTGGTGGTGGAGTCCCAGAAGGGAGTAAAGTAGCCTTTCTTCACATAGATTACCCTCCCCGGTGCGTGAAAGGAATGATCTTTTTATGGGGATCAAATACACAACTAGATTCCACCAAAAATTTGTCAGGAAAATCAGAGAAGAGAGAAATGAAGCAGATGTGGAAGTAGCAAGGTAGAACATTCCTCATCCCATTTCAAACCTCCATGAAGAGATTATGTCCTCCAAGACAGTGTGCAGGTTCCCAGCATCTTCCTCTAGAAAAGCCTGATGGGGGCAAGGATGTTGGTTGAGAGAGAAGGGCAGTCCTGGTAAGTGTTTCATGAGAAAACCTAACACGTCTTCACTCTACTCACTCTCTCAGAGAACAGCAGTGTTGCTTGGAGTGTTGCCAGTTGTGAAGGAGCTACAGTTTTGACATGTTTCAAGCATTATGCTTCTTTACTACTGTATTTTGTATCCAGGGCACAGACTACAAGTTGTTCACCCAAGATCCACCATTATCTTCTTCCTTATCAAGAGAACTCAGATTTTTGTTGAAGGCAGTTATATGTCCAGCAACAAGAACTACCTTTCTCAGCCAACCTTAGACATAGCAGGAGCCAATGACACAGTCTGGCCAATGAGATGTAAGCAAAAGTTGCTGGGCTGCCGAAAGCTCTTTAAATGGAAGCGGACTCAAACTGGCGTGCTCTGTTTTCCCTTTGGGTTTCCTCCATCTTCTTGAGGGGAGCTGTAACAACCACCTTGGAACCTAAGGGAAAAGCCATGGGAACCTCAGGGGCCACCTTGACCCCGACATCTGTGAGCTGCTGAACCAACACCAGTACTAGCTGACCCCCAACCTCCTTGTTACACGAGAACAAAACGAAACCCCTACTTTGTTTAAGCCGCTGTTCAGTCCAGTAATTTCAAGATAGCAATCCACCTTGATTCCCAATAAGAAAATTTTTATCTGAAAGTAAAAAATATCTTGCCTGAAGAATCTGTACATATTCAAGTTCAAGAAACTTCATAGAATCATATTAATAAAACAAAAGTATATCTTGAACCCACCAATGCCTAAACAGACCAAAGGTGGGTGGAGGAAATAATCAGGATTACTGTGTAAAATAGCTGCTATTAAGGCAAATAAGAGGGGTTTTGGCTTAATCCATCAGGAAGTTTTTTTCTGAATGTCTATTATGTTCTCAGTGCTCTCTAAACACAGGTCTGCCCTTCTGCTTACTCAAATTCTTATATGTTAAAATGCTAACTACTCAGATAATTATTCAGATCATTATTTCATCTATAACTTTATTTTGTGTAGACAAAGTAAAAAATGGAGAATTGAGAATTGATTTCACTGATTCAAACGAACAAAAAATCAACATCAAAGATCTACAACTCAATGTTTAATTTTCCCTTTATGTGACACAGACAGCTGACAGTGATTTCCTAATGGTCCCAGAGTTTAAACTGTGGATCTAGCTTAAATAAGCACAAGTACCTCAGAGTAGCTATAAAAATAAAAACAGAGTACAGTATTCTGCAAGTACTTTCTATGTACTACATTAGTATTCTAAAAGTCTCTATATTAGTAGGTATGAATTAGAAAAAATAATCATTTCCCACTATCCTAAATGGTTTAACCATTTACAATGTTTAGAATTTTGGCCATTAAAAATTTTTAACCCTATTGCACTTATTTTGAAACTATAGACAAAATTGGAAACATGAAATGTCAAGCTAAAAATAGAATATTGCATATTTTTTACTCACCTAGTTCCAAGTTTCCACCCCTGCAAGTGAACCAAAAACAAATCCTGGCACCTTGTCCATTCCCAGAAAAGCCAGTGCATGGCACACCCTGGGTAAATTTTCTCTCTTATTCTGTGCAATCACACCAGATGGCATCAGTCCTGCATCCACAGCTGTGCCTTAAAATTGAAGTTCAGACATAGGAATCTACTTTATTAGACATTTTAGATTTCACAGGTATGATTGTGATGTCATTCTCATTCAACTTAAAATGGTTATCTTTCCAAATAGAACTGCAGATTCATTGCACTTACAAGTTTGGAAATCCATGAAACAATCGAGATTATCCTAATAAGATTTCAAGTCTTTTTAAACAGCTGAAATTTAGAAACAACAATGAAATAAGAACAGTTGAAACAGAATACTAATATTATATAACAATCGAATTATGGCCCATTTCCTTATAATGTAAGAAATTCAACTCAGTTTCTAACATTGCTGAAGAGTCACTAAAAACCTCATATTGAAAATAAAATATAGCAATTTTCTATAATCAAGTTACACTTATATAACGAGCAAGTTATTTTAAATGTTCCTGACTTTTCAAAATGTTTTAATGCCTAGCTCATATGTACACTGTCTTCAAAAACAGACTTGGTGGAGTGATTGTCAGGACCAGGGTGTGGTCAGTGGATGGAGCAGCCAATATGTACAAGCCTGGCACCTAGGCCATTGTGGGCGTCAGAGCGCTAGATTAAAAATGTATACAGGTAGCACAAAATTTGAGTTCAAAAGTAGTTCTAATGTGAGAGATCGATCTATGTTGCGTTCTTAAAAATGATGATTGAATAAATGAATGGAACAGGGCAGCTCATGTAGAGAAGTCAAAGTTTCAAAAGCAAGACCTCTAACAAAGCAAGCGCAAAGCAGGAGATCAACAGCAGCAAGTTCTGAGAGCAAATGTGAGAATTCTTAATTCCCAGATTTTAGGGCCAAGTTCCAGGCAGAGATTGGGTAATAGGAATAAATATTCATTTTTGCCTGGATAAATGGGAACTTAGTAGTTAATGAATTAGATTCTGAGGAGGTTATAAAATGGAACTGGCCACAAGAGAGAAAGGCAACCACTCTTTTCGTAGGAAACTGAGTCAGTAGAACCAGCAAAGAGATTGGCTTAATACTGGGATGGCAGCAAACTACTCACCCTGAGTTCTCTATAGTCTCCTGTCTAGAAGAGTCAGGGGTGATTTAAACCTCTGGACACCAGTGGCACTGCTACGAAGAATAAAGGATTATAAAATCAAGACAAGCAGGTGGTTAAAACAATTTGCATTCTGGTTATTTATAAAGTATGAAGGGATTGTTTTCCATCCTTGTAAACTATTATTGCTTTTTTTCTTTTTTAATAAATTTATTTATTTATTTTTGGCTGTGTTGGGTCTTCGTTTCTGTGCGAGGGCTTTCTCCAGTTGCGGCGAGCGGGGGCCCCTCTTCATCGCAGTGCACGGGCCTCTCACTGTCGCGGCCTCTCGTTGCAGAGCACAGGCTCCAGATGCGCAGGCTCAGTAGTTGTGGCTCACGGGCCCAGTTGCTCCGAGGCATGTGGGATCCTCCCAGACCAGGGCTCGAACCCGTGTCCCCTGCATCGGCAGGCAGACTCTCAACCACTGCGCCAACAGGGAAGCCCCTATTATTTCTTATTAATTACTCCCACACTCATCTTCAAAGTCCATATTAACCATACAACTGTATAACTACATGTCACTCCACAGGTGTCAACCAGTTAGAGAACTACTGTGCAAAGTACAATTTAGAATCACTGCAGTTGATTCTGAGATTCAAACTGGGAATTCAAATCGAGTCTTATTATACCTTCAATAGAGAGAGGTGTGTGTATGTGTATATATGTGTATATATATATATATGTGTGTATATATACATATATGTGTGTATATACACACATATATGCATGTACATATGTATATACACATATGTATTTGAATTTGCTTATGACATTATATTTAAAATAAACCACTCACTTCATTAACAACAGTTCTATTCTACTAAAGTGAAATAGGAAAGCAGGAAATTATCTGAATGTGTCAGGCCAAAACTTCCCCCATAAATATTCACATAAGTGAGACTATTTCTCCTTCTCTTGAATTATTAAAATAATTGTCTTCCACTTCACTTTCATATTATCGACTTAGGCAACACTTAGTGTTTCACTGTTTTTAGCCTTTCTACATGGTCTGTCTCTGTGCCTAAAATTAATAAATGTTTTCCGTGTTACAGTCACAACAGGGACAGCTTATCTTATCCTAAACATGACTGAACCCAGATCTTCCTTTATTGAAGACAAATTGTATCTGCATTACATACTTCAAGAACCCCTGCACTGTTTTCCAAAAGAGCATATTTATTAAAATTGCAATCACTTCTCACATCCCATTCTAATTTTTATGATCCTCTACCTAGACACTGTACTAGGTTAGGAATCAGTTTGGCTCCTTGGTTCCAGTAGAAGCTCACTGGTTCTGAGTGGGAGAGAGCCCTTTATTTCATTGCACCCATTTCCTCCATCCTAAGCTCTCACTTTTTAAAGGGCCTGGGTCTTCAAAAGTTTACCCAGGGACAAAGTGAAACCAAGGGTGGTCCCTGCTTACCATCGCAGAAAACGTCCGTCTCTGGTGTTTCCAGCCCGGTTACCCGGCTGTAACTGCATCCGCGGTCCTCCACACCCCAGCCCAGAGCAGCAGCTCGGCTCCAGAACTTGAGATGGCATAAACCGAGGAAAAAGCATCTGGAAGATAAAGTTATTTCCCAGACTAACATTGCCCAGAGCGTACTTAGGGCACACTGGTGAGCAGTTTACTCCTGCCCGTCAATCTTCCCGAAAAGGTTCTGATCACGTAGGACAGCCTACATTCCTCCTGTCCTTTTCCCGTTGCCCTACAACGCTTCAACTGCCTCTTTTCTCCAGCCCTCCATGGCAGCTCCAAGGAGTCTCCCAATGGCTCCCACTCTAACGCTCACCATCCTGCTGTTTCAGACTCTAAACCTACCGCCGCAGCAATCTGCAGGCACCTACGGGGCTGGCGTCTAGAATAGGAGTAGGGATCGAGAGGAAGAGGAGATTCCCCATAAAAAAACGGGCCACTGAGTCCTCGCTCCTTGGCACCGCCAGTTGAATCCCATTTAGCATCTTCAAAGCACAAAGATACTTAAAGCAGTGTTTGGAATACTTCGAGCGCGCCCTGTTTCTTCCTGCCTCCTGTCGCAAAGGTTAGGATGACATTCGATTTTGTTTGCAAGTGGCTGGACTGAATTATCCGAATAATTTAGTGCTGTACCCCTTGGGTACAAGATAAATTGCAGTTGGACTGGAAGAAGAGCTTGCAGGTGCTCAAAGCCATTCTGGCTCCAAAAGCTAAACTTCTCTCTTTTCTGCATCTTTCCCCGCCCCGGAAAAGCTTAGGGTCCCTCCCTAAGAGCACAGCACCAGCCCAGACCCCAGACACCCGCCGTCCCTGACATCCCCGCGCGCCGCGAGCCCCGAGCCTCCCGGAGGAGCGGAGAAAGTCGCCCCTTTGCCAACCCCTCCCACGCCCAAACGGACCTGCCAGCGAGGCAGCCGAGCCTGGCCCTCGAACCCGGGCGGCCAGAGAATCGAGGCCGAGACCCAGCCCGGTGCCCGCACAGCTCCATGCCCTCCTGCCAGTGTCCGCGCGGCGCCGGTCACACCCCTTGGTCGTGGGAGAAGCCCCAAGGCTCCCGGTGCAGCGAGAGGCGCCCGGGCTGGAGCGCCCCGGCAGTGCTGGCCACGGAGTTCTTCAGCTGCTTGATGACTACGAAGAGCAGCAGGAAAAGTAAGAAGAGCAGAAAGAAGAAGAGCGCCAGGTAGAGCAGAAAGTTGAGCTCCCACTCCATGCTGAAGGCGCCGGCGCTCAGGGGCCGTGCGCGCTCCGCACCCGTTGCCTCTGGCCTGCAAGGCGCAGCCTGCCGCGTCCCACCTCCGGTCTCCCCGCGCCGGCGCTCGGGCGCCTCGCCTTGGGCAACGGCTCCGGGGTCCACCCTCGGCCTCCTCCAGCTCGGAGGAAACGCGCCAAGGAGCTGGGGTAATCCCGGCTCCCACCCTCCCGGTAGGCACGACAGCCTGTCTACGCTGAGATCCTCTCCTGAGCTCTTGGAAACGCGAGCTGATTTTTCCAGGCTCAGCCTCCCGGAGGGTGTTAGGGCTGGTGTTTTGCTAATGATCTTAAGGTCTCCACCCGCAACATCCAGTGGGGTCTCTAGCCCCCTCCCTTCCTAATTAATTTGTTTCATTATTTTCCCTTGTTCAGGCTTTCCCAAAGGGCAGGCGATGCCATGGCCCAGAGACCCAAAAGTATCAAAGGGGACAGTGAAGGTGGGGTCTAAAGGGCTGTGGGATGACTTAAGGGCGCCTGAGTCAATGCCAGGTCAAGCTGCCTTGCTCTTCAGAGTTGCAGATGCACTCAGTATAGAGTGCACATTTTTGTGTATAACAATAGGAAAAAAAAAATGTTAGAAAAGCATTAGATTTATTTAGAAAAGCATTAAAGAGAAAATGCATTTCAAGTTATATTATACAAAGCCCTCCAATGTTGACTTAGAATTCAATTTCTTTGGTGGAAAACAAAAACAACACAACAATTTACTTAAAGTGCTCGCTTAAGCCCCTAACACCTCTCTGTAGTGGATTAAGATCACCCACAGCCCATATGGTGCAGCTCTGAAAGAAATCCAGTTGAATTCTTGCTGTGTAACAAATTACCCAAAAACTAAGTGGCTTAAAAAAACATAAACATTGGTCATCTCTCAGTTTCTGTGGGTCAATACTTTGGGAGCACTTAGGTGGGTGATTTTGACTTGGGGTTTCTTATGAGGTTCAGTCAGATGTTAGCCAAGGTGGCTGTCATCTGAAAGCTTGTCTGGAGCTGGAGAATCCACTTCCAAGGTGGCTCTTCATTTTTTGAGACATGCTCTTGCCAGCCACATGGCTGGCAAGTAGTGCTGGTTGTTGGTGGGAGGCCTCAGTTCCTTCCAATGTGGGCTTCTCCACTGGGCTGCTTGGGTGTCTGCACAACCTTCTGCCGACTTCCCCCAAAGCACAAGAGCTGAGAGCACTTCCCCCAGTGATCCAAGAGAACAAGGCAGAAGCTGCAGTGCCATTTATGGCTGGCTTCAGAAGTCATATACCATCACTCCTGCAGTATCCTATTGGTCACAAGGCCAGCCCTCTTCGATGTAGGGGTCCAAGGACATGAACACCAGGGGGTAAGGATCATTGGTGGCCATCTTGGGGTCTGGCTATCAAAGCTGCTAATGCAATGGGTTATCATTGCCCACTCTATAAGCCTCCAACTTTATTTCATTCTTTATTTGTGAAGATACAGGAGAGGCCCCTGGAATGAATTTGGGGAATAAGGCCTGACATACACATCCCGGATTATTTAATGGGCTGCTTATAATAAATGGCTCTCCCAGTGACGGCAGGGGGTTCAAAGAAGCAGGATGGTATGGAAAAAGCTGTGAACTGGAAGTCTCAAGGACCCAATTCTAGTCTCAGCTCCATGTGTCAGTGGTCACTTCAGCTCTCTGACTCTCCGTCCCCTCACCTGTAACACACCTTGCTTACCTTTTCCTTGGATTTGTTGTGAGGATCAAAAATGAGTGGGATGTTGAGTAAGAATGTGTTTTCCTAAGTAAATGCCAGGCACTATTATTATTCTTTTACTGAGAGTCCGCAGTGTTACAGACTGCTGTGCAAAATTCCCAGGTCCTAGGCCTCTCCACCAAACATCCTACTGTGTAAGGAATCTCTCAGATCTTTCAATCTCTCTCTCAATAACATTATTGATCCACCTCATGGGCAGTAGTATGCTGGAACTGGCTCAAAGTTTTTCTCAAAAATTTTGCAAGCCATTTGCTAAATACAGCTATGATTAAAAATTAAATCGTATAAACTTACAATTAAATTATGTTAACAAAGGTAATAAATACTCAAAACTCATCACTTCCTCATTGTCTCACCACATTTTACTATCATCTATGCACTTGAGATTATTTACATCTGTTGTAACTGTATGGCTGAAATGTTATACAGTAGTATGTTACTGTGTATTTCCAACTGTGCTCAGATGTCATGTAGTATCGTGAAATTGGCCACAGTAGGGGTATTTGCCCTGTGGAAATGTACAAGTGCTACAAATCAGGGCCAGAGAGCCAGTTGTTAAACACTTACCAGCATATCACTGCTCACAGAGTTACTGAGGAAAATTTGAAGTCTTATACAAGTAAAGCAGAGATCTGTGATTTTTTCTGACTACCCAGAGTCTACACACCTCCACTCTAGGCACCACATATTCCTACTGGTAGAATTTTCCATTGTATGTAATCTTGGAAAGAAGGTAGATCCCAATGACTGCTTTCCATTGCCACCTCCCGTTATGGAAACCAAGGGGGTCAGAGATATCTTTTACCCACTCCTGATACAGTGCAGGGAGGAGGGCAGGAAGAGCCATGCCAGAAACTCACCTGCATATCCTTGACTCCAGGACTCCGAAGCTTGGGAGCAGATGCAACAGGAGAAAATGTTTGGAGGTCAGCTGCATCTGGGTGGCAGAGGAGTTCCCAGGCCAGACCAGTCCCCGGAGTGATGGGGCGTGGCTCTTGCTGCTGCTTCCCTGGCATCCTTGACTCCTGCCCTTTTTCCAAACTGCCTCTTTTCTATTCTGTGAACTTCCCCTGGCTTTCCAGTAAATCTCCTTACTGCAGCAAAGCATGGTGGTTAACAGCAGCTTGCAGATGAGAATACTGCCTGATAAAGAAGGCATGACTTACTCTGCATATGTTAAGCACTCATTATCAACAAGGTGTTTGGTAGAAAAGGCATATGCCACTTGGCACATTGCCATCCAGATATCCAAGCCATTCAAGGATGGACACTGAAGCACAAAGAGGTTAAGTGAGCTGCCCAAGACCACACAGCTAGCAAGTGGCAGCCTGCATTCTCAACCCTTAGGATATATTACTTCACAGAGGAAAGTGCTCTTTTCTTATGCATGACTGTCAAATTAATGACTTTTTTTTTTTCTTTTGAGCATCAAACTTGAAAGAAACAAATTTCAAGAGACACATACCTTCTACTTATGTGCACCTCGGCTCCTTCCTTTAAAACCTTGAAGGTCAAAGCTTCAAATGAGCCAGTGTATCCCTGCAGAATGCTGGGGAAAGAGGCCAAGAAATGAGGATTTTATGTCACCAAGCTCAAACCCATTTCAGCCTGCCTAACCATAACTATTTAGATTATCCATTTATCTGAGCAGCTTAAATGGATTTATAAATATTAACTAATAAATCTTCATATTCACTCTCAATAGAATTTGTATTTAAAATAACATTGCTGCCACAAAAATAACTTATTACATTTATTAGATGCTCCCAATGCTTTTTGCCTCTGGTCATTTTTATATATCTCATAAGATGGTCTGAATTTCAGTTTATTTTATCACAAATGACTCCATAGGAATAAGACACCACCTTTCTCAGCCTAAACATGCATACTACATGGAAATCCATGTGAAGAAAATCCAAGAATTTTAAAAGCCAGAAAGGACACTCGCTGTAGATAAGAGTGTTACGGTTCCATTATCTAAAAAGAAAGCCGTGGTGCACACGTTGGTAAGGTGGAGGGAGGCTGTGTCACTGCAGTCCTATACCACTGCCCACAGAGTGGACCCCACTTGTGCTTTCACTTAACACAGAAAGCCTCATCCACCACTCAGAGGCAGACTTCCCACTCCTCACGAGTCTCAGAACAACTGCTCCTTGCCCCGGCCTGTGGACATCCATGGTGTGTAGCAGGATAGGGCTCTCCTTCCCTTTGCCTGCTTTGTCCTCCCACCCTCACCTCTAAAAGGGAGGGGGGTCTTTTATCATAACAAGCATCAAAGGTATCTATGGGAAGTGATTAATAGTAGCAGTAGAAGAGGTTGTCCTGTGAGTGTGCTTCTCTAAAGAGCCCAGAGCCCCAAGAAGACACTCAGGAAGGACTGTAAAAGTCTGCCAAGATCCCAGGATGGAACCTACCTGTTGGGGGTACCTGCTAGTTGGAAGCAGCTTCCCCAACACAAGGGCAGGATAAGAGCAGGAGACTAGAGAAAAAGAGATTTCCAGGTACCTTCCTGAGGCTGATTCAATTTGGCCTGAAATGAATCCAAAAGAAATGAGAAAAAGATTTTGTACCATGCTCTGGCCTCAAAATGTGTTACTGACCATGATTAGTAACACTGGGTCCTTAAGTAACTGTATACCTTTCCAGATACTGTGGACCATACAAATTGGGTTACAGGTTTCTGCTTAGATGGGATGTCTCTTAAAGTACCCATGCATGTGCTGGGGATGAGGTCCATACTCTATGGAGGTTTCCAGGTCCTAAGAAGCTATGTTCTAGCTAGTCAGGGCTTGAGTCAGTCCTAGTGATCCTGGCAACCCTTAATGGCTCCAAAATATCCATGTTCCTTTGACACCTCTTCTCCCTTGCTCCTGCTTCAAGTACAGATATAACACCATGTTCATTTCTAGGAGACACAAACTGGGCTTCCTTGGAATTGCCTCTGATTTATATATTTTATCACTCCTAAAACCCTCAAGACCAGAATTAGAAAATCTATGAGGGCTTCCCTGGTGGCGCTGTGGTTAGGAATCTGCCTGCCAATGCAGGGGACACGGGTTTGAGCCCTGGTCTGGGAAGATCACACATGCCGCGGAGCAGCTGGGCCCGTGAGCCACAACTACTGAGCCTGCGCGTCTGGAGCCTGTGCTCCGCAACAAGAGAGGCCGCGATAGTGAGAGGCCCGCGCACCGCGACGAAGAGTGGCCCCCACTTGCCACAACTAGAGAAAGCCCTCGCACAGAAACGAAGACCCAACACAGCCATAAATTAATTAATTAATTAATTTAAAAAAAAAAAGAAAAAGAAAATCTATGAGAATGTCCACTACTGTAGGAGAGAAAAGTGAGTTGTTCTACCTCAGGGAGTCATCTAAAGTTAATCAACAGTTATTGTAACATTCCAACAATAGGGTTTGCTCTCCACACCCTCACCTCTTTCCCCATTCCATCCCCAAAAGCCCCCCAACTTGGGCAGTTATGCAATGCTTACAAAATGAGATATGCTTCAAGAAATAAGTAAAATGCATGTGATAAGCTGCTTAAATCTGAGGAAACATTTAGAAATACCAGTGAGTCAGAAGGAGGGAAGGAAGGAAGGATGGAAGGAAGGAAGGAAATCTAAGGAAGAAATCTTTTTGAGGGGTATGTGGGAGATCATCCTATGTGGGTAGCCTTTGAAATCCAGAATTCGCCACTAAGAACAATTCTATGGAGACAACACAACCACCACCACAATTCTAGACACTGTCCTTAGCTTCAAATGTCTTAAAACACAACAGAAGATACCCAAGTCTGTCCAACATTAAAAAAGAAAAATGTTAAGTGACAGATGTGGTAATGGCCAAACACTATTTCTTTAATTTAGACTCTTTCCAGTAAGTCAGCAGGAACATTGGAGAAAGTCGATGTGACTGTGGCTGGCCCTAGACTTGATCAGTATTATGCTATGTAGCAAAATAAAAAGTCTGAGCATCATAGAGATCAATACATCCTTTGTTCAGCACAACTTTAATAATGACAGTGGTGAAACTGTCACCACTAATGGAAGGTCTGCAAAGCT
The DNA here is from genome assembly GCF_028021215.1 of Eschrichtius robustus. Taxonomy (NCBI): domain Eukaryota; kingdom Metazoa; phylum Chordata; class Mammalia; order Artiodactyla; family Eschrichtiidae; genus Eschrichtius; species Eschrichtius robustus. Next base: position 132,664,924 of record NC_090827.1, read on the forward strand.
TCTGTGTCAGCTGATAATGATCAGAGCTGTGGGCTTGCAGAAGCACGGACACACACACGAAGCTCAAACTGGACTGCCCCAAGAGAAAAAGGAATTAGAAAAAAGTAGAATTTTTTGTCACGCATGCTCCCTTAGTGAAATGACAACTTGTGAGCTCTAATGACACAACTAGGGCCTGCATTCCCAGATCTAGGGAGCCAAGCTGTCCTCCACGCACATGCAGACACCATAGTTCAGACTGGCAATGAACAGACTTGGGTCCCAGTTCAGTATACTTGACCCTATACTATACTGTACAGTGCTGTATTTCCAGTCCAGTGGACTTGGACACATATCTTGGCTTTGTTTCTTGCTAGCTGGGGGACCTTGGACACCACTGGTTGCCTACCGAGCACCTCATCCCTCTTTCTTCCTTGTCAATAGAATCCTGACTCTAGTCAGGTATCTGCCTCTTTCCCATGTACCCCATTCAACTTAAGAGGAGGCTTTTGGGGAAGTGGGTCCCTGTTGATCTAAAAGTCATTCAGAGAATATGACAATTTTTTTTTTGTACAGGAGGGGGCATATGCCCTAAATTGACATAATCTAATTGAAGAAGTGGATTATTAGTCAGTGTCCAAAAAAGAAAACAAAACCCCTGTAGGTATTTAAAATAGGGAAATTTAATACAGGGAATTGGTTACAAGGCTATTGAATGGGTAGGAGGAGGAAAAGAAGAAGGTAAAGTAGCACAAGATTATAGCCCCATGAGCTAGAGGAACAAAAGGGAAAGTAGAATTACAAAGAGCACATGATCACTGCTGCCCAGAGCCTGGGATCACTGTTGCCATAATTTACATCCAAGACTTCTCCTGGAAATTGCAAGCCTTTAATAGACTCCAGAATTCCAAAATATTGTATCAGACAGATTCTGCTAGTACAACTGTTGTCTAGGTGGGAAGACAGATTCCTACTGCTTTCTAATCCACCACCTTCCCAGAATCCTTCTCTTTTTATTTTTAATTGTGGTGAAATACACTTAAGAGTTACCATCTTAACCATTTAAGTGTACAGTCAGTGATATTAGTACATTCATAATGTTGTGCAACCATCTCCACCATCAATCTCTAGAACTCTTTCATCTTGCAAAATTAAAACTCTGTACCTATTAAAAAGTAACTCCCCATTTCCCTTTCCCCACAGCTCCTGGCAACCACCATTCTACTTTCTGACTCTCTGAAATTGACTATTCTAGGTAACTTATATAAGTGGAATCATACAGTATTTGTCCTTTTGTGACCGGCTTATTTCGCTTACATAATTTCCTCAAGGTTCATCCCTACTATAACAGGTGTCAGAATTTCTTTTCTTTGTAAGACTGAATAGTATTCTGTAATGGTTAATTTCATGTATTAACTTTACCAGGCCACAGGGTGTCCAGACGTTTGGTCAAACATTATTCTGAGTGTATCTGTGAAGATGTTTCTGATGAGAATAACATTTGAATCAGTACACTGAGAAAAGCAGGTTGCCCTCCCTCGTGTGGGTGGGACCAATCCAATCAGTTGGAAGACTGAAAACAGGCTGACCCTCCCACAAGTAAGAGGCCGGAATGCCTTCAAGCTGGGACATCAGTTTTTTTCCCTGCCTTCAGACTTGAACTGAAACTGGGTCTTCTTTGTCCTTGAGCTGCTGCTTTTCAAACTGGAACTACACCTTCATCTCTTCTGGGTTTCCAGCTCACTGACTGCGGACATTGGAACTTCTCAGCCACCATAATTACATGAGCCAATTCATTATAGCAAATCACATCTATCAAAAAAAATCGTATCTATCTATCTCTATATCTAGCTCAAAGTCCTATTCTGTTTCTCTGGAGATCCTTGACTAATACATATGCCATTGTATGTATATACCACTCTTATAAATATGTTTTATTTTGAGTAAAAAAAGAGCTATACCATATGATCTAAAACATTTAAATAATCTACTTTGACTATAGGTTATAGGAAGGCATATATATATGCCTCCTGAAGATCTTTTTAGCCAACCCAATATTTCCTGAGAAGCTTAAAAATTTTTAATGCAGCAAGTCACACTGCCATTTAGTATATGTGAAAAATATCTCTCCTCAGGGTTTTCTATATTTAGAGAGGCCAATTCCACTGTGGTTAAGGTATAGGCCTGGTATTATTGCCTCTGTGATATGTCATATTAGCAGGCCCGTTGTCATAAATACGGGTTGGAATCTACAACAGAAACTCTTGCTGAGAGACTAATGCCCCCACTAGGAAATATACCTGGATATTCCTTTTGTAACCATCACCATAAACCAGCCAACAAATGACTGCTTAACCAAGCCTCCCTCTGGCTTTTGCATCAGCTGTGAATCAATTCAAGGAATCTTCTAACCCTCCCCATGGAAATCGTTACTTCAGACTGGAGGCTGCTGGCTTAGGACAGGCAAAGCCTCTGTATCGCTTCACTCATACATGCTTTCTTTTAACTTAAGGGATCTGAGCACCTAAACACCAAGATGATTGGCATCCAGGAGACAGCAACCTTTAAAGCACATTTTCAAGAATTCAGAAGTTACGGATTATAACTTCAGCAATATAGAGATCGTCCTATCATTCTCTATGACCTGTGAAACCCTGTAAAAAGAGAATGTTCAGGGTGTGTGTGAATCTGGTGGTACTAGAATATTAATACCTTCACGAGGTTTTCTTTTGCTCTGTTGCGGATACCGTTGGTTGAGCTAAGTGACGCGATAACCGCAGTTACTCAATAATGAAAATGAAGATTTGTGACATCTGAAGGAAATGCATATTCCTGCCAGCTGTTGCACACCTGGCTCTTCTGTGTGCCCTTCCTAATCATGATCTCTTCATGTGGTGTACGGCTGAGCTGGTGGGCTCTGATTGTCACTAGACACCACCAAGAATTTTGCTTCTCCACCCACCCCAGCTGGTGGTTGAGCTGTTTCTCACCTATGAGAAGAGACGAATACACAACTCATTACACAAAACTCAGCACCTGCTACCAACATATTTTTTGGCTCTTCGTATTTTCTTCTATCTTGTGTATTTCGTTGGATGAAAAATAAAGTCTGTTGCAAGAAGAAAACAGCCATTTATCGGTTTCATCGTTTTGTTGATGCCTTAGTCATACTTGCCAGTATCATTTTTCCTCCTCCTTTTCCACATTTCTTCAGCTTTTCTGTTGTTGTGGAAAGAACACTGGTGGGAAACAGAAGGCCTGGGTTCTAACCATCCCATGCTAGCATAGCCATGTAACACTGGGCATGTCTTTCACTTCTCTATGCTTCTGCTTCCTAAATTAGGGGATTGAACATAATTATCTCCATGTCCCTTCTGGCTGCAAAATTCAAATGACTTATCATTTTTACTGCCAAAACCAGGGAGCGGTAGAAGAGTGAGATTATCTGGGTGAATTGCTCCCAGCTGCCACGATGATGGGGTAGGCTTGGAACCCAGGGCGCCTTCTTTCAGGAAAGCAGTTTCCTCTGGGAAGGGCCTCTGACACGTTAACAGAAGGGGTTAGTGAACCACTGCTCACCCCCCACCATGGCATCTTTCCTTTTAACTTTAAGGAAGCAGGGTTTTTCACATGTAACCAACATATCAGTGGCTCCCGAAAGCAACCACTTTTTCACTATGTGCAAATCATGAAGCAGGACTCAGTACAACATGGATTCCTTCAAAAGAGAAAACCACGCTACAGAGCATCACTGAACAACATAGAACTTACTGAAGGAAGAATTTAGACCACAGAGCTAACAAATGTGCACTGGACATTTCTGTTGCTCCCAAAGCCCTGGTTGGCTGTTTGGGCAACTTCAGCGTGCCTTCCTTTTATCCCTTTCTTCCCCAAAGTCATTATTTTCCTTCCTTTGCTTTCTTTGTTAGGCAGGAACCCTGAGTACCAACCTGAGCTAGCTTCTACCTGTAGGTTCATCAGATTCTCTTTTAAATGAAATTTCTGCCCACAGGAATTCTCCTATCAGTTGCCAAGAAGATATTTTCCCCTGAGTATTACACATAACTCTTTTTTTTTAGGTTATTTAGATTTATTAAGTATTTGTTCACATTTTCTTCACATCAGAATATTATTGAGTGTTTTTACATTTTCAATTGAAAATGCAAAAAAGCCCAAAATTAAGATTCATCATATTTGTTTAATTTTTATCACTAGCAATTTGATTATTAACAATTGTCCATTCCTGGATCTTCTCGCTTTTTTTTTTTTTTTTTAAATAAATTTATTTTTGGCTGCATTGGGTCTTCGTTGCGGTGTGCGGGCTTCTCATTGCAGTGGCTTCTCTTGTTGCGGAGCATGGGCTCTAGGCACGTGGGCTTCAGTAGCTGTGGCTCACGGGCTCAGTAGTTGTGGCTTGCGGGCTCTAGAGCGCAGGCTCAGTAGTTGTGGCGCACGGGCTTAGTTGCTCCGAAGCATGTGGGATCTTCCCGGACCAGGGCTCAAACCTGTGTCCCCTGCATTGGCAGGCGGATTCTTAACCACTGTGCCACCAGGGAAGCCCTAATATTTTTTTTATTGGAGTTATAATTGTTTTACAATGTTGTGTTAGTTTCTGCTGTAGAACAAAGTGAATCAGCTGTATGTATACATATATCCCCATATCCCCTCCCTCTTGAGCCTCCCTCCCACCCATCTAGGTCATCACAGAGCACCAAGCTGAGCTCCCTGTGCTATACAGCAGCTTCCCACTAGTTATCTATTTTACACATGGTAATGTATATACATCAGTGCTACTCTCTCAATTCGTCCCATCCTCCCCTTCCCCCGCCCCGTGTCCACAAGACCGTTCTCTACATCTGCTTCTTTTTTCCTGCCCTACAAATAGATTCATCAGTACCATTTTTCTCAGCCATAAAAAGGAACGAACTTGGGTCATTTGTAGTGATGTAGTGAACCTAGAGTCTGTCATACAGAGTGAAGTAAGTCAGAGAGAGAAAAACAAATATCGTATATTAACGCATATATATATATGGAATCTAGAAAAATGGTACACATAACTCTTCAACCTCTCTGATCAAGCCCAAATCATTTCCAAATAAGAAAGAATGTGAGGGAAAGACTACTGTGTTAAGAAGACCTCCCAGGTAGGCTGCTGAGGACAGGACTTCATGCCAGTGCAATTGCAGGCACTGTTTTTTATTCTCTTTCAGATTAGAGTGAGTAAAACTCCATTGTACAGGCTTAAAAATGAAGCTTTCTAAATCCCCAGCACCCTAAGAAAAAGGCTTTATTAGTTTTTATCTAATGTTGAGCAAAAATTGATCTCATCTTAAAGATTATTTAGTACTAAAGAGTATTGAGTGTTTTTGTTATCAAGCAGTTGACAGTCCATTATTTCATATTGTCTTTAACATCACCATAATCATTTTATGACAGTATTATAAAGCTAGTATATTTGGTGTGCTATTTGGTATTCCTGCTTTTCTAGTGAGGTTTACTCTGCCACGGAAATAATGGGACAACATTTGCTCTCAACGTCAGCACAAGCAGCATATTAATTTAAAGGACAATAGTTTGCCCATCAAACTATTGATGATCATGTTTGTAAAACATTTCATGCATAATGGCAGTGTGTTTCTAAAACTAGTCTACACACTGTGATTTTTTTTTAAACACCATGAAATTAAATAGTGAAATAAGCCTTGCAAAGATGTCAAAATTTTACTCTCCAGTTACTGGAATACATACGGGATAAAATAATCCTGTGTTTTGTAAGTGAACTATTGAATGAAAAACACTCTTTTTCCAAAGCTTTTCTAAAGGAAATAAACACACCAACTGTTTCAACTTATTGCTGTAGATACAACTTTGTCAAAATGTAATACTAATCTGTATATCTAGCATGTTTTAAAAGCACATAGAATTGAGCATTGCTTCATTGTAGAGTATGGTGATTAAGTCCCTGGGTTCTACAGCCAGGCTGCTTGAATTAAGAAGTCTTCACTTCCCTGACCAGCACGTGACCTCAACTCTGTGACTTAATTGACTCATCTCTTAAATGGAGGTATAAAACGATACCCTCAACATTGGGTTGTGGTGAAAATTAAATGTATTAATACATATAAAGAGCTTAGAACATTGCCCGAACATGGTAAGTGCCCAATAAGAGTTAACTCTCATTCTCATTATTATTTCACAAGTCAGGATGTTAACAACGCAATGACAGTGCCAATCTGTGATTACATAAACCAGCTGTAGAATTCATTTCCTACCTCACTAATCACACCTACCACTCTCCAGATCATGTTTGTGCTATTACATTTATAGTTTTTCTCTTTTTTTTTTTGCTATGTACAGTGCTTTTTATTTTTTGAATTTTATTTTATTTTTTATATAGCAGGTTCTTATTAGTTATCCATTTTATACATCTTAGTGTATATATGTCAATCCCAATCTCCCAATCCCACCACCACCAGCCCCCTGCCACTTTCCCCCCGTGGTGTCCATATGTTTGTTCTCTACATCTGTGTCTCTATTTCTGCCCTGCAAACCGGTTCATCTGTACCATTTTTCTAGGTATAGTTTTTTTCTAATGTTTAAATTTTTGATACATCTAGAATTTAATTTTTGGTGAGGTGTGATTCTACCCTTATTTTTTTCCATATGACTATCGTGTTTTCCCCAAACCATTTGTTCAATGAATAACTCATTTTTCCTACTACATTTCTTTATCTATTCACTCTCCTACAACCTTAGACCAAATCTTCAAACTAGGTTTCAATTATGCCTGAGGGTACATGAAGACTTTCTAAAGGGCACATGAGCGTGGTTAGTTTTATGCTTATGTACAGATCTTCAACTTCCACGTACTTTTTCCTAAAATCATTTGCCTAAGAAGATGCCAATCACCAAGGGTCTCTCTCTTTCTCTCCCTCTATTTTTAAAAATAGACTATTTTTTAGAGCAGGTTCAGATACACAGAAAAATTGAGTAGAAAATACTGTTCCATACACCCTCTGCCTCTACACAGGCGCAGCCTGCCCCACTATCAACATCCTCCACAAGAGTGCTACCTTTGTTTTCTGTTTGTTCGGTTTTATATTTCTTTATTTGGTTGTGCCGGGTCTTAGTTGCAGCAGGCAGGCTCCTCAGTTGTGGCATGTGAACTCTTAGTTGCGACATGTGGGATCTAGTTCCCTGATCTGGGATCGAAACCAGACCCCCTGCATTGGGAGCACAGAGTCTTATCCACTGCGCCACCAGGGAAGTCCCAGAGTGCTACCTTTGTTACAACTGATGAATCTGCAGTGACATATTATCACCCAAAGTCCATAGTTTACATTAGAGTTCACTCTTGGTGGTATACGTTCTATGGATTTTGACCAAAGTATAATGACATGTATCCACCATTATAATATCATACAGAATAGTTTCACTGCCCTAAAAATCCTCTGTGCTCTGCCTGTCTATTCCTCTCTCTCCCACTTATTCTCTGGCAACCACTGATCTTTTTACTGTCTCCACAGTTTTGCCTTCTCCAGAATGTCATATAGTTGGAATCATACAGCATGTAGCCTTTTCAGATGGGCTTCTTTCACTTATCAATATGTCAAGGGTCTCTTCTCATACTCTTCTTTCCAAATTTCCTCCCATTTTAGCAAGAAAATCATATCTCTTACCTAGTCTTAATTTTAATACTGTACTTTGCCAAATGAATAATCCTGTAAACCATTCCTTTAATCAAGGCACCATAACATATCCTCCCCCATCCATCTCATTAAGAGATACATTTCCAATAAATTTTACTTTTTGGGTGACAAGAAACATACCCTTGTCTGCTGAAAGGCTTCAGTGGCTCTGTCTCCCTGCCACATCAGGCAGCCTAGCAACGGGCCAGCTCAAAAATATGGTGAGGCAGCTTCTAGCTGATATCAGCCTCACTAAGCTCCAACTACAACTCTTTTCTAAGAAAGTCATCCCACCTCTAGGAAGCCACTGTTGTTACATAGTTAAACAAATGCTTCCTGTCTCTTCTCAATGCCCTAGGTTTACATAAGTGAGCTCCTGGGCCTAACCACCTCTCACGGTGGGATGAGAACTTGGGAAATCCTGTGTGCTCTTCTGCTGACTCTTAGATGTAAGACTTTCCATTAAGCCTTGCCTTACGCCCTCTCTGTGTATTGTTTGGGGGTATTAGTGCCAACCAGTAGTCATATAATAATTGTTTATCAGAATTCATAGTTTATGATGTTCTAATCAAATGCATATTACTGGTATTTATGATAAGTCAACCCAAAAGAAATTGTTGTACACATATGTTCATAGGATATATATTTGAGGTGAAGAAGCATGACAAGAATGCCAATAAAAGATGGTCGACATAAAAGCCTATTACATTAGGATAAAAATCTACGGGAGAAGTGGAATAGAAATGGAAGTTGGAGAAAAAGAGACAAGATGAAATTTCTGACAGAAAGGAGCTTGTTTGTTAGCGTTTTAAATGGATGGCAATGGGTTCCAATCACTGTGGTACTTTTATTTCCACTGAAGAGGGATAGCTTTTTTTAAAAATATAGATATTTGCAGCATGCCATAAACAACATCCTTCACTACTACTTAAATTTATAATGAAAAAATTTTAATATCAATTTAAAATGTTTCAGGGGAATAGAGTTTTGCAAGAAGCTTTTAGGGGGACTATAATAAAAAATATCCTAAAAAGAATCCTAGACTGCTTATTTTCTTACATCCCGACCCCCTCCTCCTCCAACCTCACACTCAGTTGGAATTATTCAGGCGCTTCGAGGGGTGTGCGTGTGTGCATGTGTGCATGTGTGTTTAGGGGTGCCAGGTACAAAGGTTCTGTAATTTGAGCCCAACTATCCTAAGAGTTGCTCAGTAAATGTTTCTTGAGATCAACTGAATTGAAAATAAGATATTAATAATTTAAAACAAAGGCAAAATAGGATACAAAGATAAGATTCTTTCTCTGTCTCTGCTTTCATAAATTTGCTGTGATAGTGGATTACAGGTGGTCTGCACTCCAGAGAACATGGTCCTTGGCTTTATCCTGCCAAATATTCTTCTTTTTCCTAATCAGCAACTGTTATGAAGGCTGAGAACCTTGCTGCCTGAAGTGTTTTCTGTGGATCAGCGGTGTTGGCATCACCTGGAAGCCTTTTAGAAATTAAGACACCCAGGCCTGACTCCAGGCTTTTGAATCAGAAGCAGCAGGTAATTCCTATGCACATTAAAGTTGGAGAAGCACTAGATTGGCAGCCCCCAGTCATCTAGCTAACTCATGGGTGACAGCCACACCTAGTGAGGTTCCAGTTCTAAATGTACCTAAAGGTATTCTTGGCTGTTCCATGACTACCATCATCATTAACCGTACTAATGATATATACGATAAACCAATTAACAGGGCACTTCTGCATACATTATCTAATTTGATCCCAACTACATTCTTCAATTTAGAACAAAGTACTTTCTGCAAAGTGCACAAATTCAGTTCCATCAATGTGAAGAGACAAGTAGAGTTTCCTGAATTGTTTTCAAAGATGAACACACTCTTAAGTCCAGAGAGTCATTTGGAATTATTTTCAAATTTAATAATGTCAATACTCTTCACTCAAATATATTTTGTTGTTATATTCCAGAATATTTTAGGAAAAAAACATAATAAAGTAGTGATTTAGAGTGGGTTGGTTTTACTATTGTATCATAAAAATCTAGGTCTGGTAAGCTGGGACGAAGTGAGACAGTGGCATGGACATATATACACTACCAAATGTAAAATAGATAGCTAGTGGGAAGCAGCCGCATAGCACAGGGAGATCAGCTCGGTGCTTTGTGACCACCTAGAGGGGTGGGATGGGGAGGGTGGGAGGGAGACACAAGAGGGAGGAGATATGGGCATATATGTATATGTATTGTTGATTCACTTTGTTATAAAGCAGAATCTAACACACCATTGTAAAGCAATTATACTCCAATAAAGATGTTTAAAAAAAAAACTAGGTCTGGAAAGCATGTTAATAAAACTATGTTGAGAGAGGTCAAACAGCTTGTCCAAGAGAGATTCACAATCAAAAACACCTAAGAGGCAACTAATAAATCAACAAAAGGATTTTAAAGGTCTAATTGCACATGTACTGTCTCAGGTACTAAGTAAAGAAATAAAAACACTTGGTATTAACACTATATATCTGTATCATCCACACTTCAACCCTTATGCATTAGATAGAATACCAAATCATAAAACATTCATCACCACCTTTAAGGAGTTTTTATTTTCTGCATAAGAAGAGACTAAATTCAGAGATTAAAAAAAGTAGAAAACAATCACAGGGCAGAATATGGAAAAGAGCTTTACAATTTAATATTGTATGTATCATAGTGATATAAACAAGCAGACTGAGGTGGGATTAGTAAGATAAAATGGTGATCAACATTTACTTCAAGGTTTTCTAGTTCATTTCTTTTGGACCCACTGCTTGTTATTAGGCTGCCAAGAAGGAAGGTCTGCAGGTGGGTGGGATGAACAAAAAGGCAGAAGGATCAAACATGCACCAAGGAGTGGTGGGAAATGAGCCATGGGGAAGATGCCTGCAGAGTCAGGAGGCAGTTCTACATGGAAGGTCAAGATCTGTATTAAGTGCACCACAGATAAGCAATCAATAGACCAAATACTAATATTTCATTCCTCCTACCAGGAGGTCACTCACTCATATTTAGACATGTTATTTTCAAGGGATTATATCTGGTGAATTGGACTCCTTAGTGTGCTTTGGCAAGCCTAGTGGAGTCCTGGGGTTCTAACATTGTGTCTCCTTGTAACGCAAGAAGCCCTCTTCTGGGCCAGAAGTCACAAAAGAGCCTTGCAGTTCTAATGGGTTACTTCTTGTGCCAAGACTGCCCTGTCATAGACATGCTAGGAGCCCTGTACATGTCTCTAAACCTCTTGTGTGGAGCCAGAGTGAGCCCATGAGCAAAACCCATCTTGGCTTCATTGGAAGTTCATCACTGAGTATCAGCTCCTCACACACAACAACCCTACCTTATATATGGAACTCACTTAACACAGATTGTGACCCCTCACCTCCCCACAGACACACATAAAATAGCCACTAACATACCACATCTCTGAGGGCATCTTCTCCATTGCTTAGTTCCCACCCCTCCCTGGAAATTGGCTTGTGTTCTTCCCTTTGCCTCTTTGTTCTAACCACCCACCCACAGTCATCCTCTTTTGGCAGCTCGAAAGGACCTGGCACTCTTGATGTAACTACCGACGGCACTCTGCTTCACCAGATCGGGTTCTGACACCATGCTCTGCTGCCAAGGGCCCTGCCTCCCTCCAGCTGTTCCCCTATTTTTTCCTCAGCAGTGTGACGCCCACAGGAAGGAGTGGGGGAGAACTCAACCCGCAGCATCCCTGCTTCTATTCCTGGGCTCTGCTGAAAGCTCTTAAGTACCCGACACAACTATGAGTTACTGAGCATAGGGCTTTTACAGAGTTTGGGCTAATCAAATGAGCACAATTTGCTCTGTACTTTGGGACAGAATGAATCTTGTTAATTGGTGTCAAGAGTCTTGAGCCAAAATAGACATCATAGCCTGAGGGGAGTGGTCACAGTGTGGAACCACCTACTTCCGGTCCACAGGACTGCTTTTTAAGAGTTCAGGTGCTTCCATGTCCTGGCTATAGTAAATAGAGCTGCAATGAACATTTTGGTACATGACTCTGTCATACAGAGTGAAGTAAGTCAGAAAGAGAAAAACAAATACCGTATGCTAACACATATACATGGAATCTACAAAAAACAAAAAATGGTCATGAAGAACCTAGGGGCAAGACGGGAATAAAGACACAGACCTACTAGAGAATAGACTTCAGGATATGGGGAGGGGGAAGTGTAAGCTGGGACAAAGTGAGAGAGTGGCATGGACATATATACACTACCAAATGTAAAACAGATAGCTAGTGGGAAGCAGCTGCATAGCACAGGGAGATCAGCTTGGTGCTTTGTGACCACCTAGAGGGGTGGGATAGGGAGGGTGGGAGGGAGGGAGACGCAAGAGGGAAGAGATATGGGGACATATGTATATGTAGAACTGATTCACTTTGTTATAAAGCAGAAACTAACACACCATTGTAAAACAAATATACTCCAATAAAGATGTTAAAAAAATAATTAAAAAAAAAAAGAAATTTTAGAAAAAAAAAAAAGAGTTCAGGTGGATGTGAGCTAGATACTGGAGCCTGCCCAGGCATAGGTTGCTACGCGGACCTTGTACTTGTCCCTAACTTTTATCTATGGCACACACAGCATCTGTCAAATTAGGGGGAAAATATCCCACCACTCTATAACACGTTCACAGGCTTAAGTCTTTATATAATTCTTTCCAGTGCTTATTGCTATGGATTTATTTTCACACAAAGTTAATCAACTAGCTTGTAGTTCCTTCAGGGTAAAGTTGAAAGTATTGCCATTTAAAACCACTTCATGAAAATATACACTGATCCCATTCTCTGTGAAAATCAGAGTTTCAAACTGCCTTCTCAAAACCTGATTACCAAAATATTGACTAATCTCTTGTAGAAAAATAGAATGAACTGAGAAGCTTGTGAAATACATTTTGGATGGCTAAATATGTTGTGGGGTTTTTTGAATTCTGTAATATTTCCCAATTCTGAACAAATTTCTTTATGCATCTTAAAGCAATAGCCTGGCTGAATGGTGCTTGGTGCTTTGCCTCACCTCAACTGGCTTTGGTATCCTCCATATTATTGTTTATGATGAAAACACCATCTGTCCTTCTTGAGAAGGTTTTGAAACTATTTTGAAGGAGGGTAGTTTCACTGAAATTTTACTTAATTTATACAATATTGGCAAAGGTTCTGGAAAATAATCTTAACAGTTTCCTCATAACAAGGACATACAGCTATTTAAAATAAAATGACATTTTCTAATTTAAAGAATATATTTGTTTATTAAGTCTATCATAATCAGGTTGGTAGTACTTTTATGCAAAATATGGTTAACAATCTATCTTGTTAGACATAGTGAACACTCACACTACCAAAGAGGAGAAAGCCACAGATTAATAGATGTCTGACTTTTGGCAAGTTACCTTATTTATCTAAGCATCAAAATCCTCATCTATTTAGCGTTGTTGGGAAAATTCAAGGCATGGAGTTGCTTTGAACAGAGCCTGGAGGACAGTGGGAATGCAAAGGTAACTGAAGATTACTTTTCCCAGGTAGCACAATGGCTGTCGGTAAATATGCTTCCACCTCCATCCTATTCTTGTTCTTCTCTCATTTATATAGCATTTACTAAGTACCTGCCATGTCTCAGGCTTAGGTGCTAAGGATAGAGAAGTGAATGAAACAGACTCTTCAGATGGAGCTGAGTAAGAGACACAGCCAGGCAAACAGACCACTTTAAATGTATGCCTTGGAGGAGACCTTCAAGATGGCTGAGGAGTGAGACGTGGAGATCGCCTTCCTCCCCACAATTACATCAGAAATACATCTGCATGTGGAACAACTCCTACAGAACACCTACTGAACGCTGGCAGAAGACCTCAGACCTCCCAAAAGGCAAGAAACTCCCCACGTACCTGGGTAGGGCAAAAGAAAAAACAGAGACAAAGGAATAGGGATGGGACCTGCACCAGTGGGAGGGAGCTGTGAAGGAGGAAAGGTTTCCACACACTAGGAAGCCCCTTCGCGGGTGGAGACTGCGGGTGGCGGAGGGGGGAGCTTCGGGGCCATGGAGGAGAGCGCAGCAATGGGGGTGCAGAGGGCAAAGCGGAGAGATTCCCGCACAGAGGATCGGTGCCGACCAGCACTCACCAGCCCGAGAGGCTTGTCTGTTCACCCGCCGGGGTGGGTGGGGGCTGGGAGCTGAGGCTTGGGCTTCGGAGGTCAGATACCAGGGAGAAGACTGGGGTTGGCTGCGTGAACACTGCCTGAAGGGGGCTAGTGCGCCACAGCTAGCCGGCAGGGAGTCCGGGGAAAAGTCTTCGAAAAGTCTTCGAGCTGCCGAAGAGATAAGAGACCATTGTTTTGGGGTGCACGAGGAGAGGGGATTCAGAGCACCGCCTAAACGAACTCCAGAGACGGGCGCGAGCCGCAGCTATCAGCGCGGACTCCAGAGACGGGCATGGGACGCTAAGGCTGCTGCTGCAGCCATCAAGAAGCCTGTGTGCGAGCACAGGTCACTATCCACACCTCCCCTTCCGGGAGCCTGTGCAGCCCACCATTGCCAGGGTCCCGTGATCCAGGGACAACTTCTCCGGGAGAACACATGGCGTGCCTCAGGCTGTGGCAATGTCACGCCGGCCTCTGCCGCCACAGGCTCACCCCGCATCCATACCCCTCCCTCCCCCCGGCCTGAGTGAGCCAGAGGCCCCTAATCAGCTGCTACTTTAACCCCATCCTGTCTGGGCGGGGAACAGATGCCCTCCGGCGACCTACACGCAGAGGCGGGTCCAATCCAAAGCTGAGCCCCAGGAGCTGTGTGACAAAGAAGAGAAAGGGAAATTTCTCCCAGCAGCCTCGTGAGCAGTGGAGTAAATCTCCACAATCAACTTGATGTACCCTGCATCTCTAGAATACCTGAATAGACAAAGAATCATCCCAAAATTGAGGCAGTGGACTTTGGGAGCAATGATATATATATATATTTTTCCTTTTTCTCTTTTTGTGAGTGTGTATGTGCATGCTTCTTTGTGTGATTTTGTTTGGATAGCTTTGCTTTTACCATTTGTCCTAGCGTTCTGTCTTTTTTTTTTTTTTTTAGTATAGTTTTTAGTACTTGTTATCATTGGTGGATTTGTTTTTTGGTTTGGTTGCTCTCTTCTTTCTTTCCTTTTCTTTTTTTTATTACTTTTTAATTTTTTTTAGTTTTAATAATTTTTTTTATTTTAATAACTTTATTTTATTTTTCTTTCTTTCATTTTTTCTCCCTTTTCTTCTCAGCCGTGTGGATGACAGGGTCTTGGTGCTCTGGCCGGGTGTCAGGCCTGTGCCTCTGAGGTGGGAGAGCCGAGTTCAGGACATTGGTCCACCAGAGACCTCACGACTCCATGTAATATTAAATGGCAAAAGCTCTCCCAGAGATCTCCATCTCAACACTAAGACCCAGCTCCACTCAACGACCAGCAAGCTACAGTCCTGGAAACCCTATGCCAAACAACTAGCAAGACAGGAACACAGCCCCACCCAATAGCAGACAGCCTCCCTAAAATCATAATAAGGTCACAGACACCCCAAAACACACCACTGGACGTGGTCCTGCCCACCAGAAAGACAAGATCCAGCCTAATCCTCCAGAACACAGTCACTAGTCCCCTCCACCAGGAAGCCTACACAACCCACTGAAACAACCTTAGCCACTGGGTGCAGGCACCAAAAACAACGGGAATATCGAACCTGCAGGCAGCGAAAAGGAGACCCCAACCACAGCAAGTTAAGCCAAATGAAAAAACAGAGAAACACACAGCAGATGAAGGAGCAAGGTAAAAACCCACCAGAGCAAACAAATGAAGAGGAAATAGGCAGTCTACCTGAAAACGAATTCAGAGTAATGATAGTAAAGATGATCCAAAATCTTGGAAATAGATTGGAGAAAATACAAGAAATGGTTAACAAGGACCTAGAAGAACTAAAGAGCAAACAAACAATGATGAACAACACAATAAATGAGATTAAAAATTCTATAGAAGGAATCAATAGCAGAATAACTGAGGCAGAAGAACAGATAAGTGACCTGGAAGATAAAATAGTGGAAATAACTACCGCAGAGCAGAATAAAGAAAAAAGGATGAAAAGAATTGAGACGGTCTCAGAGACCTCTGGGACAACATTAAATGCACCAACATTCAAATTATAGGGGTCCCAGAAGAAGAAGAGAAAAAGAAAGGGACTGAGAAAATATTTGAAGAGATTATAGTTGAAAACTTCCCTAATATGGGAAAGGAAATAGTTAATCAAGTCCAGGGAGCACAGAGAGTCCCATACAGGATAAATGCAAGGAGAAACACGCCAAGACACATATTAATCAAACTATCCAAAATTAAATACAAAGGGACTTACCTGGTGGTGCAGTGGTTAAGAATCTGCCTGTCAATGCAGGAGACATGGGTTCGAGCCCTGGTTCGGGAAGATCCCACATGCCGCAGAGCAACTAAGCCCATGTGCCACAACTACTGAGCCTGCGCTCTAGAGCCCATGAGCCACAGTTACTGAGCCTGGTGCCACAACTACTGAAGCCCGTGCGCCTAGAGCCCGTGCTCCGCAACAAGAGAAGCCACCGCAATGAGAAGCCCATGCACTGCAATGAAGAGTATCTCCTGCCCCCCGCTTGCTGCAACTAGAGAAAGCCCGTGTGCAGCAACAAAGACCCAATGCAGCCAAAAATAAAGAAGTTAATAATTAATTAATTAATTTAGAAAACTAAATACAAAGAAAAAATATTGAAAGCAACAAGGGAAAAACAACAAATAACATATAAGGGAATCCCCATAAGGTTAACAGCTGATCTTTCAGCAGAAACTCTGCAAGCCAGAAGGGACTGGCAGAACATATTTAAATTGATGAAAGGGAAAAACCTACAACCAAGATTGCTATCCCCAGCAAGGATCTCATTCAGATTTGATGGAGAAATTAAAACCTTTACAATCAAAAGCTAAGAGAATTCAGCACCACCAAACCAGCTTTATAAAAAATGCTAAAGGAACTTCTCTAGGCATGAAACACAAGAGAAGGAAAAGACCTACAACAACAAACCCAAAAGCAATTAAGAAAATGGTAATAGGAACATACATGTCGATAATTACCTTAAATGTAAATGGGTTAAATGCTCCCACCAAAAGACATAGACTGGCTGAATGGATACAAAAACAAGACCCATATATATGTTGTCTACAAGAGACCCACTTCAGACCTAGGGACACATACAGACTGAAAGTGAGGGGATGGAAAAAGATATTCCATGCAAATGGAAATCAAAAGAAAGCTGGAGTAGCAATTCTCATATCAGACAAAATAGACTTTAAAATACAGACTGTTACAGGAAACAAAGAAAGACATTACATAATATCAAGGGATCAATCCAAGAAGAAGATATAACAATTGTAAACATTTATGCACCCAACATAGGAGCACCTCAATACATAAGGCAAATGCTAACAGCCATAAACGGGGAAATAGACAGTAACACAATCATAGTAGGGGACTTTAACACCCGACTTTCACCAATGGACAGATCATCCAAAATGAAAATAAATAAGGAAACACAAGGTTTAAATGACACATTAAACAAGATGTACCTAATTGATATTTATAAGACATTCCATCCAAAAACAACAGAATACACTTTCTTCTCAAGTAGCCATGGAACATTCTCCAGGGTAGATCATATCTTGGGTCACAAATCAAGCCTTGGTAAATTTAAGAAAATTGACATCGTATCAAGTATCTTTTCTGACCACAACACTATGAGACTAGATGTCAACTACAGGAAAAAATCTGTAAAAAATACAAATACATGGAGGCTAGACAATACACTACTTAATAACCAAGAGATCATTGAAGAAATCAAAGAGGAAATCAAAAAATACCTAGCAACAAATGACAATGAAAACACCACAACCCAAAACCTCTGGGATGCAGCAAAAGCAGTTCTAAGAGGGAAGTTTATAGCAATACAATCCTACCTTAAGAAACAAGAAACATCTCAAATAAACAAGCTAACCTTCCACCTAAAGCAATTAGAGAAACAAGAACAAAAAAACCCGAAAGTTAGCAGAAGGAAAGAAATCATAAAGATCAGATCAGAAATAAATGAAAAAGAAATGAAGGAAACAATAGCAAAGATCAATAAAACTAAAAGGTGGTTCTTTCAGAAGATAAACAAAATTGATAAATCATTAGCCAGACTCATCAAGAAAAAAAGGGAGAAGACTCAAATCAATAGAATTAGAAATGAAAAAGGAGAAGTAACAACTGACACTGCAGAAATACAAAGGATCACGAGAGATTACTACAAGCAACTATATGCCAATAAAATGGACAACCTGGAAGAAATGGACACATTCTTAGAAAAGCACAACCTTCTGAGACTGAACCAGGAATAAACAGAAAATATAAACAGACCAATCACAAGCACTGAAATTGAAACTGTGATTAAAAAACCTCCAACAAACAAAAGCCCAGGACCAGATGGCTTCACAGGAGAATTCTATCAAACATTTAGAGAAGTGCTAACACCTGTCCTTCTCAAACTCTTCCAAAATATAGCAGAGGGAGGAACACTCCCAAACTCATTCTACAAGGCCACCATCACCCAGATTCCAAAACCAGACAAAGATGTCACAAAGAAAGAAAACTACAGGCCAATATCACTGATGAACATAGATGCAAAAATCCTCAACAAAATACTAGCAAACAGAATCCAACAGCACATTAAAAATATCATAGGGGCTTCCCTGGTGGAGCAGTGGTTGAGAATCTGCCTGCTAATGCAGGGGACACGGGTTCGAGCCCTGGTCTGGGAAGATCCCACATGCCGCGGAGCAACTGGGCCCGTGAGCCACAACTACTGAGCCTGCGCGTCTGGAGCCTGTGCTCTGCAACAAGAGAGGCCACGATAGTGAGAGGCCCGCGCACCGCGATGAAGAGTGGCCCCCGCTTGCCGCAACCAGAGAAAGCCCTAGCACAGAAACGAAGACCCAACATAGCAATCAATCAATCAATCAATAAATAAATCTTAAAAAAAAAAACTCATACACCATCATCAAGTGGGGTTTATCCCAGGAAAGCAAGGATTCTTCAATATATGCAAATCAATCATGTGATACACCACATTAACAAATTGAAGGAGAAAAACCATATGATCATCTCAATAGGTGCAGAAAAAGCTTTTGACAGAATTCAATACCCATTTATGATAAAAGCCCTCCAGAAAGTAGGCATAAAGGGAACTTACCTCAGCATAATAAAGGCCATAAACGACAAACCCACAGCCAACATTGTTCTCAGTGGTGAAAAACTGAAGCCATTTCCACTAAGATTAGGAACAAGACCAGGTTGCCCACTCTTAGACTATTATTCAACATAGTTTTGGAACATTTAGCCACAGCAATCAGAGAAGTAAAAGAAAGAAAAGGAATCCAAATTGGAAAAGAAGAAGTAAAGCTGTCACTGTTTGCAGATGACATGATACTATACATAGAGAATCCTAAACACGCTACCAGAAAACTACTAGAGCTAATCAATGAATTTGGTAAAGTAGCAGGATACAAAATTAATGCACAGAAATCTCTTGCATTCCTATACACTAATGATGAAAAATCTGAAAGAGAAATTAAGGAAACACCCCCATTTACCATTGCAACAAAAAGAATAAAATACCTAGGAATAAACCTACCTAAGGAGACAAAAGACTTGTATGCAGAAAACTATAAGACACTGATGAAAGAAATTAAAGATGATACAAACAGATGGAGAGATATATCATGTTCTTGGATTGGAAGAATCAACATTGTGAAAATGACTATACTACCCAAAGCAATCTACAGATTCAATGCAATCCCTATCAAACTACCAATGGCATTTTTCACAGAACTAGAACAAAAAATTACACAATTTGTATGGAAACACAAAAAACCCCGTATAGCCAAAGCAATCTTGAGAAAGAAAAACAGAGCTGGAGGAATCAGGCTCCCTGACTTCAGACTATACTACAAAGCTACAGTAATCACGACAGTATGGTACTAGCATAAAAACAGAAATATAGATCAATGGAACAGGATAGAAAGCCCAGAGATAAACCCAGGCACATATGTTCACCTTATTTTTGATAAAGCAGGCAAGAATATACAATGGAGAAAAGACAGCTTCTTTTTAAGTGGTGCTGGGAAAACTGTACAGCTACATGTAAAAGAATGAAATTAGAATACTCCTTAACACCATACACAAAAATAAACTCAAAATTGATTAAAGACCTAAATGTAAGGCCAGACACTATAAAACTCTTAGAGGAAAACATAGGCAGAACACTCTATGACATAAATCACAGCAAGATCTTTTTTGACTCACCTCCTAGAGAAATGGAAATAAAAACAAAGATAAACAAATGGGACCTAATGAAACTTAAAAGCTTTTGCACAACAAAGGAAACCATAAACAAGACGAAAAGACAACCCTCAGAATGGGAGAAAATATTTGCAAATGAAGCAACTGACAAGGGAGTAATCTCCAAAATTTACAAGCAGCTCATGCAGCTCAATATCAAAAAAACGAACAACCCAATCCAAAAATGGGCAGAAGACCTAAATAGACATTTCTCCAAAGAAGATATACAGATAGCCAACAAACACATGAAAAAATGCTGAACATCACTAATCATTAGAGAAATGCAAATCAAAACTACAATGAGGTATCACCTCACACCAGTCAGAATGACCATCATCAAAAAACCTACAATCAAACAATGCTGGAGAGGCTGTGGAGAAAAGGGAACCCTCTTGCACTGTTGGTGGGAATGTAAATTGATACAGCCACTATGGAGAACAGTATGGAGGTTCCTTAAAAAAATAAAAATAGAACTACCATACGACCCAGCAATCCCACTACTGTGCATATACCCTGAGAAAACCATAATTCAAAAAGAGTCATGTTCCACAATGTTCACTGCAGCTCTATTTACAATAGCCAGGACATGGAAGTAACCTAAGTGTCCATCGACCAATGAATGGATAAAGAAGATGTGGCACATATATACAATGGGATGTTACTCAGCCATAAAAAGAAACAAAATTGAGTCATTTGTAGTGAGGTGGATGGACCTAGATTCTGTCATACAGAGTGAAGTAAGTTAGAAAGAGAAAAACAAATACCATATGCTAACACATATATATGGAATCTAAAAAAAAAAAAAAAAAGGTCACAAAGGACCTAGGGGCAGGACAGGAATAAAGACGCAGATGTAGAGAATGGACTTGAGGGCACAGGGGAACGGTAAGCTCGACGACGTGAGAGAGTGGCATGGACATATATACACTACCAAACGTAAAACAGATAGCTAGTGGGAAGCAGCCGCATAGCACAGGGAGATCAGCTCGGTGCTTTGTGACCACCTAGAGGGGTGGGATAGGGAGGGTGGGAGGGAGACGCAAGAGGGAGGAGATATGGGGATATATGTATATGTATAGCTGATTCACTTTGTTATACAGCAGAAATTAACACACCATTGTAAAGCAATCATACTCCAATAAAGATGTTTTAAAAAAAAAAATGTATGCCTTGAATGCTCTAGGAGCACAGAGAGGGGACTCAGCTAGTCTGGGTTTTCAGGAAAGACTTCTTCCTTTCTCTGAGCTGAAAAGTGAAGAATGGTTAGAAGTTGGTCAGAAAGAAAACGTGGGGTAAAGTACTCAGGCAGAGAGAACCCCTATTCAAATGCCTAGAGGTGAGAGAGAATTTGGTGTCTTTGAGTAACTGAAAATAATTCAATAAAGTTGAAGATTAGATAAAGACAGAAGTGTTCACAGATGGGACTGGGGAAATAGACAAGGACTGAATTATAAAAGGCATTGTTAACCACGGTGTAGAGTTTGGAATTTATCTTAAAAGCAATGGGAAGTCATGGAAGGGTTGTTATGGAAAACAGCGAGGTTAGATTTGTGTTTGGGAAGCGTCATACATAATGTGGAAAATGAACTCAAAGAAAAAAGACTGGAGACTGAGAGGCTAAGTTGGTGGCTGATAACAATAATTTAGGCAAGAGATAGCGACCTGAATTTCAGTGATGATGATAGGATCAGAGAAAACAAATGGGTTAGGTGTTTAAGCAGGTGGCCTCAACTGGACTTGGTGATTTACAAGAAGAGGTGGGTGTGGTTAGAAAGGAGACGAGAATGCCACCCTGGCTTACTGGCTACTGGGGTGTTGCCATTCTCTAGAGGGAATATAAGAAAGAAAAAGCTTGGGAAGAAAGATAATGAGTTCAGTTGTGGACATAATGAATTTCAAATGTCCATAGAACATCTAGAGGCATTCAGAGTCCAGAAGAGGTCAGGGCTGGTACAATACATTTGGGAGTAATCAGCAGATAGCTGGTCATTGAAACCATGGAAGTGGAAAACTGGGGAGAGTATATAAAAAGAAACATTTTCTGGGACAGAATCCCATGAAACTTTGACACTTAAGACATGAACTGAGGAAGAGGAATACCCAAAAGGGATTGAAAAGGAATGACAGGTAGAAAAATCAGGTGAATTAGAAGTCACGAAAGATAAAAAAGCATTTCAAGAAAGTCACCAAAGTCATGGGAAACAAGTATCTCAAGAAGACAAATGACATCAAATGCTACCAAAAAGCCAAGTAAGAGATTTCAGTTTTCACTGGTTTTAACAGCAAGGAGGTGTAAATCAATCTAAATGTCACATAAACACACACACACACACACACACACACAGACTTACATGCATATACACATACTGACACACACTTTAAATCCTCAAATAATAGGTTATGTTCTTCTAAGATCCACCAAGTCTGCTCTGTCTTGTTTTCCTTCTCTTCCCACTCCCATCCTTTGTAGTGGCACTGCAACTTACCTGAAGCCCTCATTAGACCAAAAGGTAAAAGAGGAAAGGGGAGCGGTGGGCAACTTAATGTTTGGTGACCAAGATTTAATCCATTTCAATGGTACCTGGATTCCAGCTGTTGTATGGAAATGGAAGCCACTTATTAGCATTTTAAATGTAAACTGTAGAAATGAAATGCTGACTTGGCCAACTGAAGTTATGAATTTTAATTCTCATCTCCTAACAACTCAATTGACCTTTGGAAAATTTAAGAAGGGAGACTACGGACTGTACATTTTAACATTTCAGAGCTTTTACTACTAGCTTTTGCTCTAGACAATACCATCTATACACAGCAAACAGAAGTATGCAGAGCTGAATTTCTTTGCTGTATTTAGATGATCAGAAATTATTAAGGAAAACATGCAGTTGAAAAGGTTTACTGCAAAGAAAATGACTGACCTATTTTTGAAGTCAATTATAACTCAAAAATTCAAATGTATAAAAGTTCTAATTGGTCAAGGGTTTCAATGTATAAAAATTTTATATTTTCTTTTTAACTCCTTTAAAGCATATGGTTTAGTTAAAAGAAATAGGATTTATTTAGACAGCAGAAAAATGTCAGATTATATGACTCATATCCTACCTAAATTTCTCTGTTCCTGCTGGAAAATTTCCTCTAACAGATGAGTAATCTTATTTTGTGCTGGATCAGCCCCACAGTTTGATATAGCTATGGGTTTGAAATAGGAGTGAGTTGCTAGTTGTATGATTCAAGTCCTCTTTGAGTACAATATCGTTATCTCATTACTTTAATAAAAAATTGAAATTATATAGAAAATTTCTAACAGTCTTCATCACCAATGATGTATACCAGTAATGTAAACCAGATTTTCATCCTGAAGAGAGCTAGAAGTTCCCCAAGTTCCAAAAAAAATGCAAAAAAGCAAATATGTAAATTATGAGCTTGACACTGATTGCAAGCAAAATTCTAAAATAGGTTCTCAAACAGATGGTCTGTGAGCATTTAGAAATGTAAGAGGTGACCATCAGGAGCCAGCATGGGCTCAGTACAAACAAATTTTGCCAGGTAATCCAATGTCCTATCAAAATAGGGTTATTAGGCTAATGGGCTTGCAAAGCTGATGTAATATACACAAGAGAACCTTAAAAAGTAAAAATAATTGAACCGTTCAGCCATAATAGAGTATGCAGGTATTCTATTTACTATGATATAATTTATTATGACTTTTGACAAATATTTATTGAGCACTTACTTTGCATCTTGTACTATGCTAAGTGCTTATACACCACTTCTATTAATACAGTTCTACCTATGAGGTAGAAACTGTTATTATCAAGAGGCAGTGGAGTGTACAGCTTAAGTGCACAGACTTGGAGCCAGACAGCATTCTTTCAAATCCTGACTCTGGGGACTTCCCTGGTGGTGCAGTGTTAGAGAATCCGCCTGCCAATGCAGGGGACGCGGGTTCGATCCCTGGGCCGGGAAGATCCCACACGCCACTGAGCAACTAAGCCCGTGCCCCACAACTACTGAGCCTGTGCTCTAGAGCCTGTGAGCCACAACTACTGAGCCCGTGTGCCACAACTACTGAGTCCATGTGCTGCAACTACTGAAGCCTGCACACCTAGAGCCCGTGCTCCGCAACAAGAGAAGCCACCACAACGAGAAGCTTGCGTCCTACAACGAAGAGTAGCCCCTGCTTGCCACAACTAGAGAGAGCCCACGTGTAGCAATGAAGACCCAACACAGCCAAAAATAATTTTAAAAAAACAAAAAACAAAAACCTGACTCTGTCACTTAAATGGCTGTGTGACCTTGAAAAGTCACTTGATCTCTGCCTCATGCTGATCATCGGTAAAATGGGAATGATGATAATAATAATAATAGTAACTCCCTTCAAAAGGGGCTGTGAAGATTAAATGAACTAATGTATGTGAACATCTAAGGAAAGTATCTGGCACATAATAAATGCTATGAGTATCAGCTGTAACAGCTCCATTTTGAGAAGTAAGATGTGTCCAAGACACTACAGTTTCCCAAGCCAGGATCTAAACCCAACACTGAAGCCAAAGCCCATGCCCTAAACCACTATAAAATTTACATTTTTAAAATGTGTGACATTCTTAGATGATTTCAAAGAATCCTTGACATCTACTCACTTCTTTATACCTTTGTTTTAACAATGTACCTTACACCTAAGTTGTTTGGGAAGCTACTTCTGGGCTCGTGTTCTGAAACTTTCCTAGAAGCCAGAAAAGCTACTTAGGAAATTGGGTTTGCAAATTTGAAGGCTATAGCCTTCATATTTTAACAGGCATATGGTTATACCTCTGGAGAGTGACATGTGCTGACCTCATTTAATAAAGAATAAATACTGTACGGAATATTACTCAGCCATAAAAAAAAGAATGAAATAGTGACATTTGCAGCAACATGGATGGACCTAGAGATTATCATACTAAGAGAAGTAAGTCAGAAAGAGAAAGACAAATACCATATGATATCACTTACACGTGGAATCTAAAATACAACACAGATGAACGTATCTATGAAACAGAAACAGACTCACAGACATAGAGAACAGACTTGTGGTTGTCAAAGGGGTTGGGGTGGGGGAGGGAAGGATTGGGAGTTTGGGATTAGTAGATGTAAACTATTATATACAGGATGGATAAACAACAAGGTCCTACTGTATAGCACAAGGAAATATATTCAATATCCTGTGATAAACCATAATGGAAAAGAATATGAAAAAGAATATATATATATATATATATATGTATGATTGATTTACTTTGCTGTACAGCAGAAATTAGCACAATATTGTAAATCAACTATACTTCAATAAAATTTTTTTAAAAAAGAATAAATTTATCCCTGGTGGTCCAGTGGTTAAGGTGCTGCGCTTCCACTGCAGCAGGCACAGGGTCGATCCCTGGTCAGGGAACTAAGATCCTGCATGCTGTGTGGCACAGCCAAAAAATTTTTTAAAAAAAGAAAAAGAATAAATATTGTAATAGAGGAAACTTAGTAAGAACCATAGCTAATGTTTATCATTGTTAAATATGGGCTGACACCTGTTGTAAATGCTTTTCATGTACTATTTAATTCTCATGACCACTTTATGAGGGTATTATCAGCCCCATTTTATTTTCAGAGAGGTTTACAACTTGCCCAGGGTCACCCAGCTAGCAAGTTGAAGAGCTGGCATTTAAACCAGGCAGTTGGAGCCTGGGCTCTTTATCCATTAAACTCCCTCTCAAGAAACCACATCCAGGGCTTCCCTGGTGGCCCAGTGGTTTAGAATCCGTCTGCCAATGCAGGGGACACGGGTTCGAGCCCTGGTCGAGCCCCACAGGCGGCGGAGCAACTAAGCCCGTGCACCACAACTACTGAGCCTGCGCTCTAGAGCCCACAAGCTGCAACTCCTGGAGCCCAGGCGCCTAGAGCCCGTGCTCCGCAACAAGAGAAGCCACCGCAGTGAGAAGCCCACACAGCGCAACGAAAAGTAGCCCCCGCTCGCCGCAACTAGAGAAAAGCCTGCGTGCAGCAATGAAGACCCAACGCAGCCAAAAATAAATAAATTAATTAATTAAAAAAAAAAGAAACCACACCCAGCTATACTGAGTACTTGCCAAAGAACCTCAAAGAAGTCACCCTACTTGTTTCCAGCAAGCTTCCTCACAGCCTATTTAGTCATTTTGAATGCTCAAGTCCACTGACGTAATCATTCATTGCCCCCATTTCCATGTCTCCTCAAATGCCTCCTCATCAGGGAGGCTATCTTCCTGACGATGCTGTTTGCACAGTATCCTCCTGGTCACTCTCCCTTACACATGCCTGGCTTGGCTTTACTTTTCTATCACCTATCACTGCCAGGCATTTTTCATTTGCTTGTTTGTTGATTACCTTAGTGTCCACCTGTCTCTATAACAAAAGCTCCAAGGGACTTTGTCTATTTTGTTTACTACATTATCCCAGTACTTAGAATAAAGCCTGGCACATAGTATGTTCACAAAACATATTTCTATAAGTGACTGAATTCTTACATATTTTTGTTATACAATCTAACTTATCAGTAATACCAGAAACAAAAATTAAATAAAAATGCCATGATCAGATGTAATATATAATCTCTATTAATTTCAGTTTTCCCTTCCAGTCCCTGTTTATAAGCAGATACTATTTCTTCTTACAGATATGTACTCATAACAGAGCTTCCAAGATGTATTCTACCTTTTCAGATAACATTATCAGATCAAATAAAAAATCCAATTCTGAATGGATTTTTGTCAGTGACTTTCAATAAATTACCCTTTCAGGCTCAGTTTTGATTTTTTTTGTTTTTTTTTTTTAAGTAAAAGCAAAGTTGGTCAAGGATTTTCCATTTGCACATTAGAAGTCATTTTCCCCTGCATTTTATATTGGCAGAGGTAGAAATTATAGTTCTAACCCAGTAGTACTTAACTAAAACAAGATTACTGAGATACAAACCATGCTTTCCTTTCAGGCCACCTCCTAGACATCATTAAAAATTTTCCTGGACTTCCCCAGTGGTGCAGTGGATAAGAATCCACCTGCCAACGTAGAGGACATGGGTTCAATCCCTGGTCCGGGAAGATCCCGCATGCTGTGGAGCAACTAAGCCTGTGCACCACAACTGCTGAGCCCATGTGCCACAACTACTGAAGCCCACACACCTAGAGCCGGTGCTCTGCAACAAGAGAAGCCACTGCAATGAGAAGTCCACGCACCGCAATGAAGAGCAGCCTGGGCTCGCCGCAACGAGAGAAAGCCTGCGCTCAGCAACAAAGACCCAACGCAACCAAAAATAAAAGAAATTAAATCTTGAAAAAAAAAATGTTCCTGATCACTAAAGAAAGCACACTTCAGTGATACAGATCTAGCACTTTATGTGTTACAAACTTCTTCATAAACTATTTTAGCAGTATTTTGATGGATTCAAAGGTTGCAAAAAATGTCAAATGGAGATTTTCTTTGCACCATCAACAAGATGAGACTAGGCCAATGAAACATGAAGTCCGAAGGTAATGCTTACCTGAGAAGAGTTTGTGGTAGGAATGGCATTAGCTGTCTATTGTTTCTT
Source organism: Eschrichtius robustus (assembly GCF_028021215.1). Classification (NCBI taxonomy): domain Eukaryota; kingdom Metazoa; phylum Chordata; class Mammalia; order Artiodactyla; family Eschrichtiidae; genus Eschrichtius; species Eschrichtius robustus. The sequence goes on from NC_090827.1 coordinate 132,692,640, forward strand.
AGCAGCTTAAACAACACACGTTTATTATCACAGTTTCTGTGAGTCAGGATACAGGCACAGCTCAGCTGGGTCTGCTTACAGTTCTCTCTAAAGGCTGCAATCAAGATGTTGGCCAGGGCTGGGGTCTCATCTGAAAGCTTAATTTAGGATGCCTGTTTCCACGCTCACTTATGTGATTCTTGGCAGTATTCAATTCCACTTGTGCTGTGGATTGTGGGTCTCAATATCTACAAGGCCGTTGGCTGGAGGACATCCTTAGTTCCTTGCCACATGGGCCCACCAACGTAGAAACTTGCATCATCAAAGCCAACAAGGGAGAGAATCTGCTGGCGGGATGGAAGTTGCAACCCGTCTAATCACAGAAGCGTCATCCCCTCAACTCTGAGATTTCTACTGGCCAGAGGCAAGCCACTCAAAGAAGAGGATTACACAGGCCCTGAAGGCAAGCAGGTGGGGATCACTGCGGGCCATCTTAGAAGCGGCCTGCCACTGAAGTACTATCTCAGGACAATACCATATTTCTTCTTAAAGAGATGAGGCCACATGATGCCACCTTTCGGCCTTGGTTGTCCACTGTTACCTCCTGGAGAGTCAGCATCATCTGGTGTTTTCCCACTTCTGCTGAAGCTGCTGCTTCTGAAACAACCTAAGCCTTTCTTCCTAGGCAAATTTAAGAAGAGGAAAACAGGGTGAAAACAAGAAAAACTAGAAACTTTTCCCTTGAAATCATTCATTTGAATAAAGAGTTGGTCATGATATAGGTGCAGCTTCCCTGGGCTTTGGGCTAAAGGAGAGTGGTGAATGTTGTACAAATGACATAGTCTGTAGGAGCCTCTCAGTCAAGAACAAATACCGCGTCTGCATGTACAGCTTCTACTGCTTGTTAATAAAAGCGCAATATTAATCTCACTCTTGCTTGTATGTAAGCTTTGGGATTACAGTTGGATCTCATGTCTCTTTATATTAATGAACCCTACTTCATGGTTGTATTTCTAATTGTGTGTCAAGTCTAAGCATAAGAAATTGAGTTTGGATAATCTAATAATAGCAGCTTTCTTTTCTATATAGATGTCAATGGCAAAGTAATCAAGAGAGGAAAGTTAAGATACAGAGAGAAAAAATAAGCAGATTCACTGTTAAGGTGAAGTTCATACACTTGGCATAGAAATGGATTCCCATTTACAAGAAGCAGGACAGTGTAATAGTTATGAATACAGTCTCTAGAGACAGACTGCTTGGGTATGAATCCTGGTTGTATGATTTTCTAGCTGTGTGACCCTGAGAAAATCACTCAATCTCTCTGTGCCTTGGGTTTCCCCATCTGTAAAACAGATAATAATTTCACCTACCTCATAGGGTAATTATTAGGATTAACATTTATAAGTGCTTAAATCAGGGCCTGGCATATAGTAAGTGTTATATTCATGTTTCTTAAATAAAATAATCTATTTTAAATTTTTACTTCATATGACTTCCAGTTTCTGGTCCAACACAAAGTCAGCTTGGAAATGTCCTGCTGTCTACACACAAGAAAAAAGCTGAACAAACTAAAGATCAACAACTTTTCTTAGATTCATCACAGAAGTGAGGTCACGGGACAAACCACTGCCGCAGAATTTGGAGAGGCAGACAGAGAGATACTGAAGACCACAATTTACCAAAGCAGAAACTCACATATAGAAACCTCTACAGGAAGCAGCCTGTGGTAGGAAACCTAAGCTGTAAGGGACTAATAGTTGGAGGCTCAGTGTAGACAAATCTGAGAGCTGAAACTCCAGCAGGGAGTTTCAATGCAATCCCTATCAAATTACCAGTGGCATTTTTTACAGAACTAGAACAAAAAATTTCACAATTTGTATGGAAACACAAAAGACCCCAAATAGCCGAAGCAGTCTTGAGGGAAAAAAATGGAGCTGGAGGAATCAGACTCCCTGACTTCAGACTATACTACAAAGCTACAGTAATCAAGACAATATGGTACTGGCACAAAACCAGAAATATAGATCAATGGAACAGGATAGAAAGCCCAGAGATAAACCCACACACTTATGGTCAACTAATCTATGACAAAGGAGGCAAGGATATACAATGGAGAAAAGACAGTCTCTTCAATAAGTGGTGCTGGGAAAACTGGACAGCTACATGTAAAAGAATGAAATTAGAACACTTCCTAACACCATACACAAAAATAAACTCAAAATGGATTCCAGACCTAAATGTAAGAGTGGACACTATAAAACTCTTAGAGGAAAACATAGGAAGAACACTCTATAACATAAATCACAGCAAGATCTTTTTTGATCCACCTCCTAGAGTAATGGAAATAAAAACAAAAATAAACAAATGGGACCTAATGAAACTTAAAAGCTTCTGCACAGCAAAGGAAACTACAAACAAGATGAAAAGACAACCCTCAGAATGGGAGAAAATATTTGCAAACGAATCACAGACAAAGGATTAATCTCTAAAATATATAAACAGCTCAAGCAGCTCAATATTAAAAGAAACAAACCCAATCCAAAAATGGGCAGAAGACCTAAATAGACATTTCTCTAAAGAAGATATACAGATGGCCAAGAAGCACATGAAATGCTGCTCAACATCACTAATTATTAGAGAAATGCAAATCAAAACTACAATGAGGTATCACCTCACACCAGTTAGAATGGGCATTATCAGAAAATCTACAAACAACAAATGCTGGAGAGGGTGTGGAGAAAAGGGAACCCTCTTCCACTGTTGGTGGGAATGTAAATTGATACAGCCACTATGGAGAGCAGTATGAAGGTTCCTTAAAAAACTAAAAATAGAATTACCATGTGACCCAGCAATCCCATTACTGGGCATATACCCAGAGAAAACCATAATTCAAAAAGACACATGCACCCCAATGTTCACTGAAGCACTATTTACAATAGCCAGGACATGGAAGCAACCTAAATGCCCATTGACAGACAAATGGATAAAGAAGATGTGGTACATGTATACAATGGAATATTACTCAGCAATAAAAAAGGAACAAAATTGGGTCATTTGTAGAGACGTGGATGGACCTAGAGACTGTCATACAGAGTGAAGTAAGTCAGAAAGAGAAAAACAAATATCGTATATTAATGCATATATGTGGAACCTAGAAAAATGGTACAGATGAACCAGTTTGCAGGGCAGAAATTGGGACACAGATGTAGAGAACAAACATATGGACACCAAGTGGGGGAACATGGCGGGGAGGTGGTGGTGGGATGAATTGGGAGATTGGGATTGACATATATACACTAATGTGTATAAAATGGATAACTAATGAGAACCTGCTGTATAAAAAAATAAATAAAATTAAATTTAACTATCTATATATATATATATATATCTACATCTATATCTATATCTATATCTATCTATCTATCTATCTATCTATATATATATATATATATATATATATAAATAAATAAATAAATTTTAAAAACTCCAGCAGGGAGGCACTCACAGGGTGGCTCCAACGCTTTTGTGAGTTTACCTCCAGAAGCCATACCTGGCTCTCACAGTGAAGACTGGGCGGGGGGGGGGGGGCGAGGAATCTCCTCATGCTTCTGGCAAGGGAAGAAGCCATTATGATACAGGACCAGAACACCCTGTCCTTCTTAACAAGACCTGCCCCCAGCAGAAACTATTTCAACAGAGCCCCACAGACTGGGATATTACCAGAGCCTCACTAACCTAGGAAAAGAGAAAGACCGAACTCTATCTCCCCCTAGCCTTATGGTCTCACCTAAGGACCACTGTAAAGGTCACAGCCCAAGGGCCCTGGCTCACTAAAAATCTGAGACCAAATCACAGGACTGTAGAATGCTCCCCTCCCCCACACCTTATCAACACATCACAATGCACCTCAGTTCCTTTTATCCTGTACATGATGTCTGGTTTTCAACAAAAAATTACAAGGCATACTGAAAGACAAAAAGTACAGTTTGAAGAGACAGAGCAAACATTAGAACCAGTCTCAGTTATGGCAAGGATATTGGAATGATCAAACCAGGAATTTAAAAGAACTATAATAAATATGCTAGGGCTCGAGCAGAAAAAGTAGACAACACACAAGAACATAGGAGACAGTCTAGAGGATCTTGGGACTGGAGGTGACTTTTTAGATACAACACCACAGACACAACCCACGAACAAAATTTTGATGAGCTGAACTTCATTAGAATTAAAAACTTCTGTTCTGTGAAAGACACTGTCAATAGAATGAGAAGACAAGCCACAGATTGGGAGAAAAAACTGCAAAAGACATATCAGATAAAGTGCCATTATCCAAAATATGCAAAGAACCCTTAAAACTCAACAATAAGAAAATGTAAAACTCAACTAAAAAAATGGATAAAAGATCCAAATAGACCCCTCATCAAAGTTTTATAGATGGCAAATAAGCATATGTTTGCTCATACATTCAACATATGTCATTAAGGACTTGCAAATTAAAATGAAAATGAGATACCACTACACACATTTTACAATGGTCAAAATCCAAAACACTGATGCCAAATGGTGGTTCCAGAATGGAGCAACAAGAACTCTCATTCATTGCTGGTGGGAACGCAAAATGGTACAGCCACTTGGGAAGATAGTCTGGCAGGTTTCTTACAAAGCCAAACACACCCTTACCATACGATGTAGCAATTGTGCTCCTTGGTATTTACCCAAATGATTGAAAACTTTTGTCCACACAAAAACCTGCATATGAATGTTTATAGCAGCTTTATTTGTAATTGCCAAAACTTGGAAGCAATCAAGATGTCCTTCAATAAGTGAATGGATAGACAAATTGTGGTACATCCTTACAATGGATTATTCAGAAACAAAAAGAAATGAGCTATCAAGCCACAAAAAGACATGGAAGAACCTTAAATGCATATTGTTAAGTGAAAGAAGCCAACTTGAAAAGGCTAACTACTGTACGATTCCAATCATATGACATTCTGGAAAAGGCAAAAAAGAGTCAGTAAAAAGATCAATTGTTGCCACAGGGGTTAGGGGAGAGGGAGGGATGACTAAGTTGAGCACAGGTAATTTTTAGGGCAGTGAAACTATTTTGCATGATACAGTCATAGTGGATATATGTCATTATACATTCTTCAAAACCCACAAAATGTTCACCAGCAAGAGTGAACCATAATGTAAACTATGGGCTTTGGGTAATAATCATGTGTCAGTGTAGATTTGTCAGTTGTAACAAATATAGCACACTGATGGGGGATGTTGATGGTGGGGGAAGGTGTATGTATTTTGGGGGTGGGGGGAGAGGTGTTTAGGAACTCTGTATTTTCCAGTCGATTTTGCTGTGCTCTGAAAAACGTCTATTAAGTTTTTAAAATCCATGCTGCTAAAATATAGCTCAGGTTTAGACTGTAACTGAAAGTTCTCCTTCTGCAAAATGAGTAAAGAGCAAGTTGGAAATCACTGTGTGGAAGGCACAACGTTGCTGGCACCAATCACACTGCCTAGCACATAGTAGGAGGTCCATAATTCCTTTTCTGCCTCTGCCTCACTCCTGAAATCTGTAAGCCCTCAGTTAGCAGCAGCCCCTGGGGAAAGGGGAGTGGATGACACCTGCAGGTATATTTTGCACAAAACAGACTGGGAATCCCAGGGCTATGCACAACACCAGGTATATACCTCTTTCTCCAAGAAATTTAGATCAGGGCTTCTCTAACTTCAGTGCATATAGGAATCACCTGAAGAGGTTGTTAAAACAGACTGCAGGGCCTCTTCTGCAAAGTTTCTGATTCAGTAAGTCTGGAATGAGACCTGAGAATTTGGATTTTCAACTGGCACCCTGGTGATGCTGATGCTACTGGTCAGTGGATCACATTTAAAAGTTGCAAGAATTTTGATGGTTTTTAAAGATGAAATCTTCTCAGTAGACATTCTGGAACTTACAAAGGAGGAGCTTGGGACCAGCAATCTGGCTGAAAGGGACTGAGGAACTTCTCAGATGGCTGCATCTGCTTGGCAAGCACACTGTGTTTACTTAGAATAAGAGCTTATTTGGATGGGTTGGGGTGATGGAGACTATGAGAGAGGGCCTAAGCAAACTAGCAGTCCATGTTTTGTTTCGCTCTCAGAGAGTTTTAACCATATTTTGATCCCTTTAAACAGGGCATGTGCTGTATAGGTCACCACAGTCCCCATCACTTCCTATAGTCCTAAACTAACCAGCTTCACTCATTTATAATCTACCTGGACCCTGACTTCGTTTCACCTGCAAGCCCTGTACTAGCCCTGACCTTTCAGGCCCCTTATAGCTTTAAAATTATGAGATGTTATCTGTAGACTTCCCTATTGTGGCAGAGAGGAAGTTCCTTCTAACATACAAAAAAGAGCCTTTGCCACCCAGTATTTTCAACTACATATCTTCACACTGCAGTGAGAAATCTTCAGGTAAAAATAGCTTCATGAATACCAAAGCTCCCCACAACAATATAGTTTGTGATGAACACAAGCATCCTCCTTTAAAAGAAAACTTGGTATATAAAACTAGAGATAGAAATTAATACATACATGAATAAATAAGGCAAATTATAATAATTTAGGGTTGCCAGATTTAGTTTAAAAATATAGGATGCCCAGTTACATTTGAATTTCGGATAAACAAACAAATTTTTTAGTATAAGTATGTCCTATGCAATATTTGGGATGAATTGGACATGCTTATACTAAAAAAAAAAAAAGCTATTTATTGTTTATCTGAAATTCAATTGTAACTTAGCATTCTGTATTTTATCTGGCAATCTGTATTAGTTTCCTATTGCTGCTGTAACAAATTATTACAAACTTAGTGGCTCAAAGCAACATAAGTTTATTATCTTACTTATCTTACAGTTCTAGAGGTCAGAAGTCTAAAATGTATCCCTAAGGCTACGTTCATTTTGGAGGCTCTAGGGGAGAATCCATTTTCTTGCATCTTCCAGCTTCTAGTGGCTGCCCATATTCCTTGATTTGCAGGCCCTCCTTAATCTTCAAAGCCAGAAGTATAGCAACTTCTCTCCTCACTGACCCCTGCTTCTGTTGTCTCTCCCTTGCCCACATCCCTCTTTTAAGCAACCTTGTGATTACGTTGGACCCACCTAGATAATCTCATCTTGAAATGCCCAATTTATCACAACTGCAAAATAACTTTTGCCTTACAAGGTAGCATATTTACAGGTTCCTGGAATTAGGACAAGGGCTTCTTTGGGGCAGGGGTGTACGGGGGGACTATTCCCATAATAGTTATTTGAGTTACGAGTTTAGCCCACAATAATATATTCTACTTTTATTATTTTATTTTATTATTTCTAATTCTATTTCAGATATGATTTTGTTTGTAGAAATCTAACTGGCACAGAACTGCTGGTTTGTATTTATTCTTTAGACACCAAACCACATAATTTCCTACAGATTTGTATCAATGAGTATGAATCTTCTTTTTGTAGATGAGAATAGATCAAAGGAATTCAGTCACGTGCCTGCGACAGAGCCATATGCATAATTTTCTTTGTGTCCAGGATTACCCACATAGTACAACAATCAGTATGCAGCAGAAATCAACATGTCCCCTGCTTCTCTTCCCCCTTATTTTGTTGTATTTATGATAAGTTGAAGACTGATAATTTTTTATTCCTCTCAACATATAGAAAAGCTTAACAATAATAGGAGAGATAGGTTCCTGAGCGTAGTGACTGATAAGAATGAAAGGGGAAGCTCTTTCAACTATTCAGTGGAAACTAGAACTGAACTTGATAAGCTGAGGGTTTTTATTTATTATACGAATGAAAAAATATGGAAGCAAAATATACACTACATCTGACTTATTAGTGTTCAGTTGTTGTTGTCTCAGTCCATTCAGGCTGCTATAATCAAAATACTGCAGACTGGGTGGCTCATAAACTATAGAAATTTATTTTTCAGAGTTCTGGAGGCTGGAAGCCTGAGATCAGGGTGCCATCGTGGTTGGGTGATGGCTCTCCTTCAACTCACAAACTTCTTGTAGTATCCTCATGTGGTGGAAGGGGCCAGGGAGCTCTGTGGGATCTCTTTTATAGGGGCACTAATCTCATTCAGGAGGGCTCCACCCTCACCTCCCAAAGGCTCCAACCTTGAACCACCATTAACTTTGAGGGTTAGGATTTCAACATATGAATTTGGGGAGACACAAACATTCAGACCACAGCATTTGTCAATGCATAAAACCTTTTCAGATATTGACTATGTGGTTTCCAGATTGAGTCTTGAAAAACAACAACCAATGTCTCTGATGAAATGTTTGAATGCCAAAATTCCTCTAAATAAAGAAATAGTTAAGTGTGTCAGAACATGAAAAGGAAAACGTAAGTTTTTTTTTTTTTCTTAACTCTTTCTGATCATAAAAGCTATTCATATGCCTTACAGAAAATTTGGGAAATTCATAAAGAAAAAAACTTCAAAAAGAAAAAAAATTTCCCAGAATCCCACTACCCAGAAATAATCATCTTAACATTTTGCATTATTTCTTTCCAGGATAATTTCTGGAAAACCAATTTCTATATAGACAAATTGCATGGCAGACATATTATATAGTAAATAAAATGTAAGCTTCCATTTGTTTATTTAGTGATCTGTCCATTAATTTCTTTCAACAGATGTGCTGTGAAATAGGTCATTCATCCACTTATTCACAAGGTGCTCTACAACATGGCTCTTCATAGACTTCCTTTTTTTTTTTTTTGGCTGTACCGCAAGGAATGTGGGATCTTAGTTCCCTGGCCAGGGATCAAACCCATGTCCCCTGTAGTAGAAGCGTGGAGTCTTAACCACTGGACCGCCAGGGAAGTCCCTCTTCAAACACTTCTAATAGAAGTGTATTTAGTCAGTATTCTTTTGGACACACTTACCAAAAGACCAACTCAAATGTATTGGCTCATCAACCGGGAAATCCAACAATTTGGTGCAAGCTATTTCTATGTAAAGGATCTACTTCTCTCTCTCTCTTATTTCTCAGTTCTGTCTGACTTCATCTTCATCTTCAAACAGGTTCTCTCCATGTGGTGGCAAGATGGCCCCACATAGTTCTAGACTTTCATGGTCCTTAACGTTTATAATCCTAGAGAAGGAAAGACCTACTCTCTCTCAGAGTTCACATGTCAAGACTGATGGAGGAACTTTTTTGGTCCTATCTGGGTCAACAGTCAATGAGAAGACAGGGATGGGGTTCCACAATTAGCAGGGCCTGATCACAGCCATGCCTGCTATTAACATTAACAAGAGAATCACATAGGGTCAGGAAAGGGCATGTCTCCAAGAAATAGAAGGGTGCTGGTCAGACAAAGCAACAGATGTCCAATAAAGAGGAGAGAAGATCTATACTCAAATATCTTGTTGAAAACCAGGTTATATTTAGACAGATCATCTAGGTCAATATACTACTCAAACTTATTCTTTTTAAAGAGCAGAATGCACATTATCTGAACCTCTTCTCAAATTTCAAAAAAAAAAAATTCCCCTGTAAGCAAGAAACAAATGTCCCTTGGGTGTCTCAAAAGTTTCTTACTAAAAACAAGGCTATGAAGTAAATATATTTTATGATGGTATGTAGATGTGAGTGGAAACGGGTTATACACCTTTGGATTAACTCCAATAAAAGGCAAATGCTGTAGTGCTAAAATTACAATAATATAATAGTAAAAGTAGGAAGGGATGGTGGAAATTGTATAAAAGTGGAAGGTGAGCGGGACAAGGTAATCAAGCAGTAATCTCAGAACAGCAATCAGACATGGCATATTTGGACAGTTTCACGGGAAGCCTTGCCAAATCAAAAGCGGAAGGAAACTAACAATTTGAATAGCTATTATGTCCAAAACATGGTGTTTGATGCTTTCCTTCAGACCATTTAACACAAAGTAATTATTTCCAACCTAAATACACAGAAGCCAAAGCTCAGGATTATTTAATTCACCTACAGTCCACTTGATCTGAAGTTTATCTGAAGCCAAAGTCCATTTTTTTTTCCACCACCAAGCTGTCTCTCAGGAAAGTACAGACTATTTCAACAAAGTCCTGTTTCCTTTCTGACGGGAAAGAGAAATTATCAAAAGCCCACTAAAATAACCCAAAGATTTAAATGATAAAATTAACAGCCAGGAGTTCTGTTGCGAAACTATACTATAAACATGAATTGTGTTGTTTAAGAACTTAAACGGCCTATACCTTGTAATCCCCTTGCGCCTTTTGAAAATCAATCGGCTGTCTGAGCGTGTGGATGTAGGGTCTGTCCACTTCCCTCCTTCTTCACGATTCCTGTCTGCGGACCATGTCAGGCTCATCCAACCTCAGTCTTGGCTCATGTGGCTCCTTCTGCTTGAAAGACTTTTCCTCTCCTGCAGATGATATTCTGGCTGATCCTTCTCATCATGAAGGATTTACTTAACTCAAATGGCACCTCTACAAAGTGACCTCTTCCTGCAATTAGCCCGATTAAAATAGCCTCCTCATCCTCAAATACTGATAGTATTTAGTATGTGAAATTGTCTTATTTAATTGTGTAGGTTTTAATTGTTTGTCTCCTCCAAAGAGGACATACATTCCTTTCGGGTCAGGAGCTTGTCCACCCTGTTTATCCAGCACTTGAATTATTCTTGGGACACGGGAGGCCCTCACAAGTAGTATATGTAATTTACTGAGTACACAGATTACAAGTGGTATAATGATCACTGGTAGGAAAAAACGCTTGAGAGGAGACAGAAGCGAGATGCAGCCTGTGTAGGAGTTACATTGCCTATCACTCTGAAGCAAATGAAACAAAATAATATGTGAACACTGAACTAGTGCCTGACTCCAAGCCAGGCATTGTTCTAAGCATTTTACATGTACTAACTCATTTTTATCTCTCATAATAGATTTATCATTGCTATTTTGTAGATGAGTAAAGTGAAGCATATAGGCTACATTGGCCAAGGTCACAGAACAAGTACAGGGCAGAGTCAGAATTTGAGCCTGGGTAGTTTGAAGTCAGTTCCTGCTTTTAACTACACAGGGTCCTGCACGTATAACAGTTCTCCTTTCAATTTTTCAATGGCTTGAAAGCGATATGCATTCAGTAGAAAACACATTTCGAATTCTGAATTTTGATCTTTTCCCGGGGCTATGTATATGCAGTACGATACTCTCTCTTCATGCTGAACAGTGGTAGTAACCACAGCTCCCAGTTAGCCACCTGGTAAACAACCGGTACACTTACAACAATTCTGTACCCATACAACTATTCTGCTCTTCACTTTCAGTACAGTATTCAGTAAATCACACAAGATATTCAACACTTTATAAGAAAAATAGGCTTTGTGTTAGATGACTTTGCCCAATTAGATGACTTTGCCCAACTGTTGGCCAATGTAAGTGCTCTGAGCAAGTTTAAGGTAGGCTAGGCTAAGCCATGATGTTCCTAGGTTAGGTGTAGTAATGTATTTTCCACTTACATGGCTTTATCTGGACACAACCCCACGGTAAGTGGAGGAACATCTGTACTACTTGATTCTGCCTCTCGCAAAGAGCCGAGTGACTGGCAGCACGAACACACTAAAGTTCCTCTACGCCTATAAAAATAAGCTTATCGCCTTAAAATAACTGGAGAGGCTGTAAGAAATAAACAACACATTTTGTTTCAGCCAGCGCGTAGGTACAAATTGCTAATCCTATCAATTCTTATCAATTTTTCAGGTCCTCCGAGGTTTCACCGTCAGCCCGTAAAAATACCCCAGCTCACCATCTCAACTTTCTTCTCTCCCCTCCACTCCACTTACGCCGGCTCATTCCAGTGTTTCTCCAATGAATCTGCTGAAACTCTGCCTCTACAGCATTTTAGTGGCCAAATCTCAACTTCCTCATCTGTAAAATAGCAATAATACCTGTCTAGCCTACTCCGCTAGAACTGAGGATAGAGTGAAGTGTGAGAGTTGCTCTACTGATATTAATTTGTATCACTGGTGGTTATTTCGGGGTCCTTTTCTCCCCTACACTTTATAAGAAAAGAAACAGATCTTTCCGTTCAGAACTTCGCCTCCTTTCGCTTCTCCAGCCAGCTCCGGCTGGTCCAACCTTGCTTTGAGCCTGCGCACTAGCGGCGGTCCCCCAGCCTTTGCGTTCCCAGCTTCAGCTGCTGCGCTTTGATGACGTCAATCTCCTGCGCCGAGGTACGAGCAGGGTGCGCGTGAAGAGGTGCAGGGTGTCTTCTCCCGACGCGTTCCAGTACCTGTGCGTCCCCTGACCCGACAGTATGAAGGAGACGCCACTCTCAAACTGCGAGCGCCGCTTTCTGCTCCGCGCCATCGAAGAGAAAAAGGTAAACCGGGCATTTGGCGCTGCGTGAGCGCTCGGGTAGCGCGGCGGCCCGCAGCCTTCCGGCCTGGGCGCACAGACCTAGCTCTCGCAGGCCCCGGGAGCCCCTGGGGGAGCGGCCGGTGGGTTCCCCCAAGGCTCCAATATTTATTTGGCTCCGGTGGGGTCTTTTCAAGGCTCAGGTCACCCCAGCGACTGTCAGTGCTCGGGCACCTAGTTTCCACTCTCCTACGTGGAGTGGTCAGGATCACACTTATCTCCAAGTGCTTAGCCCAAGGACTGCCTAGCACAGAGTAATCAATATTTGTATTAGGAATAAAGGAATGTTGTGCTTACAGCGGCTGGATGGCAGACAAACCTATGATTATAGGAACATCAAGATCTCATTTGGAACAGATTATGGGTGCTGCATTGTGGAACTTGGAAAAACAAGGTAACAAAGTATTCAAATTAGGTATAAGCTCAATAGGGAGAAATTTAAAAGAACTTGATTGATTCAGTTTACAGAGCAGATAAGTCTGGACAGTACTTTGTTTAGCTGCCCAAAATAAATGTGTTTTCTTTAATGCAAGACTTTGGGTTTATAGTCACACTTTACATTTTTAATCATGAATATATTTTCTGTCACATGAGTATCACATAGTTCTTTCTGATCTCTGTGAATCATATATACAGCCAGCAGTGATTGCACTGAATGTTCCTTGCATTTGTTGTCATTAAGTAGGGCCTACTTTCCTCCTTTTCCTGAGTGACATGCGAATTAGATTTTTAATATTCATTTGGAAGTTGTGAGGATATTGGTCAGATAATGTTGGTGAACCATGCCGTAAGAAAACTCTTAGGACGTCTCAAGTTTGCATGCCATCTTGTATCACTAAATATTTGTTTTAGAAGAGAGAAGAAATGGTCATTGACTCTTAAAAATCTGTGGCATAGTAAATATTGTAATAAGAGATTTTTTTTCCCTGTCATCTCTTTGGTTATGCCAATATGTGTTTTATTTCTCTATGTATTCTACTACTGTACTTTGTAGGTAACTTCAACCTTTAATGATATATCATACTGAACATGTTATTACTCAATGTACTGTAAGACTGAAACTTAATTTTTAGATTTCCTTTTTTTTTTTTAATTGGAAAGGAAATACATTTAATTAACAGATTTGTACTTTATCTTTGCAGAGTTCTTGGACAGGTTTCCTGTGAACTTGTTTCTCCAAAACTCAATAGGGCAACAGAAGGTATTCTTTTTTTTAACCTTGAACTCTCTCAGATGGCTGCCCCAGCTTTTGAACCTGGCAGGTATTTAAATCTTTTTCTTAAGCTGCTTTAGCCAGAGGGGAGCCTAACAGGGGTGAGCTATTGTTTTACTGCCTGGTGTTATATTTCATGACATTAGCCCATTCCTGTTTTCATAGGCAGTCAGATCTCTTGGTGAAGTTGAATCGCCTCTTGGAAAGATGTCTAAGAAATTCGAAGTGTATAGACACTGAATCTCTCTGTGTTGTAGCTGGTGAAAAGGTGGGGAATATGCCCAAAATGCTTAATCTTGGGATGAGTATTGTTGATTCATGGATCCCTGTATCTATACTTTCTTTCTCAGAGCTTCAATTAATTCAGTTTTATTCTAGTTAACTTCACTTCACATATTCCTGAGTGCTACCCATAGAACTTTGTGTCATCTCTTTTTGGAGGGACAAAAAAATTGGTGAAAATAGCAACTTGGATTTGTATACCAATTTCTTATTCAAAGAACTTGTGGTTTTTCACATATTTTCATTTATTTTCTTATGTTATTTAAGTGAGTTGATAGAAGCAGGTAATGTTTTTCTTTTTGATGGATGAAGAGCTGAAGAACTGATTAAATCCTTCATTTGGATAGGTTTATTGACTTACACAGGGCTGCATAGTGAGTCATTGGTAGTCTGACATTGGAAATATTACTCTCAATATATTGTGCTACTTGATGATATTAGAACTTTATTCTTGATTAGGGTATTTTAACCATCTTTTTGACTCCAGAGAAGTCACTTGGCCTTTCCACATTCCATACTTGAATATAATACTATTTGCATTACTTGTAAGGTTATCATAAATATTGTCAAGTAAAACCTAAGAGTTTGAGGTTTTTAAGTTAGGAGACACAATAAAAATATCATTAGGCTTGGAGTTAGGGGAATCTTAGTACTAAATGTAGAGTGGTTCTGTGTATTTACAGTATATATTTTACTGTTTTCAAATGACTCATAGAAGGGTAAACTATTGGTATTTCAGGTGTTGGTCTGGCTTGACATTTTCTAATGTATTTTTATTGATACAATAGAAGGAGTAACTGCATGTTTTAACAGCAAGAGAAAAACTTGCACACAGTGTTCCCTTTCCTTATAACCTCTGGTTGTGACTCTTTAGGATTTATTTTTGTTTCGAATTCACATTCAGGTTTGGCAAATACGCGTGGACCTACATTTGTTAAATCATGATGGAAACATTATTGATGCTGCCAGCATTGCTGCAATTGTAGCCTTATGTCACTTCCGAAGGCCTGATGTCTCTGTCCAGGGAGATGAAGTAACACTGGTAAGCTCCCATGATGTGAGCCAGGCTCCTTCTTATGAATGAATGAATATCCTTGCTGTGCAGACAGCTTGTTTCTAATGAAGTCTTGTTGCAAATGGCAATTAAGTATGTTCTAAAATTTGTTCACAAGGCAAAAAATATGGTCACAGTTACCTTTGAAACCTCTTAAATCTCCTGTATTAAAGTTTTGTCAATGAAAGCATACCCTATCCTGGTTTTTTTAGAATAGAACTCGATGACTTCTTTGGATTGAGCATTAGATAAAGTGGTTGGTTTATGCTTAGGGGGCATGTGTGAAAAATCATAATTCTCAGTATTTTCACAGTGAGATGCTTGTTCTTACTGTGTGGCAAAAACCCATCAGAAACACCTGGAAAGACTGTTAAAACATATTGCTAGTCTCCACCCTCAGAGTAGAATGGGGTTAGGATGTATGAGTTTGTACTTCTGACAGAGTTCCCATGTGATACTGATGTTGCTGGTATAAGGACCACATTTTTTTTTTTTTTTTTTTAGAGGAAGTAGGTCTGTGCATGCACATTTTTTTTTTAATTTTATTATTTATTTATTTATTTATTTATTTATGGCTGTGTTGGGTCTTTGTTTCTGTGCGAGGGCTTTCTCTAGTTGCAGCGAGCGGGGGCCACTCTTCATCGTGGTGCGCGGGCCTCTCTCTATCGCGGCCTCTCATGTTGCAGAGCACAGGGTCCAGACGCGCAGGCTCAGTAGTTGTGGCTCACGGGCCCAGTTGCTCTGCGGCATGTGGGATCTTCCCAGACCAGGGCTCGAACCCGTGTCCCCTGCATTGGCAGGCAGATTCTCAACCACTGCGCCACCAGGGAAGCCCAAGGACCACATTTTGAAAACTATGGACCTATACTATTTACATTGTCCTTTCTTTTGTGCAGAGTATGCCAATTTCAATTTATATAAATTACATGCTAGAATAATGAAAGTGCACTGTGGTGATAATTTGATTCCTGAAGTTATAAAAGGAAACATCAGATGCCCAAATTCTCTAAGATGTCATTCATGATGCTGCTTTTAGGAATTAGACTGGAGCAGACTCTTGAAAGACTTAGAGGTGTAGACAAAGTTTTATTAACAATAGAGACGTGTTCCTTTAGAGAGGGGAGGTGGTATATGGAAGTAAAAAAGAAAGTATAGAGTGATGAGTAGACAAAAAAGACATTGATTAAAAAATCCTGTAGAGATATTGCTGGTGGTAAAGTGTTACAGCCGTGTTGGAAGAGTTTGGCAGTTTCTTAAAAAGTTAAGTGTAAACTTATACAGCCTAGCAATTCTATATCTAAGAATGTACTCAAGGAGAATGAAAGTATACATTCACTCAAAGACTTTTATGTGAATGTTCATAGCAGCATTATTCATTACAGCCAAAAACTGAAAATTAGCCAAATGTTCATCAACTAGTGAATGGAAAAACAAAGTGTGGTATATCCATGCAGTGGAATACTATTCAGCAGTAAAAAGGACCAAACTACCAGTGTGATGTATACTTCAAGGTGGATGGAACATGCTGAGTTGAAAGGAGGCAGATGCAAAAGACGGAAAATTGTTTGATTCCACTTACATGGAATGCCCAGAAAAGGCAGATTTATAAAATATTGATAGATCAGTGGTTGCTTTGGGCTGGGAGAGGGAGTGATAATCAACTGCAAACACACTTAAGGGAATTTGGGGGAGTAATGAGAATGTTTTAAAAACTGAACTGTGGTGATAGTTACTTCACTATATATTTACTAAAAAGTGAATTATTTACTAACAATTAGTGGATTTTATGTTATGTAAATTATACCTCAACAGAGCTTTTTGACAAATACATCAAGTTTTAAGGAAGATGAATGGCAGAGTCAAACAGGTAGTTGCAAAAGAAGTTATTTAGGTACTCGCTGAAGATTAAAGGGATTTCATTTTTTATTTTAATATTTGATGTACAAGATGATTTTTTGTCTGTTTATAAGTTAGTGACTGTAATTACTGAAACTTTCATTTTCAAACAGTATACACTTGAGGAGCGTGGTCCTGTGCCATTGAGCATCCACCACATGCCCATTTGTGTCAGTTTTGCCTTCTTCCAGCAAGGGTAAGTCTCACCCTGGTCATGGGCTGAAATTATAAATGCAGCTAGGAGCTTTTTTGTTCCATTCAAATGTGCCGTAGGCAAACGAACAAACCCCTTGTTTAATATTAGAGCGCCTTATAGTTCTTTTCTTTCTCTGTTAAGAGCATTACTTGACAAATGCTCAGAACTGAGAGCTTTCTCAGTAGAAGTGACAAATTCTCCTTTAATGAAGAGACTTCACGTTTTCCTTTTCATGGCATACTTATACGTTTATGAGTTTACCACAGCATGGTAGCGTATCTTTCCTAGAGGTGTACAGATGTTAGGCTCTAATTTTTGAAAGTAGGCTGAGAATGACTGTGGATTAATGGAAGAGGACTTTGGAATATATTTGAGGAGCATATTATATGGAATAGTTGTAGGATAGGAGCAGGTTACAAGGCGGAATGGTTCACAAATGAGAAAAAAAATCTTGTTTTCCTTCAGCTCTCCAGCAGTTTCTTCACAACTCACTGCTAATTCCTTCTACAACAGAAAACCTGGAATCTTAGGTCCGTGTAAGGTGCCTTTAAATGAAAGCTTGAGCCTTATTAAATCTCTTTAGAAACAAAGAGAGGTATAAATATTTTGGCAATTTTATGACTAAAAACTAGAGAAAAGCTTTCATCTTTCAGTCACTGTAGTATAGAATTTTATTAGAGGGAAATAGACCAGCACTGTCCTGTAGAATTATGACATGAGCCATATATGTAATTTTAGTAGCCACATTAAAAGGGTAAAAAGAAACAGGTAATATTAGTTTTGATATTTTATTTTACTTGATATATCTAAAATATTTTAATATGTAATCAATATCTTAAAAATTATTCTTGAGATATTTCACATTCTTTTGTTTCTACTAAGTCTTTGAAATCCAGTATTTTATACTAACAGTACATCTTAGTTTGGACTAGCCACATTTCAACGGCTCAGTAACCACATGTGATTAGAGGCTAACATTGGACACTGTGGAAATAGGCAGTATTTTTTTGTAATGAGCCATTAGCAGAACCTGAAAGAATTTCAAAGTACAGGATATTAGGGAAACTTTAAAATTAACCAAATTAATGTTATAATAATTCTGTTGTCTCTTTTCACATTAAAGTGACTCAAATTCATAGGCTCAGACGTACACTGTGTTGACCTTATTATAATGCTATCTTTTAAAAATATCCATTAGCTTAAAATTGACAAGCACTCAGCATCAGATTTGTTCAGGTCCGTTTAACATTCATTTCAGAACATATTTATTGGTGGATCCCAATGAACGAGAAGAACGTGTAATGGATGGCTTGCTGGTGATTGCCATGAATAAGCATCGAGAGATTTGTACCATCCAATCCAGTGGTGGGATAATGCTGCTAAAAGATCAAGTCAGTGCTTTGATTTGATTAATGTTCCATTAAAGATAGGTCTCTTCTTTTTAGAAGCTTTTTCGTGTTTTTTAAGTAAAATCCAACAGATATTTTCAATGATCGATTCTCGGATCTGTTAGAATCTGGTGTCAGTACTGTCTGTTGACTTGTGGCTACAAGGTACCCTCCTTCCTCCCTTGCTTCTCCCGTGGATGGCCCTCCAGAGTCTACCCCTCTAGATGGAGGAATACTCTTTTCCTTCCAGTGAGGAAAGAGATTTATATCCTTTCCCCCTCCCCTTCCCCTTCTCCTTCCCCTTCCTTCCCCTTCCCCTTCCCCGCGTTGGGTCTTCGTTGCTGCGAGTGGGCTTTTCTCTAGTTGCGGTGAGCAGGGGCTACTCTTCATTGCGGTGCGCGGGCTTCTCATTGCGGTGGCTTCTCGTTTCAGAGCATGGGCTCTAGGTGCGCGGGCTTCAGTAGTTGTGGCACCGGGCTCTAGAGCGCAGGCTCAGTAGTTGTGGCACACGGGCTTAGTTGCTCCGCGGCATGTGGTATCTTCCCGGAACTGGGATCCAACCTGTGTCCCCTGCATTGGCAGGCGGATTCTTAACCACCGCACCACCAGGGAAGTCCGTATATCCCTGTTTTTCTTTAAAGTGTCAGAAAGTAGAAATTATGTAAAAAGATAGTTTTACTTTTGGAATTTGGGTACAGTGAGCAGAAGTTCTCAAATCCAGCTACATATAAGATTCACATGGGGACTTTTAGAAATTAGATTGCCATGTACCACATGGTGCAGCTGGTTAGGAGCACAGAGACTACTTAATTGGAACTCCAGCTCTTCCTTAACACTAACTGACCTTTGGCAGATGGTTTCATATTTTTGTGCTTCAATCTCTTTATCTGTAAAATAGTAAATAATCTTAATGCCAACACCTTCTTGTTAGGAGAATATAAGGATAGATATGGATATATTGGACTGTATAGCATAAATTAAGTGTGCAGTAAATGTTAGTTTCTGTTATCATCATTGTCATTATTACCAGCATCATGACCACTGCCAGATCCCTATTTCCAGCGATTCTGATCCATTAGGTCCCTGAGACCTGGGAATCCTTGCTTTATAAAAGCTTTCCGGGGGACACCGTGCAGCCCTGTCTTGAACAGAGCTATGGATCACTCACAGAAAGGAAATTAGTGTATCTGTGGCCTCTTCAGTGGTATCTTCTACATCGTCATAGGAAAGTTTTTGGGTCAGTTCCCTTAACATTTAAAAATAGCTCTCACATCTTGCCTTAATTTGTGTTTACAGTGTATTATTTTCATATTTGAAAAAAAAAGTAAGGCTTAAATTGCAAAGGTAGAAAAACTAATCTCATGTTTTTAGTTTTGTTAGAGAAAGCTATTTGATTTGTTGTCTTTAAATAACAGAGTTCACTTTTATAAATAGGTTTTGAGATGTAGTAAAATAGCTGGTGTGAAGGTAGCAGAAATTACAGAGCTAATACAGAAAGCTTTGGAGAACGACCAGAAAGTTAGGTAAGTTTGATTTTTTTAGAACTGAATGGTCTTGTTATAGATTTTTCTGTTGAGGATTTTTCTCGCACAAGCATAACTATAGAGTTTTTACACTCAGTCTTTCCTTATCTGTTCATCTCAGTTGAATATACTAAATGTTTTTTGAAAGTTGATTGAACTATTTATTGTATTCCAGTTTACACATAATCTGTATTAAAAAGCCACATAATATTTTTCGTTTAAAAAGTTAACATTTTCTTAGGAAAAAAAGAATCCAGTAGCTCCTGTTAACAGAAAGAATACAAACTGGGGTTGGTTCCCATCTCTTCTTACTGTGTGACATTAAGCAACAGCTATGTCTCAGCACTTCAGTGTCTTCCGTAATATGGGAGGTTAATGCCTACCTGGTGGGGCTGGTTTGAGGATTGGAGAATAATATGCTTTAAGTACATAGCACATGCTTGGCACACAGTTTAATAAATGGTTAATTATAGTAACTTTTTATTATCTCACTTGATAGGCATAATAAATTGGTGGGGTTAAGTTAGTCAAATAGTTTCTCATCCAATATTTCTCATCTATTAAAAGGATAAAATAGTTAACTTTTTTTTCCCTTCCTGTCTTCTCTCCCATCTCTCATTCCCCCTTCCCTCCCAACTCCCCAAAAAAACCCACACAGGAAAGAAGGTGGAAAGTTTGGCTTTGCAGAATCCATAGCAAATCAAAGGATCACAGCATTTAGAATGGAAAAGGCCCCTGTTGATACCTCCGACGTAGAGGAGAAAGCAGAAGAAATCATCTCTGAAGCTGAACCTCCTTCAGAAGTGTATCTTTACTGGGTGTTTTTGGTAAAAACAAGAAGATTCATAACACTTTGGGCATTATTAGGGCTATGTGAAGCGTGTGCATACGGAAATTTGTTTTCTGAAACACTGTACTGTGTTAGAAAAAAACATTTAAGATATAAGACAAGATAGTGATGAGTCATATTAAATTGATGGTGTAACATCTACCTTCTCTTCAGCTATCCTACCAAAACCAGAAAATTCTCTTATTTTAAGAACCAATTTACAGCATTTCATTTTCCTTTGGAAAATTGTTCTCTAATCTCACTGGCATGGTCAGACACTATACATTACACATTGTTCTTTTATTTTTTAATAAATTTATTTTTACTTATGTATTTATTTTTGGCTGCGTTGGGTCTTCGTTGCTGCATGTGGGCTTTCTCTAGTTGTGGCGAGCAGGGGCTACTCTCCGTTGTGGTGCACGGGCTTCTTATTGCGGTGGCTTCTCTTGCTGCGGAGCACGGGCTCTAGGCGCTCGGGCTTCAGTAGCTGTGGCTTGCGGGCTCTAGAGCGCAGGCTCAGTAGTTGTGGTGCATGGGCTTAGTTGCTCTGCAGCATGCGGGATCTTCCCGGACCAGGGCTCAAACCCATGTCCCCCTGCATTGGCAGGCGGATTCTTAACCACTGCGCCACCAGGGAAGTCCCCACATTGTTCCTGAAGTTCATTCACCAGATTTATTACTGCAACTAAAATGTTCAGAGCGAGTGTGTCTCTTGATATTTCTCACCCATTGTGTCCATAAAATCTTAACCTGAGTTATACACTATTTCTTCTTCACTGTTCAGCCATCCATAGTATAGCTATTAGTAAATTTTTTCCTAATAATTTGAGGCACACTTCAATCAATCTTAAAGGAAGAAAACTTTCATTCTAATCATTTTCTGCACTGCATCAAATAGCAGTATTTTTGTTATTCAGTTTTCTTAACTTGCTAAGTGTTTCGAAACCTGTGCTGTGGACTCCTGGAACCGCCCAAATTGGAGAGGGAATAGAAAACTCCTGGGGTGACCTTGAAGACTCTGAGAAGGAAGACGAAGATGAAGGTGGCAGTGATGAAGCTATCATTCTTGATAGTATAAAAATGGACACGGGAGAAGTCTCTAATATTGGAAGCCAAGGTATGTGATACTTTATGGCTATATGTAATATATATATATATATATATATATCTCCCTATTTTAGGAATCTTGTTTTTATATTAGCAGTTACTTTTTTAGAGGGGCTAAATATTTTGTAATTTAAATTTCAACTAAACTGTTGAGGCTAACTGCAAGAATATGCTTATCTTTGAGGAACAGTGGTATTTGGTATGTGAAAGGAGTGGCATTTTTTATTTTAAAGTTTTTTTTTTTCTTTTTTTGTATCTTATCCGGGCCAGTTTTAAGGGGATGAGTTTCCTAAAATCTCATTCCTGTGTGCTGTTTTTTCTTTGTATAGTTTCTAGACTCAAACATAAGAAGGCAATATCATAACATATATTAGAGTAGTGCCATCCACAGAACTTTCTGCAGTGTTAGAAATGTTGTCTCTACACTGTCCAGCATAGTAGCCACTAGCCACACGTAGCTACTGAGCAGTGAAGTGTGACTTGTGTGAAGAATTGAATTCTAAATTTTAATAAATCAAACAAGGAAGGATCTAGGAAGTAGGTTGGTGGAGAACTAAAGGATGCAGCTACTAAATCTGGCTGAGAAAATAGTGAAGGTGATACTGTTTCAGTGTGTAATGCATATACCTGCCTGCCTTCAAGGAAGGAGAATATTGCCTGTAAATATTACTGAGAACATGCTGGGGTTTTTTGTAAGGCAAAAAAAAAAAAAAATCCCCATTAATTGGGACCCTTATTCAGCTTCCCCAGTGGTTACTTCTATTTAGTATTATTCTTCCAGACCTCATTCCATGTATTTACTATATATTTACACCAACATAAGCTGCTTAAACACAGGGACTATTTATTGATAGATGTTACTTTTTTTTTTTAAACTCCATATGCCTTTATATATTTGTGAAATTTTTCTAATAGGGAGAAAGTAATTGAAAACTCTATTTAAATATAAAGAATTAATGTAATAAGTCTCATGGGGAAAATGGGCAAAAGAATAGAAACAGATGTTTCTGTTCTTTTGCCTATTTTTTGTTTCTGTTCCTATTTGTATATGCATTCTCAAATACAAACGGCCAGGAACACATTGGCAAGGGTGTATAGGAAAATGGGTTAATATACTATCCTTGGAGTGTAAATTGAAACGTTTCTGGAGGGATCTGGCAAAAATGTCTTTCGGAAGGTATATGCCTTCTGACCTAGTAATTCTGCTTCTAGGTATTTTTCCTTCTAGTGTTGTTTATAGTAGGGAGAAATTTAAAATCTAGATCTTCGAAATTAACAAATTCAAAGAGTAGCACAAGGAATTCAGTTGGCATATTGACTTGTTTCCAAATTGGTTCTATAAGATGCTCTATGTGTGTGTGTATATATATACACACACACACACACACACACACACCTGTATGTAGAATTATCCCCCTCACTTTAATTCTATTAAAGAAGCACACATAAGGTTTTTCAGAGCTCCAAGGAATAACCTCAGGGAAGGGAAGAACCAAATAGTACATCTGTAAGCCTCCACCCAAAATGCTGTTTGGGCTCTCTATCTGAAACTTATATTCCTTTCTTAACATTTTCTTAAAAGATGCCCCTATAGTGCTCTCAGACAGTGAAGAAGAAGAAATGATCATTTTAGAACCAGATAAGAATCCGAAGAAAATAAGGTAACAAATTTCTGGTTTATTTCAAATGTATACATATACTCGACTTTTTAGAAGCTTGCTCTCTGGGTTTCTTCAACCTGAGATTTATAGAATTAGGTCTGTAAAACTGCTTGGATGCCTTTCAAGGTTACAGTATTCTTCTGTCATAGTTGGCGAAAGTAAGCTCCTAGTACTAATACTGTTAAAACTTGTTAATTTACTTTGTTCACAGAACACAGACCATCAGTGCAACACAAGTAAAAGCACCAAGTAAAAAGCCAGTGAAAAAGAGAAAAAAGAAGAGAGCTGCTAATTAAAGTTCACATAGTTGTATATTTGTATATAACTATTAAAAAGGTATTTATTCAGTGCTAATAACCTTGGGTATTATTCACAAACCCATTATAGAATCTAGTTCTTTATACAGTTTTTTACATTATGCTTTAAAATAAACGTCTGGAGAACCCTTTAAAACAGGTTTTAAATAACTGTCACTTTGGTAGGTCACATGTAGTAAAAGTTGATGAATGAAAAAGCATTTTCATAGTGTGTACAAAGACCTGAAAGAGTCTTCTTAGATTATGCCCAAGTCAGACAGTTGGCCCAAGTTCCTTATGGAGGTGAATGTCATCACCTGTGTGTTGGAAGGAGAAGCCTTCCCAGTCCCCATGCTTTAATAAACCAAATTAATTTTTGAGTGAAATCCTGAAGTCAAATTTTTACCTCAAATTAAATTTGACTTACAAACCAAATTTTCCAAATCAATTTATTTCTTATTATCCTGACAGCTGGCATCATTAATACTTTAACAAAAACCACTTAAAATTAGCCAAATATCTAAGATAGTTACATGTACAAAAGATATACAAATTAAAACCATTTAAAAAGTAATCGATACCATAATTTGTACTTGACCATAACTTCTGTATTCAGAAATGATTGTAAAATTAAAACCTAAGATAAAATCTGTACACCATATACTTTGAGTGATTTACATCCTAGAAAACAAAGGCAGTCTTTCACTGTTACACATTTAGTGTCTCTGGTGGGTTGAGGAGAGAAACACCATGATACCTGTAAGCAGGGGAAAAAAAAAATCCATTTTTAGTAAACATTCATTGGGTGAAACAGATTATGGAATGAAACATATACTAGGAACTCACAAATGCTATTTCTGTCTACTTGAATTAATGGTTATAAAACCATAGTCTGGTCCCCAACACTTGCATGCATGCCCCCCGTTCCTCTCCCCTCTTCTCCCTCAAATACAGGACAGAAGCTCAAAACACATGGCTGCTAAGAGAACAGTTGCTTAAGGAGGCTGTGCCTGATTTGTGAATCCCTTAAATAAAGTTAAAATGTCAAGGATCTCTGAACCGTACAATAGCCTGGAAAAGCAAGCTTCTTTGGTATCTACTGCTGTTAATTCTTACTTTGAGTTTTTGTACTTTTCTCTTATTGACTGTTGTGCATGCCGTGGAGCTCTGAGGTAGGTCTGGTGAAGGTCCATGAGACAAGGCTTTAGAGTTTCCAGCGTATATCCAGTCTTTTGTACTAATGATTCAGGCTGCAGGAGGGAGGACGGAACCACTGAGTTTTGTTTTTAGTAACAGACACTGAATACAAGTTAGTAGTTGGCATTAAGCTTGAGTTTTGTTAAACTTCAGTCCTAACACCTCCAACTAACATCTTCCAGTTTTCTCAAGCTCTGTTTGCTAACTTCGATCAATTTTTACTATTTTCCTTGCCAGCAGCAAGTCTTATGGCCTGAATTCTTTAAGCACACCTTTCAAATCCAAGTATTAATAGTAAGCAAGCTTTCTACCTAACAACACATGCTATTAAACAGGTAAGACAAAATGCTTTCAACAGTGTAGGTGATTGAATAGCTCTTCCAGTTCAGTACATCTAGACAACTGTCAGTTGTATAGGACAGTTATTTAACCTATCTGGCACAAGCATTTACAGCACAAGGCGGATGTGAGAGGACGTCGTCATACATACCCAGCTTTGTCCCGTGACAGTGTAGAGTGCTAAATGGAAGGCTGCTGCGGCGATAACTGATGGCAAATACTTTAGATATGGGTCAGCATCTATCAAACTTAACTCTCCCAAAAACTGGAATGAAAAAGTAAATATGCTTTATGATCATAAGAGCTCTGGAATTCAAACCTCAAATCCTTACCTTCTGACCGAATATTTTGCTGTCTTTAAGACTGGCTCTGTAGCAACCATCGCCACATCTTTAAATATATCCACTACCGTGTTTTGCTTCATTCTCATCCTGTATTTTTCCTCCTTTAATAGCTTTAAAAACAACTCTGCTGGCTACCATTTCCCAAGACTTCATCCTCATACCACTATTCCTAGTGCTTTCTCCATTTATGTTTTCTTTTGCCAATGATAGGCTTTCTTTCATACTGCAGCACTAACCTGTCCCTAGAATACTAAATCCCTTGACCAAGGCTGTATAATGAAACTAGAGCTTGCCCCTAATTGTGACCTTAGACTCTTCATTCAACAAAATGAAAAGAACTTACCATTGCTAAACTTTCAACTTTGCAGTTTGCAGACTGCTGGTGCAGAAAGTACTGGGTAAGAAACTGATTTATTGTTGGTGCAGCTAAGTCAAAAGCAAGGACTTTCAAAACTAGGTGCTCCATTCTCAGAACTTGTTTCTTGGTATAAGTGTCATCTGTAATGTATACAAATTCTGCTACTTCTGGGGGGTATATTTCTTCAAACTTTCTACAATGAAAGGAGTTTTAAGTAATCAGTCCTTTTATAAGAAAAGCAAGCTTGTTTATCCCGACTTGAAATCCCTTAAGCAGAATAAATGGAACGAATCCAAAACCAGTTGCCTGTTTCCACTGATACTTGACCATTTCTAGCCAAGACTACGTAAATGCTAATTAAAAGCCCCAAATATTTCTCCCACTTCAAAGGAAATAAGTGAGAGACTGACTTCCCAAGATGGGAACAATGCCAGAGTTCACCAAGTAACTGAAAATGTAGGAAATTTCCTTAGAAAAATAAATAATTTACATTTTAGTTTTCATGTCTTAATGGAGAAAAGATTTTGCTTATATACCAGAAAGTACTTTAAAGTGGAAGGAACCACTTTGTAACCTAGTCCTGGTGTATTAAAATGTCACCAGTCTGTAGGTTCATTCAAGGTGCCCTGAAATCCAGATCTAGGAAAATTAATGTCCTAAATTTAAAAAGTTTCATCCACTCCACCATCCCTAAAGTAGCTGCTGACTCCCTGCCTTGTATAGTATGTTAAAATGTCACACTTTAAAAGATCACAATTTCTTCCCTACACAGAAATACTACTAATCACTTTTAACCCAACAAACCAAGTTGTACTTACGAGGCTAACAGCATAGCAGCAGTGCCCACAAGCTGAAGTTTTCCTCTCAACACAGACATTGATGAAAGAAACCTATCAATGTAGTTCACAGCCAAATGCAGGGTCTCATTCTGTAGTTTATATTCTTCTCCTACTTCAACTAACCAGTCCACGAGGATAGCCCTCATACTGTTAGTAATGTCTGGCTGTTTCTTCATGTAACCCACTTTAGGCTTACATTTAACCTGTTGAGAAGGTTACTTAGTATAGTGTTAAAACTGCAGTTAGATTATTTTACCATTAACAGATGCTGCCTATATGCTAGAAACTTAAGTATAGCATTAGAGTAATTCACTGGCAGTTAAAAAACTTAAAAACATTATCCTCTTAATTTCCTTTCACCACAGTGAACAAATAGTATAAAAAGTAGATTCAGAGAGTCTTTACCTCCATTTCCCTAAGGTATGTATGAATGTCCTCATGGTAGTCTGGTACTTCATTAACACTCACTGGCTTTTCATCTTCCAATACAATTGACATATCCATAGTATGTGGTGACTCTGGGAGAATTCAAAAGTACAGTGAAGTTCACTTTTCATTTTCGACTTAATTTAAGAGCTAAAAGTGATTGCCCTTGTAAGGAGTCCCAAACTACCAATGTGTTTATTTCATCCAACTAAAAGAGCTTGTTATGACAAAGTACATAGAAGATTTAACTCTGATTTTAGTACCTATGTCCACTTACTTTTGGAATGATTTTAATTAACAAGAAAAAGTACTGACAAACCATTAACAGGAAAATGAGTTTGAGGAGCAGGTATTATTGTTGAAGTATCATTCATCTCCCATGACAGGAGTACACTGGTTTTGCTAGGACAAAGTTAAAATCCAAGTTTTGAGATATCTAGGATTTGTCATAAGAGAGTTTGCAGACCCCTAAGTCTAACCTATTCAAAGCACAATCCAGGCAATAACTAGAAGTAGGGCTAACAAGTGTGCTAAAGAGAAACTCAGATTTGTTATGGGCAGTTCAAACACATTAACACTAAAATCAACGGGTGATTCTTTTTTGGTAAATTTAAATTATCTTTGAAGGCAAAAAATATCATCCATTATTCTTTTTACTTCAAGGTTTGAGGTTAAAATTTATTGCAGATTTTAAATAAAAATACACCAATTATTTTATTTCCATAGGACTTCCCTGCTACACCTCTCATCCATAGAACTAAAGCTGAGATTGAATTTAGTGAGCTGTCCAGTGACTCGATAGCCTGATGGTAAAGAAGCAGCACAAACTGTAGTCAGAGTTGTCTATAGCAGCTACTCTGACTCACAGGAGGACAATGTCCCTCTCTGGTAACAGACAATCACTTAGACTGATTTTACAGAAACAGTTTTAAAGGTGGAAGAGATGTTGGCTATCTCAATATTTAAAGCTGCATTCTCAAATAGCACTCTATTTGAGAATGGTATGTACAAAGTGAGTCTTAAGAATACAACTGAAATATATTCTCCCAATCAAGCAAACATTTCCAGGATCAGATTAAAATAAGTCTGAGATCTAATGAAATTGATGTAATTAGCCATGTACCAGAAGGAGCACGGGATTAGGATCCTTTTGTAGGTCACTAGGTCTTGCATTAGCTGTGAGGCCTGAGATAAGTCACACCCTTTCTAAACTTGTTACATTAAACCTAACTCGTAGTTAAGGATCAGGTAAGATAATGTTCTGAAAAGCAAAATTTCATTAATCCAGTCTATTCAGTAATTATGATTACATTGATTTGATAACAAATTTTCTTTAAAACTTACCAAAACTACCATCCATTGGGTAATCAAGAGGTACCAGTGGTTTTCTTGGTCCTGGTAAAGTAACAGCTGAGTTAAAAGCCAAGACATCTTCACCTTCTGGTTTTTTAGATTCAGCTGGCCTCTTCTGAGTCTCTTCCTCTGCTGCATCCACGTGAATGGTAAACGCAGGCTGCTGGCTGTTTGCTTTCCAGGCAGGAACGGTGACATGCTCATCATTTACAGGAAGATCCTTTAGAGGTGCAACCTAAAAAATAAATAACTGGCTTTGAGCTTATTAAGTGGAATTTTGTTCTGCTTTCATCCCCTTACACTGCATTTACTCCCAATAGCTCTATCAGGAAAATTAAACTTTAGGGGGAAAAATCCAGACAAGGAAATTTGAGTAGTCGGAGAAAGAAGGGATGTTCCAATTTGTCACAGGCATTCCTGCAAGAGTTTTAGAGTCACACTAAGTGGAATTAGGCAAAACTCATCAAGGCCACGAGATGGGCGGAGTGGCAGGCCGAAAAATGCCAAATTTAGGAGAGATGGCAAAAAAGTGGTTTACCTCTTTCGCCCCAGGGTGGAGCAACAGAGCAAATTCGGTAAGATGGCGGAATTGACCAAAAGCAAAGTATTTTTTATACCCTTTCCTAAAGCAGAGGTAATCTCTTAACCATATGGGGAGGATGAAGGAAGTCCGAGCAGCGGCTGGGGCTTAAAAGCAGAGAAAGGCGTGGAGGCGGGCAAAGACCATACTCATGTTGTAGGGCTTAGTTTGACTTCGTTATCTATAGAAAAATACTCCCAGTGGAGGAGAGCGGACAGGCAGCACAAACGCATTGTGCTGGCAGGGAGAGTAATGGGAGAAACTAATGGGAGTAATGTGGCATCCTACACTCCAGAAAACCAGGGATCAAGGGACTCCAGGTCCTGGCCTTCCGCGAAAAGGCCAGGGGATGCTTTCTCGCCACTCTCCTCTGCCGGCTAAACCCATGCAAAACTCCCGCTCGGTCCACCCTCCTGCAGATACGGCTCACTGCTTTACCCGTCGCGTCTTAGGCCTCTGCTGCGGCGCTGGTCCCCGCGAGTTCCCGGCCTTCAGTACCGCCAGCCCAGCGCGGGTCCGGGGCTGCTGGGTGGGCGCCGCCTTCTCGGGGTTGATGTTCTCCTGGTTCTCCTGGTCCTCCTGGAGCGCCGTCTGCTGCAATGTTAACAGCGCCGAGCCTGCCTCGCGGGCCGCAGGCCCGGGCGCGGAGCTGCCCAACATCACTGCTCCCGGGGGCGAGGCGGGATCAGCCTGCGGCGCCAAGCAGCGTGCACTGCGTCCCGCCGACCAGCCTAGGTACACTCCAGCCGTACCCGCCCGCCGCAGCTCGGGCCAGCCTGCCCACCCGCTGGCCCGCTCGGGATCGTGTAGGACCGAGGAGGTTGCGAAAGGCGGAGGCAGGCACTGCCGGGCGTGGAGGGCCAAGGACGCCCCCGAAACGAAGCGAGCAGCCCGCCGGAGCGGCGGCTGTTCATGCAGTTCAA
The DNA here is from genome assembly GCF_028021215.1 of Eschrichtius robustus. Lineage (NCBI taxonomy): Eukaryota > Metazoa > Chordata > Mammalia > Artiodactyla > Eschrichtiidae > Eschrichtius > Eschrichtius robustus. The sequence goes on from NC_090827.1 coordinate 132,722,825, forward strand.
GTATCCCGCGACTATTGAAATGGACCAATGAAAAGAGCCGAGGCCCGTGACGTCACTCGGGGCGACGCGGTCGCAAGCGAGTGAAGGCGGCTGCGAAGGCAACCGAGCAGGGGCGGAGCGGGGCGAAGAGATGTCGAACGGCGACAGGAGGAAGTACGCGCGCCCGGCGGAGAGGCGGGGCCTAAGTCTACTGTGACTTTAAACAGGGCCGCTAGGCGGTCCCTGTCTCGGGGCAAGGGCTGTCTCTAGGATAAACTGAATTAAACTTTAACAATTAGTAGCGGGCCGCCCCGGCCTTCTGCCCTAGGACCTCCAGTTAGCTTGAATGACTAGTTTCTCAAGGTCTAAAATCTGATCCGGCCACATACTGGCCTGGTGGTCCTGTTCAAGTTATTCAGTGTCTCCAATTCTCAATTTTCCTATCTGTTAATTGGGAATAATATCTACGCGTTATACAGTTGTCGTTAGTATTAAATAACGTGCATAAATCATTTAACACGCTGCTTATGTAACTGATATAATATTGGAAGACTATAATGTCATCTTACCATTTAGGTGTTTCTTCACAGTCTTATGCTTTTTATTTTTCCTAATGAAGATGCAATTAATTTAAAGTGCCACCTTGAACTACTGTTGATATATGTAACAAACAGTAATGTACTACAAGAAATTCAACTAGACAGTCATTAATTTTTATCTCTTTTTTTCCCCAAGGTGTGGCAGCCAACAAAAAGCACGGAGTAAAATTCGAGTGACCTAGATATAATTCTGTGTTCCATTTAGAAATGAAGGTTGTTTAAACATAGTAAAACCAATATGACCTTATAAAAATAAAACTCTCGGGCTTCCCTGGTGGCGCAGTGGTTGAGAATCTGCCTGCCAATGCAGGGCACACGGGTTCGAGCCCCGGTCTGGGAGGATCCCACATGCCACGGAGCAACTGGGCCCGTGAGCCACAACTACTGAGCCTGCGCGTCTGGAGCCTGTGCTCCGCAACAAGAGAGGCCGCAATGGTGAGAGGCCCGCGCACCACGATGAAGAGTGGTCCCCACTTGCCGCGACTGGAGAAAGCCCTCGCACAGAAACAAAGACTCAACACAGTCATAAATAAATAAATAAATAAATAAAAGAACGTGAATTTCTAAAAAAATAAATAAATAAATAATAATAAACTCGCAGCAGATTGATAAAGAGGCATCCTGCTATACCCATTATTGTAGTTATAAAAAAAAAAAAAAAAAGTAAAACTCTCTTAGCAATATGTGCCTTTAACAAATTTTCACATTTAATATACAACAAGGCTTGCACATAACTAATAAATATAATGGTATATAATTAAGGAGCACTGTTGTTTTCCAACAAATTCATAAGTGTGCCCTTCTTGAAAACACACAGAATAATTTATTTTCTATTATAATCCTTATGCTATTTTAAACAACCTTTAAGTACAATATTCACCTGAATATGAATAAAATATGAATTAAGATTAATAACTTCCATAGCCTTAAAGTCATATTTCCCTCCATTTATGATAAAAAAGAAATCAGTGGATATTAATGCAGGAAAATCTAAGAAGCTGTCACTATTTCGACACTATTCACATGTAGTACACTTGTATAGCCCTACTGGTTACAGCACATCAAGTTAAGATCCCCCCCAGTATGTGCAAGTTCTGCTGATTTCCCTGGCCAACTCAAGTATTTTACAAACTGAGCATGGGTCACAAAACATCACCAAGTAACAGCAAAATCAGTTGTAAATCAATCTCAATTCCTAAAACAAAATTTATGTTATTTCCCCTGGTTGACAACATACATAGTAACCAGAACGCAATCCAGGCACCAGAACTTGGGTTCCACCGTTACAAAATAATAGCATGTCCTCTTAAACACCTAACCTCACTGAGAATCAGTTTTCTTACATGATTTGACAAAATAATCAATATATGTTGTCAAGATCAAATGAGGAGGGACTTCCCTGGTGGCGCAGTGGTTAAGAATCCGCCTGCCAATGCCGGAGACACGGGTTCGATCCCTGGTCCAGGAAGATCCCACATGCCGCGGAGCAACTAAGCCCGTGTTCCACAACTACTGAGCCTGTGCTCTAGAGCCCGTGAGCCACAACTACTGAAGCCTGCGCACCTAGAGCCCATGCTCCCCAACAAGAGAAGCCACTGCAACGAGAAGCCTGCACACCACAACGAAGAGTAGCCCCCACTCACCGCAACTAGAGAAAGCCCGCACACAGCAACGAAGACCCAAAGCAGCCAAAAATAAATTAATTAAAAGAAAAAAGATCAAATGAGGTAACATATGTAAATACATTTTGAAAACTGTAAAGCAGTTTATACGTATGTGTGTTAACTTATTAAATATTTGAATATATTTTTATTTTCCAAATAATAGTTCTCGATTATTACAAACATTATAATTATAATTATTTTATATGATTACTATAAAACATCCACTTGAAAAAAAATTCATTAAAATCCCTTATAATCATTCCACTTGTTTTAAAAATAAAAATTCTCTTTATTTTTAAAAAGTTCCATTTGTCAAAAAAATAGAAGCATTACTAAAAAAAAGTCATACCTCATATATTTTTAGATAATATTAAAAAACGCACTTGAAATAAAAGTATATACAGTTAGCTTGCAATTCTGTTTTAACATTTTTCATTTAAACATACAACTTCTTTGGAACTTTACCTTATTTATATTTCATGCAGCATCAAAGAAAGCAATCAATGCATTTTGGTCATAACTGTCCAGAATCTCCAGTAAAAGAGGCACTTTGGTTTTTACATTGGTGCCTTTGAATTTGAACTTATCTATGAAAAGATCGGTGATCATGCCTATAAAGAAAAAATGTTAAGTTTCTGTCATTGATTAATTCTATTAATGACACATTATTTAATGAAAGTAAGCGACTGCTTGAGAATCTATTTCTAAGCACCTGTAATTCCATTATTCAACATACAGAAATCCGAAAGGATTGATGCATTAAAAAATATTTGGGGGGGATTTTAAGGCAAGTTTCAAAATATAAATCATTTGGCTAATAACCCTCTTAACAATTGGTTATAAGCTATTAATTCAGACAATCAACTGCTGGCCAGTTTTGAACTGCTATTGGTATATATAAAATTACAAGTGGGTTTTTTTTTTTCCACCAGGCTGACCATTTTGACATAGTGTAGACATATTCTGTTCATAACAGCTTTATCTGAATTAAAATATCCCATCTATATGTTGACCATTCTTAGGATTTGACTTGAAGGCAAATATTTCTAGTTTCAAAGATCTGGGCAAATTATTTCACCTTTCACTTTTTGCATATATATAGTGGGAATAATTCAAGCTATCAATCTTTTATCCAAAACTCTTGATGCAAGATGTGTTTCAGAATTTTTCATATTTTAGGAAGATAATAAAAGGAATATGCCATAATATACCATATATATGGCACAATACCCATGGAAAGTGAGTGACAGCATCTGGTAACAAAACATAACATATCTGCAACAAAATATATGAATATTCATACTAAGTGGAATAAAAAAACTATAAATAACCTCGTATCAGTTTAAGTGAGGTTTTGTCATTAATTCAGATCAAGTCAGATTTATTGCCAAATGATTTATGAACAAAGTGTTTGATTTCAAAGCTCTCTGGACTGTGGAATTGGTGATAAGAGATGGTGGTTCTGCACCACCCATCTTCTAAGTTGTGATGAGGATAAAAGATCATGTGTTTGCCACATAGTAAATATTAAGATATTAGATATTATTGTTACCGTTTCTGAGCAAGTCTTTGGGCGTAAAATAAATTCATTAGGTAGATCTTAAGGATCAATATGGACTGATGATACCAACTGACTCTACAGAAGACTCGGCACAGTGCAAAAAGCTTGCATTTGGGGGCGAGGAGGTTCTAATGAAGGCCTTGCCACTACCTACCTATGTGACAACACATTCTTAAGCTCAGATTTCAGTTTACAGATGTGAAAACCAGAGATAACACTATCCACCTTGCAGAGCTGTTGTAAGGATTAAATATCCCCCCTGATTATAAAGATGTTATAAATAAATAGGTGTGCTATGCACAATAGGTCTTATATAAAGATCACAAAAAATGTTTCCTTAAGCTGTTCCTTCCTTCCTCCCTCTTGCTCTTGCTTTTTCAATACAACTGTGAAACATTCAACTTCTCACCACCAAAGCAGAATGAGTTTTAAACGTAAATTGACACAGCACATATATACCAATTTTGCATAAAAATATTAAATGCTGCATTTTGATATTTCAGAATAGCAATAAAAACTGAAAATTATTTGTGTGAAATATAGCCTAAATTGTAATGCTTCATAGGTTACATTCATTTCACACTGGGTTTCTTCATATATATAGATTAATTCATTGCATTACACTTATTTCACTTCTTAATGTGTATTTGTATTTTATCTAGTAAAAATATTAAACATTAAAACCAACTTGACAAAATAAATACATTGGGCAGTACATGGGTTGTTACTGGTTCATGACTGCTGTAATCTTTGCCTATCTCCTTTTGCCCAGCTTCTCTCATGTGATCCTTTGCAAACAGCCAGTAGAAAAGAAATATGACAAGGTATTCTAGAATAGTTCACTAACCATAGAGTCTTTCAAGATGTGCAGGTTGCTTTTTGTATTCGTCCTGTAGGTGATCTGCCTCTTCTAGGATACAGCGATATTCTGGTATCAGAAAGTTTGTGTTTCCCTCATGAACCTGCAATTCCTTATTTAAAATTAAAAACAGAAGCACTTAATGTTCAAAATTTAATCCAGTGTAAAGTGGATTTAAAGTGGAAAACTTTAAGGTCTTTACAATTTTAGAAATCCCATCACAATAAAATAATGATCATGAGTCCCGTGACACAAATACTTACTTTTAAAGCATCAATTAATTGCACTTTCTTAGCCAAAAGCAACTGGTACTCCAGCTTTGGGTGGATTAGCTTTAATGTGTGTTTGACTGATACTTCATTTATCTCTAGAAGAAGTTGAGTCAGGCACAATTAGATAAGTCACTTTGATCAGGAACATTCTTATTGTAACAACAACCCCCCAAAAACAGAAAGAACGATTCTTTTTTTTTTTTTTTTTACCGTATGATATGTTGAGGTTAATTTTCCTTTTTGTAGCTTCTTTAGAGAGCACATCTTTTAGGATGGATATAGTAGAAATGTTGTCAGATTTAAAAACTCCTTCACCTTTTCTATAAAATTAATATTTTTAAAAGAACAGCTTTAGAAGGAAATACATCCAATAAATATGTCCAGTAAATACATATTTTGCGAATAGGACCTTGTGTTTAGACTTCATTTAATTTTAGATTTCTTTATATAGACATCTCATTATTAATGTAAAACATATTTAAACATGTAACCTTTTACCGTTGTAGCAATTCAAGTTCTAAACATACTTGTAAAACTGAATAAAAGATGTTAGACACATGCCTCCGAAAGATACGACAATTTATATAAGTTCTTCATTTAAAACCTTTTTTTCATTTTCACTAATAAAATTTCCAATAGCTAACCCCTTATGTATATAAAATGCATTTAGAATTGCTTGCTTTCACATAAGTTTTTTTTTTATGTAATCACATAAATTACAGCATGACTATATGCTTCATCCTTAAAAGAAAGCTAATATCAAACCTAAGAGTAACATCTTCTGTTCTTCCATGCCCAGCATCCATTGCCACTTCTTATGTTCACAGGACCCTTCTCCCTTCTTTTTCCTTATGCAACCCCTCCTTCTCTCTCTCTCTTTCTCTCTCACCCTTTTCAATCCATATAGTTTCATTGGCACTGGCCCCATCCCCATTTCTGGGACTTCAGGAGGAAGTTTTCAGCAGCATATTCCATACCCCTGAGCACAGTGATTCACGACTCAACGATGATACTCAATCCTGGGACTTTCATTGGAACTAGTGGGAAAGGGAGGCTATGGTAGCTGAAAAGATATAAAGCTGGATGGAGCTGTTGGTGGCCACCATGGCACTACATAGGAAAGCCAAGAGAAGACAAAAACAGAGCTGAGCAATGGAAAGGGATAAAGTCTTGACAATATTAGTTAAGCCACTGATCCAGTTATGCTTGAGGCAGACTACTGCTAGTCTTTTAAGTTATATGAGCTAATAAATTCCTTTTATTTGGTTAAGCCTGCTTACGTTTGGTTCCTTTTTATGATGGCCAAAATTTTCCTAATTAATATATACCATCTTTTATGTATTCAGTGTTGCCTTTTTATTTCCTTTTATATTGACTGCTGTAGGCAAATGCTAATTCTTTTTTCTAGAAAGATGAATAATACACACTTATTTTGATCCCAATTATGTGTTAGAAATCATGAGATTTTTTTCACTAGTCTTCAATTTTAATTAATGATATTTAACATTAAATACTTATACAGTACCTGGCACTGTGGAATGACTCACATGGTTTATCTTCCTTTAAGCATCACAATTCAGTGAAGTAAGTGCTACTATTTCCATTTGTCAGAAAAGAAACTGAAACTCAGAAAGTTAAGTAATCTAGCTAAGAGGAAATAGCTGGTGAGTCACAGAGCCAGATTCAAACCTAAGTATGTCTGTCTCCAAAGTACACGCTTCTATACTTCTTCCATATATACGTATTTTATGTAACAAAAAACATTTATTGAGTACCACTATGTTCAAAGCCATGTGTTAAATACTTGGAGGATACATACAAAGTTAATTAAGAAATAAACTCTGCCCAGAGCTTACAATCTAATTTAGAGACAAGCTTACATAAAAATTATTATATACTTCAAAAAAATAACAATAAAAATCTAAGGCAGGTAAGAATAAAATGTTATGGGAACAGAGAAGAGAATCAAGGAAGACTTAAAAAATGTAGCTATTGAGTTGGGCCTTGAAGAATAAGTAGAGTTTTGACTATTAAGGAAAGAATATTTAAAGACACAGAATGGTAAAAAGCAAAGGTATGCTATTATAAAAATATGTAGTATGCCAGGGGCCTGTCAAATTGTCTGCTATGATTAAAACGTGAGGTTCGCTGTGGTACTTCAAAACTGAAGTCATGATTCCAGGTTTACACAGGTAAGATCCCCTGGAGGGTACAGTGAAACGCTCCCATAGAACTGATGCTAAAACCAATTAGATTTCTGGAGAGTTCTTGGTCCCAAAGGCTATATTCAGAGGTAAAATTATGTGTTCACTGTTGTTTTCAGAACCTAGCATGGTAAAGTCTCAGCTAGGAAGCAGAAAGTAGAATACCTCAGTAAACTGCTTAGGGAAAGAAGCTTTAAGAGAGAGAGAGACAGAGAGAAGATAAGAAGCCTCCTCCCCTCCAAACAAACAAAATTAAAAAACAAAAAACAAAAGATCAAACAAACAAAAACAATCTACAGATGTGAGAGAATGAGAATGCAAAAACCTTGAAGAAGTATGAGCGCACAAGCTCAAAGCAGATGTAGAGAAATCAGCCTTACCCAACACATTAAGAAAAAGAACAAAGGAGAAGGAAATTTTAGCCTCTACTATATTCAGAAACAGAAATTAGGGGGGCCTATGGGAGATGAGTAGGGAGTGACAGTGAAGGGGCAGGAGGGCAATTGGGTGCTTGAGAAGAGTGTCAAGGAATAATGACCTTCACCTCAACGTGGTAGCTTCAAAAGCCTGCATGTTCTAAGCTCTCAAGTTCTTGAGCCATTTCCTATTTTTGCATAAAGAAATTCAATGGTAATTCTTCTTGTAATTCTTACTGGAATTAGGATGAATGTTCAAATCAATTTGGGAAGGACTTGCATGTTTACATTGTCTTCATATTGATAACTATAGAATATATTACTCCATTAAATCAAGTCTTTAATGTCAATAAAATTTTAAAGTTCTCTTCATGAAGTTCTATGTATTTCTAATACAGAATATTCCTACAGATTTTATATGAACATTTTGTTATTGTTATCGCTGCTCTGAAAGAATCTTGTTAAACAATTTATTTTCTAACTGGTTATGGCTGAGAATTGGAAAGGTATTGCTCTTTCATATTCATCTTTAGTCAATCATTTTTTAAACTCATTAATTCCATTTGTTTTTCAACAGATTCTCTTAAACAGTAGTTTTTCAATCATATTATTTGCAAATTATTACTGCCTTAAAACTTATGAAAATTTAGAAGTTCCATTTATGTAAAAAACACTTGTGAACCAGGAATAAGTTTTATTTACCTGTAGGTACTTTCAAGTTGTGTATCCAGGAAGGTGTTCTGAAAGTAAAATGTCACACATTCTCCTGCTGGAGGTTTTTCAGGAACTTCAGGCAGGCAAAAAACCACCCAGGAGTGAAGTTCAGCAAAACTGAACTGGCCTGTCAAAGTCAGTGTATTCATGGGTCTGCAATTTAATAGCAGAGGTACACATATTTGTGTGGGAATACACAGAGGTATTATATGTACTCAACACATTAAAAAACAGAATTTTGCAACAGTAGTTACAAATAGAAAAGCAGCCATTTAATTTTTCTCAGATTAATCTTACCCATCAGATAAACATTTTGATTTCAAGGAAAAAAAAAAAAGAATGCTTATCTATACCTGTACTTTTAATATTCAGTTAAGTGAAATAATTAGCTTGTTTTCATTATAACATGCCTTCACAAATACAATTCAGTTTACTCAGGTAAATTCCATTTTTTAAAAGTTCATCTAGTGTTTATATTATAGGAACTACAAAACATAAGAATCTCCTAAAGGAAAAAATCAGCATAATGTGAAGGCAAAGAACTGGGCTTTTAAGTGAGATGGACATGGGTTTGAAACACTAGCTGCATGCCACTGGGAAAGTTAGGGAATGATACCTTCTATTTTGCAGGGATATGGAATTAACTTTCTATCTGCAAATTACACATACACACAAAAAGTTGTAAAGTAAATCAAATAAATTTAAAATAAATCAAATGGATAAAGAATTAAGAAAATGCAAGTTTATGGAATTAAAGGTACAGAAAGAATTTTAAGAGAATACAGAATAGAAAGGACTTTTGAGATCGCCACACCAACTCTATTTGCAGATGAGCGAACTAAAGCCCAGAGATTAAATTATTTTCCCAAAGTCATGCAGGAACAGATATAAGGCTATAATCTGAGTCTCCTGAGTCCCAGTTTGCTGTTCTTTCCAGAACACCACACTATACCTCCTTTAACAACTCTGACTTTTAAGCGGGAAGACACCCTCAGAGAATCCATTCTCTTTAATGTTTTCCCAAAACCTTCCTTAGGAACTTTTCTCCTTACATCTTATTTAAATTACGTATCTTTAAAATTACAAGCTGCAATAGAAAAACCATAGGCTTTGGCCTCAAATCTTCACTCTGTTTCTCATATCAACAAGTTACTTACTTTTCCAAACATTACTACTTGTTTTGCCGTAAGACTTAAATGGTAACACCTAAGCACTGAGCACAATGCATGGCACAGGTAAAGTATTCACTAATTGTTCATATCTTTCCCTTCTTCATTTAAGGCCATGGTCTCTCATTTTCAGAAAAGAAAGTGAAAAACTATAACCAGGAGGATGATTAAGTTGGAACGGAAGTTAGAAATAATAGGGACTATCACAACTAATTGCTCTACCAGTATTCCCTGAGGTGAAGTAGAAAGGAAATATAATGTGTGAGGCTAATACAATAAGGCCCTGTTTACAGAGAACTCAAATGCTAAACAGTATTTCCTCACAATAGATGTTTGAGACAGAGAACTGTTACTCTACTGATTTCAGAATGGTAAATACATGAGAAAGATAGGAAAGTCCAGCTCAAATCAGCCTCTAAAAGAAGACAAAGACTCTTACATCTATTAGAAAGATTAATACAGGTATCCCCTGCTTTTTGAAAGTTCACTTTATGCCACTTTGTTTTTACGAAAGGTCTACACGAGTGCCCATTTTCGGTAACCAAGAGAAATCCAAAGAGGATTTTTGCTTTTACCAAAAAAGGTGAAAAGCAAAAACAGCCTCAGCGTTTGTTCTGCAGCGGCTGTTACGGAAGCAGCACGTGCCCCAGCAGCACCGAGAGCGGCCCCGCCGAGCTCCTTCTCTAGGAACTACACTCAGCTCCTCAGCATGAGGCCACGTAGCTCTGAACTGCCTGTGAGCATCTGTGCTTTACCCCAATTTATTCTGAGCATCCATTATCAAGATGTGTCCTGCTTCTACGCTTTATGCTATTTTGGCTTATGAAAGGTTTCACAGGAACACTCTACTTTCAGATAGCGGGGGAAACCTGTACACAGCATTTAAATATTTATTTAATTTTTTAAAAGTACAACTAGCTACCAGAATTTACACTACTAAAATAAAAAGCAACTTTATCTGCATCGTGTAATATCCTAAAAATAAACTTCTCCCTCCTTTGTCCTACCTGTCATGATCAATAAAGTGAGTTCTTTGATGGAGTGAAAGGGGTTTGATAAGGTACTGGCGGACCTGACATGTTTTGGGTTGAATTCTTGGAGTCACATATGCTTGAAGTGTGCCATACTGGCCTTCAATTGAGCGAATCTGAACACAAAAGAGGAGAGAAAATAAGAATAATCTAGCAACATAAAGGCTATCTTTAAAATGTTCAACACGAGTAAGCAGGTACTCAGGCCTTAATCTCTTCTATAATATGCTGAAGGAAATAAGGACATTCTATTAAACAAGAACTTTTTACCTCTATAGTAAAAGAAAATTTTAAAAGATTTTGGTATTCAAAAGCAAAATTAATCCATCTATGAAAGTCATCCCCACCACATATTTTTAGGTCTGTCATTCCAAAAGACAGATATTCTCACACACCACCCTATCACATCTAAAAGTATAGGTGTATAATATATTGTATAAGATTCACATAAAAAATGGTTAAAATTTAGACATTTTTGTTGAAGGGATAAGTGGGTCAACAACTAATACTTCATTTTCTCAGAAATGGGGGTATTATAGCATATGGCTATTGTTATAAAAACCTACTGACAGAAAAAAAAATGTTTCCAAGAACTTAATTCTTGACTTTCTATGAAAATAGAGAAGCATACTCACAATCTAATTATGACATATTTGGATTAGGAAATTCTTTTTAAGCTATTTTGAATATGGCTAGTTGGATATCCTGAGAATTTAAAACACTTACAGAAAACCCTAATTCATGAAATTGTGAAGACCTAATTTTAGGAGTTAGAAAGCGGTCAAGTTTCTCCCTCCTGTCCCTTTCAGCTCCTCTCTGTTCGATTTCATGAAGTGGATTGTAGTACCTCTTGTATTACAAAGGCAGCTTCTCTAATCTAACTGATACATCAGCTCATACTTTCCCTGGCATGTGAGGGGGGAAAAAAAAAATCAATGTTTTACCTAAATGGGAAACATAAATAAAAGTTTAAAGCAAGAGTTTTTGCAAATTTTATACTGAAAATATTGTTCTGAATGGGAAGAGAGAAAAGATAAGGAAAAGAATAAAAATACAGAAGGAAAATAAAAAATCGATCTGATAAAGCTATATTTTAGAGTTTCTTTTTAAAGGGTAAGCTTACACTGGCACATAAATTTTTGCACAATAAGTTCACAATTAGTACAACACGGGGAATATAGCCAATATTTTATAATAACTGTAAATGCAATATCAACTTCAAAAAAAGAATATAATTGTTCATAATATTAAGAAAAGACATAATGCTTTATTTGATTATATACTTCATATTCATTACTTTAAAAATCCACACAATGAAGAAAAATTAGGATTAACATATAAGTAATCTGAAATCCTACCACCCAGAGATGACCATTATTGCTATTTTGATAGTCAACCTTTCATACATCTCTCTATGCAGATGTACAAAAATAAATGCATAACTTCGCATGACTAAATTCTATTTATATCATAGACATCTTTGTTTTTATTTCTAATAATCACATTTTTCCCTTATCTCTGCCTCTCCTAATACCATCACCTCCCTCCCACTCCCATCCCACCCATACCTTCCCCCTATTGTACGACCTATCATATCAGACAGGTGTTTCTTTTTATGCATTTCTTCATATTATAGATCATATATATATATACATATGTAGGACTTTTATCTGCATTTTGTGTTTTTCATGGAATTTGCTCCATGTTAACAGGAATTGACCAACTCATTCTTTATTGCAGCTCTGCAATATTCTATGAAATGGATAAACAGCTATTTATTCAAACATTAAATTACTGAGTGTTCACTTTGGTCAACTTTTCTGCCTCTACAAACAATGCTGCAGTTAATTATATACATATCTGTGTGTACAATACTGTGATTTTATTGCTATGAAATAGATTCCAACAAATGGGATTATAGCCTATTTTACCAAAGTAGCAATAACAATTTTTATTTCCTTCAGCTATGATTGAGAGTGTCCTTTTCCTCATCCTGCCACCTGGTAATTCTGCTTTTTCAAAATTTTTGCCTATCTGTTAGACAAGCGGAACTGATTTTTTGTTATTTTGAGTTTCCCTAACTGATAACGAGGTAGAATATGTTCTTTTAATATTTGTTAGCTATTTTGATTCCCTCTTCTGTGAACTGCCTACCCATATTGGCCTATTTTCCTAATTGGGTAGTCTTTTTTTGTTTTAAGGAAGAAGATTCTTTCTTTCTTTGGCTGCGTTGGGTCTTAGTTGCAGCATGCGGGATGTTTCATTGCAGCGTGCGGGCTCAGAAGTTGTGGTGCATGGGCTCAGTAGTTGCGGCATGTGGGCTCTCTAGCTGTGGCATGCAGCCTCAGTAGTTGCGGAGCATGGCCCTAGTTGCCCCGTGGCATATGGGACCTTAGTTCCCCAACCAGGGATTGAACCCGCGTCCCCTGCATTGGAAGGTGGATTCTTAACTACTGGCCCACCCTGGGTACTCTTTTTAAACAACTTATAGGCAGTCTTCATATTCTGATATTCACCTATTATCTGGAAGACAGCTTCTTTTTGAAAATAACTAGGTACTTAATTCATCTGAATTTATCTTTTATAATATATGGCATAAGAATCCACTTAATATTCTTCCAGATGGATGCCAGTTGTGCCAATAGCAATTTTTATTTTTATTTTTTTAATTAATTAATTTATCTTTGGCTGCGTTGGGTCTTCGTTGCTGTGGGTCTAACCACTGTGCCACCAGGGAAGTCCCACCAATAGCAATTTTTAAATAAAAACAGTAATTTAATAGAATTTTCTCTACCTAAAAATGCTGTGCATTAAATTCCCATAAATATGTGCTGGGCTATATTTCTAGACTTTATTTTGTTGCGTGACCTATTTATTTAGGCCTTGTAAATACCCCACATTATTTTTATTATAATAGTTTTATAGTACATTTTACCATAGGGCAAGATAAGTTCCACCTTTTCTCCTTTATCATAGTTTTGTTGGCTCTTTTCAGGCATTTGCTCTTTCCTCTGAACTTTAAAGTTATTGTATCCAACTTTAAAAAAGAACATAGGTTTTTAATATTTTTAGGCCTACTTCCTAATTTATTGGCACAATCTAGCTCAGTGAATGTAATCTAAATGTTTAATTAGGTTACATAAATATGCTGAAGTATATTCCTTTAGAACTTATACTAGTTTTCAATTTTTCTTTCAAAATACATGAAAGGGGACTTATACAGATGAAAATAAATTGTTTAGAAAAAAATTACATTTTAACTGGAACTTCCTTAACCAGATGTGAAAAAGTTATTGTGCAATAGCATCTCTCTTGAAAAAAGCATACTTTGAGTTTCAGAACATCAGGAAAAAGTTATAGTGCTTAATTTTTGGATCATAAACATATCAAAAATAAAAATTTCTTTAAACTTCACACTAAAAATTAAGTAACTAAAATAAACTTGTGTGCTACAATCAGTATTTAATTATAAAAGTGATTATGTTAGTAAATTGCAAAAGGAAACTTCAAAGATTTTCCCTGGAATAGTTGGTAATGACATCACTGGAATGCAATCAGAAAAATCCAGATAATAGGAAAATATAGGGCAAACGCTCGGGGACTTCAATAACCAAATTACCTTATTTGGACCATGATTGGATCAAACAAACTAAAAACAAAAAACACTACACTAAACATTTGATAATACTAAGGAATTATTATTATTTTTCTTAGGTGTGATAACAGTATTGTGGTTATGTTTTTTTCTTTTTTTTTAATTAATTAATTTATTTATTTATATTTTTGGCTGTGTTGGGTCTTCGTTTCTGTGCGAGGGCTTTCTCTAGTTGCGGCAAGCGGGGGCCACTCTTCATCGCGATGCGCGGGCCTCTCACTATCGCGGCCTCTCTTGTTGCGGAGCACAGGCTCCAGACGCACAGGCTCAGTAGTTGTGGCTTACGGGCCTGGTTGCTACGCGGCATGTGGGATCTTCCCAGACCAGGGCTCAAACCCATGTCCCCTGCACTGGCAGGCAGACTCCCAACCATTGTGCCACCAGGGAAGCCCTGTGGTTATGTTTTTAAAAAGAGTTCTTATCTTTTAAGTGGAGATATGTATATGCATAACAGGTTCACTTTGCTATACACCTGAAACTAACACAACATTGTAAATCAACAAAGAGTTCTTATCTTTTAAGTGGAGATATGTATATGCATAACAGGTTCACTTTGCTGTACACCTGAAACTAACACAACATTGTAAATCAACTATACCCCAATAAAAACTTTTTTAAAAATACAAATTTTACATAATCACTTAAAAAAAAAAGTTATCTTTTAAACATATGTACTGAAATATTTACTAATAAAATTATAAAGTATCTTGTATTTGCTTCAAAATAATTTGGAATGGAGAGTGACAGCATAAACAGGATTGTCATGAGTTGATCATCGCTGAAACTGGAATCATTACTTTTGTGTATGCTTGAAACTTTCCATAATAGAAAATTAGAAAAAATATTTCCAGTTAGAGGAAATTTAGGATGGTAATTTTAGAGAACGTGACTGGTTGAGTGCTAACAGAAAAGAGACTGGCTTGGGCTGAATTAAAACCTAATAGGTCATTCAAAAGACATTATTCCAAAATGCTCATTTCAGGGAGAAATTTAATGCAAAGAAATGATATCATATGTTGCAAGATTTACCAAGGAAAAAAGAAAGTTCAAACTTTCAAGTAAAGGTAATCTCAAACAGTTTTACCTTGAGTTCCAGCCTTGTGGTATTTGCCTGGCACCGATAAGTGGCGAGAAGAAAGTTGTCATTTGACTAGGAAGAATTCAAAGTTGAGGAAAAGGATGAATCTATGTTTTTAACAATAACAACAGCACCAACAGTAATAATAATATTTATTTTTACTGAGCACCTATCATTTGGGTGGCACCATGCTATGAGCTTTACGCTTATTCCTACAAACAACCCTATGTGGTTAAGTTTTAACAGATGAAGAAATTGAGGCCTGAAGGGTTAGGTAAATTTCCTAAATGCTAGTAAGTTATAACACTGGTATTCAAATTCATATCTTTAAGACTCTAAAGCTCAATGCTCTTTCCATATTAAATCTCTCCAATAACACTTTAAAATATTAATTGTTCTCCCAAAAATTTAACCAGCAGTACAAACTCCGAATGTTTGTATTATAAAGGTAAAAACATCAATGTTCAGTGTTGAATGTATTTGATTTTCACACATACTTACAGACAACTGAGAAATATCTCATCTATGTATTCCCAGCAAATAGCATAGTGTCAAGTAGACTGTAGGCATTCAACACGTTTGCTGAACAAAATTGGAGAGGTTACTTCAAGTATTATAACTTCTTAAAATTGAATAATAAACTACTAAAAACAGAAAAGTATATCTGCGTGCATGAATTGCAAAATCAGAAAAAGCAACATGAACTATTTGATATGCAATTTTCAGGCACTGCTATTTCCCTATTTTTAATAAATACCTGAAGAAATAAAAAGAATGCTAATGTTAAAAAGAAAATTCAAATGTTTTAATTTCAAATAATTTAAACTCAGCAAACACAGAGGATCAGTCAACTTAAAAATAAATATACTTCTGTGTAATTAAAAACAAATGTATATTTTTTTTTTTAAAGAAATTCACGTTCTTTTATTTATTTATTTATGACTGTGTTGGGTCTTCGCTTCTGTGCGAGGGCTTTCTCTAGTTGTGGCAAGTGGGGACCACTCTTCATCGCGGTGCGCGGGCCTCTCACCATCGCGGCCTCTCTTGTTGCGGAGCACAGGCTCAGTAATTGTGGCTCACGGGCCCAGTTGCTCCGTGGCATGTGGGATCTTCCCAGACGAGGGCTCGAACCCGTGTCCCCTGCATTGGCAGGCAGATTCTCAACCACTGCGCCACCAGGGAAGCCCAAATGTTGTATATTTAAGTATTTATGGATAAAATTATATAGATTAATTAAAGGGGATAAAATGTCTGGAATTTGGTTTGGGATGGGGAGGGGGAGGGTAAAGAGCATAAAACAAGACTGGCCATATGTTAAAGTCAGTGATGAGCACATGGAGGTTATTATAGTATTCTTTGTCCTTCTGTATATACTTGAAATCTCCATAAGATTTGTTTTTTAAGCCATCATTCTAGAAAATAGGTTTTAAATTAGTATGAAATACTCATTTCAAAGAATCCTGCAGTGATATAAACAGGTTAATCTTTCACTGTAACTTAGGAATTAAAGATCTGAAGTTCATACTAACTTGTTTTTTAAATGATCATAAAAATGTAGATCTTAATCTTTTATGTTTTGTTCTCAAACAGGGATGACAAAGCACATATGATAACATAATACAACTGCTATAAAATCTCTTATCAAAAAAAAAAGCTTTACTCTGAAATTATTTTGAAAATTCCCTGATATAACTATCAACTTTGTTCTTTATCTACTCTTGTCATCCTTCCCTTTTTAATGCCAACTCCAGTCACCATTTCCTGCTCTGGCTTGTCTTCTCCAATGCAGCTGCTCCAGACCTTCTCTGAACCCTAACTTCTCTTCAGGAGCTACACCTAAGCTCTGAGACTGCTAGTCAGCCAGTACCACGCAGAAAGAAGTGATACAGTAAGCGCGTCCAAAAGCTCTGATATGGTCTCATCCCGGGTACTTGGCACATAGTAAGTGTTCAATAAATGTCTGTTGAATGAAGGCTAAGCAAGAGTCAACAAGAAAAAGTGAGGAAAGGCAGGCAGATGGAACAGATCATGTTTAAATGTAGGAATGTGTGAAACTGTATAGCATTTTCAAGAAATTTTAAGAACTTCAGTTTGGCAGAAATCATGTGCATGGGAGGGAAGGTAGCAGCTGGTGAGAGATTAAGTTGGAGATGTAATCAAGAGCTGAATTTTGCAAAGTTTTTTATGCTACAGTGAGGAATCTTGACTTACATGCAGCTCAGGAAATAAGGAATCTTTAAAAGGCTTTGAGAAAAGGAATGACACGGTGATGTTTGTCTTTTAGGAAGGCCTCTCTGGTGGCAGTGCACAGCATAGCCTGGAGGTGAGAGGCAATACTGGAGGCACAGAAACTGGCAGACGAGGAGTTCAAGCAAAAGCATTATGAGGGCCAGGAAGGTTAACAGAAGTGCAAATGAAGCAGAGTAGATGTAGAAGAGCAAGGAGGTGGAAATGACAGAAATTAGTTACTACAGGAGCACCCCCCTTATCTGTGGTTTCGCTTTTCAGGGTTTCAGTTACCCACAGTCAACTGTGGTCTGAAAATATTAAATAGCAAATTCCAGAAGTAAGCAATTCATAAGTTTTAAATTGCACACCGTTCTGAGTAGTGTGATGAGAACTTGCGACATCCCACTCCATCCTGTCTGGGACATGAATCATCCCTTTGTCCAGCATATTCATGCTGTATATGCTACCCGCCCGTTAGTCACTTAGGAACCATCTCAGTTATTACATAGACCAACCTTCATGGTATTGCAGTGCTTGTGTTCAAATAACCCATGTTTTACTTAATAGCAGCTCCAAAGTGCAAAAATAGTGATGCGGAAAGAAACATCGTATCATACAGGGGTTCCGTACTATTCGTGATTTCAGGCATCCACTGGGGGTCTTGGAATGTATCTCCAGCAGATAAAGGGGGAACTACTGTAACTGGACTTAACAGATCAGAGAGAGGAAGGAATTTAAGACAACACTCCAGCTTCTGGATTTTCTGAGGATAGGGAAAGAGAGTAGAAGCAGATTTTGAGGGAAGGGTTATGAAAGGAAATACAGAAGAAACATCAAACACTAGTAGCATTTATAGGCTTTATACAAAATGGCATAATGGAAAGAAAGCATTTGAAGAATTCTTTATATTTTTACTCACCTCAGAATCACAGCTGCTAAAGCTGACAACAGCAGAATTTTTATCCACATCTAGTAAATCTATTGGAACATCACTCTGCAGTCAATATTAAAAAAAAAAAAAAAGGTTCAGATGAAAAACTAAGAATTCTCACAGCACATATTTTCACCTTTTGAGATTATCTACCTCGAAACTGATGGTGAGTGAGCAGGCTGTATTAGTTTAGTAGTTGGAACTTAAAAAATTCTAATAACGATATAAAATACTGGAGTTTTCTAAGTCACATCTCTGTTAAGATTCTCCTAAAGGCTAATCAGAGAACAAATCTTTAATGTCCTTTCTAGGTCTTCCTGAAACTTAAGTCCATTGGTCTTTTGTTTAATATGTACGGGATAAATAAAAAGTAAAGACATAATTTAAATAATCTATGAGCCAACTGATTAGCTAATGGAAGATTAAGATAAACATTTAAAATCACTGTTTAAAAGTGTTCAATAATAATTAGTGCATATGACTAGTTTGCAAAATAGATCCAGCCATGAAACAAAGAAATTAGACATTTTGCTTACCTGTATTAAGACATTATCTATCGCTGTCTGCACCTCTAAGATAAGGCTGTAGCTGGCATCATCTTTATTTAATGTAAACTTGTCATTTACACTAAATGAAGGTACTGCTGATTTTGCTTTGCTTGACTGAGAAGACTGTTGATATTTTTCTCTTTCCTGTAGTACCTTATATTGCAGATGTTCCAACTCACTCCTAGAGGAAAATACATACAACTTTGTCACCTATAAGTATAAACATTTGAGATCCTTAGAATTACAAAAGTCTGAGACATTTACTGCTGCAAAATGCATTTTTATTGGTTGAGTTAGAACTATAACACTAATAGGAACAAAATTTTTACTTCTATGACTGACCAAATGGTTCCACATTATTTATCTCTGATCTAAAAATTAAAACATCTACTCAGCCCCACACCAGCAATATTAATAAGGCGTTGTAAGAATCAAGGCAGGCTGCAAATAATCAATCCTAATACATGAATCTGGTTACAGTCACATACAGCACTAATAAGAAAAGAAACTGATTGTTCTGGGGGTAGAGGAACATATTAGATTTAATAAGAAGAAACAAAACGTGTGAAATCAGTAAACATGTACCTTTCAGTAAGACATTAGGGGCGATAGACAAAATAAGAAGGCTGCTGAGTATGAATATTTTGGAGACCACAAGGATAATCACGAGCCAGAGGTACAGCTGAAGTTCTACCAAGTGTTGGAGATTGAACAGTGCAGGCATTGCTTAGAGCTGCTCCAGTTAAAGGGAAAGGAAATGAAGTAAATAGTAACTAGGGTAGAACAACATGAGGTTTAGCTACTAGCCCCAATTTAGGGGGAAAAGTCTGGGAAGGCGCTTGGAAGGGATCTGTGCACTAAACAAAGGAAAAGATTCATTCGCCCAAGAAATATTTACTGAGTGACTCTATGTACTTATGATCCGGGTGCTGAATGAACAAAATAGACATAAGCTTCTCGTGAACATACACTGCAGTGGAATCAGGAGGGGGTTGACTTGGTTATAAATATGAGGTATTGTACTGAGGACATGAGATAGTAGTTCATTAACTCTCCTTGGTGTCCTTGCTGCATGAACATTAGAGCTTTCTCTCTTGGTGACTTTGGTGAACTGGTTTGTGGTGAACTGGTGGTGTGGCTTTAGTGAACTAGTACTTGTGGCATTTTGTTGCCTCAAAAACTTCTGTAGCCATCAACTACCACCAAAAAAGGATCAGCCCTCACTCCTGAGGGCTGAGGGCTGAAGGGCTAGGGTAAGGAGACTAGTCATTAAAAGTTTCAGCGACTCCCACTTCTTCATTGTATGCAGCAATTTTCCTTGAGGCCATTTTCACAGGACTTGTCAAACTGAACAGGCCATGAAAGCAATCTCTGTGTCTAAGAGAGTCAACATTACTCATTTCCAGTAAGAAAACTTATAAGCCAAAGTTACAGACTCAGAAGGGTCCACAAGAGCAGTAAACATTAGAATTAATGAGGAATAGAGCCATCTGTGTTAGTTTCTTTCTAATGTCTATGAAAACAAACAAAAAAACCACTGTAACTGTTTATAATAAATGAATGAAAAAATACAATTCTTGATCTAAGAAAAAAATCAGCATAGAATAAAACATATAAAAAGTGTATTTCTAACTCCAAAATATTAATCAGCACTTACTGCTAATTTTCTCAAACTGATAAACTTTCATTAAAAAAGGTGATAAACTAATTAAATATATAATTCCTTCCAATAAAATATACTGCATTTATAAATAAGAAAAAAACAACAATCACACACTTTATGAAATGAAAAAAAAAGAAGCAAACAAAAATCCAAAATTACCGTAAAGAAGAAATTTTATTCTGCATCTCCTGATTAATTTTTAGTTCTTCTCCTGGTCCACTTTCCTTATGAATAGGCTCTGTTGTCAGACCTGTAACCCAGCCTGCAGAGATGAATTACAATCGTGCACCAGTAAGTGCTGCTAGTGTTAAAAGAAACCCAAGATACATGCCCCTGTGTCCACCAACATCAACCTCACTTAGTCTTGGACTTATTTCTTTTCAAAAAAACAAGACAAAACAAAACGCAGAAGAAATCAAGCTAGAAGATATTCAAACCATAAAGAAATTACTTTGGATACCATTTTTGTTTTGCCTGAAATATTGTAATACTACGATTAAGGAAATCTTTCACTTCTTAATTTAAAGTTTTAGTTTTCAAGTATGGAATAAGTCAACACATTCTAGTAAACGCAAAAACTGACTGATGAATAAAAGTTGTCTTTCAAAAATTATTTTCATGGGAAGTTAAACTCCCATATAACTATTGTGAGAATACAAAAATGACCTACTCAAAAGCAAGTTTTATAAGAAATGTACACAGTAACAAAACAAACTAAATTTCAGTAAATAATTCTTTTTAAACCAAAGGATAGCATTTAATTTTCAAAGATGCTAGAGATATACTAAGCACTTTTAAAAAGTATTATTCAAATATTAACTGTTTTATAAATCAATACACCTACTCCTTCCTTTCTTATTTTTTAACCATTAAAGCTTTTAATGCTGTAGGTAAGAGTGACTTACTAATAAACATTTTAAAAAGTAATCATCAAAAGCAATTTATTAAGTTTATATTTTTTATTATTGATTCTTTCTTCAACTAGCTATTACCATTTACCTTACCTGAATATGTGGATACCACGATTTCATCATAGCCATCTTTCCCTACACAACCACCCTGGATAGATGTGACACTCTCAGACAATGTCTAAAATAAATTTAAGATCAAGCACGTCATCAATAAAATTTCACAGATATGTGAAATAATAAGCCACAAAACTTATTTTCCTGTCTCCCAACATTCAACATATATTTATTGAATACTTATTATGTTTAGACACTGAGATTGGAAAGGTGAAAATCCTGCACAAATGGCTGAAAATTCCAGTGCTTTTTAATTTGGGGAAAGAAGATTGAAAATGATTCATATATTTGTGTGTACCACTCAGCTACAGTAGTCATCTAATGAGCAAAATCATTTATTTATATAAAGAAATAAGTTTTTTTTAAAAAATGACGTAAGTGGGAATTCCCTGGAAGTCCAGTGGTTAGGACTCCATGCTTCCACTGCAGGGGGCCCGGGTTCCATCCCTTGTTGGGAAACTAGGATCCCACAAGCCACGTGGCCAAAAAAAAAAAAAAATTACACACGCAAAACTCTCAATACATTTAGTTTATTATCTGAATTCCACAGACCACCTCTCATGTGTTTTCTCCAAATAGTTTTTTAGAAGAATAAAGAAGATGCTAGCTTACATGGAACCTTTAGACAATTTGCTACTATGGAGAGAAACCAAGTTTTTCACATGGTTCAGGGTTTATATCTCTTTTAAGCAATACTTCCCAAACTTGTCTGACAATAATCACTTGGGTGAGTCAACTAGGAATCTGTATTTTTAACAAGCACTCTAGTTCAGTGGCTTTCAGGCTATTTGGAAAGCAAGCAATAAGTTTCATATTGCAAGCTGGTATAATTCACACATGAACATATACAACAACAGATATAACTTAAAAGGTTTTTGTTATATTCTGATATATTCTAATCTATTCTCTTTCATTTAAAAAAGAATGTGTTGGCAACCCATCAATGGGTTTGACCAGTAGCTCTGCCAGGTAATTATTACCAGGCAAGGCCCAGAACCATTGTCCTAAAGGAGAAGGTAGAGGGAATGGACACCAGCATTAAAAATGATAGTTCTCTTCATTCTCCCTGTAGGAGGCAAACCTCTGAGCTATTCTGCAAATCAGGCTATCTTAGCTGTTCCTGAGCTAATTACTTGAGAGATTCAAGTAACAAAGGTTTGATTATACATTTGCATGAAGTTAGGTTCATAGGTGCATTTTTTTTTGTTGGCCGCACTGCACATCTTGCAGGAATCTTAGCTCCCCGACTAGGGATGGAACCCGTGCCCCCTGCAAGGGAAGTGCAGAGTCCTAACCACTGGACCACCAGGGAATTCCCCAATAGGTGCATTTTTAACAAGTGTCCCAGTGGATTTCATATACACTAGAATTCTTCAAACATTTTTGTTCATGTTCTCGCTAAAGTTAATTCTGAAAAAACAAACAAACAAAACTGCATCCATCCCTGTGTACATTTTTAAACTGACTTTCAGATTTTCATCACCACTTTAAATAGTTACAAAGAATGTAATGTCTGGAAGTTTTAGAGATTTTAATTTTAAAATAAAACTGTCACATAATCACATCCCAATCATACCCAATGAACCTAAATATCAAGACAAATTTATATACACAATTGACTTAAAAGTGAAAAAACAAATCCTTCTTTCACAGCTGGAAATTTTACATTGTTCCCTGAACTTCTATTTTCACTCCACTTCCCCCACATATATTTATCTTAATGTAATGTACTCATATGCTTGAAATTCTTTTATACTTCTCTGCAACCAAGAAAAAAGAAACAGAATTTTTTTATCTTCTGTGATTAAAAAGCTCTAAGCATTAGAAATTTCTATTGTCCTAATTATTAGTATTTCACAATTGATCAACAAATATATGTTTTATATTTTTAAATAATAACTAACCACTAAAACAAAATTCTATAGGAAATGTATCTCATGAGACGAATGGGACATTTTTTCCTTCTAAATTATTCATGTATCACAAATGAGTATTATTTATATATTGATAGAATGAGACTGAGTTCAACATCAGTCCTATTCCTTTTTTTCATTTTCATAGATAGAAGCACTAATCGAGCTTAGTCCCATAAAGATACTGATGAGACTAAAAGAAATTTTGTTGTAGAAATTTCACTCTAGGGGCTTCCCTGGTGGTGCAGTGTTTGAGAGTCTGCCTGCCAATGCAGGGGACACGGGTTCGAGCCCTGGTCTGGGAAGATCCCACATGCCACGGAGCAACTGGGCCCGTGAGCCACGATTACTGAGCCTGCGCGTCTGGAGCCTGTGCTCCGCAACGAGAGGCCGCGATAGTGAGAGGCCCGCGCACCGCGATGAAGAGTGGCCCCCGCTTGCCACAACTAGAGAAAGCCCTCGCACAGAAACGAAGACCCAACACAGCCATAAATAAATAAATAAATAAATTTAAAAAATAATCTGTTTAAAAAAAAATAAAGAAGAAATGGGAGGAGGACTCATGGGGTAGAAACAGAATTTAAAAAAAAAAAAGTTCACTCTATTGTTTAAATATCTTCCAAGTTACATACCTAAAATCATCTGATCTACCACTGAAAATGTTTAATGATGTATCATCTGACACCTTGATTAGGTCCTCCTTCTATTTATTGAAAGCAAAACACTGGAAACCAGCTGACTACATAAGAATGTTTTACCGAGTCAATAGAGTCACACACATTCTCACTTTCTGAGTGGTTTATTGAGTGACTATTAATTATAACTTACTCTTTCACTCACTTAGAAGTACCTTATTTAACCTAATGTACTCAGAAAAAGTTACAAAAATTAAAAAACTGTTAATTTCTACATGTTTTTTGCCAATACAACATTTTAATGAAATTCATTTATCTTATGTACTTCAAGTACCTTTTTATAAAAGTCTTGGAGTTGTAGATTTAGTTAATTCAACTTACACCTTAAAAAAAACAGTCATAGAACCATAACACAGGAGATCCTAGACAACATAGTATAGACATGTTTTATGTAAGTAACAACATGGAATGCCAATTAGGGGAACTCACAAGAATAGACCTTGGTCACTGCTCAAAATATTGGTGAATAAATATATATTTATAAGTTTAAATTAAAATGTGATGTTTAAGGTGTGTACATATTGTCTTTTTATGATCTGCTCCTTAACTTTTTTGATTAACCAACCATCAGTCCAGACTATGTCAGATAAGAGGACTTCTCCTGATTAGGAAAACAATAAAGAGAGTGACGTCATGAATCAAGATGAGGCAGCATATTCGCAGCCTTAACACAACATGGAAGCAGTACCTCTATCATCAGACAAACAGAAGAAAGATTGGGAAGACAGGAATTCTTAGTGCCACACGTGGCAGAGGGGAGACATGCTATGTCATTACTGGGGTTCGGAATAGAAGTCAAAGAGGAAATCTGGGGTCTAAATGGGAAAGTTCTCAGGGGTTGATGAGAAAAAATGGGAGATCACCAACACAGGATTATTATGTACTTTTAAGCCTAAACTATTATTTGCATCATTAGCAAGGTAACTTTTTGCACCAAAGAAAGATGAACAAGTACAAAATAAATCCAGAAAATAAGTTGTATAATGTTTTTATCCCCATATTATCTATATAATAATATACTTTATCTATGTATCAAAATATCTGTTATTTACTGATATGCAATTGAAGTAGGTACTGGGAGAACTTTTACCACTATTAGAGAAATTAGACAAAGAAAGAAAAGTTCATACTGAATTGTGGATTTTTGCTGCTGTTGTTAAACAGCCTCAATACATCATGCATGAGGCAGGATGGGGAAACCCTGGACAGGAGAACACCACTTTATGAAAATGCAAGATTCAGTTTATGCCAGAATGCTTCTCCATGTGACTCTGCACCTTGGGATAAACAAGCTTAATTACACTTAAAATTTGTGAACTAAAAATTACTCTTATCTAGTATTTCTTCTCATACTGTGGATCTTGGGTGGCGAGAAGTGAAATTGCTACTTTTCCCTCTCTGCTTAAGGATATTTTTGATATTGTCTTAACAATACGAAGTTTATTCCTAAAACCTTATTACTTTAAAACAACACAATCTCATTTATGCTACCTAAACATATAAATGTTACTCCTGTAATCTATTATGCATTATAGAAACTAAGGTAATACATTTAATAATTTGGATATACAGTATTTAGAAATCAAGTAAAAAAGTAATTTATTGTTCAGCTTGAGGGCAATAGTCATTTATTCAAACATAAGAGTAGTCTAGAGAAGATTTTGATAATATCAAAGCAGAGATATTTTAAGCCAAAAACAAGATTTTAATATATTTCCTTTAATAAAACACAAACTGTCAGTCATCTCTATAATTGTTTGATGAATAATAAGCATATATAGTCTTTATAAAAGTGAACTTACCTGATCAAATCGTAGAACAGGCTCATTTGCATTATCAAAACTATACACTTCCACCATTCCATCATCTCTTCCAACAAGTAAATCTTTAACCCCATCACCCACAATGTCAAAGCTGTCAATACACAAAATACCTTTAAAAAGGTAAGTGATAAGTTATCAATAAAATTGGTATTATAGTAAAAAATATACCAAGTATGAATGAAAAAATATATATATCAAATCAGAGTACGAAAAAAACAACCAGGGTAAATTAAAACAACTATAGGGCTTCCCTGGTGGCGCAGTGGTTAAGAATCCGCCTGCTGATGCAGGGGACATGGGTTTGAGTCCTGGGCCAGGAAGATCCCACGTGCTGCGAAGCAACTAAGCCCAGGCGCCACAACTACTGAGCCTGCGCTCTAGAGCCCGTGTGCCACAACTACGGAGCCCACATGCTACAACTACTGAAGCCTGTGCGCCTAGAGCCCGTGCTCCACAAGAGAAGCCACAACAATGAGAAGCCCACGCACCGCAACAAAGAGTAGCCTCCGCTTGCCACAACTAGAGAAAGCCTGCGTGCAGCAACAAAGACCCAACACAGGCAAATATAAAAAAAAAATAAATAAATAAATAAAAATTAAAAAAACAAAACAAAACAGAAGAACTATAACAATAACTTCCCAATTGAACTCCATGCCTCTAATTTTGACCTGCTTCCCTGCAAACCCACTCTACACGGAGTGTTTTTGTTTTAGTCTGGTAAATTAGACCACATCATACCCCCACTTACAATTTTCCAATGACTTCCCACTACAGTTAGATTAAAATTCAAACCCCTTTACCAAGGCTCATGAGGACTTACGTGATTTGGCCTTACCCTACCTCTGTGACTTCATCTCATGCCATATGAATATATTTAGCCACACTGGTCTTCCTTCTTCTCCTCAAATGAATCGAGTTTACCTCTGCCTCAAGTCCTCTGCCTTTATTTTTTCCTCTTCCTGGACATTCTTTTCCCTTAAATCTTTTACATTGTTAACACATTTTCTTGTCAATCAGATCTCATGCTGTACTTATAAATAGCCATCCAAACCTACCAAGTCAGATATAAATTCCCCTTAGAAAGGTATAAATTCCTTAGAAAAAAGGAATATTCCCTGACCCGACTGCACTTCTTTGCCTCACACCAAGTACTCCCAGATTCCAATTAATTCCCTACAGCAAAAAACGAAAAATGGGGCTTCCCTGGTGGCGCAGTGGTTGGGGATCCGCCTGCCAATGCAGGGGTCACGGGTTCAAGCCCTGGTCTGGGAAGATCCTACATGCCGCGGAGCGGCTGGGCCCGTGAGCCACAATTACTGAGCCTGCGCATCTGGAGCCTGTGCTTCGCAACGAGAGAGGCCGCGATGGTGAGGGGCCCGCGCACCACGATGAAGAGTGGCCCCCACTTGCCACAACTAGAGAAAGCCCTCCCACAGAAATGAAGACCCAACACAGCCATAAATAAATAAATAAATAAATACCTTTCATCCTTTAAAAAAATAAAACGAAAAATGGATTTGAGCATAGATTAATGTCATAGATAGACATTAGTCCATAAAAGCCTATCCATCCCAATTTACTATTAGCATATCTTACTTTAAAAATTATGGCAAAAGTATGATAGACCTGCTAAATAAACAAACAGTAAATAAACCTGAGGCAGCTCTGTAAATTGCTAAGTCTGCTATACATTATGAATAAATAAAACAGAATGAACTATATAATGTAGGTTGACCTATTTATCTATCTATTGAACCCACGCCCTTGGAAGTGAAAGCAGAGTCCTAACCACTGAATCACCAGGGAATTCCCAGTATATTTTATTTAATAATCACCGAAATTCAGAATCTGAATTATATCAAAAACATATCCCCTGACTTCCCTGGTGGTGCAGTGGTTAAGAATCCGCCTGCCAATGCAGGGGATACGGGTTTGAGCCCTGGTCCGGGAAGATGCCACATGCCACGGAGCAACTAAGCCCGTGTGCCGCAACTACTGAGCCTGCACTCTAGAGCCCATGAGCCACTATTACTGAGCCCACGTGCCACAACTACTGAAGCCCGCGCACCTAGAGACCGCACTCCGCAACAAGAGAAGGCACCACAATGAGAAGCCCGCGCACCGCAACAAAGAATAGCCCCTGCTCGCCGCAACTAGAGAAAGCCCACGTGCAGCAATGAAGACCCAATGCAGCCATAAATAAATAAATTAATTAATTAATTAAAAAAAAATACCTCCCCTCTTCTTCTCATTTCGAATTTCCCACTTGTGTATTGGTTTGGATGTAGTGATCTGAATAAGCCCAAGTTTTCCATCTGACGTTCCATACAAAAGGTCTTCTCCAGAGTCACCTAGTTATATTTAAAGTCAACATATTATATTTACCCCACAACTCACACTATTTCTTTAAAATTGAAATATTTTCATATGCATTGTCTTTCATGTAAAAATCTCATATAAAATATTATAAAAAAGACAGATTTTAATTAATTTACTTAATTTAGAAGGATGTTTATACATTCACAGAATTTATAACCATAAGAGATAAGACCTTTCCTCATCAACTAATTTTAAGATGAGGAAACTAAAAAATTAAAGTTCAATAACACATTACTGTTAGCTACTGGCAAGTTAGAAGACAACTGTCTCTATTCCAGTTCATGTTCTTCCTACAATTTCCCATTTTCACTTAATATATAGTTAAATGATTAAAAAACCTGAAATATCTAAACTTAACGTAACTCACTCCCTTATTTGATTGTCAAAAATAAAGCTCTGATTACCGCCATTTCCATTATGTAGGGCTAAAACAGTAGGTGGGCCAGGAACTTCAATTTCATACATCACATCAGATCCCTGAAGGAGAACAAGTATTTTAAAACTAAAACAAAAGACAAATTTAAAGTAATAGAGGTATTCATAGATAATATCAATATTCATATAAAGAACCCTGGAATAAAACTACTGAAAAATACTAGATTGTGAATATTAACTTCTATTTGTTAGCGATTCTGCACATGTCGACTCATTTTATAATAAAAATATACACATATAAAATATAAAGAGTGAGGAAATAAATATTTCAAATATTCTCCACTTTGAATACTTTTCACTTTAGGTACTTTGTTTGCCTGAAAACTTGACACTGGTAAATTTCCCTGTCAAAACTTTCCAGGAACAAGTTGTTTCTTCTGTCCTAACTCAAGGGCTTTAACTTAGAGCACATTCAAACAGACTCAAAGTTACTTCCTAAGGAAAATTCTGGCCTTGTCTTTGGATATTTCCGAAACCCACTCGAGTAAGAGGCAGAATGACCTGCTATTTAGATAAGAAAACAGCTAAATCCTTTTATTTGTCTTTTTTTCAATTTTGTCATTTATAATGCAAAGTATTTGTGAATAGTATTTGTGAAGCTGTTAAAGAATGAGGTAGAAGTATTAAATTCACATAGAAAAAATATGATAAATCACTCAATGAAAAAACATTGGCAAAATTACAGTAAATCTGGTATACCATTATTGTTTAAAAATTTTAAATATATATAGAATATATAAGAGCCATATGCTTTATATTTTATTTAAAAAAACATTAAAAATTCACAGATATCTATATGTAACTATATAAACACAAAAGAATACACACAAAACTCTAAAAAGGCTACCTTTGGGGTAACGGATTGCCTACAAAGGCAGAGGGGGAGTAGGGGAAAAGTGTGTAGGGCAGAGGAAAGACTTCAACTTTTTACTTTCCACAAAACCTTAGTGATTTTTTTTTTTTTTACAATTAGCATATGGATCTCTTGTTAAACAAAGCAGAATCCTAGAATTCAGCCAGATCAATTTCTAAACGGGTGTGAGCCAACTTGTTAAAAGCCTTATTCAAACAACTCATATTTGGGAGCATAGGCTGGGGGAGAAATTAATCATTCATGCCCCTAGAGTGAACCTTGAACATTACTTTAATTCCCCATAGAGAAAAAAAAAAAGAACTTCATAGAACCACTGGATTTCATCTTCTATAAAAGGGCTGGTGCCAAGACAGGCCATCTAACTATGAAATTCCAAAGAGTGAGATAGCCTTTGGTGGCACAGAATAAACAGCTAGACTTTTTGTTCAATTGCACTATCATCCTAAATTTTGATCCAATTAATCCACTTGTTATATGTTATTTACATCTAAACTTTGTTTTATGGGTCCTGGGGTGTGTGTGTGTGTATGTGTGAGAGAGAGAGAGAGAGACAGAGAGAGAGACAGAGACAGAGAGAGACAGAGAGAGAGACAGAGAGAGAGAGACAGAGAGACAGAGAGAGAGAGAAAGAGAGAGAGGGTACATCTTTTTTATTGAAAGTCACTTTTGGTATTCCCCGCTGGTCCAGTGGTTAGGACTCAGCGCTTTCACTGCCAAGGGTCTGGGTTCAATCCCTGGTCTGGGAACTAAGATCCTGCAAGCCGTGTGGTGCGGCCAAAAAAAAAAGTCACTTTCAAAAAGACAGTTGTAATTAGTACTACTAATAACAATGGCCTTAAGTAGTTGTTTTAGCCAATCATGGTTTTTAATAGAAATATAAAGATAGTAGATGCTTTTTCAAACATTTACTGAGTGCTTATTCTGTTCAACATACTGTCATAAATGCTGGGTAAATTCAAATGATACAACCCTGATCTCAACTCTCTCCTGTTAAAGCCTAACACACTCTCCCCAACACAATTTCCTCCTTTAATTTGATTTTTTGGGAGAGGGGAGGGTGATGGAGGAAATAAAAAAAAAAAAAAGGAAAAGCTAGGAAGGGTTCCCTGTAGCAAAGGCATTAGATTCTTACTGTACTAACTCAGATATTATGTGTGGGGAGAAAAGTGTCCTTTCTTCCATATATGCCTCTCTAAAAACTTGTCAAAGATTTCTACACATTTGCCTCAAGTAAAAAAAATAAAAATTAGTTTGTCAATTAAAATATTAAAAAAATTCTTCAAGATATAATTTTAAGATACTTAAAGTGGTAGTAGTCACTAAAGTAATTTATCTCAAGTATACACTGTTCAGCAATAATTTTTTACCTAAAGTATGAAAAACTATAAAAATGCAAATAACAGCAACCTGTAAAACTCTGAGTACTCTGTCCTGGCAGGCCAACACTGGTACATCACGAAGTACTCTTTCCACTGGAAGGCAGATGACGTCATTGATTTTGTCTCCAGAAAGGTAATAATGTTGGTCTTTGCAGTCACAATAATGGTTATAGATGTAACTTGCACTGAGAAAAAGGTCTGAGCCAGATATGTGCCTGAGAATATAAAAAGTAATTTAAGATATCAACATTTAAAAAAATTAGCATAGGAAGCTCCTGAATTATTTTCAGAGATGAAAATAAAAGTTTATTATATACAGTTTACTATGATTTTATCACAGACTCAGAGGACACTTTTTGTTTTCATTTCTCCCACTTAATTTCTAGCCTTTTGGTAAAGCAATGATTTTGAAAGCTGAAAATGAGGTTCTACAGGCCTCAGGCTTCTCAAAAATTGAGCTCAGAAAAACTGAAAACAAAGACAAGATAATGGTAATATTAATTGTCTATATCTGAAGACAATTAATAAATCAAAAAGTAACTTTTTTGAATGTGTACTGTGTGCCAAGCACTGTCCTAAGTGACTTACATGTATTAGTTCAATCCTCGTAACTCTATAAACTAGGGACCATTATCATCCCTTAAGGAGAGTAATAAAATGTTAAGTAACTTGCATAAAGGCACGGAACTAGTAGACAGTAGATTGGACTGCAACTCAGTTTTTAACTCTACAGTGAGCTTTCTTACTACCACACTGAATAGAATAAGGCTATTTGAACTGAATCTACTTGAAACTAAATAACAAACAGTGGAAAAAATGACTTCATTAGAATTTTAACTTGAGAAAAGAAATAATAAGTTCATTTCAAATTATATTTAACAAAATTTAGATAAAGAATCACAACTATGTTATAATTCTTAGAATGAATCAAGTTTTCACTGGGGAGCTAACATTTTCGACAAAAACTATATACTAGTATATTATCTTCACTTCTAGATAGCTATCACCACGTGATCATAAAGAGGGTATTTATTTGACGGTTTCACCTATTTTTCCACATCTCCTCTAAGGTCTATTTAAAAAATTTTTTGATACTAAAATTATTCCATATCCTATAATGATCCTCATTGATTTTCTCTTCTTCAATTATTCTTCAAATGGATTCACTTTGTGGCTCTGCATACGATTTCAGAAGTTCTCTTAATAGAGGGCAGACAGCAAAAGCAAGAAGAACTACAATTCTGCAGCCTGTGGAAGGAAAACCTCATTCATAGAAAGATAAACAAGATGAAAAGGCAGAGACCTATGTACCAGATGAAGGAACAAGAAAAACCCCAGAAAAACAACTAAATGGAGTGGAGATAGGCAACCTTCCAGAAAAAGAATTCAGAATAATGATAGTGAAGATGATCCAGGACCTCGGAAAAAGAATGGAGGCAAAGATTGAGAAGATGCAAGAAATGTTTAACAAAGACCTAGAAGGATTAAAGAACAAACAAACAGAGATGAACAATACAATAACTGAAATGAAAACTACACTAGAAGGAATCAATAGAAGAATAACTGAGGCAGAAGAACGGATAAGTGACCTGGAAGACAGAATGGTGGAATTCACTGCTGCAGAACAGAATAAAGAAAAAAGAATGAAAAGAAATGAAGACAGCCTAAGAGACCTCTGGGACAACATTAAACGTAACAATATCCACATTATAGGGGTCCCAGAAGGAGAAGAGAGAGAGAAAGGACCCAAGAAAATATTTGAAGAGATTATAGTCGAAAACTTCCCTAACATGGGAAAGGAAATAGCCACCCAAGTCCAGGAAGCACAGAGAGTCCCAGGCAGGATAAACCCAAGGAGAAATACGTTGAGACACACAGTAATCAAATTGGCAAAAACTAAAGAAAAAGAAAAATTATTGAAAGCAACAAGGAAAAAATGACAAATAACATACAAGGGAACTCCCATAAGGTTAACAGCTGATATCTCAGCAGAAGCTCTACAGGCCAGAACGGAGTGGCAAGATATATTTAAAGTGATGAAAGGGAAGAACCTACAACCAAGATTACTCTACCCAGCAAGGATCTCATTCAGGTTCGATGGAGAAATCAAAAGCTTTACAGACAAGCAAAAGCTAAGAGAATTCAGCACCACCAAACCAGCTCTACAACAAATGCTAAAAGAACTTCTCTAAGTGGGAAACACAAGAGAAGAAAAGGACCTACAAAAATAAACCCATGACAATTAAGAAAATGGTCATAGGAACATACATATCGATAATTACCTTAAACGTGAGTGGATTAAATGCTCCAACCAAAAGACACAGGCTTGCTGAATGGATACAAAAACAAGACCCATATATACTGCCTATAAGAGACCCACTTCAGACCTAGGAACACATACAGACAAAGTGCGGGGATGGAAAAAGATATTCCATGCAAATGGAAATCAAAGGAAAGTTGGAGTAGCAATACTCATATGAGATAAAATAGACTTTTTAAAATAAAGAATGTTACAAGAGACAAGGAAGGACACTACATAATGATGAAGGGATTAATCCAAGAAGATATAACAATTATAAATATATATGCACCCAACATAGGAGCACCTCAATAGATAAGGCAACTGCTAACAGCTATAAGAGAGAAAATCAACAGTAACACAATAATAGTGGGGGACTTTAACACCTCACTTACACCAACAGACAGATCATCCACACAGAAAATTAATAAGGAAACACAAGCTTTAACTGACACAATAGACCAGATAGATTTAACTGATTTTTATAGGACATTCCATCCAAAAACAGCAGATTACACGTTCTCCTCAAGTGCGCACGGAACATTCTCCAGGATAGATCACATCTTGGGTCACAAATCAAGCCTCAGTAAATTTAAGAAAACTGAAATCATATCAAGCATCTTTTCCAACCACAACGCTATGAGATTAGAAGTCAATTACAGGAAAAAAATGTAAAAAACACAAACACATGGAGGCTAAACAATACACTACTTAATAACCAAGAGATCACTGAAGAAATCAAAGAGGAAATCAAAAAATACCTAGAGACAAATGACGATGAAAACACGACGACCCAAAACCTATGGGATGCAGCAGACGCAGTTCTAAGAGGGAAGTTTATAGCTATAGAAGCCTACCTCAAGAAACAAGAAAAACCTCAAATAAACAATCTAACTTTACACCTAAAGGAGCTA
Organism: Eschrichtius robustus; assembly: GCF_028021215.1. NCBI lineage: Eukaryota > Metazoa > Chordata > Mammalia > Artiodactyla > Eschrichtiidae > Eschrichtius > Eschrichtius robustus. The sequence goes on from NC_090827.1 coordinate 132,757,133, forward strand.
GAGAAAGAAGAACAAACAAAACCCAAAGTTAGTGGAAGGAAAGAAATCTTAAAGACCAGAGCAGAAATAAATGAAATAGAAACAAAGAAAACAATAGCAAAGATCAATAAAATTAAAAGCTGGTTCTTTGAGAAGATAAACAAAATTGATAAACCTTTAGCCAGACTCCTCAAGAAGAAGAGGGAGAGGACTCAAATCAATAAAATCAGAAATGAAAAAGGAGAAGTTACAATGGACACCACAGAAATACAAAGCATCATAAGAGACTACTACAAACAACTCTATGCCAATAAAATGGACAACCTGGAAGAAATGGACAAATCCTTAGAAAGGTATAACCTTCCAACACTGAACCAGGAAGAAATAGAAAATATGAACAGAACAATCACAAGTAATGAAATTGAAACTGTGATTAAAAATCTTCCAACAAACAAAAGTCCAGGACCAGATGGCTTCACAGGTGAATTCTATCAAACATTTAGAGAAGAGCTAACACTCATCCTTCTCAAACTCTTCCAAAAAATTCATTCTATGAGGCCACCATCACCCTGATACCAAAACCAAAGATACTACAAAAAAAGAAAATTACAGACCAATATTACTGATGAATGTAGTGCAAAAATCCTCAACAAATTACTAGTAAACAGAATCCAACAACACATTAAAAGGATCATACACCATGATCAAGTGGAAGTTATCCCAGGGATGCAAGGATTCTTCAATATATGCAAATCAATCAATGTGATACACCATATTAACAAATTGAAGGAGAAAAACCATATGATCAAAAAAAAAAAAAACCATATGATCATCTCAATAGATGCAGAAAAAGCTTTTGACAAAATTCAACATCCATTTATGACAAAAACTCTCCAGAAAGTGGGCACAGAGGGAACTTACCTCAACATAATAAACGCCATAAATGACAAACCCACAGCAAACATCATTCTCAATGGTGAAAAACTGAAAGCATTTCCTCTAAGATCAGGAACAAGACAAGGATGGCCACTCTTGCCACTATTATTCAACACAGTTTTGGCAGTCCCAGCCACGGCAATCAGAGAAGAAAAAGAAATAAAAGGAATACAAATTGGAAAAGAAGAAGTAAAACTGTCACTGTTTGCGGATGACATGATACTATACATAGAGAATCCTGAAGATGCCACCAGAAAACTACCAGAGCTAATCAATGAATTTGGTAAAGTTGCAGGATACAAAATTGATGCACAGAAATCTCTTGCATTCCTATACACTAACAACAAAAGATCAGAAAGAGAAGTTAAGGAAACAATCCCATTCATCATTGCAACAAAAAGAATAAAATACCTAGGAATAAAGCTACCTAAGGAGGTAAAAGACCTGTATGCAGAGAAGTATAAGACACTGATGAAAGAAATTAAAGATGATACCAACAGATGGAGAGATACACCATGTTCATGGATTGGAAGAATCAATATTGTGAAAATGACTATACTACCCAGGGCAAACTACAGATTCAATGTAATCCCTATCAAATTACCAGTGGCATTTTTTACAGAAATAGAACAAAAATTTTTTAAATGTGTATGGAGACACAAAAGACCCCGAATAGCCAAAGCAGTTTTGAGGGAAAAAAACGGACCTGGAGGAATCAGACTCCCTGACTTCAGACTATACTACAAAGCTACAGTAATCAAGACAATGTGGTACTGGCACAAAAACAGAAATATAGGTCAACGGAACAGGATAGAAAGTCCAGAGATAAACCCACACACCTATGGTCAACTAATCTATGACAAAGGAGGCAAGGATATACAATGTAGAAAAGACAGTCTCTTCAGTAAGTGGTGCTGGGAAAACTGGACAGCTACATGTAAAAGAATGAAATTAGAACACTCCCTAATGCCATACACAAAAATAAACTCAAAATGGATTAGAGACCTAAATGTAAGACCGGATGCTATAAAACTCTTAGAGGAGGGCTTCCCTGGTGGCGCAGTGGTTGAGAATCTGCCTGCCAATGCAGGGGACACGGGTTCGAGCCCTGGTCTGGGAAGATCCCACATGCCGCGGAGCAACTAGGCCCGTGAGCCACAACTACTGAGCTTGCGCGTCTGGAGCCTGTGCTCCGCAACAAGAGAGGCCATGACAGTGAGAGGCCCGCGCACCGCGATGAAGAGTGGCCCCCACTTGCCGCAACTAGAGAAAGCCTTCACACAGAAACAAAGACCCAACACACCCAAAAATATAAATATAAATAATAAAGGCCTCGGAAAGCAGAGATTCTCCTAAATTAAAAAAAAAAAAAAAACTCTTAGAGGAAAACATAAGAAGAACACTCTTTGACATAAATCACAGCAAGATCTTTTTTGATCCACCTCCTAGAGTAATGGAAATAAAAACGAAAACAAACAAATGGGACCTAATAAAACTTAAAAGCTTTTGCAAAGCAAAGGAAACTACAAACAAGACAAAACGACAACCCTCAGAATGGGAGAAAATATTTGCACATGAATCAATGGACAAAGGATTAATCTCCAAAATATATAAACAGCTCATGCAGCTCAATATTAAAAAAACAAACAACCCAATCCAAAAATGGGCAGAAGACCTAAGTAGACATTTCTCCAAAGAAGACATACAGATGGCCAAGAAGCACATGAAAAGCTGCTCAACATCACTAATTATTATAGAAATGCAAATCAAAACTACAATGAGCTATCACCTCACACCAGTTAGAATGGGCATCGTCAGAAAATCTACAAAAAACAAATGCTGGAGAGGGTGTGGAGAAAAGGGAACCCTCTTGCACTGTTGGTGGGAATGTAAATTGATACAGCCACTATGGAGAACAGTATGGAGGTTCCTTAAAAAACTAAAAATAGAATTACCATATGACCCAGCAATCCCACTACTGGGCATATACCCAGAGAAAACCATAATTCAAAGAGACACATGCACCCCAATGTTCATTGCAGCACTATTTACAATAGCCAGGTCATGGAAGCAACCTAAATGCCCATCAGCAGATGAATGGATAAAGAAGATGTGGTACATATATACAACGGAATATTACTCAGCCATAAAAAGGAACGAAATTGGGTCATTTGTAGAGAGGTGGATGGATCTAGAGACTGTCATACAGAGTGAAGTAAGTCAGAAAGAGAAAAACAAATATCGTATATTAACGCATATATGTGGAACCTAGAAAAATGGTACAGATGAACCGGTTTGCAGGGCAGAAATAGAGACACAGATGTAGGGAACAAACGTATGGATACCAAGGGGGAAAAGTAGCGGGGGGCTGGTGGTGGTGGGATGAATTGGGTTTGACGTATATACACTAATATGTATAAAATAGATAACTAATAAGAACCTGCTGTTTAAAATAAATAAATAAATGAAAAGTTCTCTTAATATAATTTTTATCAACTTAGTGAAATTCTAAATCTCTTATAAGATTTGAAATTTCATTTTCAAATCCATCTGCATTATAAGCAGGGAAGGATTAATGAGTGGTAATCAATTTTATAAGTGGTCAGTTTTCTTACTGAATATTGTCAAGTTATAATCTTGTTTTCCCACGCAACCTTATCAATGTGGAGATTCAGATAATAAATTTTCAAAAACTGAGTAAAGAACCTTTCCATCCTACCTCTGCCACTCCAGTAAAAACATTTAAGAAACTAGCTAAAGAGGCTATTGGCTGGGAAACTCCTTAGCTTCCTCATACCTCAACCCATATACCTTTCTGAATGTGGAGGTATGCTAATAATTAGCTACTTTTGTTTTAGTATTTCACAATTATCACTGGCCATGTCTATCTAGAAAAGCATTTCAAAAGAACAATATTCTTATTAAGCCACTGAAATTACTTCCATTTGCCACTGTTTAATTCTTATCTAATCTCACCAAACCTAAGTTTTATAGCCCAGACATCAGGACACGTGCTGTGCATTATACAGAATTACATAGGACAGCTATACATTAATAGAACTCTGGATCAGTAGTTTCCAAACCAAGGTCTGGCTGCTTATATAACATGGCTGCATAGGATTCAAATGAAAAACTGTTCTTTTAACCTACTCCTAATAATTCTGATTCTGCAGGTATGAGGTAGGACAAGGAATCTATTGTTTAAAGCTTCCAAGGGATTCTCCTAAGTAGCAGGTTTCAAGAACAGTGGATTAGATAAACTTTAAAGCCTCTTCCAGTTCTCCATGATTCAAAAACTAAAATTTTAATTGCAAAATTTCACATAACAGGAAGCCATTAAGGAAGTTATTTTTCTCTTAGAGTCTTACCTGACTCACCTGAAATTATACCTTTTTGGTAGTCATTAACTTTGATGGCCAGCCTTTTAACAAAATGATGCTACCTCAAAATCAGAACTACCAGAGACAGCAAAGCAACAGGAACCTAAATATCTGGAGATTTTCTTTCACTTCTTTTATACTTTGATGATGAATCGTAACTGAACTAATTAGTCAAAAATGAAGCTATAAATACTATAAATGTCTTAAAAAGATAAGATTTCAACACCCAATTGATTCTGTATTGACTCCAGGTCAAATTTAATTTCCAACTAATAAAGTGTCTTTAATTATTTCCCAGATAACCTACTAAGATGTGATACTTAATCTGATGTCTGTCACCTATCCAAAATATTGTAAATGGATATGTAAAAATAAAAAAGAGAATAAACATACATAGCTTTAATGCTTTCAGTGAGGTTTGTTTCAAAAGAGAGAAACTGTTTTCCTCTCTTTGTGAAGCCTCTGATTTCAGATCCTGCAGCAATAAAAATTTTCTCCTGGGGCGTGTTAAGAACCCCTCCTAGTTCCAATCTTGCAATCTTCTGCCCAGGTAAAGTCTTGAAGACTGTCTGCAAAAATCATTGAGGAAAAAATTAAGTACACAAATTTATTCCAAGTATTTTCTTTTACCATAAAAAATGCTGTGATTTTAAACTTACAAAATATTATAGTTCTAAATAGGAACACCTTTAGATACAAATGTATCCAGTGGTCTTCTGGGTTTTTTGCTAAATATCTTCAAACTTTGCAACGTTTATTCCCACACACGTTGCATTTCAATGACATCATTAAAATCTAAACTCTTGCAACTCCAAGCAGGGTTCGCTAAGCAGCAGCATTAGCGTAACTTGCCTTATTAGAAATGCAGACTCTCAGGCCCAACCCCAGAGCTACTGAATGAGAATCTGCATTTTACCAAGATTCCTCAGCTGGTTCCAGTGGACATGTTTTTATACCTTAATCATCTTTTTAAAACTAGTCTCTCCTGGTTCCCTTACAATTTTATAAATTTTAGTAGTATAAATAAAGGACTGTAGAATTTACTGAAAACCTGAGCATATAACTTCATATCTCTCTATTTAATTGGAAATATTTGCATCCTTAGTTTATTCCTCGTTATTTTCTATTTTATTATTGGCATCAGTTTCTTCCCTTCACCGTCAATGACTTATACACAGAGAATAAAATATCTGGAAGGATATATGAACAATGGAAACACTGAGTTTCTGATAGTTTCTACCTTCTTCATCTTTTTGCAAATTTCATATAATGTAGAATGAATATAAGAGTTCACATCTCAGACCCATCACTTGTAAACTATGATCTGGGAATATGATGATGTAAAACTCACTTCCTTGGTTAGGCTATATTAAGTGGCAAAGGTGATGCGATGGTCACGTCCATGTTACACTGTTATATAAGACTCCATCTTAGCAGACTGGACAGATTTCCCTATTGGCCTGAAGAAGCAGTTCACCATGTTGTGAGAAGGCCTGTGAGAAGAGCGCATGGCAAGGAACTGTGGGGGGCCTCAGGATGCTGAAAGCAGGCCCTGGCTTACGGACAGCAATAAAGTGGGGACCTCAGTCCAACAACAGTAAAGAACTGGATTCTTCCAACAACTACATGGGCTTGGAACAGGACCCTGAGCTCCAGAAAGAAACAGAGCCCGGCTGTACCTGTGTTGCAGGCACATGAGGCCTCGAGCTTGGACTCCTGTCCCGTGAGATAATAAATGTGTTTCCTTTTAAGCCCCTAAATTTGAGGTAACTTGTTACACAGCATAAAAAACTAGTATATCACCCCAGGCTGTCAAAGATGTTTTACAAACGGCTAGCAAATGACTCTCATGCTGCCTGTAGCCTCATACTTCATATGACTACTTCCCTCAACCTATTTTTCATTATGCTTTAGAAAAAATTTTAATGTAGGAGTATTCAAAAGGTACACATACCACTGCTTCTCCCTTCTTCATGCCAAAGCACATAACTACTCCATCATGATCTCCAACAACCACCTGTAAGAGATTGAAGAGAATCTAAAATTACTGTTATTATGCCCTACTAACTTATATGGGGAAAACAAGATTCTCAATATATAAATTATGATTTTAAAACTAGAGATCAGAAAATCTAGTAAAGACATCCCCACAAAAAATATCCACCAAAGAATTGTAAGAAAGGGCCAAAGAGAAGGCTATGAAGAATTGTTATGGAAGTAGCTGGCTTTCTGTTCTGTTCCTACAAGGTAAACAGAACAAGAAAATAGAGACAGAAATGGCAAAGAGGCAATTTTTTTTTTTCCCTTAACTGGAGCATAAGAACATTTTAAGATTAACTTTTAAAACATTATCAGGCACTTCCCTGGTGGCGCAGTGGTTAAGAGTCCGCCTGCAAATGAAGGGGACACGGGTTTGAGCCCTGGTCCGGGAAGATCCCACATGTCACGGAGCAGCTAAGCCCATGCGCCACAACTACTGAGCATGAGCTCTAGAGCCCGCGAGCCACAACTACTGAGCCTGAGTGCCACAACTACTGAAGCCTGCGCGCCTAGAGCCCATGCTCTGCAACAAGAGAAGCCACCGCAATGAGAAGCCCGCACACCACAGCGAAGAGTAGCCTCCACTCACCGCAACTAGAGAAAGCCTGCACGCAGCAACAAAGACCCAATGTAGCCAAAAATAAATAAATTTATATATAAAAAAAAATTATCAAAATGAGGTTGTGACAGACCTAGTTGATATTTTTAAAACTTTTTATTTTTTATTTTTATTGACGTATAGTTGATTTACCTAATTAAACTTAAAAGCTTTTGCAAAGCAAAGGAAACCATCAAAAAAATGAAAAGACAACCTATCGAATGGGAGAAAATATTTGCAAATAATAAGACCAATAAGGGGTTAATATCCAAAATATGTAAGCAGCTCATACAACTTAACATAAAAAATAACAAACAACCTGATTAAAAAATGGGCAGAAGACCTGAACAGACATTTTTCCAAAGAGGAAATGCAGACGGCCAACAGGCACATGAAAAGATGCTCAACACCACTAATCATCAGGGAAAGCTAATCATCAGGGAAATGCAAATCAAAACCACAATGAGATATCACCTCACACCAGTCACAATGGCTATCATCAAAAAGAACACAAATAACAAATGTTGGCAAGGATGTGCAGAAAAGGGAGACCCTCATACACTGTTGGTGGGAATGTAAATTGGTGCAGCCACAGAGGAGAACAGTAGGGAGGTTCCTCAAACAACTAAAAATAGAACTACCATATGACCCAGCAATGTCACTCCTGGGTATATATCCAAAAAAAAAACAAAACCATGAATTCCAAAAGATACATGCACCCTAATGTTCACAGCAGCATTACTTACAATTGCCAAGATATGGAAGGAACCTAAGCATCCGTCAACAGATGATGGATAAAGAATACTACTCAGCCATAAAAAAGAATGAAATTTTGCCTTTTGCAACAACATGGATGGACTTGGAGGGCATTATGCTAAGTGAAATAAGTCAGACAGAGAAAGACAAACTGTATGATAACATTTGTATGTGGAATCTAAAAAAATACAACAAACTAGTGAATATTAAAAAAAAAAAGTAGCAGACTCACAGATATAGAAAACAAACTACCAGTGGTTACCAGTGGGGAGAGGGAAGGAGGAGGGGCAACACAGGAGTAGGGGATTAAAAGATACAAACTACTATGTATAAAATAAGCTACAAGGATATACAGTATAACACAGGGAATATAGCCAATATTTTATAATAACTGTAAATGGAATATAACCTTGAAAAATTATGAATCACCTGTAATTATTGTACACCTGTAACATATAATATTGTACACCAACTATATTTCAATAAAAAATAAATAAAATAATAAAATGACCTTTTAAAAAAAAAGTGTAGAAGAGTCCTGAGACCAAAAAGTTTGAGAAGTGTTGCTCTAGTTGAGTAAATACAATAAATGACAATCAAAAATCTGTTGATTTATCCTGATAAAATGTTAATATATAGGAATACTGTATTTATTTTGCAGCTATTAAAATATCCTACTAGTCTACCAAGAAATTATAATTGTCTTATGGAAATCACAGGATTAATATTTCTATAAAAATAATCAATATTGTTAGTTAAATGTAAAGATTAACATCAATATATTTAATTACTCTTAAAAATATGATAAAGTTTTTAAAAAGCATTTTCTCTACAATCTATTGTGTTTTTTTATTTCTTTTTTCATATACGCAATCTGGCACACACAGATACACACAGGGTAAGTTATTACCAGAAAAATGGAATATGGTTTTCAACTAGTTTGCTTATACTATTTACTAATTGTACATAATAATTATAATGTCCAAGAAACTTACTGTCTATAAATGTCCCTTGGTATTCCAATCTCTGTTCAAATGAAAAGAAATTCATTTCCATTTTAGCCTTGGAATTTAAAAAAAAACTTATCAATAATGGAGGAAATATAAACCTCTCCTCTGTCAGAGCTGAAGAGATATGGAGAAATCAGTATCTCTACGTTACCTTTTGTGTGGCTCTATATCTTGAAGCAGGAAGTAGCTTCATAGTCTTCTGAGAGGTCACTCCCACCTAAGGAAACACATCAGCTGCCTGGTGAGTGATTTCTGATACACTAATTTGAAGTTATTAAATCAGAGATTAAAAGGACCAGTAGATTCTAATCATAGTAGGCCTTAGTTTTTTTATTGCAATTAATTAGTGATATGAAATAATTATTATCAGCAACGAACTTATTTTCTAATGAAATATGCTACAAAAGTCAGAATACAGGAAACAATCAAAAATAGTAAAATTTATGCTATAAAGTTGTCAAGTCAAAAATAATAACGTGGCATTACTGGTAAGATACTTCACACCAAAAAAATATTTCTACAAGCCTTCTTTTACAACTTCATACAGTTGTTAAAGTGTGTTTGTAATTTAAAATCTTTGGAAATAGATTCGTTATTATTGAAAATGAAACATAAAAGATTTTAGCTAAAATACCACCATGCTGATGACAATGACATCCAATCTAACTGATGATGAAGATTATTTTACAAAAGGTACAGAAGATGAAAACAGCACGGTTTGCTCAGCAGGGCACTGTCACTAGTGGTGCATGGTTAGGGCAGGAGAATGGGACCAAAGAGAGAGAAACTGGAGGAGACAACAGACCACGAAAGAATTTACATATAGTATAGGTCTATCCTTTAATTCCGTATTCTAGGGAGTAGTATTAAAGTTTAATCTGATTCGTATTTTTGAAACATCAATCTAGCAATGATGTGACGGATTGCTTGGAGGGAGGTAAGCTGGAGGCTAGGAGCTATTTCAATTATCCAAGCAAGAGAAGATGAGGACTGAACTAGGGGTAACAGAGATGGAGGGAGCAAATGGGACAGATTCATGAGATAGAAGCAGCAAAATGTGGTGACCAGATGGATATGGAAGATATTAAGGTGGGAAGTACCTAGCATGACTCTCAAGGAAAGTGACAGGACAAACATTTGTACCATTAGCCAAAACAGGATTACTGAAAAAGGAGATGGAGAAGGAGAGAAAGTCTAGGGCTGAAATACCGAGAGGCAGGGTGGTGTAACAGAAGGAACACAAGCTCTGGAGTCAGAGACTTTGTTTCAAATAGGAACTCCATCCTTTTCGCTATCGTGTAAATCACTTTCTCTGAGCCCCTTGATCCTCATGTACCTACTCTGGGAATTTTTATGAGGATTAAATATATGTACGTGTGTTAAGATCTGAGAATAAACTAGACGCTCGAAAACGGCTGTCTCTGCTTTTATTATGATCTGGCTCGTGGGGTCCAGCTCACAGTAAGAAACAGGTATCTGGCGCTGCGCAGAAGGGACTGGGTACAGATGGAGATCAGGGAGTTAGAAGCTGCAGCCGGGGAGGAGGAGAAGGGCCCCGGGGAGGAATCCGGGAGCGCATCAGGACATTCGGAGCATCTTCAGGACCTGGCAGACGCCAGCACCGCGGGGGCGCGGGCTCCCTCTTTCCAAGTCCCCGTGGACCGTCACCAACAAGCCGGAGTTGCCCGTGGGCAAGGTGTCTGGAGGGTGGCACCCAGATCCGCTCCTGTGCCGCCGCGTCGGCGCCGAGACACGCCAACAGACGCCAGTGGAAGGATCGAATCCTCTCAGGGAGCGCAGCTCACCCCGCGCAGCGACCGCCCCAACCCCTCAGGTTTACCTGTAAATAATCCGCTCGGTTTAAATTCAGATCCATGACGGAGGCACGGACGCGCTGGGCAGCGCCAGGCCAGGACAGGTGGGGTAGAGGCTGCGGGACCCCAGGCCTCCGAAGGGAAAAAGCTCGCTTCCCACCTGAGGGCCAACGCCAGCTACTAAGGACTCGGTGGGGGATGCAAAGGCGGAGCGTCAGGGCAGCGGCGTCCTGCGTGACGTCCGTACGCTCCTGCGAGAGGGCCCCGGATGGAAATGAAGCCCCACCCCCCTACCGACAGACCGCCCACTGACTTAACACGCTCCAATGAGAGGCGGAGAGGAACGGAGGGCGAGGTCCAGGAGACCTGAGAAGGGTGGTTCCCAGGGAGACCGGAGACGCAGTCTTGGCTACGCCTCCGCCACCGCCCTGAGCCCCAGGTCGTAAGTCTTTTCTGTGTAGAGCCTTGACTTGAAGCCCTGGTAGATTCTGACCTGTTTCACCGCCACTAGAAAGGATCCCTGAAAGAATTAGGTTTCACCGCCATAGGAGTTAGCTTACAGCAGCATAGGAGTTCTCACACTTTTGGCCCTAGGAGCCCTTTACAAAACTCATATAAACTATTGAGGACCCCAAAGACCTTTTGGTTATATGAATTATCTATTGATATTTACCATATTAGAAATTAGAACTAAGTTTCTAAAATATATATTGAAAAAACTAATGAACTCATTATATAAATATTTTAATGAAAAATAACTATTTTCCAAAATAAAGAAAAGTAAAAAGACTGGCTTTGTTTGCAAATCTATTCACTGTTCACCTGAACAGTGAACAGGGGAGTCCCAGATCTACTTCTGCATACAATCTATTGGTATATGTTGTTTTTTGTTTCTTTGTAAGTATATGAAGAAAATGTGGTCCAAACTCAACAAGTGGTAGTTTTTGAAAAGTTAGTTGCAATGTGGAAAGTGGCTTCATTATACAACATCCTCAAAAGTCCATTTGTTAATATCATCACAGATTCCATCAGAAAAGTTTTCAAGTGTTGGAAAGTTGTCAACCTCAGATGGCAGATACAAATTTTTGAAAAATTCTAATTTATGCCTAAAAGCTTGAATTTGAAGCATTGGCAACAAATGTCAATTATTTTCCTTGAAATGATAGTTTTCCTTCTTGAATTCACAAGAAAGTGTATGCCAAGTCTAAATAATCATAATTTGTCTGTCAGTCGTGCTTTCAAAAAAAGTGTTCCATGAAAAAAGCAGCAAGTTCAGCTAGCAATTCAAATAACCATACAAGTGCATTTCCTTGAAACAACTAATGTACTCCCGTATTCAGTAGAAATGCTTCATGCATACTTCCCATGTCACCCCACAGAGTATGTACTCGGACTTCCTTGGCGATCCAGTGGTTAAGTCTCCGCCCTTCCACTGCAGGGAGCCCAGGTTCGATCCCTGGTGGAGGAACTAAGATCCCACATGCCACGTGGCGTGGCCGAATTAAAATATAAAAATGATATGTACTAAGAGTAGAGGCTTTCATAAAGAACATTTTTACATGAAACTTTGTTTCCCATCAATGTGTGGCCTTGATCCACGCTTAAGTACCAGCAGTATTAACCAACCTTGCTTTTGTACCCTTAGTAAAAATGTCAACACAGTGAAAAAGGTAAGTAGCATCTTAGTGTTATGAAAATACCTTCAAAATCACAGACCCCCCCGAAAAGGCCTCAGGGACCCTCTGACTATTGCTGGCCTATAGTGACCCATGATCTGATTGAAAGCTGACCTTCCTTGACTCACTTTCATCAGTCCTTCCTTTGTGCATACCACACTCTGCCTACAGAAATACTACAGATGAATAAGTGGTTTCTGTGGTCTACTGGGGAGAGTTCACAAATGATTTCTGTGGTCTACTAGGGGAGAGTTCACAAATGTTTGTGAAACAAGAATTAAGCCCTTGAGAAGAGGTTCTTAAGAAAAGAAATTATTTCCTACACAGAGATCTGAGAAGGTTTTGCCTAGGTCCCAGGATGTTCCAGACAATTCTTTTGCTGAGGCCAAAATAACTCAGTATTGAAATAGACAACAATGCCTGAAGATGGTATAGATGTGTAGAAATTTGGAGAAAATATCAATTTAGACTCAACAAAAATACAGATAAATTTTAGAAGTAAATTGAAAAAATAAAGCCATAGAGGAGATAAAATATAATTGTTATAGAATTCTATGGAATTTAGGGGGTTGGAAGGTGTATTAGTTAGATAGGGCCACCATAATAAAGTAGTACAAACTGAGTGGCTTAGACAACAGAAATTTATTTTCTTATATGATCTCACAGGCTAGGATTACAAAATCAAGTTGTCAGCAGGGAACCAAACCAATCCTCTGAGGCATTTCTCCTGGGCATGTAGATGGTCATCTTCTCCCTGTTTCTTCACATGGTCTTCCTTCTGTGTTCGTCTGTGTCCTAATCTCCTCCTCTAATAAGGCCATCAGTCATGCAGGATAAAGGCCCACCCTAGTGACCTAACTTTAACTTAATTATCTCTTTAAAGGTCCTTTCTCCAAATACAGTCACATTCTGAGGTACTGGGGGTTAGGATTTCAACATATGAATTTGGTGGGGGCCGGGGGGTGGGGGGGAGGCACAATTCAGCCCATAACAGAAAGGAATTTGTTTCATCTTAAAAAGAATAGAAGAAGCCACAAAGAAGAAACAGATATGAAAAACAAAGATTAGACATTTCAATATGTCACAGAAATTTTAAAACAAAAAAATTTAGGACTTCCCTGGTGGCGCAGTGGTTAAGAATCCGCCTGCCAATGCAGGGGACATGGGTTTGAGCCCTGGTCCGGGAAGATCGCACATGTTGCGGAGCAACTAAGCCCGTGCACCACAACTACTGAGCCCACGTGCCACAACTACTGAAGCCCGCACACCTAGAGCCTGTGCTCCACAACAAGAGAAGCCACTGAAATGAAAAGCCAGCACACTGCAACAAAGAGTAGCCCCCGCTCAATGCAACTAGAGAAAGCCCGCGCACAGCAACGAAGACCCAACGCAGCCAAAAAATAAATAAATAAATAAATTTATAAACAAAAAACAAAAAAATTTAGGATAAATATGTGCAGTTAGTATCTTAATAAACAATTCATACAAATATTAAAAAAAAGAAATATAATTATTCTAATAAGAAAAACATGAACAGACCATACACAAAGAAGGTGGCTGCTGAACAAACATATAGAAATTTGTTACCTTCACTTGTAATCAATAATATTAAAGCAAGATACCTTTTTTGCCTTTCAAATTGGAAAATAAATTTAAATGATACCACTATATGCTGTAGAGAGAGCGTGTTCTCATCATCCATGATGCTTCAAACTAGTAATAAAACCCTTTTCAAAAGCAACTTAGTAATGTATATCCAAATCTATAAATTATGGGGTGACATTTTTAACCTATAACCCCCATTCTGGATATTTAGTCTATGAAAACAACACAAAATAGGTTAGAAGCCATGATCGAGGCATTATTTAAAGTAGGACCCTAACTGTCCAATAATAGGGGAGTATTGCATCCCTCCACTTTCCAGGCTACTATGCAGCCATTGAAAGTGAAAATAATGAAGGCTGTATAGCAATGTGGAAAGTGCTCAGGATGATAATTTTAAAAGAATATCAAATTGTGTGTATACTATGACTTCAATTATAGGAAAAGACTGTTAAGAAATATACCAAAAAAACTTCAGTCGGTTATAAATTGAAGAATTATGAGCTTCTCCTCCTGTTTTTTTGTTTTCCATAAAGTGTTTATAAGAGTCATCTGTTTAACTCTGCATAGTTTCCAAAGTACACAATCCACTGTCCCAGTGATTGCAAGTTTCTGATAAAGGGTATTCTAAGACGGTGAGTACCGAATCTTCCCACCGTCTATTTTCTTGTTTCCCTTTTTAGGTCCTGGCAGTTCATGTTAACAATTTAAGGAAAATGGTACCGATATCAATATTGTTATGTTTTTGTATTATAACAAACAAACCATCAAAATGTCAAAAACCTGGTGAAGTGGACAGACATTATCTTTTTAAAAATGATGCTTGGGAAGTGTTAATAGTATTCCAGGACTGGGTGAAATCTTAGAAAACATTAATTCAATGTTTTCCCTTTTGGATTCACAAACTATTTTCATAGTAGTATATAATCCTTCAAAGCCCTTAGGAATTTTAATAATAACTTAATTTTTTCACTGGTTTTGCAATTAATTTTGTATAATTTTTGCATAGAAATGTAACTTTAAAGAAAAGGTATTTAGATTGCTATTTAATTAAGGTGGCATTATAGAATTCATCTTTATACAATATTTATAATATTTGTAATAAAAACATAGGCTGGCAATGCTTATTTTCCATTTAACAAGTGATGCCCACTGTTTATTTCACTTTCAGTTAATTGTGTAAAAGATGAGAAGTTTTCTTTTGAAGATCAACTTTTAAAACATAGAAATGAGGCTATGACATATTATCAAAAATAAATAAAAAGAGCTTGTATGATATGTTACTTGGAATTCTTTCATTCTGCATCTAGAAAAGGTACTGTGTTCTGTTTCAAAATAATGAGCAAAGGTTTCAAACTACTAATTTTAAGCACTTCTCAAATAATTAGCAGGGTGGGGAGTTTTTATTCACAATAAATGAAATGCAAAGTTAGACAAAATTGCCACTATATTTTCTCTTTTTAAACATGTCTTAAGGTAGTAGCGACATCTTGGTGGGCTACATTAAAAAAAACCAAAAGCCAAAACAAAACAAAGCAAAAAAAAACCCAAAACACAACACAACACAACAAAACAAAACCGCAGATGATTGCATCTCAGATGTGATAAAAACTGCCATGAGACAAATTTACTGAATTACCATGCACTTTAGTAACTTATAACCTTATGTTGTGGTCTTAAAGCAATCACTGTAAGCATAAATTAAACAACTCATTACTAAGAATAGAAGCATTAAATTCGTTATTCATTAATTGCGTTAAAACCATCAACACAGCTAGAGGTGGTTGGCTGAGTGACTGAGTCATGAGTATACATATTGCTCTCCACCAATATGTGGTACCAATTTGGAAACTCTCAAACTCTTGTTTTAAAAGAAAAAAAAAAAAGACAATTGAAAAAGAAAAAAGAAAAATAATAAATAGCCCTTTTAGACTGACTTTAAATAAAAGCAAGATATGGAAACAGAGATCATTACCACCTTGGAAGATGATATTAACCTTCTGAAACACCTCTACAATGCCCAGAGACCAGGAACCCCTGGTGTAGCATAACCCTGTTTGACTGGACAATGTATGAGACCAGAGAAGTTAAGTGATTTGTTTCAGGCCACACAATTAACAATTAATGTGGCTTCAGTTTCCTTTAGACATTGGCCATATGACACTTTACCATCCCATTTACAAAAGCTGTTCTCATTTGGTTTACACTTTTGAATTGAAATATGTTGGACATGATGGGGAAAGAGAATTATCCTAAATTATACTAACTTGGCTTGTGGAATCTTATTTCCCTGACCAGGGATCGAACCCAGCCCGCAGCAGTGAAAGCAAACGTGGAGTCCTAACCACTGGACCACCAGGGAATTCCCTAACTTTAGTTTTAATAATCACAACATATTTATGTCATTTCTAAGTTTCAGTGGTGCACAGAACTTTTTGAAGACACTGGATACTATTTTGCATAGTCCCTTCTTTTATTTCAGGTCTATGAATCCAAGCTTCTCAACATATTGTGAATTCCATCAAGTCAAGGGTCCTCGATAAGTTTAATACAGCAAGCACTTACAAAGTGCCAAACTTTTTAAACAATAAGCCTAAGAAGCCAGCTGAGTGTTGCCTCCTTTCCTTGATCTTCTCTGTAACAGAGGAAAAAACTAAGCATAGCAAAGAGGTCAAAAAGTAAGAGATATTGGACTTTGATAGTCCTGTAATTAATCATAAGCACCTAAATGTCTTTTGCTAGACAAGTTGCTTTTGGTCCTGTTAAAGTGTTCCCTTCTCCAAGTTGCCCCACCAACTTCTTTGAGCTTTACTTTTAAGCCCAACATGCCTGTTACAATAGTAAGTGGGTCAAGGACTTGGTTGCCCAGGGCTATCATTAACCTCAAAGAAGTATTAATTCTCACGGTAATCCTCTAAACTAATCTTTACCTCACCCTTAAGTTACCACAGTAATACCTACGTCTTAGGGTGGTTCCCTAGACGCAAAGTCTGATTTGGATGTGGTGATTTATTGAGGGAATGCTCTCAGGAGAAAGGGAGGGGGGGAAGAAGGATAAAACAGGGAAGAAGCTAAAAAAAGATTTGGTCTCAGCTGGAGTCTAGCTGCAGCCTAATCCTATCCAAAGCTCTGAAACATGAATTGCACCAAAAGAGTTGGCCCTACCTTGACACAAGGGGACAGCTTTTTGTGCGTCCACACCAGTTGGTCGTTTGTTGGTGTGAGGAGGGGAGGTCATAACGACCAGACCAGGACAGGGTTGCTTTCTTTCAGCTGAGGGCAATTCCCTGGGGAACAGGATAGCTGGGAACTGTTAAGGAGCCAACACTCAGGATCTGAGAGATGCATGCCCTGGTCCATTAAAGGGGATCTGGGTAGGGCATCCATAGTATCAGTGGCATCTACCACACCTTGGTGTCACATCTTCCTTTTGACTACCACCCAGAAACTATAAAAAAAGAAAAAATGTGAAATATCAAAAACATACTAGTTTTACACAAGCATAGTAAATAAAGGAGACAAAAACCTATGTTGAGAGCTCTAGAGTTGTGAAAGGTATGGACTGAAAAGATGTATGTACTCACATGGCATAGATGACATGAGTTTTATCTTCACTCGAGACTCCAAGAATCCTAAACTAGCTGCTTTTTTTTTTTTTAAACAGAACAGTCACACTGTTATTTATTTTTATATTTATTTTTGGCTGTGTTGGGTCTTCGTTTCTGTGCGAGGGCTTTCTCTAGTTGCGGAGCACAGGCTCCAGACGCGCAGGCTCAGTAGTTGTGGCTCACGGGCCCAGCTGCTCCGTGGCATGTGGGATCTTCCCAGACCAGGGCTCGAACCCGTGTCCCTTGCATTAGCAGGCAGATTCTCAACCACTGCACCACCAGGGAAGCCCAAACTAGCTGCTTTTAACACTTTTACAGTCAACATTTTTCCAACCCCAATTAAAAATATTACTTATTATTCTGCTCCATAGCTGTAAGCAAAAATATCCACACTTGGAATCCTAGACAATACTATGTATAAGACTGAAAGTGTTGTCTATTATGGAAACTCCATATCTTTACTGTTTTAATATAAAGTATAGTAACATATAACAATGAAAAATTCAGTATTTTATTCTGTTCTGAGGTATAACATAAAATACACAAAGTTTGAAAAATGTTTAAGACAAAATACTATTATAATAGCACAAAAGTTAATGAAATATTCTACAATGGTAGCAAAAAATGTATAAAGTTCTTTTCTTAATTTAATTAAGTCCCCAAAAGTAGAAATTAAGAAATAATCTTTAAAGAGCTTTATGTAGTTCCATTTAATGTTCATTTTTGTCTTCATGTCTAGAAAGCCTTCCTGCGTGATAGTAATGACTCAAAGTATTATGTATGTAATTGGCTTTTAGAACCTATAAAACTATCTTTGAGCTATGATCATAATTTGTGTTCTGGTAAGATTTGAGAGGAACAGACTGAAGAGAATTAGGACGGTAAGCATAACTCTATGAGAGATTTAAACCTAGCTGGTTAAAAAAAATACTTCGACGTTTTGTGGTCTGTGAAGAGAGGAGGGAACTTACCAGTCTGTATCCCCTTTCCTAGTAAAGTCATGAGGCGTTGCGGATATTACCAGTGTTCAGCTCAGTTACATAGTAAGTCATACACATATATCACAATCTATTCTGTGTAGCAAGTGTAAGTGAAATGTCTTGATAAGGAAAAGGATGTCAATCGTAAGCAATGATGGCAAGAGATGCCTCAAAGGAAAACGAAACACACCTGGTGATGCTTGGACATGGCTTTCCAGGTACACAGCCATTGCTCCTTCCTATTCCTCCCCATAGCATACCCTCCAAAACTCAGAGTGGAGCTAACAGGCAAGATATGAAGTCAGTTGTTGATAACTTATTTAGCATTAAAGCATCAGAGGCAGAAATTAGGAGGTTATAACAAACTAACAACCCTGCATAACCCCCGACTTTAAAAAATTCACCACCCCACTGACTAAATTCACATTACTGAAAAACAACAAATGAAAATCTAAGACAGTAGGCAAACAGTATATACTTTAGAAAAATCTTTAATGTGTTGTTTGGAACAATTCTATGAAACAAATATGTAATGTAATTATATTTTCTATTAACCCATTTCATTGTGAAATTCTTCATTCAGGGCTCAAAGGTTCTAGGATTATCAGTGATGTCAAAAATTCTAAGAAAATCTGACCAAGTCATAGCTGTTTGTAAAATTTTTTCAGTTTATATTTTTCAAAAAAAAATCTCTTTAGCACTTGGACAAGGGAAGGTATGCTACATAGTGATGGCCTTTTAATTTTTATTTGTATTTTGTTGGCAGTTCAGTTCAGTCGGTTTTGACAACATTTATTGAGCACCTACTATGTACCAGGCACTGTACTAGATGCTGGAGACACAAAGATGAATAAGACATGGTCCCTGTCCCCAAGGAGCTTACAGTCTCTTAGAGGCAAACAGGTAGTGCAAAGACGTAGAGTTTATTCTAAAATGGACAAAAATATCAATAACGTAGTAATATTGGGTCTTTAAATACAATGGCATGTCATTGTTTGTAATGTCAAGGCAGACAATTAAAATGAAGACCATTTGCATATGATAAAACAGTAAAAATCATTAAGACCTAACTTTTAAAGATTCACATGATAAAGGTAGTTAATACTAAAAATTTACATCATAGTTTTTCAAGTATTTCATACTTAGAAATATTATTGCCCACATTTGTGCTATAGTCAAAGCCATAATTCCAGGTTACTGAGTCATTCACATCTCAGCACGCTGGGATTCAGTTTCTCACTGAGTTTATGAATTAGAATGGCTAATTCCTCAGTCGCTTGGCTCTTGTCCTCCAAAAGTTCATAGCGAAGGCTGGAGATATCTTGCTTGATTTCTTTTAATTCACCTACGGTATTTGTATTAAAAAACATATAATTGGTAATTTGCCCTTCGTATTTATAAAAAAACAAGAGTGAAATTTATACATGAATGCATTTGTCTCATAACATCTCCAACATAGCTACTTTAGGTGTTTTCCTTTAGAATGTTTAAGAAATGTCTGCCTTTAAAAATGTACTGACTTTGGAAAAAAAACCATAAAAAGTAGTTCAGCTATGTTTTAAAAGTAAAACTCAGCTAAAGTATTGTCCTGTGGCTCAGCCAATTTTTAACACAGGGTGATTTCTCTGTTAACTGGTCTATAATCAGAGTATCTCCTTTCTATCTTCAGGGAGTTTGTCTGGTTCCCTGAGCCATAAGGGTTGACACCTATATGGATTATCTCCCATTGCTAGGCTGGAAGGGAATCCTAGCAAAATGAAACATTTCTAAAAATGAATCAATCTATATAACAGGCAAATACTCACATGTAAGAAGTAAATTGAGGTCAAGTTTGAAGTAAGGGAAAGGAAGGAAAAAGAGTAGGGGTATTTCTTAGGGAAGGCAATGGCAATGAACATAGAGCTAAGGAACAAACAAATTAGTTTCTGTGGCACAGGGGATGATGTATAAGGAAATAACAAGCAATGGTGAAATTAAGGAGTTTAGATATGATACCACTGGCAATGTTTACATACATAGAAGTCTCCATAGGAAACTTCTGGCTATTAAAACACAACTATTCCCATAATTTAGCTTGGTAATACTCTGAGCATGTGTAGATTGCAATTAATAACTGGATTCTCTTGCAAATAATTGTAATGTAGATAAGCCATTGACCTTGAAAGGTAAACCTTGGGTCATGAATTTATCTTGAATCCAAGAAATGATTCTTTAAATCATTGGCACTTTAATAGCTTTCTATAATAGAATCATATGTAAAACATATTTTTCATGATATTTCCTGGTATCTTTATGATGCTTTAAAGTATAATCTATGTTCTTTTATTATATAAACGTCAGAACCTTTTATTTTAAAGAATTCTAACTCTTCCTCAAGAATACACACAAACATTTGATTCTTTTTGTGGCAAAAAAAAAGGTGGGGGGGGGCTTTTCCTTTCGCATTTGGCAACATAGAGGAAATAAACTGATCAAATTCGAAATCGCGAGGCCAGTCTTTTGTGGAAGAAATGGATTCTCACAGCATTTAATATCATATTTGGACCATAAGCCCAGTGGGCCCCCTTTCACCTCCCTACTACTACATTCTTCTTCCTTGTTTTTGAGTTATGGGAAGCCTACACACTAAGTGTTGTACTTAGTCTGCCAATACAGGAAACACAAATTACTCATCCTCTTTGGAATTCAGCTTCTTCATTTATTCAGTGAACAGGTTAAATTATATGATATACTTTCTTAGTTAGAACTTTGTTCAAAACTCCTAAGTTTCCTTAATTCATTTTCCTCTTTTGTATAAAAGGACTTGGAAGATGACTCCTTGTTTTTGATGCTGTCATGGTGGCCCATTGCCCCCTTCACTTAGTTATGAGGTTATGGTACAACAAATAAGGGAGGTTATGGTACAACAAATAAGGGAGGTTATGGTACAACAAATAAGGTTTCTGCTTTCTAAACTAAAACTCAATTCCAATCCTGTCTCTCTGAGACTGTTTCTAGGTCATCATGATTGGATTTTTGCTGGTTTCCAATCACACATTCTTAGATTTCTACAAACACATACCATTGTATTGACTCAGATTTGTAAGAGATTCCTTGCATTAATCAAGTAATGGCTTCAAAGCTCATCAACAGTTTAGTTTAGCCTTTTCTTATCAGCGTAGCTATATCTAGTAGCATCTCACTGGTGCTGAAAGCTATAGTTTCTATTTTTAGGGCAACTTATTTCTCCCTGGTTGATTTCTTTCCATCTCTGGACCTGTACTTTGGCTTATACCCCAGCCTTTGATGAAAAAGTGTTATAGTCCAGACAGACGTGCTGCCTAGGATATGCCTGGAAAACAGGTGCCAAGAAGAAAAGTGAAAGGCAAAAGAGAAACACCAGATGAGAAAAATGGGTTAGAGATTTCTTTCTGGACAACAAAGTAAAGATTTTTCTGAAGAAATGTGGATTCTGTTTGAGCCAACGTTATTTTACCTGCATCACCGGAAAAATGTTAACACTCAATGTGAACTCCCTGAAACAGAAGTGAAACTACAGACTACTTATGTAATAGGGATTAGAAACTCCCAGAAAGATGGCAGACTTTACATTCTAAGAAATCAGGGCATTCTGTAGTGATAAACTGTCTCTGATTGACAATTTAAATAACTGTTTCTTTAAAAAGACAGAGTTTTAGAAATGTAGCATAAGATTCTCCTGTCAATCTTGGAGGAACCCAAACAGTTACCTGAGATTGGATTTTTTTGTTTTCCTTTTTCACACGTTTTAATTTTAATTTATTACTAAAATGTTTTGTACTGAAATCAGTAATGCCCCCGTCTTTCCTACTGGGATTAAGTGGCTTAAACTTGTTTTGATATAGTATGATGAGTCAAAGTACAAGGCAACTCCAAAATCAACTTAAATTTGTTTTCTTTTTGTTTTCTTTTTTGAAAGCAGGGTAAGAAGGAATTGCACTAACAATAGTGATTTCTGGTTGACTTTTACTTTCATTTTTTACTCTCCCATATTGGATTTTTAAAGTATCCTTCAATATGAAGTTTTCCAAGTTCATTAAATTAGTTGTAAAAGGATGTTTCTCAAGTTGAAGGTGCTTACCTTCATTAACTTCATCATTTTCTTTGTCTACTTGTGCTTTCAAAACATACCGCTTTATAAGTCTTTTCATTATCTGCTGTTGGGCCAAAAAAAAAAAAAAAATGTATCACCAATGATACACATAAGTAATCTGGATCCTATTTCCCAAAGAGCCTTACATACCTGTAAAGCAAAGAACTCAGGGGAGAGAAGTTGTATGTAACTATTTACAGAAGACTCACCCAGATTTCAGAACATAATCCCTTTTCACCTTGTACTGAGTTTTACTGCATGATCCACAAACATTGCCCTGACCCAGCCTTTACCCCCACTGCCACCCCACTCCGGAGATGCAAGAAGCTTCAAAAGAAGTTAAGCTGAAAGACTTCAATTCATGGCTTCTCTTTCAAATAATGATTTCTCTTTAAGGCACATTGACACTAAATTATCATCTATAGATACTACCTTATTTCTCACTGTTTAAAAAATATACAAATATATGCTCAATATGGAGAATTTGGAAAATACAGAGAACTAAACAATAAACGAAAATCATCAATTATCCCACCGTCCAAAGATAATCATTGTTGTTATTTTAGTGTATGTCTTTCCAATATCTTTAAATTTTGTATATATACTAATTACTATATGTATTACATTTTATGTTGTCTAAATACCATATATTCTGTTACATTATATGTTTTCCTCTCATAGCAATATATATTGTGAATATATTTCAAACGAAATAAATGCTCTTACAAGATAATTGTTTATCCATATGGAAAAAATTAAATTGGAGCCCTACTTCATACCATGCACAAAAAAAGGAACTCCACATGCATCTTAAATATGAAAGACAAAGCTTTTAAATCCTTTAAAAGAAAGTATAGGAGAATATATTTATAAATTCAGTGTACAACTGGATGTTTTTTAAACAAGATAAAAAATTCTAATTATAGTATTTCTACTATAATTATAATTCTATTATAATTTCTACTTTTCAGATTTATAAACTCAACTTCATTACAATTAAAACTTCATTAAAACTTCTGTTTATAAAGATACCATAAAGAAAGTAAAAAGGCAAGCCACACACTGGGAGAAAATATCGATGATGCTTACAACTGGTAAAGAATTTGGATCCAAGATATATGAAGAACTTTAATATGAAAAACTCAAAGAATCCAATAGAAAAATTGGCAAAAGACAAACAGGCACTTCACTGAAATGGAATTGTGAATGGCCAACATGCATATAAAACAATCTCAAAATCTTTTCTTGGGGAAATACAAATTACAATTAAAAGGAGATACATGGGGGTGGGGAGGGGAATTGGATGAAGGCAGTCAAATGGTACAAACTTCATTATAAGATAAATAAGTACTAGGGATGTAATGTACAACATGATAAATACAATTAACACTGTTTTATGTTATATATGAAAGTTGGTAAGAGAGTAAATCCAAAGCGTTCGCATCACAAGAAAAAAATTATTTTTCCATTTGTTTAATTTTGTATCTATATGAGATGACTCCTATGTTCACTGAACTTATTATGATAATCATTTCATGATGTATGTAAGTCAACTCATTATGCTGTACACCTTAAACTTATACAGTGCTGTATGTTAATTATATCTCAATAAAACTGGAAAAAAGGAAAAAAGTGATACAATTTTATATCTAAAAAGGGAAAAATTAATAAATCTTATAATAATCTTATAATAATCTTATAATAATATTAATAATCTTATAATCTTATAAGTGTTGGAAAGGATATGGATCAATGGGACTTTTGTACTTCACTGGCATGAGTACAAGTACAGTAGACCACTTGGAAAAACAAGTTGGCATTATCTTTTTGTAATTGAAGTACAGCTGATTTACAATATTATATTAGTTTCAGGTGTACAACACAGTGATTCAATATTTTTATAGAGTACACTCCATTTAAAGTTATTATAAAACAATGGCTATCTTTCCCTGTGCTGTACAATATATCCTTGTAGCTTATTTTATTCATAGTAGTTTGTACCTCTTAATCCCCTATCAATTTGGCATTATCTTTTAAAGTTGAACACTTGCATATCCTTTCACTCAGAAAGGCCACTCCTTGGTATAGGCCCTAGAGAGACTTAGCACATGTGGACCAAGAGACAGACATAGACACGGTTTATAGCAATCTTGTCTGAGACAGCAAAAAACCTGGAAACAATCCAAACAAATACCAACAGAAGAATAGACAAATCATGGTATGTTACACAATGTAATGTCATTCTGTTCACTAATGAAATTAATTAATGGAATTAATGAACCATGGCCACACACAACAGTATGGATGAATCTTAGAAGCGTAAGTGTTGAATGACAAATTCAAGTTGCAGACTTCACAAAGCATGAAACTATCCTTATAAAGTTACTAAATAAAAGTAAATCCACATAATGCATTTTTAGGACTATCTATATTTGTGATAAACCTGTATTTGAAAAGAAAGCCAAAGCCAGAGGATGAGAAACCCAAACTTCCAGATAGCGACTACCCCTTAGGTGGAGGCAAGGGTGTGGCCTAGGGAGGAGCACACATGCAGAGGCGGTGGACAGATAATGTTACCCCTCTCATGGAAGTGGTGGCTTCCTAGGTATGCATGTAATTATACTTCATAATTGACGTGCTGCACATATTCTTGTGCATATATCAAACATTAAAAAGACAGTAAAGAAAAGAAAAACAAAGTTCTAACTGAAATGCAGATATAGTGAGGGTGGAAAATGTACCTCAGTTTTAAGAAAGTATGAATTATGAACCAAAGTGACCCACTAGATGCCAAGGTCAAGTAGAAAGGAGAAATCTAGGATAATTCAAAATGTCTGTCTCAGAGAATAATGACAGATTGAGAGGGAGCCCATGCTATCAAAAAGGAAAAGCCCATTTTATCAGTCATAGTAAAATATGTATAAAACTTGTTGAGTTGTGTGGAACCTGGACCCCAGGACAGACCTTAGGCAGGACTCATTCATTCATTCACCAAATATTTTTAGTGAGCGCCAGCTCTGTGCCAGGTACCATACTAGGCACTGGAGATGCAACAGTGAACACAATCCCTGCTCCAACGAAACCTCACTGGAACCATTCACTGTGATGGGTGGGATATAATTAAGTTTAGGGGACAATGCAGGCATATTCCTATAGAAAGAAAAAACAACGAAGTGTTTATCAGTTAAAAGCAGCTTGAAAGGCAGTAATACAAATCAGTGGGAAAGAAAAGACTGCTCAACAAATAATGCCTAGACAATGGACTATCCTTACAGGGAAAGTTAAAATTAGACCTTCCTCACACCATATATTAAAGAAAAGAGCCAAAGGGATGAAAAATCTAAATGTGAAAAGCAAAAACTTTGAAAGGAATATGGTAATGTTTCTTGAGAAAGCTAACAGAAAGGATAAGCCATAAGGAAAATGTTGATAAATCTGACCATATTAGGACAATCTAAAACTTTCATACAAGGAAGAATATCAATAACATGTAATCTTATGTCAGATGGGATTTTTCCTGTTGTCCTGGAATTGTTGATAAACCCAAGACTGATGAAAAAGGATGCTAAGTACCAGGTCAGCCACCATAGTCTAAGACCACGTTGCCCCCTGCAGCTGGAGCCAGCCACCTCCCCTCAGGGCTTACTGAGACTCACTGGACCAGTACTGAACTTACCAACTACTTTCTCCTCACCTCACATAAGGAAAAAGAGTGAGACATGGGAGGGATCATGGGCTTTGCGGGGAGAGAGGTTATTCTCTCCCTTCCCTGTGTGGAAGGGAGAAGGTGCACCCCGCCTCCTAGAAGCAAAGGGAAGAAGGAAATCCAAGGCAATGTAAAGTTTAGGGTTGCCTGTAGGAAAGGGAGCCTGGCATCCTGCTCCCAATTAGATGTCTGTTCTAGCAGGCTTGCTGGCCTGATCCTGGTAATTTAGTCAAAAAGGAAAAAGAACTGTGATAAGAGAGGAACAGCCATTGGGTCAACCTGTACTCTCAATATTTGACAAACAGAGACAAATTTCCACTATGTTGGGTAGAATACACATCAGTGGGAAACGATAATCTTTTCAATAAATGGGGCTTGGACGATGGGCTATCCTCATGGGAAAGGTGAAAATTAGATCCACACCTCAAGTGAGAGCCAGATCTCTGCATCAGGGAGCTGTGCATCGCCTTTTCAAACCCTTTAAACATGTCCCCGCCCAGTTAGACAGGCAGCACTTTGGTGACGGCCACAAGCAGGACATCAGAATTTGATCAGTGTTAGAGCACTAGTGATGAACAACAAGGAAGAGACTGCAACCTGCAGTTAACTCAAGGGAAAAGATGTTTACCTTTCAGCTTCTTCCCCTTCCCTCTCCACATTGCACAGGATGAACACCTAGAAGAGTTAACAGGGGGGAGGTGTGGACAAAGCAGACCACAGTCTTCAGCCACTGGAGTCACCTTCAGAGGTTTAGCTTTTGCTAGGAGTGAGGAGGAGAAGAGCACTAGATTGATTTGGAGAGTTTGTTTGTCTGTTTCTCTCTCTCTCTCTCTCTCTCTCTCTCTCTCTCTCTCTCTCTCTCGCCATGCAGCATGGCCTGCAGGATCTTAGTTCCCCCACCAGGAATTGAACCCGGGCCCTCAGCAGTGAAAGCACCGAGTTTTAACCACTGGACTGCCAGGGAATTCTCAAATTTCAAAATAAACATAACTATCTCTTTAATTACAAACGTGACACTTTCTAATAACACAAAGTCACTGGAAAGTTATGGAGTCTTGACAAGGTGTTGTAAAGGGCTCCTCCATTCAGTGGAAAAGAAGAGTTCAAAATAAGACACTTAGTGGGAAATTATTGAAAACAAAGTCACTTTTATACATTCACAGGCTGCAGCTCCATAGTGAACCATTACATGAAGTTAAAAGACAAACCAAAGAGAGAGAGAGGCTGCTTGCAAAACATACTGACCAAGAATCAGTATCCAGGACATGATAGAATTTTGACAAGTCACTAAGGTAAAGACAAACAGCCAAGTAGAATTAGGAAAAAGAATTTAAATTCACAAGAAAGGAAAACTGAATGGCCAACAAACATATGAAAAGATGTTCAATCTCATTGGTAATCAGAGAAGAGTACATTTAAAAAATTAATACCAATTCACACATATACGTTTGGCAAACATTTTTTCTTTTGAAAAAAATTCAAACCCACAGAAAAGTTGAAAGTAAAATAAAGTGACTTCAGACTTTTCACCTTGATTCACCAATGTTAGAAATTTACCACATTTGCTTTATCTTGCTCCCTGTGTCTATTATTATTATATTGCTAAAGCATTTGAAAATAATTTTCAGACATCATGTCATTTTATCCCTAAATATTTCCATGAGTATCTTCTAAGAATGTTCTCTTATATAACCATGCTACAATGATCAAAGTTTAGAAAAATTAACATGGATCAAACTGTCTAATACATAGTCTATATTCTGTCTCATTTTCCCAGTCAAGGATCACATGTTGCTTTTAGATGTCATGTATCTTCAGTCTCCTTTAATCTGGAACAGCTCCTTGGCCTTTCCTTGTCTTTCATGATGCTGACGTTTTTGAAGTATAAAGGGAAGTTGTTTTGTAGTTGGCAAAATTTAAAAATTCTGATAATACCAAGTTCTTGTGAGAACATTGGGAAACTCTTATATCCTGCTACTGGAAATAGAAATTGATATAACCACTCCCAGGTATACAACCCGGAAAAACACAAGTGTGCAAAAGGAGACATTTACTAGAATGTTCAATACAGCATTATTTATAATAGGCAAAAATGGAAAATAAACTAAATTTTCATCAACAGAGGAATAAACAAAAATTGTGTATTCATACCATGGGATATTATAGAGCAATTAGAATGAAAAACAAGATATATGTATATCAATATAGATAATTCTCAAAAATATAAAGATAAGTGAAAAAACCAGAATATGTAATGTTATTTATATATATTTCAAAACCACATAAAACTAGTATCAATACATAATGGTATGAATATACTTATGTAAATAATAAATAAAGTATACATGGGAAGAACACACAAGAACTTCAAGATAGTGAAGATCGCTGGGGAGGGATGAAAGCTAATGTAATAGAGTAGGGGTATTTTAGTTGTATCAAAATTTCCTTACAAAAGAGATCCAAAAAGAATGTGGCAAAATATTTATTAAAGTAAGATGGTAGTGACATAGATGTCTAACAGGACATTTTGTGATACCTTTCTGTGTTTGAAATAGTCCATAATCAAAATTTAACTATAATAAAATAAAAACAATTAAAATACTCTTACAAATAGGTTTTTAATGCTGCCTAGCAAATCGATGTGCCTCGCCAGCCTGGGCATTCATTCCATCTTCAGTAGCCAATAGTCCTTCAGTCATGATAAACAAATATTTTCCACTTTTACAAACAAAGCTGTAAAAACTTCATCTTGTAAAGAAACTGAGAATAACTCAGGGCTTATAAGGGTCTTATTTAGTACCATTCGGAAGTGTATTATTTAGAAATACTATCTCTACAAAAAATGAAACTTCTAAAAATTTAAGTGAGGCAGAATGCATTTGGTGTAAAAAATCTATGAATTTGAATGCAGGCCTTTATTTACTAGCTGAGTGAATTAAAGGTGCTTAAACTCTTTAAGCTTCCATTTCCCCATTTATAAAATGGGGGTAACAAAGCTCAACTAATAAGTTGTACAGATTAAATAACCAAATGCAGGTAAAAAGCATAGTTCCTGCTTGGAAAAGGACAGCTCTTGTTGGTATTATTTATAAAGTTTGAAGACTAAGATACTGCTGCCCACATTCCCTAGTATAATACTCTAAAACATTTCTGTAACATTATTCAAAACCACACTTAGAAAGTCTATGAAAACTTACATTTACTGCCAGAAGCGACAATAACAGGAAAATAAAATATTTTAAACACTCATATAGTGTTCAAGTTCCCTAGAAATATCCTGAACAAAACTATTCAGATTAAATTCCCTCATTGAAGGGAAAAGAAGAAGGCATATTCATCTCCATTTCATCTTTAACCCGCAGGGAAAATTATAGTTATGGGCTTAAATTTTTCCCTTCAAAATTTGATGTGTTTTAAGCTTTCCATGTATCCCATAAAAATGTTCATCTTAATATTTACAACTTAAAAATACTTTTCTACCACTGCACTAAGTTGGAGTCTCTCTAAAAGGCAAGAAGACACCTGCTATTGGACTGAAATCAGTTTCCCCACATATGACACTACCTGGTAATAGTCTATCCCTTAGTTCATGTTGGAAAGATAACTGATGTGAATTCCAAAATGATTTGCAGCTCAAAGAAGGTGAAAAGTTTAGCCATTTTCATTCTATTAGGTAGCTTGTCTGGTGAACCCAAGGCAGTATTGTATAGCAGTTGAGAAAGTGGGCTACAAGGACAAATAGCTTGGATTTGAGTGTGTTTTGAGTTATTTACAAGCAATCAAATCTTGGTGACAATCTGTGTAGTGGAAATGTTAGCATCTATCTTGTAAAAGATAATACAAGTTAATTACATAGAAGGTGTTCAATTAATGTAACTCTTATACCTTATTATCATTTATGTTTCTTTTATAAAGAAAATTTTGATTAACCCATCTTAATAATGTTGGTACTGTAGGCAAAGATCATGAAACTTGTGAGTAATAAGTAAAAATATCATTTAAAATATTATCTTTACCTAAATTTATGATGGATTCTTTAATCAAAGCCAGTACCACAAATTAGATCGATCAATAACAGAATCATCTTCTTTCCCTCTTGGTCAAATTGCTAACTAATGCAACAGAAGTCTATAAATTAACTTCCACATTCCACAGACCTCCAGGAATTATCCATATTTCTCGATATGAGCATGTGAGTCACTGTTTAAGGAAGACACTGTAATTTTATTGAGTGGACTATGGATTTCCTCTGTCCACGGTGTGGAAAGCTTGGTCCTAGTTACCTCAAGCATTATCTCTTGCAAACAAATCCAAGTTCATTTCTCAGCCCTCCATTAAGACTGGGAGAAGGAATGAGATTTGGATGGTTGCATATGTGTGTATGCCCTGCCTTTCCAAAAAGCATCAAAGCTTTTTTCACTTGCTTATTTTTTACTGATTCAAATTCAACTAACAACTGTTAAGTAATGTATCAGATACTTTTACATTTATTTCCTCATTTACTCCTACAGAGAAGCCAAATTTGACTGACATCTGTAGATTGTATAATCTGAATTTTAGCAACCTATAAAGTGTGACTATAAGGTAATAAGATTGATTTGGACAAACACAAAGAACTTGGAAGTAGAGAGCAGAATTGTAGGGTTGGAAGGGTCCTTGGAAATCATGTGTTTTTCATTTTTTCATACCAGTCATTGTGACATACATACCCTGACAGATCACCATTGCACAGCCTCTGAATAAACATCTGTGATTCAGACCCTGCTACTTTTTCCAGACAGTTGGTTTGGTCTATTTTTGGACAATTGTAGCTGTTAAAAAATTCCTTTGTATTGAGCCAAAATCTGCTTCACTGTACTTTCTAACTACTGGTCCAAGTTTTGTTCTTTGGAGAAACAAAGAATAGATTTCCTTCTTCTACTTGATCAGCTTTCAAATATTTTCCTCCTCTGGGTTTCCCTGGGTTCCCATACCATTTTATTTATATCTCACTTATACCACATAGCCATATCCCAAGGTTGTATGAATGTTCACCTACTTTTTTCTTTCCTTCCCTTCCTCTCTACCTCCGTGCTGTCCTTCCACTCCAGTGGAGAGATCCTTGAAGCCATGGACTGTATATTTGTAGTCTTACAACCTAAGACCATGCATAACAGAGGATATTCTGAATGTGCCCTGAAGCTTAAGGTGAATTCCTCATATTACCATGTACTTCCAGTAAAATCAAGCCTACATGAATTAGATCAGAGACCGTCATGTGGGCCGAAGACAGTCTAACACTATCTGAGCCAGAGGTGTTCCCAAGCCAAAGAAGGTTGTTAAAGCAGAGCTGCCACAGAAGAGAGCAGAGAGATAAGAACCTAGAGCCCAGCTTTTGTGGAGGCTTACAATATATTCTCATTTCTCAAGGTCATATTAGCATATCTATGTACTTTTAACTTGAATTAACACAGGCATTCATGAGCAGAATTCAGTCATAGCTATCCCTCCAAGTCTTTATGTTCTCCAGAAAAATCATCCCCAGTTTTTCAAAAACTTCTTTATATACATAAAAATTACCTCTGCATGCTCTTAATAATTAACGTTAATGTAAATAATACTGCCATTGATCAAGGCACCTAAAAATTTTTCCTTTGTTGCCCTGTGAGACACATCTGAATCTCTGTCTTTGAAGTAATTGTCATGGAGAGGAAACATTCATTTGAATGTAAAACATGTAAGATGATGACCTGATTGGTGATGGCCACATATTTTTTTGAAGGTGGATGTAACTTTTTTTTTTTTTACCGAGCCCTGTGGCACGTGGGATCCTAGTTCCCCAACCAGGGATCAAACCTGTGCCCCCTGCAGTGGAAGCGCAGAGTCTTAACCACTGGACCGCCAGGGAAGTCCCAGGATGTGACTATTTTTGAAAAAATGTGAAGTCAGATGGCACTGTCTTATTAATAAGGTGAATGATTAGCTGAGTTCAGGACTGAGAAAGTAACAAAGCACTTTTGTGTGTCTTATAAACTAATTACAGAAGTAACTCTTTAGAGATATTCCAAAAATATTCTGATCTGTGATATAAACCATTAGAATTAGTGTATTCCAAAGGTCACCCCTTTGAAGGAAAGATCCCCATTTAGCAGATTAAGATTAGGAATTTCTTTAAGGTAAACCACATACTCACACTACATGAGACAAAAATCCATAACAAATAAACCAATTGTTATCACTCATGGAGTTCATAACAGGTAGATTTTTATCTAAATATAATCAAGACATTTATATGAAGTTTGGTGTGTATATAGCTGATTGAGACTTTTTCCCTCAGTTTCTCTTTTTCTGCTATCACTTTTGGGGAGCTACAGAAGACTATGCCACAGGCACAGGGAATTCTTCTCTTTAGAAAATACGAAATATACAGGATTCTGGAGTCTCTAGGCATTTAGCAAGGATCATCTCATGCAGAGGCATAGCCATTTTCAATTTGACAATAAACTCAGAAGTTTCTCCACTTCTTCTAAATCACTCAAAAGCAATAAGGAGAATAGGAAACAGAAACACTAACTCCTTCATTAATGAGACAGAGGAATCCATATTCTTTTTTAGATAGGTTATATGTAAGGTCAAATGGGGATATGGAGAAATGCCAAGAGCAGACATTCATGGCTGAGAATGTCACTTGACCTTTTGATACAAAGGCTACAGAAGCTTAGAATTATAGGGCTGAAGGAGAAATTATAAAGAAAAGCCATAATTGCTAGAAGTACTTTGTGAGTGAGGTGGAGAGGGAGAGTCTGCCTTGTGAACGATCCTGCAGTGCTACTTTTGACAAGAGATAATAAAGAATACGTTGAACTCACATACACAATGCTATGCCTAAAGGCAAATTCCTGCTAGCCTGGGACGGGGCCCTGGAATTCTCTGAGCCCACTCCAACCTCCTGAAAGCAGCTGGTCCGAGAAGAACTTACTTCATTCAAAACTGAGTAATAGTCAGTAAGGAATCTACAAAACATCTATACTAAGACAGTCCAAGAAAAAAAGGAAAAAAACAAATAGCAAATAAAGAACACTCACTAGAAAAATGCTAAAGAAAAGATGAAAACACATAATGCCATTATTGAAACATAATCTTTTAAAAATAGGGACCAATCATGTCTTCAAAATAAGAGCACATGGAAAATACGGTAAGTCAAAGTAGGAAATGATATATAAGTTGGAAAATCTCAAGAAGAGGAGGAAGAAAAAAGTTAAATCATCACAGAAATGAAAGATATATTTGAAGCAGCACATATGAAGATAGACAGGAATAAAAGACAGGATGGGAAAAAAAAGGAGCCAAAGAGAGAAATGGATGAAAAATTCAAAAGGCATAGAGAAAAAAAAGATTCAGCAGGCATCTAATTGGTATCTCTGAAGATGAGACCTCAAATAATGGAACAGAAAAAATATTTCAAGGTATAATTCAAGGAAATTATTCAGAAATAAAAGAAGACTTGAATGAACAATTTGAAAGGACGTACTCCATGCCAGGAAAAATTCATGTAGATCCACCTACAGAACAATCAATTGCAAGTTATTGGATTCAAAAGATAAACAAAGAAAATTTGGGCATTCAAATCAAAATCTCAGGTCAACTATATGAGAAAAACAATCAGGCTGGCCTCAAACTTTTCCATATCAACATTCCATTCTAGGAGCAGTGGAGCAATGTTTACAAATACATCAAGAAAATAAAGTCATATCTAAGAATTTTACAGCTAGTCAATATGAATATATAGAAAATAGGAAACAGTTTAGGACATGAAATAACTCAGAGAACGTAGTTCCCATGAGCTCTTTTTGAAGAAACTGGAGGAAGATAAACTTTACCTGACAAAGAGATTAATGGAAAATTAAGGCAAAAAGACTGGTGGTGAGTACTGACTGTTTAACTGTGGGACTAAAACTAAAACAAATGTGAATTATAATCTTACAAGGTAGTGAAGGGGATCAGAAAATATCACCCCCAAATATATCACTTTGACATAGGATTACTTTGAGCTGAAGGCAATTAAGAAGCAGAAGACACAGAAGGAGCTCACTGCCTTCCTCCCAATTGCCCAAGAACAGGACACAAATTTCCCTTTGTGAAGATCTTCCCCCTCCCCTCTCCCATACCACGAGGAAGAGAAACAAGCATCCTCACTAGAAACAGAAAGTTGGCTCAGAGATGGGTCTACACAAACACAAACCTTACTACAGTAACCCTAGTCTTCCATTAATTTCCCCACATATATACTTACCTTCCCACAATTTACCACCCCTGGGAGCCCAAAGACATCCTCTTTCCTTTGTCTTGTCACTTCTCCACAAATTCATTGCCCTTTTTAGGATGATATATAAGCCTCAATTTCTAACTACCCCTTTGAGTTACCATCACCAAATTCTCCCATGTGTTTGCACTTTGCATGCATAAATAAACTCTGCTTTTTTTCTTCCTGTTAATCTGCCTTTTGTTAGTTTAATTCACAGGCCCCAGCTACAGAACCTAATGGGTAGAGAAAAGGTTTTTTTGTTCCACCCCTACAATTCTAATGATTTAACTAGCAAAAGCTGGGAGGAGGAGGGCAAAAATGGTGAAAGATAAAATAACTATACTGATTTTTTCATATTTTAGAGCTGGAGGGTCAAAAGATAAAACTTGAAATTTATAAATCAAATAACAGATATAAGTATGTGTAAAGCACCAAGACAAATAATATAATCCACTTTTGCAGAGACTGCCAATTCTCTTCCCTGGTTTTTTAGCTCAGCACATGGCCACTAGGAATTAAGACTTATTTCCCAGCCTCCATTGCAGATATGTTGCTTGTGTAACTTTACAGAAGTTCCTTACAGGAAGGAGGCATCTTTCTTCCCTATCACTGTCTGACTATATTTTGGAATGCAGAAATAATAGCCGGAGCTCCAGCAGCTTTCTTGGACTGTGAGATCATGTTAGAATGAAAGTCAATCATGACCGAGTAATATGATAGAAACAGCCTGGGCCCTTGACAGTGGTAGGTACCATACCAGTCCTGGAATGACCACCTCCAGAATTCTTGAAGAGAAGAGAGAAACACATTTCTATGTTCTTTCAGCTATTAGTGGTTGGTATTTGGTGGTTCTGTGTGATTTGCACCTCTTAATCCTAATTAATATGAACACTCTGAGGACTACTTTAAAATGATACTGGGTACACGAATGAAGATCTGAACAAATGGAAAGGTGTGTCATATTCTTGAAAAGGAAGACACAACATTATAAAGATGTCAATTCTTCTTAAGTTAACACAACCCCTAAAATACCAACAGAATATTTTTCAAATTATACAAGCTGACTCTAAAGTTTAAGTAGAAAAATAAACAAGAAAGAAAAACCAGGAAAATTATGCAAAATAATTGGAGTAAGAGTCTCTTCAAGTAAGAGTCTTGAAGTAAGGACATATGTATGTGTTTCTGTGTATTTTGTTTGATTTTGTTTTAAACTATAGTAATTAAAACAATGTGGTTCTATAGCATATTGAAAGCCCAGAAATAAATCTAAGTAGATATGGGAATTTAGTAAATGATAAAAGTGATATTTCAAATCAATAGAAAAGACAGATTATTCGACACACCCAGTTGTGTAATCATCTGGAAAAAAATAAATTGGATCCCCACCCACACATTGCATCAAACTATATTCTATACAGATCAAATATTATCATGTAAAAAGTGAAACCATTAGCGTACCAAGGAAAATATGGGTAAAAAATTTCTTAAATATCCTCATATGGGAGAGGAGCTTTTGAAATAGGACACAAAATCTGAAGCCATAAACAATTTGTAAAGTTGACTACACACAATTCTAAAAGGTTGGGAAAAAATACCCACAAATATTAAAAAGACACACAACAAACTGGGGGAAAAATTCTCAACTCCTACCACAGGTAAAGGGCCGATTTTCTTAAAATAATTCTTAATTCTTAAAAGAAATCTTCCTAATTTATAACAAAGAGCCCATCAAGAAAAGCAAATAAATATTGGGTCTTAAGCATATAGAAAACTAAGCCTAAAGAGATGGTCAAATTCATTCATTACAAAGAATGCAAAGTAAAATGTGACACTGTGGTATCATTTTCACCTATCAATTTGGACAAGATAAAAACCTTTGGTAACATACTATTGGTAAATTAAGGAGGAAATGGGCACTCTTGTACGTTTATTGTTAAGAATATAAACTGGGCTCAGATGCAGGCCGAAGCCCCCGATGGTGCACTCGGAAGCAGAGAAGGCGAGTGCCCAGCGCCCCACATGACTTAGACCCCATGCCCGGCCCTCAGGCGACTGCACCTGACCGGGAAGCCCCTGACAGGAGGCCACCGCTCAGGCGTCTCTGGGACCTGAGGAAAGGAGCCCCCGACAGGATGCCCGGCCCTCAGGTGACTCTGTGACAGGACGGCTGCCCGAGGAGTGAACTTCCATTTTGGAGAGGGGCCCACATGTGAGGGAATAGCAGATGGTCTCTATCAGCTAAGGGACTGAGCTCAACAACCAAAAGGAAGAGAATTCCAACAACAACCATGTGCCTGCTAGAGGACCTGGAGCCTTAGATGAGTCTCCAACCCTGACCAGCAGCTCCTGTGCAGCCTCCTGTGTGAGGCCCTGAGCAGAGGACCCAGCTCACCTGCACAGGTACCCAAAGAAATGGTATCCTGGCAAAATGAGGCAGGAGCAAAAGAGTTGAACATGCATGAAAAGGAAAGTGAATCCTAGTCCATTCAGTCTAGTATGAAACGGGAAAATTATTACAATCATTTGAAGACCCAAGAGAATGATAAAAGGCACACTATCAATAGAGAATTGTTTACTCATGAGAAACTGCTACCGTGTAGGGGAAGGATAATAAACCTGAATTGGTTGTCTAGGAGCACTCAAGTGCTTCCACTCAACCTTGGACACAGTTAAAGACAGCTTCTTTGTGGCTGGCAGAGAAAACCAAGCAGCTTTGCCAGCAAGAGGATTCTAAGGGCGGAGGAGAAGGAAAGTAGCAGGAAGGAAAACAGACATCAAGAGGGTCTTGGTGCTCTGGCCTGGTGTCAGGCCTGAGCCTCTGAGGTGGAAGAGCCGAGTTCAGGACATAGGACCACCAGAGACCTCCCGGCCCCATGTAAGATCAACTGGCAAGAGCTCTCCCAGAGACCTCTGTCTCAACACTAAGACCCAGCTCCACTGAATGGCCAGCAAACTCCAGTGCTGGACGCCCCATGCCAAACAACTAGCAGGACAGGAACACAACACCACCCATTAGCAGAGAGGCTGCCTAAATTCATACTAAGTTCACAGACACCCCAAAGCACACCACCGGATGTGGATCTGCCCACCAGAAAGACAAGATCCAGCTCCACCCACCAGAACACAGGCACTAGTCCCCTCCACCAGGAAGCCTACACAAGCCACTGAACCAACCTTAGCCACTGGGGGCAGACACCAAAAACAATGGGAACTATGAACCTGCAGCCTGCGAAAAGGAGACCCCAAACACAGTAAGTTAAGCAAGATGGGAAGACAGAGAAATATGCAGCAGATGAAGGAGCAAGGTAAAAACCCACCAGACCAAACAAATGAAGAGGAAATAGGCAGTCCACCTGAAAAAGAATTCAGAGTAATGATCGTAAAGATGGCCCAAAATCTTGGAAATAGAATGGAGAAAATACAAGAAACGTTTAACAAGGACCTACAAGAACTAAAGAGCAAACAAACAATGATGAACAACACAATAAATGAAATTAAGAATTCTCTAGAAGGAATCAATAGCAGAATAACTGAGGCAGAAGAACGGATAAGTGACCTGGAAGATAAAATAGTGGAAATAACTACCACAGAGCAGAATAAAGAAAAAAGAATGAAAAGAATTGAGGACAGTCTCAGAGACCTCTGGGACAACATTAAACGTACCAACACCTGAATTATAGGGGTCCCAGAAGAAGAGAAAAAGAAAGGGTCTGAGAAAATAATTGAAGAGATTATAGTTGAAAACTTCCCTAACATGGGAAAAGAAATAGTCAATCAAGTTCAGGAAGCACAGAGAGTCCCATACAGGATAAATCCAAGGAGAAACACGCCAAAACACATATTAATCAAACCATCAGAAATTAAATACAAAGAAAAATATTAAAAGCAGCAAGGGAAAAGCGACAAATAATGTACAAGGGAATCCCCATAAGGTTAACAGCTGATCTTTCAGCAGAAACTCTGCAAGCCAGAAGGGAGTGGCAGGACACATTTAAAGTGATGAAAGGGAAAAACCTACAACCAAGATTACTCTACCCAGCAAGGATCTCATTCAGATTTGATGGGGAAATTAAAACCTTTACAGACAAGCAAAAGTTAAGAGAAACCAGCACCACCAAACCAGCTTTACAACAAAGGCTAAAGGAACTTCTCTAGGCAAGAAACACAAGAGAAGGAAAAGACCTACAAAAACAAACCCGAAACAATTAAGAAAATGGTAATAGGAACATACACGTCGATAATTACCTTAAACGTATATGGGTTAAATGCTCCCACCAAAAGACATAGACTGGCTGAATGGATACAAAAACGAGACCCGTATATATGCTGTCTACAAGAGACCCACTTCAGACCAAGGGACACATACAGACTGAAAGTGAGGGGATGGAAAAAGATATTCCATGCAAATGGAAATCAAAAGAAAGGTGGAGTAGCAATTCTCATATCAGACAAAATAGACTTTAAACTAAAGGCCATTATAAGAGACAAAGATGGACACTACATAATGATCAAGGGATCAATCCAAGAAGAAGCTATAACAATTGTAAATATTTATGCACCCAACATAGGAGCACCGCAATACATAAGGCAAATGCTAACAGCCATAAAAGGGGAAATTGACAGTAACACAATAATATCAGGGGACTTTAACACCCCAGTTTCACCAATGGACAGATCATCCAAAATGAAAATAAATAAGGAAACACAAGCTTTAAATGACACATTAAACAAGATGGACTTAATTGATATTTATAGGACATTCCATCCAAAAACAACAGAATACACATTCTTCTCAAGTGCTCATGGAACATTCTCCAGGATAGATCATATCTTGGGTCGAAAATCAGGCCTTGGTAAATTTAAGAAAATTGACATCGTAACAAGTATCTTTTCTGACCACAACGCTATGACACTAGATATCAATCACAGGAAAAAAAACTGTAAAAAATACAAACACATGGAGGTTAAACAATACACTACTAAATAACCAAGAGATCACTGAAGAAATCAAAGAGGAAATCAAAAAATACCTAGAAACAAATGACAATGAAAACACGATGACCCAAAACCTATGGGATGCAGCAAAAGGAGTTTTAAGAGGGAAGTTTATAGCAATACAATCCTACCTCAAGAAACAAGAAACATCTCAAATAAACAACCTAACCTTACACCTAAAGCAATTAGAGAAAGAAGAACAAAAAAACCCCCCAAAGTTAGCAGAAGGAAAGAAATCATGAAGATCAGATCAGAAATAAATGAAAAAGAAATGAAGGAAACAATAGCAAAGATGAATAAAACTAAAAGCTGGTTCTTTGAGAAGATAAAATTGATAAACCACTATCCAGACTCATTAAGAAAAAAGGGGAGAAGACTCAAATCAACAGAATTAGAAATGAAAAAGAAGAAGTAACAGCTGACCCTGCAGAAATACAAAGAATCATAAAGGATTACTACAAGCAACTATATGCCAATAAAATGGACAACCTGGAAGAAATGGACACATTCTTAGAAAAGCACAACCTTCCAAGACTGAACTAGGAAGAAATAGAAAATATAAACAGACCAATCACAAGCATTGAAATTGAAACTGTGATTAAAAATCTTCCAACAAACAAAAGCCCAGGACCAGATGGCTTCACAGGCGAATTCTATCAAACATTTAGAGAAGAGCTAACACCTATCCTTCTCAAACTCTTCCAAAATATAGCAGAGGGAGGAACACTCCCAAACTCATTCTATGAGGCCACCATCATCCTGATACCAAAACCAGACAAAGATGTCACAAAGAAAGAAAACTACAGGCCAATATCACTGATGAACATAGATGCAAAAATCCTCAACAAAATACTAGAAAACAGAATTCAACAGCACATTAAAAGGATCATACACCATGATCAAGTGGGGTTTATCCCAGGAATGCAAGGATTCTTCAATATATGCAAATCAATCAATGTGATACACCATATTAACAAATTGAAGGAGAAAAACCATATGATCATCTCAATAGATGCAGAGAAAGCTTTTGACAAAATTCAACACCCATTTATGATAAAAACTCTCCAGAAAGTAGGCATGGAGGGAACCTACCTCAACATAATAAAGGCCATATATGACAAACCCACAGCCAACATCATTCTCAATGGTGAAAAAACTGAAACCACTTCCTCTAAAATTAGGAACAAGGATGCCCGCTCTCATCACTATTATTCAACATACTTTTGGAAGTTTTAGCCACAGCAGTCAGAGAGGAAAAGAAATGAAAGGAATCCAAATTGGAAAAGAAGAAGTAAAGCTGTCACTGTTTGCAGATGACATGATACTATACATAGAGAATCCTAAAGATGCTATCAGCCTTAGAGGAAAACATAGGCAGAACACTCTATGACATAAATCACAGCAAGATCCTTTTTGATTCACCTCCTAGAGAAATGGAAATAAAAACAAAAATAAACAAATGGGACCTAATGAAACTTAAAAACTTTTGCACAGCAAAGGAAACCATAAACAAGATGAAAAGACAACCCTCAGAATGGGAGAAAATATTTGCAAATGAAGCAATTGACAAAGGCTTAATCTCCAAAATTTACAAGCAGCTCATGCAGCCCAATATCAAAAAAACGAACAACCCAATCCAAAAATGGGCAGAAGACCTAAATAGACATTTCTCCAAAGAAGATATACAGATTGCCAACAAACACATCAAAGGATGCTCAACATCACTAATCATTAGAGAAATGCAAATTAAAACTACAATGAGGTATCACCTCACACCAGTCAGAATGTCCATCATCAAAAAATCTACAAACAATAAATGCTGGAGAGGGTGTGGAGAAAAGGGAATCCTCTTGCACTGTTGGTGGGAATGTAAATTGATACAGCCACTATGGAGAAGAGTATGGAGGGTCCTTAAAAAACAAAATAGAACTACCATACGACCCAGCAATCCCACTACTGGGCATATGCCCTGAGTAAGCCATAATTCAAAAAGAGTCATGTGGTCTTCCCTGGTGGCGCAGTGGTTACGAATCTGCCTGCCAATGCAAGGGACACGGGTTCAAGCCCTGGCCCAGGAAGATGATCCCACATGCCATGGAGCAACTAAGCCCGCTTGCCACAACTACTGAGCCTGAGCTCTAGAGCCTGCAAGCCACAACTACTGAGCCCACGTGCCACAACTACTGAAGCCTGCGTGCCTAGAGCCCATGCTCCGCAACAAGAGAAGCCATGAAAATGAGAAGCCTGCGCACCACAACGAAGAGTAGCCCCTGCTCACCGCAACTAGAGAAAGCCTGCGCGCAGTAGCAAAGACCCAACACAGCCATAAATAAATAAATAAATAAATAAATGAGTCATGTACCACAATGTTCATTGCAGCTCTATTTACAATAGCCAGGACATGGAAGCAACCTAAGTGTCCAGTGACAGATGAATGGATAAAGAAGATGTGGCACATATATATACAATGGAATATTACTCAGCCATAAAAAGAAATGAAATTGAGTTATATGTAGTGAGGTGGATGGACCTAGAGTCTGTCATACAGAGTGAAGTAAGTCAGAAAGAGAAAAACAAATACCGTATGCTAACACATATATATGGAATCTAAGAAAAAAAAAAAAAGGTTCTGAAGAACCTGGGGCAGGACAGGAATAAAGATGCAGACGTACAGAATGGACTTGAGGACATGAGGAGGGGGAAGGGTAAGCTGGGACGAAGTGAGAGAGTGGTACTATCCAATGTAAAATAGATAGCTAGTGGGAAGCAGCCACTAGGCACAGGGAGATCAGCTCAGTGCTTTGTGAACACCTAGAGGGGTAGGATAGGGAGGGTGGGAGGGAGATGCAAGAGGGAGGAGATATGGGGATATATGTATATGTATAGCTGATTCACTTTGTTATAAAGCAGAAATTAACACACCATTGTAAAGCAACTATACTCCAATAAAGATGTTTGAAAAAAAAAAGATGCTATCAGAAAACTACTAGAGCTAATCGATGAATTTGGTAAAGTAGCAGGATACAAAATTAATGCACAGAAATCTCTTGCATTCCTATATATTAATGATGAAAAATCTGAAAGAGAAATTAAGGAAACACTCTCATTTACCATTGCAACAAAAAGAATAAAATACCTAGAAATAAACCTACCTAAGGAGACAAAAGACCTATATGCAGAAAACTATAAGACACTGATGAAAGAAATTAAAGATGATACAAACAGATGGAGAGATACACTATGTTCTTGGATTGGAAGAATCAACAGTGTGAAAATGACTATACTACCCAAAGCAATCTACAGATTTAATGCAATCCCTATCAAACTACCAATGGCATTTTTCACAGAACTAGAAGAAAAAATTTCACAATTTGTATGGAAACACAAAAGACCCCAAATAGCCAAAGCAATCTTGAGAAAGAAGAATGGAGGTGGAGGAATCAGGCTCCCTGACTTCAGACTATACTACAAAGCTACAGTAATCAAGCCAGTATGGTACTGGCACAAAAACAGAAATATAGATCAATGGAACACTATAGAAAGCCCAGAGATAAACCCACGCACATATGGTCACCTTATCTTTGATAAAGGAGGCAAGAATATACAATGGAGAAAAGACAGCCTCTTCAATAAGTGCTGGGAAAACTGGACAGCTACATGTAAAAGAATGAAATTAGAACACTCCCTAACACCATACACAAAAATAAACTCAAAATGGATTAAAGACCTAAATGTAAGGCCAGACACTATAAAACTCTTAGAGGAAAACATAGGAAGAACACTCTCTGACATAAATCACAGCAAGATCCTTTTTGACCCACCTCCTAGAGAAATGGAAATAAAAACAAAAATAAACAAATGGGACCTAATGAAACTTAAAAAGTTTTGCACAGCAAAGAAAACCATAAACAAGATGAAAAGACAACCCTCAGAATGGGAGAGAATATTTGCAAATGAAGCAACTGACAAAGGAGTAATCTCCAAAATATACAAGCAGTTCATGCAGCTCCATATCAAAAAAACAAACAACCCAATCCAAAAATGGGCAGAAGACCTAAATAGACATTTCTCCAAAGAAGATATACAGATTGCCAACAAACATATCAAAGGATGCTCAACATCACTGATTACTAGAGAAATGCAAATCAAAACTACAATGAGGTATCACCTCACACCAGTCAGAATGTCCATCATCAAAAAATCTACAAACAATAAATGCTGGAGAGGGTGTGGAGAAAAGGGAACCCTCTTGCACTGTTGGTGGGAATGTAAATTGATACAGCTACTATGGAGAACAGTATGGAGGTTCCTTAAAATACTAAAAGTAGAACTACCATACGAACCAGCAATTCCACTACTGAGCATATACCCTGAGAAAACCATAATTCAAAAAGAGTCATGTACCACAATGTTCATTACAACTCTATTTACAATAGCCAGGACATGGAAGCAACCTAAGTGTC
This sequence comes from Eschrichtius robustus, assembly GCF_028021215.1. NCBI lineage: Eukaryota > Metazoa > Chordata > Mammalia > Artiodactyla > Eschrichtiidae > Eschrichtius > Eschrichtius robustus. The sequence goes on from NC_090827.1 coordinate 132,801,071, forward strand.
CATCAACAGATGAATGGATAAAGAAGATGTGGCACATATATATACAATGGAATATTACTCAGCCATAAAAAGAAAAGAAAATGAGTTATTTGTAGTGAGGTGGATGGACCTAGAGACTGTCATACAGAGTGAAGTAAGTCAGAAAGAGAAAAACAAATACCGTATGCTAACACATATATATGGACTCTAAAAAAAAAAGGTTCTAAAAATCATTCTAAAAAATGGTTCTAGGGGCAGGACAGGAATAAAGATGCAGACGTAGAGAAGGCACTTGAGGACACAGGGAGGGGGAAGGGTAAGCTGGGACAAAGTGAAAGAGTGGCATGGACATATATACACCACCAAATGTAAAATAGATAGCTAGTGGGAAGCAGCCACATAGCACAGGGAGATCAGCTCAGTGCTTTGTGACCACCTAGAGGGGTGGGATAGGGAGGGTGGGAGGGAGACGCAAGAGGGAGGGGATATGGGGATATATATATATATAGCTAATTTTCTTTGTTATACAGCAGAAACTAACACACCATTGTAAAGCAGTTACACTCCAATAAAGATGTTAAAAAAAAAGAACATAAATTGGTACAAGCTCCATCAAAATCAGTTTGATAATAGTTAAAAAATTAAAATGCACATATACTTTAACCAGACAATTCTATAGGCTTGCAAGTTTCAAATATCATGTATACAAGGTTACTTACTTGTATTGCCTGTAATAGCTAAATATTGGCAATATCCTCTATTTCCATCAATAGAAGGCTGATAAATTAAATACGTAACCATTACAAAGTAAGACTTTGACAGTCAGTGTGCTAAGCACTTTTGCAGAATGTGCTGCTTCCAAGAAAACCATATGAACAGGAGTATACCCATTAACTGACATTACCATTCATTATAAATTCTTTGATCCTCATTCTTGTGATCTTGTAGTCAACAGAAATCTAAAGATTTGGTAGTCAAAGTGATCAACCAGATGGCAAGGACTATACCCTCTTCTGAGTTGGAAAATAGTGTTGAAATGTCACATCCAAGATCAAAGCGCAACAGATATTTTAAAGTAGTACTGATGCAACAGTATAGCTTAAGATTCCATTTGAAAAACAGATTATCTGGAGAAATGTACCAGGTTTTTTTGTACTGTGAGAACATTATTTTCCTAATATACCAAATCTCCCACTGCTTTCTCCAGCTCAAGGTGTATGAAAGTGACCTTCGGAAATTGTGGCAACACCTTGCTTTCAATATCACAAAGGAACTCTTCTTCCTCAATCAACCAACCAAACAAACAAAACAACAGCAAGAAGAAGAAGGAGAAGGAGAGGAGGAACTTGGAGTCTGATTTTTAAGTGCCCTCTAACATACCATTTTCTCTGTTCTGTTCTACCCTCATAGTACATCTGAAGAAATAATTCTACTCACTTTTCTCTCTCACACACACACACATGCACACACACACACATGAACACAGAGACATATATGGAACTACATACAGATAAAGAGATATGTCTAATGAATGCTTACCTGATAACGTGTTGGCTGATTGAGAATGCTGTTAAAACTGTGTGATTCAAAAACTCTTGAGTTAGACTGAGTGAAGAGGTTTAACTAGGAAAAAATACAATTAACCTAGTAAATTAGAATACATTTATTTGGAAATCATAAATATAATCTACTTTATTCTCCCTGATAACATTTCTGGAGTCAACATTTCCGAGGGACATCTTGTGGAAGCTGAGTTTTATGAATGACTTCATATATTTCCAAAGGCAAAAATTAATGTGAGCAACACACTCACATTTATCAAAATGTTGGACAGATGTACTGTAATAGAACTGTTTAACTGAAAAAATATTTTTAAAAGTTGGCTCGTGTTAAACATAATTGTTCCTGGGGTCCTTGTACACTTTATCAAAATGTCTTCATGGCATCTCGAAGGAGAAATTGCACAGAAGCAACTCTATCTGCTCCTGAGCCTGTGGTCCTCTCCTACACTTGAACAGATAACACACTACAAGTTCAGAGGGTATAGGGTATCATTTGGTATTTTGTAATCCTAAAACATGAGCCAAAACAAAACGTCTTCTTAAGTATCTTGGAAGTACCCTGTGCCAGGTTCAACACTTTGGAGAGAACTGGACTAAAGTATTTTGGCTTTCTTTTCTTTTTCTTTTTAAGGTTTAACTTTTGAGTGGGTAGGAACAGAAAGCAAGAGAAGACTGTCGTTACTGTCTACCCTTCACGTATGTGAACAGGGCCTGCATCTTATTTGCAGATAAGCTGCTACCTATACAGTGTGATTCAAAGGCAGGACCCTTTATCCAAAAAAATGCATTCACTCCACCATCTGTCTTCCCACCATCATAACTTAGGAAGGGGTGGGATACTAGAAGGGAAGGAAGTGGCACTTATAGGTAAGGATCCTCCTGGTTTTGCCCTCTTTCGATTGTGGCAGGAGAAAACCTCAGCTAACAAAGTTAATTCTCCTATTTGCCACTAGAGGTCAGTCTCTGACTGTTGACTGAGGTTAGAGGTGAACGTTAGATTGATTTCTTGAGGTTCCTTCCTGTCCTCTAAAAAAGAAAAGCAGAAACATAATTTCTCCAAATGTTTACTAAATTCAGGACACAGAGAGTATCTATAAAGATTAATAAGATTAAAGAGATAAAAACAGCTTCCTGAACAATTTAAGAAATAAAATCTAAACGGCAGGGTTTTTTTCTGGCCGCACCATGCTACATGCGGGATCTTAGTTCCCTGACCAGGGAATCAAACCTGTGCCCGCTGCAATGGGAGCACGGAGTCCTAGCCACTGGACCACCAGGGAAGTCCCAAGATGGCAGTTTTTAACCAGATATGGGGAGACAAGGAAGCCAAGCAGCATGGATCCTGAAAGATCAGTGCTCAACCTTCTTCTGTTTCCAGCAACGTCTCTGAAGAAAGCTATTCTTCCTGCCGCTGTTGCAATACAGGCAGGAGAGGACACCCTAAACAGAGCACATCTGCCGCCCTCACATCCCTGTGAGCAAGCTGTTTTTTTAAAAAAAACAGGGGTCTAGGTAGCCACAGCCAACTTGAATGTGCTCTTCTTAACCTGTTAGTATTTCTCCCCTTCTACATTATGACAGTATCAGGAATGAAGTCAAATGTCAGTGAAACCATTTGCCTACAGAAAGAAAACTTGAGGGTGTGAAGTGCTGGAGCTGTGAGTTCCCATGCTTGAACAGCTTCCCTTTTAAATAATAAAGCCTCAGAGAATAATAATCAATTCCCAGAGAAACAAATTGCCTTCCAAATAAAGTCCATCTCAGCAGCAGCAGGAGTTGCCCAGGATGGCAATTAGAACCCAGCCCATTTAAGACACCAGCTAAGCGGCAGCTAAAGGCACAGCCGGTGGGGAGGAGGTGGGGCAGTAACCAAGCCAGAGCCGCAGCTGCTGGGCAGGAGGCAGCCAGGTGCAGCAGAAAGAGTTAGACCTCTGAGGCCGGAAAACGCCAATTCCACAACTACCCCACACTGGCTAGCTCTTGTGACCTTGCATAGGTGAGTTGTTTTAATGGCTTCAGTGGTCTTATCTATAAAATGGGAATAATAATACCTACCTCACAGCGTTGCATGAGGTTCAAATGTACGGCAAAGCACTTTGTAAACTGTGAATGAGGAAGGGCACTGATATTTGTTGAGGCTGGAATTTTGTGCCTCTCATATCCTCTTCACAATAACCCTGTGAAGTTTTCTCTCTTTCAGGTGAGACAATTATGGCTTAGGGTAATGAAGTGATGTATCCATGTTACTTTCTGCTAAGCCTTAAGCCAGAATTGAAACCCAGGTCTAATACCAAGGCTCTCTTCCTTACATTATGCTGCTTCTCACTGTATACAGTGAGATATTATTTGAAATCATAGCCAATCACTGTCTTGCAACCTAAGAGCCTTAAGAGCCCATATTCAGGTCAAACAAAGAAGGTTTAAAAGGCTACCTTCTTAAAGAGTAAGATGTAGAGTATTACAAATCTTGGAAATGCACATCTCTTTTAAAAAGTGAGAAATTAAATTGCACTAATCCTGTCTTTTTCCCCAGCATCAACTGAGAAAAAATATGCACTTTATGGAGGTAACATTGCTATCTTGTGGGCTCCATTTTCACAACTTTTAGGCAAAATTATATTTTAATTTTGCTCCTGTCTGCTTCACTCCCTATTATTTGAGGTTCTGCCAATATCCTTCTGTATCCTATACCAATTCTACCTCTGCAAATTAAGTTCCTGATACTAAAGTGCTAGCATGGAACTCATCTTTGTTAAAATCAAAGTATGACTCAATTAGTATGACTCAAGAACAAACCATTCTTGATTATTTATAAAAGGGAGTATTTATGGTTAATATTTGGGGGTGCTCTTAAGCCTGTATCAAGTTTATGATATTAAAGGAAAAAAGATTATTTAGCCCAATAAAGGGTTTCTACAAATAAGAATAATATGTTGGTGGTGAACTATATATACAACCAAGAGAAAAATGTGATGTTAGAACTATTTAACTTCAGAATAACAATTAGGAAGCATGGAACACACACAAAAAAACAAAGTGTTTTCTAGCAATAACTTTTCTGTTTACTTTTAACAAGTTAAAGAAGTTTTTTGTTTGTTTGTTTTTAATTTGGTAGTTTACATGAAATTCTGACCTAAAACAAGGCATAGACTAAGTGACTTCTTGATATATTATGAAGATATTAAGTATTAGTCTATGAAAGACTATGGAATGGACAGTTACTTCCAACATCTTCTAAGTTCACACATAAAAATTATTGAACAAACGTCAAAAGACAAGGAGAAAGACAAAACATTTATCTTCAGGTCTCAGTAAGCTTTTGATACCTACCCTGGACTTTGAGTTACCCATTCCCATTTCTATATCCTTCTGTAGCCTTCTCCTTCTGCATTTGGAAAAGTTAATGATCCGCATGATGAAATAAACGAATGACTTTGGACTAGGAACTAGACTGAAGGGTGGAGGTAATGTTTTTCCATCATCAAAATATGATAACCAAAGTTTTGAGCGAGCAAACTTCCATTCTACGTCACTGTCATCCTGTGTCACAAAAATAGAAAAAATATAACAACTGATTTTAAAAACTAAATATTCTAGTAATTGATCTTACAATGAACATACATTATGCTTTTGAAATACAAAAGTGGCATATATACATTTATCTGCATATAATCTCTATTGGGCTATATAATATTCTAAGTAATATCATTTTCATGATATTTAAAAATTTTTTCTCTTCCATATGCCTCTGTCTGTACCCACTGAAATTTAACCAGAATTTCCTGTCCCCTATCCAAAAAACAAAGCACAAGCACAAGAAAAATTCAGGGTCGAGGAAGGATGAAAAGATTAATTCCTCCTTCCCTCCCGACTCCCTCCAATTCTGCATATTCAACAATAGTTCTCCGTTCCCCTCCTCATCTACACCCATCCAAGCCAGGTTGTAGACACAGCATATTATAAAGGGCAAAGAAAAAAGACAGCAGCATTCAGATGAATTGCACTTTGGAGGTTCTGTGTCTGCCATATGTACTCAAATGTCACATAAGGCCCTCAGTGGCCTATTTCTGTCTTAATCTCCTTTTATCCTCAGTGCTGCCCCCTGGTGGTGGGCATAAACATTCTATCTGGTAGGAAGAATGGAGAGAAGAAACGGAGCCGGTCCATGATTCGAAGTTGGCTCAGTCATTTCACACTGCCCAGTCTGCCATTACTACACCCAAGCAGGTGTTCAGAGTACCAGTTTTCATCTCTGGAGGACCTAACTTCTGCTTTGAGAACACTATCTTAATGTGTTTCTAAAACACAGATAGAGACTCGATGGACTTAACAAACAGTAAAGCGCTAAAGAGATACAGCACACTAAACTGGAGTACACAAGAAAATATATATACAGTGATGAAGAAAGGCACCAAATCGAGCCCAATCCCAAACAAAAATAAAGTGATTTCTAGATTCCTAAAAATTCTGACTAGATAAATAACATCATCAAAGTTTACCAGGCATCTAGTAATTCCTCTACTGGGATCTTTCAGATGGTTGGCTGGCCAACGTAGGAGAGAATAATTTCCCTATGGCCAATACTTCTTCTAGACACTAATCCAGCAATATTACCCTGAGAGAAGGCAGAGCGATGGTAAATGCATGAGGACCCCTGCTGTGCTCCTAGAAGATACTAGAAGGTGTATTACCACCTATCCAGATGGAAAACACAGAGAAAGGCCCTACTGTGGTCTAGGCCTCTTTGTTGACAAGAGCAGGCGCTCCAGCACAGGGCACAAAAGCAGACGCAATATGCTGTTAGAACGAAATGGCAAGGACAGACACAGTGGGTAGGAAGCGGATTTACCTCAATCTCTTGGTATGAGCTATTAATCATAGCAATGAGCATGTTGAGTAGAACCACCACCATAGTTACATTGTATATTCCATAAAGAACGTATCCAATATTCTCTATGAATTTGTGATCATATTTGAGCACAACGGAAGTCACTTCAGACAACCCAAATATTGACCAAAACAAAGTCTTGAAACTTTCTTCTACACTGTTGAAAGAATAAGGCACAGAGTCAATAAATAAACAGTTTTCAGTACGAAAAAGTCAAAAGTAAAAACAAGTTAAGGTCTGAATACTGCACAGACGTAAAATGCTATTGTATTAAACTATCATCATAATACCCCGATCATAACAATTTTGTTATAATATTTAATAGAAAAATTTCTCTCAGGTTTTTAGGAACTGGTGATTAAATGGTGCCGATGCCTAGTTTTTCTTTAAGTTATCATCAAGTGAAAAATTTCTGAGCTTGGCAGGGGAAAGCTGAAGTCATTCCCCAATACCCATTCCTTTTTCCTAGAAGGATGGAAGTTTGGGGTTTGATTTTGCAGGTGGTTTAGGAAGTTAAGTCAGGCTTTCTGGAGTAGAACGAGATTAGGATTAAAATTATATACCCACTTCAAAAAAAAGTATGTACAAACTTATTCCTTGCAGCATGGCAGCAGGGAAGAATGAAAACTACCAAAATATCCATCAGTAGAAGAGTGGGTAAATAATTCTGGTACATCTATAAATGGACTGCTATGCAGCCACTGGGAAAAAAATGAGACAGATCTGGCTTCATGTGTTTATATAAAATGATATCCAAGACATATTATTAGAGAAAAAATGAGATGTAGCAAGTGTGAAATAGTCTACTGTTTTAATAACAAAGAGGGGTATACAAATTCTTATATTCTTCTTTATGCAAAAAACATCTCTGAAAGTAACCAAAAGAAACCATTGCCTCTGTACCTAAGGAGAACTAAGAGACTGGGGTCCAAGGCTGAGGAAGGGGACAGGCTCTTCACTGTAGATACTGCTCTACATGTATTTTTCGCCACAAGAATATATTACCTACTTAAAAGTTTTACTTAAGTGGAAGTGAAGAGAAGGCAACAGAATTAAAGATTCCTATTCTTTTCCCTTAATTTATATAGTCTACTTCCTGATTCTTCCATCACAGCAGTTAGCACTTAAGCCCTCACCAGACTAATTACCTACTTGTATCCCTTAAATGAACTATGCCAACTGAATTTGGCTGGTTTTGTCATACAACCGAGTGATAATCACTGATCTGTGAACCATGAGAATAATCCTTAAACAGTTACACATGTAGAATTCCAGTAAAAAGGAGGGTTCAAAAGTAAGCCCTTTTTTTTTCAAAGAAAAATGTATGGAAATAGTACTTTTTTTGGTTTGTTACAACAGATTCTAAACAACAGTTTTATAGATTTGTAGGTTTTAGTACTAGTTTAATTCAATCATTCAACAAATATTGATGGAGCACCTATTATGTTATAGAAATTGTTCTAGACCGTGGGGATAGAGGGTTGAGTAGAAAGGTTCCTGTTCCTGTAGAGTTACTCTCGATTATGAAATATTTGATGATGTGATGTTATAGCATAGATGTTAAAGGAAGAATAAGAAAGACTATTAGCCTCTTTGTTCCTGCCGTGAATTTAACAGCATCACAAAATGCCCCCACTCCCTCCTCTTCCTCCTTTGCAAACCTTCCCGCCTCTAATGCTGGGAATATAGATTCCCGAGAATCCATATGTGTGGGGAGAGGGGGAGAGGGAAAAGGAGAGGACACTGGCAGTTCCTGAGCTCCTACTATGGGCAAGAGGCTTTATATAAATTACCTTCCATATCCTTACAATGACCTGATTCAAACCTTATTGTGCTTTTTTTTTTTTTGGCCTCACCGTGGGGCATGGGGGAATCTTAGTTCCCCAACCAGGGATTGAACTCACACCCCCTGCAGCGGAAGCGCGGAATCTTAACCACTGGACCACCAGGGAAGCCCCTATAACACTTACTTTAAAAACAAGAAACTAATACTGAGAAATGTTAAGATACTTAACCAAAGACCACAGCTAGAAAAGAGCAGATGTTGCATTCACAGCCAGGTCTGCCTGATTTTCCAGCCTATGATCTATCTACTATATTGTGTTGTCAGGTCCTCACACAAAGCAGTGATGAAATGTAGTGTATAAGATGAGTTCTCATAGAGGTCAAAGGGGTACTACTGTGTGCAGGATCTCTCTGTCCTTCCCCCCGGGGTTCAAACAGAATTTTTTTTTTTTCATTACAATAAAGTGAGTTTCAGTTCTCTTTCACCCCTACGATCTGCTCTATATTAACTACTTGGAAAAATTCATTTCAAAACAATTTAGATGCCTGGAAGGGCTTGATATTCTACTTTAGTCCACAGGGAACTTACTGAAGGTCTAGTTTGTTTTCAGCTGTGGCATTACAGGGCACAGAGGGTACAAAGGGAGGCACAGAGGACCTTCTGATCTCCTCACCTGGAAGGACCACAGTACAGACGGAGGGCCCGCCTCCCTGACCACTAAACAGCAATGGGTGACAGAGGATCTGGCAATGTGGACTCCTCCACGCTGAGGGGACTTAAAGGGACAATGACTAAGAAAGCTTATTCAAGGAAGACTTCACGTGGAAGGTAAGCCTCCAGTGCAGACGCCAGTATGATCAAAGGAAGGAAGTGGTACTACTGTACAGTGGACGGTACAAAGTTTAGCTATAATTTCTTCTCCTTCAACTCCCTGTACTGATTAATGATACATTAACATAAAAGCCAATGCTCCGGGACTTCCCTGGTGGCGCAGTGGTTAAGAATTCACCGGCCAATGCAGGGAACACGGGTTCGATCCCTGGCCCAGGAAGATCCCACATGCCACGGAGCAACTAAGCCCGAACGCCACAACTACTGAGCCTGCGCTCTCGCGCTCTTGTGCCACAACTACTGAGCCTGCGTGCTGCAACTACTGAAGCCCGTGCACCTAGAGCCTGTGCTCCACAACAGGAGAAGCCCGCACACCACAACGAGGAGTAGTCCCCACTCGCTGCAACTAGAGAAAGCCCGCATGCAGCAACGAAGCCCCAATGCAGTCCAAAAAAAAAGCCAATGCTTCTTTTTGAAATAATAGTAATGGCTACAAAATGATGAAACTAAATTTAATGTCACACATAATGTAAGAGATATCCAGTATTAAAAATTTGCTACCCAATTCTCTTAAAATAGCTAGTTTTATCTAGGATTTCACTGAGTTTTGATCCATTCTGTGGTCAAACATTCACTAAACTCAAAGCGATGAGCCTTTGGAGCAATGTAATTGCACACAAGCACTGTTTCTGTTTTTTGTTTTCTTAGGTTTTCCCCATCCCTTTCCTTTTTTTCTTTTTGCGGTATAGCTGATGTACGATATTACATAAGTTTCAGGTGTACAACACAGTGACTCACAATTTTTAAAGGTTATATTCCACTTACAGTTGTGACGAAATATTGGCTGTATTCCCTGCGCTGTACAGTATATCCTTGAGCCTATCTTATACCCAATAGTGTGTGTCTCCTAGTCCCCCACCCGATTATTACACCCCCCACTGGTAACTACTAGTTTGTTCTCTACATCTCTGAGTCTGTTTCTTTTTTGTTATATTCACTAGTTTGTTGTATTTTTTTAGATTCCACATATAAGTGATATCACACGGTTTGTCTTTCTCTGTCTGACTTATTTCAGTTAGTGCACTCCAAGTCCATCCACATCTTCTTTATCCATTCCCCTGTTGATGAACACTTAAGTTTGTTTCCATACCCTGGCAATTGTAAATAAAGCTGCTATGAACATTGGGGTGCATGTCTCTTTTTGAATTAGTGTTGTTTTTTTTTTCTTATATATACCCAGGAATGGCATTGCTGGATCACATGATAGTTCTATTTTGAGTTTTTTGAGAAACTTCCATACTGTTTTCCACAGTGGCAGCACCAGTTTACATTCCCACCAACAGTGTATGAGGGCTCCCTTTTCTCCACATACTCGCTAACATTTGTTCTTTGAGGCACTAACTATGTTTAATGGATTTTTTTCCTGCTCTTAAAAACATCTTTATTACAATCATTGAAAAAATTTTTTTTTGCTTCATCTAGACTTGTTAGAATTTCCCTTCATCCTACCTTTTTTTGTAAAATGTTTTACTTACGTGGTAAAAGCAGCATTTACTTTAGCCCCAAGGTAGTAAGAATAAAGTATGAACATGCCAATCATAAAAGCAAGAAACACCATAATAAAGAGGACCATGAACTTAAATATGTCCTTCACAGTCCTTCCAAGAGAGATCTGTAAGGGGCCGAAGCTCTCATTTGCGGGGAGGATGTAGGCGATCCGAGAAAAGCTGAGCACGACAGCGATGGCATAGAGACCTTCAGATATGATCTGAGGGTCCGAAGGGAGCCATTTATCTCTGGCTACAAGAAAAGAGAGAGAGCGATTAAAGACGGAACTTTCTTTTTTTAAAATTTTTTTTCTTTTAATTAATTAATTAATTATTTTATTTTTGGCTGCATTGGGTCTTCGTTTCTGTGCGAGGGCTTTTTCGACTTGCGGCGTGCGGGGGCCACTCTTCATCGTGGTGCGCAGGCCTCTCAGTGTCGCGGCCTCTCTTGTTGCGGAGCACAGGCTCCAGACGCGCAGGCTCAGCAGTTGTGGCTCATGGGCCCAGTTGCTCTGCGGCATGTGGGATCCTCCCAGACCAGGGCTCGAACCCATGTGCCCTGCACTGGCAGGCAGATTCCCAACCACTGCGCCACCAGGGAAGCCCAAAGATGGAACTTTCTATTCATTGCTAACTATGTGGAATACCTTAAAGAGGAACTACCTTGTAGGTAGGTGGTTATTATCTCAATTGAAACTACTCTACATTTAATGAACCATCCAGGCACTACTTTTCATGTTAAACCAGAAACATATGAATTCTACATTCATATGGTTTCTTTTAATGGAGGAAACGCTATTATAAAGATACAAAGCTGACTTCACATTGAGCAGAAACAGAATAAAGTACAAGAGATGAAAAAAGAGGTGAAAATGCTTCATTAGATACAGACTGTGTCCAGGATGACAAAACAGCTGACCTGACTGATTTGTCCCCTCAGTTACCAGATTTATTGACCGGCTATTTTATCATCCTATAGGCTCAGTTGGCACAAATCTTCTTTTCCCTATTTCATGGGAAAACTAGTTCATCTAACAGTTTATGCAAGTAAAATGTCATATTATAAGAAGTGAGAATGTCACTGAATCACAGTGGTGCTGTCAATGTGATGTCTGAGCAACACAGCTGGTTCCTGGAAAGTATAAAATGCTACTGAGGTGCAAAAATCTTGGCAACAGATTCTAAATGAGGACCCCCAACACCCCTTTCAAGGTTACTTTAGTAAGTTCACAGCAGACTATTGGATACTCATTTCCCTAGAAGATCAGCGAAACACTAGGTGGTTAATTCTGTGAGAACTGGGTGACTCCCAGGAGGATGGTGCACTGCAGACATTTCCAACAACAACAAAAATGAACATTTATTGAATGTTTAATATGTACCAGACACTGTGCTTTCAATGACTCTATGGATCTAAGGTTATTATTCTCTTCTCAAAGATGCAGAAACCAAAACTTAGAAAGGTTAAAAACTTGATCAAAATCACAGTATGGAGTGAAGCCTAAATTCACAGATTTCCATTCCTCCACATGATAGTCGTTAGACACACACAAGTAAATTTAAATAAGAACGTACTGAAATAGTCAAGATATGTTACACACAAATACAATCCAAGCTATTTCCTTAATTGTAAGTGGTAATCACTTGCTCATTTGATCTGGTCTCCTTGGTGTATAAAAATCTGTGCTTGCTGACAATAAGAGATGATGTGTTTAAATTTCACAGTGTGTAAAACGTACACCTTCATTTTAGAGCATGCACTCAGCCTTCTTCAATAATGTTAACATACTGCTGGTACGTATCACAATGTACTTATAAAGAGTTATTCCTCACAATCAGAACGCATTTAAACTCTGTGACTGAGTTTCCTTATCTGTAAAATGAGGGTTAGACAATAATTGCTAAAATCTTTTCCAGGTTTAAGATTTTGCAACTATATGAAAATTTGCTAATTGCGGCTTCCCAATTTCGCCTTAAGGGAAGGGAAGCTAACATTACTTAATATCGGTTTGCAGTGGGCAAAGAAGGCATCGGTATCCATGCACCTCTGATGTCATTGGGGTCTCCTGCTCTCATGATCTAGAGAAGCCTGGCTTCTCCATCCCACGTCGTAGGAGCACAACATCCTTCCCAGCATTCCTGCTGGTTCTGCAAAGCTTACATTCTCACTGTCACTTTAGCTCCTATTTCCTGCCTCTGCTGAATTTTTGTTCACTTCCCCATACAGCAGTTTAGCACCTTTTATTATTTTATCTCCTCTAACCCAGGCTCTCAGGGACTCATCTTCCACATCAAACAATTTAGCAAGCTATTTTTCCCCCCACTTAAAGACAATTTCATGTCCTAAAAATATATAAGCATAATCATGATGTTAGGCTTACAGGTAATTTTCTCCCACCTTGCAATACCTCCTTTTTACAGATGTGAAAACATCAGAGGCACAGAGAAGTAAACTAATTTGAACAAAGTCACACAGCTAGGGAGAGTCAGTGCCTTGATATGAATCTAGTTTTATACAGCTCTAAAGCTCAGGTTGTTTCTACCATCTCTACACATTCAGCACGCATCTCATACTAAACATACTCTTTACTGGCACTCCCTTCCAAAATGTGCTTGTAATAACCTTCCTGAGACAAAAGAGAACTCTGCAGCTGATAACTTACCATAAGTGAAATACTGTATCTCTGGTGGAAGTGTAACTTCACTGAGGTCGCTCTCTTGGACATAACTGTCCACATACTGTTGTGCTTTTGTTGCCTGAAGGAAAGCCAGGAATCTGGCTGTGAAAGCAGCAATGAAGATGGAGAGCATCCCGAAGTCTAGGACATTCCACAACTGCAAAATGTATTCCCTGGGTCCTTCCAGCCAGAGCTCCTTACACTCAGACCACATCATTCCTGTCACAAGACGCACAGGTTACAGACAAGAGTTTACTGCTTGGATCGGGAAGCTACTATTTCGTCCACCATCAGTCCCCACCTATAAAATGCCCCAGTGTAAAGCATGCCACTAGGCACCGTAAAGCACTGATGGACGACAGCTTGGGAAGGGAGGTGCTGGGCAGAGTTAAGTGAAAGAAGAAGCTTCGACTGAAGGAATGATTCACTCCATCAAGTTAGATTTTGGTGAAACATAATTCTACATGTGGCACAAGAAATGGTGCTACTCTTATGGGGGCAGGGCAGAAGGGAGGGAAGGAAATAAGCAAGGAAGGCTCTTCACATCAAATGATTTTGGCCCATGAAACACTTGGAGGAGAGGAGAAAATTCATCTTTATAAAATGACAATGGTTGTCAAATCATGGTGATTATTAGAGAAATAAGCCCCTAATTGAGAACCGTACTCTACACTTTTAACAAGAACAGTCTTCCAGTCATCCAGGAACACTTACCTCATTCCCCTACCCTCTCTCCTCATTTCAGCTTCATGCTGAGAAGGTGAGGAATGTCATTGGAAAAAGAAGAAACCCTTAAGCAGGAGGCCCTAGGACATTATGAAGAAACTGAAAGCAGAAAATGTCGTTCTGGGAGAAGAGGACAAAATATGCCAGTTTAACAACTTGTCCTGACCATGTAAGGGGAAAATATTGCAGCACTTTTAAAAGACATGTAGTGGCTCAAAATAAAATTCATAAAATAATTAATTGACCCAGGTTAAGGCCACAGGAGTGAATGAGGAGGAGAACCAACCCATTAATTTGGGAACTGAGAAGATAATAAGAAACATTCTGTGTGAAATAGAATATACAAAAATGACTTTGGATTAGTGATCAATAGATAAACTGGTTCCAATCTTTATTTTTTTCTCGTATTGCTTAAAATGTTTACCTTAACATAGTTATTCAAAAAGAGCTATTGTGAGGTGAAGTAACAAACATTCTGAAAATGGAAACTCTCCTTAAAAAAACCTCTGAAACGGAAGCAATAAATGTTCTTTAATCATCAGTTAATAGCCACTAGGTTATTTCAGAACTATTTCAATTAAATATTTGATCATCACAATTAGTCACATTTTATTTTTTTTAATTAATTTCTTTTTAATGTCTTTATTGGAGTATAATTGCTTTACAATGGTGTGCTAGTTTCTGCTTTATAACAAAGTGAATCAGCTGTACCTATACATATATCCCCATATCCCCTCCCTCTTGCGTCTCCCTCCCTCCCACCCTCCCTATCCCACCCCTCTAGGTGGTCACAAAGCACTGAGCTGATCTCCCTGTGCTATGCGGTTGCTTCCCACTAGCTATCTATTTTACAGTTGGTAGTGTATATATAAAAATGGCATTTTATTCAGTAATTGAAGTTGGATTTCTGAAACATGGTATATTGATAATTAAGCTTATGTTACTCATAAAAATTTTGTTTAGTGTTAAGGGATACCTTGCAGCATTATCAAGCTGCCACATTATTCCAGTATTTGTTATTCTGCTTATCTTCCAGTGGGGCTGTTGTCACCATATAATGTACCACAGCATTTTACATAGAACATGGCAATCATTATATAGATGTTATTTTGGGAGAAATTAGAGTACTTGAAATAAAAGGCTTACCAAGAACCCAGACCATAATTAGCATTTCAGTCCATGTGAACCGGGTGGTCTTCACCCTGAAGATCTGTCTGGGATAGTCAGTAACAGTGATATTGGGCAACGTGGTGATTCCTTCGAATCTGTCTGAGGCATTGAACACAAGCAGGCCCAGGAAGATGATGAAAGAAGCAGCGTGTGCCACAAACTTCATAAAAGGGCTTCGCAGGATTTTCCCCAGCTGTGAGAAGGCAAACAAACAGACAGACAAAAACAAAAAACACCAAAACCTTTTACTTGAGGAAATCTGGCTTCCACTTATGAAAACTACTATACAGGATAAAAAAAAAAAAAACAAAACAGATAAAATGAGAACATTCTCAAAATTCTGCTTTTGTTTCTGAAGAGTTATACGTTGTAAAAATTACTCCTTTTAGGGGATGCTTCCTCTAAGAATAATTTAAGAGGTCTTCAAACTTCATTGTTTCTAAATATCCAATTTGTCTTAGGATAGACTTCATTCACAGATGCATTTCTGGAAATTACAAGGCATATACTGGTTATTCTTATTTTTACATGAAAGATTATGCAGTGGCAGGATTTTAGAGTCTAGGAAAAGAAACTCCAAATTTGTAATATGTAATTCTTTATAATTGAAATGTTATGATGAGTTTGTAGACTCATTCATTTATAATTGAAATGTTATGATGTTTTTGTAGCACATTACAAACCCTTTGAAGATTAAAAGAAACTTACTACTACAGAAGTAAATTTTTGTTCTCACTTCTACATATTCCAAAATCGATTTGTACTTTGTATGATATAAAAAGGCAGAAAATATTTTAATAAACATAAATATTTTATCTGTTACTATCCAATAAGAGCAGAGAGATACACAATAATTAAAACCTCTAAGTAGGTTAACTTAATGAAAAGTCATCCCTGAGTTTGGAAAATCATATAAATAGTACAAAAGCATTTTTAAAGTTCAGTTTATAATGATTTTAAGGTAACTCTTTTAAAATCCCATGTGATATAATGTCCTTAAAAGCCATATGTTCTAGTAGAAATGAAAACAATTCCTTCTGTCCCAAGAGCTTCTGCAGTCTAAGAATTAGGTATATTTGGTAGATTTATCAGATAAGTTCTCTATTCTGCATACTCAGACCCTACTTTCAAACTCAGTCTGTGACCTTGAAAAGTACCAAGGTTCACATTTAAAAGACTGTAACTTCAAACAAATGTTTTTGTATGTCCAGAAACTTAATTTGATGTCAACAAATAACCAAAGAATGTCAAACATTTCTGGGATTGGACATGAATGCACATAGACAAATGTCACATTTTCCATATTAGACACAGAAAAATAAACCACTCATTTACATATCACTGTGCTGTCCCACAGCTGCCGAGAGGGCACACTGCGGTAGTTCATCCATAGCACATAGTGATTTGGGGGGAGTCGCCAAGTCTGTTTCTCCTAAAGGTTGATCTTTGAAAATGTTAAATAACATGAAAAAAAAAAAAAAAGCAGCATGCTTATCCTAAAAATGGGATACATGTGGAGAATTCTTACTATATTGTCCTTTCACCACAGGATAAGTGGTATATGGCAGGTATAAATGTGGGCTCCAGAAACAACTCAATTCCCTCCTTTCCCTTCTCTGCTGGGCAGAGTTCACCACATCATTAGCTGCACTTTTACAAGTGAAGAGAAAAAAGAATAGACTTCAAGATGCCTACTTCAAACTCAATATGTTTTAACTGGGTAAGCTGCCCTAAGAGACAAACACGTATAAATCTGAACATTCCAATTCATTTCCCCCAGGAAGGGAAATTATTTGGGTGGGATATGATTTTTGCTTTAATGCATGTTCTCTCCCTATTTATAGTTTTTAGTCTTTAGTGTTTATGTATTAGCAGAATCGTAAGGTATTTGTCCATGATATGTAACAAAGGAACTTAGTTGAGTCATCAAAATTGATCAAAATGACAACATTTCTGCCTTAAACTGCATGGGCAGCTCAACGACGAAGTGAGATGGATGAATATTCTTACACGTATATGGGCCTGCAGAGCAGGACTCCGCAGGAGGAGACAGATGCGCCAGAGAGATGACAGATTTCCAGGGTCATTTGTGAGTGGCCTTGACTCATTTTGCCTGAAACTGCCTCTGATTTTAACAAAACCAGATTTTAGAATATAAAAATAGGACTAAAGGATCTCAGAACTGTTTATTCTCCCTGGCAGTGTCCTTTATTAACCTAATACAGATTCTGTTAGCATGACTCCTATTCCTTTCCACATCTTGTTTAGAGGATCTCTTAGGCACAATTAAATTGACTGTATACTGGCAAAGTTGAGAGAGGGATAAAGGTAGTGAACAAAATGATTCAAACAAAACTAAATAGATGAACAATGTAAAAAATCCAAAGCCCCCCAAACCCAAATTCAACATTTTTTAGAATCTCCTGAAGGAACAAAGGGCTAGGGGAACCTGACATGTGCTTTCTTGAAGACTTTGGATAATACCACTGTTCAGAACCGAGCTTAATACACCCAGCCTCAGATCTTTTTGACAGGTTCAACCGAGCTGCCTTTTCAGTTCTCAGGTTAACTGTTTCTTGGAACCACTGCAGGAGGGCTCTTCCTCTTCCACAGGCCAGTCTGGAAGACTATTTATTAAGCTGGCAATAGAATCCGTACAATTGCTACTTCACTTAAGCAGCTTTTCCTCCTGCTTACCATGGGGATTTTATCTTAAAAGCCTAAGTATTATATGCCTGCAAATATGATCTATCCCACTAGTACCAAATCCTTTTCATCCCTTATTTGAACTAATCCAGTCATTAAAAAGCAGAATTCGTGTTCTTGAGTCAATTAACATTCAGGGTAAAACTGATAAGAGCCTTAAGTAGGAAGCTTTTTCCTTTTTCATCCTCAAAGGACATAGTACACCAACCACAGAGGAAACAGAGGTGAAAAAGCCGGTACCCTGCTGCAAGGTGCAATCCAGTAGCCGATGGCAAGGAACGGAAGGCCCAAGGCCACGACCAGAACCACCAGACACTTGATAGCTACCGTCTGTTCCCGCAGGCCTGAGAGGTTCTCGTACCAGATTGTCAAGAGCTGCTGCTGGCAATTGGGGTGAGCCACAAACTGTTGGTCGGGACAGAGAGAGAGGGAGAAAGAGAAGTAGGTTACCATGCCACTGTCGACAGTTCGGCTACCGAATGCATGTGCATCCTAAAGATATTAATGCACATTTTGTTTCCAGATATAGGCACTGGAAGGTTTCTGGTAATATTCTTTACCTTCCCTTTGTTTTTCAAAATTGCTCCAGAACTATTACAAGAACTAAAGTGGAAACATGAGGGTAAAACTGACGTTGTCCTTAATCATAGTTCTTTCTCTCTGTACTTGCAGACTCCTCTATGGAATCTGGGTGACGTATGCTTTCCTTTGCGGAAACGTGTCCCATGTTGCTGTCTGCCAGCTTACTTGCATTCAGTTCAAAATGGAAAAGAAAATAGTTATTTGGTTTACTGGCTACTATAGCTAAAAGAGAAATGTGTTACTGTTTCATGAGCAACTCCTAAAATGATACATCTATGAAAAATATATACATGATACGTCCTATGTGTATGTATGCCCTACCATAGCAAATATGCAAAAGATTTGTAAAAACTCAGTGAACCTCCAAGTGTTATGCTTGATCCACATTTGCTCTGCTTCCAGGAATTGGCATCAAATATCACGTCCATCCTATTTTAGTAATCTGTACTCTTTTTTTTGCTTCCTCTATCACAGGTCAAAAAAAACACAAACATTTATCTCTATCAATTCTTTTATAATTACAGCTCTAATCAGGAAAAACATGAGCAAATTATACTTATTTTAGCCCTGCTATTTTATTTTATTATTTTATTTTTGCCATCTGATTTTGCTAAGTCATCTGCCTACATCTATACAGAAGAACTGGGATTTCATTAAGGTCCTGTCTTCATTCAGGTAGCAGAATATATTTGTAGTCAGGCCCATGTGAAAAGGTCCCTACATCAAAAGGTGCCTATCTGCAGCTGGATATGCCTTTCTTTGAACGGCCAGCTGCACTTTGCCCAAGCTTGGGAATTATTCAGGGTCATTCACAAATCAGCTACGAGTGTCAACATATTTTTAAAAAAGAGTGCTTAGCAACACAAAAATCAAGGTATAACTGTCTTCTATAAAATGCAACAAACAACAAAGAACCTGTTAGGAAGTACCCATGAAATGTTTTTGCAAATTCTGAGAGGCAAAGGAAGCAGCCACAGTTCCCACTAACTAACTAATCAAGTTCTAGTTAATGATCTGAATGCTTCTTAGTAACTCTAGGCAATTCCTCAAGTTACCTGGCTATTTATCAATAGCATACCTACAAGGAAATGAACAGGATTCCACTTAGTGGTGTAGAGTTTCCCATCAGCTGTTCTAATTAAAAAAAAAAAAAAAGAAAAGAAAAAACAAAAATAAAACCTCATCTCCCAGGTTGGGCAGTAGAGGCACAATTTTCCTCAAATTCCCACTCTTTCCCCCAGTGTGCACCCGCCCTCTGGGAAGTCCACTGACTTTGCTATGACAGCTGCCACCACTGTGCAGAAGGAAAACTTGACAATCCATTGACAGAGGTGGTGAGGATGAGTTTACAAATATCAGGTTTGAAATACTTAACTGAATTTTTTTCCAATAATACAAAGGAAATGAACAGCAGGATTTGGGAGATTGAAAGTACTAAAAGGAAGATGCTATTTTTTTCTTGCTTGATGAGTTCAATGTGAAAAAGCATATTTTATCTTGTAAGTTCCTCTTAATTTAGTTATAAAAATCCCAGGTCCTGAGGCTCACGGGTCATTGCTAGTGGCTAAGTATATATTAGATCTTCTTTCCAAATTCAAGATTCTGTCACTCTTCCAAAGTTCTGATTTTTGAAAACAGTATTTCAAGATCAATGCAGTCATTACTTGAACTCATGATGAAATAAAATCAAGGTTGAAGGCTTCCTGGGGTCTATGTAACAATTTCCTAGGAGTCTTACTGAGAATTTCTCCAAACTTCCACTTCTGCCCCTGTACTATATTGGATCATTACCTTCCTGCTTCACCCCTCCTTTTGTGTTAAGAATCTTCATCCCCTCTACGGTTCTTCTTCTTTTTTATTTTTTTAAGATTTAATTTTATTTATTTTTGGCTGCACTGGATCTTCATTGCTGCATGTGGGCTTTCTCTAGTTGCAGGTAGCAGGGGCTACTCTGTTGCGATGCTCGGTCTCTAGGCACGCAGGCTTCAGTAGTTGCAGCACGCAGGCTCAGTAGTTGTGGCTCACGGGCTCTAGAGCACAGGCTCAGTAGTTGTGGCACACAGGCTTAGTTGCTCTGCGGCATGTGGGATCTTCCCGGACCAGGGATCCAACCTATGTCCCCCACATTGGCAGGCGGATTCTTATCCACTGCACCACCAGGGCAGTCCCCCTTCTACGGTTCTTAAATGTCTGTCTCATTCATTCATTCATTCTTCAAAATGTCATAAGCCCCTCCTACACGCCAGGCAGGTGTTAGGTATTTGGTACAAGAAGACCAAAATGGGAACATCAGTATTGCAGTAAGTGATAAGTGGTCCCTGTTGTAGAGCACACAGTAAGCTCTACATAAATGTGAAGAAGTTATTATAATGGAGACTTGGATTCCATATGCTTGCCAAGATAAATAATCAGCATTTAAAATAGTCTTAATCTGAATGTTGGTCCAAATGTCTTGGTGTTTGGAGGATCTGCATTTGTGGGAAGTTGGAGAGATGTAACTAAAAGGCAGTCCTGTGACTCCAGCTAAGCTCAGCTTAGGAATGGGAATGGTGCATTCAGAGAAATCTACAGGTAGAGCATACAATGTCATCAGATCAGATTACCACTTGGGAAGTCAACATGCACTTGTTTATAGGCCAAGGGTTTCTGTAAAACAGAAAATCCACATGAAGTTAAGAGACACTTGGACACGTGTCCCTGTGAAATTGATGGACAAATTTCCCTTCTGTGGCTGTCCAGCCTTTCTTTCTTAGGTTTTAAACTCTTGAGTACAGAAATATTAATGTTGTAGTATGGCTCCCTCTTCTTGTTCTTCCTCCTTGAGCTAATCTTTAAATTTGAATCTTTAAATGCTTTATGGCATTAATTATACTGTATAAAGTTTACAAAGCCCTCAAAGACTTGGTGGAAATCAATCTTTTCCATATGGCATTATGCAATGATCAATCTTTGACCTGGTGTGACTTGTACAATACAGTGCAGACACTTAATATATGTTAAATACTAGCCAAAATCATGGTGTTTGCACTTCACTTGTTATACTTTAAAATTCAACCTAACAGGTATATTTCCTATACTATTAATTCTACCCTCTTCTTAACTGAGATCATAATACAGCACCATATGGGATTTAATCCACGGAAAGCAAACACAAATAGATATTTTCCTCCAATGATTTAAAATCCTAATACAAGTACACAAGGAACATTTTAAAAAAGAAAATAAAACCAGTATAATAGTAGCAAGTGAGGGCAAAAGAGCTAATCCTTCTAGCAGATGAGTTTTGCTCTTTTCAATGACTTCAAAATAGGGCAGTAACCTTTATCTCTTAAAACTGTATTACCTCCTAAAAAATGTCCTTATGCTGCCACACCAGTCACAGCTAGCTGGATAAAATTTGTATGCTGTTTCTTAACTTCAGTGGACCAACAAATTGAAACCATTACAGAAATAATACCCTTATTTGAGGTTTTCTGATATAAAGGGAAAATGCTTGACACACAAGAAAGTCTCAATCTTTCAATGGAACAAAACTACTGGAGCATAGAGAACAAATTTTATTCCCTGCCAAATGACTGACAGATTGTAAACTGAACCACCAATCAGGGCAGTTGATAAATTTCAACCTAAAAAAAATTACACTGTCTTTTTATCAAATTAGCTTTTCCAAGAGCTATCTTCATGGGAATAGTGTTGTACAAAAACATGGTAGGAACACTCTGTCTTTGTTTTTAATGACATTGCTGGAGCCATAGTTTACAATATTTAAAAGAAAATATTCTTGTGAATAAAAATTAGATCATTCATCTTCTTTATAAAGTTCTTTGAATTGTGAAATATAAACTGAAAACTCCACTGTGCTGCACAGCAGAGACTGGCACAGCATTATAAATCAACTCTACTTCAATAAAAAAAAATTTTTTTAAAGCCCCTGAAAACTTACATTGTACACGTTTTCTGGATTTCAAACCCACTGAGTGCAAAATGCTGTTACCAAGAGCTAACCCACTGTTGCCTCTCAGGTGCCTGAGCACAAACATGGCAGAAGCCCTGCAGTGCAGGACCCCTTCCCGTGCCGGCTGCCACATGCACGCCAAAGTCTCTGCAGTGGATTTACCACTCTTTCATTGTACTGCTCACTTTCTGGGCTTTCTTTTCACACTTTCTGCATATACAGTGGATAATTTTATGCGTCTATATTGCTGCATGTCTCGTTTCTAGATGATCTTGCTACGGTTAAACCTAATCTCTCTCTGGAGGAAATAGAGCAAGGAGGAAGAACTCAGGAAAGGATTTCCTCTTTCTCAAGAGCTTGGTTTTCCAGATTCGATGATCTATCCAGTGCTAGTATCTTTTATCTTTGTCAAGGGCTTTCTTACAATAGACAAAAGCTCACTTGAGATAAGTAGGACTCCCGTTATTTCTATGGGGGGAGTGGATTGATATTCATCCTCAAGTCAGAGAAGATAGAGGTACATTCATAAATAGAGCTCAGGACTTTTTGGAGGGCAAATAGTCCATTATTCTAATTGGAAAATAATGAATGGTTTGCCTAAAATTTAATTTTCTTGTACTTATTTTCAAAAAACCAAATTTCACCCTCCACTCTATTCCATTCTCTTTTGTAGAATAATGTGGGTAACTCTACAAACGGTAACAACATTTACTATCTTTCCAGTTTTATTATTTACCTTAAAGACCCCTCAGAAGTGAATCTGGGATGAATAAGCTTCAACATCCACTCCCTGATAGAAGATACATTATTGTTTGTTCCCCACTAGTAGCGTATGATTGCTCATTTCACCAACAGCACTGAGAACTGTAATTTTTAATTCTTTAATAATTTGAGCGAGAGGAGATGGTATCTGTATGTTAGCATGCATTTCTTTTATTACTAGAGGGTTTGAAATTTTAAAATATGTTTGTTAGCCATTTGAATTTTCTTTTCTGTGAATTACCTATCCAAGCCTTTTGCTTATTTTTCTACAGGGCTCTGGAAATTTTCCCTATAAATTTGTTTGCATACTTTGGATATTAAGAATACCAATCCTCTGTAAGTTATAGTATAGAAAAAATTTTTCCCAGTTTGCCCTTCACCTTTTTTGTTTATGATCTTTTTGATGTACAGAGGTTTTAAGTTGCATGTTGTCAAACAATTTATATTTTTGTTTTTTATCTCTTCTACTGCTTTTATATTAAAAAATCCTTTCCCACATAAACATTAAATTCATGTTCAGACTTCTCCTATTCAGATCTTTTATATTTTCATTTTCTTCATTAACTGTCATTGAGTCTCTAAGGCCTAAGGTGAACTCATGGTTATTCCTAGGGAAGACCTGAGCCCAGAAAGAACCCAACAGACCCAGAATCAGAGTTGAGAGTAGATCTTGGGCAGATGGCAGAAGAGACATCCTGAGTCTCTTATGGGACCTAAACAAATGAACATTAATCAAACTGGTTTCCTTGGTGGAATTATGGGTTGATTTGAACATATACAAGTTTATTATATTATCAGGGGGGGAAAATTCCATAACATATACAGTATTTTGAAATCCCAATGCCATGCATGTAGCTATGGGTTACTTCAGTGCCACAGTGGGTAGGGTTCATGAATCATTATAACCCAAGAGGTTATTTTACCTGGGGACTAGAAATGAGATGATGGAAAAAGGAAGCAGCAGAAGTGGGTGGGGGTATTTTTGCTCCTTGCTAGATGGAGATGGGTGAGTGTTGAGTGAAGAATGAAGGAAGCCTTGGAGAGAAAGAAAGAGGAACTGGGGCTTTTGGGGGGGCATTCCAGAATAAAGTTCTTATATACATTTATTGGGTGAAGATTCCAAATCAAAGATTTTAACTAATATTCCTTTTATAGCATAAACCAGACAAAACCAGAAATACCTGCAAAGTCCTAAATCTCCTTTCAGTTCCGAATACATTTTTGTTGTTGCTGTTTCCTGGTAGTTGACTGATAGCAAATTTATTATTAATTGACACCTCATACATTGTAAACTACACATCCATTTATTTAAAATCAACATGCAAGAAGACATTCACTCTGCAAGACAGTTTGGTTAACAGAAGCACATCTGTAGATGAGCTATCTCTGCTAATATGACACTTTCAACGCAATGATAAAGAACCAGTGACAACCGAAATCAATTCTCTCCGCTCAGGTGCTAAAGAGGAGAGATGCCTGTTGTGTAAGATCTGTGAATAAATGTCCAGACAGTTTTCTAAAAACAGTTTAATATCAATCTTATGCAAAACTATCTTTTTCTTCCAATACAGCAAAACTTCAACTAGCAAGAATGCTCTGAGAGGAGGGCAGTTAAGCCAATTCATTTACCTTGTAACTGACAATTCCTTGAAAAGTTATTTTACTTCAAGATTTACTGAGAATCTTCACATTTCACTATCTTATTAAGTAGAGGGGAGATCTGTCATTAATGGCTGGCTATAATCTTGTGAACACTACAATGTGGAAGTTCTCTACGTTGTGGTAGAACTGTGTATGTGTGTGTGTACACACATAGAAACACAGAGAGAGAGAGAGGGAGAGAGGGAGAGAGACAGAGAGAGAGAGAGAGAGAGAGAGACTCCCCCGTCCTCATTTGCCACTAGGGTACAAACTTTGGCCTAGGTTCCACTGGTCAGAGGCACATGGGCAGACCTCTGACTTGGAAGGGGCCTTTTATAACAGGCAGCACTCAGGGCATCCTTTCTGCTAGTGGGGAGCTGGCCATCTGCAGCAGAGGCAGAATTGTTCTGTTTGGGCCACAGAAACTCCCTTACCAGGTCAGTTCTGGGCCTGGTTCTGGGCAAGCTTTCTGCAAGCACAGCTTAGATAAGCTTGTTCCTCCACCTCTCCTAATGATTCTGTGAGCCTCCTGATAACCTTAACTAAATTTTTTTCTGTTTAAATTGGCTATGGTCTACCACTAAGAACGAGAACCAGCACAATACACATGAAATGTCTTTGATGACTAAGAACTGAACTTGTTTAAGAGCCATCATTCTGAGAATGAATTTTCAAATGCAGAAATGTGATTAGCTAATACTTATTGAGCAATCACCATGTACTATGCCTGTGCTAATTACTTTACTTGCATTAGCTCATGTAATCCTTAAAACAACTGCAACAGTAGTTGTCCTCACTACCAACAAGCAGAACGAAGTTTAGACTGATCAAGTGACTTGCCCTGTCACACAGAGAAGACAAGTCAGGACTTGAACTCTTGCAAGTTGGCTCCAGGGCCTGCCCTCTTGTGCACCATGTCACACTGCAGGAAGGACAGAAGATTCCATAGATTGACCAGTTCACGAAACCAGATCTATTCCCGACAACAGCTTACTTCTTCGTGATTTAAAGCACAAAAATTTAAGTTATATAAAATATATATACGCGATTAGATTCTGGATAACTGAGATTTTTATTATAAGTGAAACGTCCTAACTACAATTTACATGAATTATTTCAAAGGCCCATACAAGTAGCAAACACATAATACATAACTGTTCTATCTGCAGTAACCAGAGTAAAAAAGTAATCATAATTTTTTTTTTTTTGGCAACTGCATAAAATTCCATAGCTGTGTGATCTTAGACACGTCATTTAAGCTTGGTGAACCTCGGTTTCCTTATAGAATAGAAATCTCATCATCGAACACCTATTTTATATGTGAAATGGATAATAACAAAGGCTTATTGCAAGATTAACATGCGAATGTAAGTAACAGTGCCTTACAAAAATGTTTACAAGTAACAGATTTTATTATCATTAACCGCATTTTAATGAGCAGTTTACAAAGTTCTTTTGCATATCTTAATCCACTGAAATCCCACCAAGACCCTGAGACAGATAAGAGGTATTATTCTCCTTTTATATGAGGAAAATGAAATTTAAAGAAGTTTTACGACTTATCCAAGGTCCAAAAATGGATAAAAGGTGGAAAGGATCGGAGCTAGATACTTGACTCACAACTTTACCATGATACTTCATTTAATCTCTTTCATGAAGTAAAATAAATCTTCTTATCAATAACGTCTATTACTGCTATTATTTTAAAATCTTTCCTGGGATTATGGCATAGTTGATATTACATGTTTATTCTAATATGGAGCTGGACGAAAGTAGGCCACTCACCTTTTTGACTTCATACTTAATGGCAAGTTTGACACGACTCAGTGAAGCTTTATGCCTGTGCATCTCCAGAGGCTCTGCCGATTCCAGATCTCCATTCAGAATGGCTTCTACCTCTTCCGAGTCTCGGCAAAGATCCAGCACACCCACTACGAAGTCTTTGCATTGCATGGAGAGCTTGCGATAGTCATTCTAAGACCAAGAGGTTTAGAGTTTAATGCAGAGAATGTGCTTTAATTCAATGGAAAGTGTTTAGGGGTTTTGTGAATTAGAAAAAGTCTCCCTACCTCTGGGTAGGAAGTTGCAGCCCCCAGGTGGATGCTAGTTTTGTTCAGTTCGATACCGGCTGGATTTGCTCCCACCTACCCCCTTAGCCAGCACCTTCTACAACCTGTACAACCATGTGAGACAGTTCTGAAAATGGTGTGCATGTCAGTGACTGATTTATATTAAGAGATGTTGGCTAAATGCTAATGCTGAAAGACCAAAGAATCGAAAGAATCTTTCTTGTACAGATGAACAATAGTTTTCTTAAAACTCAAACAAAACCATTTCTACAGTGAAAGTTCTTTAAATTAAGTGGCAATTTGGCATAGAAGATTGACTATGTATGAAAATGGCCTGTCTGGTTTACTATCCATTGCCTCATTGGAGACAGTGCTTCTCAAACTGTAGTCCTCGGACCAGCAGCCTCAGTAGCACCTGGACATGTGTTAGGAGTGTAAATGCTCAGATCCCACCCCAGGTGTCCTGATTAGAAACTGACAATGAGGGCCCGCATCTGTGTTAACACACTCTCCAGGTGTTTCTGATACACATTTGTGTTTGAGAATGATGGTTCATAGTGAAGGCAAAGAGAAGGATAGGTACCAACGTGGAGGGTATTTTTTCTTGTTTGTCTGAAGGGCACATTATAATGTCCTGCAGAGCTTCTAGAGAGAGAGAAATGTCTGATTATATGTAATTGAATTCTCAAGGGTTGCAGAATATCAATACCTGAGAGAAAAATTTTCAGGCTACTGGAACTAACACCTTGCTAAAAATAATCCGTGACTCCTTAATTTCATTAGCATATTTATATAGTGCCATGGACTGGTATGAGGAAGTCAGCTGTCAGCATTCCCTGTTACCTACTGAATGGAGCTCTACTTCTAGCTCATTGATTCCAGTCTAGGTGTCAATGACCATCTCTTGGGAAAGGGCCTTACTTTTGCAACCCCCAGCTCCACTTCTACGGCTTTCACTAAAATTTTAGCCCATTAAGAAAATTAATCAGATGATAATCTAATTTGGTGCACTTGAGGAAAATAGAATCCCTCATTCCAACATGTCCTGAGATACTGTATATGTCTAATAACTGAGTAACATTTAGCACAGCAGAATTTCTGGGCTTCCAAAAATCATACTTTAAAAATGACATGAAGAATTTCAATTTTTTTCCCCTTAAATGATTAATTAACTTGATTTGATGGGCAAAAATCATGTCACCAACTAAAATAAACAAGAAGAGGAGAGACGGTTTAAAGGCTACACAGACTAGAATAGTTTCCATTTCAGATATCAGAAATCCAGATAAAGAACAGTTGCAGTTAATCCTTTTCCCCTCATAAGGGAACAGATAAAATGAATAAAAACTTCAATCTTTGGTTTCCATTCAAGTTGGTACCATGCAACTGATAAAATTAATAAAATGTTCAGTCTCTGGTTTCTATGCAGAGTGTCAGTTAAATATCCATCTGCCTTCCATTCCTGAAAGACTAATGAAATATTTTATTATAGCATCCAGAAGAAGTGTTATCCATGTCTGTTTCCATATAAAGCTCCCCTTTTAATACAATTTTTTAGATGAAATTTCCTCATGTTACTCGTCAGTTCAGACTGTTCTGTAAGATTTGGTACAACACAGGATGGCCAATTCTCCATTGATCAGAAATAAAAGAGACTATTTTCTATTCTTGAAGAAAACATAGGAACCAATTTTGCAGTAATACCTGAATAATAACTCATTATTTTTAAAAATTATAATCTGTAAAATTATCCGATCTTAAGGAAAGCTTTGTGGCTTTTTCATATCCACTAAAAGATCAGTCAAAAAGCAAAAAACAGGTAACCAAGTTGCAAGGACAACACTGTTTTCATAACAATTTAAACATTTCCTGCTGGAAGAAGTCTGCTATCCAAGTACAGAAAATAATCAGAGCTGGAGGTAATAGCGATTTCTTCTACTGCGGTTGTGGGATACCATTTGCCAATATATGCAGAGCTCTCAGGGAAAGATGGAGAGCACCACTAAAGATGGCCTTTCCTCAGTTGCAAAAGGAACTATCTAAAGTCTGAATTGCAACATGAGCCGACTCTGTCAGTTCTACCATGAGGTCCTGTCTCATGTTGCTTCACAACTCAGACCGTTTATCTGGTCTGAATTTTCTAATGACACTGTCTTAATTTCGTTTTGCTTGATCATCTTCACCGCTTTTCCATTACCATGGCCCTCCACAAAGTTACCAGATGGATCTGCAGCCCACTTTACAGAGCAGGAACTCAAAACCTGGAAGACGTGCTCAAGCCAGAGGAAGAACAACGAAGCTCGGGCCTCATCACAACCTGTCTACAGGCTTCAGCGGGTTTTTAATGTGTATGGTTTAATCATCATTCTAATCCCTTTTTATCCTTAACAGGAAAACTGAAATTCAGCTCTAAGCAGGCGTGGTCCTGTCAGATCCTTTCCCTAATAATAAAAGAGGCAGGATAGTGCAGTGATTAAAAGGATAAATCTGAAACCAGACTTCCTAGGTTCAAACACTGCTTCTACCACTTACTGCTTCTACCACTGTGTGATCTTATAGAAGTTACTTAGCCTCTCTGATGAGAATAAGCCTATCTAATATTGCTACTATGAGGATTAAATGCTTTGAGTGTGCTTGGTACACATCAAATACTATAGAATTGCTTCAGTGTTACCAGGTACAGCATGTTACATAGAATAGCTAGGACTGGGACCCAAGGCACCCAAATCTAGGCTTAGCAGATGGGACCTTGGCTACAGTCTTTGTTTTCTCATTTGTAAAATGAGAGGTGTGTATAGTCAGATGATTCCTAGGTATTTTCCTGCTATGAAATGCTATCTTGCTTTTGGATTACATTCATTTTCCTCTTCCTTACAGTCCTACTGTGATTTAGGTTGAAATTGTTTTTCTGCTTTAAAGAGGGGAAATTTGAGGCACGGAGAAAACAAATGGTTTTTTTTTTTTTGCAAAAAAAAAGTGCATCATTGATTCAGAATTAGGAAATTAGTAAATTTCAGTTTAATAAATGACCAGCTTCCTTGCCACTGACATTTGAAGGATTAGACATGGAATCCATCCTGTCCAATATTCTGTTTCTCAAAATAGCTTCAGATAGCATTTGCACATCGAAAATACTTCTTTAATAACCTGTCACCAAGCTGTCCTCCATTAATCTATCTATATCTATATCCTAGAATGTTCAACCCTTGGGGTAATGACCTTCACATGTTTTCGGCACCATGCCTCCTGCACTCTTCAAGGAACTGTGAAAACTGCACAGTGGCTGAGAACCTTCCGTGAAGCACCTAAGTGATGGCAGTTTGAGGGATGAGAAACTGGATCTTACAGGCCATTGATAAGATAAAATAGTCATACGTGTCTGAAACGGAAAAAAATTCACGTCTTTTTCACTAGGGAACACGTTGTCTTTTTTTTTTTTTTTCATTTCAAGGCCAGTACTTTGAGCTCAAAGCCTCTATGGAAAGAATATAGTGAACACCATGGAATAGGGCAAATTAAGTGACTCTGCCACAGAAATAAGCTTTACTTCCTGCCCTTTCAGAGCTCTGAGTCTCTGGGTCAGTGCTGTGAAAGCACTATTTTCTCTGTCTGTCTAAAGCCCTGACAGGTGGACATGAGTGTGGGATGAGAAGGCAAAGAGGTGAAAGGAAGGCAGATAAGAAAAGAATAACAAGGACAAGTGAGAATGGGAAAGAAAAGGAACATTTAGTCAGGGGAGAGAGACCTGTAGTCCTTAGAGACTGTAACTTCCAAAGAAGTGTCTGTATTTTGGCTCAGAGATGGTTATGCTACACGACTGCTTTCCATATAATTCAGAAAAAGGAACTGTGAGATTTAGATGATTTTTGCATACCCTTAGATATTTGGCAGCTTTATGGATGCCTTCTTAAACTCAGTTGTGTTTTCTCCTCTTTTTGCCTCTTCACTTATAATAGTTTCCCACCTTTGAAAGGTTATCAGAGGTGACTCTTTATGTCAGGGTAAAGGAGATTCCAAGTATTATCAATATGGGTTTAGCTGGCTTCAAGGGGAAAACTATGAATAACAAATTTTCTTAACATTGCTTCACTGAGACTACTTCTCTGGACAGAATTGCATACATCACCATCTTTCGGAAATTATTAAAACATAATCTAACCACAAAGCTACAGTAATCAAGACAGTATGGTACTGGCACAGAAACAGAAATAGAGATCAATGGTACAGGATAGAAAGCCCAGAGATAAACCCACACACATATGGGCACGTAATTTACAACAAAGGAGGCAAGAACATACATGGAGAAAAGACAGCCTCTTCAATAAGTGGTGCTGGGAAAACTGGACAGCTACATGTAAAAGAATGAAATTAGAACACTACCTAACACCATACACAAAAATAAACTCCAAATGGATTAAAGACTTAAATGTAAGACCAGACACTATAAAACTTTTAGCGGAAAACATAGGAAAAACACTCTTTGACATAAACCACAGCAAGATCTTTTTTGATCCACCTCCTAGAGTAACAGAAATAAAAATGAAAATAAACAAATGGGACCTAATGAAACTTAAAAGCTTTTGCACAGCAAAGGAAACCATAAACAAGACAAAAGGACAACCCCTCAGAATGGGAGAAAATATTTGCAAATGAAACAACAGACAAAGGATTAATCTCCAAAATACACAAACAGCTCATGGAGCTCAATATCAAAAAAAACCCAAACAATCCAGTTAAAAAACGGGCAGAAGACCTACATAGACATTTCACCAAGGAAGACGTACAGATGTCCAAGAGACACGTGAAAAGATGCTCAACATCACTAATTATTAGAGAAATGCAAATCAAAACTACAATGTAGTATCAACTCACACCGGTCAGAATGGCCATTATCAAAAAATCTAGAAACAATAAATGCTGGAAAGGGTGTGGAGAAAAGGGACCCCTCCTACACTGTTGGTGGGAATGTAAATTGATACAACCACTATGGAAAACAGTAGGGAGGTTCCTTAAAAAACTAAAAATAGAACTACCATATGACCCAGCAATCCCACTACTGGGCATATACCCTGAGAAAACCGTAATTCAAAAAGAGACATGCACCACAATGTTCACTGCAGCACTATTTACAATAGCCAGGACATGGAACCAACCTAAATGTCCATCGACAGATGCATGGATAAAGAAGATGTGGCACATATATACAATGGAATATTACTCAGCCATAAAAAGAAATGAAATTGAGTTATTTGTAGTGAGGTGGATGGACCTAGAGTCTGTCATACAGAGTGAAGGAAGTCAGAAAGAGAAAAACAAATACCGTACGCTAATGCATATGTATGGAATCTAAAAAAAAAAAAAAAAAAAGGTACTGATGAATCTAGTTGCAGGGCAGGAATAAAGAGGTAGACAAAGAGAATGGGCTTGAGGACGTGGGGTGGGAGAGCGAAGTTGGGGCGAAGTGAGAGTAGCCTCAACATATATACACTACTGAATGTAAAATAGTTGGCTGGTGGGAAGCAGCAGCATAGCATAGGGAGATCGGCTTGGTGCTCTGCAATGACCTAGAGGGGTGGGATAGGGAGGATGGGAGGGAGGCTCAAGAGGGAGGGGACATGGCGACATGTGTATGCATATGGCTGATTCGCTTTGTTGTGCAACAGAAACTAACAAAGTATTGTGAAGCAATTATACTCCAATAAATATATATTAAAAAACAAAAAACATAATCTAGAACATTCCCTTTTGTAGAACCTCTTCTACAGACTTTCAGTATATATCAAGCAAAACGCTTAAAAACAAGGTTTGAGTGACACTTGGAATAGTGAATTAACAAATTTAGAATTATACTTTTTATTACTAAGTTGAAATAAAGTGACATTTAGACTTTGAACACTTTTCTATTCTCTTCAAACAGAATTTGAAGTTTTAAATTTGCTCTACCTGAGTTCTGTCAAAAAAATGATAATTCATTTTAGGTACAAGGAAATAAATCTTTTCAAATACCACATAATGAATCTTTTCAATGGGAGTAGATATAGGTGATATTTATTTTCTTCTTTTTATTTTCCCACATTTTCCAATTTTTTTACAATAAATATGTGTAGCTTTTATATTAGAAAAGAATGCAATGGAATAACAAATAAAATTATTTGTTATCTAAGGCCAGATCTCCAGAAGGACAAGATGAGTGTTGATGGATGTCGAGGGAATTTGGTGCATACAGAAGGGAAAAACCCCCCACAAAACTTTCCTACCATTTTCTTTCAACTACTTCCCTTGAATTATATTGCTAGTTGCATTTGTGTAACACTTAAGTGTGAAAGACTGCAAATATCTGAAAAGCAGAATCATCACTTTTTCTGTGATCTGATACCACAACACTAAATTAAAAAGATTAACTCAACATACAGAAAATAATTCAAGGAATTTATGCCTAGAATCATTCTCTTAGGTGGATAACGGGAGGCAAGAACCTGCTGAAAAACAGTCTGACTTTCACCTGATCTACGAAATCTCCTTTTGCCCCAGATTTAATAGGTAGAACCATCCAAAATGCACAGCAGGCTGTAACAATTAAATTTAAAAAATGTTCCACTATTAATGTATAGTTTTTTATAAAAATAAATAATTCTGCTTGACTGGAGTTGATGTCCAGAAAAAAAGTTCACTCATAAAAAAACAAAAAAATTTATTAAAGCAAATCAATCTGCTGTCCTTATATTTCTGGGTTGACCTCATGTCTATGGCTCACCATTTTGAATATTGTGGATTTCACTTGTGGATTTCAGGTACAGCCATTTTTGTCACAAATAAAATGCCTTTAGTCATTCACTTAAAATTTTATATTAGCCTTTTGACTTTCAGTCTAAAGAGATATACAAAGGGCTTCCCTGGTGGCGCAGTGGTTAAGAATCCGCCTGCCAATGCAAGAGACACGGGTTTGAGCCCTGGTCCGGGAAGCTCCCACATGCTGCGGAGCAACCAAGCCCGTGTGCCACAACTACTGACCTGCGCTCTAGAGCCTGCGAGCCACAACTACTGGAGCCCGTGCGCCTAGAGCCCGTGCTCCGCAACAAGAGAAGCCACCACAATGAGAAGCCACCACAATGAGAAGCCCGCGCACCACAACGAAGAGTAGCCCCCGCTCGCCGCAACTAGAGAAAAGCCCACGCATGGCAACAAAGACCCAATGCAGCCAAAAATAAAATAAATTTTCAAAAAAGATATACAAATGTTTGGCCCAATAAACAGTGCATGCAAAACTAATACTATTTCTGTATTGGGTGCCACCATACAATCAACTACAAAAGAGGAAAAATTTGGAAGGGAGACGATCGCACCACATCCCTCCTTCAACAAAAGAGAAGTCTCGTGTACGACTTAACGCGTATCCAGAACACAGAGCAGCACCGTAATTACAGCTCTCTGATCTAGCATATACCCATCCTCAGAGCGAATTTATCACAGCTCCGTGGTGAGAAAGGAAAATCAGCAGGTCGTTTGTGAACGACGCTCCCAGTCCCTCGCGGTTTTAAATCCACTGGGCGAAACTGATTCGGGAGCAAACTACGGAAGGCGCCTGGCGGCCGCCCGGAAGGGGAAGAGCCCGCAGGGCAGCCGGGGTGGAGCGCACAGCTTACCTTGAACTCCTTCTCTATGTTGGCCAGCTTGGCCAGCTCGTTGCTGAGCTCCAGGGCGGTGAGCACGGGGTCCTCGCTGGACAAGGACAGATACGCTGGGCTGGCCAGCCCCTTGTAGGCATTGATCCTCGAGCGCGAGTGGCTGAAGGAGTCGTGCCTCTGCTTCTCCGTGCAGTCCCCGCACTTGCAGAAATAGTCGTGCGGCCGCTCGATCCTGGCGCCCTTCATCAGCAGCATGTGCACCACCTCGTACTTCTGGCAGTGCGCCGCCAGGATGATGGGGGTGATGTCGGGGGAGAAGCGCGTGCCGTCCTCGTCGTAGGCGTAGAAGTCGTCGTCCTGCAGCTCCTGCTCACAGGGGCTCAGGGTGAGGCGCTTGCTGGCCGCGAAACCCGGGTGGTTGAGGATGGCCTCCACGATGCGCACGTAGCCCTTGCTGATGGCGAGCAGCAGGGCGTCGCCGATGCGCGCCAGGTTCTCCTTCTTGAGCAGCAGCTCGGTCACCTCCAGGTGCTCATTGCCCACCGCCAGCTGCAGCGCGTTCTGGCCCATGTAGTCCACGCAGTTGACGTTCAGCGTCCTGGACTCCTCCAGCATCTTGCGCACCACCGGGATGTTGCCGTACTCGGCGGCGTCAAGGAAGCGCTCCTCCTCGGCGGTGAGGCTGGTGCCCCGATCGTTGAACATGAAGGCCGGGCCCCGCACAGCCTGGCGCCGGCCCTTCTCGCGCATCACCGTCTTGCGCCTCAGGGAAGGGCTTTCCTCCATTGACCTAATCAGCAACAGCAATAAGAAAAAAACAAACAAACAAACAAACCCAGATGTATAATATTAGGGCATATTGCTTCCTCCCAGATGTCGGGCCATTTCTGGAGTACACAGCATCCACCGCGCACATCTGTGGCCCGAGGACAGCCAGGTCCGTTGCTGACACCCGCCTGAAATTTACACCTGTACCTAACACGGGCTGCTAGAACCCAGAGAGGGGCCGGAAGCCCTTCAAAACAAGAGTTCCTGTTCCGTAGAAAATGACATTCACAAGGAATAATAATATAAATGATTTCCAGACACCCCGCGTCTCCCTTGTGACTCTGGCAAAGATGGGACTCATCATACCTTGTGGAAATAACCTTACTACTGCTTTTAAAAGTCTTGAAAATAGGGGCGAGCAGGTACCTGGTACCAAAGCACTAGGCCTGAAGGCTAACGAGATTAAAATTTTCAAGAATTAGGCCAGAACAATCCTCTCAAGTCACTGCATATTTTTAACTAAATAAAATCATTGACACACACACACACACACACACAAAGCCCAGTATTTAGGCCAATTATTATCTTTCAGGATCTTAGATTTGCTATTTTTTTCTCTTAAGGATATCCCACTCCACTCCCCCACCCCTCCAAAAAACTTACAAGATTCATTTTTTGCAATAACACAGACAAGATTTAGCAATTATAAAATGAGAATATCAATCTAGATTTATTTTTTTGAAAATAACTGTGCCTTTGTAATGAGTTGTTTAATTACCAATATTATATGGTTACCTCTTTGAACTAAAAGGATATGGTATGATTTACGGTTTAAAAATCACTAGTATTACTTTATGAATAAAGCAACTACCGCTGACAAAATAGCAGTCACATAGTCAGGGGCTGAAAACTAACTAGAGAGGCATTGTCCTCCGCGGGGGGCCTGGACGTTGGCATTAGGGAGCATCTCCAACAGGTGAACTCAGAGGCGGGAAGCAGTGTCCCCTCAGTTCTCAGCTCTGTGGGCCCCAAATTAAGAAAGGAGCACTGAAGCCACTGGCAGAGGTTTCCCAGATAGAGAACAAGGAAATGTGGCCAGGCAAACCTACAGAGGTAAGGAAACCAAAGAAGTCCCCTGACAAGCTTGTAAACTTGTCCAAGGGCAGAGGGTGCTGTGACTGGCCCCCCATTCTAACAGCTCAACTAGTGTCAGGTGATCAACTTTAAAAAATTAAATGTAGTATTTATATATACACACACATTTATATGAATATACTTATATATACACATATGTACACACACATGTATCTATGTGTAGGAATTTCTAGAAAGCAATACAAGAAGCCTTTCATTGTATTTATACCTGGGGCTCTGGGGAGTGGAACTGAGGAGCCACAGGGGAAGGGAGATTCTTACTTTTCACTTACAGCTTTTACACATTTTGAATAGTTTTAACCATAGTTTGAATATTTTTATTAAAAATAAAATTTATGTTTAAATTAAAAAAGATCTTAATCCCTTAGTTGACAAAAATTTTTTAAATATAGGTACATATTACATTATACATAACCATTACACTATAATCTTTCTGAAGCTAAATAAATGCCATATGTTTGACTATTATTAGTAGGTGTGGTGTGTAGAATAGTGTGTGGAGTGAGCTGTGTAAAGTGTGTGGTGTGTGTGTGGGAAACAAGGAGGTGCAAGGCTGGTTGGGGGTGTGTGTTTTGTGTGTGTTTTTTTGTGTTGTGTGTGTATGTCTTTGTTTGTAGAATGATGATTTTTTAGGTGAACAAGAACTGGGAAATAGCATTCACTGAACTGCATAGAAGAGACCTTTGCTTCAAGATCAAACTCTATGACAAGGGTCTTTAAAAATCTTAAAAATACTGTCATTGTAATAAGTTGACATACTTATTACATTAGTAGTACTGACTTCATTAGATTAAATATTACTATTAAGCTACAAACCGGTACTCTTCAAATGGCTAGAACTTCCATATTGTATAAATGATGAATTTTGTGCCTACCATTGATAATATATTGACATTATTTATGACTACAGAATATATATGCAGAATATGTAAGTCTGCAGAATTCCAGTCTATCTCAGATGGGTTATCTTTGGGGAAATAAACTCATAACTCAAGTGTCACATCTTAATGGAATAGGGCCTTTTATCTAATGATTGCTACCTACAAAGAAAATCACTCATAAAAACGCTACCTTTTCTCCCAAAAGAGAGTGATCTGAAAATACCAGAAAATGATTCTTTCATAACTTTTTTCTTTGCATTTCTTAGTATTTTAAAGTTTTTTTTTCTTAGTATCTCTTCTTCTTTTGGAACCTATACCTCTGTTTTGTGTATTTGAGCTGAAATGTGGGGTTTTAGTACTATACAACACAAGTCACATGAGCCATTTTGATTTTGGCTTTAAAAGATTCTAACACTGAGTTAAGTGTGAATTAAGATTTTTCAGTTAGAACAAGTTATACTGCTATTTCAAAATAAAAGTACTGACTTGGTGCTACTTGTCTTCATGGTGAATCCACATAAGAAGTGTCTTTTTTTTTTTTTTAACTTTCCTTACTCTATTAAGATAAGCTTCATTAATCTGGACTGATAAAATGGTATGAGTCACAATCAGTTCATCCACAATGCATTAGCATGGCCTCAATCTCGGCTGGTCTTGACAATGCATCTCCTCTGGCATGAGAAATAAGGAAAGAGTGAGGGTGAATGGGAGAGGATGCCTAACCTTAGTAATGCTAACACTAAAATCATTTTGCCAGACATTTTCTTACCTTTAGATCCTCACCCAGTGGGTCAACTCATTCAGCACTGCAAGGGTGCATTGGACAGGGCCTTCTTTCGGGTAAAAGCATTGGAGAACCACTGACCTAAATCAGTTGCCCTACAAGCACCGTGTGCAAGCTCCTTCCTGGCTGATATGGATGGCTGGTAATAGCTGACTGCTATGGACTGAACTCTGTACCACCACAAATCCATATGTTGAAGCCCTAATCTCCAATATGGTATGTGGAGATGAGGTCTTTGGGAGGTAATCAGGGTTAGATAAGGTTATGAGTGTAGAGCCCTCATGGTGGAATCAGTGCCCTTGTAAGAGGAGAAAACAGAGAGCTTGCTCTCCCTACCCTCCCACCACCCCCTCCTTGTGAGGACACAGTGAGATGGCAGCCATCTGCAAGCCAGGAAGGGAGCACTCACCAGAACCTGACCATACTGGTACCATGATCTCAGACTTCTGGCTTCCAGAACTGTGAGAAAATATGTTCCCGTTGTTTAAGCCATCCAGTCTGTGGTACTTAGGCATGACAGCCCAAGCTGAGTAAGACACTGACCATACATCTTAAGGCAAAAAAATTTTTTCATGCTTTATGAAACAAACTTTGGATTCCTAGTACTTGTCCAAACACTGAAGCAGATAAAAAGTTCTTCCTGAGAAATATTTGTGTGCACCCAAAGGCAATCCTTTGCTCCATTCTATTCAGAGGCAAAAATATAAGCAACACTCCTCAGTTTTCGTAACTTTGCCATCCACTCATCTGACTTCTAACAGTGTGACTTGAGGCCCACCTGCCTCAAGATCACTTGGAATACCTGTTAAAATTCAGATTTCTGGGCCCCATTCTAGATGAACTAAATCACTCTCAGGGGTGGGGCCCTGGAATATATATTTTAAATGAGCATCCTTTGCAATTCCTACACACACTGAAGGTTGGAAACCTCCAGTATAAAAACAATGGAGATACCCTGGATCAATGACCCCAGGCTAGGAGGCCTGTAAACACTTGTCACACTGGTCCTGCCAAAAGCAAAGTTGGAATAACATGTTTGAGCAGTGCAGGCTAAGGGACAAGCAGCCTTACATTCATTTAGGTTCCCTACCCTTTATTACCACTTAAGATTTGATCTTCAGAAAGCTATTCACCTGAATCACAGTAAATAAGAAGCCTGTAAAATGCCTTCACCAGTGACCATTTAATGTCATGCTCTTTCTTTTATCAAGGATTGATATTTTTAAAGGGTTACTATGTTTCCTTCAAAACTGCCTTTAAAGGGTTAAAGAGGTTTTCCATTATAGTATCTATTGTACCTTTTATGAGAATTCAAGTGCTAAAATCATCCTAGAATTGTGTTATCAAGAAGCCTGTCTTAATAAAATCACACATTATTTAAAAAAAAAAAAAAAAAAAAAGAAGCCTGTCTCTCCAGATGAGTTTGCTTCCCTTAATCTAATAATATGAACTGTATACCCGTGTCTTTTTTTGTGGCCCAGGGTACCCAGGAATTTAGCTTAGATCTAAAAATGCTCAATTACCATCAGTATCCTAACCTAGGTTTCTGGCACAGTCTTTCCCCTTCTCCTAAATGATTTCTGACATAGATTTTAAATCAGTTATCCTGTATTCCATGTGTCTTAAACCTATTTTATGGTTATCTAAACTCTTTTTTGAAAAACAGAGTATTAATAAATACCCCCTCATATGGGCCACCCCTGCCCACATTCCTGGATGGTAAGGTCATGCTTTATTTGTCATTACCCAATGCCCCACAGGGAGTAGATAGTCAGTAAATATCTGTTCAATTGAGTATTCAAATCTCTTCCTGGGCCCTATCCTCTCACTTGACTTCAGCACCCACATGTACAACCATCTGTCCTCCGGTCACTCTAAAATGCCCCAACTCACGTTCTCCCTTAAACCAGCTCCCCCTCCTAACATTTGCATCTCAGGCTAGTTATTCAGGCTTAGCAATTTCAAGGTCATCTGTGACTCACTGTCTTGATCCTGTCAGTCACAAAGTTCTGAAGCTTCTCCTTTGGAATGTTTCCTGTACCGGACCTTTCCTTCCAATTCTCATTGCCAGCGCTATCCTCCAGATCTTTAACTCGTCGTGGCTGGATTATTGGAACGGCTTTCCGGCAGAGATGGCACAAGGGAAGGCAACGAAACTTTACTGAGTTCCTGGTATATGTGTCTGTTTCTCACGCACTCTCATATTTAATTCTCGTAACATTGCTAGGAAGCAGGTATTATTTTCTGTTTCATAAATAAGAAAACTGAGCTCAAAGGAAATTGCCCAAGGTAATACACAGAGTAAAATGCAGAACTGGGATTCAACCTAGGGTCTGTCTGACTCCTATTCTTCCTGGCACTTTGTGCTGCTCCTGATTTCCTCTTTGTATCCCCACAGACATCCCCAGCAGCTTGCACTTCTTAACTTCTGCTTTTACTGTCACGCTTCTCTTCAAAACAAAACAAAACAAAAACAAAAACAAACTAGGTCCTCCAGCTGATTTTCAGGGATGCTGACAGCCTGCCCCACCCTCCCTAACCAACCTTCTTCTCCTTGCTCCTCAGATTCATTCTTCACTGTCTTATAAACATATTATTCTGCTTATTTCTGTACTGTAAAGGGTACAGGTATAAAATATCCTACACCATCAAGGATATTTTTTTGAAAAATTAGCAAGGTTCTTTTCGATTTTGCCTTTCCAAATACAAGATCTTGACCCTGGTTAACTCGGGGACATTTTGCTTCAGTCTTGGGGTGGGGGAGGGATGCAGTATAGAGTTGCATGAGTTTAGGGGGAAATAAGATAAATTTTAGAGGAGGAGAGCACATAGAGAGATCAAGGTAATTTTTAGTGGTTTTTTTTTTTTTTTTTTGCAAGAAAAATGGGGTTTTGTAAGCAGAATTTGGGAAAAGGGAACTTGTCTTGAGGAAGAATTTGCTTAGTTCCTTTATTTCTCTAATTAATTCCAAAAGAACCTGATCACTGAGTGCTCTCATCATGCAGACAAGATAATTCTCCCACTTTTGACAACAAAGCCATGATGCTTACTGTCCCGGGAGAAGAAAGAAATAACAGAAAGGAAGTAAAAGTCAAGATGTGGATTTAGTAAGGTGAGGAACCACTGAGGGTAGGGGGATTCTTACCCCGCTTGTTTGATTTGGAGATCTGGAACAGTCCTGCCTGGTTAAGTAGGGAATGGTCTGGGTTTTCTCAAGCCACCCTCAGCTTCCATGTAGTGTGGACCCTGCACTGAGAGCCAGGGAGCCTGCACCAAGACTAAGGACGACCGCTGGTGCTGTGAGCTGGATAGAGGATGTTGCAGGCACCCAGCTTTGTAGCGCCCCCAGGAGCTGAGCTGAAACCACATATGCCAGAGAGCACATCTGGGTGACAAAGTCAAGTCAGCCAAGATCAAGTTACTGCCACTGACAAGCAGCACCCAGCAGACAATGAACACTGCCCAGAGACCGGAAGAGTCAGAGAATAGCACCCTTTCCTCCCTCCAGGGGACACATAAGCTCCCCTCCCCCAATGCCCAGATGCTACAGAGAAGGAGCGGCTTTCCAAGAGCCTGAGCAATTTTATCCAAGTGAGACAGTATTTCTTAAAAAGGAAACTTACTTTATATTATCAAACTAAGAGCAGTGAAATTGGCCTCACAGCATCCCTCCAGAGTGCCCTGAACCGGGGGTGGACATGCGGACCAGAAAGAGACTCCAACCCCTTATGGAGATTGCAGGGAGGAATCAGTAAGCAAAGGTCCCTTAGACACCGGCTCGCAGCACACGGAGACACTGTCCTAGTTGACTAGATCCCCGCGATAATGTAGGTCAAGGATTCCCATCTTATTAACCCACATAATTGCTTAATTGCTTAATTAACTTAATTGCTTAATTTATTGATTGCTTAATTCACTTGTTGAATGAGAATGAATGTCTGTTTAGCAAGCAAAAAACAAAACAGAATTTTAAAAACTAATTTAAACCACAGATTGAACATTTGGTCAACTTTTTTCCCCACTAGTCAGCAGGTAGGAGGCTCAGGGGAAAGGCCTGTTATGCGAGCTACATGCTGCCCATACAAGTTGTTCTGGTTTCTTGTTCCTGCTACAACTGCCTCTGGGATGTTCCTTTTGTTTCTATCCCTGGGCATACTCTTATTCTTGCCCTGTGCCAATTCAAATCCTTCCTACCTTCTGTGGTCCAGCTTACATTACACCTCTGGAAACAGAGGGTAAGGCTTCACACAGTAATAACTAGAAGACCTGCAAGGTTCCGTTCATTCTGAAATGTTGTCTTCTGAACCTTTCTGAAACCATTTCTGACCACTTCAGCCTGACCTTTTGCAATATTGCTAG
This sequence comes from Eschrichtius robustus, assembly GCF_028021215.1. Taxonomy (NCBI): domain Eukaryota; kingdom Metazoa; phylum Chordata; class Mammalia; order Artiodactyla; family Eschrichtiidae; genus Eschrichtius; species Eschrichtius robustus. The sequence continues at coordinate 132,843,525 of NC_090827.1, forward strand.
TCTGCCCATAAATCTATACACTTTTTTTTCCCTCTCCTTGATTCTGTCTCCTTGATTATTTTCTTCTATGATATTCATGTCCCCTAAGTCTGGTTGAGAATAAATGCCCCATGCTTCCTATCTTATTTTTCATACTTCTTAGCCACCTCTATAGTGCCTAATATAGTGTAGTATATGTTCAAAAATACTTGTCAATTGATGCTAATTCTACAGATAAAGTGACTCAGTCAGAATGTTAACATCCTTAAGGTCACTGAAAGGAAGAGAATTAGAAAATGAAAGCTCAGAGGTTCTCTCCTAGGGTCTGTCTACTTTACCATGCTGTCTCTAGGGAACAAGAAAAATGAATAACAAGTTGCAAATCAAAATAGCACTATTAAAATATATATAGGCTGAACTTATGTATTGGAATACTTTGGTTCTATAAAAACAGTTTCTAAAATGGCTCTTTGGGTTGAATCACAAGCTCTTTAGCACTCAGCAACAAATGGACATTATTAAAGAAGTCCCCTCAAATCTTTTATTTAAGTGAGGTGAAGAATTAAGCAGCTACTCAATCTATCTAGCAAGCCAGCCAGCAATCAAGCAAAGTAAACACCACCAACAACGTGAGCCAAAGCAATAAGAATAACAGTCAAATTGTTTTGACTAATCAGTTCACCACACTGAAGGAGGCAAATGTGCCCACCGGCTAGGATCCGGTCTGTCCTTCTGTGAAGGGCAAGAAAAGCAGGAGGAGCCACGGAAGATAAGTAGTGAGAAAAGCACAGAGGAGGGGGAAAAAGTGTCAGAGAGCCACCACCATGTTAGCTACCGTATTAGGGATGGTGATAATTGGAAGTGGTAATGAAGGTGGGAAGCAGCAGGCACCCGACGGAGGACAAGAAAGTCAGAGATGAAAAGTCACAAAAGAGACAAACCCCACAGTCCCCCAGGGAAGCAGTCACCTGTCAGTCAATGTGGTCGCCTCTGGAGACATCTGACAGCTACACGCTACGCCTACGTGTGAGTGTGCTCGGAAGGAGGAGAGGGCATCTGACAGCCTCGGTAATGTCACGTTTTGAAAAATCTCTTATATGTGTATTCGTGGAGGGGAAGCAGTAGAGTGGCGGGGCACTCTGAACTTGAGTAGCCCCGACGAGCACCAGCGCGCAAGGCTAGAGAGAGGCAGCCCAATAAGCCCGACTGTCTGGTGTAGCGGGGACTACGCTACGGGTAGCGCCGCTTTCCACACCACCTGCTGCTGAGCCTGCCTCTACCGTCACCACGTACAGTCCGACAACACGCTGTCACGACCGCGGCCAAAGCAGCAAGACAAGGCACTCCGCTCCAGAAACAGGAACGCGTCACTTTCATGCCTAAAGAGTCCCACCCCAGAAAATGGTTAGAATGTGGAGATTCCAGAACTTCCAAGTCTGGAGAGAGATTTGGATCTCCACAGTCATTAATTTCCTGAGAGTTTCTGTTGGCCAGTGTTATATTCAGAATTCTCCATGCATCATTTTAATAAATCTGCTAATTTTGGTATATGCCCTAATGACTCAGCCGGAGACGAGAAGCTGTTGTTGGAGAGAAGCTCCTGTCTCTGCTCTTCATCGCTTTCCCCGTCATCCCTCTCAGGAAAGTTCTGCCAGACCCTTTAGCAGTTAAGACCAGAAAAGCAAAAAGCTTTTAAGAGTGTGTTGTTCCCTCTAAAAGTCCACTGGGAGCAGAGGTGAGGACCCCTAACCACTGCCTGCATGAGTTCTTGGTGATGCTTCTTAAACATATGTGCCCAGAAAAGAGTTTAGGTAAATGCCTTGTAGAACTTAGATGTTTCTGTTTCCAGGAACTGCATTTTGTGTGTAACTCCACTGAACTGACTATTGTATTGCTTTGTGATTATCTGCTTTCGTGACAGTCTCCTCAACAATACTGTAACATACTTAAGAGCAGAGACTGTCTCTCTGTATCTCTATAAGCCTGGCTGTTAGTACACGGCTGAAGAATATCTATCTATTGGAGGCACAGATGTGTGTGTGCTTAAAGCGTTAAGCTGAAGACCTAGGGAACAGACACTTTTCCCCTTCAGATTCAAGCATACCCTTGGTCACATAAAATAATGTGTGGAAGTAGTGGTGGAGGGGAATTTGGAGTCATTCTTCTATAAAAAAGCATGTCATGAATACATTAATATAAATTAATTATCAGGAATTAAAGTAATGTAAACAATCATTCTTCTTTCAAAACAGATTTCCGCTTAATCACATTCAATTCTTAGTTACACCACAAAATAACTGACGAATCTTACAGCTTGTGATTTTGATCTTACATAAAGTTACATTTTGTCAGGATAATCTGAGGGCAAACAGAGGATACATCTTAGAATTAATAAGCTTTTATAGTTAATAATTAAGCTTATCTTCAAAAACAAACTCATTTATTAAACTCAGTACTTTCTAAAACTAATTTTTATTATTTCAGGAAGATTAGTGACAATGAAATTAGAAATGAAATACAAATTCAGTCTATAATTGATTAAGAACTTGAGATAAAATGAACTCAATAATAAAATCAAAAACCTCTACTGACCCAAGAGAAGTTCATATTTGGCTATTTAAACGTATTAGTCACTATCAATTAGATATATATTAACTTCTAATGTTATTAAAAGCAAAAGGATCTGGTTTTCTCTCATTGTCATCCATATCTGAAGTCAAAAGTCTGAGGTTTTTAGATTCTTGTTCCCATCTCATCACCCTGCGACCTATTTTTTAACAGAGAATCCATATGCATCAGTCCTATTTGACAAAATGTATTTAGAAATGCAAAACTGGTGTAGAATATTTAGTAATGTCATGCTCTTTCCTTAACACGTCATGCACTTGTGGTCATTTAAATCTCATTTTTAAAAAAAGGTCTAGGGCCAAATTCATATAGTCACCTATTATTTGAATAGTGCAAAGAAAAGAGGGGAGTTTTCTTTTGAATAGGGGAAATTTTCTGACTAGATAAGTGTAGACAAATACCCCTGACCTAGATACTAAATTAAAGACAAAATGCTATAACAATCCTAATTATTCTCATAAAGTCACTGCTGAGCCCCTTATGCACAAGTGTGAATTTGGCACCCATAGTTCCCAACTCCAGACCTTCTATCTGGGGCCAGATTCCTCTGTGTACACCCTGCACAGGTCACTCTTCTGGCTTCCCTGCCAGACTGATAGCTACGTAGTGTTGATTGCCTGAAGGGGGCTATCTCAATCCTGAGCCAGGAAGTTGAAAGTATTCCTTCCTATGGAGAGCAGAGAGCTCTGCAAAAACAGTTGTCTTCCTCCCATTACATTTCCTGTGAAGTTTTATAAGGAGAAAACATGAACAGACAGACGTTTGCTATCCTAGCACAGTAATGAAAAATTCCTAAAGTTCTAACCTACTCTTCAGATGTTGTCCAGGATCCTTTTACCTCTTTGATATTAAGAAAAGAGAAAACCATAAATGATATTTGGCAGGGGTCAGTTGTTCCTTGAGATATTCTTATCTCCACCCACCCACCCCCGCCCAATTCTTAATCCTCCTACTTAGTTTACAAACTTTCTCAAGTTGATCTGCCATCAGTAGTCAAATTGAAATGATGAATTAATTGAATTTCATAAATGAGTTAATACTAATTATTAGTTTCCTGTGTTGCTCCTCCTAGGAGTAAATGCATCTAAAATTTCTTTGAGGAAGAGAGAAATGCTTAACCCAAACTCGGCCACAGTGTAAACATTACAGTCAAAGGAAACTGGAGATTTCACAAGGCCTGGGGCTTCTGTGAATTCAATGTCAACCTTCAGCTTCAGTTTCTCAACTGGACTAGATGAAATCCTTTTCGACTCAAACATTCTATTCTTCATCATATTCTACATTAGTTAAATTTAGGAAGTGTGATTCTAAGATGATTTTAGTTGGGGGACTTCAGATGATCCTCAAATCACACTGTATAGATTACTATCTACTTCATTTGCCTAATAAGATCAGTCATAATTAAGAATAGTCTTCCTTCTCATAGTATGAGTGTGTTTCATGTTTGGTAATTGCAATCATTGTTGCTTTTGTTGTGGTCATCCATGTACAATGCTTGGTGTCAGTCTATTTGTCTCTTGTAAAAATAAAACACAGTGTGTGTGTGTGAAAAAAAAAAAAAAAAGAATAGTCTTCCTTCTGCAACCCTGGTTCTGTTAATAATACTGTCTTCATTTGGGCTTAAATGAATACCTAAAACACAATCGTAAGGATGTTTGGTTTCAAGATGATGGAATAAAGGCCTTTCTCACCCCTTCACCTCTCAAAAATTACCCCCTAAACAACACAGAAAACAAAGAACACAAATTTCATCTTCCATGAAACCAGAAGTATTTGTAACCGCACACCACAATATATGAAAAGGAGATAAGTTGGAAGAATGGTGAATGATTTAACAGAGAGAAGGAAGGTCTAACCAGAGTGCCTGTAACAAAAAATAAGCTGATCTACCCAATACCAGAAAAGACTTGGAAACTAAAGGCAAAAGAAATCTCAGAAAGCAGAGACAAGGCAGGAGCCTAAAATGGAGGAATCAGCTGAAATTTTGTGTAAGTGGTGTGTAGTAACCCTCCCCCTAGATTGCTAACCTCCAACTGATATGATCAAGTGACAACCCTCCCACATCCCTATAAGAAATATAGGATACGAAATCTCTGGAGAAATAGAAACAGAGATTCTCTAAATGTGGGGATACCAGGCCCAGGGGAGGGGAGGGACTAAGAATGGGGGGAACCCTGGCCAGTTCCAGAATACTAGCAGCCAGGTTTATTATCTCTCAACCCCTTCTCCCTTGTGACATTAAAAAAAAAATGATACTGCATCTCTGAAATAAGAAAGAATGCTATAACAAAGGAATACTCATAAGACAAAAAGAGCTCTTAGAGATTAAAAATATAATAGATAAAATGGAAAAAAATTCAGTGAAAGAGTTGGGAAATATAGTCGAGGAAATATCTCAGAAAGAACAGAAAAGACAATCACTGGAAAACAGAATAGAAGAGATATAAAAACTAGGGGATCAGCCCAGGAGATCCAAAGTCCAAATAATAGGATTCCAGAAAGAAAGAAGAAATATGAAAATAACAGGTAGGAAATAATAAAAGAAATAATACAAGAAAACTTCCCAGAACCAAAGGGCATAATCTCCAAATACTGAAAGGGTTCACCAAGTATCCAGTTCACCAAATGAAAAAAAGACCCATATCAAGGCATATCATCTAGACATTTCAGAACAACACTAATGATGAGATCATTCTAAAAGCTTCCTGAAGAAAAAAAAAATTAAAAACCACAAACAAAGGAAGTCAGAGGGTTTTGGAAGGGATGTCTTCAGGAAAACACACACAGTAAGAGACTGTAAAAGATTTTGCTAAAGAGGCAAGAACAAGATGGAACAAATATTTACTCCATGAAAAACAACTAATTATAAAAGAAAAGAAATGCAATCATACTATACTACTTGACTCAGCAGTGAATAATAGTTACATGATCATAATAACGAAGACTTTAAGTAAGATATTAACCACAAATTGTACCAAACCATGTGATGGAGGATGGGGGAGAATAAAAGGTATAAGTGAGTGAAAATTGTTGCCTGAGAATACTGATGACATCTAAAAACATGAATAATAAGATAGCTATACCTGAAGGAGTTGTAAGTGGAATGAAATGGAGGGGACAAGAAGAAAAAAGGAGAAAACCAGGGAACTGCCATGGGTTTGCTGTTGTTCTTATAAGCCTCTATTTTTAGCATTAAGTTTTAAAACTATATTCTTGCATTACTTTGATACTATATAAAATAATTTACAACAAACCAACAAAAATGACAACTCTCTACTGTACGTAGTGAAATTACTACTCTACGGGATAAACTAAAAATATAATTCAAAGTTTCAGATTATTAAAGGTCTCAAGTCTAATGCCGTGCTGTACTATTCTTGAAAATTATTAACTATGGAGAAACCTGCCCCTTCCTTAATAATGCTAGTTTGACTTCAGTCCTTAAAGTCCAACTTCCTATCCCTGGAGATTCAACAGTGACTTGGCAAATCTCTGATTTCCACGCCAGTGGTGGAAGGGAAGTGCTGCTTCCAGTCTGAAACACAAGCCAACATGCACAACACTGTTCTCAATCCCACAGCCAAGCTAAACCTGGACTGGAACGTTTTCACAGGCCGGTACCACAGAAACTAACATCCAAGTAGACAATCTGGGTTACGAGGCATTGTGTACTCATCTTCAGATCCCCTATCATACAAAGTTGAGCATCAGAAGCTCTATTATTCTTTTAAATCTTCTAATCACTCTGTGGCTTTACTTTATATAACCTTCAAAATAAAAATTGTATATATTTATGGTATATAATATGATGATTTGATATACATATACAGTTGACCCTTGAACAACACGGGTTTGAACTGTGCAAGTCCATTTGTACACATATTTTTTTAACAAGTATACTGGAAAAAGTTTTGGAGATCTGTGACAATTTGAAAAAACTCACAGGCAAACTCTGCAACCTGGAAATATTGAAAAAACTAAGAAAAAGTTAGGTATGTCATGAATGCCTAAGATATATGTAGATACTAGCCTATCCTTACATAGGCATAAGGTGAGTGACATTTAATTATAATATTTAAATAATTAAATAATATACTTTAAATATATTTAATAATAGCAATAATGTTAGTTTTCTTACTGTTTTATAACTTTGCTTTCAAAGAATTACATTACCATATAGTATGCTTCTCTCTCTCTCTTTCTTTCAATTGGAGAAGATGTGTGTCAGCCTATCATCACAGGTAAGTTGTTTTAAAAAAACATAATCATGTTTCCAATACTGTATTATGAATATGGCATGGTAATAATACCATATGCCACAAGAATTTTATAACGGTTCATTTGTTAGTTTATAGGCTACTGTGAAACAGCCATATCGATTACACTAGGCTACCATAAAGCAATCATATTGCTGCTTCTTTGTTATCAATGCATGAATCATTATACCTGCAAATAAATATGAATTTCTTTTTCACATAATTTTTTCATTTTTGATGTCTAGTGTTAGTATCAATAATACATATAACGTCTGCAGTGTTTTGTATCATATAAGACAATATCGTTGTAGGTACTGACAGATGATTCATTTTGTAAACAGATGACATAAGCATGGTATCAATAAATACAGTACAATACTGTAAATGTATTTTCTCTCCCATAATTATGCTTTTCTTAATAACATTTTCTTGCTCTTACTCTATTGAAGAATACAATTATATAATATGTACATATAACATACAAAATCTGAGTTAATCAACTGTTTTATGTTATCGGCAAGGCTCTGGTCAACAGTAGGCTATTAGTAGTTAAGTTTTAGGAGGAGTCAAAAGTTATACATGGATTTTAGACTGTGCGGGGAGTCGGCACCCCTAACCTCTGGGTTATTCAAGAGTCAGCTGTACACAGTGAAGTGATTACTACAGGCAAGGTAATTAATATATCCAGCTCCTCACATAGTTACCTTTTGTGTGTGTGTGATGGAGAAACCTGAAATCTACCCTCTTAGCAAATAGCCCAAATATGGAAACAACCTAAGTGTCATAGACCCATGAATGTTAAAAGAAACTGTGGTGTATATATATATATATATATATATATATATATATATATATATATATATATACACAATGTAATATCAATATTATTCAGCCTCTACAAAGGAGATCCTGCGATCTGTGACAACATGGACGAACCTGGAAGACATTAGGCTAAATGAAATAAGCCAGACACAGAAAGAAAAAAACTGCATGATCTCACTTATAAGTGGAATCTAAAAAAGTCAAATACATAGAAGGAGAGAGTAGAACTGTAGTTACCAGGGGCTGGGAGGTGGGGAAATTGGGGAGATGTTGGTCAAAGGGTACAAAGTTGCAGTTATGTAGGATGAATAAGTCTAGAGATCTCATGTAGAGTATGGGGACTATAGTTAATAATACTATATTGAATACAGAAGCTCTATTATTGATTTACTAAATAATCTTTAGCAATTGACTTAACTTCACTGTGTATCAATTTCCTCATTTGCCCAATGAGAAAACCTGCTTTAAAGAGGTGTGATTCAAGTTAATTCATTTAAATGACAGCATGAGGTATTATATAAACACAAATTACTGCTTTAATTATGACAAATTTTTGGCAGCACTTCCTCAAGAAAAACTAAACAGAATCCTCTCTTCTTTTTATTTTTTTTTAAGTATGTTTATTATAATTTTTTTTTTTGGCCGAGAGGCTTGCAGGATCTTAGTTCCCCAGACCAGGGACTGAAGCCGGGCCACGGCAGTGAAACCGCCGAGTCCTAACCACTGGACCACCAGGGAATTCCCCAGAATCCTCTCTTCTAGAAGCCTTTCTCTCTTAAAGATAACACTGCTGAGAAATCTAATGATTTCTTGCATGTATGTTAATGAGTAAGGATTGAGTCTTCTTACTAAAAGTAAGGCAAAACACAAAGTTTTTCTCTTTATTTACCAAGTATTTGCCAACTATGGGTCAATTCTTCCCTTTTCTTGAACCTCTTCTCTCTAGGCAGCCTTGTCTTAGTACCACCTGCTGCTTCATCTTTTCCCGTGTCTTCTGCTTGCTACTCTTTCTTTCTGCCCCTCTAAACAAAAAAGTTCCCCTCAGAAAACTAGCTCAGGCTCCCTTTGTTCCTCTCTTCGCACTCCTTCCTTGGGTAATATCATGAACTCACACAACTCTATAACAATTCCCATTAGACAGTAGACGCTCAAATTCTCCCAAGCTTTAAACTTGCATTTCCATCTTTCTGCTTGATACTTCTATCAAAATTATCTGAAAAATCAGATTCTACTCTGTTTGTTCTTTTCAACAATGACATCACAATCTTAGTCATCTACATCAAAATCACCAAGTCATCTCTGACCCTGCTTTCTCTTTAAACCCCTGATGGACAGTTAGCTGCAAATTCCCATAGATTCTTTGTGTATTCTCTTTTCCTATCTCTCCCCATTCCATCCCACCAGTCCTACACTATTACAGATCCTAATCTCAGCCGGGAAAGCTACAATAGCCCCCTAATTTATTTATTCACATTCTGCCAATTGCCACTTCAATCCATCCTGTTCTCAGAGCGGCTTTGATCAAACTGTTGCTGCTTTGAAACAATCAATGGCTCCCTATTGCCTCCCCTTGACATACAAGATCCTATACATTAATGCCCCAAATAAGCTATGTTTCAGTAAAACTCAATTAATATTCCCTGGACATGCCTGGCATTTTGGAAGTGAGAAGGCTTGAATTAATTGCCCACCCTGTCTCTGCCTCCTATCCTATTTACTTTTTAAGGCTCATAAAGGTTTTTTTGATTTCTCCACAACCTTGTGTTGTCTATTTCTTCTCTGCCCTTGACTCATCAGAGCTCTATCCTGTGTGTATGTATTTAAGCACTTATTTTACTCTAACTTATAGCATAATTGTTCACACGTAGTTTCATTTCCACCTCTCCCTTATGAGATTTTAAACTCCTTGAGTGCAGTAAAGTTGTCATACTCATCTTTGTGGCTTACTGTACCTAGTCTTCACTTCGCACATGTAAATGCTTAAGAAATGCCTTTGAATTAAAACTCATAAGAACTGCCTTCAAAGGCTTTTGGAGTTCATCAGACATATTTAATGACTAAAAACCTCGAGAATGAGTTAATCTTGCCAGTGACATACTACTTGGTCCTAGATTTGCAAACAATTGGGAAAAAAGAAGTCTTGTTTTGAATCAATGGTTGGATAAAGAGTTCTATCAAAGGATTAAAAAAAAAGTCTTCTTAGTGATATAGTAAATGACACTTTTCCTCCTAAGTCAGTCTGTTTCAAATTCCCAGATGGAATACTGGAGCACAGAGCAGTGAAATGAGCAACAGGGTTATGCTAAGGAATCCTTTTGGTAAAAGTGGGAGTCTACCCTGGGCATTCTGCTGGATGTTAAATTCGGCTATTCTATTCTGCCTACTGAAAATGACCCTGGGGCTTTGGTAGACTGGGTATCCTTCTCCAATTCCATCCTGGGGCTGTATGTTCACTTTCTGAGCTATTAAACTGTGGCCATATTCTACTCAAAGGTGGAATAAAGAGCTAATCTCTGCTACAGATATCAAGTTAGTCTCTGCCGTTACCAAGTGACAGGCCTCAAAGAAACAAGAAGAGCTTGCTGCTCTACCTCTAGAAGGAACCTTTATTAGTGGATATCTCCTTCAAATGACTGGGTCTTTTCAGCCAGCTGTATTTACTTTACAAAATAAGTACACTACAACATTTACCTGTTGAATTATGTAAAGTCAGAAGATAGATAGGAAAGATGTTCTCTTACGAGTTAGACATCGAGACTACATTAGAATTTGTCCCAGTGCTTTGTGTAATTGACCTCAAGCTTCAAAAAGCAAAGTGTGTAATCTCTGCTCCGCCCTACTTTCTCAGATAAGAGTGCTCTGGCGTCCCATTTATTGTGGATCTACGATAAAAGAAAAAAAAATCAAAGAATCAAGAAGTTGAGCTGGGTTATAAAAACCAAATTGGCGAAAGGAAAAATGGACAATGTCTTAAAAACTTAGGGAGGCGGGGAAGCGAGCTGGCCGCGCTTTAATCCGAAAGGACCTACCTTCCCTCCATTTCCTGGGCCATTTCCAATCCAGGCTAATCTTCAGCAATAAGTGAACCACATTGGGAAGCGTCGCTCGTTTTAAATCAGAAACCTCCCTTAGACGATCTACTCTCAGCCAATGATTTGCGTTTTTAATAGGCAAGTCCGGCCGAGCCAGGTGCGGGCTCTGACCAGCCGAGCAGTGCGCGACCAGACCGGTTCGAGGTCGCCCCAGAGACCTCGCACCCCGCCTGTGCGCAGCTTGCGGGCAGCAGGGGGCGCTGCGGAACCTCCGTCTCTTCCCGGGAGAACCCCTTCCCCGGCCCAGGCGGTTAGTGCAGCCCGTCACGACTGGCCCCAAGTTCTCTACCTCCTAAAAAAGACAGACGCCCAAGGTACGTGACAAAAGAAACAGAGAGCACGCGCCCTATAAAACGAACCACTCTCTTCTTCATCCTCTCTGCGTCTCGCAGCTGGTTAAAGGCTGTTTCCAAAATTTAGCAATTAAGAAAAGTTGTTCTTTCTCACACGTTAAAGCGCGGGCCTCTACCTTTCTTTAAAAAAGAAACAGCTACTGACCCTGAGCCGCCTGGGAACCACAACCAAGTACCTCAAAGCGGTGCCGGCGGCCGCCCCGCGCCCGCTGTCTCCCCGGGAGACCCGCTGGGGCTTCGGCTCCAGTTTACCCCCAGACTGTGACTGGACCGTCGGGAGAAGAGGTGACAGGGCAAACCTTCACCCCACACTCTGTATCGCACGCCGCCCCCTCCCTTCTCCCCACGCCCGACGGCCGGAAGCGTCGGAGGGGACTGAGGCTCCCAGGGTGGCTCCACGCTGGACGCCGGGAGGAGGCCGGGGTTCGAGCTCGCGCCGGGGTCTAAGCACACCTTCCCCTTCTTTGACCTCCCGGGGTCAGCGCCGGGACCCCGGGGTCCCCTGACCACGGGCAGGGGCACGCCGGTCCTCGGTTGCAGGAGAGCAGGCGTCTGCTTACTGGAAAGCGTGCCTGGCATCCGCTGTGTCAGTCCGCGGGGCTGTTCCGTGCGCTCGAGCCGGGACGGACACCCCGGCCACGCCTTCGGCGCCCGCCAAGTCCCTCTACCGAGCAGCACCAAGGGTGCGAGACCCCACCCCAGGTCCACCGTACACCCGAGCCGCCACGCATAGGACTGCCGTGGAGGGTGGGCTTTGAGGGTACGGGGCAAATGGCGAGGCGGCCGTGGGCGCGCCTTCCCGCCCCCCGCCAGGCGCCGTCCTCCCGAGGCGCGGGCCGCGGGCCGGCCGGGTACTCACATGTCGGGCCCCGGCGGGAAGGGCGGCAGGCAGTAGTCGTGCGGTTCCCGCTGCCAGGGCGCCAAGCGCGGCTCGAGCCCCCCGTTGACGCCCCTCCAGCCCCGTCGGCGGCGCTGCGGCTCCGCGCCTTCGTCCTCGCCCTCCTCCTCCTCCTCCGGCGCGGGGAAGGTCACCCTCGCTTGCTCCTTGCACTTGCTGACCTTGGTGGACATCGCGCCGGCCGCGGTCCGAGCGCGGGGATGCCGGCCGGCGGCCTCCTTCTCCACCGCCGCCTCCGCGCGGTCTCCCCGCGGCGCCCCTTCCCTACCTCCCGCGGCTCCAGCAGTCCCGGGCAGCCCCGGGCGGGGAGGCAGGAAGAGAGAACGGCGCGGCCCGAGACCGAGCAGTTAGAGGCGGGAACCAAAGCCGTGTCGCCGCCGCCGCCCACCATCCAACCGTGGGGGCAGCCGCCACGCCCCTGGCTGTGAGGAGGACGCCCGGGGCCGAGCGGGCCGCTGGTGCTGGGAAACGCTCTCCCGCCCCGCGGCGGCGGCGACGGCGATGCCTCCTCCGTGCCCGTCTCCTGTCTCCGACAGCATCACTTGCTAGGACAGTACAGTTACTCAGGGTGAAGGAGAGAGAGGGAGGGAGAAAGGGAGGGAGAGAGGGGGGGAGGGAGAGAGGGGGGGAGGGAGAAGAGGGGAAGAATCAATTCCTTATCAGATAGTGAGAGCTCGAGAGGAAATCAGACAGACCAGCAGGTAGGGAGTAAGGAAATCAGAGAAACTTCCCTCCGCAATTTCCCCTTTCTCTTCCAAAACAGCCTTTCTCCTTTCAGAGATACAAGTTTCCCAAGGAAGGGAAAAGGAAGTCGTCTGGCTTGTTAATTTTCCTGCAGTTGTATTTACCCTGTTCAACTTTATATTTGTTTCAACAAGCACCATTGGTTCGTTGTGTTACTTACTCTAAGACTTCGTTGAACCTACAGAGGTTTAAGTACATTTCCCTGAGCGCCAAGAATGGTAATGTTTTAATCGTGCATGATGCTTCAGGGGTTTTTTAAAATGAATCTCAAAACATCTAACAAGATTTATATACTTTTCAAGAAATATTTTCCAGCAAAATTTAAAGTATTCTTTTTAAAATTTAAAAATTGCATTTTAAAATTCAAGAGCAGTATTTCTTCTGGGAGAAAAGACTTGTGGAATTTTCGTCAGAAGGAGTTTTAGGGATCAAGGAATTTATCCCTCGTTTTAGAAATAAGAAAACTGAGGCCTAGAGAGACTGAGTAAACTACTCAAGGTATGTAATAGAAAACTCAGATGAGACCTAGGCAAGTGTATTTTCTAAAGCTTTCTATTGCCTCAAATAAACAGCTTTCCAGCAAGTCCAACTTGGAAGAATCACAAAAATACCAAGTACGCTACTATGAAATAAGATACTCATTCTTACCATTGTCCAATTATACTGTATTTTTTTGAAGAGCAATTCTTCTCAAATTTAAACAAAGCACAAGGAAATTTAGCTCTTTTGAACTACAGTCTTAAAAAGTAAATAATATATTGTGTGTTTTATTAAGATGATAATGTCTGTATGTTTTAGGAAGCAATGATGTTTATTTATACATCTGGTACAGAAAAAACAAATAATGTCTGGTGTTTTACAGTTGGAAGCACCCTTCCCATACCAGCACATATACAAGTAGAAGTGTCAAAATCCTCACAATGCAAGTTTCCAGACTCCTTCAATTCCACCTCTGAACTATCTCTAAAGCAGGACTGCTTTCCGTACCCCAAAACCACTGCTTCAGTGAAGGCTCCCATCATCCTCCCTGCCATCTAGTCTTTCTGCAGCCCACCTCTTCCCACACCATTTCATTCTCCACGCTGCTAGAGAGACCATGCTCAGAGCAAGTCTGATCATGACTTTTCACTGTAAAAATCTCTGGTGGCTTCCCACTGCTTTCAGGTTAAAATCCAAATTTGGCATGCCCAGCCCTTTGTGGTCTGACCTTAATTCTTCAGTCTCTCCTCCCATCCTCCTTCATATACATCCTAACTCCGGTTACGCTGAACTTCTCATTCATCACCCTGCATTCTAGCCACTTTCCTGTTTCCCTGCCTTTGTCTGTGGTATTCCTGTCACTGAAACATCTCTCTCCCCTCAGCCACCTGGCACACTTTTACTTTCCCTAAAGACCTAGATTAGGTACGGCATCCAATCTGATATCCCTCCTGCCTCCCAGTAAGTTCCCACAGCTCATGGTCCTCACCCATGGCACTCTGTGCATACTACAGTCTTACCAGTAGTCATAGCACATTGAAATTAACTCCTTATATTCCTGTCTCTTTTAAGCCTGAATTCCTTGAGGATGGATTGGGATCTTATTTACCTTGAGCTTCTTGAGAGTTTATCTTTTTGTCTTTGCATTTAGCTCAGTACCTGATGTGCAGGGGAAGCTCAATAAATGTTGAATGAATTCAGGAAGTCTACAGGTTCTTTATAATTATGTTAACAACTGCGTGAACCGCTTTTATGAGGCTCTGGATAGAAGCACTGTGGGAATGCTGGACTCACGAGGGTTTACTCTTACATACGGTGTTAGTTTCCTAGGGCTGCCCTAACGAAGTATCACAGGCTGGGTGGTTTAAACAATAGAAATTTGTTTTCTGATAATTCTGGAAGCTGCAGGTCTGAGATCAAGATGTTGATAGGGTTGGTTTCTTCCAAAGCCTCTCTCTTGACTGCCTTCTCCCTGAGTCTTCACATGGTCTTCCCTATGTGTGTTCTAATCTCCTCTTCTTATAACAACACAAGTCAGATTGGATTAGGGCCCACTGTAATGACCTCACTTTTAGCTTAATTACCTCTTTAAAGACCCTATCTCCAAATACAGTCACATTCTTAGGTACTGGTGGTTAGGACTTCAACATATAAATGAGGGACAGGGGCACAATTCAGCCCATAACACAAACTAACTCTCCTGGGCTGAGGGAACTGTTTCATCCAGAGTCTGCTAACATTTTTATTCTTAAGAAGTGCATTCATGAGGTTAACGAAAACCCAGAGGAGAGGAAATCTAAAGAAAGTAGGTTCTTAGAAGAGAGAGGAAATAGGGACCTCCTTGGCATAAGCCAGCTTTGTCTTTTTGGTTTTCTTCTTTTGTAAAAGAGGGTCTATCACTGTATATATGTTGTTGGCTGTCTGTGTACTCATGAAATAAGTGCCTAACATGCATTCAAAATCCATTACTCCTTTGGAGAATGACAACAGCAAAATCAGTATTCAGTATTCAGAAAATCAACTGTTGAGGCTGGTTATTTTCAAGTAGAGGTGGTCACTGAAGCAGAAGAGAAGCATAACTTTCATGATAAGTCCAAATTAAATAAAAGCAAATTTTTAAAACCTGGTAGCAGAAGATGGATTCCAGTTTTCCCCCTGAATCTCTAAGAAATGCTATACCTTCTTTAAAATCTGTTTCACACACTGTGGAAGGCTCTGTTCTCTGTCTCTCTGTCTCCTCTCACTCCCCCTCTCTTCTTCCAGGGTTGTCTGTAACACACCTAATAAGAAGACACTGTTGAGCAGTAATTCTTGCACCCCAGGATGAAGTTTAGACTTAGCAGTTTTCTCAAGGGAGCAAGAGGATGGAAACAGGTATAATGTTCCAAACAGTGCACATTTTTAAAAAAATTTTAATTTATTATCATTTATTTTTGGCTGCGTTGGGTCTTCATTGCTGCGTGCGGGCTTTCTCTAGTTGTGGCGAGCAGGGGCTACTCTTCATTGAGGTGCCTGGGTTTCTCATTGGGGTGTCTTCTCTTGTCTCGGAGCACGGGCTATAGGCGCATGGGCTTCAGTAGTTGTGGCACGCGGGCTCAGTAGTTGTGGCTCTTGGGCTCTAGAGTGCAGGCTCATAGTTGTGGTGCACAGGCTTCGTTGCTCCGCGGCATGTGGGATCTTCCCGGACCAGGGCTCGAACCCGTGTCCCCTGCATTGGCAGGTGGATTCTTAACCACTGCGCCACCAGGGGAGCCCCAGTGCACATTTTTTTCCTCCTTAAGAATAGAAGTTCTCTTCCAAGTGGATTTTGCTTTGCTTTAAAAAAAATAAACTTTATTTTTTAGAGCAGTTTTAGATTCACAGCAAAAATGAGTGTAAGGTACAGAGAGTTCCCATAGACCCCCTACCTTGACACGCACAGCCTCCCCCAATACCAACACCTGCCACGAGGACCGTACATTTGCTACCACTGATGAACCTTCATTGACACATTTTTATCACCCAGAGCCCATAGTTTACATTAGAGTTCACTTTTTGTCTTGTACATGCTATGGGTTCGGACGAATTTATAATGACATATATCTATCACACAGAGTAGTTTCGCTGCCCTAAAAATCCTCTGTGCTTTGCCTGTTCATCCCACCCTTCCTCCCGTCTCTGGCAACCACTGATCTTTTTATTGTCTCTATAGTTTTGCCTTTTCCAAAATGTTATATAGTTGGAATTATACAGTATGTAGCCTTTTCAGATTGGCTTTTTTTCCCACTTAGTGAGATGTATTTAAGTTTCTATCATGTCTTTTCATAGCTTGATAGTTCATTTCTTTTCAGCACTGAATAATATTTCATTAACTGAATGCACCACAGTTTCTTTATCCATTTCCCTACTGAAGGACATCTTCGTTGCTTCAAAATTTTGGCAATAATGAACAAAGCTGCTATAAACATCTGTGTGCAGGTTTTGTGTAGACATAAGTTTTCAACTCCTTTGGGTACACATCAAGGAGCACAGTTATTGGATATGGTAAAAATATGTTTAGTTCTATAAGACACCTCCAACCTGTCTCTCAAAATGACTGCACCATTTTGCATTTCCACCAGTGCTGAATGAAAGTTCCTGTTGCTCCACATTCTTGCCAGCGTTTGGTGGTGTCACTGTTCTGGATTTTGGCCGTTCTAATAGGTATGTAGTGGTATCTCATTGTTTTAATTTGAATTTCCCTGATGAGGTATGGTGTGGAGCGTCTTTTCATATGCTTATTTGCCATCTGTATATCTTCTTTGGTGAGGCGTCTGTTAAGATCTTTGGCCCATTTTTAATCTGATTGTTTGTTTTCTTATAGTTGAGTTTTAAGAGTTCTTTGTAAATTTTGGATAACAGCCTTTTATCAGATATGTCTTTTGCAAATACAGTAGCCCCCGCTTATCTGCAGTTCCATGTTCCATGGTTCAAAAATATTAAACGGAAAATTCCAGAAAACAAACAATTCATAAGTTTTAAACTGCACGCTTTTCTGAGTAGCGTGATGAAATCTCGCTCGATCCCACTCAGGACGTGAATTATCGTTACTTAGGACGTAAGGTATCTTTTAGTCACTTAGTAGCCACCTCAGTTATCAGATCCACTGTTGTGGTATTGCAGTGCCTGTGCTCAAGTAAACCTTATTTTACTTGATAATGGCCCCAAAGCACAAGAGCAGTGGTTCTGGCAATTTGAATATGCCAAAGAGAAGCCATAAAATGCTTCCTTTAGGTGAAAAGGTGAAAGTTCTTGGTTTAAGGAAAGAAAAAAACAGAACTCGTATGCTGCGTTTGCTATGATCCACGGTAAGAAAGAGTCTTCTATTCATGAAATTTTGAGGAAGGAAAAAGAAATTTGTGCTAGTTTTGCTGTCACAATTCAAACTGCGGAAGTTATAGCCACAGTGCATGATATGTGCTCAGTTAAGATGGAAAAGGCATTAAATTTGTACAATATTTTGAGAGAGACAGACCACATTTACATAACTTTTGTCAAAGAATGTTGTTGTAATTGTTCTGTTTTATTAGTTATTGTTGGTAATCTCTTACTGTGCCTCGTTTATAAATTAAACTTTACCATAGGTATGCATGTATAAGAAAAGACTTAGTGTATATGTAGGGTTGGATACTATCCGCGGTTTCAGGCATCCACTGGGGGTCCTGGAACATATCCCTTGAGGATAAGGGGAAACTAGTGTATTTTCTCCCAGTCAGTGGCTTGTCTTCTCATGCTCTTGATTTTTTGCTTTTTAAAGGAAACATAAGTCATTAATTTTTCTTAGCAGCATAAACTAGTAAGATGGGGAATGCTGCATATCGGGATAATTGAACCTGAAAAAGGAGGATCCCTGAATGTATGATGTGGTAATTAGTACTCTAGTGCTTTTTACACAGAATTGGCAGGGTTCTATTAACAAGGTCTCACTAATGCTTGCAGCTCTCTTACAGGCCCAGGAGGTCTCAGGTAGTTTCCTACCTTAAAACGTTTGTTTTGAAAATTTGTTCATGGGTCACAAGTTTAGAACTCCACATTTACTTTATCACAGAAATAAGTTGTAAGTGACGGGTATAGTTCTTGGACAGCTCACAAAAGCTTACTTAACTTAAACTTGTTTCAGTGACAGTATAGAGAGGTATGTAAGAACATATACTCTAGGCCAGAGGCCTGGAGTCCAGTCCCACCTCTGCTGCTCTGTGACTTTAGGGAAGCTACCTAACCTCTCTGAGCTTCAGTTTCTTCCTCCGTAAAATGAAGATATAATCATAGTACATATTTCATAAGGTTGCTATAAAGATTCTAGGTGTTAACGGCATGGAAAACTGTGCCTTGCACCTAATAGGTACTGGTAAGAATTATCTATTATTAGTTCACTATTGTAAACTATAGAACTTACAATAGAAGTCTGAAGTCTGGGTCCTAAGGCAGGGAGCTGCCATGTCTGATTTAGATGCCCCTCTATATAAAAGCATTTACTAAATTGTATAATTGTATTTAGTAAATAGCATTTACTAAGCTGCATAACTGTTGACTTATTTGTCTGTCTCCCCCACTGGACGGTAAGCTCTATTGAAGGCAGGGACAGTGTCGTATCTGACATAAACCTGAAAACAGCAAGTGTTCAGTAAGTGGTAACTAGTAATAGTAGCAGTGGCAGTTGCAATAGCAGATGCTCAATAAATATTTATGGAATGAAAATCCAGGTACGAGGAGAAGGAGGGAGAGAACTTCCTCTGCTTTGGGCACAGTGCCAACTTCAAACAAAATCTGGGAATGGGCAAAATTCCTCTCTGGTATCTTTCTACTTTTTCTCTCACATCTTTTCCCACCTTATGGTGCCTGCCTTCCCTGGCACCTATGGACTCAGTGACTTCATGTTGCTTGAATTATCCCACAATGTTATCTCTCTGGCCTGCTGAACCCAAAAAGTGCTCCATGCTTTACAATCACCCTTCTATCTCCTGCCAGTCAAAATTGCTCTTCCTTCAGGTTAACCAACCTCAGCTAGCTATTAAGGGAAAGGGTCTTACACAAATTCACACGAATGTGTGTGAACATCTAAGAGTCCTTAATGCTCTGAGAGATTTACGTTTTTCGAAGACTGCAGTGAATATCCATTTAGTGGAATTACTAGCTGTGTATTAAAGTGAAGTGAAAGGAAGATACTTTTTACAGGGGTGGGGAGGGGTGAGGGACTGCCAGGTAGCAAGCTGGCCGAGGAGGAACTTTCCTACAGGGTTTCTGACTTTTATCTTCCCTGTTACTAAAGTTACCATTCCCAAACATCTTACGTTCACCCCCTTAGCCCCCTCATCAGCATCTGCCCATGGCACGGTCAAGAAAGGGCACAGTTTGAGGAGGGAGTGGAAAAAGGGCTAAGAGGCAGAGGTAGAGACTTTTTTTTTTTTTTTTAGAAAGAACTCTGGTCTCTCTTCCTCTTCTTTTTTTTTTTTTTTAAATTTATTTATTTATTTATTTATTTTTGGCTGTGTTGGGTCTTCGTTTCTGCGCGAGGGCTTTCTCTAGTTGCGGCGAGCGGGGGCCACTCTTCATCGCGGTGCGCGGGCCTCTCACTATCGCGGCCTCTCCTGTTGCGGAGCACAGGCTCCAGATGCGCAGGCTCAGTAGTTGTGGCTCACGGGCCCAGTTGCTCCGCGGCATGTGGGATCTTCCCAGACCAGGGCTCGAACCCGTGTCCCCTGCATTGGCAGGCGGATTCTCAACCACTGCGCCACCAGGGAAGCCCAGAGCTAGAGACTTTATGTGTAGTCTCAATCTTGAGAAAATAGGAACATAAGTGTATTATTTTTGGAAGACAATTCTCCATGAGTGCCTCCCATTTCTATACATCTTGCAAGCAGAGAGAGTCTGCCTTTGTTCTGGAATATCTTTTCAAGGGTGTTTGTAAGGCTAACAGCTTAGGAAGGCAGAGGGAGTGTCCCTCTCTGGAGCAAAGACTAGGTTTGTTTACTGTCCAGTATAATAAAGATGGTGCTCCCACTGGGCAAAGGGCAGGGAGGCTTACTGATCCTTATAAAAGATTCAGTTACCTAAGCGTGGGGTTCCTCTCTTGTAATGCAACCCACTGCATGTACAGGGATCATCTGGCCCCCTTCCTGTTACTTTGTAGGAGTTGGGACTCAGGGAACTAGCACAAATGCTGACCCTCTAGCTACTGCTATGGCTGTGAGTAAAAAACTGTCCTTTGTTTCTGGTCTGGGAGTTTTGTGCCTTTTGCCAGCATCCACGCAACTGTGACTGACCAACTTGTTAGCTTGCAAAGAGTGTAAAATCTCAGAGTGCTTGACAATTATTATATTTTACAGGTGAAAAAACTCACAGCTCTCCCCAGAGCAGAAATCTCCAAGAGTATATTAGGTTCTGAGAGGGGTTGTATTAACTTTCCCACGAGAATAAATGCATTAATTTATTAATTAATTTTTCAATATTTGCTAATGATTTTTTATGTGAAATCAGTACCAAAGGAAATCAGTACCCTCTACTTTAAAAAAAATTTTTTTTATCAGATTTTTTTTGATGTGGGCAATTTTTTAAAGTCTTTATTCAATTTGTTACAATATTGCTTCTGTTTTATGTTTTGTTTCTTTGGCCGCGAGGCATGTGGGATCTTAGCTCCCCACCAGGGATCGAACCCTCACCCCCTGCATTGGAAGGAGAAGTCTTAACCACTAGACCTCCAGGGAAGCCCCAATATCCTCTACTTCTTAAGATACAGACTTTATGAGTGCTAATAGTTTTGTGTTGACAATCTGAGGAGTGGCTTGACATTGCTACTCAGCCAACACTGCTACTCAAGGCTTCGAATGCTGTTGTGTTTGGAGACTTGAGGAGAGGTGAGGGTGAATATTTAGCTTTCACTTCCTCGACCTCTGTCTGCACGTACATACAGAAATCAAATCTGTCCAGCCTCTATTTTTGGCGTGGGCAAAAACAACTCTGCTTCATCCTAATCCCTATGATCCCTGCCTACCCTCTTCCAAAACCTATTTAAAGACATGTTCCTCAAAGTTATATTTGTCCTTCCTTGAGGGAGGAAAAAGTACTGATCACTTACGAATGGAAAACTGGCAGAAACGTGTCTATGTAAGTCACCTGTCAGAAAGGGAGTTTGAGAAAATAGAGTAGTTCAAGTTTTCCGATCATAGTATATTCACCATTAGTGAAATGAGCTAAAGTCATTTCTTATTCATATTATTTTTGTGCAGGGTGAATCCTTAGAACACATTAATAATGGTGATAAAAACTAAAGTGCAATTCTCTTTCCTTTTCCTACTCATATAGCTCTTTAATGTCAAATTTACTCTGTGCTACATGCACATGACTTACAGGTTGCAAATGCAATCCCATTCTAAGGTCTGAATCGTTCAGTAATAGAATTAAGTTGTTAGTCTCCATATTAGCAGTTTAGCTTCCTTTGTTTGTTTAAAAGCATAAATATCTACTCACCACCAGTGGATGAAGAGAGACTTGACTTTCTGACACCTAATCAGGTCTAACTAGGTATGGATTTAGGGAAGGGAAAGTGGGCCTCACTTAAACATTCTGGATATATAAAGGACAATGTTTCCCCATTGCTTTAAACCATACCCTTCCTCCCCAGACCCCAATTAGCTATCCCTAATCTTCAAATGTAACTCCTTTATCTTGTAACTCAATTTAGGCAAAGAGTTAAGAGAATACAAAAGGAAAGAGAAATGGGAGAGAAGACAATGTTTTCTGCTTCTCCCTCCCTATATTCACCTGGAATAAATTATCTTAAATACGTAGGAAATATCCACATACATGGGATGCTCAGTGGTCTAATTTTAATGCAAACTTTGATTAAAAATTAAAATTACAAGATAGTCACACAGCCACATAAAACATACAGCTCAATTATTAACACTTTTGACATGATATTATAATCAGTAGAATGTCTTTAAGGACTTTAGGGATAAAGAAAAAGGGAAGAGATTATACTGTCTAAAAAATCATGAACTATGTGGATTTGAAATGTATCTTAAAGGACATCTAGTCTGATCTCATTATAATGCTTGAATCCCTCTGCACTGTCCTGGCTAAATGTTCGAACATATATGTTAATATTTTTATAATGTCAACAGTTTTAAAAAACACCATCCACATGCCACTGTAGATTCTTTTTTAGTTCAATAAATCCTTTCTTAGAAGAGTTTCAAATGCTGGGGAAAAAATTAATTGTGTGGACTACATCTTAATCAGTGAGTCCAATCTGTGAATAATTGCCTTTATAAGGAAGGTCGTTGAATCTCTTTGCGATGGAATAATTGTTCAAAGGGGAACTTTAAGTGATGCCTATGAGGGTTCCTGGGAAGCACTGATGTTCAACACCATCTAAATCTACAAGGACTGGAAAAGTCCAATTGGACATGTACAAATCAAATGGGGACAGCTGAGTCTCCGTTGAAAGTTGGGGCTTTTAAAATTTGAGCCTTGGATACAACCCAATCAGAACTTCTTAGGATTATGAGTTGGAGATGGGAATGGAGAGCAATTACAAGGATCTGCATTATTATAAACCAAAAAGGAGACAGATTATAGATTTTTTGCATACAATAGATTTCAGTTTGACTACAAAACAGGAGGGAATGGTCTAAAATATAATTTGAAAGTGGAAGCTTTGAATCTTGGCTTGAATTTAATTTATCCTGGAAAAGGAGCTTCGTGCAAGGGACTTTGTTGGGATCCTGTGAAGGTGCTACTTGCTGCAGAGCCCAGCCACAATAACAAAAGAGCTGGTATCTGTATCAAACAAACAATTCCTGCACACACAAGTCTTCCTCATAAAAGTTAGACATTAGTCTCGGCTACTGAACCACAAAAAGAAATCGTTTCTATAGGATGTTCTGTTTCATGAGGACTTTTTTTCTCTACTCAACTGTTTAGCCAGCAGCTTCAAATTCTGAAATCCCAGGGGAGAGAGAGGCTTCTCACACATCCAAAAGAAGATGGCAGGCTCCCAAACCATAAATGGCTTCAATTTTCTTATAAAACCAGCTTAGTGAATCACAGGTGGAATTTTACCAAAAATGCATTGATAGGCTTATGCAACCAATAATACCTTACTTAAAAAGAATCAGCTTTTTCTTGGCTAGAAATAGTATGCGTACTGTAGCCAAATGCATTAGAACATCAACAAAGACAACTTTGGAGATAATTCAGGAAAAGCCCAATATCCACAAATGAATTGATTTCAGGAGGAATGATAAAAGCTCATAAGCTAACAAGAGTACATTAAGGATTTATAGTACTGTTAAGGGAACAAAATGGAATAGTTTAATTAGAATGCCTTTCTGTGAGAACATATAAGATCTTATTCATGAGTTTTGATTTGTTTCAGAAGCTACTTTTATATAAATGCAAAATATAAAATTGAGTACAAAGCAGGAAAAAATCACCAGTACCTAAGGAAATGAAAAATCCCAAGGTGTCAGTGTGGCCATGAACGAAATGATCTTACATACAGAAAACATAGGACGGGTGTATCATAGGAGACAGTCATGTTCAGAGTCCATGACTTTATATCCCAGAATCTCACATCAGCAGCAACAACTACCCTTTCCTACTATTCCTTTCTGTTTAATGTGGAGTGAGCCTATATAGAATGATGAGCCTAAATTAAACCCACAATCAAAGAATAGTGAGCTGTCCACCACTTAAAACCCTTCAGAGTCTCCTGATTGCCTCCAGATAATGTCCTTTACCTAACACTTAAGACTTTTGGTAATCTGGCCCTTGCCTATCTTTCTGGCCTTATCTCCTGCTACCTTCTCTTTGAGACTTTGTATATGTGTTCCCTCTGCCTAGAATACATCCATTCAAAAAAAGTTATTGAGCACCAATTATATGCCCTTCCTTAAATGTCTGCCTGGCAAACTCTTCAACTTTCAGAACTCAAAAATCTCCTCCTCCTTGAAGTTTCCTTCCTCAAAGCAAGTTAATAACCATCCTCTTACCCTTTTAAATAATGCCACCACTGTACCTTGTACACAGCCCTTGTGGAACCATACAGCAACGTTTTGTTTTTTCAAGGAAGTGAAAAAAAATTACACAAGTGAATGTATGCCAATTGTTAAAAGTTTTCAGTATTCCAATTGTTAAAAGTTTTCTCCTTTTCAGAAATAACCACAGTTAAGAGTTAGGGACGTATTTTTTCAGGCTTTTTTCTATATACTTATATACCCGATAGGCAATTTAGTGTACTTAAAAACACAGACCTTGGGCTTCCCTGGTGGCGCAGTGGTTGAGAATCTGCCTGCCAATGCAGGGGACACGGGTTTGAGCCCTGGTCTGGGAAGATCCCACATGCCGCGGAGCAGCTGGGCCCGTGAGCCACAATTACTGAGCCTGTGCGTCTGGAGCCTGTGCTCCGCAACAAGAGAGGCCGCGATAGTGAGAGGCCCGCGCACCGCGATGAAGAGTGGCCCCCGCTTGCCGCAACTAGAGAAAGCCCTCGCACAGAAACGAGGACCCAACACAGCCAAAAAAATTAATTAATTAATTAATTAATTAATTAAAAAAAAATTCAGAGCCTGGGGTTCTCTGAAAAAAAAAAAAAAAAGACTACAGATGTCAAGTGGGCTCTTAGGCTGTCTGACCATCACAACATGGAAGGCAGTGGAGGATGGAGGCAAGTAGAAACATGTGAAGAGTCATGTCCTGTGTGGAGGAAAGGTAGCAATATGGATTAACTCTATAAGGTGAGGAAAAACAGACATTTAAGTATGCGTTATTTATGAGCAACCACTACTGTTTTTACAAATTGTTCTCCCTTCAGGATGTTACTCTTGAGGATAAGGACTATGTTTATTCATTCTTGAGTTCTAGCAACCTATCACTCAATAAATGCTCGGGAAATCATTTTTGACCAGAACATTCCTTTGTTAAAGGTAACGATGTAAACTGATAAAGATGGTGGTGGGGATGGGAGTGATGGTGGTGATGTGGGTCTAGGCACTTCCTAAATGTATTTTATCTAAACATCATCCTCTCAGAACTTTGATAGTCTTTATGTCCTTATTAAGCAATAACTGGTTGCATTTACAGAGCTAGATTTAAAATTTTAATTCTGAGAATATTGTGAATTCTTCAGTGCAGAAGTCCTAGATTCCTTGTGAATTTCTCCATCCCATGGCCTAATTCCATTTTGTTTCTTTTCCTCTTGCTACTTTCTTTCATTACCATTTTATTTGTTGGCCCATATTTAAGGTATAAAGCTATTTTGGGTGCAAGGGATCAAATTGGATAAAAGACTGATAATCTTAGTAATAATCCTTTCCCTTAAAGCCTTTTTTATTAATAATTTGATGTTTTATCTCCTATTAAAATTTTTGGATTAAAAAAAAAAGGTCACCAGCTATCAGGAGGGCTAACCAATGAAAGGAAGTAGAAATAAATAGTCCATGCACTGATTCCTTTAAATGGCATATTCTGAGATATTTTTGAGTTTTTTTCATCCGTGTTGGTGATAGAATTATTAAAAAAAAAAAAACCTGATGTTGGCCTGTGATAGATGGTCTCATTATACTTAGAATTAAATAACTATGTAATTATAATCCAGAATTTTAGGCTTTTTAAAAAAGCCACATAGATTTTTACATCTTTAAAGTAAAGATTTTTACTTTACACAAGTCAAGATTGAAATTGAACAACAATCATGTATCAATTCATTCAGCATTTATATAATTTATATAGAGTGCATTTGTCTTCAAACTTTCCTGAATTAGCAAGAATTCTTCCCATATTTATTTTTCGTAACTCACTGAGATATGAAAAATGGTGCAGAAAATAAATGCGAAGCCTTTTGTTTGTTCTATTGTTAACTGATTTAAGGCTTTGATTATCTATAGGCACTTTACACTCTGAAAAAAGAAATTAGTCACTTTATCAAGGCATACATTTTTATCTGTAAAATTTTAGTATTTTATTTCTTAGTCACACTTCAAAACTCAAGAGATTAGTAATTTTTCTATATGAAAATGTAAAATATGTAATACATGATTATACAAACCTATTTAATTCCATTCTTTGTCTCTTTTTAATTAAACACCCTGCCTATCAGAGCTTATTAATCAATTACTTGATTAATTATTAATTGCTATGTGTATTTGATATGATATGAACATGGATAATCACAGTAGAATAATTTATAATGGAAAAAATTAGAAACAGTAAGATTTTGGCAAAGTAATTATGGTGCTCCCATGCAATAGAATACTATACTTGCACAAAAGTCATATTGTAGAAGGATATTTATTATCATGGGAAAAAGTTCATGTAATACATTAAGTAAAAATTGTCGGCCATTGAACTTTATATGTAGCTTTATACCTTTTTTCCCTTACAAACCAACACAGCAAAAAGATTATAAGAATTTTCACCTATTTCCAGGGGCAGAAGAGGAGTAGGGAAAAGGTTGTGAAAATTAATAAAGGGAAACCTCATTTAAAATGAAGTTGGGAAGCCCTGAACGAGGTGCTGTCAGGCTCCATCTGTCGCAGCTTACTATGCATTCCTGGGCAGGAAGAAGGTTACTTTACTACCCTAGCAGGAAGAAGGAAGATTTTTTTCCTTGCCCAGTAACAACCCAGCCAATGAGAACTGCAAGTACTCAGCCAATGAGTAACCATTACCACCCTGAACTCTCACTTTCCTCCAATAGATTTCAGTTCAAAGCAGCCACTCCCAACTTCCCCTTTTTCTCTATAAAGTAACATTCCTCTCCTTCTTTCTCTGAACTTGCCTACAGTTTGCCGTAGTTAGCATGTCCTGAATTGCAATTCCTCTTCCATTTCCAAACAAACTCATTTTGCTAGTAAAATAACTGGTTATTTTATATTTAAGGTTGACAGGGTATTTAGGACTTGTGATGACTTTTAAGTTTTCCTTTAGCTTTTCTGTGTTTTTCAAAATTTCTCCACTGACCATGTGTTATTTCTAAGTAGAAAAAAATTTTAAATGAATTCCTCAAATTAGAATCAGTTTTTGTTTTAATTTCACTATCCAAATCAATATTTATTGAACACCAACCTAGTGCAAGACATTGTAGGAAGATTTTTTTTTTAATTTATTTATTTTTGGCTGCATTGGGTCTTTGTTGCTGCATGCAGGCTTTAGTTGCGGTGAGCGGGGGCTACTCTTTGTTGCGGTGCGCAGGCTTCTCATTGCAGTGACTTCTCTTGTCGTGGAGCACAGGCTCTAGGCACGCGGACTTCAGTAGCTGTGGCACACGGGCTCAGTAGTTGTGGCTCGCGGGCTCTAGAGCGCAGGCTCAGTAGTTGTGGCTTACGGGCTTAGTTGCTCCGCGGCATGTGGGATCTTCCCAGACCAGGGTTCAAACCCGTGTCCCCTGCATTGGCAGGTGGATTCGTAACCACTGTGCCACCAGGGAATCCCAGGAAGGTATTTTTAAAAGACAATTTTTCCTGCAGTCTAGGAGCTTCCAGCCGTGTTTTAGAAGGATTGGATGTAAAAATAGAAAATGTTAAAAAATCAATAAGGTTTAAATAACAAGTCAAGCCAGGAATAGAAAGAGGATAAGCACATTTGATTAATTATATTGATAATTATTGCTATGAGGAGAATCAATTCTCTGCTTAACATTCCTGTGTTTAATCTGACTCACCATGAATCTAACCAACCCTTGCTTTTCTCTTTCTTATTGGTACATAAGCCTAGTTGTGTTTCATTGATGACCTCATCATTTGTGAATAATCCTGTTCTTGAGTTCAATTTCAGTGGCATTTAGCAAAGCACAATTCTGGAACCTCCTAGTTTTTTGACTGCAAGCCACTCAGTGACACGTGAGAACTTTGCAATATACAGTTGTCATTTCAGTCTCTACCCTTTGTCTGACATTTCAATTTAGGTATAGCACGTAAAACTTTCTTCCTTCCCTATTTTCTGGTGTGGATTAAAAGATGCGGGAGAAAAAATAGTCATATATTTTTGCTCTGTAGCTCTTGACATATTTTCCCAGCTAAAGAAGGGAGAGTACGGTAAGTTAATTCGTCATTTAGTCAATGCCTGTTTCTTGAGAAGTATGTAGCAATGTACTAGTACCAAAGCACGATGCTGCACTGTCAGTCAGTGAAGTGGTAAAATAAAGAGGGTTGAACTGAGGGACCCTAAATGTATTTCAAATAAGGACCCTAACCTTGGTTGTTTTCCTCCCTCAGTAATTAACAAACCATGTTTGTTAATTCTTCCAATGGGAAAGACTGGGAATGAATTATTGTCATTCAGAGAAGCTAATTCCACTGTAAAGAAATACATTACTTAGTACAGAAAGGAAATTAATGTTGTTACCTATAATAACGGAAAATGTTGGTTTAAATTTCACTAAATGTTACCTATGGGGTAGGTAAGACAAGTAATTGTTGAATCATATCCTTCTGTTACATTATATAGATTTTCACGGATTTCCTTCCAGAGTGATTTTCAAAACCGTGCGTGAGGATGTGTATTTCACCCCAGAGGGGACTTAAGTATAGGATAAATTTAAAAACTGATACGATTAAAGTGATAGCAGGGTCTTAATGACATTTCTTCATGCCTGGTAAGTGAGAAAGATGCAGGGATAAATAGTTTCCAGTAGCACTTGTGAATTATATTTATCTAATGAAAATTTATTTTTTCCTCCTTATTATGGGTTGCTCCTTCCTTCCCTCCTTCCATCTTATTTTCTTCCAATAATTTATATACACATGTTTGAAATTAGATTTCAAAGTTTATAAATCGTTTTGTCTGGGAACAAAGCAAATACGGTAGCCCAAAGGAAAACAACAGTAGCCTCCTTACTGTAACAGAACTTTTTAACAGCTCCTTTAAAACCTAAAAATAATCTATCTGAATTAAAGTAAACATAACCAAGTGAATGCTTTTTTCAAGTAATGTATTCCGTGTAAAAGTTTTTTAGATTACTGTTTTCCCATAATACTGGAACATTGTTTCTCTGAAATTGAAATCTTTTTTAAAGAATAACTTCTTAACATTGCAGTCACTCTTGCATAACTATAAGCCTGTTAAAAACACACAAATTGTTCATTTAAGTGACTACATTATCATTTTCCCAAGATAATATTCACTGTGTACTTTTCTATACCTGAAGCTAGAAGTTCTGCTTATAAAATTACTGATGGAATAGAGATAAACATTCTCCTGAGTAAGTGATTTCTCCCCACCCCCCAGAAGTCACTGTTTACATTATTCACTTCATATGAAGTAAATTTAGGATTTTTAAAAAAGGAAATAACAGTTGCTTTTTTCTCTGCTGCTTTTGGCCAAGCTGAATATTCTTGATGTTATATTTTTACCTGAAATTTAAAAGTTCTGAGTAATTTATTAGGCTCTAAATTTCTGGAAGACAACAAGAATAGAAAAAAGGAAACTCTATGATCTTTCCAAGGGTCCTCTCAGCCTCAGGGAGATCTGAGCGGTAGATGTAATAGTGAGAATTGAAGGGCTTGGGAGGAAAAGCACCCTGCCTCCAGACAGTGAGAACATTAGGGCTGGGATCTTCATCTCCTTGCCTGAAACCCTCATGTCACACGTGAGGAGAATGAGACATAAAGAAGCCAGCTGGCTTCCTGAAGGTCACTCAGCTGGCCAGTTCCCTTGTAAACCTGCACCTCCCTTCATTATCCTCCCAGTCACTTGAATAAGTCGGCCCTAAGCTACTTCTCTTGATTTCTTGTGAGCTGAGCAATTCTCTTAAAAGCATGCTTTTAAAACTGCATTAAGGAATTGGCAGTTTGGAGAGCTGTTCAGAGTATCCAGCCTGCCATCCTACCGGGATTGAACTCAGCCTGAAGTCACCTTTGCAGTTCCTGTCCTGCTCCTTCTCACCCATTCGGCATCCTTCTCTCACCACACTCCCGCTTCTGAGCCTGGTCACTTTGCGTGACCACACCTAGTGCCTAGATGCCTTTGCTAGTGCCATAGCCTTCATGCTCATCCTCCTCTACTCTCGAGAATGCTTACGCTCTTTTCTGCCTGGAGAAGTTCTGCCTTTTACGCCTAGTGCCTAAGTAGTGGATCTATTCAGTAAGTCTCTTTCCCTTCCCTGTTCCCCCTTGTTTAAGGGTGCAGATCAAGGCTGTAGGAAAACTGGGGTAAGAATCTAGATCATCTGGCTTGCAGACCAGTTAGTTTCCTACTCACTGCTTTCAGCCAAGCTCTGAGGACTGTCAACCTCTTGATGGAGGTTTCTTCCAATCTCTTAGACATACAAGTAAACGTCCCTTCACTAAGGGTGCTGAGTGTGCTCTTGGCTGATGACAGATGAGGGCAATTCCCTTCTATGACCTTCCTTTGCCCTCAGGATAAAGTCCATCTCCTTAACATAACCTAGAAGGCCTCTGCTGACCTCTCCAGCCTTTACGTGTGCTCTTCCCCTTAAACACTCAGATCCAGTCATGCTGACCTGGTCTCGGGTAGTCTGTTACCTCTGCATTCACAGCAACCCTTCATCCTTCACCAGGCAAATTCCTACCCACACATTGTGTTTGTTTCAACTGACATGTCATCCTTTTTGGAAAGCCTTTCCCGACCTTGGATTTGATGCCGCATATCATAGAAAGTATCCTAACATGGTATAATAATGGGTTATGGGCATATATGAATCCTCCACTCAGCTATGAAGTCCTTGAATCTTGAAGAGACTTTATCTCAATATCTGTAATACCTGCACAACACTTTACGCTATAATTTCATTTTTAAACATTTACTTTTTTAATTGAAGTAAAACATGCATCTCAAAAAGTACATAAATCACATATGCACAGCTGGATGAATTTTCACAAATGAAAGTCATGCTGTAACTAGCATAAATCAAGAAAAGGAACATTATCCCTAGAATAACTCTTCATGCCCCCTTACAGTCTTTGCCTCTCTTATTGCTAACACAAAAGGCTGTTGCCTGAACTTTATATAAATGGAATCATACAGTACATATTCTCTTTTGTGTCTATCTTCTTTCTCTCAATATTATGTTTGTAAGAGTCTAAAAGCTTTTTTTTTTAAAAAAATAAGTAATATTGCAGTATCTAAGATTTTAATCAATGTATATGAGATGTTTTCCGTATCACCAGTTCAGAAAGAAGGCAGCTATTAAGAGGCATGCATGAAATTTCTCTCTAGAGGATGCCTGCTCAGCATTCTTTACTGTCATTCTTAACAGAACCCACTTTTGTTCCTGTGCCACATGCAACCCACGTGATTCATGGCGGGGGAAGGGGGGTGAGCCTGGTTGGTAATCTTGCTCCTCCTTGTCAGTGATTGGCTGAGGAATGTGAGTCCCCATTTTGACCAATGAGACCTGAAGAGAGGTTTCCTGGGACTCCTGGGAAGTTTTTTGCCCACTACTCCAGGAACGTTTGCAGAAGTGACCCCTTAACTCTTTTTCTGGATGTATTGTCGTGTATAGGTGTGAGACTTAGACCTCTAACGATACCCTATCACCAGGCTCGAGGATGACGTCAATACAATGAGGAAGACAGTGCCAAGAGTCACAAGGAAACAGGGCTATCTACAGGATTAAATCATCCTTGAATCTATTCTACCTCTAAGTTTCCAGATATGTCAATCAACAAATCTCATTATTGTTTAATCCAGTTTGAGGTTTTTCTTGTTTGTTCATTTTCAGGTTTTTTGACCCTTAAAAGTAAGGGCATTTTTAACCAACATATCTCCTAAAGACTTGGATGCTTACCTGGAAGGCACATGCACCTGAATGGGCAGTGATGTGAAGCTTTGGTCATGGTAATGAGATGCAAGTCAGGCAGCAAAGCACGGGGTGGCATGGGATGGAGGACTCCAGCTAAATCGTGGGGCTGAGATGGAAATCCCTCAAGAACAAGCTGTTCTGGCACTGCCCACATTACCCTGGGCAAAGGCTCTAGGGGTACAATGTTGTAGACTTGAGGAACCAAGTAACCAAAGTACAGCGACATTCTGAGTGGTAGGGGATGAAGGCAGCTGTGTGTGCCTGCAAGTAGAGAGGCTTTTCCTTCTGCCCCTCATTTGGAGGAAATGATGGTCAAAGCAACAAAGTCGTGTAATCCTAGGTGGCCCAAGGGAGGGATTTCTTCAGAGGACAGGGATTGTACCAGCTGACTGGTTGCCAGATTTTGGTGGTAGTACATGTCCAAGATGACAAAGGATTCTCAAATAATGGACATGAAGTGTGGCACAAGTATAACCAGATTCTTGGTGTTTTCCCAACAATGTAGTGTGATAATGAGAGCAACAAGAGTGACAGGAAAGGGCCTCTTGGCTGATGGAATAGGTTTTCTGTTTTTCTGCCCCCCTGGAGATGAGAGTAATTAATATTGCCCACGGGGACTGAGAAAGCATGCCTGGGGGTACTGGAGTTACCATGAAGGGACAATGGTCCAATGGGAAAGATATTCTGTAAGATAGAGCCTCAGAGTGATTTATGCTGAAAATGAAAGGAAAAATAGTTCTTTCTTCCATTCAAGCTGGGGAAGTGGGATAGATCAGTTCCATTTACATGGGGATATTAGGGAGATTTTGTGAATAAGGCGGCATCTGATTTGACCTGAGAAGGAAAGATAGCATTTACACTAGAAGTGATATTAAGGAAGATATTTCAGTTAAAGGGAACTGAAAGTGCAGAGGCAGAAGGGCAGGGAAGAGAAGAGTGGGTATAGGACAGAGTGAGGAGATCAATTTGACTCTGCCATAGGAGAGAAGCAGAGTGTGTGAGGGTGGGGAGAGCTGAGGAGAGTGGGAAAGAGGAGTTATGTCAAGACGGAGGAGTGTTGTGAATACCTCAGAACAGGTATGAATTTTATCCTGTAGGTAATGGAGAACAAGCAAAGAAGTTTAAACATGTCAGTGATAAAATTGGAGTGGGCCTCAAGATGATTAAAATCAGAATGGACAGGGGAGGGAAAGACAGGAATTGAGGAGACCAAATTAGAGCCCAAAGCAAAAGAACAGAGGAAAGGAAGTGAATTAGGGTTGTGGTTGTAGACTGTAGAGAAATGGGAGAACTTATGGAGGTGAGCTTGACAGGAGTTGATATCTGATTGGGTGTGAGTGTTGCATGATCAAGAGGAACTGGGTCATTGTCACAAAATCTAGTCCCAGAGGTTGATAATTTTTTCACCCCATGTTACATTTTCCACACAACCATCTTGCTAGTGAAATGATTCCCAATTTGCAGGCTATTTTGGGAGTATATTTATAACAAAATGAAACAAACAAAAAACAAAGTGATGAGGTGATAGATGTGAAAAGAATTTGCCTGAAGGAGACTCCTCTATTCCATGGGGTTAACAGTAGTACTGCTTTTGACCAAGCACAATTGTGCGTTCCAGTGATGGCAATGGAAAGATAAGTGTGTTTAGAGCTCTTTTGCACCTTCACTGTCCTCCCAACTCACTATCTGAACCTGCCAGAGCTCAGTCACTGATTGCCAAGCAATTAAGGATGTGTTTTTTTAATCAGAATTTAGTTTATTGGCTAGAGTGCATTCCTTTTCTAAGCTGGAAAAGTGAGGTTGGAACTTGATGCCAAAGCATAATTCTCTTAATTATTAAAGGGGGGGAATTGTGAATGCACTCCTTAAGGAAAGGATGCCGAAAAGCTTTCTTGATGATGATAGCGGTAACAATACCTTTTAAAGTAGTGTCTTTCAAAGAATAACTTCAATATCTCTCTTCCTGAGGGAAGACCATAACCTCTTTATCATAGGGCTTAGTGCCATAATCATGCTAGTTGCTCCATAAATATCTATAAGAGAAATAGCAGGACAAGATTGTAGCAAAAAGAGAAGACCTGAGATGGGAGGAATACTAAGCAGTGATAGAATTTTAAAGCTTTTATGCCAGGAGAGCCCTCTTACACTCAGGTAATAGATCTTCAGAGAAAAAAAACAAAGAGGAAAGGCTGTTTACTCCTGAGGACTATTTGGTTCACTCATTTATAAGATTTGACTCAAGAGTTGGGATTAAGTTTAGAGGGAAATCTCAGTTCTAGAGACTCTAAACAGACTTAAATTACTCATATCCTTCACTTTTTATCTTGGATTCAAGGACATCATGGGGAATTATGAAGAATCCCCAAGGCCCATCACTTCTTCCTCAAGAATTGTCTAGAGCTCCCAATGATTACTTAATCATGACTTTGGCTGTTTAACACACTATTTATCCTCTCAGATTTACATTGCTTTGTGTAATCTAAACTAAAGATCTAATTTTTATGGCACATAATAGAATGACTAGCTATCCTCAAAAGATAACCTTGAATATCTGAGTTATATTTTACATTGTAGCCAATCCTACAGAGCACCATAAAAGGAAAAGTAGTGGTATTTAATGCAGAGCAATTAGTAACATGTAATAAAAATGAAAAGCATTGAGTAGTAAGGAGATAGTGTCCCCCAAACCATCCTTCCAACTCCATAATTTGCTGGAAATTTTCCAAAAGGAAATGGAAATATAAGGACTCCATTTTAATTGCCCAACAAGGGGGGAAATTGCTCAACTGCCGTAAGAACATGTTGAAAAGTAGATGTATTTTGAACCAAAACATAAAGGTAATGTTATGCCTTTAGAAATTCTATGTCTCCACTGTGATTTGAAGTGTTGTAGCTTATAGTAATCATCTTGGCAAAAGCAAAACATGAATAAGAAGCCTGAGTAATAATCATGAATCTGCATTTCAAGCTTTGAGTAAGGGAAAAAGGCATAACCTAGCTAAAATTCTCATCCAAACCAATTCTCCTTTAAATGCATCAAGGCATTCTTAGAAATAATTTCATCATGAGATGAGGGGCCAAGTATCACTATCCTAGGTCTGATCTAAAAATCAATGATAAAAGCTCTTATTCATACAGATTAATCACTTCATTACGTTTCCCACTGTCACCATACAGAAATTTAATAGTGAATTGGATGTAACCTGAACTCCCTTCTTCTCCCTCCATCCTTTCCTCCCTGCCTTCTTCCTTCCTTCCATTCTTTTGAATGGAGAGATGAAGTAGCCAGACACTATCATTTCCAAAACCAAGAAAATCAATTGAGGATTTTCATGGACTTGCTAGCTGTATCAGTTGCCATTGTTGCATAACAAACAACCTCAAAACAATGATTTCGAACAACCATTTATTTAGTTCATGATCCTGCAAGTCAAGTTGGTAATTTAGGCTGGTATCACCTGTGCTCCCTTATGTGTCTGCATGCAACCATTTGATGGCGAGGTAACTCTGCTTCCAAGGCTTGGCTGGCACCTCTTCCCTCTGCCCCATGTGATTTCTCATCCTGCAGAAGGCTAGCCAGAGTCTGTACAATTTTCTGTCCAAGACAGAAAGTGGAAGCATGCTAGGGTTCTTGAGGACTAGGCTTGAAACTGACACAGGTTCACTTCTGCCATATTCTGTTAGCCTAAGTAAGTAATTAATAAGGCCAACTTAAGTTCAAGACGTGGGAGACAGACTCTACTTCTTGATGGGAGGAGAGGCAAACTCACATTAAAAAGGCATGAACACCAGGAGGCTGTTAATGGGGACTGTCAGGTGACCAATCTACCATACTAGCTACTGTTCTTCTGACACTTTAAAACATTTATTAACTCAACATCATTAATCATTAGAGAAATGCAAATGAAAACTACAATGAGGTATCATCTCACACCGGTCAGAATGGCCATCATCAAAAAATCTAGAAACAATAAATGCTGGAGAGGGTGTGGAGAAAAGGGAACACTCTTGCACTGTTGGTGGGAATGTAAATTGATACAGCCACTATGGAGAACAGTATGGAGGTTCCTTAAAAAACTACAAATAGAACTACCATACGACCCAGCAATCCCACTACTGGGCATATACCCTGAGAAAACCATAATTCAAAAAGAGTCATGTACCAAAATGTTCATTGCAGCTCTATTTACAATAGCCAGGACATGGAAGCAACCTAAGTGTCCATCATCGGATGAATGGATAAAGAAGATGTGGCACATATATACAATGGAATATTACTCAGCCATAAAAAGAAACGAAATGGAGGTATTTGTAATGAGGTGGATGGAGTTAGAGTCTGTCATACAGAGTGAAGTAAGTCAGAAAGAGAAAAATAAATACAGTATGCTAACACATATATATGGAATCTAAGGAAAAAAAAAAAAAAAAGGTCATGAAGAACCTAGTGGCAGGACGGGAATGAAGACACAGACCTGCTAGAGAGTGGACTTGAGGATATGGGGTGGGGGAGGGGTGAGATGTGACAGGGTGAGAGAGTGTCATGGACATATATACACTACCAAATGTAGAATGGATAGCTAGTGGGAAGCAGCCGCATGGCACAGGGAGATCAGCTCGGTGCTTTGTGACCACCTTGGGGGGGTAGGATAGGGAGGGTGGGAGGGAGGGAGATGCAAGAGGGAGGAGATATGGGAACATATGTATATGTATAGCTGATTCACTTTGTTATAAAGCAGAAACTAACGCACCATTGTGAAGCAATTATAATCCAATAAAGATCTTTAAAAAAAAAAAAAAAAGAAAAAACATTTATTAAAGAAGTTTTTTTTTTTTTTTTAAAGGGAACGCTATTTATTTATTTATTTTGGCTGTGTTGGGTCTTCGTTTCTGTGCGAGGGCTTTCTCTAGTTGCGGCGAGCGGGGGCCACTCTTCATCGCGGTGCGCGGGCCTCTCACTGTCGCGGCCTCTCTTGTTGCGGAGCACAGGCTCCAGACGCGCAGGCTCCGTAGTTGTGGCTCACGGGCCTAGTTGCTCTGTGGCATGTGGGCCCTTCCCAGACCAGGGCTCGAACCCGTGTCCCCTGCATTGGCAGGCAGATTCTCAACCACTGCGCCACCAGGGAAGCCCCCAGAAGTATGTTTTTTATTCCCATTTTATCAAGACTTTTTATTCAGGAGTGACTATTTCATGTTATTAAATGCCACCCCCCCATTTTTTGCATATGTGAAGATGATCATGGATTGAAGTTTTTCTTCTTTGAAACAAAGGATTGCTTATCTTAATAGATTTTCTAATATTGAACCTTCTTTGCATGCCTGGAAAGAACTGTACTTGATTGTGGTTAGAGTTCTTTTATTATACTGATTAATCTCTTTGCTGGTATTAAGATTTTACATGTTTATGAATGGAGTGTAGTTTTCCTTTTAGTGATACATTTGTCAGATTTTGGTATTAGTTATAACTTTGTCAGAGCAAAGTTTCCAACGTAACAGATTTTGTCCTAAAGAACTTTTTATCAGAGATTGCTAAATTCTGGCTGGAGTTTTAACTTCTCTTTCTCAATCCCTTTATTCTTTACTAGATAACCCACTCTCTGATTCCCCCAGATTTTCCTATCTCCTCAAGACTCCAAACACACCTCTTGTATTTATTCATAGCGTGACACAGGTAGTTTCTGACTTGGCCTCCTGGTAGTTATGCCTTCGTGTTATCCCCTCATCTTGAATGTGAGAAGGACCTGCGTCTTGTTTCTAACCAACAGAATAGGGCAAAGATGATGGAATGTCACGTCGATGACTAGGTTACACAAGATAGTAACTCCTTCCTTGTTAACAGACTCTCTCCCTTACAGACTATGATAACACAAGTTCCCATATTGGAGAGGCCCACATGCTAAGGAAATGAGGGTGACTTATGGGCAACAGTCCTCAGTCCAATAGCCTCTGAAGAACTGAAACAACCAGATCCTTCCCCAGTCGAATCTTCCAGCCCTGGCCAAAACTTAACTGCAACCTTGTGAGATACTGAGAAGCAGAGAACCCAGCTGAGCCATCCTTGGATTCCTGATTTACAGAAACTGTAAAATAATAAATGTGTATTGTTTTAAGCCACTAAACTTGTGGTAATTTGTTAGTCAGTAGTAGTTAACTAATACACATTGAATAATAGATTCT
This sequence comes from Eschrichtius robustus, assembly GCF_028021215.1. Classification (NCBI taxonomy): domain Eukaryota; kingdom Metazoa; phylum Chordata; class Mammalia; order Artiodactyla; family Eschrichtiidae; genus Eschrichtius; species Eschrichtius robustus. Next base: position 132,881,732 of record NC_090827.1, read on the forward strand.
CAGGGTGGGAAGAACTTTTTTAAGTTCACACGGTCCAACCTTCTTTTTTTAATTAATTATTTTATTGGCATATACCTGATTTACAATGTTGTGTTAGTTTCTGCCACACAGCAAAGTGAGTCAGTTATACATACACATATAGCCACTCTTTTTTAGATTCTAAAAAATCTCTTTTCTAGATTCTTTTTTAGATTCCCATATGGGTTATTACAGAACACTGAATAGAGTTCCCTGTGCTATTCAGTAGGTTCTTATTAGTTATCTATTCTATATATAGTAGTGTGTATATACACACAGTCCAACAGTCTAATGTGAATCTCCCCCAAGTACATGTCTAGCTTATGTTTAAATGGCGTAGATGACATAAAACTCACTACTCTAAAAGGTAGTAAAGGTGGAAAAATAGTCTATTCCATCTTCAGGAAATTACAATTTTTAGGAAACAGTTCACTTTAATAGGTTATATTTTATTCACAGGTCCTGAATCTTACCTAGGTGTCATAGCCATTTTTTATTCCACATCATAAACCTTAAATTATTTTTAAGGTTTTTTTTTTTAAAGGAACTCCTTTATTTATTTATTTATTTATTTATTTATTTATTTATTTATTTATTTATGGTTGTGTTCGGTCTTCGTTTCTGTGCGAGGGCTTTCTCTAGTTGCGGTGAGCGGGGGCCACTCTTCATCGCGGTGCGCGGGCCTCTCACTATCGCGGCCTCTTTTGTTGTGGAGCACAGGCTCCAGACACGCAGGCTCAGTAGTTGTGGCTCACGGGCCTAGTTGCTCCGCGGCACGTGGGATCTTCCCAGACCAGGGCTCGAACCCGTGTCCCCTGCATTGGCAGGCAGATTCTCAACCACTGCGCCACTAGGGAAGCCCTTAAATTATTTTAAGACAGTTATTAGTTTTATTTCTAATCTTCTATTCTTGTTTACATTGTAATGAAACTATGAACATTCTGAGACTGGGAACCAGTCATGTATATTTCTGTATTTCCTGTGCCTATGACAATCTCTGGCATAAAGGAAATGTTCAACAAATATTAGTGAAATAAAATTGAATTATCAATGTTAAATATTACCAGTTCTTCCAAAATTCCTAATATGATGTAGTTTTGTGCCCTCTCATCATCTTTGTCCCCCTTTTCTTATCAAGGTGCCCATAAATGACCTTAACTTTATGGTTTGTTTTAAGTAGTACAAAGAAATGCAGTACTATCATTTAGAGTAATTAATGAGCCCACTGTTGAAATCACTGTTCACTCATCTTGGGCTCACTGTCAGAGAAAATCTCTGTTTTTTTCCCTTATGTGAGCTATACTAAGTCCTGTCATTCCTATGTTATGTTTACCCTGCTTAATTTCAGTTTATTTTATTTGCTCACACCAAGAAGTTGATGTCTTCCTGGGTACTAATTTATCACCTAAAGTAGTCTCCTTTGTTCCTAACTGCACATTATCCACAGATTTGATAGATATTTTTATAACTTTATCTATACTTTGAATATAGTGTTGAGATGTGGCCAAGACAAATCCATTTTTCTGGTTGATACCTATTTATACATTAATATTCTTTAAATAATATCTCTTGTGCAAACTATTACAATGGCCTTTTAATTGTTGTCTCTATCATTTTCCATCTTAAATTCCTCCTTTATGAAGCAGCCACTTTATAGTTTTCTATTTCCTACTGATGTCTTCAAGCTTATCTTTTATTTGTTTCAACAAAGTCAGCATAGTTCTTTTACTGTCTCCCTCTGAAGTCTTTTGGGGTTGCAAGTCTAGTTTCCTTATATTCCTGGTTTTCTTTGTGTGTAGAACACTGTATTTGAAAATTATTTGTGGAAACAATTTGAGACCCACAGATGAAGGTACTCAATTCCAGAGAGAATTTTTTTTTCCTGTTTTTGCTAGGCTTCTGGGGCATTACTACCTTAAACCATAAGTCTAAGTTTCGAGATAGCAATTAAATCAGAGGCTTTAAGTTATCTTCTGGGCTGTTTCCCTTCTGATTCATGCCTATCCTGAATGTGCAGCCCTTTGGAGGAGGATTCTCAGTCTATTGAAAGGAGGGTCTTCTACTAGATTCTCTACCAGGTCATCTCCCTTGTCCAACAAGACCATCAAAACAAAGCTTCTGATCTACCCAGATTGGGAAGTGCCTTTAGTCAAAAACAGTTTCAATGCCCACTTCCCTTCTGTATCCATTACCTTCCAGAGTTCTCATTTTCCCTTCACTTTTGGCCTTTTTAAAAACTGTCTTATCTTTTTAATGACGTTAAGAAGAGGTTTCTTTTAAGTGTTTTGGTTGTTTTCAGCAGGACAATTGATTCAAATATCATAGCCCACCATTACACAGGAATCTGCTTCACTTCAAATCCTTACTCTGTTACTTTGTAGCTGTGTGACTTTGGATAAATCATTTAAGCTCCATGTACCTCAGTTTCTTCATCCATAAAATAGGGGTAATAATAGTACCTACATTACAGGATTACATGTAAAGAATGTAATATGCTGGCACATAATAAGTATTCAATAAATGTTAACTATTTTTCGTATGTATTTTCATACCATCTTATTTATTTCCTTTAGGGCACTTATGACTCTCAAAGATTGCCTTGTTTATTTTTTATTGTTGTTATTTTTTTCTTTCAATAAAACATAACTGCCATATTTTAATAGTTACCACTATAAATTGAACAATATCACTTTAAATGAATTAATGAATGTATTCAAGTTTTTCACTAAAACATCAACTTTGGTTCAATCCCAATAACCCACAAATTAAAAATAGGCTATTTTATGTGAAAAATAGTCTCTTCTGTAGCATATTCTTTTAAAAAGAGAACAAATTAAAAGCCCACCTTAATCCAAGAAAAGGAGAAGAATACTTAGACCAGATTTTACAAGTTAATTGCCAAAATCACTTGGATATACAGCACATTACTTCTATGTTTGGACAAACAATGCTCCTCTTCAAATTTTAAAAATCAAGATACCTTAGTTTAAGTATCTTTTAAAATTTACATATGTTCTCATTTGCAGAATGTCTCAGTCTTTCACCATTTATTATAATTCTAGAGACTTCTTATTCGTTGGAGCCATTACTCCATTCACAGGAACTCAGGGATGTTCAGCATGTAATTTCTTTCATTAGAACCTTTTGATAAAACTACTGCATTATGTGCTCTATTCTGTGCCAGTGGGCGGAATGGAATAAACTATAAACATGTCTGTTTGTGTGAGTGCCTCTCTGTGGATGGAGATGCCATTTGGATTACAGTTCAGGGGGTGAAAACTTCCTTGTCATCTCTGTCTTCTCTCCGTTCAGTGTCTCAGAAGGATGTAGATCATATTAGACATGATATTGGGCTTGTCTTAGGAAATGCTCCTCACTCTTTGACTTGGACACAGATGTCTCTGTTCTATTGTCCATGGGGAGAACAGACAATGATTTCGTCTGCAAAGAGAGCCCAGGAAACCCCTTCCTTCAGGAAGCCCTCCTTAAGCTCTCTTTAGTTGCTTTCCAATGGGCAACTTTATTGGCTCTAATTTTTTTTAGTTAGCATAGTGGGCTAATCTTAAACACAAAACTTTTATATTCTTTCTGCTTGCAGAACATATAGTCCTTTGCAAAGAGAAATCTAAAAGTTAATACATATTTGTGTAGTATACTCAGCTTTATGCAAATATTTTCCCCAAAAGTTATGCACATATTAGATTTTTGTAAATCAAATCACAGTCAATTATGGTAAGGGGTCTTTATATTAAAAAAAAAAAACTGAGGTGAATTATTTTGGAAAGCATAGAGTGAAGGGGAGGAGTAGGATGAGATGAAGTTTTATAATTCTGAAGATAATTATATTTTATTACTTGTATGAAATAATAAGTTACATGCTAACCATTGCCTGACCAGCACTGTTATAATACAGGGTCCTTCTAGGGGTATTCTGTGGGGTATCTTTGTATCCCTCATGCCACAACATATGGTGATGTACAAAGGGAAGTATGCATTAATCTATAGAAGGGAAATGAAATGGCAATATTGAGAAATCAAACACAAATTAATTTCTTTTAGGGTATGTAGTCTTAAAGTCTTGAATAAAAGAAGAGATCTAGGGAAAAAATAGTCTCTAAGACTAAGTGTGTCTAAATGAGAAGGTTATCAAGGAGATATGGCAGAAGTGAAATAAAGATGGTGCTGAGCTTTTCTATTAAAACATTTTTTCTTGTGGGTGATTGATAGGGTGTCATCACATGGCTTGCAGGAATAATGTGATAAGATTTTGTTTTATTAAGATAACACTGAGAGCCATCAGGTGAAGAATTAGAGGGAAAAGTGACTAGAGACATAGAATCCCACTACAGAGTAATTATAGTAGTTAAGGCAAGGAAAGTGAGAGCCTAATATGGGGGGAAGAGATGGAGAGTTATTTGGGAGGTTGAGTTGATAGAACATAGACTTTAGTGAGACTCACAGTTTCTTGTTTTGCACTCTTGATGAATCGCGGTGCCATTTACTAAAATAAGGAATGCAGGATGTGGGGTAGCTTGGCTGCAGAGGAAGTGGAATGGAATTAAGGAGTAAAGATGATGAGTTCTGTCTTTGACATCCTGGAGCTATCTGTGACTACCTAGGTAGGGTTGTTCAGTATAGGTGTTGGATACATAGGACTGGAACTCAGGAGAAAGAACAGGGTGGAGATAAAGGTTTGAACACCATTGGTATGTAGGTTGTAGGTCAAAGCCATGGGAATGGATAAGATGACTCCTGAGGATCAGTGAAACAAAGAGAAGAGGAGTATGGATAGGAAAGAATGGCTGGAGGAAAAGAAAGCTCAGCAAAAGAAGGTGTGTCTTAGAGGCCTAAGGGGGAAGAGTGCCGAAGGAGAAGAACATTTTAGGAAGGAAGGATTGTCAGCAATGTCAGAAGGTCCAGAGAAATCCAGTATGATTAAGTTCTGAAAGATTTTCACTGGATTTGACAAGTAGAAGGCCTTGTGGCCTTTGCCAGAGTGCTGGAGAAGTCAATTCAAAGTGAGATTCAAATCCTCCCCCCTCACCATTAGCCGTCTCCAGATACTCCCTGACTCACCCCACCCTGTTTTTTTGTGTTGTCTGGAGTGGGTTCTTTACCCTAAAGTTTAAGGGCAGAATTTTCTCCTCAAAGCAGAAAAAGAGCTTGTGTGTAGGGGACGTGGTAGGGTGAAGGGAATCAGATTCTAGTTGTTTGAGAAAAGCCAAGTTTTGAGCCCTGGAGAAGCCAAGTTCCAAGGGGTTCAAGTTGGGACTGCAGACCCAAGGGTGTGAGGCTGGGTAGACAGGGTTAGAGGGAAAGCAGATTGCAGCCCAGGGAGAGAAGCTAGGGGGTTGCCGAGAGCTCTGGGCTGTGGGCGAGTGGTTCTAATTCTTCTTTATGGTCTGGGTGTGTGTGTGTGTGTGTGTGTGTGTGTGTGTGTGTGTGTGTGTGTGTGTGTGTGTGTGTGTGTGTGTGTATGTAGAGTATGTTTAATCCTATCACAGTAGCCCTTTACTGTCAGCCATTCGATGGCACCTATTACCCAGGAGAAAAAAGGCTTAGTAGGTAAGTCCAACATCCTCTTTACTTCACTTCTGCCGTATCTTCTTGATATGTTCATGTGTATAAGCTGGCTAGAAGCAGGGCAGTAAAATGAAGAAATGGTGACTAAGTGTAGAGCAACTTTTGAGGAGTTTGTCTATGAAAGAAAGAAAAAAAGAATGAAAGTTTTTATACACTGGATTTTAGTTTTTAAAATGCGCAAAGATGCTTTGCTTCTTAAATTTAGGAGTCACTATAATTTGAAATAATGAATTTTTGAGGTTTTGGTGATGTTAACGTAATAGACACAATTAATAAGTACATTTATTCTTCAAAAACTCGCTGTAGCAAGTGGGGCTAATTACCAGAAAACAGATTTTAGTCTCAATGATGATTAACAACAACAACAATTTTTATGTCTGTCTTTTTATTCTTATTTCTACTATAATAAGAACAAGAAGATAAGAAGAAGAACAAGGCTAATGGAACTCCAGAGCGGGTGAAATTGAGGGCCGTGTGAAAGCCCTATAGGGAGTAACGCTGTTTTCTAAGGTTGCCTCCTCATCTATCTATCTATATATTTTTTTTCATAATCTGATTTAAAATATGTCTTTTTCATTTTTTCCATGGCTTGAAGACATTTCTGCCATGCGTATAAGCTAAGGACTTTGGACTTAGTCACCTTTCAATTGATCTGTGTTATTTACCTAGGGGCACATAAATTTCCAATGCACTGTCTCTGTGAGGTGTGAAAGCAAACAGTCTTCTCCTCCTGGCAGCTGACGCCCATGTCCTGCTCAGTTCTGATTGGCTGAATCCACTGGCCTGATTGGACCTAGCCAGTCAGAGGGCACGTGTGCAAGGGCAGGTCACAATTACTGTCCCTTATTTTTCTAAATAGATATTAAACAGTTGGAAAGATAGTAAATGAAATTTCCTTCAAAACACATCTCTTCCTTAAAAGTGGCTGAAAATATTGACACAGTTATATGTTCTGGTGGTAGCGATATGTATGAGTCAGATCTCTTTAGATTAAAAGTGACTGGATTAAACCAAACTGAATTAAACCAACAAGGGAATTTTCTGGCCCTCATAATTGAAAGTGTTGGTGAGAGTTCAAGCTCATCTGAACCCAAATGCTCAAATACTGTCATTAGAAATCTGTCTCCCTCCACTTCTCAGCTCTGCTTATCTCTATGCTAATAACTTCACTCCCAGTTTCTGACCAAGTCATGAGAAAAGTGGCAGCCAGCAGCTCTAGGCTTACATCGTATCAGTCCATGAACTCCAGCAAATAGTGGACACCTCTTTCCCAATTGTTCTGGCAGATATCCTGGAGCTACGTTTTATTTAACACAGTGGTGAAATAAAGTGTCCATTCCTGAAAAAACCTCTGAGTCCAGGGGACTGGGCTTTACCAATAGGCCAGGCTTACACCACGGACCCACTCCTAAAGGTGGGGTTGGGAGTGGGAGTCAACCACCGAACAGCTACATGGATACATGTGCTGCATTCCTGTGTTAGCTCAGAGGGTTTTATTAGCTCAAGTCCCACGTTCTCACCAGACCTTTGCACATGCAGGGGAGGCAGGCCCCTTTTTACCAAACAGCAGAAACTGTTCTTGAAAAGGGGAAAGAGACAAAAACTGATGTGAGGGAAGCAGCCCTCTAGCAGAAAAACTGAGAGACAGAAAGAAAAAGGAATAGCATGAAAAAGAAAGCAAACATTAAAAGAGAGATTTAAAATAAACAAATAATTATAAACAAATATGAGGTTCATTAAAAAGCTATAAAGTTAATCACAACATTTTGCCTTGACCAATTCCTGCAGAACGCACCCTCCCTTGGTAATAAGCCCCCTGAGAATGAGCTGTGTTGACCTGTTCCGGCCCATCCTCAGGGTATACTTCTTTCTTGTCTTTTCCTGTATTCTACATTCCATCTTCCATCCCTTCTTTACTCTTTCTGATTGCTCACATCTCTACTGACAGCTTCCTCCTTACATTCATAGCTACTGTCTTCCACTTTCTTTTGCCTAATTTTGCTTCACCTCTACACAGCAAAATTTTATTTCACATTCCTCCAAGGAGGGAAGGAAAAGAAAAAGATGAAGATGACACTCTACCAAGCCCCTGGCATAGCTATTCGATTTACCACAGCTAAAACATGCTACATAATTTTCAGGGCCCCTTGTTCAAAATGTATCAAGAAATTCATGACAGCAGAGCATTAAACTAAGAACAGGGCCCTTCTGGGGCTGGTCTCTGTGCTGCTGTCCAGGATATACATTCGTGACACTGACCCTGGGCAGAACTCTTTGGTTACTTCCCAATGCCATCCTCAGATATTCCTTTGCTTTCACATGGCCATCCTTTTAGGTAGGGGGAGGCTTGTCCCAACCTCAAATCCAGGGGAGAGGAATAAGCCAATAGTATATCTCCATTTCCTTTGTCAGAAATTGGTTTAGGCCTGATCGTATGATACACTTCCGGCCAGTGAGATCTGATTTCATTTTTGATGAAAAGAGACACAGGAGAGGAAACAGGTCTTCTTTCCCTAGACATTATTATCTGTGCAAGAATGCCCAGCATTGCTGTAACCATCTTGCTAAATGAGGAACACTACTGAAAATGGCAAAGTGAAAAGAGAGAAGGAATCCACCAGTTGGCCGTTGAATTAACTAGCTATGAAGCCATTCCTGCTTAGGCTTCTTGCTATGTAAAATAATAAATTTTTTTTTTAAATTAAGCTGTTTGAGTTGGAGTTTTCCTCTTATAGATCAAAGCAGCTCAATTTGTATGTCTTAGTAATCAAAGAAATTCTTACATAAAAGTAAATTCTTACATAAAAACGAGAACAGAAAATATTAGACAGAAACGTAAATTGTGATGCAGCACGGAAGGACAAGTTTTCTTGGAAAGTGTTGCTTCCCCACTAAAGAGACCCATCTCATACTGTCCAGTTTCTTTCTCTCTTGTGAGATGTTGAAACAATACATAGAAAGTTTAGAAACAGGAAGCAAAGTCTCAGAAAATAAATGAAATGCAAACCCAGATTTCAGAAACAGTTTTGGTAATAGAAACTTTTATTTATGTATAAGATCTCCTGAGGGCAACATGTGAGTAAAAGCCACCTACCACTCCAGAAGCAGAAACAATAAATCCTCGAACGTGCTTTTTTGTGTCACCTTTGAAATTACCACTGTAAGTGACTTATAACTAGCTTCAAGAACTTACTTATTGGCAAAATAGAGATAAACTAAAGGGACATCTTTCTCGAGATGTTACCAAATATAATCGGAAGCTATTCCTTATAGTCAGGACTTTGTCTATTTTAAGTAACAGGAAACCTAAATGAAGCTGACTTAGCTTACATAATCAGGGGCTCCAAGATGGACTGAATTCTGGCCCAGCTGGATCTAGGCTCACATAATTAATGCTCTTTCTTTCTGCATCTCTTGGCTCTGCCCATCCTTGAGAGATACAGTGCTCTGATTGGGAGGGTCTCCTCACATACCCTGCGCTGGCACCAGGAGGAGTTCACCTACCCCAGTCGCCTAGACTGAGAGTGTGGGAGGGGTGGTTTCTGAAGGAGAACGTGTCTAAGAAGATGAGGGAAAAGATTCTAGGCAGGCAAAACCAAGTTGCCTATGTTACTATTGTACAACAAATTAGTGTTGAAATGTTATTCTATTAATAGCAAGTATTGCAGGGGAAAACAAATGTTATTCAGAAGTCAAAATAAAGAATTCTGAATCCAAAACTAATTTATTTAGAAGTTAAGATTTTTTTCTTAATATACCAGTTAAGTTTGGAGAATTGAGTGAAAATTTTAGTCTTCTGTCTAATCATTCTAAAGACTCATTATCTTTCTAAATTGAAGGGATTTGTGAATTCACACATGTCCAATCTTCAAATGTAAATTGAAAGAGGAATGAAATTGAAACCAGAGACATTATGTATATTTCCAAATCAAAATGATGACAGATTAGAGATAACAAAGCAAGATTCTTGAGTGGAACTGTCTATTATGCTCCATCAAAGTGTCAGTTAAAAAGCCCGGATGTAAAGTCCCATAACTTGATTGGGTTCATATCAACATTTCTGACTGCTTGTCAGAAAAGACAGTTTAGTTAGGGAGCTGACTTCATGTATTGGAAAGTAACAGCGTGTATCATCCTTTCCTCTTAAACAGCTTGTATTAAAATCTTCCAGTCACAAGATAGTGAATGAGCTGAGTTACTGGAAAAAATCTAAAAAGAGTTCCTATGAAATGAAAGGCATACTTCAAATTTCTAACTGAACTTTTTATTTATTGTGAGTTCAGGGATTCACCTTTTTAAGAACCCGATCTCTAGACCTGCATGAATTTGAGATTGCCTCATTTTCATTGGCACAAAGACAAACACATTAGTTCCTTATCCCAGAATAACAAGACGTCCTTTATTTCAAATGGTAGAGGTAACTTGGAAACATTGCCGTAATTTATAGATACTATGTAATTGTAAGACACATTGTTATTCCACAGACTGAGGAAAAATTAGCTATTTAAGTGGTGGTTTATCTGAGTCAAAATTATGGCATTGCTTTGCAAGGAGTTTCTTGCATCTCATGCAAACCCAACTCCTTTTTAAGCTATCACCTGAGGAGTTGTGCAATGTTACAGTCAGTGCAGATGGCAAGTCCTCGGATGGGAGTGAAGGTGTTGATCAAATGAAGAGCTATCTAAAAAAAATCCCAAGCCGTTCAGTATCATCTTTTAATATCTTGTTAAGCAGGCTGCATCCATCACCAGAATGTACAATAATAATATGTTACTAAGAGAAAAGCATGTATCTGAAACTAAAACTGGCTGTGGCCTGTTCTTCCTTATAAGGAAGAGGTGGCATAATTCATTTCAGTGGAGAATTCAATTTCTATAAATCTCTATATGGCTCCTTCCTCCTCACAGAGACTTTGGAGGACGGGAGAGGAGAGTGAGACCTGGAGCAGGGACCCATCGTTCATAGTCTTTGGCCATTTATGAGGGGCTTGGTACTGAGTTGGAGGATAGATGTTGGAGAGAGCTGCAGAGTTCGCTCCCACCCTGTCAACTGTAGGAAGAACCATTGTTATTGTTGTTGTTTTAGTCATTTGTGGCAGCCAAAGAGGGAGGCAGAGCCACAGCTGGGCAACCTGGTGGGAAGCTAGAGTTAGTGAAACAAAGAAGGAAGCCTAGCATTATATTTAAAGTCGTCTGTCTTAGAAATCTGTGATGTAACCTTCTTGCCATTCCTTGGAATCATCAGTAATAATTTGCTGTACATTAATTTTTTGAGGGGGAGGGTGTGGTTAGAATTCAAGGAAAAACAGCCTAAGTTCCACATCTAAGGTAGTGTGACTCGAAGAAGTGGAGGCAAGACTTAAATGAGACTGAGAGCTCCATAGGGCAGGAACTCACAGAGTCACAAATAGAGCCCAAGGTTGGCACAGAAATTCCAAGGAGGGAATGGGATGGTGGCTTGAGTTGACATCGGGGTTACTAACATACTAATGATTACCAACATGTATTGAGAGATTTACTATATACCAGACCTTGGACTAAGAGTTTACTCGTGCTCTCTTGTACATTCTTTGCAACAATCCTACATGGTTTTAATCACTTTCCCTGTTTGAGATGAAGAAATCGAAGCATAGAAATGTTAAATAACTTGCCTTGGGTCCTAAATGCTGAAGCTAAACTGAGAACATAGATCTGCATGACACAAAAGCCCATGTTTTTAACCAGCAACTTATACTACCTTTCCAGGGTCCCTATCAGCTCCACAGTACTGATTCGCACTCTTTGATCCACACTCCTTTCCCTTAGCAGAAGTAATTAAGTGATGCCTTTAAATGCTGCCCCAAATTCCTAGATCTTTTTAGTTTTAAAAGAAATCACTCTTATCAGTAGTGGTTACCGATTATGTAGTTAGTATGTGTGGAAGGAAGAAAAAGTCTAATACCTAGTTCCTAGCCTTATGAAAATCATAATCAAGTTAGATAAAAAAGCATTAAAATGGAAATAAAAAGCAATATATGACATTCCAAACTAAAAACCAGAAGTCTCAGCTGATGTGGGGTACCGTAAAGTTATGGAGAAGGGTGTTATGGGATTCCTGGGTCAGCTCCTCAGAAGCTGTGCAGGTTTGGGCAAGTCTCCTAACCTCCCTCACTCACAGCTGCCCATTGGCAACATGGGAATAGTCATAGCCCTTGCTTTACCCACCAGAGCACTGACATGAGTCTCAAGTGACATGACGAATGGAAAACTGCTTTGTAAACTGCAGAGTTATTTTAAAATTCGAGTGCAAACACGATTGTCCCCCAGATATTTAAAAGCAGCTCATCTTCTGCGTCAAAGGTCAAATGCCGGAAGATAAGACTATAACCAGTACATTCAAATGAGACAGCACTTTTACTCTGTCACTTATGTGGGGAGAATTAGTGGCAGGACAGCAGGCAGCAACTGTAGCAAGGAGCCACTGGTGCCAGTGAGGAAAGACAGAAGAGCAAACACAGTCAACCCAGACCCTACCCTCTCCCTCACAATATCCTCTCCTCTGTTGGCTATGGAACCAACCAGTCTTAACACTCTGGATATTTCTCAAGTACACTCTTTTTTTCCACTCCATCACCACTGCTTTCCTTCAGGCACTCATTGCCTCTTGCCTAGGTATTGCATCAACGCATCCGTCCATTTCCCACACCTCGGTTTTCTTTCTAAGATGCAAATGTGGTCATGTCACTCTCCAGCTTAAACCCCCAGACTGCCTTCCCAATGCCTGGATAAAGTGTAGAGTTGAAGCTCAGCAGACCCCTTCACAATCAGTTTTTCCCTCTTGGAGCTTCTCCGGTTGCACCCCGCAGTCCAACTTGACTCTCTGCCTCGCAGCTCTTCAAGTAAGCCACGGTCAAAGCCACACCTTTGCACGTGCCCTTCCCCTTTGTTCTTCTGACGATTTTTCACCCAACCGTCAACATTCAGTACCAGAGCAGCGTCCTCTTCACAGCCTTCCTCCCCATCTTCTCCCATCCTATCACCACACCCCACACACCCAGAGAAAGTTAGGGTTCTCTCTGACCCACTGACACATTATGCATGCTCCTCTTACAGCATTTTCCACAGGGAGTATCATTAATTACTTTTTTTTCTCCCCCACTAGACTGTGCACTCCCTGAGGGTAGGGGCTTCCTCACATTGAATCCCTGCACCTAGTACATAACAGCTCCTTAATAAGCATTGAGTGGATAAATGTATTAACACTGACTTAAAAGATCCCCCTACTTGCACAGTTTTTTAAAATGACTACATTAGCAATATATTATAGAAGCACAGCTTGCTTGTAATTTTCTGTCTCACATACTCAGCATGGAAATTTTTTCAGTCGGAATAACTGAAGTTGTAATCATTTAAAAGAGGTGACACAAGCTAAATGGATTCTTGTGCTTAGAAAAATGTAAGAGAGTACAGTGATTAACAGAAAAATCCCACCAAGACATTTCTTTATCCTCATTTTCATGTCAAATCTCCTTGTTTTAGAACCTGCAGTAAAGTTTTGACTCTATTAATTATGACATTACTGCCTGCTGCTATCAACTTAAGGACAATGTCAAAAACGCTGAACTGTGAAAACCAAAACCAGCAGGGGTGAAGGAGCATGGAAAATGGAATGTTTCAGTATGAGAAACTCTCTAAAGGAAGGAATCCAGTGCCCAGAGACCATTATCTGGTAAAAAACATTTGTCGGACTGTGGGTATAAGCCAAAAACATTTCATTTACAGTGGGCACCATAGAGGAGGCCAGTGCCAGACATAACTATTTTACCTGCTTTTTCTGTGTCATGGCAAGTATCACAGAATTCTATAGGAAAAGTAAGTGAAATGCATTAACCAGTGACCTACCCTCTGGGAAGCCACAATTTACAGCAGACTAAGTAATGACACTGAGGGGTCATGGCACCCAAATTGGTCTGGCTTTCTTTATCAGTAGGATTTTTTAGAAAGGGAAATTGGTAGTCTTTTCCCCTTTCTCCATTTTTTAGAGGCTCCCTTAAGTAGCATATTCAACTGAAGCCCATGAGTAAAATCTTGCTTCCTTACGAAGGCTGGGAGTGCTGCTCTTTTTAAAAGGACAGAGGAGACCTGCCGCTGAAGGGCAGGGCAACATGACATCTTTTCCTTTCCTCAGCTTTCAGTACTCTAACCTGTGCCCTCATCGTCCTGGGGCTGGAACGCTGCACCTGCTTCAGACACCTCCCATAATCTCAGCCCATCCACTGTTCCAGGCTTTACTGAGCCACCCAGCTCCGCAGAGGAGCACCTTGCAGCACCGGGCGCAAGGTGCTCCGAGCTCCTCTCACCTAATACTGTGGGGCTCCTCACACGCCTCAACGTGGGATGCCTGTGGGACCTACGGGACTCACACCGATGGCCCGAAAGTGTCTGTGCTTGGAGGCGGGATAACCAAATTCCCTTCTCTTCCATCCCTTGGGTGGATAGATCTGAGGCATTTCTACATGGTTCCACAGGTGGTGCCATTGGCAGGAAGCCCCAGCTGCCCACAGTGGCAACCAACCAGACAACACACCCTTGTGTTGGCTCTCCTCCCTCCCTGTTTCCCACTACCCAGTTCCCCACTCTTGTTCTCCAAGATCACTTCTCACAATGAACTACCTGCACGCAAGCTACGCCTCAGGGCTCCACTTTCTGGGAACACCCAGGCTAAGCCAGCCTCCTAACTGGTCTATAACAGATACACTGTTTTCATTACTAAATGTAACGGGTAGAAATATACTTTTTTTGTATTTGCAATAATGAAGTTTCCACTTCTACTTTGTAATTGGGGTGGGGGAGTACTTATTTGGTCCAAGGTAACTCAGCATCTGTCAGTTAAAAAAGTCTCTTTAGATTATTATAGGGTCAGTCCTTTAGCATTTAAGCTTGGCCAGTTCTGGATTCTTCCCCCCCGTCTCCTCCTGCACTTCCCCCCAGAGACCATTTAAGTTCTCAGATACTTAAATATCACCCTAGCTTCTTTTACCTTCCCTAGGACAGCATCTGCTTTCCTCTTCCCTAGGACAAAAGTCCAGAATCTCCTGGTCTAGTAATAGTAAGAGATTGTAGGGAGAAAAAAAGAAAAATAAGAAAAATATGGTTTAAAAGATTACAAAGATATTATGCTTTTTCAGGTCTCTCCCCTCTTTTCAATATCTTGATACCATTGTCTACTAGCACCATTTTTTGCCATGTCAGTTCTCTAAAAAGGAACCAACAGTGGCTTCCAATTTACTATCTTTGATGTCTAGTCTGAACTTCTCTTCTCCAGCTGTACTTAAACTCAGTGTCAATATCCCTTGAAGTGAAGGAGTACATAGGGTACCAAAATTGGGGTAATATTAAGAGGAGGAAAGGGGACTAAGTAGGTGACCAGCGATTGCCATTAAAGTTTGCCAACATGATATGCTTTTCTTACTGTCTTTCACATGACCTCCTGCAGCAAAAACAATGCCTGGTTCAATAACTGAAGTTTACTCTTGAGTACACAGACAAACTACATTTCCCAATCTCCTTGCAGTCAGGTTGGAGCCATCTGACTGTGTCTGGACAGTGGGATGTAAGCAGAGCGATTTACACCACTGTGAGCCTTGGCCCATAAAACTCTTCCATCCCCAATCCTCCATCTCCTCTTCTTCTGTGGTAACCTTGGGAATCACACATGGAAGATGATGACATCAAAAGATAGATGAGCTTAGGTCTCTGAATGGTTGGGTGGAGATGAATCCTTTATTCTCCCCACACTGCCACCCCCATCACATTAGATTGGGATGTAAATGAATAACTAAGGTTTATTTTGTTAAGCCACTGAGACTCGAAGATTGTTATAACAGTGAGTGCCATTTACCCTAATGCAGCCCTCAGTCTCGTGCATGGGAATTCTCTTACCTAAAGTGTATACTCTCTTCCCTCCATTTTTTCTAATCAAAATCCTACCAATGTGTAGAAACCCACCTGGAATCTTACCCGATCCACAAACTTTTTGATGACCATTACAGCTCATGGTGACCTCTCTCTACTCCTAACTCCTAGGGCACTGTTACCCTATTTGGACCTTAAATAAGTACTTACTTACTTTCTTATATGGCTTTTCATGTGCTACTTGCCCAACTAGATTATAAATTCCCAACTGTAGAAGGCTATTTATTATTATTATTATCATCATCATCATCATCATTAGGTACCTAAAGCAATTATCAACAGTCTATGTAGGTGGTACATCAGGAATGAAAAGTCAGAAGTCACATAAGGCTTATAAATGTCCTATAAATGTCATTGTATGATTCTAGCTTGGGCTAAATATAAGAATTCAGCCCCAGTAATCTGGCTCACAGGCACAACAATGAATTCCCTGAGGATAAAATTAATTCCTATATATAAATGAGTTGTTCAGAAATACATTTAATTTTCTTTTTCCCTCAAGGGCTAATTAATGTTAGCATTTCCCCCAACTCTCCCGTAAAAGCATATTGAACAATATCTCAAATTGTGAAAGGAAGGATTAGAATGTGAGATTTCTCTGAAATTCCCCACACTACTGATTTTCTCTCACCCATATTTAGCTTCTCATTTGAAATGAAAGTCAGCAGGTTTAGTACAACTTGTGCTGGATATTATGAGTCTACTTTTCAATAATAACAACAACAACAATAATAATAAGTACTTCTTTCCATTCCTGAATTTCCTCTCTCTGACCCTAAATGTTAAACAGTGATATTCATCATTTTTTGTTCTCTTTTTCTAATTGTGAGAAGAACAAGCTGCTAAAGTTTATCATTTCAGGTAGGCATGATTAATTTTGCAATTAAGCAAAGGGAAGTTTGGGAGTAAGTGTTTTAAGTGTAAAGACTAAGAACTTGAACCAAGCACATATTCACAAATTTTATACAAGTTGCTGTTTGAAGATGCTGGAAACCATTTTAAACTGGAAAAAAAAAAGGTGACTATAAATTTTGATGCTGTTGAACCGTGCCTGTTCAGTAATGCAGATACCTCTGACTCCCTTATTCATGCCAGGGGGCTTAGTGCTAACAATTTGCTTTTCTGTCCAGTCAATGCACTTTCATTCTGAGCTGGAGAGAATACTCTGCAATTGTACAGTTCATGCCCTCCAGACGTTAGTTTCTTCTCCATTGAAGCTACTTGTGTAGAGATCAGTGTCTGCTGGCTGTACCAGTGTTTCTAACAATCACACAGCATTCAGTCTCATCCTTTTCAGTTCCCAAGTGCAACATGTTAATGATGAAGAATAAATTTTCTAGCCTTTCAAGGAACAGCTTGAAAGGACACAGCAACATGGGACAAATATCTAAAAAAGCAAAGAAACATTTTTATGGGCAGTCTATCACCATTGCATCTGAATTTCTTAGCAACCATAATTTAACCTTTGGTTGACAGGAAGGAAGGACAAGAACTAGGATATAAATACACTGGTTCATATATTTTCCTCCTCTAAAAACTCTAATGTGAGAATTGCCTTTTAATATGTGGTTGAAGTTTTTTTTTTTTTTTAAATACAGCCACCATTAGAGATTTTCTGCAGAGGTTTTCAAAATGTGTTTCTCAAAGCCACAGGTTTTCCATGGTGGTACCTCAGGGCTGCCAAAATTGGGGCTGAGTGTGTGTGGGGGGAGGGTTCTTTCCCCTTCCTACCCCAGGAGTTTTGCTTTTTATGTTTTACATTTGGATTTCTACATAAAATTTACAATAAAAAAAATGGATTCTGAGGGGAAAAAAATTTTAAATCCCTGAATGATGGAATCGTGGAGACATTTTTTTTTTTTCCAGTCAAAGCAAATCATTTTTCTGCATTGAAATAACCAAAATATCATGTTTCAGGAATGTGTGGAGGATATTGACCTGGGATATACTCCCTTTTCCTAGCAGCAGCCTGATTTCCTTTTGGGGAATTACCTCTTTCTCACTGACTGTAATTCTGGTGGATGGTGAATCCAGGGACTTCCCTCCACAGGAGCTGAAGTGACCTGATCTTTCCTCTCAAAGCCCCAGGACAGCAAGGGCTTTGCTCCTTCAATCACGTGGTCTCTGAATCTAGAGTGAGGGACATAACGAAGGAACACAGGGGCTTGATGCATTTCATCAGTGGTACCCTGACCTGTCAGGAGACCTTGCTAGGGTTCTTCCTTCTTGTTCTTCCAGAGCTGCCCTGGTGCCTGCCCATTTCCAACTGAGATAGTTCCACCTTCTGGCAATTTAGTGGCTCCCTGATAATCCTTCTACCTGAGGGTGTTTTTTTGCAGTGTGTCTTCATTTTCCTTGCCTTGCTCTTTCCCAGTCCCTTTTGGACCAGCCCGTAGACTGCCTTATGGCAACGCTCCACTCAGATTTAGCTACTGGCTGATCCTTGGGACGTATCCTTCTCTTCTTATAAGGGCTTTGGTGGTCCACTTACACTCTATCCCTCTCTCCTCCAATATATTCACCAACCCTTCCCTGTTTTCCATTTGCTCTTCCTGTGCCGTGCTGATATCCCAGTGTGTCCCTGATTCTCTGTACCGTATGAGTTACAGCAGCAACGGTATGAAAGTATGGAGGCCTCAATTGTCTGGAGAGTCAAGAACACCTGCCACGAAGGTAAAAGTAGAGAAATTCAGAAACAACAAGGATGTCAGGAACCTGAGAATCACAGCACAGACTGAGAGGCAGGAGGTATTAGAGAAGGGGCAGGGAAAACGCACAAAATCCAGACACACAAGGAACTCAGGACCAGGTGCCACCATAATAAGAAAGTTATTCTGCGGTAAGGTCTAGTTTGCACAGGGGTTCTCTATATTCTGCGCCAGAACAGGGACTGCTCTGGTGAGGTACCTAAGCATCCCCCGCCACCCATCGAAAGAAGACAATATAGATTTATCCAAATTCTGTTTGGTTTTCATGAAGACAGTCCACCATTTTACTAACACAATGGAGACAATAAGACCCTCTCCATATGATTTTTAAATAATAATAGCTGTCACTTATTGAGTGCTTAGTTTATGCCATGCTCTTTGGTAAAGTGCTTTGAGTATAATGAGAATTGATTTGAAGGAAGTTAAAAAAAAACTTGCCCAAGATCACACCCCAAGTAAATAGTAAAGCTGAGCTTTGAGCTCCTGTCTGTCATCTCAGAGCCCAAGTTCTTAATCACTAAACATCCTTCCCCTAAAAGCCATTCATTGCACTGGGCTCTGGAATACACCCGTTAACTATGTCTTCCAACTCCAAGCTTCCTACCTGGAACTTAAGGAGGAGTTCAATAAATACGTGTGGAACAAACATGAAAGAGCCTGTTAGCTAAACTCTCGCCTGTTGGTGTAAGAACGGGCACAGTAACCATTGTTTGCCTACAACCGCACGTCTTTCTTCTGGGAAATGCTCCTTCCCCTACTCTACCCGTGTGCAAAGAGGAGCTGCCCTTCACTTTCCCATCCCACTCTCTCGTGCCTCCTCTGTTTGGCCCAGGTGGCCCTGCTTAGAGATGACTGGAACAGGTTTGGGCCCAGCTGGGTGAACACAAGCTCGGCCAATCAGAATCCTCCCCTCTGATCTCGCAGCTGGGACCTTAGTCTCAGTCTCCCTCTGGTGGCGAAGCTAGGAGAAGTCTGGCATGAGAGCAGCTGGTGTTTCTACATTAGGTCTGGGAATATAAAGCTGACCTTTATATTCCTAGACCTAATGTATATTGTATGTAAATATATATATATATTTACATATATATAATGTATATGTAAATATATATATATATTTCTGTAGTCAGAAACTGAGAAATTGAGAGATAGAAACCATGAGGAGAGAAGGAGACATAGTAAGAATGGCAGAGTTTGAGACCTGGTATCATGTTGTTCTCAGGTCCCATCTCCACTCTTTTCCTTACACCCCTTGCCAACTAGTTGGGTTTAGTCACTTCCAACCAAAATAGTTTTGACCAAGACGCCGTGTTTATAAAAATTCTCACTAACACGTTAGTTCATGTTTATACTGAGAGAAAGGGGAAAATACTTTTTGTCTTTTGTCTCTGGAGATGGCATACACTTCCTTATTGCTAAACTTAGACTCTGCAGCTGTAGATGGGAGGGTAGTGGTAAAGGTTGACAGAGCAGAGAAACAAATTTTTGGAATTCCACCAGTAGCACTCCTGTTTTTGTATATTCCTTGCTGACTGTCAAGAATTTTATATTGCAAGGAGACTTTCCTGACCATCAGACAGTGAGAAATAAATTTTTATAGTATCACATATTTCTACATAATAGCTGGTAATAAAGTTTTTATTCTGAAGAACTCTGGGACACATAAATAGAGGTTCTTTGCCACCTTGGACATGAGGAAGTGAGCTGAGCTTAATTTAATTCCTCATTAAATTATTCTACAATAATTAAATAATTGGTATAATATTACTATTACTTATTGATTTGTATCATGGGTAAATTGTGAGATAATGCTTCATCTTAACAAACAATGCATCATGGAATTGCTGCAAATATTTGGTTTCAGAGTATAAAACACTGCCCTGACAATTTACAAAATCTCCTCTTACGTGGAAACCAAAGGTCATAGTGAGTCCACATACATTTAATTCACACACAACTCATTAAAAAACATATTATTACATGAAGCTAGGCTGCTGAGTATGGGTATGTAGTTTGTGCACTGCACAATGACACCTAGCTTGGAGCACAAATGGGAGCTGAAATCTAGCCCTCACTTCTCACCCTAAGCCATGTGCCCACGAGGCTGCCTGCATGCCTTCAATGGCACCATGTAGGCCAGCAGTGGCCCTACTGAAAACAAAGCAAACCTGCCTGGAACCTAAAACTCTTTTGAAAGAAAGATGCATTCTTCTGAAACACAAAACAGATAAATAATGACAGAAGTAACATTTTCCCTATAAAAGTTAAGCACATAAATGCCCAATAAGTACTTATTAAACTAAATGAACACCTTATCGAAGAAGAAAGGTAATGGTTTTCTTGATAATATGCCAAAAGGAAAGTGAAAGCAAATGACATGTTCTCATTTCTTTTCATGGCTTATTTCTTCCTTATAGCTGTTTTTGTTTTTTGTTTTTTTTTGGTCCACTCTACTCAACAGCATGAGCATTGATGACAATCCTATTGTATCCCTTCTCTTGTCACATAGGGATACCAGAAGAGTAAACAATTATTTTAACTTAAAAATTTTTTTTTTCTTACTATCAATGTTTCCCTCCTCCATCTCTACCCTCATAGCTGCCCTGATCCTCCTGGAACACATGGCCAATGGGGGAAGTAGCCCCAGTGAGTCGCATAATCACATCCCCATCACTGCGGTTTCGATTTATCAACATTGACAATAAATTCCTCTCTGTGGCTCACCATAGTTTGCTTTTTTATACCACAGAAAGGTCCTGGACATGCTTACGGTGCTTTCTATAAATAACAGCCACACATTTCCAGCTTTCGAAGGAGCACATTCTGCTAAACATAGACTGTGGAGACAAGCAATCCCTGTTTTTCTTGCTGTATATCATGGGTGCTAATTCAGGCTCAGTTTTCCTTATTTCATCTCAGCTTGGCCTTGGTTATTTTGGGTCCTTCCACAGAGGTCACCATATCACTTCTAGTGCTTCAAAGTTAATACCCAGGCCAGTAGTATCTGCAGCCCTGGGATTCTGGAGCCTCACAGCTAAAATCACCATTAATTGGATGAGCCACAGTGTTGTTAAATCGTCTCACGGATATTCTAAGACAAAAACCAGAAGTTTGGGAGTCTCTTGGTAATTACAAGAGCCATAAGCCATTTGAAAGTTGAGATCTGGGTATTACTGACCTAGAACTTCCCCAGCTGAAGCAGGAAGACAGACAACTTGGCATGAATAGCTAGAGTTAGGCCAAGGGCTCTATGGAATATGTCACTAATACAAAAGACTTATAGTGTGATTTACTCAGTTCTCCCAGCCAGTGCTAGCCTAGAGGATAACCTGGGTATTATGGGATGTGACTTGGTTAAATCTTTTCTTTCTTTTCTTTTTTTTGACTTTCTATTTTTTTCAAAAGCATATGCCATTCAGCAGCAGAAATGTGAACAAGAAGTCTTTTGGAATTACTTGTTATTGGCTCTTTATTTTGGATATTTTTTTTGTTTAAGACCTTGCCCCTTTCTGTCTATAACCTTACATTTAGCTCTAAAATGCCAACAGGCCCATCAGTCACACCAGATGTATCACCAGAGTATTAGCGATCTATGCAGTGCTTTTCAGTTTAAGAAATGTGACATCGTGTCCAGCCCATCTCGGAGTCCCAGAACAACCCTATGGACCAGGAATTGTTATTCCCACTTGAGAATTGAAGAAACTGAAATCAGATCGATTCTTATAACAGGTCCACAGAGGACAGCCAGAACCCAGCCTCTAGCGGAGTGCTCTTTCTGTTTCAACCAGAGAGTCTTTTGTCTTTAGAACTGGTGTAACTTGGGTGGTAGAGAAGGTACTGGATCAGAGCCCCAGGACTTCTAGTAAGTCTCTCCTTGCCAGCCAGAGAAACTTGCAATGATTGCTTGAGCCTCAGTTTCCTTTTCTGTAAAATGAAATCCCCTTTTGCTCTCACATTCTATGATCCTATGATAAGCAAACAGGACCATCAGGAATCTTTCCTACTCATAACAATACAAGTGTGATATGTGTACTTTACATGCAAAGGAAAATAGAAAAGTTGATAATTTTTCTCTTTCTGTGACTTTCTTCTGTCTTCATTTCTTTTACCATTCCTTTAGTCTGCTGCAATGGGTGAATTATTTACTGCCATTCAAGTCTGCATTCTTGTTAACTGCTAAATGAAGAAATAGTGCTTTTCTCACATGATTTTATTGAGAGTTACTGCTCTGTCTTCACCAAATAAATCATAATACAATGTGTCCATATAACACAGCAAAATCTTATGGAAAGTTAGATTGGCCTTTTGGGGGCTTTGGGGAGTTTCTCTTTTGGGGCTTTGATTTTAGGTTCATCTTACAGCATTTTGTTGGCTTCTGTGTTTGGGTTGGAATAGAGATGCCAACATTTTTTTCATTTCTAAACCTCTACTCTAACCTTGTCATGCATGTGAAACTGGTCCTTGCTAGAAACATGCGGAGAAAAAATGACTTTCCCGGGTGTCTCTCATCTAAGGCAACAGATCTGCCCATACAGTTAGATCAGAGTTTATCAAAGTGACTTCCCTGGACCAACACCATCAGCATCAGCTGAGAACAAGTTAGAGATGCAAAGTCTCAGGCCCCACCCACATCCTGCTGAGTCAGAAACCCTGGGGTTGGGGCACTGAAATTTGTTCCAAGCGCTCTAAAGTTTGAGAACTACAGAGAATAGATTATTGTCCTATTAGAATATTTTTTCATTCCTGAACTCCTCAGCACAGCTCTGTGGAAGTGAAATCACAAAGAATATCTGTTAGGGGAACGGAAGAAACTTTATATAGGGCCATTAAGGCACAGTTATAACTAGAGTAGAACAGTTACCTACATTGTTAGTCTCTATTACCTTTTTAATTTTCTTATCACTACCTTAGACATATACTATGAATGTCCTTTTCTGTATTTTAAATGTGTTTTAAACCTGAATCTATCAATTAGCATCAATACATAGTATAAAATTTACAAACCTAAATCTTGTAACTACCAAACTATGTTCGAACCCTAGTTCAATCCCACTGAACTGAGACTGGTCATTTTTCAGTAATCATCCCTTTGGGCTGTTACATGGTAAATCCCTTTTTGTCTTTTAGTTCTTGAGTGATTCTGGGTCAATATGATCTATTCTTCCAAATATTTCTCCACATTGCCAATTGCTATTCCACACAATTTTGTAAGAGACCAAGCCTGATCTTACAGGCTTGTCTCTGTACCCTGAGGAACCCTGAGGAAAAAGTACCTTCTGAGGACTTCCCTGGTGGCACAATGGTTAAGAATCTGCCTGCCAATGCAGGGGACACGGGTTCGATCCCTGGTCTGGGAAGATTCCACATGCTGCAGAGCAACTAAGCCCGTGAGCCACAACTACTGAGCCTGCGTGCTGCAACTACTGAAGCCCGCGTGCCTAGAGCTCGTGCTCCGCAACAAGAGAAGCCACCGCAATGAGAAGCCCGTGCACGGCAACGAAGAGTAGCCCTGGCTCGCCACAACTAGAGAAAGCCCGCGTGCAGCAACGAAGACCCAACACAGCCAAAGATAAATAAAATTTTTTTAAAAAAGTTAAAAAAACAAAAAAAAGGAAAGAAAAGAAAAAGTACCTTCTGGAGGCACTCCATCTGGTTTGTTAATTCAGTTAATAGCAGAGTCCTTTTCTGGGGAAAACATGTTCTGTTTTGATCAGAACTTTAATTTCCAAGGTTAATACTCACAAGCTTCTCAAACATGGAGGTTCAGCCTTAACCCATTACAAACATATTATTATTCATCTCAGGATGGCAAGATTTGGGTTGTGCTACTCAATAATTGTGTGACTTTGAGCAAATTACTCAACCTCCAAGAACCTCATCTGCCAAATAGGGGCCTCATAGCCAGAGTTCAAAATCTGGAGGAGAATTCCATTTTTTAAAAATGCAACTCACCTCTTTCCCCACCCGCAAGGTTTTCAGCTTTCGAGGGGAGACCCAAGGGCTGTCCCTTCCCATTTGTCTTGGGAAGACAATAGAGCTTTGATGTCTATGGTACAGGTTTGAGTGCGAATTCTAATAACACTTACTATCCTGTGTCTTTGGGCAATTTACTTAATCTCTTTAAACTTTAGTTTCCTTATCTATTAAATGAGGTAATAATACCATTTATCTTGCAGCGTTGGAGAGATAAGTATATAAAATGCTTAGCCTGGCATGGAGTGAGCATTCAAATGTAACTGTTATTATAATTATCATGATTGCCTGTCTTTCTTAGCATATGTCAAATGGTACTGACCCCCTCTTTGGACCATACCATCCATTGATTTTCTATTTTTTTTTTTATCATAGTAAGACAGAGTTATAGGACATGATTTCCTTCACTCTTTTTCATCAATTCAATGCCAAGCTATATGTGACTATTGGCCACACTGTTTGAAGCAGACTTTTTGAAGATTAAGATGGGGCTTCTCAATTGATGATTGGTTTTGACCTCTGGAGCTGAATGGTTCATTTATGGGCAGATGACCACGGGCTTTTTCTTATGGCCCGTAGCCTGTAGCCAAGCCCATTGCAGACCACTGGGTAGTTCTTGCCACCACCATCCCCGACGGCGGGTGGTGGGGGGTGGGCACGGGCCATGGTGAAAGCTAATCACAAAATTCTTTTGCCTTCTATTGCCTTACATTGTAACAGCACCCACCCTCACAGAAGCAGCTTTTCATATCTTTCCAGTTGCCATCATCATGCCTTTGATCACTCCTCGTTTGGCGAGAGCTCTACACTAACAGCATAAAATGGAACTGGATTCTGAACTGGCCTTCCAATGACACGGTAGAGATGATCTCAAAACACAGGGCAGGAAGGACACTTTTGATAGTGTTTGCTATTTTGATAGCATTATTGTCCTTAATTTATAAAACTTCTCAGACTTAGGATTCAGCTGGTCAAACTGTTATTTTACAACCTTAAAAATATGCTCTCACACTGCAACCTCTGCTTTATACATAGGCATATTCCCATAATTAGATCATGAGTTAAGTTTTAATCATATCAATCATTTATAAATTATATGGGCTAAAGTGTGACTAATGGCCCTAATTATTAAGTGAAGAAATATGTTGGAAATTAAGTCTTTTAACAGTACCCAAGCAGGTAACCATTTGATAGAAAAGTCTTAGCTAGCTTAACAACTATATAAAATAACACATCACATATTTTTGCAAAATGACTTCTGTATTAAAAATCAAGGTTAGAACTCAAGAGTGTTCTCTTTTGTCATGAATATATTTCAATTTTTGCAGCAGAAACAAGAGACTGCTTTTATTATACTATTTATGGTAGTTAATTATCTCTTTATAAAAGGAGGTTTCATATAACCTATTTTAGGAAAAACAGTTAAGAAGCTATTTTGGTTTTCAGTGTCCAGAGATTTTGCTCCTTAATTTTATACCATACTTATATATTGTAATCAGAGTGGGGTTTTTGTGCATGGGTTTTATTCAGAGGAATTTACTGAAATTCAGAGCGGATATTAGTCCCTGCCAGTCACCAATATGAATACAGCTCAAGATTGGTCAGTGATTGTACTATTTTCAGGGATAGATTGGAATAGAGCCTGGTGGGGGCAGGCCTGGCTGGGGGAAACTTAGGGACAGCAGCTTTACTTCATGAATAGTAGGAAAAAATTTTGGTATGTGCACATTTGCTGTTATTCAGTTTTGTAGCCAAACATTGCTTCTTGGGTTTTTTGTCTTATCAATGAAGCCAAAGATATCCCAGTTTTCATTGGTGCTGTCAGTTTGATTCCTGACTTTATCAAAAAGCCATTCTAATAATCTCCATCCTAGTGTTAGCCTCAGCTAAATAAATTCTTCTTGAAGGTGTTATCTTCAGTCTTACAAGAAGCTACATTAGAGTTGAAGCATAGTAGTGATGAAGGCATAAGTCCATGCTAAACCAGCTTAGGGAAAAGGAGCTTGGCTTTCTGAGTGTTAAGGTGATTGTTCACAGAATCCTGACTCAACTGAAATTTCTACGTGTGAATGTGTCATGAGATGAAATTTTAACTGAAGAATTGAAATATTCTTCTATACTACTCTACAAAATTCTCCCTCTTTATTAAAAAATGCACTGTGAGGTAACTGGCCCTATTAACAGAGATAGTGGTATGTAAAACATTTTATAAGTAATATATTATCATGCAAACAATAATTATTATTACAACTTTTAACAAGTGAGAACTTCATGGCCGAAATAGTGAAACAAAAGTTCCTATAAGGTATCATGAATAAATAAGCACACAACAGGCCCAGCAGTGTTTAGCAATGTTCCCTGATGAGGGATGAAATGTAATATCTATAAACAGAGTCCTGGGCCTTCCAGGTTATTTATAAAGTCTGTTTGGGATTGTGGTAAAGATAATTCTCAATTTCTGGAGCCTAAATCTCTCAAAGACTTGTCCTTTTATTAATCATTTACATCATACACGATGTGTTCTAATGTATATGCTTTCCATCTGAGATATTACTGTAGCCAAAATACTTCAAAAATGTTAATGTATATTTATATTCTCTAGAAGTTGTTCAATGTAAGCAAGGAGCTAGTTTAGAACCTCCAACCCTTGTAGATCAACTCACCCAAAATCAATACTTTGAAAGACAAAATTCAGTTAACTGAATGACCAATTTGCCAAAAATTACTGATTTAGAAAAAATGGTTTTAATATTTGAAAAGGAATACTCAGTTTTAGTTACTGATGATAAAACATACACAATTAATGCCGATATGTCATTTGAAGAACTGGCCAAAAAAAGAAAACTCTAAAAATGCTTAAAGTTTGAAGAAATTGAAATTGTCGCCCCAAAAAATAGTCAAAATAATTCCAGTACCTATAAAATGCTACAAACTTGCTTTCAAATAAGGGGTAGTTGGAATATGTATACTTTGTGGCAATTTGCTGAAAGGCTTGATGTGAAAACTTTACAGAGCATCAGAAAAGCCAGGAGGGTGTCCAGAGGGAGTATTATACTGGACCATGTGATTAACGTGGGTAGAGAAATAAATGAGCTGGAATGTGACAGGAGAATCCGCATCACCTCAAATGTTGACTATGAGTCATTAAGAGTTGAAGGTTGATATGCTACCTGACAAACTGGCAAAATATCTTTAAAATATTGCATGATTAGGAAAATGTAAAATGGCATTAAATGAGATCCCTCGTTACTTTATTGATTTTCCCCAAACTTTGAAGAGTTTTAGTCTGTTGTAAACTATACAGTTTTGTTGTTGTTGTTTCTCCTGTGCATTGCTACAAAGTGAGTGTAACTGAATCTCCAGGACACTTCATTCTTTGGCATCCTGTGTCGTCAGCCGTTGTACTCAGTAATCATTGGAATTGATATTTGTGTCCCAATGTGGATATTTCTCTCACAGTGGCAACTGTCCTAGAACTTCAGTTACCCGCTTCTTGCTTCTTAGGGCTGACAATTCCTGTAGCCTTGGATGACTTGATGACACCAGCTACCAGAATCGCCAATGCTACTTTTCTTAGGTATTATTAGTAGTATCTATTATTGCTGTATAATATGGTTGGTAGTGGTCCCTCATGTGTTAGGCAAACAATAGTGGAAATTTATTGGCAGCAATCTGGAAGCCCAATCCACTTATGTTATCCTCAGGGAAAGTCGGGCTTCCCCTAGCATGATGTGACAGTCGGGAAAGCAGCAGAAGTTGATACCACATAAGCAACTGTAACAAACTCCAAGGCTGGAGGCATGTATCTCAGTCTCAGGACATGGGCTTAGAAATATTTTTAGATGCAGGAAAGTGGGAAGTGGTGAGTGGTTTTGAAGTTTCCATCCTTACACTGCTGCCCCATAATCTGCTAAATTACTTTGATACATTGAACTTCAACTATGAAGATGAGAAGATAGTCTCATCTTTATACCCAGAATCTTATGAAGGGAAATTCCTGTCTTCTGACAGTTTGTGTCATCAGGAGTTATAACATTACACATTACAGCAATAAATGAGGTTCACTATGTGTAGGTATTTTTTTAAATTTCAGCTTTATTTATTTATTCCTCTTAAAGCATTTATTTATTTATTTATTTGGCCGTGCTGCGTGGCATGCAGGATCTTACTTCCCCAACCAGGGATTGAACCAGTGTCCCCTGCAGTTGAAGCATGGAGTCTTAACCACTGGACTGCCAGGGAAGTCCCTAAATTTCAGCTCTGTTGAGGTATAATTGACCTATTAAGTTTTAAGATATTTAAAGGGTACATAGTGGTGATTTAATATACATATACATGATTAAAGAATCCCCCTCATCTAGTTAATTAATACATCCATTACTTTATTTATTTATTTATTTATTTGGTGAGCCCATTTAAGTTCTAATATCATATGATATCACTTATATGTAGAATCTAAAAAAACGATACAAATGAACTAATATACAAAACAGAAATAGACCCACAGACATAGAAAACAGACTTATGGTTACCAAAGGGGGAATGTGGGGGGTGGGATAAATTAGGAGTTTGGGATTAATATATACACACTACTATATATAAAACAGATTAAACAACAAGGACCTACTGTAGAGCACAGGGAACTTATATTCAATATCTTGTAATAACCTATAATGGAAAGGAATCTGAAAAAGAATATATATATATATATATATATATATATACACATATATATGTATAACTGAAACACTTTCAGGTGCTGTACACCTGAAACTAACACAACATTGTAAAGCAACTACACTTCAATTAAAAAAAATAAATTCTACTCTCTTAGCAAATTTCAGTTATACAATACAGTGTTATCAAATACGGTCACCATGTTTTACCTTAGATTCTCAGACCTTGTTCCTCTTATAGCTGGAAGTTTGTTCAGGTCTTCTTTATATCTATGTGCCTATTTATGTGGTTCTTTGCCTATTCCCTATAGTGAAAAACTTTCAGCAACAGATGGATTCGCTCCAAAAGCCACAGAGGAGGTGGAATGTCCAGCTGTTTGGGAAAGGTTACCTAGATTCTTGATAGCTTCCATAATATTTCTTCATTTAACATGCGCAGAATAGCTTGAGTGGTCTGTGCTCACCAGTGCCCTTACAACTTTGCCCTCTGGGATCACGTATGTCTTGAAATGCAAACTGGGTACATCTCAACTCTCCTGTACCTCTTTTCCACCACACACTGTTCCTCTGGTAAAATAAGCCCAGGAGCAGAAGTTGATACAAATTCCAGTGACATTGCATTTACACTGTCTTCTGACAGTTTGTGTCATCAGGAGTAACTGCCACATCATTTCAGGGTTTATCCTGAGAATCAAAGTCAGATGGGCAAATTTTGGGTAGGGCAAAAACTCAAGATTCATGAGTTTCCACCTCACTTCAAACCCACCAGTGTTTTCATTCCACATTCTGTGTGTTTGGTGCCTTTGTTCGAGATGAGATGGCAAGACAGACGTGCCAACACAGTTATACACAGCACATGAACGTGAAATTATATAGAGCATGTTAATTTGTTTAATGCATTTGGGGATTCAGACATATCTAATCAAGCATCTGACGAAAAAAGATGGGAAGTTACCACTGTCAGGTAATCGTATAAAATCGTATAAAATGGACTGTCCAATTTTTGTTGAAATAATAGTATTTCACATGAAAATTATTAGATTACATTGATAAATTTTTTGAAATATTTTAACATTTCTAGGGTTCTTATTCCAGTATCTTAGGCAACATTAGTTAATATTTAAAATGTAACTCAATTTGAATATCAGCAGTTACCAAAATTAATCATTTCTCTAAAAGTGCCAAGGTTATTAAAGTCACAATAGTATAATTGTCCTGACTACCAAAAGCACATGTAGGAACCGCCAAATGGGTCACAGATGATAAAACATGCAAAATTAAGTTTGATACTTGGTGCAGGGTCGGGCACATGGTAGGTATCCAATAAACATTTATTGAATTAAATATTGAAATAAATGTTGCTTGGGTGCTGTTGATGGGTGTGGCTTATCTTGCAAGTCTCCTTCCTCCCTTATAGAGAGATTCTCTTGTCATCCTCAGAACTGTTAATTTGGTTTCCATTGCCCTTCGTCTATCAGACATGTCTGGACTCAAACCATAGAAAGTGTTTAGTGTTTTTTTTCTTAGCAACTCCTCAGCCCCTGTGCACATGAGTGGTTCAAAAAGATGGATATTGCCTGCTTCCTCTGTTTCAGCCCAAACAAAAAAAAACTTGTTACAGATGGATCTGTGGAGTGATGATTAAATTCAGTCATTCTGTAACTGATCAGAAAAGTGTAATTCTTACTGAGGATTGTGATTTAGGAAACCAACAGAAATGTGGTTCCAGTTGAGCCAGATGTGAGCTATTGGCCTATCATCAGAGGCTGGGTTGGAAAACGGTGGGCACAGTACTGGCTGGTGAAGCTGCCGTGGGCGCACACCGTGGTCATACTGAGTGTGGTGGTAGGAGGGACAAATTTCTTTCGCTGTCATTAACACAAAGAGAAATAAGCCACCACCTCTGCAAAGCCTTTTCTTTTCAAAGTGAGAATTTTGAAGCCATTTGACAAGGGAAAAAAGGGGAAACTAGTTGATAGCCTTTGCTTCCTTCCCTAGGGTTGAGGGTTTATTAAAGGGCACTGAAAAGGGGCAGAGATCAGGAGGATGAATTTGAGGCAACATCTTCAGATAGAGAGTGAGCTAAGCGATCTGGACATTGGGAATTCTGGCAAGATGGGAAAAGGAAGTGCTGCTGTTTCATTTACTGGTGTAACATAAACCTAAGTAAACAGTCGTATCTCAGAGCATAAAGCACCCTCTAACCCCTACCCTTCCACACCCCATAAATATGATGGGGGAAAAGAAAGCTGGCGAGTAACTTTCTTGAAATTCTCAGAATACAGGGTCTAATCATAACCTACTCTTTATTTTCATTTTGCTAGAATAAAGAAAATAAAAACTTTTTTTTTTTTTACCATTTAAAAATGGACAAAGTGATGGAACACTAGAGTGGTTTACTGAAGAAAGAGGAAAAACGAGAAAAATTCAGTTATCCTTGGTCTCTTAAAGAACACCTCAGGCAGGACAGGCTGTATGCAACATACCCCTGATCTGTGAGAATCTCTATACTTGCATAAGAGTTGTAAGGAGCACTGACCATGATCTGCACATATGAGCATCAGTCTCTCCAATATGCTTTGCTGTGTAATTAGTGGAATGAGAAATGAAGACATAAAAAGGCCAGGACTCTGAGAAATTTGTACACGACTGTTACTGCTCTCATCTGACTCCGTTTCACTCTGATAGCTCCTGTGGTCCCTGCTAAGGACTCTTTGCTGATCCAGAAGAACGTGCCTCACACCACCCTTCCCTTTCTCAAGATTCATAATAAATGATTTGCATCAAGCCAGGCCTCCAAAAGAGACCTGCTGGGTGATGCGGAATGTGCACAGAGCACAGCTGAGAAACAGACCGAGAAAGTGGCTGGGGTCATAGAGCTCGGCATTGCCAGGGGATGCACGGGACCAGAGAGACTATCATTTACTGGAATGGATCTTTCTGGGCTGTAAGGACTTGATATTTCAATGTTTATGAAATTACCTCACAGGGAGAGAGAAAGCAATTAACTATCAGAGTAATTTCAAATAGCATTTTAAAATTCAGGATAACAAAAACAGGGAAAAGTGGATGTCATTAATGAATCACTATGGCAAGAGGAGAAATGAAAACACGCTTTTAAAGTGATCAGAACGTATTTATGAAACGCCTACTGTTTGCCCAACACTTGTGAGATTAAGAAAGTCATATAAAACATGATTCCATCCCTTAAGGAGATCATAGGATTTATATTTGACTTAGCTATAAAAGCATTTTAAGTATACAAGACAGGTATGTTTACAAGTATATGGGTTATATGCAATGGTGAATTGGTAAATCAGCTCTCTTAGAAAACATAAAACTCTGATTTGTAGTGTTTGCCAGTTTCTGTGGTACATATACTCCCACCATGGCCATCACTGAATGCAGAGTTGGAAAGGGGTGCGCAAAACTGTCTCTCACAAGCCAATCCAAGCCAGCTCCAGCACACGTGGGTCATGTGTCTACATGAACAACACCTTAAATTATGTTATTTAGATGTCTAGATAAGGGAGGTCAGCCAGCCAGACTCCTATTAGGAAGACCTTAATGGGGGAAGATAGGATTTAAACAAGAGGAGGTCTTTGTATGTTGAACTTTAAAAGATAAGGCTGCTTGGTTTATTCTCCCCACCTTTTCACACCCTGGCACAGCCTCTGGATGTAGTAGATACTCAATAAAGAAATGTTTGCTGAATAACAAAAACAAATGGTTAGACTGAAAGCAATGGGGAGGTATTTTGGAGCAAAACTTTTTTTCTTAAAAAACAAAAATAAAGTTGGAGAGACCAAAGCAAGTAGGACCAAACCTTAATGTCTATTAAAGCTGTTGGTAGATGCATACCTATGGTTATTATGTATTTTATTTCCTGCTTTCTTCTGTGTATTGGAAATATGTCATAAAAAGTACTTAAATCTTTAAAAAGCTGAGAGGAAAAGGGAATTATGTGAACAAAGGCACAGAAGTAGGAATGAACACAGTCTGGTGGGTGCCTAGTAGACACTTTGAACCGATCAGAGTGTGGCAGGCAAGAGCAAAAATCAAGGTTGGGTGTAAGAATGTGAATGAATGGAAATCCCACCCCAGTTAACTGCTGCCTTTCCCACTGCTTCTTAAGTGGTCCTAAAGAACTCAACCCATTCTTTCTCCTTAGAATTATAGTTCATTTGTTAAATTTTGAATTTCTGTATTTGTGGAGGAAAAATATTAACATTAGTCAAAATTAGAATTAGATGGGGAGGGAAATATTTCACCTTATTTCACAGGGAAATGGACAACTTAAATAAAAACATTTGTTTTTGTGAAATGAGATCAGTGGTATCACGTGGTGTTTATTAATGCAGCCACCTCCATATTGAACACAATCCAAGTTGTCCAACCCCCTTTTCCTGCCCTAAAGGCTCACATATTCTGAAGCAGTCTAAAATAGTGTCCAGTTGGACAAATGTATAGATAGGCATGGGGTCCTCTGAATTAGAGTTCAGTGTTCTATTCATTGCATAAAGCAAAGAATAAGTCAAACATAAATTTACACTCTTTTGGAAGTCTACTGTGGACAGAATGAAGGAGGACAGAATGTAATAATCACAGCAAGCTGGCATTCAGGGAACTGGAAAAAGTGTAGAGAAGGGCCTTCTCCAGTCTGCTCTGTATATCTCACATCTCTATATTAGCATCTTGCAGTGTGAAGGAGCACCTCAGAAAATAACTTAGAGCACAAAAGTTCTCAGAAAATATTCACTGTACTTTCAATGCACTCTAAATAATGCATTTAGCACCTTACAGACATGCCATCAAATCACAGTAATAGGCAGACAACAACAAATGCTTGCCTGAAACACAGGATTTCTAGAATTGAGGATGGGGCTTACTTTATTCTTTCAGGTCCTTATTATCTAAAGTTTGCTTAGATTAGCTACATTAGAATCTGTATTAAAATAAAGGCTACAATGGTGGCTATCTATGAAGCAAATGGGGTCACAAATTAATCCCCAGAAACAATCTTCAAACAGGGGGATTGATAAAAAAGTTTACCAACTGACGCATAGTTACGATGCACCTGGTACACATTTTAGTGACAAATAGTCATTTGGAACACACTCTACCATCCTCCTGTGTTTTCCTCATAGAGTCTAAGTCCAAGCTGAGCCCCATTAAAACGCTATTTCATTCTCATTTACATCTTCATACACAGTCATTTCCCCCTTTGTTAGACTCTCTGAGTTTGCTTTTATGAATTTTTTAGAATATCTCATGGTATAAAAGTTCTACCAGTTATCATGGAATTTCCAGGTCAGATGGTTTTCCTCCTACCAAAAATTAAGTAAAGAGAATAAAAAAAGAATCTTTTCTTATTCCATTCTACCATGCTTACCAAATTCTGACATTTCTAGCCACCATTTATCTTCATTTTTTCTCATATTTACAACCTTCAGAGACACATATGAATCAGTCCCTAATAAGCTTCTCTCAGCTAATGTGTTTAGTTCTTTTCATTTCACCACACTATTTATTTTAAATTTAAATTTTTTATTGAAGTATTAGTCGATTTACAATGTTGTGCTAGTTTCAGGTGTACAGCAGTGATTCAGTTATATATATATATATTCTTTTTCAGATTCTTTTCCATTATAGGTTATTACAAGATACTGAATATAGTTCCCTGTGCTATACAGTAAGTCTTTATTGTTTATCAATTTTATACATAGTAGTGTGTATCTGTTAATGCCAAACTCTTAATTTATTCCTACCCCTGCTTTCCCCTTTGGTAACCATAGCTTGTTTTCTGTGTCTATGGGTCTATTTCTGTTTATCACACTATTTAAACCTAGCATTCTTTAAACTATTCCTGTGTTCCTCTCTGAATTTTTTCTTTCTCTTCAACTTTCTGGCACTTGTGTTTAACACTATAAAGGAAAACTTGTAGAACATATCTTTAAGAACAATTTTGGACTGAATGCTTAAATATAGCTTCCGGAAATACAGATTTAAGTGCAGTATTTCAGATGTGGTCTAATAGGCCATGTGAAATGGCAAGAGTGCTTTCCTGATTGTTGAAACATATGTTCTGATACTCAGCACAATTGAGGGCCAGAGTTTTCCCAATTATCTCTCCTTCTTCTGTCCCAGGTTCTCTTTGACCTATTCTGTGGCTACATATCCTTATGTTAAATCCTCATTCCTCAAACAAATAATCTGCATTTTCAATGCTTGCCTCTTTCTCATGCTTTTTCTCCTAGTTTTACACTTTCTTCAGCTCTCTTTATTAGGTCCCCAAAACCTTTTTTTAAAAAACAGCTCTGTTTTTATGTGAATTTAAGTACAGCCACATATTGTTTTTTTTTTTTATAAATTTATTTATTTATTTTTGGCTGTGTTGGGTCTTAGTTTCTGTGCGAGGGCTTTCTCTAGTGGCGGCAAGCGGGGGCCACTCTTCATCGCGGTGCGCGGGCCTCTCACTGTCGCGGCCTCTCTTGTTGAGGAGCACAGGCTCCAGACGCGCAGGCTCAGTAATTGTGGCTCACGGGCCTAGTCGCTCCGCGGCATGTGGGATCGTCCCAGACCAGGGCTCGAACCCGTGTCCCCTGCCTTGGCAGGCAGATTCTCAACCACTGCGCCACCAGGGAAGCCCCACATATTGTTTTTTAAAACCATACGGTTTACCACTAATTTCCCAAAGTTGCAGTAAACTCTCAAAACAAAAAAAAGTGGCCTCATATATACGACGGGACTCAAATTTAGACTTTTGGCATTGTTCCCAAGAGGAGACACTCCCAGAGAGTCAGTCGTGACAAGAATGGTATGCTCAGTTTGCAAAAATCTATCAAGCTATACACTGAGGATATTTCCACTTTTATGTATGTATTTTATACTTCAATAAAAATTTAAATAACAAAAAACCAAAACAAAACAAAACAAACTCTGTATTTGTTAAGATAAGATTTAGCCAGATATCTTACTAATCCTGGCATTGCTAAGATTGAGATTTTCATGCATTCTCTGAGGCCTGGATAGGAGATAATCTAGATATTTCATATGCATTTAAATGAAAATAACATACCTAAATTAAGATGAAGTATTTGGAATTTCATAATAGGACATGTTTTCTATATCTTTGTGTCTTTGCTTCTTGATATACCCATCTTTCAAGCAAAGCGGTGGTATCTCTTTTCAAAAAATTAAATTAGGGCTCCTCAGAAATCTGACATCTTTATGTTTTCTTTAAATGATGCTGAAATAAATGTAACATATTTTTACAGAGGTTAGATAGAG
This sequence comes from Eschrichtius robustus, assembly GCF_028021215.1. Lineage (NCBI taxonomy): Eukaryota > Metazoa > Chordata > Mammalia > Artiodactyla > Eschrichtiidae > Eschrichtius > Eschrichtius robustus. The sequence continues at coordinate 132,917,930 of NC_090827.1, forward strand.
ATTATTTGCTAATCCATCTAATTATGAGTGAGTATTATGCCAAATTGGGATTTCTGGTTTAAGAGGGAGTTTGAGATGGTACATTTCGATATTAATGACGCAAAAGTCATTTTAAAATTGCTGTATAAGGTGGCATGTTAATGATAAAATTCAATTTATGTTCCTTATACTGAAGTAGTATGACTTATATATTACAAAAATTACAGAGAAAAACCCTTGGAAAAGTCAGTTAAGAAACTTCCATTAAAGTTCCCTCTGGTCTCATTGAAACCCGTGTCTTCAGTAACCTTCACAGCTATTTGCCCATAATTCCCTAATTTGTATTTCTAGTCCAGACCTGTCCTCTAGACTCCAGGCTATATGTGAACTTGACAGCACCACTTGGATGTCTCATATACGCCTCACCTTCTACATGTTCAAAGCTGAACACGAGGTCACGCTCCCAGCCCTGGTCCTCCTCCAGTGTTCTCCACGTCAGTGCTCGGGGGATAACACTGCCATCTACTCGGTTGTGCAAGACAGAAGCCCAGTAGCTATCCGTGGCATCTTCCCCCTCTCCCCATATCTATCTACTCCATCACTCCGTTCTGATGTAGTGTATCATCTCCTAAATAGTAAATCTGTCCACTTCTCTTCATGGTCACTGCCATCCATTTAAGCCAAAACCATCGTCATTTCTTCTTTATTGATTGGGTGACTAACCATCCAGGTTTGCTCAGGACTAAGAGGGGTCCCAAGATGTGGGATTTTCAGTTTTAAAAAGGATCAGTTCTAGTCAAAGACAAATGAATTGGTCATCCTAATTATCAGTGGTATCTCCCTGATTCCACTTTTGCCTCCCTCCAATCCTTATCCACACTGAAGCCAGGGTGATTTATTTAAAATAAATATTAAAAATATGATGTATCACCTCATACCTGTTAGAATGTTTAAAATTAATAAGACTGACCATACCAAGTGTTGGTGAGGATATGAAGGAGCTAGAACTCTTATATACTGTTTATGGGAATGTAAAATGTACTTTTGAGTAAAAAAATGTATTTTGGAATGTAAAACCACATTGGAGAATGGTTGGGCAGTTTCTTAGAAAATAAACTTATACTTACCACCCACTCTTACATTTATCCAAGGAAATATATGTCCACAAAAGACTTTTATATTCGTAGAAGCTTTATTCAGGATGGCCCAAAAGTAAGAACAACACAAATGTCCATTAACAGATTAATGGGTAAACAAATTGAGATATATCCAAAGAATGGAATACTACTCAACAACAACAACAACAAAAAGACACATTACTGATACCTGCAACAACATGGATGAATCTCAAAAACATGCCAGTGAAAAAAGCCAGACATAAAAGAGTACATACAGTAAAATTCCATTACATAAAATTGTAGAATAGGCAAAAATAATATATATAGTGAGAGAAAGCTGATTAGTGGCTGCCTAGGGCTGGGGAGGTATCACTGAGACTAGAAAGGGGCATGAGACAACTTTCTGGGCTAATAGAAATATTTATATCTTGATTTTTGTAGTGGTTACAAGCATTTGTCAAAGCTCATCAACTGTATACTTAGAGTGGGTACATTTTATTGTATGTAAATTATACTTTGGGATTTTAAAAAATATAAGTAAATTAAAAAAAAAAAAACCCTGCAAATCCGATCATGTCACCCTTCTGTTTAAAATACTTCAAAGGCTTTCTATTACTTTCAGAATAAACTCCAAAATCTTAACATCTGGCCCTGCCTGCCGCCCTGATCCCACTCATACCACTTCCCCTATACTTTCTGTGACCCAGTCCCACAGACCTTTTCTTTCTTTTCTTGGCTCCTCCATAGCTCTACCACAGGGCCCTTGTACATACTTTTCTTTCTGCCTGGTGTGCTTCCACTACCCACTTCTTTACAGCTGGTTAACACCTACTCATCCTTCAAATAGAAACTCAAATGCCACTTCCTCTAGGAAGCCTTCTCTGATACCCGTATTGCATCAGGTCTGCCTATGATACACTCTAATTGCATCTTCTATGCAATAGAAGTGCCTTTATAGCACTTATTGCAATTTGTAATTGTATATTTATGAGCTAGTTTGACTGTTTGCCTTCCCAGCAGACTTCCTTCTTTCCTTCCTCCCTCCCTCCCTCCCTTCCTCTCTTATTATTTTTTTTTTTTAAAGAGTACATTTTTTTTTTTTAATTTTTTTTCTTTTTTTAATTTATTTATTTATGGCTGTGTTGGGTCTTCATTTCTGTGTGAGGGCTTTCTCTAGTTGTGGCAAGTGGGGGCCACTCTTCATCGCGGTGCGCAGGCCTTTCACTGTCGTGGCCTCTCTTATTGCGGAGCACAGGCTCCAGATGCGCAGGCTCAGTAGTTGTGGCTCATGGGCCTAGTTGCTCCGCGGCATGTGGGATCTTCCCAGACCAGGGCTCGAACCCGTGTCCCTGCATTGGCAGGCAGATTCTCAACCACTGCGCCACCAGGGAAGCCCTCTCTTATTTTTAATACTAAGTGAATTAAAAAAAAAAAATAGACACTTCGCCATTTTATTTTATTCTTGGCTGCACTTGCGGCATGCGGGATCTTAGTTCCTCACCAGGGATCGAACCCTTGCCCCCTGAAGTGGAAGCACAGAGTCTTAACCACTGGACCGCCAAGGAAGTCCTCCAGTAAACTTTAAACACCACGAGGTTAAGACTGTTTTACCCACTAATATATCCTCACACTTTACACAGTTCTGGGCTTAGGGTAGGACTAATAACTCAATCAATATTTGCTAAATGATTGAATGCTCAACTGCAAATGATAACTAACAATCACTCTTACATTGCAGTCGAATAGTATCTCAATCAATCGGTCTATGAAGTTTTATTATTTAAATTCAAATTAATTAGTAAAGCATTTCAATTTACAAAGATTTTACACCTATGTAAGCCTCACATTAATATTTTGTGAAAAGCCAAGCAAGTCATTTGGCTATCCAGTTGTTCTATAGGTGTCCAGAAAATTGAAAATTTATAAAAACCAGCCATAGAATAGAACTCAAAAAATCATGTTATTGTTATATTGTTAGTCATTTTTGGAACTTGGATTGTTAAATAAAAAATCTAGTTCTAGTAGCGTAATATATTGATGTTTGTCTTGCCAATATAATTTAAGATGCAGCTTACTTGATAACAACTGAAATGTGTTCTTACACATTTTATAATAAAACACACTTTTGAATAAAGAGGAAATATCAAAGTCATTATATAACTACCTCAACAGAATTATGATGTTATGTTAGGAAACCATCTGATAAAAGCTTTTAATGACACCAAACCTGGGTAAACTTTTAAACACATTAGAGTTAGTAGTTATATTTCCTCATGAACCTTTCTTTATGCTTTACTGTGAGCTATTCTCAGAAGAACAGAACACTTTTCTTTTGGGGTTTGCAAACTATCAGGATAATGAAAACTAAGATATTTTGAACTAGTAAGAAAAGGATGTGATCTCAAATCTTTTGGACATGTGAATTATCCCACTACTTATTCTACAAAACAGAATAAAAATCACCACCTCTGCTATGTGTGATGGTGGTTAACCATAATCTCTTGTCAAAATACTTAACATGGCAAAAATAAATTCACCCTGAGTTGATGAAAGTGGATCCTGTTTTTGTTGAATTAATGTCGGCCAGTAAGTTACTCATGATTAGTAGGATTTACTTCTAGCAAAAATATTGCCACTGCAGAAAACATAAATGGCTCTTTTTTTTTCTCAGAAAACAACAACAAAATAACAAGAAGTAATCCATGTTTCCGTTTTTCATCTTCACTGCCAGAAAACTAGAGCCTAATTCAAGACTCAAGTTTTTTGTTCTTTTCAGGTCACTTTTATTTTTTTATGTTATACCCCATGTTAAAAATCCTTTCTCCAATTCTTTGATAGACATGATAAACTTCTATAAAATAATCTACTATTGACTTAAAAATATTAAATAGCTAACTTGTAGACTTTTGAATATTTGCAAGTCATCAATGAACTGATCTCTTACGGTCAACTGGAGGACAGCGACTGCCTTCCTGGCTGTTGTATTTGTACACACCACAAGGCCAACCAAACACAGTCCTTGATTAGCGTAGGGGCTCAATAAATGTTAGTCCCCAAATGAGCAAAATTATATAAGAAAACTCTGAAGTAATTTTATAATCTATCTTCTAGCTGTAGCCAAAATAAGCCATCATTCATACTACATTCATGCTTTCTGATTTAGCTAATAAACCCAGGTAGAACCTGAATTTTTAAAATGAGAGGGTAGTTGATCCCAACAGAAGGAAAACAAAAATGATTTTCAGAACTGTCAAATTAACATCTTTACTGTGACTGAGTTTGGAATCAGAGTCCTAAAAAGCCCTGCTGTAGTGAACGGGGAGATGTTATGCATTCTGAAACCAAGACTACATCATCCTGCCTGCTGAACTTCAAAATCAAGCAGGCGTGTTAGAGCAACAGCATTTACCTGATTTGTATTCAGTGAATTGTTTGAAGTGCCTTTGATAAAAATTGTCGATGATCACAAATATCAGAATACAGAATGTTCATATGCCTGGTGTCTCTTGAAATTCTGCAACTTGGGTCTGTATCGATTCTAACTCCACTGATAGGACTCATAAGTGGCCAAATGCCCTTCGTGTTTGTACTGGCAATTGTCAGTAATTGCCTACTTTTACTCATTTCTCATAATTACTTGCTTAATTTTAGTGCAACTTAAGTTTATGGAATTATTAATACATATGCTTAACTCATCAATCAGCCATAGATTCCCACTCCCCTCCACTCCTCCCACCCCATTTTTAGTTCTAACCTAAGAACCAAGACCTTTCTTCCAAATACACACACAGAATAAAGCCATTTCCATCAGACCTGGAAAATCTTAGACACAGAATTTAATCTTCGTACTTACATACAGTTCACTCCTATGGATTAGCAGTCAGGCATGAATTATGGAAAGCAAGAATCTATTCTCCCATTTTTCAGACATTTTCAGGGAGAGATGAATTTTCAGATTCCAAAATTATATGACAGTGAAGTCAGGATGACGACTCTCTCTCTCTTTCTCTCTCTGAGTGTTAATTATTCATTGAAAAGCTTTTTAAAGATACAGTTCAATATTTCTTTACTGACTCACCGTTAATAAAATTACAAGTAGTAATTGGAGTCCTCAATTCCTTATAATGGCACTTAACATTTGTTACAATCCTAAATCACCTTTAAAGTGATATAAACAATTTTCTGAAAATGTTAAAGTCCACTATTCCTTGTACATTAGCTACCGTTGCTACCAACCATTAGCAGGATTTACCCAATCATTGTATCTGTATTCGTGCATCAATTGATATTGATCTATCCACGTTCTTTTTTCTTTTTATTGTGATAATGAGATCTATTCTCAGATATTTAAGTGTACAGATATTAAGTGACAGATATTTAAGTGTACAATACAATAGGCACAGTGTTGTACAGCAATCTGTAGGACGTATACATCTTGCAAAGCTGAAGCTTTATACCCTTTGATCAGCAACTCTCCAATTTCTCCCTCCCCTCCCCGCCACTCCAGCCCCTGGCAACCACTGCTTTATTCTTCACTTCTTTGAGTTTGACTATTTTACGTACTTTCTCACCTCAATATCTGCACAGGTTAGGCAAGGATAGCGCATAGGGTTATTTTTTAAAGCAGTGATATTTGGTCAGGAATTTGAAGCTGACATGTGTCCTATACTGTCCTGGTTTTCCCACATGTTTAGCTAGTACACCTGAGAGAAACTATATAGAAAACAGCTAAGTTTGATGACAGAAGAGTCCTCACGTATAGCAAGTCTAAAATTTCATTAAACAGTGTTTGGGATGCTGCTAATGTTATTACTGTAATACAAACATCAAAGAAAATCAGATCACACACTCAGGGAAATCGTTCCCTGCTGGAAATCCTGTTAGCTGACTTCAATTATGCTGTGCTTTCCTCCTTCAGAAGGCTGTGTCAGCCCCATTATCTGCTTTCTAAATCGCCTGCTTAATCAAAGTGCACACACTTGAAACTCATCAAATTAAGTAAAATAAAATTTGAATCTTGTGCTTGTCTGGGTTCACATTGTAGCAATATCAGAATTATTCTGATTGCTAGAAGTGTATCTATGGACAGTGGTTAAGAAGATAAATAAGTAAGGTTGAATCAGAATTAGAAAGAGAGCCCTTCTGGTGGGAAGCTTATAGGCTCCAAAGTAGAGGTTTCTTTCAGGATTAACATCTATTTTTTTAAGTACAATTCAAGATTTGTTAAATTCCCTCCATCATATTCCTGAAAGGAAAACATAAAAATATAATACCTGTATCATTTTTTGTTTTCACTTTTATTATGAAAAATGTTAAACATATTGAAAAGTAGAGAGACCAGCAAATAAACATATACCAATCACCTAAAAAAATAATTTTTACCATGTGGGCATATTTGATTCATAAATTTAAAGTATTTTGAAGCAAGTTATAGATATCATGACACTTCACCCTTAAACATTTCAATATGCATCCCTGAAAAACACAGGATATTTTCCTAAAATCCACAATTTCATTATTACACCTTACAAAAGTAATTATTCCTTAATAACATTTAATTTCCAGCTTCCCTCGGTTCTCCCAAAGAAGTCCTTCAGAGGTGGTTTATTCAAACCAGGAAATGCACTTGCTCTTAAATATCACCAGTCCAACTTTGAATTTAAATGTACTTGTGGATGTCTTTGAAAATTTTAAGGATACATTTATAACTTTCAGTTATATTTAAAATGAGCCAAAGAAAGAAATTCACCACATTATATATTTCAGGCATTCTCAGGTTGGCTTTATCAAACATTTCTAAGCATTTAGTTCAAAATGTTTTTGCCCTTTTTGTTTTACTTTCTACAAAACTGCTATAAGATGCCAAAGATGAGCAGAAATTGAGAAAACTTTCTATCTCAAAAATAATGACAGAAGTTTAGAAACAAATGTTAAGAGAAAAACGGCTTGAATGTTAAAACATAATTATCAACCCATATCCCTCTAATGTATGATAGTCCAAGATGTTGATCATGGAAGTCATTGAATAATTCAGTAAGTCTTGTGTAGACCCTATTAATTTCATAAGCAGGTATAGAAAGGAGCTATTAGTGACACAGTCAGCAGACCTTGCTGTATTCCACTATATTCCAGTTTTCAGGAATGCCCAACCACTAGGTGGTACCTCAGACCTGTGGGGCACACGTGTATGCATCTTGCCAGCCTCAGTTGGGCGGGGAGAAATTGGGTGTGTCACCCAACAGGCTCTTCCCAGTGGGCTCACGGCATGAAAACATGGATAGCTTATTTGCCCTCAGTTCACTGCAGCAGGCCTGTCACTAGTCTGGAGCATCCAATCAAGGCAGGCCTAGGAACTTGTTATGCAAGTGAGAATGTTTCCTGTCCACAGCAACTAATTCTTCATCACTGATCCATCAATTGTGTCACTAGCTCTGTTTCCCTCAAGTATGTAGGTAACAGGGTTTTGCAAATGACACTAACAAGAATATTCAAACTGTGGTTTTAGCTAGTAAGATATTTTATCATTTTGTGAAATTCAGTAATGATACAGACCATCATTCAGAAAAGGCAGGACTTATTGTTGGCTTGGGTAAGATAAATATTTTCTCAAGAAAAATTATTTGAGCTTTAAAATGCTCTTAAATAAGGATATCCTTCTTCTGGTATCACCCTGTGAGATGGTAGAGCAATGATTTCTAAGTAGGAGTTCCAAATAATATTTCAGTAAGTCCAGAAAAAAGTGAGAAAAATAAGGGCAATATTGTGAGTTTTTAAAATGAAGTTAAATTTACTAAAATTAAAGAACCAGCCTCTTGTCTGAGATTGTGTTCTCACTGTGTGTGTGTATGTGTTGATGTTAAATTTTTTCTTCTTTCATGAGATGATGATAGTTGAACATAGCATTTTAATGTCCAAAATTTAAAATTCATAAACCCATGGAATTGTCATATTTTAAAAGTATCTGTTTGTGTTTGGTTATCTATTGTTGTATAACAAACAACAATCATTTATTTTCTCATGATTTTGTGATTTGGGTAGGACTTGGTGGGAAGATCTTGTCACTGCTCCAGTTACAGCTAAGTGGCCCACCTAGGGCTGGAGGATCCACTCCCGAGAATGTTTACTGCAATGATGGGTGCTGGCTGCCAGCTGGGATCTCAGGTGGGGCTGTGGGACTGCCACTCCTCTAGACAGAGTGGTTAGCATGGACATGTGACAGAATTCTGGCCAAAGAGTTACAAGGGGAAGCCTATGGGGGTGGGGTGAGGTGGACCTTCAGGAAGAGTTTATTCATTCCCCAAAGATAGTTTTTTGTTTTGCTGGATTTGCCATATCTCCAAGTGATGCTTTAAAACTGTGACAGCTGTCCTAAAACCAGGAGGGAAATCAGCCTGAAAATGAAACCAACACACTGAGGTTGGCAGCATATAAAGATGGAAACAACTTGGGTCCTTGATAGTGTTATTGGGCTGCTTGAATGAACTATCCTTGGAGCCACTCTATCTAGGAGCCAATTATGTGGAACAAATTTTCTTTTTTAAAAAAATTAATTAATTAATTTTATTTTTGGCTGCGTTGGGTTTTCTCTAGTTGCGTTGAGCAGGGGCTACTCTTCGTTGTGGTGCGCGGGCTTCTCATTGCGGTGGCTTCTCTTGTTGTGGAGCAGGGGCTCTAGGCACACGGGCTTCAGTAGTTGTGGCTCATGGGCTCAGTAGTTGTGGGTCTCAGGCTCTAGAGCGCAGGCTCAATAGTTGTGGCACACGGGCTTAGTTGCTCTGCGGTATGTGGGATCTTCCTGGACCAGGACTCGAACCCGTATCCCCTGCACTGGCAGGCAGATTCTTAACCACTGCGCCACCAGGGAAGTCCAAATTTTCTTCACTCTTTAAACTTGTAGGGTCAGGGGTTTTTTTCTTTTACTTACAGCCAAAAACATTTCAACTGATAATCTATGTTTTGTTGCTTAAGTCAACACTTGCCTATAACACAAGAAAATAAAGCAAAGAAATATCAAATGTCTAGAATGAGGATAATTTTACAATACTGAGTAACAGGAACAAACTAACATATGAGACACGTTCCAAAGAGTGGATCCATATATAGGTATAACTGATTCACTTTGCTGTACAACAGAAACTAACACAACATTGTAAATCAACTATACTCCAATAAAAAATTTTTTAAAACCCTATATTTCCAGTTTAAAAACAAAAGAAGACATAAAAAAAGTTGGTCCTTGTTAACCATACTAGATAGTTTTGGATCATATACTTTTTAATTTCTTTCAATCCTTCTATTTGGTCTAGAAGAAATCCTCACTTTAATGCTAGAATATCTTTAACATCTAAGAGTTTCAAGCCTAAATTTTTAACAGAGAGCTGGCCTCAAGCTCAAAGTGATAGGCAGACAATGGAATTTAGCTAGAATTTAATAATATTTTGCTTTAGTTGCTTTAGTTGAATTTACTTTTATGGTTACATTCTATTAATGGTAAATGATACTGTTTTTCTATTTATGGTAATAACATAGTTTCCACATTTTAAGTAAAATGATTTAATTTAAAGATAAATGTTAAGTAAACATTAGTGCAGTTGGGGCATGGATATGGTAAAAATTATGAAGGTGGCCTAGGGACAGCTGAAGTTTGGGGAACACCAGCCTAGGATGTTTGGTAAACTCCTGGGGTAGAGAAGGTGAAGAAGCCCTGCATATACCATAGTTGCCTGGCTGGAATGTATAGAAAATACATTTACTAGGATCTCTTTCATATTTCATCTCAGATGAATTTTCCAAGATGAATTATCTCTGAATATGGCATTCCTAACTTACCCACTATACTTCCACAGTTGCATCCTTGTCCTGGTTTTACTGGATCATTTATTCCCTGAGTTTTGTTGCCTCCATGACAAAGGATTGAAGTGTCATGCTCTTGCTTGGACTTTTTTTTTTTTTTCATCAGCACCTTCCTTTGCCACATACTTCTACCCTCCACCCACTTCAAGCATTGATTAATTCCAGACCTTTATTAATTCTAATCCCTTTAAAAGGAATGTGTCCCTCTGCTTTAACTCTACCCACCAGAGTCCTGTCCATCCTTCAATGACCAGCTCAAAGGCCAATTTCTCCATGAAGATGTCCCAAATCTCACTGCAGTAAGAATTAATCTCCTCTACCGTAACACTCTTTGAAAGCTCACAACCTGCTTTGTGGATTGAGTAGCTAGGGAGCTCCTGGAAATGAGGAATTTGTCTCAATTATCTTTGTCTAATCAGTAAATACCTAAAAAGTATTTGTTAAATTTATTGAACCAGAATCGAATCATATTTTAAATTAGTTGGAAATAATCTTATAATTATTTTAATTTTAAAATGCTATTTTGTCATTTTTGCAATAATGTCTACTTTATGTTTTCTCCAAAAAGAGGTCAAAGAATCTCAGTCACGGAAAGAATCTTGAGGCATTATATCACAATAAAAAGATATCATTGTAACTATCCAAGGACAAATTTATTCCTCTTTGGAAGACATCCAAAAATGTTGAGTTATTTTCCCTAGAAACCCATTCCAATTTTCTGCGTCTTTTATTCCCAGGAAGTTTTTCCTCACACTGAACCGTAACCACACCAAGTTTCAGCTTCATTTGTTTCTTACTGTTCTAGTGTCATAGTCTCCGTAAGAAACAGCTGGTCACCATCCATTTCATTTACTCCCATCACAATCAAAAGTCTACAGCTCTAAATATCCTTTAGAACAGCGGTCCCCAGCCTTTTTGGCACCAGGGACAGGTTTCGTGGAAGACAATTTTTCCATGTTCGATGTGGGGCTTGGGGTGGGGAAGGGGGATGGTCCGGGCGGTAATGCGAGCAATGGGGCGGGGGCAGGTGAAGCTTCGCTCGCTCGCCGCTCACCTCCTGCTGTGCGTCCTGGTACCGGCCTACGGCCCGAGGGGTTGGGGACCTCTGCTTTACAAAGCACACACAAATTTTCCTTTTTAATCAAGAGTCAGTAGACATCCCAGACTAGCAGGGTGAGTTAAGTTTCTTTTCTTTTTTCTTTTTTTTTTAATGATGAGCATGGTAAACTCCTTTAAACAGAGAGTTCCTAAGACTACCATTGAGAGGGCAGTATCCTTCAGAGGAGATATTTGAAGAGACTCTATTATACTATATTTGAAGAAGGAAGTGAATCAAAGTTAGTTTGCAGAAAAAGACTGTGTAAAATTAATGAATTCAAAGAAATGTTCACAGGGCACCAATATGATGTGAAAAAACAGAGGTTAAGGGAGAAACTGCAGGAAGTTTACATTCTCGTGACCCCAGAAGCCAAGTGATCCAAGTACTCAGCTGAAGTTTGGCCAAAGGAGAAGAGGGTCCATTTGAAGGTTAACTGAGCTTGCGTTATTCCTGGGCACCCTACCAGCAGGACCGACCCCCCACAGTGATGACATTTATAATGAGAAAAATTGCATGCAAATTAGTGAATAGTAATTAGAGGTGGAGCCATACATAGTCTGCTTTGGTGAAGGATTTTGGGAGGAGTTGGGAGGGAGAAGAGATAAAATATGAGGTCAACAGAAAAGGGATCAGAGTTGTATACAAAACAGTTAAAGTGAGAACGTACTCTCGGGAGAACATGGGGAAAGCGCTCACTTGTTATTGCTCTCACTGACTAGTTGAAACCAGTGTAGGTAATAAAGGATATAGTTGCATATCTATTTTCTCTCTTCTAACCGTTGGCATTACTAACTGGAATGAACTTAGAAAAGTGGGGAAGCTCTGTCTCCTGATGACCACTGTAATTTTATTTGGGTTTAATGCAATTGAAACAATTGGCAGTTTAGATCACTTTGCCTGCCCAGGAAAGTTGGAACCTCCTAGAGAGAGAACAGAGGAAGTAGAAATGAGAGTCAAAACACATGAGTCATAGAAAAGTGTATTGATAAGAGGAAATAAGAATGTGATCTGTCGTTTGTTGATAGTGTTATAGAGTTGAACAGGCTTCAAAAATTTATTGAACTGATTTTTTGAATGTGCTTCAGATTTTACCTAAACATTGTAAGTAAACAATTATTGTGTGTTTATTCAATACCCTAAAATATTTATTGAGCACATCTCATTAGAAGAATTAACAGATGCAAAGCTCTTAGAACAGTGCCTGGCACATCCATTCAGGTAGGTGTAGGCATTAGTCTTGGTAGCTCTTACTCAAGGTATGCATTCGGCTAGATACTATGGGATATAGACAGAGGGCAAGACATGGTCCTGAGTTCTTGGAGATTTAAATCTAAGGGCTCCATGGAAGGCAATTCTATTGATATAACTTCTGTAGTCATACACTCTACTACAGGAGTCCCCAAAGCATTGAGCTTGACATCTGTGCATTTTCTCCCCATCATCCATCACCCTGAAAGTTAAGAGACTTTCCTAAGAGGCAGGAAGTCACAGGCTACAACCATCCCCATCCCCTTCCTCAGCAATTTTACAACCACCCTTCTCCCGACACACACACACACACACACACAGCCCTCCAGGCTATTGTTAATTATAAGAATTTGGAAAGATAAAAGTTTTTTGTCTAGATTTGTACTTAGTTTTTTGTACAATACTCAAATTATGTAAATATAATTGTTAGGGAAAAATAATTAAATTTGTTAGGCAGCCTCAATGACAGTCTAACTTTCTCATATACTTTTAATTCTCAAGGGATAGCATGGAAGTCACTTCCCTCATTAAGATGGACCCCAGTTTTTCCAGAATGGCTAAGGTGGATAATCTGAGAGGCTACTCCCAATCATAAGCTGTGTACTAAAAATCTTGACTTCTCTGGGCTAAAGGATTTAGGAATTCAGTTAGTTTATGGCTTTAAAACTTACTTAATATCAAGAGATTATTTTTTAATGTGTAGTACACACCGACTGAAATAAATTTTGTTAGCCACAATCCTAACTATAATATAGGAGACACCCAGCCTGAGTACTAACTCACAACAATACCTGAAGGATATTTGTATCTATAATTGAGCCCTATATGAGAATTACAAAATGACTGTTGAGAATGAATGAACTCAGACTCTGGGGTAAGAACCAGACACCTTTGACCATACAGTTAATTTGGACTCAAATATTTGCAATGATATGAATACCATACAGTGGGTGTCTATAGTCTGGGTTCCTTTGAAAGCAGAGCCTGAGACAAGAACTCTGGTCTAGGTGGTTTATTTGGGAAGTGATCCCAGGAAACAGGAGTGAGGAGCAAGAGAATGAGACAAGGAAAAAGGAAAACCCAATATAGATAGCATGTTGTAGAGGTCACTGCTATGAGCTGCAAGAGTCTTGATTCCACTGGGAAGGCTGCAGAGTGTCTTCCAGAATTTTCCACTTGAAGACAGGAGACTGGAACATTTATCCACCTTCTGTGTCCCATATTGCTTGAGGGTTGCATGTAGGGCCGCTAATGCCCCCACCCTCTGGGGCTTGTCCTTGCATGAGGGCAGAGGATGTCACCTCCGACGGACAAGGCCCCGGGGCAGAACATGACAGGGAGATTAAGTGAACTGCCTGCCAAAGCTGCTGCTTGACATCAAAAGTGGGTCAAAAGGATGTGACACAAGCATGGAAAGGTCTGCAAGCAGCTGGTGGTACCTCCTTACTCAGCAGTGGGTGGTAGCCACTAGACACCAGAGCTAAGAGTAGAGCTCTCCTTATCTGGTGTGTGTTCCTTTTCTTCAGATGTCCCACAGTATCCACAATGAGCTATCCACTACTTCAGACCTCTGCTCGCAGCCTCTGCTTATGACTTCTCAAAATGAAGTCTTTGAGTTCTGACTTTTTGTTGACTAAAGAAGTCTTTAGCTTCTTTCAAAGTGCTCTGTAAAATGCTAGTTTCCCTCTTCAGTAATGGCTAAATAATGCGCAGGACTCCATATCTAGCTCTCTAATCTGAGACTATCCCCTGACAATGTGTCAGCTGTATTCTTTTTGCTGCAATCAGCATACTCCATGCCCTGGAAGTGCAGCTATATAGGGAAGGAGTTTTATATTCCTTCATGCAAGAAGGTTTACTTTCTTGTGGGGATCCAAGCTGAGAATAGATTTAATTCCTTGGGAGGCACCAGAACAATGCTTTATACCCTGATAAAATACAACCCAAGGGTGAGACTAGTTAACTATATCATGTCCATCACTGTATGGGCTACAGTTGCATAAAAGCTAAAGTGAACAAATTTCTAGTAGCAAAGACATCTATGAACCTCATAAGATTTATATAATTAACACCATCCTTTGACTAATTATCTTGAAGTAAGACCCAGAACTTTCCTTTTTTAGACAATGTCAAGTCCACTTGTTCTCTGTGGAGACAGTTTAGCTCCCCTCTCCAAGAGGCATTTAACAATGACTGGAGACATTTTTGGTTGTCGTGACTTTGTGGGGAGGCAACTGACATCTGGTGCGTAGAGGCCAGGAATGCTGCTACAGGGAAGGAAAAAGTAATTTTCCTTCTATCCTTCTAGGTTCTCTCTAGGGCCCCTATACCAAAAGGCAGACTAACAAGAGAAAAACAATTTATTAACATGTATATTTCATGTATATATGGAAAATACCCAGGAAAAAAATGAGTAACTTTCAGAGGTAGCTTAAATTCAGGCTTAAATTCTATCTTCAGCAAAAGACAAAAGAGAGAAGGGTGTGGGGGAGGCCTGTTATGGGGGGGTGACCAGGAAACTAGGGTAAGTAAGAGTAAGGTTTGTTAGATTTAGGTCTGTGCCTTTTCCATTGATAAGAGTTTCTTGTGATTTATCACAAGAAAGGGAGACACCTTACCCTTAATAAAAAGGTAATCTACTCTGTGTTCATAGTTTCTCCTGTGTCTGCTGTCTCTCAAAATAATTCTTATGCCAAAGAACATATTTTGGAGTGGCTGTTCTCTTCTTCCCTGCTAACATTCTACAATTCACAGGACATCACCCACAACAAAGAATGGTCAAATCCAAAATGTCAATTTGCTGAAATTGAGAAACCTCAATCTAGAAACACTGAAATTTTACTTCTATTGATTTTTGGAAGATTAACACAAACATCCTTTGTGACTTAATGCAAATCATTTCACCTTTCCTGGCCTGGGTTTTTTCGAGTTGGTGAGAATGTTGTACTAGATGAGCTCTAAGGTCACCTCCAATTCTGACATTATATGATGCTATGAATCTGCTCCTTTCACTGCTACTCTAGTCTCCCTAAGTCCTGACATTCTAAGATTAGCCTGTTATTGGAAAAGCTGAATGTAAATAAGAATTGATTGTTTAACGTTTACTCTCAGCCGTCGAAAATTAATTATTGAGTTGCTGTTGAGACAGCAGCATTACTGATTTAACTCTGTTGTGTGATGAATTTTAAAATATGTAAAAGATTAAAGTCACAGCACATTTAAGACGAGTAAGAGATAATTTTTACTTTCCTAACCTAACCTTGTTACCTTTTAGCTGTGTGTATCAGTGGCTCTGTGGGTGGTCCCAAGACTTAGATTCTTTATATATTTTGAATATTAACCTCTTATCAGACATATGGTTTGAAAATATTTTTTCCCATTCCATAGGTGGGTTTTTTTTGGTTTTTGTTTTTGTTTTTTTTACTTTGTTGATAGTTTCTTTTCTTGTGCAGAAGTTTTTTAGTTTGATGTAGTCTCACTTGTTTAATTTTGATTTTGTTACTTATGCTTTAGGTGTCATATCCAAAAAATCATTTCCAAGGCTTATGTCAAGGAGTTTATTCCTGAGCTTTTTTCTAGGAGTTTCATGGTTTCAGGTCTTACATTTAAATCTTTAATCCATTTTGAGTTTAATTTTTGTGAATGTTGTAAGATAGGGGTCCACTTTCATTGTTTTACATGTGAATATCCAATTATCCCAGCACTATTTATTGAAGAGATTGTCTTTTCTCCATTGAGTATTCTTGGATCCCTGTCAAATATGTTAACTGTATATGCTTTGGTTTATTTCTGGGCTCTTGATTCTGTTCCATTGGTTTATTTGTCTGTTTTTATGCCAGTACCATATTGTTTTAATGACTGTATTTTTATAGTATAGCTTGAAATCAGGGAATATGATACCTCCTTCCTTCTTCTTTCTCAGGATTTCTTTGGCTACTCAGGGTCTTTGTGGTCTTTTGTATTTCCACATAAATTTTAGGACTGCTTTTTCACTTCTGTAAAAAATACCATTGGAATCTTGATAGAGATGGCATTGAATCTTTGGATGACTTTTGGTAATATTGACATTTTAACAATATGAATTCTTCCAATCCATGAACAAGATACTTTCCATTTATTTGTGTTGTTGATTTCCTCCTTCAATGTCTTGTAATTTTCAGAGTAGTGATCTTTCACCTCTTTGGTTAAATATATAACTAAGTTTTTTTTTTTTTTTGATGCTATGGTAAATGGTATTGATTTTTTTAAAATTTCTTTTTCAGAACATGCATTGTTAGTGTAAAGAATTGCTACTGATATTTTTTTTCACACACACACACTGTATTTTATTTTTACGAGAGATAAATAGACTGACACCAAGCATTGTACATGGATGACCACAACAAAAGCAACAATGATTACAATTACCAAACATGAAACACACTCATACTATGTCATAATATTGACATTCAGTCCAATAATCCTCCACTGTAATAGCTCCTTTACTTTGCAGTGAAAATTGATTTGTATATTCTTTGCCTCTGAGTCCTTGTTGGATTTTTTTTTTTAATTCAGACAGAAAGTCACAAAAATTATACTCATCCTCATCAGTTCAATCAGTCCCAGGTAATTAATTTTTTTTTTCATCTTGATCTTTTGTTAGCACTTTTATGAGTTCATCAGTTTTTCATTAGAGTTCTGAAAATGCTTATTCATTCAGTTCAGCAGTACAGTCAGTTACCAGAAACCTGCACTTGTCAGAGTCTTTTCCATGAATTTCTTAAAGATGAAACCCTTTTATAGGAACATATTTGCAAAAGCATCAGAGTACACACAGAACTGTCTGTAAATGACAAAAGACTTAAAAATGACCACAGTTAAAAATTTGATGAAAGTTCATAATAATGAAGTTGACAAGAAAATTAGTTATTTCTGAGATATACATTTTAAGGTAATAACTAGGATTACGACTTATAACATTATACCAGAACATATAAGATTTTTAGAAATTTCATGTAATGTCTGAAACATTTATATTAACATATTTCCATACAAATAACCCAATGAAAGTTTAGTATTAGTTGTTTTGTTTGTTTGTTTTTTTATACTTCAGGTTCTTATTAGGCATCAATTTTATACACATCAGTGTATACATGTCAATCCCAATCGCCCAATTCAGCACAACACCATCCCCACCCCACCGCAGTTTTCCCCCCTTGGTGTCCATATGTCCGTTCTCTACATCTGTGTCTCAACCTCTGCCCTGCAAACTGGCTCATCTGTACCATTTTTCTAGGTTCCACATACATGCGTTAATATACGATATTTGTTTTTCTCTTTCTGACTTACTTCACTCTGTATGACAGTCTCTAGATCCATCCACGTCTCAACAAATGACTCAATTTCGTTCCTTTTTATGGCTGAGTAATATTCCATTGTATATATGTACCCTACTTCTTTATCCATTCGTCTGTTGATGGGCATTTAGGTTGCTTCCATGACCTGGCTATTGTAAATAGTGCTGCAATGAACATTTGGGTGCATGTGTCTTTTTGAATTACGGTTTTCTCTGGGTATATGCCCAGTAGTGGGATTGCTGGGTCATATGGTAATTCTATTTTTAGTTTTTTAAGGAACCTCCATATTGTTCTCCATAGTGGCTGTATCAGTTTACATTCCCACCAACAGTGCAAGAGGGTTCCCTTTTCTCCACACCCTCTCCAGCATTTGTTGTTTGTAGATTTTCTGATGATGCCCATTCAAACTGGTGTGAGGTGATACCTCATTGTAGTTTTGAATTGCATTTCTCTAATAATTAGTGATGTTGAGCATCTTTTCATGTGCTTCGTGGCCGTCTGTATGTCTTCTTTGGAGAAATGTCTATTTAGGTCTTCTGCCCATTTTTGGATTGTGGTGTTTGTTTCTTTAATATTGAGCTGAATGAGCTGTTTATATATTTTGGAGATTAATCCTTTGTCCGTTGATTCGTTTCCAAATATTTTCTCCCATTCTGAGGGTTGTCTTTTCGTCTTGTTTATGGTTTCCTTTGCTGTGCAAAAGCTTTGAAGTTTCATTAGGTCCCATTTGTTTATTTTTGTTTTATTTCCATTACTCTAGGAGGTGGATCAAAAAAGATCTTGCTGTGATTTATGTCAAAGAGTGTTCTTCCTATGTTTTCCTCTAAGAGTTTTATAGTGTCCAGTCTTACATTTAGGTCTCGAATCCATTTGGAGTTTATTTTTGTGTATGGTGTTAGGGAGTATTCTAATTTCATTCTTTTACATGTAGCTGTCCAGTTTTCCCATCACCACTTATTGAAGAGACTGTCTTTTCTCCATTGTATATCTTTGCCTCCTTTGTCATAGATTAGTTGACCATAGGTGCGTGGGTTTATCTCTGGGCTTTCTATCTTGTTCCATTGATCTATGTTTCTGTTTTTGTGCCAGTACCATATTGTCTTGATTACTGTAGCTTTGTAGTATAGTCTGAAGTCAGGGAGTCTGATTCCTCCAACTCCGTTTTTTCCCCTCAAGACTGCTTTGGCTATTCGGGGTCTTTTGTGTCTCCATACAAATTTTAAGATGATTTGTTCTAGTTCCGTAAAAAATGCCACTGGTAATTTGATAGGGATTGCATTGAATCTGTAGATTGCTTTGGGTAGTATAGTCATTTTCACAATGTTGATTCTTCCAATCCAAGAACATGGTATATCTCTCCATCTGTTGGTATCATCTTTAATTTCTTTCATCAGTGTCTTATAGTTTTCTGCATACAGGTCTTTTGTCTCCCTAGGTAGGTTTATTCCTAGGTATTTTATTCTTTTTGTTGCAATGGTAAATGGGAGTGTTTCCATAATTTCTCTTTCAGATTTTTCATCATTAGTGTATAGGAATGCAAGAGATTTCTGTGCATTAATTTTGTATCCTGCAACTTTACCATATTCATTAATTAGCTCTAGCAGTTTTCTGGTGGCAGTTTTAGGATTCTCTATGTATAGTATCATGTCATCCGCAAACAGTGACAGTTTTACTTCTTCTTTTCCAATTTGTATTCCTTTTATTTCTTTTCCTTCTCTGATTGCCGTGGCTAAGACTTCCAGAACTATGTTGAATAATAGTGGTGAGAGTGGACATCCTTGTCTCGTTCCTGATCTTAGAGGAAATGCTTTCAGTTTTTCACCATTGAGAATGATGTTTGCTGTGGGTTTGTCATATATGGCCTTTATTATGTTGAGGTAGTTTCGCTCTATGCCCACTTTCTGGAGAGTTTTTATCATAAATGGGTGTTGAATTTTGTCAAAAGCTTTTTCTGCATCTATTGAGATGATCATATGGTTTTTCTTCTTCAATTTGTTAATATGGTGTATCACATTGATTGATTTGCGTATATTGAAGAATCCTTGCATCCCTGGGATAAATCCCACTTGATCGTGGTGTATGATCCTTTTAATGTGTTGTTGGATTCTGTTTGCTAGTATTTTGTTGAGGATTTTTGCATCTATATTCATCAGTGATATAGGTCTGTAATTTTCTTTCTTTGTAGTGTCTTTGTCTGGTTTTGGTATCAGGGTGATGGTGGCCTCATAGAATGAGTTTGGGAGTGTTCCTTTCTCTGCAATTTTTTGGAAGAGTTTGAGAAGGATAGGTGTTAGCTCTTCTCTAAATGTTTGATAGAATTCACCTGTGAAGCCATCTGGTCCTGGACTTTTGTTTGTTGGAAGATTTTTAATCACAGTTTCAATTTCATTACTTGTGATTGGTCTGTTCATATTTTCTGTTTCTTCCTGATTCAGTCTTGGAAGGTTATACCTTTCTAAGAATTTGTCCATTTCTTCCAGGTTGTCCATTTTATTGGCATAAAGTTGCTTGTAGTAGTCTCTTAGGATGCTTTGTATTTCTGCAGTGTCTGTTGTAACTTCTCCTTTTTCATTTCTGATTTTATTGATTTGAGTCTTCTCCCTCTTTTTCTTGATGAGTCTGGCTAATGGCTTATCAATTTTGTTTATCTTCTCAAAGAACCAGCTTTTAGTTTTATTGATCTTTGCTATTGTTTTCTTTGTTTCTATTTCATTTATTTCTGCTCTGATCTTTATGATTTCTTTCCTTCTGCTAACTTTGGTTTTTGTTTGTTCTTCTTTCTCTAGTTTCTTTAGGTGTAAGGTTAGATTGTTTACTTGAGATTTTTCTTGTTTCTTTAGGTAGGCTTGTATAGCTATAAACTTCCCTCTTAGAACTGCTTTTGCTGCATCCCATAGGTTTTGGGTCGTCGTGTTTTCATTGTCATTTGTCTCTAGGTATTTTTTTATTTCTTCTTTGATTTCTTCAGTGATCTCTTGGTTATTTAGTAACGTATTGTTTAGCCTCCATGTGTTTGTCTTTTTTACGTTTTTTCCCCTGTAATTCATTTCTAGTCTCATAGCATTGTGGTCAGAAAAGATGCTTGATATGATTTCAATTTTCTTAAATTTACTGAGGCTTGATTTGTGACCCAAGATGTGATCTATCCTGGAGAATGTTCCGTGCGCACTTGAGAAGAACGTGTAATCTGCTGTTTTTGGATGGAATGTCCTATAAATATCAATTAAATCTATCTGGTCTATTGTGTCATTTAAAGCTTCTGTTTCCTTATTTGTTTTCATTTTGGATGATCTGTCCATTGGTGTAAGTGAGGTGTTAAAGTCCCCCACTATTATTGTGTTACTGTCAATTTCCTCTTTTATGGCTGTTAGCAGTTGCCTTATGTATTGAGGTGCTCCTATGTTGGGTGCATATATATTTATAATTGTTATATCTTCTTCTTGGATTGATCCCTTGATCATTATGTAGTGTCCTTCTTTGTCTTTTGTAACATTCTTTACTTTAAAGTCTATTTTATCTGATATGAGTATAGCTACTCCAGCTTTCTTTTGATTTCCATTTGCATGGAATATCTTTTTCCATCCCCTCACTTTCAGTCTGTATGTGTCCCTAGGTCTAAAGTGGGTCTCTTTTAGACAGCATATATATGGGTCTTGTTTTTGTATCCATTCAGCAAGCCTGTGTCTTTTGGTTGGAGCATTTAATCCATTCACGTTTAAGGTAATTATCGATATGTATGTTCCTATGACCATTTTCTTAATTGTTTTGGGTTTGTTTTTGTAGGTCCTTTTCTTCTCTTGTGTTTCCCACTTAGAGAAGTTCCTTTAGCATTTGTTGTAGAGCTAGTTTGGTGGTGCTGAATTCTCTTAGCTTTTGCTTGTCTGTAAAGCTTTTGATTTCTCCATCAAATTTAAATGAGATCCTTGCCGGGTAGAGTAATCTTGGTTGTAGGTTCTTCCCTTTCATCACTTTAAGTATATCATGCCACTCCCTTCTGGCTTGTAGAGTTTCTGCTGAGAAATCAGCTGTTAACCTTATGGGAGTTGCCTTGTATGTTATTTGTCGTTTTTCCCTTGCTGCTTTCAATAATTTTTCTTTGTCTTTAATTTTTGCCATTTTGATTACTATGTGTCTCGGCGTGTTTCTCCTTGGGTTTATCCTGTATGGGACTCTCTGCACTTCCTGGACTTGGGTGGCTATTTCCTTTCCCATGTTAGGGAAGTTTTCATCTATAATCTCTTCAAATATTTTCTCTGGCCCTTTCTCTCTCTCTTCTCCTTCTGGGACCCCTATAATGCGAATGTTGTTGCGTTTAATGTTGTCCCAGAGGTCTCTTAGGCTGTCTTCATTTCTTTTCATTCTTTTTTCTTTGTTCTGTTCTGCAGCAGTGAATTCCACCATTCTGTCTTCCAGGTCACTTATCCGTTCTTCTGCCTCAGTTATTCTGCTACTGATTCCTTCTAGTGTAGTTTTCATTTCAGTTATTGTATTGGTCATCTCTGTTTTTTTGTTCTTTTATTCTTCTAGGTCTTTGTTAATCATTTCTTGCATCTTCTCAATCTTTGCCTCCATTCTTATTCCGAGGTCCTGGATCATCTTCACTATCATTATTCTGAATTCTTTTTCTGGAAGGTTGCCTATCTCCACTTCATTTAGTTGTTTTTCTGGGGTTTTTTCTTGTTCCTTCATCTGATATATAGCCCTCTGCCTTTTCATCTTGTCTATCTTTCTGTAACTGTGGTTTTTGGTCCACAGGCTGCAGGATTGTAGTTTTTCTTGCTTCTGCTGTCTGTCCTCTGGTGGTTGAGGCTATCTAAGAGGCTTGATGGGAGGCTCTGGTGGTGGGTAGAGCTGACTGTTGCTGTGGCGGACAGAGCTCCATAACACTTTAATCCACTTGACTGTTGATGGGTGGGGCTGGGTTCCCTCCCTTTTGGTTGTTTTGCCTGAGGCAACCCAACACTGGAGCCTACCTGGGCTCTTTGATGGGGTTAATGGCAGACTCTGGGAGGGCTCACGCCAAGGAGCACTTCCCAGAACCTCCGCTGCCAGTGTCCTTGTCCCCACGGTGAAACAGAGCCACCCCCCGCCTCTGCAGGAGACCCCCCCAACACCAGCAGGTAGGTCTGGCTCAGTCTCCCCCAGGGTCACTGCTCCTTCCCCTGGGTCCCAATGCACACACTACTTTGTGTGTGCCCTCCAAGAGTGGGGTCTCTGTTTCCCCCAGTCCTGTCAAAGTCCTGCAATCAATTCCCTCTAGGCTTCAAAGTCTGATTCTCTAGGAATTCCTCCTCCCGTTGCCGGACCCCCAGGTTGGGAAGCCTGACGTGGGGCTCAGAAGCTTCACTCCAGTGGGTGGACTTCTGTGGTATAAGTGTTCGCCAGTCTGTGAGTCACCCACCCAGCATTTATGGGATTTGATTTTACTCTGATTGCGCCCCTCCTACCGTCTCACTGTGGCTTCTCCTCTGTCCTTGGATGTGGGGTATCCTCCTTGGTGAGTTCCAGTGTCTTCCTGTCGATGATTGTCCAGCAGCCAGTTGTGATTCTGGTGCTCTCACAAGAAGGAGTGAGAGCACGTCCTTCTACTCCGCCATCTTGGTTAATCCTCGCTACTGATTTTTGTACGTTAATTTTGTATCCTGCAACTTTAATGAATTCATTGATTAAATCTAACAGTTTTTTGGTTGAGTTTAGGTTTTTCTATATATAAAATCGTGTCATCTGCAAATGTAGTCAGTTTTACTTTTTCCTTTCCAATTCTGATACCTTTTATTCCTTTTTCTTGCCTTATTGCTTTAGCTAGGACTTTCAGTCCTATATTGAATAGGATTGGTGTGAGTAGGCACCCTTGTCTTATTCCTGATCTTAAAGGAAAAACTTTCAATCTTTCACTGTTGAGTATGATGTTAGCTATGGGCTTGTCATATATGGCCTTTATTATGATGAAATATTTTCTTTCTATGCTTAATTTGATAAAAGTTTTTATCATAAATTGATGTTGAATTTTGTCAAATGCTTTTTCTGTGTCTACTGAGATGATCATATGATTCTTTTATTCTATTAGTATGATGTATTGTATTGATTGATTTGCATATGTTGACCCATCCTTGCATCCCAGGGATATGTCTCACTTGATCCTGGTGAAGATCCTTTTAATGTGCTGCTGAATTTGATTTGATAATATTTTATTCAGAATATGTGCATTTATATTCATCATGGATATTGTCCTCCAGTTTTCTTTTCTAGTAGTGTCCATTTCTGGTTTTGGTATCAAGATAATGCCAATCTCGTAAAATGAGTTTGAGAGTAGTCCCTCCTTTTTGATTTTTTTGGAAGAGTTTGAGAGGGATTGGCATTAACTCTTCTTTAAATGCTTGGCAAAATTCACCAGTGAAGCCATTTGGTCCTGAGCTTTTCTTTGTTAGGAGATTTTGATTACTGATTGGATGTCCTTACTAGTAATTGGTCTGTTTGGATTTTCTATTTCTTCCTGATTCAGTCTTGGTAAGTTGTATGTTTCTAAGAATTTTTACATTTCTTCTAGGTTGTCTGAAACCCCTTTATTTAAGCATGCATCTCTTCAAGAAAACTCAGTGTAGAGAATTAAAATTAAATAAATTTGAGAGTGATTATTTTCTGCACAAAATGTATTCATTTTAATGAAACTCCTTCTTTAAATATCTAGCTTATTCGTTAAGTTAACAACTACTGAGCACTATTAGGTGTTGGACATTATTCTTACGCTAGGAAAAGTGTAGAATGAGAAAAACGTGGTTCCTACCCTCATGGAACATACTTTCTAAACTCTATGTGCATTTAGAATAAAACTTGCTTTAAAAGAAATTACTTTAAGAACATATCTATTGAAAAAAAATCAAAGTACATCCAATGGATATAAACCTCAGGCCACAAATTCAATTGTGCAAGAGTTTGTATTTAGTTTCAATTATTCAACTAAACTTTCTATCTTAACCCTTAATTCCACTTGAATAGCAGCACCTTTACCTTGTCATCTCATTGTTCCCCACCCCCCTTCATATGGAGGGGTCTCAGTTTGGGGGCATTTACAATGCCAAGACATGGGAGACAGCAGAATCTGGGACATACAGGTCACCACTGAAATGCTTTCTTCACGTCTCCATTTCCTCATTTCCTGTTCCCCAGAAAAAAAGGTACAGCAGAATTTTCAGGACCACCAGAAGCTAGATCACAATTTGAGGATGCAGAAATATTTCTACTGCTGTGTTGCCATGTGAAGCACGGAAATTTCTGTAAAGCTGTCCATGGCCCATGACCTAGAAACTCATGCATTCATTCCTTACCTGGGTTTTTCTGCTGCAACCCTAGGACTCTGCCCCAGAAGGAAACAGATTTTTTTTGATGCATATTCTACTCTATGATACTTCCCTTCTTCCTACTCTCCTCCCTTCCTGTCTAAACATACATATATTTTACACACATGGCAATAAAAATATGCTCTTCTTAAAAATGAGAGAATATCTCAAAATGGTAAAAATTTAGCTAATATCACAAAACTATTATCCCATATATATTATTCAAACATATATAGTGTCTATGATAAAATTTTCATGAAGCAAAATGCTTCTGTGTGCATGACTTTGAAAAATGATCTGCATAAGCTGAAACATAAAAAGAGATGTGTAATAAATAAACATCTCTGTAACTCTTCCTCACTGCCTCTCTACTTTATTAATAGTACTCATAAAGTTTCATCATGAAGAACTACAAACATTCCTAAAGAACTAGTGTAAAGTACACTTCAAAAAAAGCATGACATCCAAACAAAATGAAAAATTTCTTCCTCCCAAAAATGAATCTCAAATAAAAAAAACAGAAAACAAAGTGTAAAAATGTAAATATTAAAAACAAAAGACAGAAAAGAAAAAAAAAGCCCATAAGAGAAAACTATTTCAAAATGCTGCTCTATGTGAGTGTAAATTATCAATGCCACCTCTTCCCATGGGCTCTCAGCAGTGATTTTTTTTTTTTTTTAATGCAACCAAAGGGTCTATGTAAGGCCTTCGTGTGATTCTAAATATATTCAAAACTCAGGAGCAAGATCTTTCTAAAAATGGTTTCAACTCTGGAAAAAAGGTACAGTAGATTTTTTTTAAAAACTCTCTAGCCTTGTTGCAATAATAGACTGTGATCCCAGCCAATGCCTGCGCTGAGGAATGTGGGCACTAGACTCTAAGGGCAGAGCTGCTCTCAGTGGTCCCGAGTGTAAAGTTAGAATCTGACCCATTTTATTTTGGACTCTGAGCTTTCAGTCACTGCTTCTCATATTCCTCTTAGCTCCTTCTGTCACCGTCAATCTGCTCCAAACCAGCAAAATGCAATAATTGTGCATTCTGTACAGGACCACATTTAATAAGCCAAGAATAAACAAAGCAGTATCACTATAGCTGTACCAGGAGGATGTTATTAAACATGAAGCTAACAGGAGGGAGATACAAATTCATGAGGCGGCAAGTGTGAAGGTACGCAGCCCCAGGGCCTTTCTGGGCCCAGGTGAACCCCAATCATGGATGCCAGGTTTCAGACTGGACTCTTCAGCTTTTTGTCCAGTGAAATGAAACATTAAGCAGTGTATGTAAATATCCCTTTTGTAATCATTAAGAAACTCTTAAGATTTTAGGAGTCTGCTCCTTGCTAATTCCTGACCTCATGGTGAATGGATTCTGGGACAAAATGGTTTTTCTAAAATGGCTGGAAAATTGTCTCCCCTGGTGCCCTGGGTTAAAGCAGGACCTGTGTCTAATGTGTTTTGGGGGTAGGCTCCTTGGTGTTAGGAGGGAGTCCTTGGGGATGTGATCTTACATGTTGCCCTTGGAGTGGTCCTGACAAGGGTGCTGTATGCACAAATAACCTCACACCAGTCTCCCAGGCTCAAAGTATCTGTTTAATAATGTGACAGGTATGGTTGAGAATTGGGGAGTGGGGCATGTGTGTACAGAAAAGTTTGGGGTTGTTTTCCCTCTGCTGGTTCCTTCGTGCCTCACCCTTGATGGTAGTTAAGTTCTTCGGGGAGGACTTTGGCAGCTCTAACCAGATCCAAGGCATTTGTTTGGGCAAAATGAGAACAAGGCCTGAGGGAGGCAGCAAGGGTTACTCTCTCCTCCCCCATTTCTCCTTGCTTCCATTGAAGGAGCATTTCCCTGCCCCCTTCCTAACAAGGAACACCAGGTCTCAGTCCTTCTGTGTCCCTTAGGAAGTCCCTAACTCCTATTCGTCCTGCACCCGCAGGAAGGAGAACAAAAGGGAAATCCCCATTGTAATAGGAGCTCGTGTTCATTTAGCGCTTACCCTATGCCCCGCACTGTGCACGAGGACTTGTGCACTGGCTGCTTTTTTCCTTACAACGTCCCCATTGAAAGGATAGGATAGTGACTATCCTATTTCAGTCTTGCGAGAAGGAAACTGAGGTTTCCCAGAAAGGTTAAGTAATTTCTCCAGGGTCACGCAGGTTCCCAAGTGGTTGGCTATGACTTGGACCTGGCGCTGTGGCTCCAGAGCCCCCTCCTAACCACACAGTCTGTTGCTGACTCCTCATTAGGATGAGGAATGGGGAGAGAGGCTCCTGGAAGCTGTAATTACTGGGGACTATCATTTGATTTAAGTCCACAATTACTGAGCTCTGTGTGACACACCATGCTAGACTCTTGAGGTATAGAAATGATAATGTAACTTATTTCTCTATATATGAATATAAAATGCTTTCATGTTCCTTTTTTATAGTTTATAAAGATGGGGTGAAGTAAAACTAAGAATAATATGCCATTAAAATAATGGAATCTTAGCTACATAATAATAATAATAAGTTCCTAATTACAGTCTAAAAAACAAATATTCATCAAAATTAAATTAGCTCTCTAGGGCCATCATTACTTTTTTTAGGATTTGACTTATCAAGGAATAACATACATACAATGAAAAACACACGTGTTAATTGTAACCTTGATGTAACCTCTAACAAATTGCATACCTCTGCCAACTATTTTTTAATATAAGATAAATATAAAATGCATAAAACGCAGGTGCTTTCATTAATTAATTCTTTCATCCAGTAAATATTTATTTAATGCCAACTATGTGCCAGGCACTCAAGGGAATAGAGCAGTGAATAAAATACACGGTCACTGCCATTACAGCTCTGACACTGTAATTGTATTCTAGACAAGAAAAAAATAAGCAAATTCATAATATGTCAAGAGCTGGTAAGCACAACAAAGAAAAATGAAGGGAATAGAGTGTGATAGGGCCGGGGGGAGGATTGTGCTACTTTAGATAGGCTACTTAGGAAAGGCCTCATTGACAAGGAGATATTTGAGCAAAGCCTGAGGGTGATGAGGCATGCAGATGTCTGGGGATGACAGTGTCAGGCAGAGGAAACAGCAGTACAAAGGCTCTGCACTAAATGCTTGATATGTCCAAGGTCCCACAAGAAGTCCTGTGGAGCTTCTGGAGAATCAAAGACCCAAGAGGCAGCTAAAGGCTAGATCCTATGCAGCCTTGTAGGCCATAATAAGGATTTGGGATTTGATCCTAAGTGAGATAGAAAGCCTCTAGAATATATTAAGGAGACACTTGACATAATCTTACATGTTTTACAAGGGTCACTCTATTGTGGTGAATTGACTGAAGGAGAGCAGTGGAAGAGGCAAGCAGGAAACTATTGAAATAGTCTTTGCAAGAGGTGATGGTTGCTGGGACCAGGGTGTCAGTGGTGATGAAAAGTACTGGATTTTGGGCATATTTTTAAAGCTGAAGTCAACATGATTTGCTAGTGGATAAGAAGTGCTGTAAGAGAACCTCCAAGGTCATTCCTGCAGCTTTTGGTTGCAAATCATAATACACTCAATTAAAGGTGGCTTAAACAATTAGGATATTTATTACTTTAATTAAGGTAGTACAGCCCATTCTTTCTACTTAGCTACCCTAATGTCCACTAGCTTTCTTCATGATCAGAGATGGACAAATAGGTACATCTTCACCCACCAGAGGCAGAAAAAACCTTCTTCATCCTTGTGAATCTTTATCTGTTTATCTGTGAATCTTTATCTGAAGCCTTTCCCGGAAGGAATCCCCATCACATTCCTCTCACAGTTCATTTGCCAGAATTGTGTCACATTCTACCCCAACCCAATCACTGGCAAAGGAATAGAACCCCCATGTTGACTGGCTTAATCAATAAGGATTATTTACCTAAATCATGTGGGAAAGTTGTCACCAGAAGAAAAAAGTTAAGTCAAAATAAAAAAAGGGGGAAATAGCTGTTGCTTGGAAAACCAACAGAATCTAATACCGAGTAATAATTCCAATCAATACAGTATTTAACTACATTACCAGGTAGTCATATGTGTAAAGGAAAGAGCACAAGATGGCAGATCAGGAGCTCTATTTACTACCAACTAGCTGGAGACCCTGGGAAGCCACTGATGTTTTCTGTCTTCATTTATTCATCTGTAAAATGAAGGTGTTTAATTAAATGCTAAGACTCCTTTCTATGTATTTAGTCTACCACTTTCAACCATTAGAAGCGTAATGAACAGAATGGCTTACAAATGCAGTAGGAATTTAGAGAACAGAAAAACAGGATGAGCTGTAAAGATGCAGGGAAAAGAGGTAAGTACACAGGGTGGGTATGGAGGGGTTGAAGATGGGGTGAAACCGGCCAGAAATAACAAACACAGACTACTGTATAGCACAGGGAACTCTGCTCAATATTCTGTGACAACCTAATTGGGAAAAAAATTTGAAAAAGAATAGAAACATGTATATGTATAACTGAATCACTTTGTTATACCCCTGAAACTAACACAACATTGTTAATCAACTGTACTTCAATATAAATAAAAAGTTAAAAAAAACAAACAAACACAGAAATAGGTGCTTAGGGAAATGTGAAGGTACTGATCTAGTGAGGAGGGTTTGTATTGGATAGTGGTGTAAAAAATATTGGGTGCGGTTGTATTTTTTAGAGGCTTTTGAAAAGCTGGCCAACTTGGTTCAAAATTATAAGGGCAGCGACATGATGAAATTTTTAAGAAGATTAATCTAACTTTGAGCATTAGATATACCAACTGAGTTATAAAGGAGAAAAAACTAGAGACTGGAAAAGCAACAGAAAGAATGATGAATAATCCAAGTGTGAGATGGTGAATTGATGGTATTTCAGAAGAAGGGAAGAGGCTAGAACACGTAAAGTCTGATTTTCAGTTGAAAGTTACCCTGACATACAGTAAATGGTTAAGAATCCAGGTTCAGGAGTCAAATGGACCCAGATTAGAATGCCTCACACCTCTTCCTGGCTGCAAGAACTTTGGCAAATAACTTGAACTTTGTGCTCTTGTTTTCTTGTCTGAAAAATTGTAATACAAATATAATCTAGCCAGTGGGGTTATTGGAAGGATTAAGTGAAAAAATGACTACATAGCAGCACTTAGTATAACGTTTGGGAAATAATATATACTTAGTGAATAACTGTGATTTTTGTCAATAACATTATTATTAGTGTGGTTGTTGTTTTTATCATTATTATTATTCAGCAGCAAAACTCTGGACAGATCATTCAGTTGATAGTTAGTGAGCTCTTAGAAAAAGGTCACTGTAAGCCATTGCAAGTTTTTCATTCCTGCCTTTGGTAGACTGAGTTTCCTTTGACTTTTTTTTTCCTCCAGTGACTTAAAAGGTTGTAGATCCTGTTCTATTCATTGTGTTTTCAACCTTAAATTTTCAACACACATGGAGCTAGAATCTACATTTATATCCTCTCCCCCTACCCCAGTTATTACTTCACTTCGTTCCCTCACTCCTCTCTTCCATCTACTGTATGGATCATACCTGAAATTTTTGTCCCAGATAATTAATTTTCCTAATCCCCTCTTATTCATACTTGATACTGGCCTTTTACTAATGTCTTTGCTCACACTGCTTATCGCATCCCAATTATTCTTCCTTCTCTTTTCACTTTACTTCTTCCTGGAGAACATATTCCAGTAATTCTCCCAGGGAGGTGCTGTGAATGATACATTTTCTGAGTCTGCATGTCTGAAAATGTCATCATTTCACCTTTACTTACAGGATTGCTTTGGGTATAGAATTCTGTGGTCAATGTCATTTTCCCTCAGAGCCATTAAAAAATATTTTTATTTAGGTGCTATTTCATAGATATATATATATTTTGTACATATACATGTATATATGTACAAAAGAAAATAAGTAATATGTGTAATATTTAATGTGTAGTAATTTGTAATAAAATAATAAAAGTATAAAGAATAACGTAATAAATTATTTATAAAACGCTCATAAACCCACACCTAACTTAAGAATATCGAAGCTGTCTGCGTGTTCCTCTTTTGTTTTCTTCCAGTTTGATTGAGCTATAACTGACATCTAGCACTGTATAAGTTTAAGGTGTACAGCATAATGATTTGACTTACATACATCATGAAATGATCACTACGATAAGTTTAGTGACCATCCACCGTCTTGTATAGCCACAACATTAAAGAAATAGAAAAAAAATTTCCCTTGTGGTGACACTCTTAGACTTTACTCCCTCAACACCTTTCATCTGTAAGGCAGAGCACTGTTAATTGTCTTTACCGTGCTGTACATCGCGTCCCTAGCACTTATTTACCTCACAACTGGAAGTTTGTACCTTTTGGCTGCCTTCATCCAGATTCCCTCCTGCCCCACCGCCTCTGGTAACCACAAATCTGATCTCTTTTTCGATGAGTTTGCTTGTTTGTTTGTTTGCTTGTGAAGTATAACTGACCTACAACACTATGTTACTTCCTGGTATAGAAATATCGAATTCTGGTGATTCAGTATTTTTATACACTTCAAAATGATAGCCATGATTAAGTCTAGTTACCATCTGTTACCATACAAAGATTACATAATTATCGACTATATTCCTGCACTGTACATTTCATAACCATGAGTCATTTTATTTTGCAACTGGAAGTTTGTGCCTCTTAACCTCCTTTACCTCTTTAGCCACACCTGAATCTCATTCCCCTCTCCTTGTCAGGATTTCCATCGTGTTTACCATTCCCTTGTATTTCCCCACAGTTTTACCCTAACTGCTGATTTCTAAACAACATTTTATTTAATTTTGCTTGTTTTTGGACTTTATTAGAGTGGGACTATGCCGTAAGTAGTTTTCTGTGACTTACTGTTTTTTTTACCATTATGCTTTTGCAGAGTTGCAATTTATTGATTTTTTTCACTCTTTGCAATATATCCTGTTGTGTGACTGTGCCTCACTTTATTTATACATTCCTCTATTGCTGGACATTTGGGTTGCCCCTCCCCCACTCTCTTTCTTTCTTTTCTTCTGTTAGTGACAGTGGTGCTATAAACATTTTTGTATATGTCTACTGGTGTATATGTGCAAGGGATTTCCCCCTTAGGTACACACCTACTACTGGCATTCGTGGCTCACGAAGTATGCAGATCTGCAACTTCAGATAACACCAACTTTTTTCCAATTAAGACCTCAACAGCGATGTATAAAAGTTCTCACTATTCCACATTTTCTCCAACCTTGGTGTTATCAGAACTCTAATTTTTCCCTAATTTGGGGGATATAAAATACATCTCTTATGGTTTGAATTTTCATTTTCCTTTATTACTCAAGAGATTGGACATCTTTTCATATATTTTAGTAGTTTTCATGTTTCCTCTTCTTTTGAAATGCCTGTTCATGTCTTTTCCCTGTTCTTCTATTTGATCTCTTGTTCTTTTCATAGTGATTTATAATAGGTCTTTGGATATCAATCCTTTGTTCGTTATGTTGCATATGCACATACAACTTTATTTTATATGCATAAATACAGTTTATGGCTTTTAACAAACTTTATGATTTTTTGATAAAGAGAAATTCTTAATGTTAATATAGTCAAATTTATCAGTCTCACCTTTGATGGTTAATGCTTTTTACATCTTATTTAAAAAAAAAAGTCTTCTCTACTCTGAGAGCATAATGATATCCTCTTTTATTTTCTTCTATAAATTCAGTCTTGTATCTTCGGATCTCATGTTGATTTTTGGGTATGGTGTAATACACAGAAAATTCTATTTCACTTTTTTCCATATGGATTACTTATTGTCTCAGCACTTATTGAATATTCTTTCCTTTCCTCAATGCTATACAGTGCTACCTCTATCATATTTCAAGTTTCTGTAAGGTGTGAATCTGTTTCTGGGCTTTTAACACTGTTTCAGTTGTCAGCTTGGCTCTCCTTGCACCTACCCACATAATCCATTACTTTTGCTTCATAATATACCTGGGTACCAGGTGGGGCAACTCCCCCTACTGTGTTGTTACTCAGGAGTCTCTTGGCTAATTTTTAGGCCTTTGTGGTTGCCTATAAGATAATTGAGTTCCTTAAAAAAAATTATTGAGATTTTCAATGAAATCTCACTGAATCTATAGATTAAATTGGAATTAACAATTTTGTTAACAATCCATTCCAAGATTTTCCTTAATATATTTTGATGAAGTTAACATTTTTCTCTATAAAAGGTCTTGCATGTCTATTCTTATATTTATTCTTAGATACCTTATATTTTTTGCTGCTACTGCAAATGGTGTGTGTTTTAAAAAATTGTTTATTATTATGTTTTCTGTGTATTGCTGGTATATAGAAATCCAATTAATTTTTGTATATTCTAGTTTTTTGTCAGTCACCTTTCTAAAAATCTATTATTAATTTTAATATGTAAATTTTGGGGGATTTTCTGTGTAGCCACTCATCTCTGTGAATAGGACATTTTTTCCATTCTTAGACCTTTCTAATATCTTTCACTTCTTTTTTTGTTCTACTGACCTAAAATACAATGTTGAGAACGAGCCGTGATGGTAATCATGTTTATCTTGTTCCTGATTTTAGAAGTTATATGTCTAACATTTTATCATTTAGGTGAGTGTTTTTTAGAGGTTTTTGTTTTATACTTTTTTTTTTTCTGATTAAGGAAGTTCCTTTTATTCCTATTTTGCTAACATATTCAATCATTATTTCAATTTGTTAAAAGTGTTCTCATCTATTATAATCAAATGGTGCTCCTTTAATAAAATAATATAGTGAATTACATTTATTGATTTTTTTAATGTTAAATAATTCTTGCATTCCTGGGATAATTCAATTTGGTTGTAATATATTATTTTGATTTGATTTGGTGGTATTTTGCTTGCAATTTTTTTGCATCTGTGTTCATAAATGGAATTGGCCTTTATTTTCCTTTTTCATGCTATTTTATCTGGTTTTTGTATCAAGATAATAATAGCCTCAGAAAATGTTTTACTATCATCGTCCATCTAATGTTGTTGATGAGGAATATGATACCAGTCTTCTTCTAGTCCCTCTTTAAGATTTCCTCTTTGGAAGTTGTTAGGATTTTCTCTAATTTGTTGATACTCTAAAATTTTAATATACTATGTCTGGATATAAAGAGTTTGCTCTTGGTGGTGGTAGTGTTTTGTCTTAATTTTGGAATTAAAAAAAAAAAACTTACTTGGCACTCGATGGGTTCTTTTAGCATAAGCACACATGTCTTCCTTCATTCTGGAAATTCTCTTCTACTGTTTCTTTGACTATTGTCTCCCTCTTCTGTCCTTCTGGAATTTCAACTAGACCAAAAGTTGGAAAATTTGGATCTTCACTATACTATAGGAGGCACCCTTCTCTGTACTGATATATAACAATATCAAAAGAGGTCTTAACATTTTTCTTTTTGTTCAGATTTACCATCTTTTTATCCTTTTGCTACATCCTGGGAGAATTTCTTGTCTTGATCTTAAGCTCATTAATTCATTCTTCAGTTACATCTATCCTGATACTCATCTTTTTAATCATCAGGCTTTAAAAATATGTGATCTCTGATTCATTCTTTCATATATATATGATATAGTCTCAGTTTTTCTCAAAATTTCAAATACATGGAACAAAAAGTTGGATCAGAGAAATCTAAATACAATAAGAGGCAAGAAAGTGGGGGGAAGTAACCAACTAGAAATTATGGTAAATACAAAGCATGGAGAAAAATTGGAGAAAGGATTTGCAACATAATCAGTAAATCAAAATATGAATGTAACTAGCTTATTAAAAGAAAGAGACTCTAAGACTCTATGAAATAAGTCCAGCTACAAGCTGTTTATAAGAGAGATATTTATAAAAATAATTCGGAAAGTTTGAAAATAAAGATATAAGATAGATAACACATGCTGTGAAAATAGAAAATTATAATTACCATTTATTTTTATTTCATTCTTGACTAAATGGCAATTTAGTGAAGAACCTTGAAAGTAAGGAAGACTATTAACAGATGCTATGAAAATGAATGCAAATTGCTGAACTAGCCATTGCCTACTGTAATATGAATAAATATAAAAACTGAAAATATTCAAAGCATTTATCTTAAGGGCACTAAGAAATAAATATTAGTCAAGTTAAGGAGAACATCCTTTCTTGTCAGGTTTATGCTCAGTGTATATCTTGCCAACATAAAATTGAGTTTCTATCTAAGTCCATTTACAAGAGGCAAATAGCTTTCTGATAATGTTGAACAGTTTGTTTTATTCACCCCAAAAATGGTTGAGCTATGACCTTAAGACCATGAAAACTAGTGTAGTTTGCTATAGGAACAGACTTGTTAGAATGCTAGTCATGGAAAACCATGCTTGCTCACCTAATACTGTGAATTCTAGTTTAGGCATAAATTTTAGTCACTGATCTTGTGATAAATAGCCCACTACTGGTATCTCGTTGTTTGTGTTAGGACTAACAGCCATTATGATAAAGACTGTGCAGATCTTCTCAGGATTAAGAATACAGATAAAGGCAATACTTTTTTTGGGTGACAGGTAAAGTAAATAAGTAACATTAAAAAAAAAAACAAGTAAAAGCCTGTTTTTATAAGTAGAGTGAATAAATGACTCAGATAAACTTTTAAAATACTTTATTAATTTAAAAATATTTAATGGATAGTACTTATACAAGGTTCCACTTTTATTAGTTTTATATGAGGATGCACCAAGGTTTGCCTTGGGCTTCAGTATTTAACCAACATATGATTTTCAGCTGTAGCTTGGGCCTCAGTATTGTAGAGGCTGAGTGACCAAATACCTATATCAATGTCATGTATTATTCTACCCTAGGGAGGTTTCTGAAATTGGTGTGTATAAAGTGAAAACTGATATGAAATGGAAATTCAGAGGCAATTTTATTATCTC
Organism: Eschrichtius robustus; assembly: GCF_028021215.1. Taxonomy (NCBI): domain Eukaryota; kingdom Metazoa; phylum Chordata; class Mammalia; order Artiodactyla; family Eschrichtiidae; genus Eschrichtius; species Eschrichtius robustus. Next base: position 132,953,831 of record NC_090827.1, read on the forward strand.
GAAAGACTATTTTGTTGTTCGAATGCTACCTTTGTAGATTCAACATTTAATAACAAATTTTTCTCAATTGTATTATACTAAGAATTTAAAAAATGTAAGTAAGGGTAATAATCTGAAGTCTGTATACAGACTTTGTGGCGCTGCTTCGTTGAGAATGCACCATCACCATTGATCAAATCTCCAAGTCCAGGAGTCGAAGAGAAACTAAGTCTTCATTTTAGTTGCTATTAGGGAAGAAGGCAAATTTAATAGTACAGAGGCAACAGCACCATGAGCATGACCCTATACTGCCAGAGCTGGCCAAGAAAGCCTCTTGTCTCCTCCACTCACTTCAGTTGAAAGAATGAAACTAATTGGTATTAAAAATGCCCAGTGTAGTTTTCCATAGGTGCTGACAGTGCTAAAAAAGAATTATTGTCTCTGCACTACAATGTCAAACTTGTAAAATGTGGCTAACAAATTTTAATAATAAAATTTTAATTATAACATAAATTCAAATATATTTCATATACTTATGTCCCAGAGTCATTTTGTGATGGTGATATTTGGCTTCAGCAAAAATTAAGGTGATATTCTTAACATGCAGCCATTCAGCATTTGCCCAAAATGTGTAGTCAGCACATCCCTACTTTCTCGTGTACTCTTTTAGTACTTTTAATGCAAATACAAGCAAATATTAGTATACATTCTTCTCTTTCCCTTTCTAACATATGCACCATTTTGCATTTTAATATATGTTTCGAAATACAATCCAGAATCTCGATTTTCCGTGACAAAGGCAAACACTAACTAAAAGAAAGCTGTTGTAGGATTCATGTCAGACATAGTAGAATTCAATGTGAAAAGCCTTAGAAGAGCAAAAAAAAAAAAGAGAGAGATGTTTCATATTGGCAAAAAGCATAATTAACCAATAAGAAAATAGCCATGAGTTTTTATGCTTCTCTAACAACATGGCTTCAAAATTAAGTAAAAGTTGATAAAGTTACAGGGAATAATAGACATATCCACAATCCCACCATGAGATTCTTGCAGAACTCTCTCAGAAAGGAACAGATGAAGTTAACGAAATATAAATAAGAGTATAGAGAATTTGGATGACCCAGTTTGGATGACTACTTGCTCTAGTAGATATGTAGGAGATATGTAGGGAGAAAACATTATACCCAACAAAGAAAGAATACACATTCTTTTCAAACACACTTGGAGCATTCCCCCAAATTGCCCATGTATTAACAAAGGAAATGTCAACAAATTCCATAACTTTATACTACATAGGCCACATTTACTGACCACAATGCCATACAGTTAGAGGTTAATAACAAAAACATATTCAAAAAATCCACATCTGTAGATAAAAAAATAAAAACACTTTAAAATAAATATTAACTGAAAAAGGAAATCAAAATGAAAAACACAAATGTTTCAGAACAGAACAAAACTAAAAGCTCTAAATATTAAAAGTAATATGTAAAATAAATGAACTATGCTTTCAACTCAAGATGCAAATACATGCAAAAAGAGGAAATTAATGAAACAAAACTAAAAGTTAATAATAATTAAAATAAACTAAAAGAGAGAAGTAACATGCAGAACAAAAATGAGAAGGGACTTCAGATACAGGGAAACATTTTTAATTATAAGAGAGTAATACATATACATTTATGCCAATGATTTTAAAAACCTAAAAGGGAAGTTCCTACAATTTAGTAGGAAAATATAAATTTCTAAATTTAGTTTAAGAAGAGACAGAAGACCTAAGTAATAGAAATTGAAATAATAGTCTCTCTTCCCCTGCTCTCCCACCAGTGGCACCAGGCCCAGGCAATTTTGTGGGTCATTTCTACCAGGCACCTAAGGAACAGATATTTCTTTTCTTACCCAACAGTTTTAGAGCATAGATAGATGTGGGAAGCCGCATAACTCATTTTACGAGGTATAACCCTGGTAAAAACAGCCCTCAAAGAAACAATAAGCAAGTATCCTATATGGATATAAATATAAAAATATATAAAAATATTAATAAACTAAATCATACATAGTATTAAAAATGGGATTTGTGTCTCTTAAAAATAGGCCAAGTAGCATTTGTCCCAGGAATGCTAATAAGGTTCAACATTAGACAAGATTTGAACTGATGTAACTCATTTCAGAAGGGATTAAAGGAGGAATTCATATAAACTTTTCAAGAGAAGCCAAATTCAACATCCATTTATGAAATAAACTCTTATAAAACGAAGAAACACCCTTAACCTGATAAAGATTAGCCACCAAAACCTAACAGTAAACACCATACTTAATTCTGAAACTGGTCTGGGGTTAGGGTGAGGCAAGTGAGGCACTCATTGCAGGCACAGAGTTTAAGGGGGCACCAAAAAACTCAGTAACAAAATAAAGACTATTTTAATGCAACTTTTTTGTTTTTGTTTTTGGCTGCATTGGGTCTTCATTGCTGCGCGCGGGCTTTCTCTAGTTGCAGTGAGCGGGGGCTACTCTTTGTTGTGGTGCTCAGGCTTCTCATTGCCGTGGCTTCTCTTCTTGTGGAGCACAGGCTCTAGGCACGTGGGCTTCAGCAGTTGCAGCATGCGGGCCCAGTAGTTGTGGCATGCAGCCCTAGAACACACAGGCTTCACAGTAGTTGCGGTGCATGGGCTTCAGTAGTTGCAGCACATGGGCTCGGTAGTTGCAGTGTGTGTGCTCTAGGGCACGCGGGCTTCAGTAGTTGTGGCATGGGGGCTCAGTAGTTGTGGCTCGCAGGCTCTAGAGCTCAGGCTCAGTAGTTGTGGTGCACAGGCTTAGTTGCTCCGCGACATGTGGGATCTTCCTGGACCAGGGATCGAACCCATGTCCCCTGCGTTGGCAGGCGGATTCTTAACCACTCCGCCACCAGGGAAGTCCTAATGCAATTTTTAAAAATCAATGTTAATACAAAAAAAAGAAAATCCATGATGGTTTTAGAATATCAAAATTTTAAATGAAGACCAGGGCAGTGCCAAACCATACTGGAGCCTGAGGCGAAAGAACTATGTGGCCCGATATAAATGCTTTTATGTGTTGTCGGTTTTTTAATGGTTAATTTTTTCCCCAGAACATCAAAGTATTTGAAAAAAATATCAAAAATTGAAAAGTAGGTGTATTAAAACTCACAATTTTATTATATTATATTTTATTTATTTATTTATTTGCCTGTATCAAATCTTAGCTGCAGCATGCGGGATCCTTTGTTGCGGTGTGTGGGCTTCTCTAGTTGCAGCACATAGGCTTCCCTCTAGTTGTGGCATGTGGGCTCCAGAGTGTGCAGGCTCAGTAGTTGTGGCTCACAGGCTCAGTAGTTGTGACGCATGGGCTTAGTTTCCCCGTGACGTGTAGGATCTTAGTTCCCCGACCAGGGATTGAACCTGTGTCCCGTGCATTGGAAGGCAGGTTCTTAACCACTGGACCACCAGGGAGGTCCCAAAACTCCTAATATTATTTTGTTTAAATATTTTATTTACACCAAAACCAGAATGCCACAGTTTTATTTTTCTAGCTTTAAAGGAAGTCAACATACCAATAACATTTTAAAACTCTATTGTTTTGCTTCTTTCATTTTCTGTTGAGAGAATTGCCATTTTTAACAATTCTTCTTGGCCAGGTGACAATCTTAAATAACCACTATTAGGATAAAGAATAGGATGTAGAATTCCTAAATTAAAAGAAGGGGAAAAATGTCCATGAAAAAAAGTTGAATCATTACAGTAAACTCACAAAAGGAGGAAATGAGAGAATACCAAAAAAAGGCATCAAATAAGATGACAAGAGTCAGATTTAACATATTAATTCTATAACAACTGTAAAGTGGCTAATTTCTTGATTAACAAAAATTATCAGATTGAGTAAAAAAAGACATCCCATATGTACTGTTTGCAAGAGATATAACTAAAAGACTCCAAAACATTGTCAATTGGTTGATAAAGAGTATCAATAAATGTAAACAAAAAAGAGAGCAGGGTGGCAATAATAAAGTGGGAAAAAGTAGAGTTCAAGGGAAAATGCATTAAATGGGACAAAGACATAAAATCTAAAAAGAAACTACAATAGCATTTAGCTTTTATTCAAATAACATAGAAGTGGAACATAAAGCCAAAACTTTTTTTAAAGGACCAAAGGAAAATTTGACACAAGTCACAACTGTAGTGGGAGACAAACACAGTTCTTTTACACTTTGATGGACCAAGTAAACCGAAGTATTTTAAAATATAGAACTATTAAATAATACCATTAAGAAGCTTGATTTACCCAATATATTTAACTCTACAGAGGACATACATTCTACTCAAATGTCCATGAAACATTTACAAGAGTCAAAAAATTCAATAAATTTCTCAAACAAAACAGGCCACATTCTCTATCACAATATAGTAAAACTAGAAATTTACAATAAAAAATTAACAAGCAAACATCACAGAGAATTTAGCAATACCATGCTCTTCTAAATAACTCTTGGATTAGAGAAAAAAAATCCAAACAAAAATTGCACACTAGTACATGCATATTTGGGTGCTGTGTGCCAAGCACTCTTCTGGGTGCTGAGAGTACAGCAGTGAACAAAGTTCCTCAGGGGGTTTTATAGCCTCATAGGGAACACAAACAATAAGCAAATAAGCCCATAAATATTTGCGTGGGAAAGGTTCATGAAGATAAGTTCAGTGAAGAAAAATAAAACTGAGTGTGAGTAGACAGGGCTGGTGGTCAAGGAAGGGGTCTCTGAGGAGTTAACATCTGAGCAGGGACCCAGCAATGTATAGGAGCAAGTCATGCACCTACATGGGGAGGGCACACCAAGAGAAGGAAGCAGCCAATGGCCATCCTGAGTGCGACAAGTTGGACTAGTGTGCCCGGTGAGCACTAGTGAACAAGGGGAGAACGGCTGGAGAGGGGACAAAGGGCAGCTCATGGCCCCTTGGAGGAGCTCAGGTGTTACTCTAAATGTGACAGGAAGCTATTGATGAATGTGGTGTGGGGAGGAATGTGATATGACATGTATTTTTAAAATTTAATTTAACTTTTAAATATGATTTATTCTTACTGAGGTAACATTGGTTTATAACATTATACACCTTTCATGTGTACAACATTATATTTCCACTTCTGTACACCCAATAGCATGCTCACCACCCAAAGTTTCCATCTGTCACCATAGGGTTGATCCCCGTTACCCACTGCACCTCCCCCCGCTTCCCCTCTGCTGACCACTGCTCTGTTCTCTATATCTAGGTGTCTGTTTCTGTCTGGTGTGGTTTGTTCATTTATTTGGGTTTTTGTTTGATTGTTTTTTATATTTCACATATGAGTGAACTACGACATATATTTTTAAAGAGCTCCGTCAGTATAGAAAACAAACTTGAAGCTGAAAGCAGCAGGGGAAGCAAGAAGACCAGCTAGGATGCCATTGCAGTGGTCTGGGCTGGGGTTGACCATGGTTTGGACCATTGTGAGAATAGTGGAGGTAGTGAGAAGTGGTTGGGTTCAAGATGTATTTGAAAGGTGGCAGTGACATGGACTGGGTTAACTGGTGAGGAAGAGGAGAATTAAGGAGGAGCTCTATGTTTGTGGCCTAAGTAACTGGGTGAATGGTGGTACCATTCACTAAACGAGAGAGAGAGAGAGAAACAGTAAATTAAAAGAGAGTGATGTGTAAATTGGTGCAGCCACTATGGAAAACAGTATGGAGGTTCTTTAAAAAACTAAAAACAGAGCCACCATATGATCCAGCAATCCCACTCCTGGGCATATGTCTGGAGAAAACTCATGGCAGCACTATTTATAATAGCCAAGACATGGAAGCAACCTAAATGTCCATCTATGGATGAATGGATAAAGATGTGGTATATCTATACAATGGAATACTATTTAGCCATAAAAAAAGAATGAAATAATGCCATTTGCAGCAACATGGATGGACCTAGAGATTATCATACTAAGTGAAGTAAGCCAGACAGAAAAAGACAAATATGTGGAATATAAGAAACAATGAAATGAATTAAGGACTGAACACAAAAAGCTAAAAAAGAACAAAAAAATAAGAAAGGAGCGAAGAATTACTGAAGATAAATTGAGAAATTAATCAATAAAAAAGAACCAATAGATGAAATTCAAGAGCTGGCTCTTTGAAAAAACCAAGAAAATAGACAAGCATTTGCTAAATGGTCCAATAAAATGAGGAGAAATATACTATATCAGGAATTAAAAAGGAATATAATCACAGATATAAAGGAAATTATAAAAATCATAGGCAAATAATAACAAATACAACATATTACTTGCCATATGCTAGGCACTGTTCTAAGTACTTTACATTTATTAACTGATTTAAATCTTACAACAACCCTATGAGGTAAGTATCTTTTTAGCCCAATATTAAGGTAAAGAAACTCAAGTGGGAAGAGGTTAAGAAATGAGCCCAAGATCATCTACCTGGTAAATGAGAGGCTGGGATTCACATCTGGCGGCCTGGATCCAGAGTCTGTGCTTTCTACACTACAGTGCACAGCCTTTCAGTATGTGAGGCAGACCCCCTATGCCAACAAATATGAAGACGTAGATTTCTCAGAAAAACAAACTGCTGAAATTAAAGAAAAGGTAGAAAATCCCAAAAGACCAATAGGCATGGAAGAAATGGAAAAGTTAGTCAGACATAGTGCTTGTAAAGTCCCTAAGCTCAGATGGCTCTATAGGTAATTTCTTATGTTATTTTTAAATGTTTCAGAGCCTGGATATTAATGGGAAGCTTTTGGATTCATTTTTATGAACGAACATAACCCTGACACCAAACCTGACGGAGGTAGCAGATACCCACGCTCATATACACAGTTATAGCTCATTCTCACCTGTGAATAGAAATAATTGCTAAAACATATATAGTGCTTTCTATATGCCAGGCCACTCTAAGCAGTTTACATATATTAACTCATCTAAACTTCACAACAACCCTATTATTGTCATTTTATAAAAGAGGAAACACAGAAACGTTAAGTGACTTACCCAAAGTTAGTGGCAGTTTAGTGGCAGGTAGTTAATAGCAAGGCTGGAATATGAACCCAGGCAAATAAGGTTGATTAAACATTAGGAAATCTACTAATTCTATTCATTACATCAACAGAATAAAGGAGAAAAAAAGTATCATCACTGAAAAGGCACTTAGTAAAATTCAAAGTTTCTGATTAACAAACAAATGAAAACATTCATAGTGGATTAGCTATAGAACTTTCTTAGTATGTTCGAGACTACTTATAAAGCAAAAGTTACAGTAAAACCCTAACTTCCCACTAAAATTAGGAACATTAATAATAAATAATTTAAAATAAATAAAATGACAGGCTATACATTTATTGAGGGATAAGAAGAACTTTACATGTTTGTATACAAAGGAATAGCTGAGGTTTTTTAATGAATTTATTTATTTATTTATTTATTTATTTATGGCTGTGTTGTGTCTTCATTGCTGTGCGCGGGCTTTCTCTAGTTGCAACGAGCAGGGGCTACTCTTTGTTGTGGTGCATGGGCTTCTCATTGCGGTGGCTTCTCTTTGCTGTGGAGCACGGGCTCTAGGCGCTCAGGCTTCAGTAGTTGTGGCTCGCGGGCTCTAGAGCGCAGGCTCAGTAGTTGTGGCGCGTGGGCTTAGTTGCTCCGCGGCATGTGGGATCTTCCCGGACCAGGGCTCGAACCCGTGTCCCCTGCATTGGCAGGCGGATTCTTAACCACTACGCCACCAGGGAAGCCCCGGAATAGCTGTTTTTATAAACAGTTCACACATATCACCTCCTATGTTTTGAAAATGAATGATTAGAATTCTGAGTTATTAATATCTTTATTTTGTGGGGCTACAGTTTTGATGATGATATAGCTGTTATTTCTTTTTAGGAGGTTTTGATATTTCTTAGGCCTTTTGTCTATTCTGATAAAGGAAGCAAGGCATAGAATGGTAATCTTCCAAAGTAATATTTTTAGGATTTCATGATCCATTCCTCTTACTAAGCAATTCGCAACTTCTCCCACTCTATCCCTCTGTCCCAGCTCCTAACTCAGACATCAGTGGTTGGTGGGATGAGTAGGGTTTCCAGATTTAGCAAATAAAAATATGGAATGGATGCCCAATTGATTTGTATTTCAGATAAGCAAGGAGTTTTTGTTTTTGTTTTTAGTATATCTCCTGAAATATTTGGGACATACTTACACTAAAAAGTATTTATTATCAGAAATTCTAACTTAACTGAGCATCCATTCAATATTATATCTGGTAGACCTAAGGCTGATCCCAGGTTTTAATTTTGCATTGTGTCTTTCTGAAGCCATGGCTAGCCACAAGATTGAAGACTTTTCAGTGCCAATTTTTCCTATTTTACTCAAATTTCGTCTATAAATTCCAATTACACAGTGGATCTAAGATATCTGGTTTTCAGCACTCTCACATATGGATTTAAGTTCTTAAATATGGATATGGATATAAGTAAATTTTATTTTATTCCTGCCATCAACCAGTAGACAAATCTATGAGTGTTTAGTTGGAACAAGTAGACAAATGGTTTTTTTCTAGAGGCATTAATAAGAAAGACAGAATTGCAGAAGATGCATTTTCAATATATACACCAATAACAGGGCCCCAGAGAGCAGTAAGTGCTCCTTTTTAAAAACCCTATCGAGTATAAAATTAGGAAATGTGTCCTCAGGTGGCACAAAGTGTTTATGTCCTAACCATCGCATTTTAAAGGCTTGAGTTTCCCAGGGTTCATATTTAGAAATTCTAATAATCACTAATTTGGAAAAAAACTGTGTTATTCACACACAAACTACTTATGCAAATAGACACTGTGAGGTTTAAGGGAAGGAGCATGGCTTTTCACTACAGTAAGACCTGAATTCAAACCTGGGTTTGACTACTTAATAGCAGTATGATTTTCTTTAATATGTATATTTTTATTGTGAAAATTTTCAAACCTACAGAAAAGTTGTAAGAATGGAACAAAAAAAAGTCACATACTCCTCATCTAGATTCACTGTCAACATCTTTCCTCTGCGTGTGCACGCCCATGCACACACGCACACACACACACACACACACTTCCCTTTTGCCAAGTCATTTCATTGTAGACCACAGACATCGTGACATTTCATCTCTAGACACCTCAGTATGCATCTCCCAAGAAAAAGACATTCTCGTAACCAACCACGACACCATAATCACACCTAAGAAAATCAACATTAATTCAATGACAATTCAATGCACAGCCAATACTCAGATTTCCCTACTTATCAAAAAATGTCAGTTATAGCTCTACACCCCAACCCACCCAGTATCAATCAAGGTTCATGCATTAAATTGGCTCTCTTTGTCTCATTATGCTCCCTCAATCCAGAAGCAGTTCTCCACTTCCCTTGTTTTTCCCACAACATTGATTCTTCGAAGGATTCAGGCCAGCTCTTCCAGGTCATTGTACCACATTCTGGATTCTTCTGATTCTTTATGAAAATTTTCCAGCATTAACACAGTGAGGTGATGTCTTCTATCTCTTACCACATTGTGTCAGGAGACACAGAATGCTATGATGTCAGGCTGTCCCACTATTGGCACTTTTCATTATAAAAACACATTTTCCCTTTGGTTTTTAGTAAGTAATTTGTGGGGTGATCATTTGAGATTATGTAAACATTCTGTCTCAACAAATCTGTACCCCCATGACTTCACTATTCATTAATAATTCATGTCTGAATCAGATATTATATTGTGTGTTATAAAATGGTGATTTTTTAAATCTCATCATTCCTTCTACATTTATTAGCTGCCATTCTGCTGTAAAAAACTATCCCTTTCTCTCTTCCTCTCTCTTTTTTCTCATATTACCATAAATTTGTAATCTCTTTGTTTTAAATTCAGTGTGTTATAATCCATTAACATCATTTTTCTTTTTGATGCCAAAATTGCCCCAAATTTGATCAGCAGGTGGCACTTCATGCTGGCTCCTGGGTCCTTTTGACATTGCCCCATTAAACTTTGAGCACGTCGTTGCTTTCTGGCATAAGATGTTCCAGGCTCACCTTGTACTTGTACTTTCCTTTCCTCATACCTGGAATCTTCCATTTCTCCCAGGAAACCTGGTTCCTTTTAATGGGAAATAAATTTCCCATTAAAAGGATATTCTGGATACAATTACAACAGGGATGTTACTTCTTCTAGGCCCCTTCAATGAAAAAAAAAAAAGTATTTATATATATATATAATGTATCTTCAAATCATGAGTTGATATTATTATGTACAATTGAAATCCAACACTATAGGTTTCTTTTTCTTTATCCTCTTCTTTGTGTCTCCTTATCCCTCAGTAAAAATCAGCTGAGATTTCCAAAAACAACAAAATATTTACTCATTAGTCCTATCCAACATACACTCAAAATAGTTTCAGAATTACAATACTATTACCAATAACAAACCTAGTAAGTAAAATTATAAAGTAATTTGCAGCGTCCTTATATATCTGACAAAAGTATACAATCTAGAGTGTGTGCTTAAATTACTTGAAGTTTTTGTCTATATGGATATGTATGGATATGTCTTTAATTTCACATACTGCTAAAGACATTTGTTTCTATTTGTATTTCATTTTAGTGCTTGATTTTTCACACTTTTTAATTGTTTTATTTTTTTAAAATATACAACATTGACATGTTTGACAAGTCAAAGCTATATAAAAAGCTATAGTCAGCAAAGTCTCTCTCCAAATCTCCTCTACCTTGTTCCCACCATAGGTAGATAGGTAGATGGATAGATAGATAGATAGACAGACAGACAGACAGACAGACAGACAGATAGATAGATAGATAGATAGATGTTCATGTATATACTTAGGTCACCTTCTTTTTTGCACAAAAGGCAACATACTATATACATTCTTTTTTCTTGCTTTTTTTCACTTAACATTATATCCTGGAAATGATTCCTTATCAATTTTTAGAGATCTGTCTCATTTTTTTCATAGCTACTATTGCTCCATTGTTTATTTAACCAGTATTTTATGGATGGGCATTTAGGTTGTTACAATATTTTGCTATTACAAATAATGCCACAATGAATAAACTTGTGCATCTGTTGTTTTGAATTTGTGGAGGTGTATTTTTTTTTAATAAATTTATTTATTTATTTATTTTTGGCTGCGTTGGATCTTTGTTGTTGCACGCAGGCTTTCTCTAGTTGCAGTGAGCGGGGGCTACTCTTTGTTGCGTTGCGCAGGCTTCTCATTGCGGTGGCTTCTCTTGTTGCGGAGCATGGGCTCAAGGCACGCAGGCTTAGTAGCTGTGGCACATGGGCTTAGTTGCTCCGTGGCATGTGGGATCTTCCCGGACCAGGGCTCGAACCCGTGTCCCCTGCATTGGCAGGCGGATTCTTAACCACTGCACCACCAGGGAAGCCCCTGTGGAGGTGTATGTTAAGGGTAGATTCCTAGGAGTGAAATTTCTGGGGTTTAAAGCAAATAGTTTTATTAGATGTTGCCAAATTTTCCTTCATAAGGGTTAAAACATTTTGCATTCCCAACAGCAATGGATGAAAGTTCCTTTTTCCCTAGTGCCTGGCCAATGGAGTGTATTGTCAAGTTGCCAAGCTTACAACTAAGAAATGATAAATTTAAAAATATTTTAAAATTAGAAGTGTAATCATGAGCAAGTTACTGAGCCTCTCAGCACTTTAATTTCCTAGTTAAGACAAAAATACCCATCTTAAAAGATTATTCCAGTGACCAAATGTACATAATAGATAGATTTATGGATACATTAAAAATCTATGACTTGGCACATAATAAATACTCAATAAGTGGTATTATATATTATTTTGTATTTAGTAGGCAATAGATTTTGAAGTAACTTACTATCTTAGTAGATAAATCTTGGTAATTAACATGGAAAACTATCATTCCTATGACAATAGAGAAAATAGAATCATATTCCATGTTTAATTGCTTGTTAGTGCCTTCTAGAGTATTATGTTAATAATGATTACAATAACAAATCTTTGTTTAGCAGGTAAGAATACTTATTGATAAGTTATACCTGTTATGGGCATGAGTGTGAGGAGGACACACATCTTTCCTATCACTAATTTGGTTAAATTCATGGATTTTTATAGTGAGGAACTGAGGTCAAATAGATTGAGATATGCTATAGATGATACAGCAAGTTAATATCCAAGTCAAGATTAAAAAAAGAATTCCTAATGCCCAGTGTCATGCTTTTTCCATTGTCCCGTAGCATACTCCCTCCCTCTCTCTCTCTCCTTTTTCTCCTCTCCACATTTCTCCCTCTCTCCCTCTCCCCTCTCTCTCTCCCTCACAGGCACATACACACACACACACACACACACACACACACACACACACACATATCTTCTAGGTTTTTTTAGTTACAAAATTGAGCCCTTTTTTTTCTGGAAGAAAACACTAGACTAATAGTGGGTATGGATTTTATATTTATAAAACTTTGCCATATTATGGTTGAGGCTGGGGCTTGCCTTGTGGTATTTAAATTGTGGGAAATCGTCAGCAGTTTGCACCAGGAGATCCTTCCCTGTTTGTATAGCATGACCACTTACCAATCAAGTTCCTGTTCCTGGAAATGAGGAGCTAAGCCATGGAGTCAAGGAAGGGAAAAATGGCTCTCAAGTTTGTGTTTGGGTGATTTAATGGAAAACTGAAGGGTAAACAGCTTTTCAAATAGATAAAAAACTGATCATAACAGCCATCTTAGAGGCCACTGAATCATTGATTCTGTTGTTCATTTTTACTTTTCCAAAATGTTTGTAAGCAGAGGCAGTAAGCCAGTATTCACTATGTGAAGAGGAGTATAGTGGGAGGCAAAGGGTTACATGAAGAATAGTCCAGCTGCAGAGGCAGAAAGTGAAAAACAAAATGACAAGTATTTCCATTATACAAAGCAATACATCAAGTGCAAGTTAATACACAGTTATCAAACCATCACTTATCTGCTGATCTCAACTCTGGGACACAGTCTTAGGTCCTGAATATGAAAAACAGTTTCTGCACAAATGAAAATACAAGTTAGAAAATGCATGCGCTTTACCAGAACCGCTTTATTTAGTCACAATTCAGAATACCATAAGGACTTTGGCTTTTATTCTGGAGTAAAGAAGACATTGCAGGGTTTTGAGCAGAGGAGTAATAATAAACTAACTCCCTTTGACAGGATCACTCTGCCTGCTGTGTTGAGAACAGACTGTGGGTAGAAGGGGTCAGGGGTAGAAGTAAGGAAACCAGTTAGCAAGTTATTGCAACCATCCAGGAAAGAGGTGATGGAGGCTTGGATCCAAATGGAAAGAATAGAGTCAGTAAGAACTGATTAGATTCCACACATATGTTAGAGGTAGGGCCAAGATAGGGAAGTATGAAGGATGACTCCAAACTTTTTGCTGGGCAACTATAAATATGGTATTGCTAATAAACAAAATTGGAAAGACTGTGGGAGGAGAAGTTTGGACAGAAAGATTGATGCTTTCCAATGATGGTGACTTGGCATCAAGAAAAAGTTAATTTATATTCAATAGACTTGGTTATAAAAGGCGTAATAAATAGGTGATATATCTTTATAGAAAATTTACCTTTAAAAAAACAATCTAGGTCACTAACCATCAGCAGTAAAAGAAATAAGCTTGTCTTCAAAATTTTTTCTTTGTGTAGAACAGATCATTCCCTCAAAAAGGTGGAAAAATGAAAATGTTTTCATTACTAAGAGCTGAGAGGACACAAAGTAAAGGAATAATTGGATTTAATTGGGCTAATTCAGGGAAAGTCTTTTGTAGTAGGGTATGGTTTAACCCAGAAGAAAGGTTTCCCAGAAGAAAGGAAGGCAGAGGAATCTTAGAGACGAAGTATCTCTCCAGCTTGGAGAACTCAAGAAGCCTCCAGCTAAAATCATATCTCCTATGATTCAGGGAGATAAGAGAGAAAATGGATCTGTGAGAGGCTCTCAGAGAAGGAGGTAGGTTGAACCAAGGAGTCACAAAGTTAGAAAAAGAACAAATATTTAGGCATCAGAATTTCTGGGGCCACCACTGACTTGTTGGGCAAGTGCGCATTTCCTTTCCAGAGGGGTTGACTAAATTGTGTCAAAAGCACCTTTATGCCTCAATTAAAATTCTATAATTTTAAATGAGACTTCCTCTTGAAGCCTGGGAAGGGGTTTTTATTCAGAAAGTATGCACCAACTGTTCATCACCTCCAATAAGGACCGGATGTGAGGAAAAAGAAGGATAAGAATTTCTTGCCTGTTATTAAATCTCAGAATGAGGTCCTGAGAACAATCTGCCACCAGATTAATCTTCTTAAGCACCATTTTGTGTCACTGGCCTTTGCCAAACTCCCATGGTTTCTTATTGCTACCAACTCAAGTCTCACCTGCTATGACCTCTATGGTTTGGCCCCAAAGTGTCTGGGCGGACTCTGTGTCCACCCGTCCTTCCACGTGCCTAAGGATCCGGTCCGTGTGGCTGCCCACCAGTCTTCCAACATATGGCAGGTGGGGAGCCTTTGCTCATTGTGGTCCTACCTCTCCTTTTCCTGGATGACTCCCATCCCAGCTTTTCCTTCTCCCAACTCCTTTTAAGACCTAGTAATGCCTTCCCAGGCAGAAACTTGTGTGTGTGTTTACTATAAATAGCATTTACATCCTGCCCCATGGCTTCGTTAGCTGGACAAATTCATTCATTTATTGATCATCTCTGGTGCACTTAACATATCCCTCACAGTATCTTAAAGCAGCATAGCAGCCATAAACAAATGGATGGGTAGTCTCTTGATACTTTTAGAAAATAAAGCAGAATGGTTTCATATTTGTTTGGAATAAAGTCCTGATTAAGAAGCAGGGAAAAGATGAAAAATATTATGCCCGATTAATGTTCACCAGTTTCCAGTTTGATATGTATGTTCATTCTTCTTGTTGAGTATCCAAGGACGGTTATATGGTATGATGTGTGCTGGTTAACTCCAGATACTGACTTTGATACAGTGTGTTTTTGTTTGTAGTACAGGAAACCAGCAAAAAATGAAGAAAAAAAAAGCAGAAGCACAAATACGCATTCTTTCTAAGAATTATCTATGAATTCTAGCCACCAAATACTGCATTCACAATATACCAAACAAATGAGGATCATATACATTTATAAATCAGCTGAAATTAGGAAGTGAGGAGGAAAGAAGGGGAGAGTAGGGGAAGGGTGGAGAGAGAGAGAGAAGAGCTTCCTGGAACACATAAGAGAAATGATGTAGTGCCCGATGAGAACCTGAATTGAAGATCTCCTAATTTACAAACCACAATTTAAAACATGAATATATTTCTCAAACTTTAAGAAATGTGTGATTAAATTTTGAGAAAGTGCTCTTATTTCACTCTGTCAAGTAAAAAAGAGAGTGATGATCTTGATAGTGATGGCAACAAAGCTGTATATCGTTAGTGAATAGTAACACAATATGCAGACACAGAATTTCAAATCCATCCAGTGGACAAAGTGATTCGGTTTATTGGTTGTAGCAATATATGCCTAACTCTGCATGGCAGTAAAGTATATTAAGTTAAATTCCATCGGCTTATGATTTGAGATCCCTGCACCAAAAGATTTCTAGTCTAACTACTTAAGCATTTTGCATTTCCTCAGCTTTGGATGTTTTATATCCAGTCTGTGTTAACTGTGGTCATGTACTGTTTTATTTATGTTATGTTTTATTTATGATATTTTTTACTTTTGTTTTATTTATGATAATTTTATGTTTTATTTTGATAATGTTTTATGTTTTATTTATGATAATTCACTCAGGATGGATGGTCTCTTGGTTGGTAAAATCATCTTGTTGGAAAAAACACTGATATTAATAGCCTGATTCAGTGCAGAGGAAAACGCTGCCATCATGAACATATATTGGCATACCTTTCTTCTCATCAAGTTTTGAATTCCTAACTCTCTATGGCTCAGACCTAGATCTAAAAAGGAGCAAAAAAGGAGAAAAACAGTTGACAGTTTTTAAAAAAATGCTGTGAGTTTCCAGCATTTCTCTCTTGAATCTAGTCTACACTATTCTCATCATTTTTAAGAAGCTGTAAATCCCTGCTTAGGTAAAAGATTTTATTCTTTACTTTCTTCTTTTTCTTCCCAGAGTGTCAACCCCTTAAATTAACTAACTGACAAAGTGTAATGTTTTATCATGGAAAATGACAGCATCAGTAATGGAGTAAGGAAAGAACCTAAAATATTCCATTTCAAATAATCAATCTACCTTTTCTGTGGTTGTTATCCTTATGAAGAATTTTTTTATCCCTAAGAGAGAGATCGTGTGTGTGTGTGTGTGTGTGTGTGTGTGTGTGTTTAGATTAATTTTGAGATTTTTATGTTTAGTCTTCAGCCTAGATGATTATCTTTGTTATCTGATGGGATAATAATAGAACTGTTTGATGACTACAATATAAATACTGAACCATAAACATTATGCTAATCTCACAAGAGTGGTTACATATAAATAACATGAAACATTAAGTAAACACAGTGCTTGTATTAGATTTTGCAACAATTAAAATAATTGCATCAGATCAGAATTAACTTCCCTCAATTAAATTCCCATGGCACCTAGTTGTCCATCCAGTATATATTACTGTCTAATTTCCCAGCAATTTGGAGAGGCATGGAAAGGTGGGAAGCCCCACTGGTAAGCATAGCTGGAGATCCCCACTAGTAAGCCAACTGAACAACCACTCAACCCAGACGGAGCTAAGCTGGGCATTGGGGTTGATGAGAACTAAGTTAAGAGCTGTTTTCCTAATAAAGAAAAGAAGAGAAAGGGTGGATAGAAATTCTCACCCAGCCACAGCAGCTGACAGTGACCATGCCAGAAGTGGGCCTAGCTAAATTGCCTATATAAAGGCCTAGCTAAATTGCCTATATAAAGGCCTAGCTAAATTGCCTATATAAAGGGCAGCGCCTATAGAAAAGCAAAGCAAAGATGTTAAGAGAGAATGGGGCATACAGACAATGAGAAGAGGACCTAGAGAAGGGCATTCTTACCACTCAGTTTAAGTATATATGTATTAATTATATACTTATATATGTATTAATTCTGAGTACCTTTGACCATTTAGATAATTTTAATTTCATATGACTTAAAATTGCCACTTAGACAGAAATTTGAGGTATTGGAAGAACCAAATAAGAAAACTCTTGTGTGCAACCTATTTAAAGCCAGATATGTATGGTGGTAGCTTAGCCCCTTTGAGAGCCCTTAATGAGTAAGCTTGATATTTGGTTTCCTCAGTGCACTGTATCACTTTATCCCTGGATCCTCTCTTGGAAGCTAGGATGCCAGAACCTGGGCTTAATACTTAAGCCTTTAAGTATTAAGGCTTTCAGTCTCATAAATGACTATCCCCAGGCTCTGTCTACTTAGTCTACATAGTTGTTACCAATCTTTGTTCTCTCCATCTAAAACTTAATTAATAGAGTGAATACCTGCCTGGTAAGTCCAGTCTTCCTCACAGTAAAAACCTAATTCAGTTTCTCCTAATGAAAGTTTAATGTATATTCTGTTACATCCGTGACCCAGCAGGGACAGAAAAATTAAGAATAGCAGCGTGGGATAGAAGATGGAAATTAAGGAGTCAAGCTGCCAGTAGGGAAGCAGATTCAAGTCCAAGTCACAGGAAATTCCATCACGTGCCGGTGCACTGTGTCCAGAGAGTATAGTCCTAGTTACCATCAGGAAAAGGAAGACACAGGGAAGGGAGGGAGAAGGAGGCCATCAAGGTATCTAGAACAGTTCATTTCTCATAAAAGAAACAAGGTGTAATGCAAGTACAGCAAAATGTGAATATTTGTTAAATCTGGGTGGGTGTTGGAGGCACGTGTATATAATTAATCAGTGGTTCTAAAGATAAATGGTCCCCAGACCAGTAACCATCAACATCACGTGGAAACTTGTTAGAAATTCGAATTCTGAGCCTCTACCGCAGACCTACTGAATCAGAAACTCTGGGGATGGAACACGACAACCTATATTTTAACAAAGCCCTCCAGGTGATTCTGGTGCTCACTAATGTTTGAGAACCACTGTAATAGCGTATTCTCTGTACTTTTCTCTATGTTGTTTTAAAATGTCACAGTGGTGATGGGGGGAGGGGAGGTCCTGATAGGGATGTTGGTGGAGGGCAGCTGTGGGGAGAGGTCAAATTGGTCTGGTCAAAGGGCAGAGTTTCAGGAATGGGACCCTGGTGCCCTGCGGGGAGTGGGGGTGGATGGCAAGGCCTGGTTTAGAGCAAAAGTGAAAGGTAAGACTGTCATTTACAAGGAATGTTGGTTTGAAAAAAAAAAAAAAGGAATGGTGCAGGGCAGACTAAGCAAAATGAACTTTTAGGTACAGGATAATACAAAGACCTTGTTTGCAGAGGACTTTGGATGGAGACTTAGACTAAGGACATAGCAGGGGCCTGGTGTTAGCAAGCAGGGCCACTTCAGCACAGGAATGCTTTAGTGCTTTAGCTGCAGCAAAGCCAACTCAGCTAAATGCCTGGGCTACTGAATTCCCCTTCTTCCCCCCCACTCCTTTTCTCCCTGCTTCGCTTCCCACCTACAGACCACAGGCAACCTTGCAGGTGGGGGCCAAGAGGCTTTGCAGCAACTAGGGTGCTAGGCTGGCGAAGAGTAAGGCAGATCGATGCCTTTAGACAAAACTCCTCCCTGTAACAAAACTCCCCTCTCCTTCCCTGTTCCAGACTTGGGCAAAAAGAGCAAAGTTAATTTAAAAAAAAATTTTTTTTTAAATATAATTTCAACTGTGTAAAACGTAAGTTTTAAAATGCACAGAATCAAAGTTTTCCAACTGTCAAAGACCATGAATTAAATTTTCACAAAGCCTCCAAATCTTCAGATTTGGCCTGAATTAAACCAGGTGTTTTGTTCATCCTTTGAGTTTCTCTTAGAGTCGCTCCCCTCCTACCTACTCCCTCTTTTATCCCAGAAAGTTCTTAAAGCTCCTGGAGTTTAAATGTGCTGACCTAACGCTCCCTGCCAAGACATTAGTACTAATGGCCCGATCTGAAGAGGTTGCTGTATTATAAGACATCAGTGCTTGCTGCTTGAGTCATTTTTACCTCGGTGAAGAATCCCTTGTTATTTTGCATCAGACAGTGGATGCTGAGAAGGAAAAAGAGGCTGAGACGGAAAAAAATGCAAGGAGCTTGACTTCTAACTTTTTTTTTGGACAACCTCTAACCTCGATTTATTTATTTAGATACCTGGTTTTAAGGGCCATATTTGGAAAAGATGTCACACAAGAATGGGTACATCAGAATGGAGAAAGTACATCAGTAGGTGCCTTACTAAACATTAATATTTTTTATTTCTCAATTCCATACACCAATCATATAAAGGCACTCCATGCACATACAGTATACATGACCGTTTGATATACCAAGTGTTAATCTATACAGATAAAATTAATCAAACTTATTTTTTCTTATTTTAGATAACACAAAAATAAATATTAATAGAAATTATATTTGTTTTTTTCATGGCCTTGTTCATTATCTTATGTGCCCTCTGGGGTTCATACACAGTATACCCATAGCATTTACATGACACTTTTGAAAGTCCTTGCATTGTAGAAACAAAGCATATAATGTCCCTATAAAAAGTATTAGAGGGTAACAGAAAAATGGAAGTAAGCCATTCTCAAACCCTTGTAACCGAAAGTGGGGTCTGGCCCCTCGCCACTCAAAAGCCGATAAAGAGGCAAGTTGGTGGAAAGGAAAGTTTGCTTTATTTTGGATGCTGGCAACTGGTGGAGTTGGGGGGGCGGTTTGTAGGGTGTTGGTGTGGGGAGTGGACTCCTGTCCAAAGGCCAACTCCCCCGCCGTTGACAATCAGTGGGCAAGAGCTTTTATAGACAGAGGGAGGGGGCTCCATGCAGAAACAGCACAGTCAGCTCTGACAGTCTTCTTGAAATGGGTCATGCAGCTGTCTGATCAGTGTCATCTTGATTGTTTTAAGAAGAGTTAGTCTATAGTGCCAGGGTTGGTTTGTTCCCATTTCCTTGAGACCAGTTCTTGGACTTGTGGCAGCTTATGTCATGGCTACAGCCTGGTCATCATGTAGTTAACTGCTTCCACCTGGTGGGGATTTCAGTATCTATAAGACAGCTCACAGGATGTGGCTCGGAATATTATCTCTAGCCCTTGAAGAGGAACTAAAGGTCCTTGACTTTGCTTACTGACTAAACTATTATTGTTTTGTTCTGTTTGACTGCTTTTCTTTGCTTCTGCATTTTCTCACTTCTCTGATTAAACTTATTCTTTGGCTAAAGTTTTTCCACAAACAAAAGGCAGATAGAGGACATGGCGGGGCAAGGACCATAAGGTTCTGCTTCATTTCACCCTTAGTGATAATACAAGGCAATGAAAGTCATCTTAATTTTTTTATTATTTTTTTATTGAGGTATAGTTGATGTGCAATATTATATAAGTTTCCGATGTACAACATAGTGACTTACAATTTTTGAACATTGTACTCCATTTATAGTTATAAAATATTGGCTATATTCTCTGTGTCATTCTATATATCCTTGTAGCTTATTTATTTCATATGTAGTGCTTTGTACCTCTTAATCCCCTACTGCTATCTCACGCCTCCCCCCTTCCCTCTTCCCACTGGTAACCATTAGTTTGTTCTTTATATCTGTGAGTCTGTTGCTTTTTTTATGTTCACTAGTTAATTTTATATTTTATGTTCAAACTTTTTAATGTTGTTTTTGAATTTATCACAAATGGTACATCATAGACAACTCACTATTTCATCAAACATACATACACCACATGCTGAAGTTTATAGAACCTGGTTGAATTAAGTGTTTTATTCCCTCACAGAGATTTATTTACCACATGCTGGAAATTTTTTTGTCGCAATTCTGTCATTTACAGAAGTTTAGGAATAACATCATATTTCCTCACAGGAATGTCTAAAATCTCTGAGATCTACTAAAAGGCAAATGACTATCATTATACTGTATTTGAATTATAATCAAGAACTGGTACTCATTTCAGAATCTTCCCTTTTATACAGCAGTAAAAAATTCCCAGGAAGCATGTCATATAAAGTTAGAGGGTCCAGAGAAAGTGAAAACTTTCCAAAATGAAAATTCTAATTTTGTAGTAATAATAATTATTCTGAACATGAACTTATTGTTAGAAGGTTTGTTAGGCAGAATAATGTCCCTGCAAAGGTGTCCCCGTGCAAATGCCCAGAATCTGTGAATATGTTAGGTTACACAGAAAGGGGATCAAAGTTGCTAGTAAGTGGATTTTAAAATAAGGAAATTGTCATAGATTATCCAGGTGGGCCCAGTGAAATCACAAGGTCCTTAAAAGGGAAAGGGGGGGAGGGGAGACAGAAGAGTGAAAAAAACAGTAAGATGGCAGCATGAGGACTCAGCCTGAAGTTGCTGGCTTTGAAGATGGAAAGGGGCCACAAACCAAGGAAAGCAGGAAGCCTCTGGATGCTAGAAAAGGTAAGGAAATGGAGTCTCCCCTCGAGCCTCCAGAAGGAATACAGCCTTGCCAACACCTCAATTTTAGCTCAGTGAGATGCATTTCAGACTTCCGACCTCCAGAACCGTACGATAATCAACTTGTGCTGTTTCTAAGCCAGTATGTTTGTGGTAATTAGTTATAGCAACAATAGGAAGCTAATACAGTTAGCTGTTTTCTGGGAGATACGGTGGAAAAGTCAGAATCCCCATTATCTAAGACTTTGGAAACTCACTCATCTTGCACACTGCTAAGGTGGAGAGGGAGTGGGTAGGCTTTCTGAGGTTATGCTGGACAGATTCTCCCACCATTTCTCTCATCGTGAATCTTCTCCTTCTAGAGAGAATTCTGGGGGGAGAGTAGAGCTGGATCGGGGGGTTGAAGTCTGAACCCTGACTTCTTAATTTGTAAATGAGATTAGATCAGGTCATCTCAAGAGAAAACCAAGGCCATCCCTGAAATGCCCTAATTCCATCAATGAGGAGATATGGATATGTAACTACATTCATCACTTCAAGTATTAAAAAACCTCAGCCCTTAAATCTGTGTGTTGCTTGTTTCTAAAGAGTGAGGACTTTGGATGTTCTGTTCCATTTCACTATGTTTGAAAGGCTAATATTTTCTATATTAGAAAATAGATTCTGAGCTTGATTTATAATTCCTCAAACTTGGGGTTAAATTATAACCAAAGTGAAGCTCAGCAGGGGGGGATTGTGTGACTAGCAATCATATGCAGGAGGTGGGGTATCTTCACACAGTTGGAGTTCTGGTCTCTAGCTGCCCCTCAAGTGATTCTGCATCTGCAAATTTTCCAATGTCCCAGCCACTGTACTTATTGAAGAATGGATGGATGGATGGATGAATGAATAAGTACCTATGCTTCTTGTCTTCATTTATCCCACTCTCTACACAACCCAGCTGGGAAGTGGGAAAATACAGTGGCTGCTTTTGGCCCAAAACACACCTGACTTGCATTCCTCCATCCATGCTTTTCCTATCATAGAGATGTTGTCCTTTTTTAAAAAAAGCTTAAATATTGCTTTGAAAAACATCATTCTCATACAAATGAAATGAAGTAGAGAGGACATATATTCTTTGAGTTTTACATCTAAAACAAATGAGCATTTCTAAGGAAAAAGGATTGGAAAAAACAACCAAAAAAAAAAAAAAAAAGAATTTCTGCCTTGGACTAAGTTGTAACAGCATGAAAAACGGACTCAAATGATCTGCGTGCCTCACCCTTGCATTCTCTATCTCTTCTATTGCTAACTCATTTTCCACTTAATCTTCTATTTGTACCATTATCTACGTTCTGGATATTGACTCATGTGTCATGAGTTTTTCAAAGTGGTCTTTTATTTGAACGAATTGAGATTGGCTGTCTAAATGCATTGACTAATACCATAAAGCATGAGTTAATTAATCTCTAATTTTATTTTCCCCCACCATGTGAAACTAATATTACATCAGCAGTTGACCTTGATGGGTAATTAGAAATAATGAGAGAAGAAAACAGGGAACAGATTTTCAGATATCAACTATTAGAGGATTCATTTTTTTCCCAAAGGACTGAGGAATTTTAAATTTTTATGTAAATCATTTCTTAAATAGAATGTAAATTATTCACAGAATATGCCTAACGATATATAGTATGAAAATAATACCTCTTAGGTCAGTTTAAGATTGCTTGACTGTCTTACCAAAGTAGAATATAGTCTTGGGAAGACGTCATTCTTTTTTTCCTCTCCTGAAAGTTATAGCCAAGTTGAGCAAAATCATACATTTCCTGCTTTCCATTTCCCATGATGCTGGAATATTACCCAGGAAATAAACACGATTGAGTCTGTTTGTTTCCTAAAACCATGAGAAAAATGTGAACTGCTTGGAAAGTTACACCCAAGGGAAAAGGCTCATGCTGAGATCAGTGACGTTGTGAATGTGTTTGGTTCCTTTTCTCAAGAGTCCACTCCTCATCCCTGGATTAGGAAGCCTGCAGCCCATGGAGGAACAGCCTCTTGTCCAAGGTCAACAGAGTTGGGGAAAAGGACTAAGCTTAACAGATCTCTTCAATGTCCAAGGATATTGACTGCAACAGAAATATTGCACTCAACCTTCCACCTCTGTCAGCTTTACAGGGCATGAATTGTGACATTTTAAGTATCCTTTACTCAATGGCCTTAAACCTAATCAAAGACTTGAATTAAATTTCTTCTTCTCCCCAAGCTGCCTTTGCTTACAGCTGTGACCACAGTTCTTATAGAGTTAATTCTTTGCTTAGCTTGCTTGCAGTCATATGTATAAGTGGCAGGCCGTAAGGAGTTTTTGGACAACTGCCATCATGAGAATAGGGATTTGACAAAGAGAAAGAGAAGCATTGGCAGCTATGCTGTGTAGTAGGCAGAACAGGAAAATAATGGGGGCAGAAGGAAGGAAATAGGAGAGTTCAGTGTCTGAGAATTGTCCTGTGAGAACACAAGAGCATGGAAAGCACGAGATGGGTAAAGGAAATCAACAATCACAACAGTCAGGATGTAGACCTCTTATAAGGCACGGCGGAAGAGGCAGGGCATCTAGTTGGATTATTTTACAAACATAGCTCCCATGACCAAAAGCTCAGGAAACTGGGTGAGAGGTTAGCTGGCTGAGAAGGCAGAACTGAAACCGGAGGGAAGGGGGCAGGGCACAACTTTTAAAAGAATGACATAGCCATAGGACATGACAAAAACTGGTTAGACCCAACTAGGTCCAAGAAGGTGGAAGATTTGATTTCCAGTGGACCTTGAGCCTCATTATATGCTCATTGTAATATATTCTACTCAATGACACACCCACCAGCACCATGACAGTTCTGAGGCTAACCATAAAAGGCCAAAAAGTGGGCAGTGGCCCAATTCCTGGATATCCCCGTCCCTTTCCCAAAATAATTGAAATAATCTTCCCACTCATTAGCCTATGAAATTACCCAGCCCATAAAAACTAACCACCCCATGTTTCGGGGCCTCTCGTCTTCTGAGCTGGCCCACACTCTGTCTGTAGAGGGCGTTTCTCTCTAAGTAAATCCACTTCTTACTTGTCACTTTGTCTCACTGAATTCTTTCTGCAATGAGACATCAAGAATCTGAACTTCATTAAGTCCTGAGACCAGGTGTGTGATCTCAGTTAAAAGTCTGTGGGTTCAAGTCCCAATCTGGAATCTTGCTGGGTTCAAGTCCTGGCGCATGGGTTCAAGTCCCATCTGAGTCACACAGTTTTGGAACCTATGAGGATAATGACAGTTCAAACGAGACCCTTGCCTTCTATTTCAGTATACATGCTATATAAGCCTTGAAATAAAAAATAAGTGGCAATAAAGAAGAGTTAAAAAGAATATTTTAAATGTTGCCTTGAAAACTCTCGAGTCTTTTTTCTTCTCTTAAGAGAGCTGTGCTAGCTCCTTCCTTCCGGTTTTCTTGTTCCTCACGACACACTTCTTTCTGAGTTTGGCTTTGCTTATTAGGAGCTTTCCAGCTATGGCTGAGATTGCTTTAGCTCTCTGGGGCCCAAGTCCCTTTCTCTTGGATGTTTAATATCTCATATCTCCCTGTTGTCTTGATCAGGTATCTTCTGCCTATTACTGGCTTTTTTCATCTATAGAAAATTTCTTAGGATAAAGGTAGAATCATGGCGAGTCATGTTCACTTAACCACTTGTAATGTTACAATAGCTCTAGATTATCTAGTAACTAGTTAATTCCCCATGATAACTGTTGAAAATGCTAAAGCCCCTCAGTCTCCTCTCCCGTTTTATCATTGTCCAGAGTCCTTTTCAATATATATATTTTTTAATAGTTTGGCAATTTCTTTAAATTTATTTATTTATTTTTATATTTTACTTTTGGCTGTGTTGGGTCTTCGTTTCTGTGCGAGGGCTTTCTCTAGTTGCGGCAAGCAGGGGCCACTCTTCATCGCGGTGCGCGGGCCTCTCACTATCGCGGCCTCTCTTGTTGTGGAGCACAGGCTCCAGACGCTCAGGCTCAGTAGTTGTGGCTCACGGGCCTCGTTGCTCCGTGGCATGTGGGATCTTCCCAGACCAGGGCTCGAACCCGTGTCCCCTGCATTGACAGGCAGATTCTCAACCACTGCGCCACCAGGGAAGCCCTCAATATTTTTTGTCGTAATAAAATGCAAGTGAAGGGGTCCAGAATAAGCCACAGTGGCATAAGAACTATTGTGCTGAAGGAATTTGAGAATAGGTTTTTTTCTGAACTTCTGTATCTGCCTAAAAGCAGAGCCTCCCAAAGGGACTTTTAAGACTTCATTGTCTTAAATCCTCTCCCTGGGAGTTTCCCAACCAAGGAAGATCTTATCACTGGAGAAAAGTCACACACCACACACCATACATAAACAGGCAGTATCTTAACACTATCACTATCTCCCATCTATTGTCCTAAGGGCCCATTTATCTTTCCTAAAAGTTATTTGTTTTCTCTTCTCCCCTCCCTTTCCTCTGTTAAGATGATATATAAGCCCCAAATTCTACTTCACATTTTTCTGTGAACTATCATGCTTAGGTGATTACATTTTGTCTATTCTCTCACTAATCTGTCTTTTGTCTGTTTAATTTGCAGGCCCCCAAATATGAACATATGAGGGTAGTTTTTCTCTATCCTTTAACATGTGTCTTGTCACGGAGGGGGCTGGGGTCCAATGTTTCAGCTAAATGAATCTGCCTGCTATTTGTTACCATCACACTGTTTGATTTTCTACCTCTATACTTTTTTTTTTTTTACTCTGGAATTGTCTCTTCTCTCTTCCGTTTTCATTCTGTTCCTTATACAATAAAACCCTTCTTTCCAAATTCAGCCAAAGTGCTATCTTCAACATGAAACCTTTCGTAAGAGTTCATGTAGAAATGACATTGTGTTTGAACATCGGTAGACAAGGATTTAAACTTCTGATCTATTATTTATCAGCAGGATACACTTTGTTTTTTGGGGTTTTTTCATGGATTTAATTAATTAATTAATTAATTTATTTATGGCTGTGTTGGGTCTTCATTTCTGTGGGAGGGCTTTCTCTAGTTGTGGCAAGCGGGGGCCACTCTTCATCGCGATGCACGGGCCTCTCACTATCGCGGCCTCTCTTGTTGCGGAGCACAGGCTCCAGACGCGCAGGCTCAGTAGTTGTGGCTCACGGGCCTAGCTGCTCCGCGGCATGTGGGATCTTCCCAGACCAGGGCTCGAACCCGTGTCCCCTGCATTAGCAGGCAGATTCTCAACCACTGCGCCACCAGGGAAGCCCAGCAGGGTACACTTTGAAAAGCTTAGTTGTCCTCTCAGTCTCAATCCATATCCACTGAATTGAACTTAGGCCAGCAGAGGTGTGGAGCCAGCCCAGCTGTAGCCAATGGGCATGCATATATACATGCTCATATATGTGTGTACACAGAAAGTATTTTTTTGTTCAATAAATGGTTCTCCCGTTTCCCAGATTAGAACTTCAACAAAATTGCTTAATTTTTCTGTACTTTGGTTTTGTCATCTGAAAATGGAGTAATAACTGTCCCTTCTTCATAGGGTATTGTGAGTGTTAAATGAACCAGCACTTTAAAGAACCTTACCTGGCATATAATAAGCACTTAATGTTAGCTACCATCATCATCACCATTATCATCATCATCTAATAGGTGATTCTACTTTCGGCTTTGAATATTTTTTTCCAGGATAATGTTTTTATGTATTATCTTCCAGGGAGATAGTCTTAATTTATGTAATGAATTTATTTTCATCATCTTTTGACCTTCCATCCAAGAAATATTAACACTAATGGCATAATAGTTGACATTTTCTCTTACAGAACAAATTGTGTTTCATCACTTTGACTAATCAAATCTTAATTCAAGTATATACTAAAAATATTTCCCCATATGTTTGCTGTATATGACATAACCTCTGAAAGCAATGTTATTGAATCTTTGACCTCAGTTCTATAAATATTTTTGTGTATTACCTAGAGCCATAGATATCCTGGACCCAGTAAGCAAAAGTAAAAATGTGACTTGAGGGTAAGAAAAATATCCCTGATGGAAATACAGCATCCTGTTGACATATAGTGCTTATATGTTTTAAATGGACTCTCGCATATACTTTCTCATTTAATCATCACATGAAGTAAGAGGAAAATATACGGTAAATTTTATTTACAGATTAGGACATTGAAGTTCTAAGACAGTGGTAGCAACTTCAACCCATCTTCTGCTTTTGTGCAGCCTGTGAACTAAGAAATGTTTTCACATTTTTAAATGGTTGGGGAAATTTTTTTTTTTAATTTAATGACGTGAAAATTATATGAAATTCAAATTTTGGTGTTCATTAGTAAAGTTTTATTGGAAAACAGCTCTGCTCCTTTATTAAATATTGTCCATGGCTGCTTTCACACTACAACAGCACAGCTGAGTAGTTGCAACTGTGACTCTATGTCCTGCAAAGCTGAAAATATTTACCAACTGGCCCTTTACAGAAAATGTTTGCTGACTCCCGCTCTAAGAGGTTAAGTGACTTGCCCCAATTACATAGCTTGTAGGGTGATGTTTTACAATTTGAATCCAGATCCTTTGTCTATCTCAGAGAACAGCCTCACTGACTAGATGCCTCTTTGTTTTTTAGACAAAAAAAAAAAAAAGCCAGGCTTCTTAGCTTCAATTTCAATTGTAAAATGCTTCAATTACGGAAGCATGATCCACAGATGCAGCCTCTCAGTGCAGCTAACACGAGCTCCTCCTCCTCTAATCAGACAGCTCCACTGCTCTGCCCCAAGTGATCCTCAGAGCTGAAGTGTGTCACCTGCAGGATGCTTATCGCTTCCAAAAGCACCAGGATGAGACTTATTCTTAGCCTGAGCGGAGTCGTAATTCTTATCGAGTATTACACCCCTTGGTGCTCTTGTGACTAAGGAAAATCAAAATAACATATTACCAGATGGAGAAAAGAAATATCACCATATCATACCTTCATAGTGGCGTCTTAAAAAAAAAATTTTTTTTTGATGTTTACTGACAGTATCTTCTCTGCTTACCATACATGCAGAGAATGCTTTAGAAACCCAACTACTTACCTTTTCTGCTTCAAAACAGGTTTTAGTGGTAAGCTTATAATAACCTGGAAGACGGCCAGGTGTTCTCAACAGGAAGTAAGTTGCCCAGAGGGTTTAAAGAAGAGTAAGATGGTCAATTTGGGCGGTTTCCCAAATTACTGTGTTGGGCCATGGTATCCATTACTTTTCTGCATGAATTATCAGAAAATTAATGACATCCATATGAAATATAAATATATAAACATATTTAAAGAGCCCGGTTAATTTTTGGAACATCCTAAATTTTGAAATAAGGCCCTTTCTACCCTCCTGTGTTAATGCTGATAGACAAGAATTGATCTACTTTAGTGTTAGAAAACACGGTATGTAATTTCTTTCCCAAATATTACATGGAGTACCAAGACCAATTATCCATTAGGTTTTCATGTGCTATAATTTCTCATGTATATTATTAATGAATTTGTCAAGGTAAAAGGCAACATACACATACAATAAAAATCTCTAAGAGATACAGCTGTAAGGCAGTTTATTTCATCATCATCATCATTATATAATCATTACTAATAAAAACTTATTGGAGATATATTGAGCTTGATTTTCTACTAAGCTATCAGTCAGGGGAACTTCTTCCAAGGTAGTAATTAATCAGTAACAGAGAGGAGTATGGCAAAGATTGTTTACCTGCCTTAGTTAAAATTTGCACGTCATGAAGCCTTCCTAATATATATAAAGCATTTTGTGATTTATCTACCACTGCAGGTTTTAAGTTTCTATTTTGAAATGATTTTTAAGATTTACAGAAAAGTTGCAAAAATACTGCAGAGACAAACATTTCCATATACCCTTCACCCAGATTCCTCAGAAGTTAACATTTTACATTTGCTTTATCATCTTTTATATAGAGAGATGAATATGATTATGTTTTTTGTACCACTTGAGAGTAAGTTATAGACATGATGCTCCTTTATCACTAAATGATCCAGTGTGTATTTCCTAAAACCAAGGGCATTCTCTGTATAACCACACTACAGTTATCAAAATCAGGCAATTAACTTTGATACAGCTAAATTGGGAAATTAACTTTGATTTACAGATCTCATTCAAATTTTACCAGTTGTCTCACAAATATCCTTTATAGGAAAAGGGGGGAAAAATCTAGTTTAAGATTCAATCTAGGAGTACAAATTGTTGTTTGGCTTTTTTCTCTCTTTAGTCTCCTTTAATCTGAAATCTCCAGTCTAATAACCTTAACACTTTTGGGGAGTCCAGGCCATTTATTTTGAGGAACATCCATTTGTAGATTCTGATGTTTCCTCATGATTAGATTCACACTGTTTTGGGCGGGCAGGAATACCACAGAGTGACATTTGGCTCTTTCTCAGTGCATTATATGAAGATATGTGATATCTATTTGTCCAATTATAGATGATATTAACCTTGAACTCTTAGTAAGGTAGTATCCACTGTTTTTTTTCCACTGTAAATTTTCGACATTGTCTTGTGTGGAATTACAATGAGACTGTATCATATCTTCTTTCTCATCAAACTTTCAGCCAGTAATTTCTTGCCTGAAACAATTATTACTATGGAGATTGCCAAATGGTAATTTTCTAGTTTCATCATTCCTTCTACATTTATTACTGTTTGGAAGAGCTTTTCCCTCTTTGCACATTTATTTATCTATTTATACTAGAATAAAAATGAACTCATTTTAGTCAATGAGTTACAAACCATTATTATCATTATTTATTTTGATGCATAAATTGTTCCAGTTTTGGCTAGTGGGAGCCTTACTGCGAATTTTTCAGGCGAGCAGTAAGGTCATCTGAACTGTGTTTACGGTAGTTCTGGAAGCACTGTAAAGGGTGCTTCAGAAATATGAGATAGGAGTTGGAGAAAGCCATGAGTGATGAGAGCATTGGGTATGGAAAGGACAGAATGGATTTTTAGTGTCTCTGAGGAGGCAAATCAATAGGATTTGGAAACTGGGTGTAGAGGTAAAGGAAAAAGAGGTTTGGATCTGGATAACTAGGAAGGCAGTGGTGCCACAGGCAGAAGCAGAGGATATAGAAGCAGAGGGGTTGCAAATGAAGACAAGTTTAGTTTTAGACTTATTGAGCTCAAGTCTCCAAGGATACATCCATGTGAAAATGCCCAGCACTTGAAAATAGAGGTCTAGAACTCAGAAGAGAAATAATGGTAAAGGAGTAGACTTGGGAATTGTCGAAGACTGAGGCTTTGGAAGTAAATGAGCTCATTTGGCAGGAGGGTAAGTCCAAAACAGAAGTGAAGAGGGCCAATTTTAGGAAATGCCTATAATTAAAATAGGCATTTTAATTATTACTCCACCCAGTGGTGGAGTAAGGGAAAGACACTACACAAAGTACGACTATCAAAGAGAACTTTTTGATATGTCATCAAAACCTAGATAAAAGACAATTTCAAAAAGGAAGGAGTAATAAATGGAGCCAAATTCTGAGGTTGAATAGAGTGAAGGATGAGATGATGCCCTAAACTTGACAATTAGGAAATCAGTGTCTTCTTTAAGAGAACTATCTCAATTAGATCAGTGTGGATAGAAGCCAATTTACAGGTAAGTTGAGGTAAGGAGCTAAACCAGTAAATATTATCTATAATTCTAGACTATTTGGCAGTGAAAGGAAGATGGAGAGTGCCTTGGATGAAGCAAGAGCAAGAGGATTATTCTTAGTATGGAAGATCTAACCATTGCTTTATTCTAAGGATCAAGAGTGCAAGCGTTTATCGTCTGGGGCCTGTGCTCCGCAACAAGAGAGGCCGCGATAGTGAGAGGCCCGCGCACCGCGATGAAGAGTGGCCCCCGCTCGCCGCAACTAGAGAAAGCCCTTGCATAGAAACGAAGACCCAGCACAGCCAAAAATAAATAAATAAATTTATAAAAAAAGAGTGCAAGCGTTTATCTTTGGGAAGCAGAAAGTTTATTCTGGAATATAGGAGAGAATAATGGATGAGAATAGAGAAGTCTTGATGTGGAGAGGAAGGATGTCGAGGGAGACTGATGTTCAAGTTAAATAACCTGATTTTCTTAATGTAATCAAAGTGATGGAGCGAGAATGGATTCAGAGATTTTTGATGAGTGAAAATGATTTTGAACAATGGCATTAAGGAATGTAATATACCTAAGTATGATGTGGCGGCATTATTGTATATATGAAAATCTGACTGTGTATTAACCATGTTAATGATGGCTAAGCACATTAACACCTCAAATTCTTTATAGATCAGAATAGAGAAACATAAACAAATGGGTATATTTTGAGTGTGTTACACTCCTTCAGAAAGCAGGTGTCAAGTCAGGATTGAGTATGCTAGAGATTTACTGGGGGCAAATGTCTATGAAGGATGGAAGGGAGAGGGTCACAGAAGGTGGGGAGATCCTCAGACTGTGATGCAGGTCTGATCTCTATGAAGGAGAAAGGGAAGGAAGGGAAGATTAGGTAGGAAGAGTCTCAAACTTAAATGCAGTTCTAAGAAGTTTGGGGAAGCCAGTAGGAAATCCTGGAGCCAAAGTCCCTGTTAAAGGAGTTTCCTATCTTGCAAGAATGGGCTAGCTTTAGTATCCTTGCCATGGTAAGTCCTTGGCTGGAAGCAGCCTGCAGGAAGCATGGAATGGACCTGGGGGTCAATCCAGAGAGAAGGCATCTCAGTTTTGCTCTGTAGCAGGGGATTTGAGTGCTACATTTCCATGGCTGCCAAGTGAGCATGTGATGAATATATATTTTGCAAGACCAACTGCCTGGGGGAAAAGTCACCTGAAAGAGTTCCCAGCAAAAAGCTCCAAAGATGGGCTGAGTTGAAAACTGTAGCCTGGGAGGACTTGTCGATCTCTAATCTGTTGTGACGTAGGGTTGGAAATTGAACCTAAGTGGATGGACTCAGGAGCCTTTAGGTATGAACTGCTGCATCAGAGAGAGATAAGTAGAACCTGGACAACATCACCTTTTAGCAACCCTGAAGACCTTTCACCACCAAATTTGAATAGGCAGGAAGGAAGGAAGCCATGCAAATATGCCTGAAGAGTTGTGCTAACTTAATACGAGTAAAAGCGGTGTTACATTAGGATGAGAGGGTCTGAGATTCAATAAAGGTGTTTGCTGATTCCCTGAAAAGTTTAAGATGAAAAGCCTGTCCCTTGCAAAGTCGTTTCTAGGGTTTCCAATAGGGCTGAGTTTAGGGTGAGGTGAATGAGGAAGGATTGTGTAAGTGTAAGGTTGGATCCTGTCATTATTTAACATTTTGATACTTTTTTCATCATGAATTTTTTGCACTAGTTTTTTTTTTTTTCAGTATTACTTTAAAATATTTATCTTGATTGCTGAGGTTTTGACTCCCCCTTAAAATATTGTACTTGAGGGGAGTGACTCAGTTGCCTCAGCCCAGTTTCAATTTTGTAATTGTTTCTTTCTATTTTTGATGCTGGGCCATCTCGTGTGATAGCAAGAGTCATTAAAGCAAAGCACACTAAGTATGCAAAAACTTTGGGGAAAGAAGGAGTATCTCACTTTTGGTGTTTCCCTGATCAAACTTTGGATGGCTTTGTGCTCTGTGTTAATAAGAGAAGCCGTTTCCTGATAGGTGAATAAAAAGATTGGCTTGAACATTCAGGACCCAGCTGAAGTTAGATAAATTGAAATTTTTTTTTAATTTATTTATTTTATTTATTTTATTTTTGGCTGCGTTGGGTCTTCATTGCTGCGTGCAGGCTTTCTCTAGTTGCGGTGAGCGGGGGCTATTCTTCCTTGCGGTGCGCTGGCTTCTCATTGCGGTGGCTTCTCTTGTTGCAGAGCACAGGCTCTAGGCACGTGGGCTTCAGTAGTTGTGGCTCGCGGGCTCTAGAGCGCAGGCTTCAGTAGTCGTGGCGCATAGGCTTAACTGCACTGCAGCATGTGGGATCTTCCTGGGCCAGGGCTCGAACCCTTGTCCCCTGCATTGGCAGGTGGATTCTTAACCACTGCACCACCAGGGAAGCCCAGATAAATTGAACTTTTAATGACACCAGATATTATAGGAATCTTGCCCAAAGTTAAGAATTAGCAAGGGCTGTGCAGAAGAACTGGGGGGAGGTAGCCTAGGACGTTTGTCATAGCCTCCATCACTCCCTCGCCTTTTGTTCTTCCATATAGCCTTTGCTCATCCTTACCTTAGGTTTAACCTCAAAAAGAATTTCTTACTTACATGTTCATGCCTGAACAATTCTGGCCAAGATATGTACCAGCGCCTAGAACTTTGCCTGGAACATAGTAAGTGTTATATAAGTACTTGTTGAATGAATGAAAGCAGGTTCACTGAGATTTTTATGAGACATCAAAGGTCATTTTGGAGGACAAACAAGAAAACCAGGGAGTCAAAACTTTTTTCTCCTGCCTATCCCAACTAAAGGAGGTCATCAGGTCATCTTCATTAATTTATCACCTCTAATGTATATCCAAGTGTCCTGTTGCTTTTACTGCAGATAATACTTAAAGATATCTCTACTTGGAAAGTTGCTATTTTAGTCTGAGTTCTCCAGAGAATATTTTTTCAAACATCACCTTTTTTCTTTGGCACAGATAGATTTTAAAATTTTTAAGTAAATGCTACAGTCAGGTATAATTAGATGTAATTATTTTAACCTCAAAAAGTGGCCCAATGAAGCCTGTGCTAGGAGTAAAAGATTTATCTCTGACATTTTGTTTTCATTTACTTGTGCTTGCTGTATTGCTTCTATCTTTGATCTGAGGCTTCTTTGCAGGAATATTATTGAGGCCACCTGTCCATTTTATGAAGACTAAAGACTAGATGATAAAATCAATAAAGCCATTCATTTGGGCACACATAAACTGAACTTTGCATATGCTGCAGACAAGTATATGAGAACACCAAGTTACACCCTCTCCCCCTTTCTCCCTCAGAAAATCCTACCCTCTCCTCAGGATACATCCTATACCAGACCTGACATGTAACCATCTGACAGGCAGGTGAAATTAGAGAGCCAAAGCCAATCTCCATATTAAATAGTGGCATCGCTTTTTGTTTTCACCCTCCCCCTGGGAATTTAGCTTTGTCTTGGAGTCATTTGTGGATCCAGCCCAGTGAGGCCAAGGAAATTCCAACTATGAATCACTGCAGAGGCATTTAGATCCTTCAGATTCTTCAGAGTGAAGCAACATCAAGGCAAGCAAACCTTCCTTTTCCTAATATTGTTATTCTCTTGTAACATAACTGATGCATTATTTTGCAATAGAGCCTCTGTCTCTTTATTCTGCTTTACCCAGAGTACTCTCCCTATATAGGAGTGGGTGGTAGGGAATAAGGACTCAAGGAGAAGGGAAAAGAAAATCCTGTCCCACCACATTATCAGGGTCTAGCGTTTAGCATGTGCTCCGCGTTAAGTTGTCATAGTGATGTGCTATTGATCTTCTTTGTGATCTCATTGGGTGTTAGGTCCTGCTTAGTCAGTGGCATGCACAGAATCAATCTTGGCCTGAAAGTCCCCCTGTAGCACTAAAATTCCTTGATTCTATGAATTTGTGTCCTTAGTGAACACTGCCCACGTTGGTTGCCAGTGCTGTTCCTGGGTGATATGGGTCCGAGGCCTCTTTGCCCCCATGTCTCACTCTATCTTTTGTGGAATACAAGGAGCGCTTCAAAAGATGAGCCTGAAAATGGATATTCGTGAGAATTAGAAACAAATCACTGCAGGGAACTAACAACATAAAAATGCTTCAAACTGTGAGGAATTGAAGCAACAGTTCCTGTTGGGATGTACAC
The DNA here is from genome assembly GCF_028021215.1 of Eschrichtius robustus. Taxonomy (NCBI): domain Eukaryota; kingdom Metazoa; phylum Chordata; class Mammalia; order Artiodactyla; family Eschrichtiidae; genus Eschrichtius; species Eschrichtius robustus. The sequence continues at coordinate 132,989,284 of NC_090827.1, forward strand.
AATGAACACAGCATGTGAGCAGCTATAAAAAACACTGGAGGAAAAAGTGTATCTATGAAAAACAACTTAAAAAAACTGAAAACCCACAGAGAGCTCAAATGCCTCACGTGCAGAGAGTAACTACCACAGAAATGTCTTTGGGGTCAAGAGAAAGAATCCATGGCATACGTTTAAAGTTTGAATCCCAAAGTAAGTTTTGCCAGGCCTTGCCCATCTCCTGGTGCCCACAAATCCCCTCAGTGAAACCAAAGGTCTTCCTGCTTCTATCAACTCCCAAGCTACATGGCCAAAGTTACCATGTACATTCCAACATGACTTAATTATGTAAAACCAGATAGAGAAGATGAGTAATCCAGATTCAGTCTGGATTACTAAAATAGTCTTTTTTTTTTTTTTAAAGCAATGTCATATCTTATTTATTTATTTACTTATTTTTGGCTGTGTTGGGTCTTCCTTTCTGTGAGAGGGCTTTCTCTAGTTGTGGCAAGCGGGGGCCACTCTTCATCGCGGTGCACGGGCCTCTCACTGTCGCGGCCTCTCTTGTTGCGGAGCACAGGCTCCAGACACGCAGGCTCAGTAGTTGTGGCTCACGGGCTTAGTTGCTCCGCGGCATGTGGGATCCTCCCAGACCAGGGCTCGAACCCATGTCCCCTGCCTTAGCAGGCAGATTCTCAACCACTGTGCCACCAGGGAAGCCCCTAAAGTAGTCTTAATCTAAAATAAGTCATTTATTTCTAGAGTAGTGTTTTAAGAAAGCTCCAATTTGTCACTTGCTATGCATATGGGTGATTGATAAAACATTACATCATCACCATATTACTTTTCAAATGTAAACCTACTCTGGCATCTCAAGACAAGATACTCTTAATTGAATGAAGAATGAAAATAAAAGCATAAGCCTATAATCATCATTTAATATTATGTATGCTGAAAAGGAATTATTTTAATTAAGGATCATATTCCTCTGGGGAAAAACAATTTTTTTTAAAGTCACATTTAATGGACAAATCTGATACTGACCCAGAGCTCCCTTTTGATATTGAAGGAATAACTGTTCCTAATTGGGTAACTAATGAGAAGTTTATTACACTCAGTGTGTTTTATAATCATAATTACCTCTAGATTGTAAAGTCCTAGAAGGCAATGCTTAACACATTTTGTTCAGTGATTTAACAACCATCCCTAGCTGGTACAGTATTAAATAAGCAAGGAATTTTTGTATCACTTAGGATGCTTTCAGCTGGAATTAGTAGAAAACTCATCTCAACCAGCTCAAGCATTAGAAATATGTATTATCTTACATAACAAGTAGTCCAGAGTTAAGAGGAGTTATCAAGTGGCTCAATCATCTTATCAGAGACCCAAGTTCTTTCCATTACGCTATCCTCAGAATGTCACCTTTCACTTAGAGGCCAGCTCCCTTCATGGTTGTAAGTGAAGTCCCAAGCATCATGTGCAGATATGTCAAAGTGTGATGGATAAGGTGGCCATCTCTTCCCATGTATCTCTATCTTAGAGAAGGAAACATTTTCCAGGAGTCTCCTGCATTGGTGTTTCAGGAACTGGGTCCCATGACAACTATTAAACCATTCACTGCCAAGGCAAGTACAAGCCAATGATTAATGTAGACCAATCAGGATTTAATTCTGAGGCTCATAAATGAAAGATGGACAGCTATATCGGTTAATAGGTTTGGTTGTGAGTAACAGAGCTTGTAGCCCACTTTGGAGAAGAGTTTTGTTATGTTATACCGGTGTGATAAAACTCTTGTCAAGAATCATATTGTAAAAGAAAAGAAAAAAAAGAATCATATTGTCAGAATCTCTTCTTGCATTCACTTATTCTTCCTAGAATATTGAACCATAATGTGTCTTTTAGGGATTGAGAGGAGCTCTGAAATTAGGATGCATTTATCATGATTCTTCATTACATCAGAAATCAACTCCAATTTTTAAAAAAATCAACTTCAGTTAATGTAAACATTATAAGGGAATTATTGAAAGGGATAAGAGGTGGTCATAGAAATGATGAGAAAGCTGGAAAACAAGGACTGGGCAGGTTCCAAAAGTGATAAGGCAAAGGCAGGATCAGCCCCAGTTATGGCTGCTTGAGACTTCCGCCTCTGCCACTGTTGCCTTTGGATGCTTTCTCTCCATGTCATTACCTTCTAAACTCACAGCAGCCACCTGAAACTTACTGACCCTGTGCCTTCAAGTCAGTTCTTTAAGAGCCAAATTTCTAGACAGAAGTATCTGATTGACTACTTTTAGGTCAGATGTCGGTCCTCTGACTTCCAGGGCAATAGAGAGAGAAATATCTGCCCCTCCATCCGTTTCTGTAAAAAAGAAATCAGGCTGTGTCCCACCTGCCTTTGGATTCATCCAAAAGAAGAATGTTAGGAAGCTGGTCAGCCAAAACAACAAATACCCACTACAGAAGCCATGATGCGTGCTACAGAGGAATAGGGTCACTTCACTCAGTTATAGAGGATGTTGGGATGAGGGAGCGGAGAAGCAGCGAGCCAGCATGGGTGGGAGAAATTTTAAACTGAGAGATACTCACCAATAGAGCAAATTAAGTATGAAATAAAATGGAAATTTTCAGACATACAAGATCTCAAAATATTTCACTTTTTATGCCCTTTTCAAGAAGCTTCTAGGACGTGTACTACACCAAACAAGGAAATAAACCAAGAGAAAGGAATAGGAACCAGGAAACAATGTATCCAAGGTAAAAGAGCAGTGTGAAGAATTCCTAGGATGAGGGTGAAAGAAGATCCCAGGTCACAGTTGAGCAACAGACCTAGATAGCCAGCAGCTCCTGGTGGTAGGAAGACAGAGGACTCCAGGAGTGCGGACTCCAAGGGGTGGGACATGTATATACATATGGAGATATGTATGGAGATATTTGGTGATACGTTAGTGATAGATGCATAAAAAACAAAGTGGAAAATGAGTTAATTATTAACTTCAAATAAGATACAAAATTCTATAAGGAATGAAATATAATCACAGTCTACTATATAGTTCAATTGTGAATACTACACTTATAATAATGCAAACACTGAATACTGATCTAATAAGAAAGTGAGACAAAACTATATTCTGGGATTTGCTTCAAAATAACATGAGATGATGGGGGAAATGGGTGGCGTGTGGATAGGGCAGGTCTAGCTCTAGGTTAATGGTTGTTGGAGTTGGGTAATGGGTACCTGAGGGTTCATTATATAATATCCTTTTTGTGGTTATGTTCAAAATTCTGCATAATGAAATGCTTTTTAAAATGATATAACCATACTGGAAGGATATGGGGAGAAGGAGGGGTTGGGGCAGGGATGTAAAAGAGCTAACCCTCATCTTCCATAGTAGGAAGCCCATAGATAGTGTCTAAAACTAAAAACTCAGGTAGTGGTTGAATATGCATGTTACTTAGAAATATGGACGTAAACGTCAGATGGTATAGCTAAGAGATAAAGTCAAGTGCCCTGAGGAGAAGGCATCAAGGATGAGGTGAATGAGGCCTTGTAGAACAACTTGACTTTTAAAGTTGTACAGCCATGTGTCTGTACATCTTTAAAAATTAAATTATTAAAATTCATATAAAATAACTTTTAAAAAAGAGAGAAAAAGAAAGCAGAAGGACTAGTCCGAAAAAGTTATACTTTGCTGTGCACCACTGGAGAATCCTCTCTGGGTTGAATGAGCAGGACTCCTGGCAGGAGTCAAGGGCTAGGATGAAATCAGGCCAGGAGCTAGACTCAGCCCACAGGCGAGCTTCCCAGCCACCACCCAAGGTGTCCATTAAAGTTAACAAGGAAAGCAATTAGGTCATTGCACATATGCCCTTGGTATGCCAGTACCTCATATCTCACACTGGCCAGCTACTTATTAGCTAAATGTCTAGCTTGGAAAAGATGAGAGCCGCTGACTATTCCTGGGGCCTTCTGGATGCTTCTTCTCCTGACTGGAAGGCAGTTCACAGTGAAGCTGCCATTCTTTCAATACATCTTTGGACTTTAGTCTGTTCTTTTGCTTGTGGCCTCCACTGACAGATCATTTTAGTTTGAGGTGATATTAAGTATATTTAATAATTGATACGGGACACGTTGTGATCAGGTAGAAGGGACCCAAGTCATAATGCACAAGCAGGGCCCTCCAGGCTGCCTGCCAGACCAGGCATTAATCATTTGGTTGTTGGACTGTGGAGATCCTGAGGGTTCCAGGGGAGCCCAGGGCAAGTGTAGGGGGCATGCAGGAGGCTCAGGACATTAGCCATTCACCAACTTTTACCAACGTATTTCAACACTTTTAACAGTCCCTCCCGGTATTAGTGTTACCAAAACGCAAGTCCGTGTGCCCGATGCACAGTGAGGCCAAACAGTACCAAAACGCTGGAGCTTGGAACAGAGAAAGGTTTATTGCAGGGCCACGCAAGGAGATGGGTGGCTCATGCCTTAAAAAAAACCCAAACTCCCTGAAAGCTTTCAGCAAAGCCCATTTATAGGAAAGGTGAGGGAGGGGCGTGGGTAGCTGTTGCAAACCTCTTGGCGCCAGATCTTTGTTCCTGAGGTCGGGTCATGGTCAGGTCATGGTATTCCTGTAAATCTCCACCAAACAAATGTCACTCTCTGTTCTGACAAGAAAGGGGATGGTCCCAAGGCACAACTTTCACCCTTCGAGGTCCAGGCCTGGCTAAGGGAAGGGGGTCCCTGCGGGGGACGGGGGGCGGTCACCCTGCCCCAGAGCGTTTGTCCAGCACCCAGTCTGGGTCTTCCCGCCAGTGCCCAGGCCTGGCTGAAGAGGCAGATCTCAGTTAGCGGCTCCCTCAGGGCCAGGTCCCCAGACCCTGCCTAGCTGTCATCGCTGGGGGAGCCAGGCACCCAGGACCCAACTGGCCCTCAGGCTCCTTGGGCCGCCCAAACGGTAGGGGCCAGGTCCCCCAGACTATGTCCCACGCAGACTGCTGCTGCCATTAGGTCGCAGAGGCAGGGATGGGGGAGAGGGTCACCACCGTGTCAGGGCTGGGTTCGGCCAGTGGGCGGTCTGGACGAGGGCTCTGGAGACCTGCAGGACACACCCCCAGCCTGTCCCCTGGGCACCCCCAGCTCACCCACCAGCCCAAGGCCGGGTGGGCTGGAAGGCCCCGGGAAGAAGGCCAGGCTCTGCCTCTTACCTCATTCTCCACCTGACGACCACCACTCCGCCAAGCATTGGCCCAATGCCCCTCTAGGTCGTTCCTTGACAGATGCTTGCTTGGGGGAGGGGCCCCCTGCAGCACCGACCAATGGCTGAATGGGGCCCCATGTGGCGCCCACCAGTGACTGAGCAGGACCTCTAGTGGCTCTAACCATGAGGCATTAATGGTCTCCCGGTAACCGTTGCCTGATAATGGGGCCCTGGGTAATGGCTCACAGCAATGGCCAAGTGCTAAGGGCTGCGCACGGCAGCACTCTATTACATTCGTACACACCAGCCAAATATCAGCCCTGTCTCAAGAATCTCAGCACTGGGCAACTGGTCCAGGTGGGATGGCCATGTTTAGTGCAGGTCTGAATCACCTCAAGTTTGGATCTGCTTGAGACCAGCACCACAGATGTTAGCATTTTACCACAGCTTAGCCTTGGGGGATAGGGATAATGAACTCTCTTGGCTTAACAGCGTATCCCTGAGGTACCCTAGTCTGTTAAACGGCACGGTACCTTTTTGGTTTTCACTAGTTTGCCATTTTTCTCCATTCTACTATCTCCTTAATGGCTACCTGCCACCTATTATTACCAGGTGTCTGATTTTTCACTGCTGAATCCGCATTGCCTAGAATGGTGCCCGGCATGTAGGAGGCGCTCAGTGAATGAATCACTGTGGCTTCTAGGAAACAGGAAAGGTATCTTAGGCAGAGAAATGATGTCCCGGGAAATCTGAAGGGAGATCACTGGAATTCTGATACTATCTTGAGGGAGAGCATTCCGTGTATGGAAATCATGTCTAGAGGATGGCACCCTGGGCGTCCCGCTCTCTCCTCAAATGGCAAGAATGTGCAAGTCAAAGAAAAATCTTAGATAGCCAGGTGTGTTAAGAAAAGGGCAGTGGGTTTGCAGGGCAGAAATAGAGACACAGATGTAGAGAACAAACGTATGGACACCAAGGGGGGAAAGTGGCGGGGGGGTGGGGGGGTGGGGGGATGAATTGGGAGATTGGGATTGACATGTATACACTAATATGTATTAAATGGATAACTAATGAGAACCTGCTGTATAAAAAAAATAAATAAAATAAAATTCAAAAAAAAGAGAAAAGGGCAGTGGGTGATTAATGCTTTTGCATTCTCCTCAGTCCTATCTGCCAACAACAGTCAGGTTTTTGACAGAGAAAGGAAATGGCTCTGCTCTTAGATAAGCCTGATTGCCTTCTTCTCATCCTCAACTGCTTCCCCAGTTCTGCCCAATCTGAACAAGGACCTCTCCCCTACAACCCTAACATGCACTTCTCTCACTCCATCCTCTTCAAAGGCACTTGTCCTTGGATTGACAACTTACTGAGTCATGTATTGCTTTAATGCTTTTATTCTGCTCTATGTCCACATCCGACTGTCTTAGATTCTAAATTCCAGGGAAATTAGTCTATGTAACTGTCATATTAAATAGTCATGCAAACACTAGGTACAATTATGCACTGCATAGGTTTTTCAAAATGATGGTTAGGGACACTGAAATCTGAAACATAATGTCATAACAATAATCACTTCTGCAAACTGGGATTCTTAATCAGGGATTCATAAACTTGGGTGGAAAAAAAATTACATTTTTTTTACTATCACTAACTGAAATTTACTAATTTCTCCAATTATTAATGCAGGCAACAAGCCACGGAAGTATCAGCTATATATATGACTTTGTCTCCAATAGAAATTGTAAATACTTTCATATCACATTGCAGTTACTGTAGATAGCTCAAAATAATGTTTATGCTCAAAATTTCAGTAGAATGCATATTTTACCATAATAAAAAAAATTTCAGTGGTTATTAGACCTGCCACTACATCTTGTTATTTGATGTGTTAATAGGAAAGTGTATGTATTATAAGTTTGTCTTTTAAATATATTTTGACAACTATGTTTAATATCATTTATTTCCTTTGAAATTCTGTGTATTCTATTTTGTTTTTCAAAACATAATCTGAGAAGCAGTTTATAAGTTTGACTGTCAAAGGGTTCATGGCACACACACACCAAAAAGGAGGCTTCCCTGCTCTATGCAAAGCACTTTACATAACTATTGAATCATTACAATAACCCTGTGAGTTAGATATTATCATTCACCACAGTACAGATCATGACACCAACCCTTAGAGAGACAGGAAGCATGTCGGAAGTCAAAACACACAGCCAAAAGGCAGCAAAGTCGAGATCAGTCAGTCTGACTCCAAAGCCCATGCTTTAATCACCATACTACAGCACATCTTCTGGGTGTTGTGAGAATTGTGTGCAAACCATTGTTTTATGCATTAAGATAAGGTTGATTTCTGGGGTGAAATGAGAGTTAAAAAATAGTGATATTAACTTTAGTATCAAAATGATTCTAGTTATTACTGAGACTTAAAAATTACATTTTCTGATTACAGAAGTAATATAAAGTGGTAGAACAAAGCAGGATCACGGAATCTCACTCCTCTAATATCTAATGAAATGAATAAAAAATTAGTCTAAGAGTCAGGCAGTGAATATTCATCTCCTATGATGCAACAGATACTGTTCTAGGCTCTGGGACTATGGCAATGAAACAAAACAAAGTCCCTGCTCTCATTTCACACCAGCCCCCAATTCAACCAGCAGCAAGCAAACACAGAAAAAGAAATAGCCTTATGGAACAAACTGGCTTTCCAGGAAAGAAGATCCTGATATAATGAGACACAGTCAGACTCCAATTCGTGTCCCCACCTCCTAGAAGTAGTGCTCAGCATAGAGGAAGGGATTTCTCCTTAAAAGGTGACCGGAAGGTTGAGTAGGCAGGTCTAATAAGTCCAAGAAAAGACCTCATGAGTTTAGCTCCTGCTTGCCACCATAGGACTTATGCAGATGTCAGAACTGGCACTAGGGTTCATCATTTTCCAGAACACTAAAATGCTTGAGTTGGGGTTTTTACTGCTTCATTCATTTGACAAATATTTTTAAAACACAGACCTGAATGATAAGAAGCCATTCATTCCAGGATCAGAGAGCAGAGGTTTTAGGCTGAGGAAACAGGGAATGCAAGAACAAATTTGGATCATATGATGGTTCATTTTATGTATCAGCTTGGCTAGGCTGTGGTACCTGATTATTTAATTAGGCACTAGTCTAGATGTTGCTGTGAAGGTATTTAGTAGGCATGATTAACATCTACAATCAGTTAACTTTAAGTAAAGGAGATTACCCTAGAAAATGTGGTGGGTCTCGTCCAATCAGTTTCCAAAAACAGGTTTCCCAGGAAAGAAGAAATTTTGCCTCAAGACTACAGTATTGACTTCTGCTTAAGTGTCCAGCCTTCCCCATGGATTTTGGACCTGTCAGCTCCACAATTGTATGAACCAATTCCTTAAAATGTACATAGACTGAGAGACTCAGAGAGAGAGAGAGAGAGAGAGAGAGAGAGGTTTATATATATATACACACACACATACACACATCTCAACATCTGCTTCTGAAGAACCCAGCCTCTGAGAATTGCTGCCAAGATATATATCATATTGATTCTGTTTCTCTGGAGAACGCTGACTGATACAGAGCTCTGGTTTGAGGAACAGAAAGAAGGCCATTGTTCCTGGAGCACAATGAAAGCGGTGGGGGTGATGGCTTGGTGGGAAAGTGATATGCGATGAGGACAGAGAGGTGGGGAGTGGCCAGGTTATCTCAGGCCTTGTAGAGTCTACAAAACAGGAATCCACCGAAGAGATGCTGAATAACAGGTAAAGTGAAGAAAGAAATCAAATTTTTACAGGTCTGAAAACTAAATTAGGTTTCTTGCTTATCAGGTTGGTAAATATTCTAAAGATTGACAACCCGCTTTGTTGGTGAGGCTGTGTGAAAAGGAGCACTCTGAAATATCTCAGGTGGGAGGGTACAAAGGCATAACCCCCATGGAGGGTGGTGTGAGAATATCTAACAAAGCTTCATATGCATTTATCACTTCATCAAGCACTCCCAGCTGAGGGAATTTACCCTGAAGTTGTACCTCCATAAATATGAAAGATATAAATTATTTGCAGCATTATTTGTAACAGCAAAATACTGGAAGCAATCTAAATGTCTATCCATAGGAGATCAGTTAATAAACTAGTATCTGCACACAGTAGAGTTCTGTGAAGCTGTTAAAAAAAAAAAAAGAATTTCTATATATTGATATGGAGTGATTTCTAGGTTATTGTTAAGAAGAGCAAGGGGCAAATGAATATCGGTAGAATGCTAAGAAGGAAGCAGAAATAAGAGAGAGTGTGTGTGCGTGTGTATGCGTGTTTGCTTATTTTTGCAAAAACAACGCAGGCAAAAAAAAAAAAGCAGGAACTAAGAAACTGTTTTTTATGGAGTCAAATAGACAGAGGTGGGAATAAGACTTCCTTGAGTATAAATTTTTACATGGTTTTGACTTTTAAATTTTGTAAATATTTTAAATAATCCCAAACATAAAATTAAAACAATGTGGCAAATACGAAAATGGGCCACTCAGATCGTCTTTCAGGGAAGCATGGCTGCCCACCCGGGGAATGCAGACAGCAGAGAGCCTCCAGCTATCAGCTCCTTGAGGGTTTGCCTCAGCTGCAGATGAACAGCCTCCTGCAAAGTCACACCCTTCCTGGGGCGACCACATCCTGTCGCTGAGCCAGGCAGGGGCTTAAAGGCCCAGAGCTCCGCACCAGGTTGGCTGAGGCTTTGTTTAGCTTGCATCACGGTTTGTTTTCTCCCTTTTCCAAAACCCTCTTTCCTCTCCCTTCTCTTCACAAGTATTGATCGCTAATAAACACCTTGCACCCCAAACTCCATCTCAGCGTCTGTTTCCCAAGAACCCGGCTCGCAATAGTTGCAGCCAAGAGCTGAATTGCTCACCACCTGGCTGGTCATGAGGACCCTTGGCTGGTGGCAGGTGGAGCACAGCAGCCCCTGGCACAAGGCGGTGGTCCAGTTGTTCGCTGGTAATGAGTTGGAAGGGTGTACCAGTGAAAGGAAATGCACTAACGAACGGGTGCTCTGTGTCTCCTCTCTGAGACGTACAGAGGAAATAGTAGCTCTGAGGATTGCAGTGTTGGGCGGTGTTGCCAAGCTCCACTGATGCCCTACAGAAAGACAGTGAAGTGCTGAGGGCCAGATAGCAGACAATGAAAAAGGACTCTGGAAGCCAAAGGCCTCTTTGTTTACATACAAATAAGCTCAACTCCTATAGCAGAAGAGCAGAGAAAGTTGAGGATCAAGTTCAGACTTTATGGTCTGAGTGGCTGAATTTCAAAGAAATTTCTTTTTTTTATAAATTTATTTCTTTACTTATTTTTGGCTGCATTGGGTCTTCGTTGCTGCCCACGGGCTTTCTGTAGTTGTGGAGAGCGGAGGCTACTCTTCGTTGCAGTGCATGGGCTTCTCATTGCGGTGGCTTCTCTTGTTGTGGAGCACGGGCTTTAGGCGTGCGGGCTTCAGTAGTTGTGGCACGTGGGCTCAGTAGTTGTGGCTCGTGGGCTCTAGCGCGCAGGCTCAATAGTTGTGGTGCACGGGCTTAGTTGCTCCATGGCATGTGGGATCTTCCCAGACCAGGGCTCGAACCCGTGCCCCCTGCATTGGCAGGCAGATTCTTAACCACTGTGCCACCAGGGAAGTCCCTGAATTTCAAAGAAATTTACAGTCCAACCGTGGTGATCTGTTACATTAAGGTCAGGGCTCTGATGGGGAAAACTTGGGCAACTGACTCTGGGATGGAGACGTCTGGGCCAATGCTTCTGAAGATTTTGACTCCCCAGACTGCCCTGAACCTTCTGAGCCTGCAGCAATGTCCCACTCTTCCCTGTTAGAAGCTAGCACTGCAAATAGGATCATCTATACCATTTTTCTAGATTCCACATATACGTGTTAAATACGATATTTGTTCTTCTCTTTCTGACCTACTCCACTCTGTATGACTGTCTCTAGGTCCATGGGAAGGAAGTCCAAAAGGGAGGGGATATATGTATATGTATGGCTGATTCATTTTGCTGTACAGTATAAACTAACACAACATTGTAAAGCAACTATACTCCAATAAAAATTAATTAAAAAAAAAAAAAAAGCTAGCACAGCAACCACACTGGAAGAAATCACAGAGGCCTCTCTCTGTAAGGCGGAAAGCACCCCCCTCAAGATCTGCCCCATCTCTCCTTCTGGCCTATAATTAGGGTTAAATCACAAAATAGCACAGCTGGGAACAAGCTGGGTCTGATAAGGAAGGATAGAAATTATACCCTAAAGGAGCTGCAAGACCATGGTAGCAGGTATTGGGAGCTGGGAGAATATGTATTGATTGGATTCTGAGGGTGCTGATCAAAGAAAGAGTGTGTTGACCAGGGAGCATTCAACTAAGATACAGTATTTAACAGCCTTGCAAAGGCCCCAGGAGATGGTGTGGACTTGGCTCCTAAAATGGCTCCTAGAAGCATGGAAAAAGCCTGCCCACATGACACCCACATCATGGCCCACACTGAGCACAGCTGAAATGACAGAGTTGCTGTGGCAGACGGTAGAGGAAGGGATTTGAAAGGTCAAGGAAGTGAGCATGCTTGGATGGATATAATATGATGATGAGAAGGCTTGGCAGATGATTCTGTTCCACAGGATGGCCCAGAGGATGCACCATTGACTAAGGCTGTGAGAATGAACTGGCGAGAGGGGCACCAGCATCAACAAAAATTTTCATGGGCATCCTCTTCTATGGGTCAGGGCTGCTGGGAGGAGAGGCTGCTGTAGAACTTCGCTCGCTGATAGAAACGAGGACGATAGAATCCCAAAATAACAGAAGGCAGGGGGTGGCAACTAAGAGCCAGAAGCCAGAGGACAGCAATTATTGTAATGATGAGCAAGGTCAGATTGGAATCCAAGGGATCTGATTCAAAAAAAATTACAAAGATTATTAATAGTATACAGCATCTCCAGGGGTAAAGTAGATGGGCAGCCAGCATGGGAACTACTTAGCTTATATCAGCAGAAGCAATGAAGAATAGATGACCAAGGGGTAAGCAGTATGATTCCTTGCCCAGTTCTTCACCTGAGCCAGGATTCAGATGAAAACCTCATTGACTAAGAGGCGGCAGGGTCTCTGGGAGGAAGGACCGTGTAACACCATGGCAATAAACATGGTGATGATTTCCCCAGTCCTTCCCGAAGAGACTTGTGGCCATTTGTGTGGGTAACTAGGTACTGAGGAAAAGGAAATATCCGGACATCAAGGACTGATGGACCCAGTGTCTAGGTGACATTGTAATCTGGAGCGCTGAGGCATTATCATGGTCCCCTGTTAATGTGGAAAAATAGTAGGGTCAGTTAACGGAGTCCTGGTCAAGATCGGGCTTACATTTCGTCCTCTGAGTCCCATTGGTCCCAATGGTTCACACTCATTGGTCACAATGGTTCACACTCATTTCCCCAGTCCTTGAATTGAGATTGATATACTTGGCAGCCGGTATAACACTCACATTGGCTTCTTGGTCTGTGGAGTAAGAGTGCAGAAGAACAAATGGAAGCCTCTAAACTACCACCCACCTGCCAAGATAATAGACATAAAACACAGTATTGCTTCCCAAGGGCAGCAGAAATTAGTGCTGCCTTTAAGACTCTACATGACGCAGCAGTGGTGGTCCCCATCCATTTAATTCACCAGTCTGGCCCCTGCAGAAATTAGACTAATGCTGGAGGATAATTATAAACGACCACAAGCTCAACCAACTAGTACCCCAATCACAGCCGCCATGCCAACTGTGGTATCTTTGCTAGAGAAGTTTAATATGACCTCATATATATAGTATGCAGCCATTGATTTAGGGAATGTATTCTTTTCTATCCCAATCAGGAAAGAGGATCACATGAAACAGTCTTACCCCAGACCTCTGTTATCGCTCTTATCCTCTACCATAATAGAGACTAAAGAGATTTGGACCACCCGGACATTCTGCAGAACATCACATTAATCCATTACATTGATGGCATTATGTTGGTAAAACTACATAAACAAGAAGTGGCTGGCATGCTGGAGGCCTTAGTAAGACTCGTGTTTTCCAGAGGGTGGGCAATAAACTGTGTAGAGTTTCAGGGGCATACTACATCTGGAAAATGTTTAAAGTTTCAGTGGTTAGGGTTGTGTTGAGATATCCCCTCTAAAATAAAAGTGAAAGTATTGCCTCTTGTACCTCCTTCCATGAAAAAAATAAATGCTGGTAGGTTTTGGTTCTGGAAGCAACACTTCTCTGGCCCATATACTGAGTGATGAATGGCTGCCAGCTTTGAATGAAGCCCAGAGCAAGAAAGGGCTGTGCAGCAGACCCAAGTTGCTATATAAGCAGTTCCACCACTGGGGCCATATGATCTGTAGAACATATGGTGTGAGGATATCAGTGGTAGGAAAGGATGCTGTGTGGAGTTTGTAGCAAACCCTAGCAAGGAAATCACAAAGGAGGGCCCCTGGGGTTCTAGAGCAAGGCCATGCTGAGGCAGGAGATGGATGGGCCCCAGGCTGGGCAGCTGGAGTTTGTCCCGTGTAGACAGATACCCCAAGATGAAGATAATAGCAGGAGAATAATAGGAGGAGCTGAGCCCTCCCCAGATAAAAGATAAAGAGACTACATTTTCCTAATTCTCAAAGTCAAGGAGACCTCCCTGACTACTCATTCACAGAAAGGCTCCTTGGAGGTCAAAAAGGGAGGGGGCACCACCCCATAGTAAGTGATGTCAACCTACCCATAGGCCTCTTTGCTAGAGTCCATCTTGGCTAAGAGATGAGCACGCACACAGCGGAGGACACTGAGATAAACCAAATACAGACTCACAGTCAGGCAAAGCAAGATGATTGGCCAAAGGAAATCTGGAAGAAATGCCCCATATAAGTGATTTAAACTACCACGAGCGTGACTCTCTCGCTGAGCCTGCCCTTGTGAGTCTATTCACACGTACTCTTTTTCCTCCTATTAAACACTTTACCTGTTTCACCATTTTTCATCTCTTTGTGGAAAGTCATTTCTACAAAGCCAATGGGCCAGGGGCCTTGTCACTGGCCACTGTCCCTGGTGGTCTAGTGGCTAGGATTCAGTGCTCTCACTGCCGCAGCCTGACTTCAGTCTCTGGCCAGGGACCCGAAATCTTGCTTCAAGCCATGGCAGGCTGAGGCCACCTGAGATCAATGCCATCTGTAGCAGAAAATTATGTACCTTGCGTACTGCTTGGGCCTTATAGAGGTGGAATGCCTGACCGTGGGAAACCAAGTGACCATATATCAGGAATCGCCTCTCATGAGAACTCACAAATTCATAAAGTTGAGCAGGCCAGCAGCAAGCTCTCATAAGATGGAAGTGGAACTCTCAGCACCATTGAGCACAATCAGGGCCAGAGGGCACAGAGAAAGCTGCATATTCAAGTAACCCAGATTTCCACGACCCCGACCACTGTTACGCCAGTGCCCAGCTCTCAGATGAAGGAGGAGGGAAAAAAATCTGATCTTGGTTTATGGGTGGGTCAGCTCTACGTGTGGACGCAAGCTTAGGTGGAAGACAGCTGCACTATAGCTTCATTCAGATGGAACCTTGGTGGTGATGAAGGAAAATTACCTCAATGCGCAGAGGCCTCATGAGCAATGGCTTGGCCAAGATGATCAGCAACAAAGAGGTCTGGGATAGGAGCGTGTGGGTGGACATTTGGAAGTGTACACAAGGTGTATACTTGTAGAAGGAAGGTTTTTATATCACATCTTAATGCCCACCAGAGAGCTTTCATTATGAGAAACAACCAAGTAGACAAAACGATTTGGCTGGTCAACGCCCACCCAAGTACTGGTACGGTAAGCACAAGTATCAGGATGATATGTTTATTTCTTATCACTCGCCACTGAAATGACCTAGAAGCAATAATACTCCAGTAGCAATGAGTACATCTAGTTCTCAGATCTTGGGTTTTAAAATACCAATATCCATTAAAAAGGAAGCAGGAATCCTTGACTCCAGATCTGGGACAGAAAAAGTAAAAGGTGAGCCTGGAACATTTTTTCATACCAAAAAAGCAAGAAAGTGCTCAAAAGGTTACAGGAGCCAGCTTGAAGGAGTTCCCACTGACCAAACTTGGGAAAATTTGAACATCAAATTGAATAATGATGCTAATGAATTATAACACACTGAATAAAAAGACAACCATAAGTCCATAGTGTTCTTTTCTAAAAATGAGATGGAGGAGAGAGGAAAAAAGAGAAAGCTTTTAGCTATAAAAGAATACAAGCCAATGGATGCAGTAGAAATGCTAAGTAGGAAAATCACTATTTTGCAAGCACTGATTGATATAGGTGGGAATCATTTATGGTTGCTAAAACTCATGAGTAAAAAATTATTGGGAAACAGGATATTCACACAGTTTTCAAATATCATGCCATAGATTACTTATTCATTATAAAGAGGGAAAAAATGTATAATTTTATAGTGGAGAGATCTGGTGGACACCAGCATAACCAAGTAATGAAACTTTGCCTTGTCAGTAATGGAATAGATGATATTTTTTGCCTCTTGTGATGTACTGAGAAAGACACAAGATCACCTATGCTATGCTCTTGCCAGAATGTTTAACCTGAATATAACCATGAGGAAACAATCCGGTAAATCCAGATGATGAGACAACTTACAATAAAACAAGATTTCCAAAATGTCAATCATTAAAAGCAAAACAAAAGGTGAGGGATCTCTTCTATATTAAAGAAGATTAAATTCTTCTATATTAAAGAAATGCAATGCATGACCTTTGATTGGATACTGGATCAAAAACAAAAACAAAACAAAAAACAACTAGAAGACACATTTTGGGGACAATTGGAGAAAATTGAGTATTGGACAGTATAGTAGGTTAAAATACTGTGTTGGCATAAGATTTCTTATGTATAATGATGGTATTGTGGTTATGTAGCCCAATGTACTTATTCATAAGAGATACTTCCTGAAGTATTTAGGGATGAAATGTCCTGAGAGATAAAGGGAGTGTGGCAAAATATTAACAATGGGTAAGTTAGGTTGAAAGATAAAAAGTGTTAATTTTACTATTTTTTCAACTTTTTATTGATTCAGAATTTCTTCAAAATAAGCAATTGTGGGGGCTTCCCTGGTGATGCAGTGGTCAAGAATCCACCTACCGATTCAGGGGACACATGTTTGACCCCTGGTCCAGGAAGATCTCACATGCCGCTGAACAACCAAGCCTGTGTGCCACAACTACTGAGCCTGCGCTCTAGAGCCCACGAGCCACAACTACTGAAGCCCGTGCACCTAGAGCCCGTGCTCTGCAACAAGAGAAGCCACCGCAATGAGAAGCCCGCGCACTGCAACGAAGAGTAGCCCCTGCTCTCTGCAACTAGAGAAAGCCCACATGCAGCAACAAAGACCCAACGCTGCCAAAAATAAAAATAAGGAAAAAAAATAAGCAATTGGGGAGGGTGCAAAGTTTGCAAAAATAATATGATATATTTAAACACTTTGCAGAAGTGATTTTGTGCTGTTGATACACAATAAAGCAATTTTAAAAGACAAAAAGTAATGAGAACAGCATTGCACAGTGGAGACAAGGCTGAAAAACAAATGATTGACAAGGAGGAAAAGCTTCCATCAGTCTCAGTGAATGGAGGGGAGAAAGACAGAGGTTGGCAGGAGAAGCTGCACATGTGGTGTAGTAGCATTTTCTGCAGCTTGAGGGAAAGTGGTGCGCAATAATGATTTGAACTGGACTCCCCCTAAAAATTAAACTGTCTTCCCAGGCAGAGGGTGAAGTTTAGGGAAAGAGGGTGAGGGTAACAGAGGTAAAGGGAAGGAAAAGGCAGAGTGAAGAAGTTTTATGTCACCATCACTACCAGCATTCTCTGCTGTTCCTACTAGTTTGTGTGATTGCAGGGAAATGATACACAGACCCACTCAACCATCCAAACCTTTTGTACGTCCCTGAGAAAGGGGCCAGATCCTGAGGTTACCTTGGGACCTCAGTTGTCTTGGCTTTTTCTAAATAACTCATTGTTCCAACCATATTGCCACCAGAAGATCTCGGTTCGCCCATTTTTCTTAAAGTTGTAGCAAGGTCCTTCTTCCATGAGCCCTGAAGATAAGTTCTGAGATATAAGCAGTGCATGAATTGGATATTGAAGATAAAATATTGAAAAGCCAGCATTTCCTAAGCTGTTATAATTATGGAATTAAGTTTTGGAAAAATGTAGAGCTTTCTCCAGACAGGAAAGAAAATATGACACATTTAACATCTACATAACTTTCTTCCTGTTGCATAAACATTTCCTCTTTATTAACATTTCGTTCTGAACAAATCAAGGTGAAGTCAGCAATGTAAACCTCTGTGTTTACCTGCTCTGGTGACAGGCGTGTACTCCACTATTGGTCTTCCATACTGAGGAGACTAAATCTTTTTTAAGAAAATGAATTTTTTTTTTTCAACCCAGCAACCATCTCAGTTTTCTGTGCTTTTCCTTGTGAATATTTTTACATCTTTACACACTGGCTCTAGAAATTGCAATTGTATTCCTTTAATGTTGTTGTGTATAACATTTCTCCACCATTGCAGAGAAAAAGAGCATCATTTGGTTAGGTCTTTGGGATACACGCAGCAAATACCAATAGCTCAGCGTTCCTTGTCCTTAATGAGTTTTGTCTCAAGTTTTAGCTGGGCCCATGTCTTGAGATACTTCCCCATACGTTTCTCTTCATACCTGGGATGATAAAGGATGCTGGACTTCTCACCAAAATGAGAAAATAGATCCACAGGTCTTTTATGTGCTGTTTGAAGGGTTGTTAACATCACATGCTTTTCCTCTTTTTCTTCTTCCGCTTTTACATTTCTTTTTACTTCCTCTCCTTTCACCTCTCCATCACTTCACTTCTAAGGAAAGATGAGTCAGAGCTTTGTAAGGCATGCTTTTCCAAACTGTATACTATGGTTCTAGATGCAGTCGTTCTTGAAATGTTTGGTTCTAAATGGAATAATAGCTTGAAATGCTAGTGAAGGTGTTAAAAATAAGATGAGTGATAAAATTCATATTTTTTCTTCAACAAGAATAAGCCACGATAGGGCAGGAAAAGATTTTGTAATTAAGGTTTCCAACAGTTGTTCTCAGGATTGAAAAAAAAAAAGTCACCACTTTGTCTCACATTTATGTATACTAATTACTGTTTTAGCAAAATGTTTTGTTGCCATCTAGAGGATGTCTGACTTTTTAAAAATACGTTTTGATTCCATTCAGAAAAAAGCATCCAACTGTGTTATTCTTTTTAAATTGATTTTTCTCACCGGAGCACAGAACAGTACCATGAAGGCTGAAACCCAGAAGAGGAATAACAAGATCATAGGGTGTTAGAGTTACAAGGTGTGGTGGAGGTCATTCAACAGAATCCTTATCTGGTTCATGAAACCTGTACACAGTATACTCAGTGAGGTCAAGAACAGAAGGGAAAATTCATCCAACAAAGATGGTACTAGAGCTACTTGTTTTTCAGAGATCTTGAGCAAGAAACTTGAAATTTGCTTTTGAAAACTGTGAAACTGAGTCTGAAAAACGTCATCTGGGATAGTATTAACTAAAACAGCTAAGAAGCCAAATTCCTTTTTTAAAACAAAATAATGTTCTTATTTAGTTAGTGTAATAGGCTTGCTAGGCCTCACAAAACAGCCATGAAGTGTTTTTATTAGATGAGCAATGCCACTCTTACACGTATAAGAATGAAATTTTCGTATGTCTACTTGTGCACTTGTAGTATTTATTTTTATTTATTTTTCAGGTGCCTAGAGGGCAGAGAGTTGAGCTATTCTTACTCCTCAGTTTTATGCACATTATCAATATGTGCCCATATCCTCATATTCTTCTCTCACCTTAGGCCCCCATTCTAATCAAAGACAATTACAAGGATAAACGCTTGTAACTGTGTATTTCTCCTTGTAAAATATGTAGTACTAGATGCTGTGCTATTTCGATGTGTATAGCATTGTGCTATAAATCTCATTCTTTCCTTAACTCTTTTTATTATTTTTGATACCTATAACTTTGCTTTACATAAGAATAACTTCTATCTGATGTATATTATTCCATGGTATGCATCTATCATATTTTACGTATCTCTTCTTCCAGCTTTCAGCTCCCGACCATCACTAGCAATGCCACCATGAATATCTTCAAAAATAGCCCATCAAGGACTTATAAAAAGATTTCTCTGGGATACACCAGAATAGGACCACTGGGTCACAGGGTGTACATGTACCTCATTCCTTTGATCATGATCAGATTGTTTCCAGAATGACTAGCACCAGCAATGCACCATTACTCACCAAACCTCAGTAACATTCATCTTTATAATTTAAATAACATGATAGGTTAACATAGTATATTATTAAAAATGTCCATTTCTCTGGTTACTAGTGAATTTGAGACTCTTTTGGTATGCTTGTTGGGCACTGGGCTTCCTCTTCTGTGAATGCTTCATGTCCTAGGCCCATTTTCCCATTACATCCGAACTTCAAATTATACCTTCACTTGGTTTTTACGTTCCCTTGTTTTGTTTTTTGTCTTAATGATTTGCTGGTTTTTATTTTTTTTTAATTTTTATACTTTATTTATTTATTTTTGCCTGCATTGAGTCTTCATTGCTGCGCTCAGGCTTTCTCTAGTTGTGGCGAGTGGGGGCTACTCTTTGTTGCGGTGCACGCGCTTCTCATTGCAGTGGCTTCTCTTGTGGAGCATGGGCTCTAGGCGCATGGGCTTCAGTAGTTGTGGCACATGGGCTCAGTAGTTGTGGCTCACGGGCTCCAGAGTGCCGGCTCAGTAGTTGTGGCGCACAGGCTTGGTTGCTCCGCGCATGTGGGATCTTCCAGGACCAGGGATCAAACCTGTGTCCCCTGCATTGGCAGGCGGATTCTCAACCACTGCGCCACCAGGGAAGTCCTGATTTGTTGATTTACAAAAAAAAAAAAAATTTAGTTATTTATTTGGCTGTACTGTGTCTTAGTTGCGGCACGGGGGATCTTCACTGCCACTTGCCAGATCTTTAGTTGTGACATGCAAACTCTTAGTTGCGGTATGTGGGATCTAGTTCCCTGACCAGGGATCAAACCCGGGCCCCCTGCATTGGGAGCGAGGCATCTTAGCCACTGGACCACCAGGGAAGTCCCTGATTTGTTGATTTTTAAAATACTGCAAACATTTTTTCTTAGTCACCTGTCTACTAAAGTTACCTGTGGTATCTTACCCTGAACAGAAATTGTTTTCTTTAATTTCAATGTAGTCAGCATCAAGTTTTCATCTTACTGTTTGCCTTCAGAGTCTTGTTTAGCAAGCCTGGCCCCGATCATATAGCACAAATATATCCTCCTATATTTTCTTCCCATTAGCTCTATTGTTTACCTTTAGTCCACCTATTCATACCAATAAGGTAGGAATACAGTTATATACATATATTCTTTATATAATGAACTAGTTATCTCAACACTCCTGAAAATAGGCACTTTCATTTCTCCACTGTTCTGGGGTAGGAATTTCGTACATCAATTTCCATACACACACACACACACACACACACACACAATCTGTCCCATTTCACTGGCCTATTTATTTATTCCTGTTCCAGTATTATATTGTTTTTACTAATAAAGCTTTGATTTAGTCAATACCTAGTAAGACATGTCCCTACTCTTTCCTCTTGTTTATTAAAATTGATTTAGGTATTTGTTGGCTTCTATTCATCAATATAAAATTTGGAGTTTGTTGAGTTCCTCATACTGTCAGCTGCATTTACTGGACGGAGGGGAGAATTGCATTGAATTTATGTATTAAATATAATTCATACTGTGCTAAATTAAAACATTATGAGCATAGCTATCTCTTCACTTACTCAGATCTTTTATATCCTTTAAAATTTAGTTCATAAAGGTTTATACATTCTTTCATTAATGCCTAGTTCTGTTCATAGTTTTGTCAATGGTGTCCCATTTTCTATATTTCTAGTTGGAATTGTTTAATGAGGGTATATTATAGTATTTATATACTGTAAAAAACCAATACCACTTGGTATTAGTTTTGAAAGGAAACTAATTTTTGTAGTAATTTCATGTTTGTAAAGTAAAGACACTTTTAAACCACTGTGTGTGTCTATCTGTCTCCTTCCATGGGAAATCCCACACCCAATGGATCCCCATCCTAGCTTGCTTTCCCACAGTATTAAAAACATGCCCTTTAAAGAAACTAAAATGTTATATTTTATTCAAATTCTTCTCAAGTCTGACTCATTTCTTAACTCCAAAGACAGAGATTTCCAATGTGTTCTCGGACCCAAAAGCACACAACCTGATTTTACTATCTACCAACATTTCTGTCAGCTGCTAGGGAGATATTTAGTTTATGTAAACTGAGATGAGTCATGTTATAAATTGTTGGGTTTTGGAAGAATTACCATTATATTGATAGTTTAGGAAAAAAGTGGCAAGGGATTACTTATGAGAGCTGTATGAATGGGGCAATAATTCAATTACATGTTACTGAAGTGGGAGTTTATGGAAGAGAAAATATGATTAGAGTTCAATAAAAGTATACATTAGAGAATTACATCCTTGATGTATAGTAACAATAAACAAACTACCATATTTTCTTCTAATGGAAATGCTGACACTGATTTGTGACCTTGACATTACTTAGTATGTCCCATAAAAATTTCTATTGAGAATTATAGCTATTGCTGAAAAGTTTTAGTAATTTTAGAATAATAATTCAATGGTAGTGTGTCCAACATTTAAACTTGGTTGGGACAAAAAAATTTTAATTGCAGAATAGTAAAATTGGGTATATGCACTAACTGAAATATATGTTTTCTGTACCATTAATAAAGTGAAGAGGGCAATTTTTGCTGTTATTCACCTTTGCTGTTACTCAGAACTTTGATTCTGCTAAGGAGAAATGATAGAAAACCTAATAAGTCAATTATAGAAAATTTATAATTCTAGTTTGCATATTTACTAACTCATCAAAAGTAGAGTCGGTGCTATAGGTTTTCTGTCTAGATAAGCTCTCTCCTAAGTTCTCTGTCTCTAAAATATCTATCCTCCAAACAACTTACACTTTACCACCAATAAATTATACTCATATTTCCCCTACCTCATTTTGTTACAGATGAAAAAGTTCATCTTTCAGTTGTAATTGCATTTTTTCGGTCTATGGAACATATCTCCATTTAGAAACATTAACCTCTCTTGGCTTCCTTGCCATAGTCCTTTGGTGGTTTCCTTCCCACATTATTGGCCACTTCGTCCCATTTTGTCTGACTCTTTTTTCTCTATCCCCCTGATAATGCTAGAGATTGGTACAGCCCAATCCTGAGCTACCCTTTAATCTCATGCCCTACTTCCTTCCTGGGTGATCCAGTGCATTTTCTTGTCTTTAGTTACTAACTATATGCAAATGACTACCAAATGAACATCCCTGGTTAGGTGTAGAAGGTCACCTTAAAAATGAAAACACATCAAATAAACTAAAAAGTCGTTTTTTAATTTAAAGACACAAAGAAGTATGAATGAACTAAATTCAGAGAGGGACAAGCCCTTATGGAACCTGGGGCTGCTTCCATCCTGGGAGATATTTGCTGAGGGTTGAGGCATAGGAGGCTGGAGGAGCAAGTCTGCCATAGCCAGAACTCTGCTGGGACAAGGAGGAACCAGTCAATTTGTAAAATTTACTTTTAAGCTGTTTTATTGACATGAAATCTATACCATTTGCCCACTCAAAATGTATGATTCAGTGTTGTTGTTTTTTTAAAATTTATTTATTTATTTTTTTATTTTTTTGGCTGCGTTGGGTCTTCGTTTCTGTGCGAGGGCTTTCTCCAGTTGCGGCGAGCGGGGGCCACTCTTCATCGCGGTGCGCGGGCCTCTCACTGTCGCGGCCTCTCTTGTTGCGGAGCACAGGCTCCAGACGCGCAGGCTCAGTAGTTGTGGCTCACGGGCTTAGGTGCTCCGCGGCATGTGGGATCTTCCCAGACCAGGGCTCGAACCCGTGTCCCCTGCATTGGCAGGCAGATTCTTAACCACTGTGCCACCAGGGAAGCCCCATAATTCAGTGTTTTTTGATATACTCACAGGGTTGTGCAATCATCATCACAGTCTAATTTTAAAACATACTTGTGCCCCCCAAAAGAAACCCCATACACATCAACAGTGAATCCCCATCCCCCCTCCTCCAGCTTAAGCAACCACAAATCTACTTTCTATGTCTATGAATTTGCCTATTCTGGATATTTCACATAAATGGTATTATACAATATATGGTCTTTCATGACTGGGTTCTTTCTTTCTTTCTTTTTTTAAATTGGAGTATAGTTGCTTTACAATGTTGTGTTAGTTTCTGCTCTACAGCAAAGTGAATCAGCCACACGTATACATATATCCCCTCTTCCTTGGATTTCCTTCCCAATTAGGTCACCACAGAGCACTAAGTAGAGTTCCCTGTGCTATACAGTCTGTTCTCATTAGTTATCTATTTTATGCCTCGTAGTGTATATATGTCAATCCCAATCTCCCAATCCATCCAACCCCTCCCATCCCCCCTTTGTATCCATACGTTTGTTCTCTACGTCTGTGTATGACTGGGTTCTTTCACTTATCGTAATGTTTTCAAGTGTAATCCATACCAGAGCAAGTATCAGTACCTCATTCTTTTTTTCATTTTATCAATATAGCACATTTTTTTATCCATCCATCAGTTGAAAACATTTGAGTTTCCCCTTTTGGGTTTTATAAATGATGCTGCTATGAACATCCACATATACATTTTTATGTGAACATGTGTTTTCAATTTTCCTAGCTATATACCTAGAAGTGGAATTGATGAGTCATATGGTAACTTTATGTTTAACATTTGAGGAACTACCAAACTGTTTCCCAAAGTGGCCGTGTCATTTTGCATTTCCATCAGCAAAATATGAGGGCTCCAATTTCTCCACACCCCCTTCCACACATCTGTTTTTCTGATTATGGCCATTCTAGTTAGTGTGAAAAGGCATCTCACTGTGGTTTTGATTTGCATTTTCCTAAAGAGTAATGATATTGAGCATATTATGCTCTTATTAGCCGTTTATATATCTTTTTGGAGGAATATAATATTCAAATAGTTTGCCCATTTAAAAATTGGGTAATTTATATTTTTGTTGTTGAGTCATAGTGGTTCTTTATATGTTTTGGATACAAATTCCTTATCAGATATATGATGACAAAATTCTTCTCCCATTCTGTGGATTGTCTTTTCACTTATTGATGATACCATTTGTAGAACAAAGGTTTTTAATTTTGATGCACTCCAATTTATATTTTCTTTTTTTTTTTTCTTGTGCTTTTGCTGTCATATCTAAGAAACCATTGCCTAACTCAAGGTTATGAAGATTTACCCCAGTGTTTTATTCTAACATTTTATAGATTTGTATTTTACATTCTATATAAATGTGCATTCTCCATTGAATTGCCTTTGCTCCTTTGTCAAAGATCAGTTGACTATATTTGTGTGGGCCTATTTTGGGGCTCTCTTTTCTGTTCTATTGATCTATGTGTCTATACATTAACTAATACCACATTGTCTTGATTACTGTAGCTTTATAGTAAGTCCTAAAATTGGGTGGTGTGGGTCCTACAACCCTGTTCTTCTTCAGCACATGTTGGCTATTCAAGTTCTTTTGCCTTTTTCATATAAACTTTAGAATAAGGTTTTTTTTTTTTTTGATATCTACAAAATAGCTTTCTGGTATTGCATTGCCAATCTATAGATGAAGTCGGAAAGAACTGACATCTTAACTATGTGGAGTTTTCTAATTCCTAAATAAAGAATATCTCTCAATTTATTTAGATCTTCTTTGATTTCTTTCATCAGTATTTTAGTTTGCTGAATATAGATCCTGTACATATTTTGTCAGATTTATACCTAAGTATTTCATTTTTTCTTTTTTGGTGCTATTGCAAATGGTGGTTTTTTAATTCCAAATTTCAATTATTTGGTATTGGTATATAGGAAAGTAGTTGACTTTTGTATACCACTCTTGTATTCTGTAACCTTGCTATACTCACTTATTAGTTGCAAGAGTTTTCTTATTAGTTCTAAGGGATTTTCTATATAAATAATCATGTCATCTTTGAATAATGACAGTTTTATTTCTTCCTTCTTAATATGTACACCTTTCATTTCCTTTTTTGTCTTATTGCACTAGCTAGGGTTTCCAGTACAATGTTGAATAGGAGTGATTAGAAAGGACATTCTTTCCATGTTCTCTATTTTAAGGAAGAATGTCTAGTTTCACACCATTAATAATGATGTTAACTGTAGGCTTTTTGTAGATCTTCTTTATCAAGTTGAGGAAATTTCCTAGTTTGCTGAAAACTTTTATCA
The DNA here is from genome assembly GCF_028021215.1 of Eschrichtius robustus. NCBI lineage: Eukaryota > Metazoa > Chordata > Mammalia > Artiodactyla > Eschrichtiidae > Eschrichtius > Eschrichtius robustus. The sequence continues at coordinate 133,014,909 of NC_090827.1, forward strand.
TGAATGAAGGTTGGATTTTGTCAATGCTTTTTCTGCATCAATTGACATAATAATATGATTTTTCTTCTTTAGCTTGTTGATATGTGAATTACATTGTTTGGTTTTTGAATGTTGAACCAGCCTTGCATACTGGAATAAATCTCACTTAGTCAAAGTGTATAATTCTTTTCATACATTTTTGATTCAATTAGCTGATACTTTGTTGAGGAATTTTACATCTATCTTCGTGAGAGATATTGGTCTGTAGTTTTCCTTTCTTGTAATGTTTTTATCTGGTTTTGGCATTAGGGTAATGCTGGCCTCATAAAATGAGTTAGGAAAGGTTCCCTCTGCTTCCATTTTCTGGAAGATACTGGGGATAACATGTATCACTCCTTCCTTAAGAGTTTGAAAGCATTCACCAGTGAAACTATCTGAGCATGATACTTTCTTGTTTTTTGAAGGTTATTAGTTATTGAATTCAATTTCTTTAATAGATATAGGTCTCTTCAGGTTTCTGTTTTTCCTAATGTGAGTTTTGGTACTTTGGTCCAGTTCATATAAATTATCAAATCTGTGGGCATAGAATTGTTTGTAATACTTTTTTTTTTTTTTTAAATAAATTTATTTATTTATTTATTTTTGGATGTGTTGGGTCTTAGTTTCTGTGCAAGGGCTTTCTCCAGTTGCGGCGAGCGGGGGCCACTCTTCATCGCGGTGCACGGGCCTCTCACTGTCGCGGCCTCTCCCGTTGCGGAGCACAGGCTCCAGACGCGCAGGCTCAGCAGTTGTGGCTCGCGGGCCTAGCCGCTCCGCGGCATGTGGGATCCTCCCGGACCAGGGCTTGAACCCGTGTCCCCTGCATTGGCAGGCGGACTTCCAACCACTGCGCCACCAGGGAAGCCCCTGTAATACTTCTTTTTAATCCATTTAATGTCCATGTGATCAGTAGTGATGACCTCTCTTTCACTTCTGATATTGGTAAATGTATCTTGTCTCTTTTTTTTCTTAGCTAGCCTGGCTAGAGGTTTATGAAACTTATTGATCTTGTCAAAGAACTGGTTTTTGGTTTTGTTAATTTTCTCTAATGTTTTTCTGTTTTCAGTTTTATAGAGTTCTGCTCTAATTTTAGTATTTACTTATTTCTTTCTGCTTGCTTCCAGATTAAATTGCCCTTCTTTTTCTAATGTCATAAGGTGGAAGCTTAGGTTACTGATTCTAGATATTCCTGTTTTCCTAATAATGTTTTTTTTTTTTTTAATTATCTATCTATTTATTTATTTATTTATGGCTCTGTTGGGTCTTCGTTTCTGTACGAGGGCTTCCTCTAGTTGCGGCAAGTGGGGGCCACTCTTCATCGCGGTGCGCGGGCCTCTCACTATCGCGGCCTCTCTTGTTGCGGAGCACAGGCTCCAGACGCGCAGGCTCAGTGATTGTGGCTCACGGGCCTAGTCGCTCCGCGGCATGTGGGATCTTCCCAGACCAGGGCTCGAACCCGTGTCCCCTGCATTGGCAGGCAGATTCTCAACCACTGCGCCACCAGGGAAGCCCCCTAATAATGTTTTAATGCTGTAAGATTCTTTCAAATCACCGCTTTCACTGCCTCTCACAAATTTGATAAATTGTATTTTCATTTTTATTAAGTTCAAAATATTTTAAAATTTTTCTTAAAGCTTCTTTTTGACCCACGTGTTATTTAGAAGTGTATTGCTTACTTTTCAAGTATTTGGAAAAACTTCCAGCTATCTTATTGATTTCTAGTTTGATTCCATTGTGGTTTGAGAGCATACATTGTTATGATTTCTATTCTTTTAAATTTGTGCCCAGGATGGGGTCTATCTTGGTGAATATTTCATGTGAGCTTGAGAAGAATGTGTATTCTCCTGTTGTTGGATGGAGTATTCTACAAATGTCAATAACATCAAGTTTATTGATTATGCTGTTTGGTCAATTATATCCTTACTGATTTTCTGCCTGCTTCATCTATCAATTAATGGAAGAGGGTTCTTGAAATCTCCCTTCAGTTCTATGAGTTTTTGCCTCAATGTATTCTCCTGCTCTTTGGGGGGGGATTTATGCAGATTTAGGATTGTTATGCCTTCTTGGAGAATTGACCCCTTTGTCATTTTGTAATGCCCCTCTAATCCCTGATAATTTTCCTCGTTCTAAAGTCTGCCTTATCTGAAATTAATGTACCTACTCCAGCTTTCTCTTGTTTAGTGTTAGTGTAGTATATCTTTCTTCATCTCATTGATTCCAAGTCTTCATATTTAAAGTAAATTTCTTATAGGCAAGAAGTAGGGTTCTGTTATTTTATTTTTTTAATCTACTCTGACACTGTATTTCTTTTCTGTGTTCTCACTGGTGTTAAGACCATTCACATTTAAAGTGATTATTGATATAGTTGGACTAATAACCATCATGTTAGTAACTTTTCATATTCATTGCATCTGTTCTTTATTTTCCCCCTTCTTTTTCTGCCCTCTCTGGTTTTACTTGAGCACTTTATATACTTCCATTTTATCTCCTCTACTATCATATCAATTATACTTTAAAATATTTTAGTGATTACCCTAGAATTTCCAGTACACTTTTTAAACTATTCTAAATTCATCTTCAACTAATACTCCATCACTTCACAGGTACTTTATAAAAGTGCAGGTACTTTATAAAAGTATTTCTAATTTCTCCATCCTTTATGACATTACTGTCATTTTTCACTTATTTATCCATATGCTATAATCACCCAACATATTTTTACTATTGTTGCTTTAAACAAAGGCATCTTTTAGATCAATTAAGAATAAGAGGCTTCCCTGGTGGCGCAGTGGTTGAGAATCTGCCTGCTAATGCAGGGGACACGGGTTCGAGCCCTGGTCTGGGAAGATCCCACATGCCACGGAGCAACTAGGCCCGTGAGCCACAACTACTGAGCCTGCGCATCTGGAGCCTGTGCTCCGCAACAAGACAGGCCACGATAGTGAGAGGCCCGTGCACCGCAATGAAGAGTGGCCCCCACTTGCCGCAACTAGAGAAAGCCCTAGCACAGAAACGAAGACCCAACATAGCAATCAATCAATCAATCAATAAATCTAAAAAAATAAAAAAATAAAATAAAAAAATAAAAAAAAAGAATAAGAAAAATATAATGATTTATTTAACCTTAATTTATTCCTTCTCCAGTACTCTTCCTTTCTTTCTGTAAATCCAAGTTTCTGACCTATATAATTTCCCTTCTCCCTTAAGAACTTCTTTTAATATTTCTTGTAGAGCAGGTCTGCTAGCAGTGAATTCCCTGTTTTTGTTTGTCTGTAAGAGTCTTTTTCTTTCACGTTTGAAGTTTAATTTCGCTTGTATATAGAATTCTAGTTTGGTGGAGTTTTTCTTTGAACATTCAAAATATCTCACTCCACTCTTTTCTTGCTTACATGGTTTCTGATAGAAAGTCTTGTAATTTTTATCCTTTTTCCTTTTAAAGACAAGGTGATTTTTTTTCTCTGAGTTTTTAAAAGATTTTCTCTTTACCTTAAGTTTTCTGTAGTTTGAATATGATATGCCTATGTGTTGTTCTTTTGGTTTTTTTTTTTTCTGTTTTTGTTTTTTTGGTATTCATCCTGCTTGTTGGTGTTGTCTGAACTCCCTAGGTCTGTGGTTTGGCGTCTATTATTAATTTGGGGAAATTCTCAGCCATCATTACTTCAAATATTTCTTCTGTTTCATTTTCTTTTTCTTCTTATATTCAAAATGCATCTATTTTATACCTTTTAAAATTGTTTTTCAGTTCTTGTATGTTTTGTCCAATTTGTTTTCATTCTTTTTCCTCATTGCATTTCAGTTTGGGAAATTTTCATTTACATATCTTCAAGCTCACTGATTCTTTCCTTGACTACCTTCATTTACATCAAAGGCATTCTTCATTTCTGTTACAGTGCTTTGGGTTTCTAGAACTTAAATTTTTTTTTTCTTAGAGTTCTTATCTCTCTGCTTATAGTAGCCGTATTGTAGTATAACATGTTCTTTCATGTTGCCTACTTTTTTCCATTAGAAACCTTAATATATCAATCACAGTTATTTCAAATTCCCTATCTGATAATTCCAACATCTGTGTCAGCCCTGTGTTGATGGGCCTGTATGCATCTTGGCTAAAGCTTTAAAAGTCTGTCTCATGTCTTGCTCCGATTGCTCCTGAGTAGGTGCAGCCTATCATGTGTACACACCTTCCTGACCCCAGAGTTGTCTGTGATCTAAAGAAAGTTCTTTTCTGCCTCTTTTCCTGGCTCTTTCCATTAAACTTCTGGCTGCTGTGTTACTTTGCTTATATGAAACTAACAACTTTTACTTAATTGTGCTCCACCAAGATCTCAGTTGTTTTCAATAAGCATGGAGTTCTCCACTCTCTGTTCCAAATAAAGTCAGTTCCTTCAGGCAGAGCTGCAGAGCTCTTTGTCCTTGTGGCCTGCCTTTCTCCCTGGGCAGAACCCTTGCACCATTGCACTAAAACTAAAGGCAGGAAACTGCTCCCACCCACCCACTGGGGCAGGGGCAGGCCCTAGTTTTCTCAGCTTTGTCCTCTCAGCATGGAACCTTCTCCCTACAGCCAGCTGGGGCTGGGATAAATTGGAGCCTTAGTATTTTCAGACTGCCGTACCTAAGGTAGGGTTTCTGTCCTTGAGGGGAAGCTGTGTGTGGGAAGACAGATGTCCGCTACTCCTGCCTGGAATAGAGCTCCTGTAACACAGGCCTGGGGAGGAGGAAAACAAACAAACCAACCAGCTGTCTGATCTTCTTGTGGTCACCATAGCCTCAGACTGGGAGCAGGCGGGAGAGGAGTCTCATTCTTGGTTGCAAATGCCTGTGGGAGAGCTTTCATAATGTGGAGCTGAGGGGGTTTGTGTAATGGAGCAGATCATGGTTCATATGTCCCAGGCTCTCACTGTTCTTACCCAAGATTTAGTATAGTTTCTTTAGTGAATGTTTATTTATTTGCTGTATGTCCTTGGCACAATTTCCAGAGACGTAGAATGACTGATTTTTATAATTTTCACCAGTTAAAGCACTGTTTGGCTGGGGAGAGGGTCTGCTGAGCTCCTTGCTTCATCATTCTGAAAGTCCTGCCTTAGCCGCTGCCCGCCCCCTTTTTTAAACCAGTGCAGGCGTCCAGTGTGGCAAATTGGAATCTGTGGCAAACTGAGGAACCACAATAAAGGATTAGTCCTCGCTACTAGGCGGGAGCCAAAGAACACTGCTTCCCCATTTTCTTCTCCAGATGGGTGGTCCCAAGGCACATTTTTTTAAAAAAATATATATTAAGCTACTGCCATGCAATTTCCATCTATTTATTTATTTGTTTGTTTGTTTGTTTATTTATGGCTGTGTTGGGTCTTCGTTTCTGTGCTAGGGCTTTCTCTAGTTGTGGCAAGCGGGGGCCACTCTTCATCGCGGTGCGCGGGCGTCTCACTGTCGCGGCCTCTCCCGTTGCGGAGCACAGGCTCCAGACGCGCAGGCTCAGTGATTGTGGCTCACGGGCCTAGTTGCTCCGCGGCATGTGGGATCTTCCCAGACCAGAGCTCGAACCCGTGTCCCTGCATTGGCAGGCAGATTCTCAACCACTGTGCCACCAGGGAAGCCCCCAAAGCACATTTTTTATAGCAGTCATCAAGAATAGCCAACTTTTGTATCTGCTCCATTTCTGTGCTTGCTTTTCTTCTCCTTCACTTCCTGGTCCAGCACTTGCTCTTAAACTTCTGCCTTCGGTCTGCTAAAACATGCACCATGCTTTTTATCATACTATCTGCTTTATAAATAACTCATAGTTTTGGCTAACCATTGCATTGCATTATTATAAGTTAAATAATGAAAACTAGCAACAAATTTACTCTTTGGCTTATAGATTATTAAGAGAATGAAAAAAATTATATTAAACTATGTGGTTTTAATCTTGATGGCTTTATTTCTAGTGCTCTACCTTACAGTTTATTTTTCAGTGATATTATCCCTCAAAATGCACATGAACACATTCATTTGAATTAAAAGTTAAGACTTTTTTTTTTTTTAACAGAAGGTCAGTCTGGTTTGGCTAACTGGAATAATTATGAAGTCTAACTTCACTAATTAGCTTCAAAGTAGACATTTTCTATAAACAAGCTTAATCTGAAGGTCTAAGGTTTTGACAAAACATACTTAAGGGGCTTCCCTGGTGGTGCAGTGGTTAAGAATCTGCCTGCCAGTTCAGGGGACACGGGTTCGAGCCCTGGTCTGGGAAGATCCCACATGCCTTGGAGCAACTAGGCCCGTGAGCCACAATCACTGAGCCTGCGCGTCTGGAGCCTGTGCTCCGCAACAGGAGAAGCCGCGATAGTGAGAGGCCCGCGCACCGCGATGAAGAGTGGCCCCCGCTTGCCACAACTAGAGAAAGCCCTCGCACAGAAACGAAGACCCAACACAGTCATAAATAAATAAATAAAAAATTAAAATAGCTTTACCTTAAAAAAAAAAACTTAAAGCACATGGCATGATAAAACATTTTATCAAGCATATTGTATGGCAAATATGCTGAAGTTAACAATATTTCAATTTTCTCAACTTTTTTTGATTATAATGGGTTAAACAAGGTGGCTCTAAGTGAAAGATAATATACAGTTATTATTGTTTAAGAAGTTTTGGTAAATTCTTTTTGGAATAAATGGCTAATGACTAGGTAACAAATCATTTTGCAGCTCAGGAAGTTACTGATTGGTTTCTAATTCTTAGTATTAGAAGGACCTAATCAAAGAAATAATTTTTGATAATGGATTATAATGTGACTTTTGGCATGTAACTCTGAAGGAGTTCAAAGTCTTAAGTGATACTGATGTAATAAAACTTCTTTCATTTCGATCTCCTTTATATGAGCAAGGTTTCTCAGAGCCTACATCAGTGCACATGAAAAAATAGGAATAATCAGGTCTCCTTCAAGCAATCAGTAGGATTCATCCACAGATATACTAACTGGGGAAAAACACTTTTTTTTACAATAGCAGATACATTTTCAGTACATTTTACTTCTTGTGTAATAAATTTTGTCAAAGTTTATAAAATAATTATTTTGGTTAATTGACTTTCACTAATTGCAATTATAATTCAATCCAGAGGGGAAAAAATAAACTCTTAAGAGTTTTATGGTCACATGAAATTTTAGAAACTGAATTTATATTTATTTACATAATTTGTTGCAGAAAAGAAAGAGAGGTGTTCAAGAAAACACTTTTAAGCATTAAATGTATATTATATTAGGTAACATTCTGCAGGGGAAGTATGATGAAATTACAAGTTCAGAAAGGAAAAGAAATGATATAAAATTTTAAGCTGTTAAAGAAGAATTTGTCCATTATTATTTTTAAGTGAATGATAGTGCGTGTAAATGACTATAGTATTTAGATCCCATTGAATACATTTAAAAGAGTGATATTGCTTTATTTTAAAATGTCAGTATTTATAATAGTCTGGAAAACTGCATCCTTTGCAAATATCTAAACTTACGATGAAAATTTTTAAATGCTAAGGTGTGACGTGGTATACTGCTTATGACATCTTTAAGGAACACATGAGCAAAAACATTTGAAGACCACTGACCTGGACCTAGGTGACTTGACCTAGTTCACTACCTGGAGTTCAGCCCCAGAGAGAATGCATAGAAAAAACCCCAGACCTGCAAGGTGACCTAGAACCTTGAAACAACCTTCTTACTAAATAACTGCTGAAGGAGACAGAAAAACAGCATGAACTGAGAACATAGTGAGCCTCATGGAGAATGAAGTACAGTATAAAACCAATTGGATTATGACTCTTTTTAAAGTCCTTCACTGGCTTCCCATTGAATTTAGCATAAATTCCTGACAGCTGATCACAGACTACAACCTTGATACTCAAGTCTGTTGCATGGGACAGCAGCAGTAATATTACCTAGGAGTTTGTTGAAAATGCAGAATCCCAGATCCCACCCCAGACCTTGAAACAGAATCTGTATTTTAAAAAGTCCTCCAGGTTATTTGTATGTATATTAAAGTATAAGGGGAACTGGTATACATGATCATAAATAAATAATTTAGAAAATGTAGACATAGTCAAGGTACTTACTTTAGCTTAGAAAAAGCTGCCATATGCTAGATTTGAGGCTTGAAATGAAAGAGCAAAATCCAAGTAGTACAATGTCTCAAAAACACCCAAGAACTTTTCCTACCTCATCAACCTTGTCCTTCTGTCCCCTAGTCTCTCCCTTGTTTGCTGTGCTCCTAGCCAAAAGGATCTTCTGTCAATTCCTTTTGCCCACCAATTTTTTTTTGTCCCTTAAGGACCTCTACACATGCTCTAGGAATTATGCTTGGAATACTATTCCTTTCATTCACACACAGTCTTATTCTCATCTTTCTGATCTCTGCTCAAAAGTCAGTTCCTCAGAGCTACCTTTCCTGATCACCCTCCTGAAAGTCTTCAGTTCCCTCGTTGTCCCCTCTTCCTCTCCTACATAGGTTTTAGCACAATGTGTAAGTTATCTATTAATTTTAAACTTTTTTTTTTGGCCGTACCACACAGCTTGAGGGATCTTATTTTGCGGGATCATAGTTCCCCAACTAGGGATCGAATCTGTGCCCCCTGCCGTGGAAGCGTGGCATCCTAACCATTGGACCACCAGGGAATTCCCTTAAACTTTTTATAGCAAAATAATTTGACTCACAAAAAGTTGCAAAAACAGTCTAGGAAGTTCTGTGCATCTCTTACCCAGCTTTCCCCATTGACATTTTATATAACCATATTACATTTTTAAAACCAGGAAATTCACATTGGTACAGCAACCTATAAGCTTTTGTTTGCTTATTTCTTCTCTTGATCACCCCATTTAAAGTTAAACCCATAATTCTGGATCACATTTCCTTATTTATTTCCTTCTTTGTACTCATACTTCTATTCACTGTCTAGAACTGTTTAATGTATTTGTTTACTTGGATGTTGCCTGTCTCCACTTCTAGGACATAAGTTCCCTGAAGGCAAGCAATTTGTTCAGCATTGTAATACCAGCACTTACAACAGTGCTATAATTGTTAAGCAAAAACACAGTAATTGCTTAATAAATACTGATTTGGTAAGTGAATGGTTGTAGGCAGAGATCAAATTCCAAATATTATGATTGATTTGTATATTAGTAGTTGAGGAACAAACATGTTACAATAATTAATTGTATGCAACTAGTAGATAAATAAGTTCTGGAGATCTAATGCATAGTGTGGTGATTATAGTCAACAGTACTATATTATATATTTCCAAACTGCTAAGGTACTAGATCTTAAATGTTTTCACCATAAAAAAAGAAATGATAATTATATGATGTGATAGAGTTGTTAGCTAAAGCTATGGTGGTAATCATGTTGCATTATATAAATGTATCAAATCACCAAGTTGTATACCTTAAGCTTACAGAATGTTATATGTCAATTGGAGATACCCAAAAAAATAAGTTATAGAATTCAATACTTCTGATGACCACACTTTATTGTTCTCATATGTTAAGTGGTGGGAAGGAAACATATAGCTTCAGTTTCCTTGTCTACAAGACAGGAAAATGTGGACTCATGTCCAAAAGCCAACCCCTCACCGCTGGTCATGGGGCAAGAGTTTTTAAAGGGGAGTTTCAGGGGCATATAGGTGGAGGGAGGGGGCTACATACAGAACAGCACAGTCAGCTCTGACAGTCTTCTTGAAATTGGTCATACAGTGGTTTGATCAGCATCATATTGACTGTTTTAAGTGCACTTGATCTTCAGTTCCAGGGTTGGTTTGTTCCCATTTCCTTGAGACCAGTTCTTATAATCATGTAAGGTGGAGCAGCTATGTCATGACTACAGTCTGGTCATCATGTAGTTAACTTCTTCTACCTGGTGGGGGTGTCAGTATCTGCAAAAGAGCTCAAAGGATGTGGCTTAGATTATTATCTATAGCCCCTGAGGAGGAACTAAAGGTCCTTGACTTTGTTTAATGACAAAACTATTATTATTTGGTCTTGTTTGACTGCTTTCCTTTGCTTCTGCAGTTTTTTCATTTCTCTGATTGAATTTATTCTTTGACTAAAGTTTTTCTAGAGACAAAATGCAGGTGGAGGACATGGGGGAGGAGGTGTCTGTCATGGGAAGGCCCCATAGGGTCCTGCTCCATTACAAGGTGACACTGATATGGAAGAAAAAGCATTTCAAGGAAAGTAAATTATGGTGTTTTGCTATAGTTAATATTGAAAATAGTGTCTTTTGCTGGCTTTGAGTTTTGTTGCTTCCAGTAGATTCCAATGTCTCTGCAAAGATGGGTATTTTTGTTTCCATCTTTATTTTCATAAATCTTGATACAACGTCTGCACTTTGGGTTTCATGATAAGTTTGACTGCATCACTGTAACATTTTCTACCTGAGGCTTCACTTGAAAACTCATTGACTAAACCAGTTTTTAACAGCTAAGTACTGAGGCGTATTTAGGTATTAATTTTGTACTGCTTTTTATATTGTATTTGAAAGACATCTGCTTTCATCTCTCTGCTATCCTAATTTTAGGTTGCTATATCTTCTTGTGAGGAGCAAATGAATTAATACACGTAAAATGCTTAGGAAAAATATATTGGCACACACTAAGTGCTCAATTTGCATTATGAAAATTAATAAAGGGAAACCTCACTAAAATGGTGTCAGGAGGTCAGAAGCGGGGGCTGTCATGCACATACCACTTGACATCAATACAGATCACAACAGGAAGAGAGGGACGCACTTTTCATCTCTGGCAAGAAGTGACACTACTTTACTACCAGCAGCAGGAGGAAAAAAGATTTTCTCCTCCCCTGGCAACAGCTCAGCCAATGAGAGACTGTCACAATTCAGCCAATGAAAAGCCACTATACTTTGAACTCCCAGTTTCCTCCAATGGGCTTGATATCATTGAGGCAGCACATTTACCTATGGCTACTCTGGCCCAACGGATTGAATTATATACCCTTTTACTTGGGCTTGTATTTTAGCCAAGGTCAAGACTGCAAACATTTATACTGATAGCATGCCTTTGGAGCAGCTCATGACTTTGGGGTGCTATGGAAACAATGAGGTTTCCTTAGCTCTAATGGGGAAAAGGTTAAAAATGGCTTTTATATCCAAAACCTATTAGATGACATACTCTTGCCAGCTGCCTTGGCTATTATTAAGATCCCTGAGCATCCCAAGCTTGAATCCCTAGAGGCTAAAGTAAACCACCACATTGATATTTCTGTCAAAAACGCTGCTGTCAAAGGAAATAGTGGCCAAACCTCTCTCATGGTCTAAAGGGATGCTCCCTAAGACAACAATCTAGAAAAAATTGACTAGAAATGCCCAACAATTGGCCCCAGAAAAGGAAAAACAGTACTGGAGATCTGGTAACTGTTGGTTCGATAAAAAGAGAGAACTCTGGTTCAGGCCAGATAACAAGTGGTGCTACCAGAAATTCTAAGATTTTCACTCCTTACCACTGTACATGCATTGAACCATTGGTCCACTGACAGAATGATAGCATTCATGAACCAATATGGGTGGGAAAATATTAAGAAGGCTGCAAAAAGTGCCTACCTCGCTTGTCCCACCTGTCCAAAATATAACCCAGGGAAGCCTGTTCACAGCGCTCCCCAACATCTTAAACTGCCTAGTGGGCCATTTGAGGTTTGGCAAATGGATTTCATACAGCTGCCCTGTCTCATGGACATAAATATGTTTCAGTCATGGTTTGTATGTTTTCTCACTGGGTCAAAGCTTTCCCTCATAGGCAGATCACTGCTTCTTCCATGGCTAAAATTTTGTTAGAAAAGATTACCCCTACTTGGGGAACATCTTCCAAACTTCATAGTGATTGAGGGACCCATTTTACTTGTCAGGTACTTCGACAAGTTTGTGCTATCTGGCTGGTTTTACAACATTTTCACTGTGCTTGCCATCGCCGATCCTTAGGGTTAGTCTAACGTACTAATGTCATTCTTAAGACCCAATTGGCAAAATTCGTAGAAGCCCTTAAGATACCTTGGCCAAAAGCACTGCCGTTGGTCCTTCTAAATCTCAGATCTACTCCTTTCAGAACTCATAAACTCTAACTCTTTGAGATAGTCACTAGACAACCAGTGCACCTGACCCTTGCCTCTTTTAATCTGCATTTGATAAAAGGGGATACGCTTCAACACTGTAAAGACCTAACTTCTATTAAAAATAACCATGCTCTGGTAGAGCAATTTTTTTTTTTTTTTTTTTTTTTTTTGGCTGCATTGGGTCTTCGTTGCGGCGAGCAGGGGCCACTCTTCGTTGTGGTGTGCGGGCTTCTCATTGTGGTGGCTTCTTTTGTTGTGGAGCACAGGCTCTAGGCGCACGGGCTTCAGTAGTTGCAGTGCCTGGGCTCAGGAGTTGCAGCGCGTGGGTTCTAGAGTGCAGACTCAGTAGTTGTGGCGCATGGGCTTAGTTCCTCTGAGGCATGTGGGATCTTCCAGGACCAGGGATCGAACCCATGTCCCCTGCATTGGCAGGCAGATTCTTAACCAGGGAAGTCCCCTAGAGCAATCTTTTCACAGTGTGCTCTTGGGAGATGAAGACCTTAAGCATCATGTGCTGCAACCTGGAGATTTCGTCTATTGGAAAAATCAACTCCAGAAGGATTCTCCTCAACCTTGCTGGAAAGGCCCCTATCAGGTACTGATAACCAACCTGTGTGCCACCAAACTCCAGAGCATAAACTCCTGGATTCACATGACACATCTAAAGAAAGCACCAAATCCTGATTGGACCTGCACATCATCTGGTGACCCGAAGGTCAAAATTTCCCAGAATTGAAGCAGATGACATCTTATAAGACAGTTTTTCCAAGATGTCCAGACCAGGCCTGTCAGAAGGTTTAGAAGTCACAGAAGTCTCTCTTTCATTTGGACTATAAACTGACTCTGGATTCTTTTCCAAGTTCATACTCTCTGAATTTGCGAACTACAAGCTGTATTGTTGATAAAACATATGGTTCCAAACAGTTCCTTTTGAGATAACAATATTGTTTAATTACTTCATGTTTGTTCCTGCACTGTGTCGTCCCAAAGTGCTTGTTTAATTCCTTCAATTTTGAGTGTGCCCTTGCTGGATGCACTTTTCTAAGATACAGATTTTAGGTGGGAAATGCCTGAGATGTCCCCCTCCTACCCCTCCTTGTTACTCAAATGTGACCACAGTAGGTTCCCAGTCTGTGCACTTTCCCCCTGACATGGGACATGACACCCAGGAAAGGTCCTTCCTGGCACTGAGGGACAAAAGGCCACTGAATGCTGGCCAAAAAAATTTAAAAATTAAATAAAACCTAATTCTTGATCAGTGATGCTTTCAGAGAAAGATCTTGATAAAACTGGGGAAATATGAAAATTAATAAAGGGAAACCACTAAAATGGAGTCAAGAGGCCAGAAGGGGGAGTTCTCATGCACATACCACTTGACATCAATACAGATCGCAACAGGAAGAGAAATATCTTGCATCTCCAGGAGGAAGTGATGTTACTACCACCAACAGGAGGAAAAAAGATTTTCTCCTTGCCTGGTAACAGCTCAGCCAATGAAAGACTGTCACAACTCAGCTGATGAAAAGTCACCATACTTTGAATTCCCAGTTTCCTCCAGTGGACTTTTTTGTTTATAACAGCCCTGCGCAACTTTCCTTTCTCCTCTATAAAACAGTTTCCTCTCCTTTGCTTTACTGAACACGCATGTGGTTCACCATCACTGCATGTCCCAAACTGCAATTCTTTGCAGCTCTTGAATAAATCCATTTTGCTGGTAAAATAACTGCCTGTTTTATTGTTCTTAGTTAACAGTCTTAACTATAGCAATTATTATTATGATGATGTCACTCAGCAAATTTGAATATGTAGTATGAATATGAACAGGTAAGATCCTTTAAACATAATAGGTGTTGGATTATTGCATCATATTTCAAATTGAGAAGTATAGAAAAATAACCAAAAACATTATATAATGATAACTTTATTTTTGAAATATTTCTCAGTAAATGGGAATTCCAGTATTTTAAAGTGTGCAGTATTTTACATTCAAATGAAGGGTGTGACATTTATTGATCTTAAACACTCTTTTTACATATTTGTTTTTATATAGATTTCTGTTATCTGTAGCTAATTGTTCCTTCCTTCATTTATTTAATAACCATTTATTGAACATTTACCTTATGCCAGACACAATGCCAGGTCTGACAACAAAACTCTGTAAGGCACTTCCTTCCTCAGAGAATTCACAATCTATTAGGGCAAAAGGTATTTAGAAACAGAAAAATTGGAAAACACTGTGATACATCTTTATTGATGACATAATGGCAGCACAAAGTTGATACCAGCTCTGATTCTGGGGGTGGAGTGCATGACCAAGGTCTACAGTAATCAACACTACTGCAGTTCCCATTGCCATTGGGGATAAGCATGGGACCTAAGAATAGTCAATGAGACTCAAGAAAACTTTGAAATTTCTGGAGAAAAGACTCTTGCTCTATCTTACTGGATCAAAAAATGGGGAGGGTGTGGGAGCTCTACCACTGTCTTGCTACAATGGGAAACATGAGATTGAAGCCAACATCAATGTGAATGGTTTTGCTGAGAGACATAGCCAAGCCTGGTCCTGAAGACATACATGTCATGGAGCCTCAGCCTGGCGTGAAGCCAATTTCTGGGGTTTAAAGCTTATAAGGGCCAGTATATTACCTTTAATTAGGCCAACTTATGTTAGTTTTCTATCACGTACAATCGAAAGAATTTGAACTTAACATGGGTTGGGGAAAAAAAATACCGTTAACAGGAATCATTAGACTGCAGTGAGAGATCAGAGTTTAAGTTTTGGTTTATTCTCTGTCTTTACCACTGACTATAAGGCTTCTAATGGGCAGAGACCATGTCTACCTTGATTATTTCTTCATATCTAGGAGCTAGTCCAGTGTGTGCTGTACAAAATATTAAATATTTATTGACTGACGTGAAGGAGAAAAATAGACACGTGAAAAATCAAAATAAAGAAGACTTTGAAATAATTTTTCACATTGTCCTGAGGAACAGAGATACAGTGATAAGATGATTAATGAATTGTAGAGGACTGTAGCTACAAAGGCAATAGAAAGAGTTTATTAGAGAGGTAAGATGCTGTCACTTAGACTAGCACATATGCCAAGAATGGGCTTGACCAATACCAAGGGAGAAGGGAAAAAAATCCGCACCCTTCAGCCTTTTCTGGAACACACACAAGATCAAATGATAACTTACAAAAAAATTTTAAACCTTCTACTTTTTAAAAAAGAATGATAGGATAAATGAACAAGATAACATAATACAAAATACATGTAGCAAGGGTTGTTTTGTTTTGTTTTGTTTTTAACAAAGGTTTATTGGGCATCTACCATGTGCTGTGCTCAGCTGGGCACTGGATACATCGTGGTGAACAAAGGAGCTTGGTCCCTACCTTCAGGGGCATTCAATCTAGTATGGAGTGATGGATGATAAACTGGTAAATTAATACAAATTAAGAAATAGCAAGAGTTTTAGAATAAGGTATGTGGAGTATATATTTCAAAGAATTGTACAAGAGATCATATTTGTCATGTGCTGTGGGCTGAATTGTGTCCCCTCAAAATTCATATGTTGAAGCCTTAACCTCCAGTACCTTAGAATGTGACTATATTTGGAGATAGGGCCTTGAAAGAGGTAATTAAGTTAAAATGAGGCCATTAGTGTGTTTAATCTGACTGGTGTCTTTGCAAGAAGAGGAATTAAGACAAAAGGGGAGACACCAGGGTCAAGCTTGCACAGAGAAAGGACATGTGAGGAAAAAGTGAGAAGGTGGCCATCTCATCCATGTACATACATGTTATTTTACATTATGTGCCATTGACTGGAAATTATAACTTTTGTCCAATTTAGTTTTTGACCAATATATTTTTAAAGTCACTTGTAGGTTTTGGCCTATTTACTTATTATTTTTCACACGTACACATATATTTTTTGCTCTTCACCTTTTTTGTAATATACATTGTAGATTATCTCATATCAGCGCATTTATAGCTATCACAATTTTTCACTGCTCTACAAATGTTTCATATTTTTAAACTAGTCTTCTAGAACTGAACATGTTTAGGTGGCTAACAATCTTTTACCTTTATAAACAATGTAGCAATGGATAGCTTGTACGTTTTGGTCATGTGCAAAGGTTTCTGTATGATTCATTTCTAGACATGAAATTGCTGGGTCAAAAATATGAGCACTTAAAGCTTTTGAAAGATATTTCTGTATTGCTCTCCATTGAGGCTAAATCAATTCATGCCCACCAGCAAGGTAGGAGGGTGTCCATTTCTTCAAACCCTTTTTAATATTGAGTTATCAAAAAATGTTTTGAGCTTTGTCAATTGAAAAGAAATAGTACCTAAACCTTAGCTGTAATTGGCCTTTTTATTTTTATGAGAATGAAGACCGTCTTTTCTAAAGTTTTAGGCCCAGGTGTATTTCTTTTTATGTGAACTGTATGTTCATATGTTTTGCTCATCAGGTTATGGGTCTTGCTTGTTGATTTGTAGGGTATTATATGTCATTAAAGTTCAAATCATTATTAGAAAACTGGATTTTTCTAGTATATTAAGAGATGTACAAACTTCCTCTTTCAACACACATGTTCAGCTCCTTTCACTTTTTCATCAGCTTTAAAGTGTGTAATTGTGGTTTTCTTAAAATATATTTGACTTAAATAGCATTGGTTTGTTTGTTTTAGCATTGGTGGCTCCTGGGACAGTGTGACATCACAGAAGCTTGAATTGTGGCCTGCATTGGCCAGGGGTAAGTGAAATGAAAGAAATAATTTCAGTTGGTAGATATATTGGGAAATAATACAGGAAACTATTAATTATTTTGTGTGTGTTTTTATGGACTTATTGATGTTACTTTTTTCTTCTTTTTGGTGTGAGAATTAACTTCAGACTTGGTATGGTATTATAAAAAGTGTGTAACAACTTGAGGAACACTCAAGTTTATATATAAAGGAATAGTGGCTTTAAGAAATGATTAAAGGGTAGTGAAATAAAAATCTGAATTAAGCATTCACAACAACTTTAACATATTGAACTTGGTGCCATTAAATTCTTTTATGCATTAAAATACAGACAATATGCTGCTTTATCATCACTGTTTTTAAATTATCTGGAAAGTAGTTGTGTTACTGAACCAAACCTCTCTCTGCTTGCCCAAGCTCAGGAAAGCCAATCTACTGACACCGGGTTGTGGTGAAGGAAAGGGCAGCGTTTATTGCAGGCACCAAGCACGGAGTCCAGGCAACTAGTGCTCAAAAGGCCCAAACTCCCCGATGGCTTTCAGGGAAAGGTTTTTAATGCCAGGTGAGGGAGAGGGTTGCGGGGTGTGTGATCAGCTCGTGGACATTCCTCTTATTGGTTGGTAGTGTGGTAACTGGGAGTCAACATTGTCAGCCTTCTGGTTCCATCCAGCCTGTTTGGGGTCTGCGTGCTTGTGGGCAGCATATAGTTAACTTCTTCCACTTGTTGGGGGTTTTAGTATCTGCAAAATAGCTCAAAGAATATGGCTCAGAATATTATTTATAGCCCTTGAGGAGGAACTAAAGGTCCTTGACTAGCTTATTGGTTAAACTATTATTATTTTATCTTGCTTAACTGTTTCCCTTTGTTTCTGCATTTTCTCACTTCTCTGATTAAATTTATTCTTTGGAACTCTGGAAGGCCTAGGAGGCTAAAGTTCTTCTACAAACAAAATGCAGGCAGAGGACATGGTGGCAGGGGCCTGGGGGTGTCCCAGGAAGGCCCCACAGGGTCCTGCTTGGTTACAGTTGTGGTTTTACATTATTATCTGTTGCAGTACTACAATTTGAGAAATAATTTTTTTTTTTACTTGGATCTAGTATGGAGTAGTGAAAAATAATAGGTATTGGAGTTAGACTCTCTTGAGTTCAAGTTCTGGTTCCACTTTCTAGCTTGTGTGACCTTGGGCAAGTTATTTAACTTTTCTAAATTTCCTCATTCACAGGTGGTATAAACATTATGGGTTTGTGTGAATTAAATGAAATAGGCCATAACAGATATTAGCCAGGTGCCTGGCACTTAGTATATATATGTAATTAAAACAATTTTTTTCTTAGTATATATTCCATTAGTTTTTGAAGCACATTTTATTTTACTCTAGGGTAAAACATTTTCATGATGACAGTATCAGTGTAAATAGAAAGCAGCTAAATTTGGTTAATTTGGTGGCTACCTCTGTGGATTATTTTGAAAGTAATCCCTTCTATCCTTAAATAATCCTTTCACTGTCCCCAAAATTACACCATTAGAGATTTATTCCATTCAGTATCTTTAAAGTTGAAGATTTTTATTGTCTTTAATATTTTTACATAAAAATGAAATATCCCCCAGAAGGAGATGAGGAAGATAATTTTAGGGGACCATGAGAGCCTGATTTAATCAGACTTGAGGCTGACCTTTGTATGTGAGCTAGTGAGTGGAAAATGAGAGTAACAAATGAGAGTAACAAAGGGGAGAGACAAAACTGAAAGACGTAAATTTCACCTTGGTCTCAACTTAAAAAAATAGTCCTCTTCAGTGGACCAAAAGAAATGAAGACAAAGAAAATGTCATATATATATATATATATATATATATATATATATATATATATATATATATATATATATATTTTTTTTTTTTAACCACTAGACCACAAAGAAAACTTATACACAGTTATTCATAGTAGCTTTATTTATAATAGCCCCAAATGGGAAACAACCAAAATGTTCCTCAGTAGGTGAATTGTTAAACAGACTATGGAACAGTCAGCGATAAAAAGAATGAACTATTGATATGTGCAACAACTTGGATAGCTCTCAAGGACACTGTGCTGAGTGAAAAAAGCCAGTCTCTAAAGGTCACATACTGTGTGGTTTCATTTATATAATATTCTTGAAATGATTAAATTTATAGAGATGGAAGACAGATTAGTGGTTGCCAGAGGTTAGGAATTATACAGGGAGGGGAGTAAGTGTGACTATAAAGGGGTAGCGATAGCATGAGGGGATATATTTGTGGTAACAGAATAGCTCTTATCATGTTTGCAGTGATGGTTACATGACTTTACATGTGATGAAATGATATAAAGCTATATATACACATTATACCAATGTCTAATTCCTGGTTTTCATGTTGTATTATAATTATGTACCATATAACCATTGGGGGAAACTGGGTGAAGGGTACACAAAACCACTCTGTACTACCTTTGCAACTTCTGTGTATCTATAATTATTTCAAAGTAAAGGTTAAAAAAAACCCCAGGATCATTAGAGGGCTTCCATCATTAGAGCAATTCTTATTGAAGTCTCTGGATGGAGACATTTGCTTTTGTATTCTTCTTTGCTGGTGAAAGGTGAAAGTAGGTGGTAGACAAGTGAAGGGAATAAGCCTTGTCATGAAAATTAGTGAGTCAAATGAAATGTCAGAGAGTTTAATGATCTTCACAACATTAAACACCTTTGGAATAGAAAGCTTTTAAAATAAATAACTCATTTTTAGGATGCTGTCTAATGCATATCTGTAGTTGTTACAGGGTGGCCTTTGTTCTTAGGGATGAAAGGAAGTAGAGTCAGAAACTTTCAGATTCCAACTCTTCACTCAGTAATTAGATGAGGACCACGTTCAACTTCACTCCCATCTTCCCTCTTTCCTCTTAACTCTTTCCCTTAGCTCCAGGGCAATTCAGTTTCAGTTTAGTTTTTGATTTGAGGAACTTGAACCACATCTTGGTATTCCTACTCCAGATAACTTGTGCTGGGACAATTTCCCTTTAAGGCAGAGTTGAATGTTTGACAGTAGCAAACTTGAATCCTTGTCGAGGTCCTGGAGCCTTACTAGGGAATAAGGATTAAGAATGATTGAGGTTCTCCAGACTTTGAGAAAGACTACTGAAATTAATTTCTTTGTAGAAGTGCAGAAATAAACTCTAAAGAGCTAATTCAAATAAGAGAGGCAGGTGTGTCTTGGTAGTAGGTGGAAGTAACTAAGATAGGTGTATGCTTTTCTCTTCTTGGCTTTCATCCAGTCCTTTCATAAACCACTTCTGCTTGAGCCACCATTTCCTTATATGCAATAAAGGTTAATACAATACCTCATGTGATTAACCTTTTCTAGCTTTATTTTAAATTTGGCTTCATAGCTGTTGTTCTGAGGTGAAAATGGAACTCCCATGTAAAAATGTTACTGAGAGTGGTACTTCAGCTCAAGGAAGTCAGACTAGACATTTCGATATTTAGAATTTAAGAGGCAGTATACAGTAATGCTTAAGAGCATGAACTCTGGAGCCATACTGCTTGGGAACCCTAGCTCTCCAGTTTGGCAAGTTATTAAACCTCTCTCTGTATCTGAGTTTTTAATTTGTGAAATGGAAATAAGTGGGGATAATAACAGTATTTACCTTACAGGGTTTTGGGAGGATTAAATGAGTCAGTAAATAAAAAAGTGCTTAGAACAGTGCCTTACTCATGCTTGACACTGTTAGCTATTACTAGTATGTTACCGTTTGCATTTCTAGTTGTCTTATGTGCATACTCCACATCTGCCCCAAGCAATCAGAACACTTTTACAGAGCTAAGACTGTTTCCCACTTTTCCTATTACAATTTGTACCTAAGAAGTGCGCAAAATATCTGTAACAAGCCTCTAACTCCAGGAAGTCGTTTGCTTTGGTGCACCCGCTAATAATATAAAGAGCCTTTCTCTTTAAAAATGGTGAGCATCAACCACTTTTCAGTAGTATAACAATAAGAGATTTAGTTTTAAGAGATTCGCTGTGGCAGCATTTCACACAATGAAGCTCCCTTTATTGATACGGTCATAAAAGTTTTGCTCTCTATTCAGAGCGGATTCTCTTCAAATCAGAGCACCGGTCTCCTTTTTGTTAGCGATCTGTCCGCACCTGTGCTCATCTGCCTCTTGGCCTCAGGAAGGCAATTCATTACCATTCGCTTAGGGTGGGTAGCGAAATGATTTTTCAAATCTGTCCCTAACCTCCGCCTCAAGGTCGAGGTTCCGCCCCCAGCCCGCCCAGGAGGGGGAGAAGGGGCGGGGCGTCCCAATTCCTGGGCGGGGCTCGGGTGGTGTGCCTCGAGGCGCCGGCGCCGTGACGTATGACGTTACCAATTGACGCAGCCGCAGTGCCGCCCGGCCCCAACTCGGACCCCTCCCATCCTCCTCCGCCCCACTCTGTGTCAAGAGGCTGGGGCCCCGGGCCGGATTTCGGGCGGCGGGTCCGGGTGGCGGGGCTGGAGGGTGTGGACCCGCGCAGCGCTCAGCAGGCCGTGTCCGGCTGGGCGCTGCAGCTGCCGCCGCTGCCGCCCAAGGCCTTCGGCATCCCCAGGAGAGAGACCAGAGCGATTCCGGGCCGCCCCGGCCCTCGCTCAGGTGAGGGGATGGGTCCGGCTGAGCAGGGTTTGGGTGGGCAGCACTCTTCCCAGCATCTCTGGACCTCAGTCTGGTCGGAATCAGGGAGGTGTGGCTTCGTCGCGACTGCCTGGTGCGGCGTCGACTCATCTCTTATTCGTTTGCCATCCTTACCTGCAGCACGGGGACTTGTACACCGGGTGTCGAAGGTCCATGAGAAGGCCAGAAAGGGCCATGATGGGTGACTGGGGGCTCGAATGCAGGAACTGGCCCCTGCGTAGTGGTATGGCGGGCGGGCGACGCCCACCTGCGGGTGTGTGGGAAGGACCGTGCACCTGCAAACTCTGGCTTCAGCCTTGTTAGCTGAACCGGGCTGCAGGAGACCCCATACTGGTTAACGCAGAGTCGATTTTGGACCAAGGGCGGTGGAGCCTTAGAAACCCTCTTTACTCCCCAGGCGTGGTGTGTTTGTATTCTGATTGGTGCTTGCTGGGTCTACACTATGGAAGAGTACGTTTCAGCGGAAACATCTTTTGACCAAAGGAGGGTGAAGGGAAGTTGATTTTCCCTCTGCAGAATTGTCCCCCTCCCGCTCCTCTTGGCCTTAGTTTTGACAGATGCAAGTTAGGGACGCTTGTTAAAGGGAAAGAGTTCTTGTAAATGTCCTCTGTAAGGAAATCATTGTTTTCTATGATTGTTCAAGCGTCTAAGTTTCAACTGGTTTCATGTTGCTGCTTTCAACTCTGTGCATGGCATTGAAGCTGATTTATTTTAAGTTCACTAGATACATAAAGCATAAAAATAGATGAATTAACCAGAACATTTATCTTATATAAGTATTAAGTGGTACATGCTTTATGTGCATATATTATCTTATTTAATCATCATAACAATCCTATCATATAAAGTCTGTTATTACTCTCATTTTACAGATGAGAGAACTAAATCCCACAGCCCTAAAAAACAACTTGTCGAAAGTCAGAGCTGTGATTTAGATCAGGTAATTGTACTCCAGTTTAGAGTCCCTTAATCAGTATGCTTTACCACTCCCAAGCATCGTGAGAATTTGCAAAGTGATTTTCATTTGATAAAAAGTGTGCCAGGTGGGAATAGGAAGGAAACTGAGGCACCATTCGTGCCAGCAAGGACCCAACAGTTTGAGAGAACAACTTTTTCAAGGAGTATGTTTTAAAGGTAGGATTTGACCTCTAGAACCCTCTGATTACCAAAATCATGCCCTTTCCATACGTACAGTGGTTTTGAAACCTTTGGAAGACTGTAGTTCGGAAATTGTGGTCTTATTCTAGTTTTAGGAGTATTTCTTGTTCAGAAACTTTAAAGGAGGAAATGTAGTATTGGATTAACACTAAAGACTTTTCTTGTGTGTGCACACACGCAGGTGCATGTGTAATCAAATCATTTAATCTGAAATGGTGAAACTGCTGATAAAGCCAGAATATCTTGTATAATTGGTTAAAATGGGTGATCTTTTCAGGTGTGTTAAGATGAAACACTGCAGACAGGCCTTCTGAAGATCAAGAAAAGGGAAAACAGAACATTACAGACTCTGGAAAAAAAACTTGGTAAATATATTGGGTTTTCAGTTAAAGCTCAGATAGAGGAAATCTGACTTTCTGCTTCAATTGTAATTTAACCTGATCGAATGGTCTAAGAATGGGGGTGGGGTGACAGTAGTGTATAACGTGACCTGCCATTCATTTTACCTGACTTTTGAACTATTGCTATGTGACTGACAGTTGAGTCATGTGTTTAGCTTGTGTATTGGCAGGAGAAAGCGAAGGGAATCGTTGGCTTGATTCTGTATCAAGTGTCAACTTCCTTTTCTCTCTTTTGCTTCCTCATTAATCTGCCCATTTATAAAGGGTTATAAAAAGAAAGGAAGAAAATTAGTTGACGTTTGGTTTGTTCTTCATAGAATATGTGTTTGTTTGAACTTAAGTGTATTTTTCATTATGAGTTCAGTGGAGACTAGTAGAAGACATGGTTAAACATGATTGAGAAAATCTTAATTAATTTCATAAATATTTATTGAGTACCGTACGTCAGGCAGTTTTTCAGGCTTCTGTTAAGAGTAGTGGTCATCATGGCCCTGGAGAGTACTAGAGTAGTGAACTTTTTTCTAGAAGGTAAGATTTTTGTGAACCCATATCTTTTATTTATTTATTTATCTATCTATCTATCTATTTATTTTTGGCTGCATTGGGTCTTCGTTGCTGCTCCTGGGCTTTCTCTAGTTGCAGCGAGCGGGAGCTACTCTTCGCTGCGGGGCGTGGGCTTCTCATTGCGGTGGTTTCTCTTGTTGTAGAGCACAGGCCCTAGGTGCATGAGCTTCCGTAGTTGTGGCACGTGGGCTCTAGAGCACAGGCTCAGTAGTGGCACACGGGCTTAGTTGCTCCGCAGCATGTGGGATCTTCCTGGACCAGGGCTCGAACCCGTGTCCCCTGCATTGGCAGGTGGATTCTTAACCACTGCACCACCAGGGAAGTCCCTGAACCCGTATCTTTTATAAAAGTTTTATATGCAAGGATGTTTTTGGTTTATGTAAAAGACTAGGAAAACAGCACTCCTCATACAATAAGTGTTTGTATTTATAATAATTCTTTCATATTATTTTAGTTAATAAAGGAAGGCACTCTACTAGAGCTACTTTAAGGTACAGTGGGAAACTAGGATTCTTACAGACTTCACTTTAGTGTACTCTTTTCCATGTTAGAGATTGTAGTAGACCACATGTTCTTTATCCATTCATCTGTTGATGGGGACTTGGGTTGTTTCCATATCTTGGCTATTGTAAATAATGTGATATATATATATATAGAATACTACTCAGCCATAAAAAAAAGATGTAACTTTGCCATTTGTGACAACATGGATGGACCTTGAGGGTATTATGCTAACTGAAATAAGATGGAGAAAGACAAATAACATGATTTCACTCATATGTGGAATATAAAAAACAAACAAATTAAATGAACAAACCAAACAAAAACACAGTTACTGAGAACAGAGTAGTGGTTACTAGAGGGAAAGGGATTGGGGGGGGTAGGGCAAAAAGGGAAAAGGGGATCAACTGTATGGTAATGGATAGAAACTAAATTTTTGTTGGTGAGCGCATTGTAGTTTATACAGAAGTACAAATATAATGTACACATGAAACTTATATAATGTTATAAACCAATGTTACCTCAAAAAATAAATTATAAAAAGATAGTGATAGAATTTCAAAAGTTCATGGGAGATTAAGAAAATTAACTCTTTAATTTGAGAAAATTTCAGGGAACTTATATATGACAAATAGAAAGGACATGGTCAGATGCAACAATCTGGATGATGAGTTGTAGAGAGATGAGCTTGGAAGCATGGCAGTCAATTAGAGGCTATTGTAGTAATCCACGTGGCAAATGAGAATTAGAAGCACAGTAGTGTAAATGGGAATTAAGGGATGGAGATGGATTAGATAGCTATAAAGGAGATAGAATGGATAAGATTTAGTGGGCTTGAGGGAAAGTGGAGTCAGGGTGATTTCTAGCCATTATCATGTTCAATTTTATAATTAATGTTTAATAAGTATTTTCAGAATAAATGAATTATCTGATACCTGGCTTGGGAAACTGAGTGGATTCCAGGCCATTTACCGAGGGAATATATAGGAAGAGAAATAGATTGAGGAACATGGTTGGAGGAGATGAGTTCAGTTGAGGCTATTATATTTGAGGCATCTGTGACTTCCAAGAAATGTCATTAGGCAGTTGTATATACAGATCTGAGTTAAGAAGAAGACTCAGCTTGAGATATAAATTTGAAGTCGCAGTTTATAGATGATAGTGAAAAGCAATGGGAATGGATGAGATCAGTCAGGAAGAAAAACGTAGGGTAAAAGAAGAGAAATGAGGATGGGGAACACTAATATTTAAGGGTATTTAAGGGTAAGGTGGAAGGAAAACATACCTCAAAAGAGATGAAGTAGTGGGCAGGGAAGTGGGAGAAGATCAGCAGAGTCACAAGTAAGTGGAAGAACTGAGTTTGGAGAAGAGGAATGAGTATTAGGCATCTTTGAGACATCAGATAAAATGAGGATAACACAAATATCCATTGGACATGTCAGTTAAGTCATTGACTTCAGCAAGAGCAATTATATAGGTGGATCCAGTTCACACTGGCTAAGAGATAAGGAATTGAAATAGCTAATGTCATTTGCTCTTTCAGAAAGTTTGGTTTTAAACAGGGGATAGTTAGAGATAGTTTGAGATAGATAGATAGACAGATGAGTTTGAGAGAGGGTTTTTGTTTTTTAAAGGTACGAATGATATGAATACATTTACCGTCTTTATTTGCTGAGGATAAGAAGCCATCAAAAAGAGAATTTGAAGATAGAAGAGTGAGGGAGAAGAATTGGTGGAGCAAGGTCATTAACCAAGTTGGAAGGGATAGACTACAAAGATGCAAGTCAGGGGTGCTTCAGATAGACCTCTCCCGAGACAGGAGGGAGGGAGGTGGTGATGATTATGGGTACAGATAAATTTGTAGGAGGCAGGATAGAGGTTGCGCCACAGAGTCCTTGCAGGGGACTCCCACTTATGGTGGAAAGAGTATATGATTCATTCATGTGATTGGTAGCCTTCTTGGTGTGGTATTGCTGACTCCTGATCATTTGGTGAGGAGGAGTGGAGTGAGGGTAGTTTAGCTTAAGATGGCAGGTATGAACCATCAGGGTAGAGATAGCTTGCAGATATCTCACAAAATTACCTTTCTCATACTTTGTATTAATTATCTATTGTAGAGTAAGAAATTATCCCAAAACTTAGTGGCTTCAAATATTTATTATCTCAGAGTTTCTGTGGGTTGGGAATTTGGGAGTGACTGAACTGGTTGCTTCTGGCTTCAGGTCTCATGAGGTTGTAGTTGATTGGCTGGGACTTCAATCAACTGAGTGCTCAGCTGGGGCTGGAAGATTTGCCTCCATGATGGTTCATTCACATGTCTGTTGGCCGGAGGCCTGAAATCCTCACCACATGAACTTCTCTAGGGCTTCTGAAGTGTCCTAACAAGGCAGCTGTCTTCCCCTGGAGCAGATGATCAGAGAGAGAGAGAGAGAGAGAGAGAGAGAGAGAAAGAAAGGAGGAAGCTGTGATGCCATTTTTGACCCAGTCATTGCTTTGCCCTGTTCTTTTAGAACTGAATCACTAAGTCCAGCCCACACTTGGGAGGGGAATGAATTAAGCTCCACCTCTTGAAGGGAGGAATATCAGATACTTTTTGGACATATTTAAAAACTACCACGCACTTCCTATCAATTGTCAGTTTCTTTAGGGGGGCAAATAAGCTCTTTAAGAATATGTAGATTCAGCCTTTATATCCAGGTGAGAGAAGTACAGAAAAGTGGGGAGGTGGTTCAGTCAGATTTGGCTCACTTAACCATTTGGTCTCCATTGCCGCTAATTAGGCTCAATAACTTGATGTGTTGCCTCTTGTAGTTAATTTAAAAAAGTGATTGTTGACCTTTGATTTAATAGAGGATTCTTTTAGGAGAAAAAAATGCCATAGTGGGCAAAATATGAATTTTTTATACCGAAATATGGATTTTGGTAACATTCAATATTAGCTCCTAAACTAGAATTTAGAGGTAGAAGGAAGGAACTCATTTTTCATAGCAAAGAAATTGAGGACTAAAAGACAAGTACAGGCTGATTTCTGTGAACATATATGATATGAGAGGCAATATAACACAGACTCTAAAGCCAGACTGTCTAGTTTCAAATCCCAGGTCAGCCATGTCTTAGCCGTATTTGTGCTTAGCTTCTCACTGCCACAACTTCCTCATCTGTAAAATGGGGAATTGTAAGTAGGTAGTTATTTCTGACAATTAGATCAGTAAATACATGTAAAGTGTTTAGAACAGTGCCTGGCACATAGCAAGCAGTGAATAAATGTTAGCCATTTTATGGTAGCTATATTTTATCATTATAATGGTGAGTTAATACCATGGCATGAACATTTCAAAGAGTAATATAACATTGTCCAAAATGTTTACAGTCTGAGCTTTATAGACTACTCACCTTATTGGACTTTGTCGCTTTTGATGTATATGGAAAGTGTGTTTCTATCCAGCTCCATATCCATTTAAAATACTGTGTCAGATATCACCAGTAGTATTGTATAAGGTCACATCTGCATTTTTTCCTGAAGCAGCCTTTTTTGTTGTAGTAGGTACATAGAAGTTCAATTTCAATTACAGCAGTGGTCTCAGTTCATAGGAATTGGCTATTAAATGGATCTTTTGGGCTCTCTGCATAGCAACATGCTAATAAAAAATAATTTCCTTGAACTTGATATGATGAGATTGTTGGTAAACACACATGACCAGTTTCTTCCTCCCTCTCCCCCATATCCAAAGACCCTATTTTATTTGGTGAGTAGTTTGAATATATATTAGGTGGGGTTTTCTGATGTGACTTAAGGCAGAAGATAACAAGATTAAGGGCCAGATAAGAAAATGGAAATACTGGTTTTATTACAAGAAACCTTCTTTAGAATTTTACTTTGCTGGTGCTAGTTTTTTTAAAGTTTTATGCCTTCTGGTGTGTCAATATGGAAGGGATATATAGAATTCTAGATTAAAAGAATTAAAAGAAACTTGTAGATTGTGTTCACCAGCCAGTACAAAAAGTGAAAACAAAACCCCACAGCTAATCAATTTATGGGATGCAGAAGTGGAAGGGTTAAACTTTTCACTCATGGCACTTTCTGTTGATGTCTTTGTATTGCTGGCCATATTGAAGAATACGCTGAAGGTAGTAATTACTTCTGGTGTGCTGTATGGAGGTGGGTAATATTTATAAATCATGGTTTCTTCTAGATTTGAAGAAGTTGAAGTTAGCTCTTTTTACCCCATCATTAGTAGATATGCTTTCTACAGCTTTTTAAGAGTTTCGTTTTGTTTTTTGTGCTTTCTGTAAATATTTAGGTGAACCAGCATAAATTTCTGGCTATAGCAGTGAGGTTTGCTAAAGTGCAGTATTTTTATTGGATGATATGACTTCTTAGATGTTAACTCTTCCATATGTGACATGAAGAACCATTTTTGTAGCACAGATTATGATATTAAAAGGTACTCTACATTGGTTTGTTGATTTATACTGTTTGAATCGTTGGTCACCATATCTGAATAATATCAGTACTTCAGCAATAATTGCCTGGTGACAATTGAACTTTGGTATTTGATCTACTTTTAAGAATCTCAATAGTATTTTTAGAGCTATGTTATTCATATTAACTTAATACATTTTTTTTTTTTTTTTTTTTTAGTGCTACCTAGACTCATGGCCCATGCTGTCCAAAAGTTTGGTGCATTTAATACATTTTTGATTGTCATTTATATCAACTAATTTCTTCTTTGTTATAAATTTCTGTTGTTTAATTAAATATATATATTTCTCTTTTATATTTTTATCTTTTACTAACAATACATTAGTCATTGTTTACTGGTGTGCATCTTATGGTTTTTTAACTTTCACCTTGTGTTGAACTGGTTTTCTTTGAAAGAAGAACATTAATGATAGCTTAGCTACCACTGTTATAATGTGTTTCTTGTCAAACACTTTGCTCTGAGTTTTATGTTTGCTCTTCAAGGAAGAGATGGCCATTTTACAACTTGGAAACAGGCTCAAAGAGATTAAGTAACTTGCTCCAGTTATCTCACAGCTAAGGAAGGGCTAGAAGGGATAGAGAGGGGGAGCTTTACATTGCAAATCTGCTTTAAAGCCTATTCTGTTTGATTTCTGTTATTTCTGATTGTTACTTTACCACTTAATTCTGTTGGTCTTTAGAGTTAGTTAATAGTTTATAGGTCAAATTGTGCTTGTTGCATGTAGAATCCTGGGGCTGAAAGGGTCCTGGAATGACTCTTTCTAGGTAGAGAGGATTATTCCCAATCTGTTTGATCTAAGAGAATAATTGTCTATTTTGTTTGTTTAAATGAACAGAATAGGACATTACATAATTTTGCTTTATGTACACAAAGCTGCCAACCCTGACCACATTTTTTAAGGAAACTAAATTTTCTTTTTTTTGCCCACCATCTTCTTTTTAAGGTTTTTCCCGTTTTCAGGAATCTCAGGCCTTTTGTGATATTCCTGGATCTTGCTTGTTAATGAGAAAAGTAATCTATTGAATTAATTTATACTAATAACACATGGTAATAATTAATGGTAGCTATTATTGAGATACTCTAAAGATATCTTTGCATTTTAAGAGAGAATATTGGTTGGTACTCTATTTGAAGAAATGGATGGTGGGATTTTAGGCCTTGTATCCTGATGGGCAAATTTTTTTAGGCGTAGAGGGCTCTTCAAATCACTATATGCTCAGTTGGTAATACCAACCTTTATATGCATTCCAATACTATCTTAGATGTAAATGTTTACATATTTCTTTTGCTTGAGATGTTCAATTGCAGGTACTTTTCTATTTTGTATTATTTTATTTGTGTAGCGTCATAGAATTGGAAGGAGCATCACAAAGTCATTTGTTTCAGGCCCACTGCCTTTAGATTGCTGAGTGCTCAGACTACTTGAGCCATTGTAGAAACAGTTCAAATGAATTAAACACTCTTGAAACTTCATTTTGTATAAAAATGTTGCCATCTGATTTGTGTTTTACTTTTGCTTTGGGATGTCATTATGCCATAGGAAACTTAAGCAGTCTGTTTTGGCAGTTCCTTTGTGTTGGTATTTACTGAGCTCTTTTGGGTCAATTACCTGACTTCTTAATTAAGGAGGATATAAATGACTTTGAAATTGGGACCTCTACAAAGGTATCTCAAGGTGATTTCTTACATATTTACAGAAACCAAACCGCACCTGAAAAGTTTTCAAGTAAGTGTATATTCTATAACAGTTAATGTAAAATCAGTCAAGTTTGGTTTATGGGCAAGCAATGCAAAAGTGTGTACAAAGTGCATACTTCACAGAATTTCTAGTATACAGAATGCTGCTATGTGCTAATAGGTATTCAAGCTTGATGTTGAAGAGAATGCCAATGTTGATGAAGCTTAAAGGAGAGCTATGAAGTCGATATATTTTCCAACTCTTAAAACCCATGTAGCACAGGGAACTGTATTGAATATCCTGTGATAAACCATAATGGAAAAGAATATAAAAGAAAAGAATGTCATGTGTATAACTGAGTCACTTTGCTGCACAGCAGAGATGGGCACAACAATCTTGTGCCAAACTATAGTTGATTGGCACAATCAACTATACTTCAAAAAAAATTAAAAAAACAAAGAAACAAACAAAAAAAACCCCAGGTAGTTTCCTTTATGGAAAAGGAACAGTGATTAAATTCAAAGAACTTTAATATAATGGTCTGAAGGTATGTGAATGCCTTTTATACAAATAATTGTGACTTTATTGTTGCATGAGGGATTTGAGTATGATTAATTTTTTTCCTTCATTTTTGTTATATTTGGAATTGGGTTATCAAAAGGATATTTTGATATCCTTTTCTTAAACTCGAGTGAATGAAAACCAAATTTTCTTGAGTGTGAAAAAGATCATTTAGGACTCTCTTGGCCTTGAGTACAGTGGAAATACTTGCTTACCTTTGGCAATAGCTCATAATGATGTACTTTTTATAATGATGCATTTATTTCATTCATTTATGAAACAACTATTTATTGAGAGACTACTGCATACCAGGAACTTTGTTGGATATTGCACACTCAATGAATAGGGCAAGCATATCCTTAAAGGGCAGTTAGCTGTCTAGGTGGGAAGACAGACTTCTAAACTGATAATTACAATACAGTGTGATAAATGCTAAGATACAGTTACCACTGTGGGCATCTGGAGCTCACTACCGCTGGGGAACTCACGGAGACTAAATAAAATATTCCCCAGAGTTATCCCAAGCCAAGAGCAGGGAAGCTGCAGGCGTTTACCCACCAACTTCCTAGCCATCATTGACATTAACTCTGGCATTTCTGGCTTGCCCTGAGGACAAACTGAGCATGTTCCTGCAGCCAGAAAGCAGCCTACAGTAGGATGTTACAGGTGTTCAGAATGAATAATCTTCTGGTGTAGAGGTGAATGTCAACAGTTTATGGGCAAGACACCAATGGCATTTGTTGCCAGTATCAGGCGTTTACACAATGTATTATCTACTATGTGCTACGCATTGTTCTAAATGCTTTACATATCTGAACTCATCAATTCTCACTATACAACTCTGTGAGGTAGGTACTGTTAGTGTCCTCATTTAACAGATGAAGAAATAGAGCACAGAGTGGTTAGGTAACTTGCCCGTGATCACATAGGTATAATGTCAGAGCTGGTTTTTACATTTTATTTATTTATTTATTTATTTTTGGCTGTGTTGGGTCTTCGTTTCTGTGCGAGGGCTTTCTCTAGTTGCGGCAAGCGGGGGCCACTCTTCATCGCGGTGCGCAGGCCTCTCACTATCGCGGCCTCTCTTGTTGCGGAGCACAGGCTCCAGACGCGCAGGCTCAGTAGTTGTGGCTCACGGGCCTAGTTGCTCCGCGGCATGTGGGATCTTCCCAGACCAGGGCTTGAACCCTGGTTCCCTGCATTGGCAGGCAGATTCTCAACCGCTGCGCCACCAGGGAAGCCCAGAACTGGTTTTTGAACCCAGGTGGTCTAGTACAGAGTCCATGCTCTCAGTCCACATAATGGTCTGCTTCTGGAACAATACAGCCTGAAGCAGGGCCTTTTGACTCTTCTGTTTTCCCTTGGTAACTGCTTCCTCTTTCTCCCTTCCTCCAGTCTCTTTCCTGTTTAGTGTTCTCTACTTCCTTCCTTGTTTGTAGCTTGCCCCTCTCTAGAACAGTACAGCTGTTCAGCTTCCATTCTTACACTCAAGGCTATCAAATCAAATAATTCTTGCTAAGGTGTTAACTGACCTTTCTGATGTTTTGATGAAGGCTTTGAGTTTCCTATTGCTTGGTATTTGCATTTTAATTTTTAAAAAAGGCAAAGATTTAAGAACCGTAGAAGGAAAGGCACGATGGTAGAATGACGGAAGATCAAGTTGATATTTTTGGGTTGGGAAACACCTATTCCTTGGCCATAGTTATAAGGAGAGGCCAAGGGGTGTGTGCTTGGGCAAGAGAAGCCCCTTTCTCGCCTGTCATGTCCTGTCTTCCAGCCACCACCCTCCCTTTCTTCTTTTTAAATTATGGAAGAATTACAAGCCAATTGTAAAACATTTAAATAGTACTTAGTTATCAAGAGTAAAAGTGAAAGTCCTACTTTACTGATTCTTTTCCTTCCCCCAAATCTCCTCCCACTGCTCTTGGAGGTAATGGCTTAGCTAATGTTTTTGCAGATTAATAAAAGTATATACATATGCACACACAATATATGTACATGCATATGTGGTATATCTATATGGTGTATATATGTAATACACATAATGGATAGTCTTTTTTAAAAATGTAAGTGGAATACTATACATCTTTTCGCTCAACTTGCTTTTCTCCTGCTAACATTACATGTAGCCTGGACATTTCTCTGTATTATCCCTTATAGAGCTATTTTATTCTTTTAAAAAGGCTGTATATTATTTCACATGGTAATAGTATTTATATGGTAAGAGTGTACCATAATTTATTTAACTATTTTCCTATTAATTGACATTTTTTCTGTTTTCTCAGTATGATATATAATGTTGCAGTGATTGTCCTTGAAAAAACATCTTTGTGTCTAAGTATTTCTGAGAAATAAATAGAGCCTTAGAACTGAAATGTTCAAGTCAAAGCATGTACATTTTTATAGTATCTGATAAATTGGTCTTCTCAAAGGCAGTTTACTCCCATCAACTGTATAAGTGCCCATTTCCCCATACTTTTGCCAAGGTAGTTGTTTTCAGTCTATCTAATTTTCGCTTATAGTGGGTGATAAATTGTGATTATCCCCAATTGCTAGTGATATTGATTATCTTTCTCTGTGAATTGCCTGTTTATATATTTTCTCATTTTTCTATCAGATTATTTGTATTTTTTGTATTGACTTGTAGGATGACCTCTATTCTTGTAGGACCAATCAAGATTTGGAGTTCTATCTTTAAAAGTCTGATGATGCAAGTATTAGATGTTAGATAGTTTTATTCCTTCCTGCTAGTGGAAGAGAAAATAGGTTGAATGTAGTATTTGAAAAGATTTTACAGATAATTCATTTTGAAAAGTAATCTTTTTTGGAAAGCTGTTTCTAAGAATGTTGGTAGTAGTGGTGGTATTAAATTAGGGACTTTGATAAATCTCTGGTTGTTGCTGTGTTTGATTAAACTGTTTCACATTTTCATGCTTTTCTTTGTATGCCACTAAAATATTAATTGCCACAATTTCTTTTCTAATGTGTACAGCAGTTTTGAAATGAGTACCATGGATTTCAGGAAGAATGAAGAGAAGAATATAGGTGAATCATGAAAATATTGAGAGAACATGTCTTAAAACATGTAGATCAGTGTTACCTTCTTACGTAATAGATAAAAATGCCATTTAAAATGATATGATACTTGAAAACAGTGGCTGTGTTCAAGGCATTGTCACTGGTATTTTGGATTCAAAGATGACTAAAACAATCTCTGTTGGTCATTATGATTCAGAAGAGAGAGGCAAGATAGATTAGATTCAGGTTATGCATCTTTGGCAGGAATATCAAGGAAGTGAGGCTGTTTTCTTCTATTAAAAAGTGCACGATTTTGATTTGTCCCTATATTGATGGTGTTTACGTTGATCACTTAGTTAATTGCCAGGTTTTTCAGAGTTCCTCTTTTTCCCTTTGTCATTAATAATTATTTTGGGGGGGCAGTTATTTTGAGATGATATGAGTATCCTGTTGCTCATCAAAATTTAATTGATTATTTATATTCGTATGGACTCATAGATTTGTATTTATTAAATGGGCTGTAATTTATTACTATTATTTATTTTACTGCTTAAATTGTCCCAGATTTTGCCAGTGGGAGCCTCTGGTTTTTATGTCCTTTTGACATGTTCCCATCATTCTTTGAATACTTCTTTCCTTTCTGGAAAACAAGGCTCATCTTGACTTTCCCTGCCCTAGTTGTGGAATCAGCCATTTCTTCAAGGAGCTCTCTTAATAGAAAACCGTTTTTAGAAGAAAAGTTCTCTGCTCATTTGTATTGGGGTGTTGCTGCTCTCAGGGCCTGTTAATGAACATATGCATACATATACATATATACATTTACAGCTATATTTGTTTCTATATCCGTTTATATTGAAAACCGTACCTCCAGTTCTTATCCAACACCACAGGCTTAATTCTGATTTTCTTCCTTTATATATCCTCTAGCAGTGAGAAACTTGGCTCCCATTATTCTTGATATGTTTACTTACTTGATTAATCCCCTCCCCCATCCCCTGCATGGGCTATCTCCCAGGTGTTCGCCCTTCATATCCTGCTCCTGCATCAGTGCAGTACCCCAGATTGCCCTCCTGCATGGAAGCTCTACCCATCTCTTTGGGGTCTGATGCCTTCCACTTGGGTTCTGACACCCTGCACCAGGCAACCTGCCTGTGTGGATGACTTCACTCGCCCAGGCTCTGACACCTTGAGCTGGACTGCTTCTCCTGCCCCTCTCCCCCTGCCTTGGACCCTCGTCCTTCCACTCAGTCTCCAGCACCCTGTGCCTGACCTCTTCCCTGCAAGTATCGCCTCCTCATCCTGCTATGGCTTCAGTACCCTGAAATACTGCCACTTTTCCACTAGCCTCATCACCGCACAAATGGGTATTTAAAGGTATTATTTGGCTCTGATATTCTACTCTAGGCCACTGAGACTCCTGTCCCTCTCTCCCCCATGTGCAGGTGCCTGCCTTACTCTGCTTCACCTTATGGCTTTTTAAATTTTATTTATTTATTTGTTTGTTTATTTATTTAATAGGAGATGGAGCAATCTGCTCTCTCTCTTTTTTTAAATTAATTGGTTTATTTATTTATTTTTGGCTGCCTTCCGTCTTTGTTGCTGCGCGCGGGCTTTCTCTAGTTGTGGCGAGCGGGGGCTACTCTTTGTTGCGGTGCATGGGCTTCTCTTGCTGCGGAGCACGGGCTCTAGGCGCACGGGCTTCAGCAGTTGTGGCTCGGGGGCTCTAGTTGTGGCACATGGGCCTAGTTGCTCTGTGGCATGCGGGATCTTCCCGGACCAGGGCTCGAACCCGTGTCCCCTGCATTGGCAGGCAGATTCTTAACCACTGTGCCACTAGGGAAGTCCCACGTTATGGCTTTTAGACCGAACTGTTCAGGAAGGGAAGAGGAAGAGGAAACAACCAATTTGTTTTTTATTCCATCATTTGCTCCATGAAAAGGTTTTGCAGTAGGTTCTTATATCAGTCTCCACTTCCTCTTCCTTAAGGGATTGGTAGTGTGCCACTTAAACAGTGTAGCAAAGCATAGAGCCCCGTTTCAGTCTGGATTTTCTGTGTCCAGTGTTGTTTGTACTCACTTACTTTATGCCAAAATGTCTACTTTTTACTTTAGGGCCCTTGGTAAGTCTTAGCCTTTACTTCTGTGCTTGCTCAAAATATGTTCTTTTAACTATTGAGCCTTTATCTGTTGATTTCTCTTACAGGTTTTGCATTAACTATTAATTGGACAAATGTTGGTTATAACTGTGTGATACTGCAGTTTTCTCTCTTGGCAACTTGAATACCCTCTTTCTAATTACATTCTCTTTGGCTGTGGGTTGTTACCGTGGTGGGTGGTCCAGGTGATTTTGCATGAGGACTGCAGATCCTTTTGGTGGATAGATCACTTTCCCTTTTATGTGGAGATCCGAATGCCAGGGTGCATCCCTCATGGAGCATCCCCTAGGAGTCACCAGGTGCTCTTTTCACCCTCAGTAGCGTGCTGGTGATACATCTGTAAAATGGTAAAAAGAAGTATGAAACAGGTATAGATGTTATTTTATGATACGTAAACCATTATATGATATGTAAATATTTGGTTTTAGATTATAGGTCTTTTCTTTTTTTTTTTTTTAGAAGGAGCCCTTTTATTTTTTTTTAATTTATTTATTTTTTTAATATTTATTTTATTTATTTATTTATTTATTTATTTATGGCTGTGTTGGGTCTTTGTTTCTGTGCGAGGGCTTTCTCCATTTGCGGCAAGCGGGGGCCACTCTTCATCGCGGTGCGCGGGCCTCTTCACTATCGCGGCCTCTCTTGTTGTGGAGCACGGGCTCCAGACGCGCAGGCTCAGTAGTTGTGGCTCACGGGCCTAGTTGCTCCGCGGCATGTGGGATCTTCCCAGGCCAGGGCTCGAACCCGTGTGCCCTGCATTGGCAGGCAGATTCTCAACCACTGCGCCACCAGGGAAGCCCAGATTATAGGTCTTTTCAAAGTGTTTTCTCTCTTTCAAAATTTTTACTTCTTCTAGTCTACAAAACTGAAAAGGGAAGAAAGAAAGCTCATGTTGTAAAAGTTAGCCTCCAAATTTTAAGTTGCTAGTTGACAGATTTTTCAAAGCCTTGAAAAATACAACATTTTTCCCAGTTTTATTGAAATATAATTGACATATAACATTGTATTAGTTAAATGTACACAACATAATGATTTGATATATGTGTATATTGCAAAATGATCACCACAGTAAGTTTAGATAACATCCATCACCTCGCATAGTTACACATTGTTCGTTTTTGTGATGTGAACTTGTAAGATCTCTTAGCAACTTTCAAATATGCAATACAGTGTTGTTAACTATAGTCACCATGCTGTTCATTACACTCCCAGAACTTATTTATCTTATAACTGGAAGTTTGTGCCCTTTGAACATCTTCAATCATTTCCGCCACCCCACGCCTTTGGCCGCCACCAGTATTTTCAATATGTGAACATTTTTTACTCTCTAAACCATAGGAAAAAAGGTTCACTGAAAAATGAAAACATTAAAAAAATTTCTTTAGCCATCTTGCCCTTAGGTTTGCGTATCACTTTTAATAATAAACCTTTTATTATGAGCTCTTCATTTTTAAAAAATGCATGTTTAATTTGCCTCTAAATTATACTGATTTCAACAATGTAGAAATATGAAATATTGTAATCTCTTGTAGATAGTATCTTGCAATGTTGTCTCACCCAGTTTTTAAACTTGTTTTGTGATCTATGAAGATAGATTTGTGGTGAGTAAACAGAAAACACTTTTAAGTTGACAAGCTAACTGTACTGAATTTCATCTAGAAAGTTGTCCTCACATATTCTTCCTGTTTTAAAATCTGTTTTTCTAGTTGTTCATAAAAGTCACATATACTGTTTGGTCTTAAGGAATTATTAACTGCATAGCTTTCTTTGTCTAGCTTCTGTCCCCCCTTTTTCTGATTTATCACAAGATAATTTTGTTTTCGGTGGGTTGGGTTAGTCATGCTAATACTGTATTATCAGAGGGATAATTTTCTTGTTTCTTAGATCATAAAATCAGAACTTTCATTCCTCACTTTTTGTTCATTCTCAGTACGTACACACACACACACACACACACACACACACTCTTACATACACACACACATACACATACATTTTTCATGTCTGATCACAATTTGACATATGTTGTAATTTATCCTGAGTATCCGGTAGCAGGAGATCTGCTTACTGTCCGAACTATCCAGAGTGAATCTAAACTAGGAAGATTGTTTCTCCATGGAATAATGGGAATACACAGCTGATAGAGGTTAAGAAGGATTAATATAACTTAATATATAAATATATTATTATTAAGTAGCAGTTTTTAGGACAAGTCTAGGTGAATTTGTCTAGTGTAGATGATTAATACTTACTCCTTTATTGTTGAGATAAATATCTTAGACTAGATTTAAGAATAATTATGTCCCTCTTCTTTTGAGCCAGAGTATAGTAAATGAACCTGAGTCTCTATTCATACTTAGAATGGTGAAATCAGGACATTAAAAATATGATACATTGTTTTATATTTTATGTAGAAATGTGGACATATTTGTTGTTTGTTATATTTTTGCATTCTTATTGAAGAAAGCAGAATATGATTTAATAAACTTTCACATTTATTAAATTCACCTGATTTTCCCCTTACATAGATTAAGTTCTGAGTTTAACCTTTGAACTCTTTCAGGCCTTTAGATGCTATTCTGGAAAAACTTAAGTAATGGATCAAAGGAAGAATGAGAGTATTGTTCCTAGTATCACTCAATTGGAAGATTTTCTTACAGAACACAATTCCAATGTTGTTTGGCTTCTTGTTGGTAAGTAGAATATATTTTCTTGTACTTTATTGTTTTTTGTGTATGGATTAAAAACTGCCACATTTTAAGCAGTGGTTGACTGAAGTTAGAATGCTTACACTACCATTTGTTTATTTTTGGGGGAGAAGATTTTAATCTATGCTTCTATGAATATTTGCTCTGGAAACTGCTCTGGAAGGCTATTTTCCTTAGACTGCCTCCTTGTCTGACTTAAGAGAAGTGGGATGAGAAGAAAGACATACCTTATCTTTCCTGTTTCAGATCAGCTCTTCCATTCCCCATCCCAACATATAAGCAAACACTTTTGTTTTATTATAAAAGTGATAAATCCTCGTGGTAAATATGTTTTTGCCTAATTAATCTTCTCATCTCTTTCCTCACTCTTTATGCACTTGACAATGGGCTTTTCCAGTAATAAGTTTTTTTGTCTTATATTGCCAAACTTTTCTAGGCGTACACAAATAATACAAGGCAGTGTATACTTAAATTGCAGAGAGGGGGAAGAAATACGAGTGAATGAATGAGTATGAACAAATAAGAAGGAGAAATACAAATAAAATACCAAGGAAGGGAGAGATTACTGTAGGCTGTTACTGCCCAGGATGTTTTGTGGAAGAATGGTGTTTGATTTGAATTTTAGCATGGGAATTAGAAAGATACAGAGAGGAAAATAGGAAGGGTAAGATGGGGTGAGAGAGGAAAGGGAGGGTAATGGTAATATTTATTGAGGTAATATTTATTGAGCATCCTATGTGTGCCACATGCCACAGGCATTTTGCATATGTCTCACTTAATGCTCACAGCAGACTTATGAGGGTAGGTGTTATTTTCCTATTAACATGTTGGGGAATTGAGGCCCATAAGGATTAATTAACTTACACAGGTTACACAGCTCTTTTTTTCTGAGTGCAGGCTTATGCTTCTTTCATGACACTGCAGGATGCATGGTAGGGTTACGGTAGAGGTGAAGTGTATATAAAGGGAATTATAATGATTCATGATTTGTAGGTAGGATTGGATTACCATTTCAACTTCAAGTTTTTTTTTTCCTAATTGACAAACATGAACTACTGTAAATTATCATTAACGAAAAATTAAAAGTAAAATGAAATGCAAAACAGTACTATGAACTATAACTTCATAAAAGCAGCATTGAAAATTGCCTTTTAGTTTACTTAAAGGCAGAATTCTTTCTTTTTTTCTTTTTAACATTTATTTATTTATTTTGGCTGTGCTGGGTCTTAGTTGCAGCAATCGGGATCTTCATTGCGGCATACGGGATCTTTAGTTGCAGCATGCGGACTCTTAGTTGCAGCATGCATGCGGGGTCTAGTTCCCGACCAGGGACCAAACCTGGGCCCACTGTGTTGGGAGCGTGGAGTCTTACCCACTGGACTACCAGGGAAGTTCCGGCAGAATTCTTTCTTATTTCCTATGTACCCTTTCTGTCACCTTGAATTTCTCATTTTCACATTGTATACAGCTCCTTTCTTTAAGGTGAAAATAATAGCAACGACCAGAAAAAAACTTGAGGGATTGTTTAATCCCTCTGTTTTACTAATGGCCTTACGCTATTGAAGGGGATGGGGGGACATGATACAATGAAAAGGCCATAATCCTCAGGTGGTTACTCTCTGGGAAAGAAGCGTACTTTCTCAGCAAATACCTTTTGCCTTTGTGAAGGGCCCGTAACTACCTGCTCTTCACACAGTGATTTACAGTAAAAATTAATGCAAAATGACTTTAAGCTTAAAACAATGTTGTACCATCAAAATAAGTGTTCAAAAGAATTGTTCTAGAAATAATTTTTATGGTCAAATCATAGCACTTGCTACCTCAAAGCTATTACCATCAATCTAAGCTACCTTGAGGAATGTTGTATTTTGACTCTCAGTGACTGCTTTGTTTTATCTATGTTAAATAATTTTTTAAAAATTTTACGAACTTAACATGATGTTGCTAAAAGGTTATACATATTAAATTGCTTTATATTACTGTCTTAATCTAGAAAATAGTTATACTATTTAAACGGATAAGTAAAAGAAAATTTATCGAAAAATACTTTCTTGTGTTTTGCGTTTTGTAT
Source organism: Eschrichtius robustus (assembly GCF_028021215.1). Lineage (NCBI taxonomy): Eukaryota > Metazoa > Chordata > Mammalia > Artiodactyla > Eschrichtiidae > Eschrichtius > Eschrichtius robustus. The sequence goes on from NC_090827.1 coordinate 133,055,735, forward strand.
GTTTATGAACTAGGTTTTTTTGGAATATTATAAATTTTATAGGTGACCATAAACTTTTCATGAAAAATTCATAATCAAATTTAGAATATCATTTACTGTAGTAATATTTACTGGTGTTCTTTAAAAGTAAGTTATTGTCTTATCAATTGCAGCAAAATAGTATTTGGTGGCCTATTTAATATAGATATATCTTGAAGTAGGTTAAAATTGTCACTTCTTTCCAATAGTACTTTAAAAGCAGAGACTGTTGATTTTTTTAAAAAGTGACTTTTCGGGCTTCCCTGGTGGCACAGTGGTTAAGAATCCACCTGCCAGTGCAGGGGACACGGGTTCGAGCCCTGGTCCAGGAAGATCCCACATGCCGTGGAGCAGCTAAGCCCGTGTGCCACAACTACTGAGCCTGCACTCTAGATCCCGTGAGCCACAACTACTGAGCCCATGTGCCACAGCTACTGAAGCCCGCACGCCTGGAGCCCGTGCTCCACAACAAGAGAAGCCACCACAATGAGAAGCCCGCACCCCGCAACGAAGAGTAGCCCCCGCTCGCCACAACTAGAGAAAGCCCGTGTGCAGCAACAAAGATCCAACACAGCCAAAAATAAAATAAATAAATTTATTTTTTTTAAAAAGTGACTTTTCTATGATGTAAAAAAAACATCAGTTTTCTTTATTTTTTTTTTTTTAATTATGTCCCTTTATTTTTTAATTAATTAATTTATTTTAGTTTTGGCTGTGTTGGGTCTTCGTTTCTGTGCGAGGGCTTTCTCTAGTTGTGGCAAGTGGGGGCCACTCTTCATCGCGGTGCGCGGGCCTCTCACTATCGCGGCCTCTCTTGTTGCGGAGCACAGGCTCCAGAGGCACAGGCTCAGTAGTTGTGGCTCACGGGCCTAGTTGCTCCGCGGCATGTGGAATCTTCCCAGACCAGGGCTCGAACCCGTGTCCCCTGCATTAGCAGGCAGATTCTCAACCACTGCGCCACCAGGGAAGCCCAGTTTTCTTTATTTTTAAGTGGACTGTATTAGGAGTGAGCTTTTAGCCTAATAAAGGTAGTTTTTTTTTTTTTCATAATATTCAGAAATACGGGCTTTTTCATCTCAGAACATCTTTGTGTATGTTTAATAACTAAAACAGTACAAAGGAGTGAAAAAGGAAACAGGAAAAAAAGGAAAGCAGTTTTACTTGAAACACTGCTTTACTTCATCGGATTGAAATCTGTGTTTTTCTGGCTAATGACTTAAAGAGAATGAAGAAAGTTGGATAAAGAATCAACTTCTGGTTCTGAAAATTCAAGTATTAAATTGTAAGAGGACATTTTACCATATGGAAGTAAATCCTCTCATTTCTGAACATGATAAATGATCTTTCACTAACAAATTTTTATTGAGATACTAAGATGATTGAAGGAAACATATAGTGAGATCCTTTTTTTTTGCATTTTTTTTCTCCCAACAGCTACCATTTTGTCCTGTGGATGGATTATTTATCTCACGTATTATAATTCTCGGAATGTTGGTCTTATTTTAACACTGGTTCTTAACAGATTATACAAGCATGGCTATATCCATATTGGTAAGTTTGAGTAATTTTTTTCTTCTGTGTAATCTTGAGATGTATATTGTAAATATGTATTTTATAAACAGATAGTAGCTTTAGAAATTTACCTTTGTTTTATGAAAGTTAAACTAATCTACCTGGAAATTCTCTTACATAGCATATAGTTCAAGTAGAGTTGAACTACCACTTGGTTATGTCCTTTACCTCATTCTTATTTCTTAAAGTGTTTCTAAGTGTTTTTTTTTTTTTTGGCGTATAAGAGATAATCATTAAAATAATTTGAAAAATCTAGACATATAAAATATGGAACTAGAAGTTTCTTAAGGTCCTACTATCCAAAGAAAATTTCTAATGCTTGATGAAGTTTTACTGTTTATTTTTAAACTGATACCTAAAAAATCTATAACTGTAAGTGGAATCATCTTGTGTATTTCATTTTGTAGCCTTCTTTATTAATTTAGCTTGACTACTTATAAATGGGAAGTTTGCAAATAGATAGGAGGGTGTATTAGGAAGTTATATGCCTTAGAAAGCCCTAAACCACTGGGAAAGAGGGGTGAAGCATCAGCAAATAGAATGTTTCTGATCTTCCTTAGAGTTGAGTACCTCTTAGTGGTCAAAAATAAAACTTCTCTCAAACGTAAGTAGTCTTTCATTAATTTGAGGCAATGACTGGTTCCTGGGGTCACCCAAATTAATGGAGGAGAATGGTGAATTAGTCACTGCTTTGGGTTTTTTGTTTGTTTGTTTGTTTATACTGCAGGTTCTTATTAGTCATCAATTTAATACACATCAGTGTGTATATGTCAATCCCAATCGCCCAATTCAGCACACCACCATCCCCACGCCACTGTGGTTTTCCCCCCTTGGTGTCCATACATTTGTTCTCTACATCTGTATCTCAACTTCTGCCCTGCAAACCGGTTCATCTATACCATTTTTCTAGGTTCCACATACATGCGTTAATGTATGATATTTGTTTTTCTCTTTCTGACTTACTTCACTCTGTATGACAGTCTCTAGATCCATCCATGTCTCAACAGATGGCTCAATTTCGTTCCTTTTTATGGCTGAGTAACATTCCATTGTATATATGTACCCTACTTCTTAATCCATTCGTCTGTCGATGGGCATCTAGGTTGATTCTATGACCTGGCTATTGTAAATAGTGCTGCAATGAACATTGGGGGTGCATGTGTCTTTTTGAATTATGGTTTTCTCTGGGTATATGCCCAGTAGTGGGATTGCTGGATCATATGGTAATTCTATTTTTGGTGTTTTAAGGAACCTCCATACTGTTCTCCATAGTGGCTGTATCAATTTACATTCCCACCAACAGTGCAAGAGGGTTCCCTTTTCTCCACACCCTCTCCAGCATTTGTTGTTTGTAAATTTTCTGATGATGCCCATTCTAACTGGTGTGAGGTGATACCTCACTGTAGTTTTGATTTGCATTTCTCTAATAATTAGTGATGTTGAGCATCTTTTCATGTGCTTCTTGGCCATCTGTATGTCTTCTTTGGAGAAATGTCTGTTTAGGTCTTCTGCCCATTTTTGGATTGGGTTGTTTGTTTCTTTAATATTGAGCTGCATGAGCTGTTTATATATTTTGGAGATTAATCCTTTGTCCGTTGATTCGTTTGCAAATATTTTCTCCCATTCTGAGGGTTGTCTTTTCGTCTTGTTTATGGTTTCCTTTGCTGTGCAAAAGCTTTGAAGTTTCATTAGGTCCCATTTGTTTATTTTTGTTTTTATTTCCATTACTCTAGGAGGTGGATCAAAAAAGATCTTGCTGTGATTTATGTCAAAAAGTGTTCTTCCTACGCTTTCCTCTAAGAGTTTATAGTGTCCGGTCTTACATTTAGGTCTCAAATCCATTTTGAGTTTATTTTTGTGTATGGTGTTAGGGAGTGTTCTAATTTCATTCTTTTACATGCAGCTGTCCAGTTTTCCCATCACCACTTATTGAAGAGACTGTCTTCTCTCCATTGTATATCCTTGCCTCCTTTGTCATAGATTAGTTGACCATGTGTGCATGGGTTTATCTCTGGGCTTTCTATCTTGTTCCATTGATCTATGTTTCTGTTTTTGTGCCAGTACCATATTGTCTTGATTACTGTAGCTTTGTAGTATAGTCTGAAGTCAGGGAGTCTGATTCCTCCAGCTCCATTTTTTTCCCTCAAGACTGCTTTGGCTATTCGGGGTCTTTTGTGTCTCCATACAAATTTTAAGATGATTTGTTCTAGCTCCGTAAAAAATGCCATTGGTAATTTGATAGGGAGTGCATTGAATCTGTAGATTGCTTTGGGTAGTATAGTCACTTTCACAATATTGATTCTTCCAGTCGAAGAATGTGGTATATCTCTCCATCTGTTGGTATCATCTTTAATTTCTTTCATCAGTGTCTTATAGTTTTCTGCATACAGGTCTTTTGTCTCCCTAGGTAGGTTTATTCCTGGGTGTTTTATTCTTTTTGTTGCAATGGTAAATGGGAGTGTTTCCATAATTTCTCTTTCAGATTTTTCATCATTAGTGTATAGGAATGCAAGAGATTTCTGTGCATTAATTTTGTATCCTGCAACTTTACCAAATTCATTGATTAGCTCTAGTAGTTTTCTGGTGGCATTTTTAGGATTCTCTATGTATAGTATCATTTCATCTGCAAACAGTGACAGTTTTACTTCTTTTCCAATTTGTATTCCTTTTATTTCTTTTTCTTCTCTGATTGCCATGGCTAGGACTTCCAGAACTATGTTGAATAATAGTGGTGAGAGTGGACATCCTTGTCTTGTTCCTGATCTTAGAGGAAATGCTTTCAGTTTTTCACCATTGAGAATGATGTTTGCTGTGGATTTGTCATATATGGCCTTTGTTATGTTGAGGTAGGTTCCCTCTATGCCCACTTTCTGGAGAGTTTTTATCATAAATGGGTGTTGAATTTTGTCAGAAGCTTCTTCTGCTTCTGTTGAGATGGTCATGTGGTTTTTCTTCTTCAATTTGTTAATATGGTGTATCACATTGATTGATTTGCATATATTGAAGAATCCTTGCATCCCTGGGATAAATCCCACTTGGTCGTGGTCTATGATCCTTTTAATGTGTTGTTGGATTCTGTTTGCTAATATTTTGTTGAGGATTTTTGCATCTGTATTCATCAGTGATATTGGTCTGTAATTTTCTTTTCTTGTAGTATCTTTGTCTGGTTTTGGTATCAGGGTGATGGTGGCCTCATAGAATGAGTTTGGGAGTGTTCCTTCCTCTGCAATTTTTGGAAGACTTTGAGAAGGATGGGTGTTAGCTCTTCTCTAAATGTTTGATAGAATTCACCTATGAAGCCATCTGGTCCTGGACTTTTGTTTGTTGGAAGATTTTTAATCACAGTTTCAATTTCATTCCTTGTGATTGGTCTGTTCATATTTTCTGTTTCTTCCTGGTTCAGTCTTGGAAGGTTATACCTTTCTAAGAATTTGTCCATTTGTCCACCATTTCCAGGTTGTCCATTTTATTGGCATAGAGTTGCTTGTAGTAGTCTCTTAGGATGCTTTGTATTTCTGCGGTGTCTGTTGTAACTTCTTCTTTTTCATTTCTAATTTTATTGATTTGAGTCCTGTCCCTCTTTTTCTTGATGAGTCTGGCTAATGGTTTATCAATTTTATTTATCCTCTCAACCAGCTTTTAGTTTTATTGATCTTTGCTATTGTTTTCTTTGTTTCTATTTCATTTATTTCTGCTCTGATCTTTATGATTTCTTTCCTTCTGTTAGCTTTGGGTTTTGTTTGTTCTTCTTTCTCTAGTTCCTTTAGGTGTAAGGTTAGATTGTTTACTTGAGATTTTTCTTGTTTCTTGAGGTAGGCTTGTATAGCTATAAACTTCCCTCTTAGAACTGCTTTTGCTGCATCCCATACGTTTTGGATGGTCGTGTTTTCATTGTCATTTGTCTCTAGGTATTTTTTGATTTCCTCTTTGATTTCTTCAGTGATCTCTTGGTTATTTAGTAACGTATTGTTTGGTTTCCATGTGTTTGTGTTTTTTACGTTTTTTTTTCCCTGTAACTGATTTCTATTCTCATAGCGTTGTGGTCAGAAAAGATGCTTGATATGATTTTAATTTTCTTAAATTTACTGAGGCTTGATTTGTGACCCAAGATGTGCTCTATCCTGGAGAATGATCCATGTGCACTTGAGAAGATAGTGTAATCTGCTACTTATGGATGGAATGTCCTATAAATATCAATTAAATCTATCTGGTCTATTGTGTCATTTAAAGCTTGTGTTTCCTTATTTATTTTCATTTTGGATGATCTGTCCATTGGTGTAAGTGAGGTGTTAAAGTCCCCCACTATTATTGTGTTACTGTCGATTTCCTCTTTTATAGCTCTTAGCAGTTGCTTTATGTATTGAGGTGCTCCTATGCTGGGTGCATATATATTTATAATTGTTATATCTTCTTCTTGGATTGATCCCTTAATCATTATGTAGTGTCCTTCCTTGTCTCTTGTAACATTCTTTATTTTGAAGTCTATTTTATCTGATATGAGTATAGCTACTCCAGCTTTCTTTTGATTTCCATTTGCATGGAATATCTTTTTCCATCCCCTCACTTTCAGTCTGTATGTGTCCCTAGGTCTGAAGTGTGTCTCTTGTAGACAGCATATAGATGGGTCTTGTTTTTGTATCCATTCAGCAAGCCTGTGTCTTTTGGTTGGAGCATTTAATCCATTCACGTTAAGGTAATTATCGATATGTATGTTCCTATGACCATTTTCTTAATTGTTTTGGGTTTGTTTTTGTAGGTCCTTTTCTTCTCTTGTGTTCCCACTTAGAGAAGTTCCTTTAGCATTTGTTGTAGAGCTGGTTTTGTGGTGCTGAATTCTCTTAGCTTGTGCTTGTCTGTAAAGCTTTTGATTTCTCCATCGAATCTGAATGAGATCCTTGCCGGATAGAGTAATCTTGGTTGTAGTTTCTTCCCTTTCATCACTTTAAGTATATCATGCCACTCCCTTCTGGCTTGTAGAGTTTCTGCTGAGAAATCAGCTGTTAACCTTATGGGAGTTCCCTTGTATGTTATTTGTCGTTTTTCCCTTGCTGTTTTTAATAATTTTTCTTTGTTTTTAATGTTTGCCAATTTGATTACTATGTGTCTCGGCCTATGTTTCTCCTTGGGTTTATCCTGTATGGAATTCACTGCGCTTCCTGGAATTGGGTGGCTATTTCCTTTCCCATGTTAGGGAAGTTTTCGACTATAATCTCTTCACATATTTTCTCGGGTCCTTTCTCTCTCTCTTCTCCTTCTGGGACCCCTATAATGCGAATGTTGTTGCTTTTAATGTTGTCCCAGAGGTCTCTTAGGCTGTCTTCATTTCTTTTCATTCTTTTTTCTTTAGTCTGTTCCGCGGCAGTGAATGCCACCATTCTGTCTTCCAGGTCACTTATCCGTTCTTCTGCCTCAGTTATTCTGCTGTTGATTCCTTCCAGTGTAGTTTTCATTTCAGTTATTGTATTGTTCATCTCTGTTTGTTTGTTCTTTAATTCTTCTAGGTCTTTGTTAAACATTTCTTGCATCCTCTCGATCTTTGCCTCCATTTTTTTTCCGAGGTCCTGGATCATCTTCACTATCATTATTCTGAATTCTTTTTCTGGAAGGTTGCCTATCTCCACTTCATTTAGTTGTTTTTCTGGGGTTTTATCTTATTCCTTCATCTGGTATATAGCCCTCTGCCTTTTCATCTTGTCTGTGTTTCTGTGAGTGTGGTTTTTGTTCCACAAGCTGCAGGATTGTAGTTCTTTTTGCTTCTGCTGTCTGCCCTCTGCACTGCTTTGGGTTTATTTAATGGCTGTGCCTAATTAAGGGAATTATCCATAGGAAGCAGTTGTTTAAACTGATGTTCTCATATAGTTATTTAGTAGCTCAGTTCATAGTGATGATATGTATGGCACTTTTTGTTATATTTGAGGGAAAAATGTTAGAAGGTTAGTAAGGCTTTAAGGATATCAGGAAGGGAGTAGGGAGAGAACATTTAATTATTGAGTAAATTGAATGCGAAGAGCATTTAAAGCTTTAAGGGCTCTACTGTCTTTCAAAACAATTACATTAATTGCTGTTATTTTTTTCCTACAACAGGCTCCTTTTCTTTCTCTGTTCTTTCTGGAAAAGTCATGGTTCGTGAAATCTATTACATTACGGAAGACATGTCTATTAGGTAAGAATAAATAAATAAATAAATGAGGACCCATCTTATACAAATTTGAAATATTACAAAATTTTTTTTGATTATGATACTGTATTGAATATGACTTGCTTTTTCATATTAGAAATGTTGGCCTTTTCAAATAAAATCATAAATCAAAAATCATTTTCTTCAGTGACTCATACTTGGTGAATTGATTTTTTTAAATGTTTCTATCAGTGGATTAATTTAGCTAAGGTTTAAGCTGGCAAAATACTATTGAATAGTAGCTTATGGAAATGAATAATCTTATATCATCCCTAGTTTTAAAAATTGAGCCACTAGATTACCTGACCATTTTTGTTGTAGAATTCATTGTGGTCATTTGTTATGTAAGCAAGGATCGGAGACGTTGATAACTCTCATCCATTAGTTCCTTAGTATAGATAGTCAGGTTTTAGAATTATTTAGCATTTATTAGCATTTCTAATTTTACCTTAAGGAGGAAATGAAATCTGAATATAATAAGCAATGATAGTTCATATGTTTGATATATTCTGTCTTCTATAAGCCTTGAAAGAAAAGCTTACTCTTATTTTTGTGATTTGCTTAAAATTTGTTACTTAGATAAAACTTGAAGATATGGAATTAGTTGAGAGGTGCTAGGGTTTGGCAGCCCTCATACCTCACTTATAACGGAGAGGTAACTTCTTTGTGAGTCTAAAATTATCTCCAAGTTAAAAGTAAAAAGTAAAAGTTAGGCTATAATTCCATCCTTTGGGGATATGAAGTGTTGTATCATTATTGAAATGAAAGAAAATCTTTAAATGTTTTCCCTTAGTATGCTAATATCCCCGTTTGAAGATTTGGCTTTTAGTTTATATAATTTTAACTCCTTTTATAAATTTTAAAAATTAAAAATTTAAATTTAAAAAAGAAAAAGTTTTTTCTGTTGACACTTTATTTTCCTGTTAAATGTAATCTGGTATTACAGTTTACCTAAATAGAAGAATCTGAGAGCTTTGCAAATCTTATTTTCCTTTCTTAACTGGAAGATTATGAAACATCTTGGTATGCTAGTGTCCTGTTGAAAATTTTGTGTATTTCCTTATTATCAATTGCCTGCCTTTTATAATAACTAATTAAGAAATGAGTTAAGTAAATTGTTACTTAAGCTTTCATTTCTGTAATTTATCTTTCTTAGAATTCAAGATGGATTTATAATTTTTCGGTGGTGGAAAATGTATAACCCAAAGCAGAAGCAACATGGTGAGCTTTCATTTTTTCATGTGTTTGAAATCTTCAATCATATAATCAGAATTTTCATTTGTAGATATTGGAATGTCTCACATTTTGTAATAGATAAAAGTATTTTAAAAAGCTTTGGAGTTTACAGAACTGATTTTAATACCCCTTGGCTGAAAATCCTTCAGCAGCTTTCCTCTTGCATGGTTAAATTTAGTTTCTTTAGCCTATTATTTATTTAGGGTTATTCTCAGTATGACCCTTACCCACATTTCCACCCTTACCTCCTATTACATCTATGGACTTAATCCCATACTGTGGTTAGAGTGGCCTTCCTAGTACTCTTTAATCATTCTACTAAGACACTTCTCTTACTTTTCAGCTTCTTTGACTTTATTTATACTTTTACATGACATTGTGACTAATTCTCATTTATCTACTATGGTAAGGATGAGCAGAAAAGAGGAAATGCAGACTTTGACTCTCTTCTGGTTCTGCTTTTTATCATCAGAATTTTCTCTCAGAATATTGTCCTCAAATCTTCATTTCACAACTGTAGGTGTTCCTGTCTGTGAATGTACCCTTCCTTCTCTACATTAACCACACCAGTGGCCTCAAGGAGAGTAGACCTTGTCTTTACTTTCTAGAATATTGATTCTCCAACATTTTTGATCTCAGGAACCTATTAACATTGTTCTAAATTATTGAGGATTCCAAAGAGCTTTTATTTATGTAAGTTATATCTATTAATATTTACTGCATTCAAAATTAAGCCTGATCATTATAGAAACATTTTTATTTCATTAAAAATACCTATCATAAATCCATTACATATTAAAATAAATAACAAACTTTATGAAGAATAACTTTTCCAAAGCAAAAAAATTAGTGAGAAGAGTGACGCTGTTTTATATTTTACTAATATTTTAAATATCCTAATGGAAGATAATTGAATTCTCACCTCTGCTTTTATATTCAGTCTGTTGTACCATATAGTTCATGTAGCCTTTAAAAAACTCCATTGTCCACTCATGGGAGAATGAGAAAAAGTCAAACGTCTTAGTATAATACTATCAAAATAATTCTGACTTTGTGGTCCTCCAGAAAGGGTTTCAGTATCTCCCCAGAGGTCCCTGGACCATACTTTGATAACTACAGAGATTTTAAGTGGGGCCTGGGAGTGTAAGGTCAAAAGAGGATGAAACCCCTCCACCTTTTCTTAGCGATGAAGACCTCTGTTTCTGGCACCCCATTGAGATCCTGAAATGGTGGTTGGTTCTGTATGTATAACTTTGGAACTTTCCAGTTAAATGTTGGGTTTTGTGTGTGTGTGTGTGTGAGCTCATCTAGGAATCTTACCATCGTATATAACTTGTTTGTGTAGGAAAATAGATTTAAAGTTCCAAAAGTTTTAAAACTTATCAAAACTTTGAGCTATCCTAAATTACTTTTAGATTTTGCTATTGTTTCACCATTGTTTAGTCTTTTTTTAAACTGTCATTTCCTTGCTCCCACGTATCTTTTGCCCCTCCTATATAATACGTAATAATGTACTCTACCTTGAGAAGGTTGGCATTAGTTGGTTACAATTTGACATCTGAAGAGGTAATGAAATCAGAATGATTAGAAGAAATAATGGCATATTTCATGTCTGGAAAAAGTTTTCTAAAAATTAGAGTTGTACATTAGATAATTTTGAACAGAGGCTGAGTGACTTCGTATGATAAAAGTATTCTGTGGGTCTTTGGAATAGGCTTTTTGCAATCTCTCATCTGTGATTGAGAATGGCTGGCTGTATGTTATTACCAGTCTTTAGTCTGTGATTTTAGAATATCAGTTGTTAAACCAACCTTTTTACCTCTTTTCTTAGCATTTACTAGAAGCATTCTCACAGGGAAAAAAAAGTGTTCTTTAGATATTATGTTAGTGCATTGGGAATCTTTTAAGTTTTGACTTCTTATGAAATCTGAATAAATTCAAAATTTTGAGTCACTTTCCTACACTGTTAACCATGTTAAATGTTGTGGAGAGAATTTTCTTGACTTTTTTTTTTTTATTTGTAAGTCTTAAAGGTGGCAGTTAAGTAAAGATATCTTACACTTAAGAGATGGTTAAAGTTCATTCCTGAGAGCCAAGTTCCTTTGAGCTCAGTCCCAGCTTCTAACACATTTACTTAACTTTGTGCAGGCCCAGTATTTCTGCCTCTGATTTAGTTTGAAAAGTCCCTCTAGTTTGTCCCTTAGAGATAGATTACTTTAGGAGAATATTTTTCCTCAGCACGTCATGCTTCTTTTAATCTTGTAGTCTATTTGTTAGGTGACTTGCTGTTTTGACTTAATCTTTTTTTTTTCTCTTTACATGTTTAGTTAACATAAGCTTTGTTGTTAACAAGGTTACAATGGAGCTGAAACAAAAGTTCTCTTCATTTATATAGCTTGTTTGTGATTAAAAAAACCTATTTGTATATTTATATTAGGAATTTTATTCCCAATTTTTTTTTTTTTTTTTTAGTGTTTTAAAATGTTCATGTGAACTGATAAAGCTGTAGGGGGTGGTGGGGTGAGGAAGCCCATTCGGCCTTAGGGCACCTCCACCCCATGCTCTTTACCCCAGAATTCCAAGGAACACGGTTAGGAAACAACGAATTTTTCTCAAAATCTGTTACCAATTTGGAAACAATTAATGTTCTCAAAACCCCTCATTTGGCAGATGGAAAATCAGAAACTACTGTGATTATAGCTGGTAAAATGGGGACAAAAACCCAGGTCTGCTAACTTCCAGTCTAGTGCTTCTTATAAAACAACTTTGTCAAATGTGGCCCAAGAAGGTTCCTTAGCGATTCTTATGGATAAACACTGATCACAACTTATGGGGAGGAATGAAGACCTTTGCAGTATCCAGAGGCAACTGCATGACTTAAACTAAGCCTACTGCAATTGCCCATTTCAGAATTTTCTTTGACACGGGGAATACCATCCTAAATTGTTTATAGTCTTTTTTTTTTTTTTTTTTGAAGAAAATAATTCATTTTATCATGAAATGTAACATCTCCTTAAAGTGGATTGCTATTCACCAAAACACATGGATGAGGGTCAAGAGTAACTGACCCAAGTTCTTTAGGAAAGAGGTAACTTTTGATAGAAATCTTTACCTAATTGAACAGATTTTTATTTTGAATTCACTTTACTGATGGTTGTGTTAAGTTGGAGTGGGGGATAATAAAAAGAGGTGCTATCCAAATCTACTTGAGGGAATACATGCATACAAACAATTGTAATTAAAGAAAAAATGGAGCAATGAGTGTGTGTTGAGGAAAAATACTGAGAACCATCTTCAGAACCATCTTCAAAGTTGGTCCATACCAACTTTGGTATGGACCACTGGGTGTGGTCCCAGCTGGTTCATGGTTTGATGATGTTGAAAGTTCTGCCCATTGGTCAAGAAGCAGAATGGTAGATGGAGGGCTGTTGTGAAAGTTCCATCTCTTAGGCAGCATGCTTGATGATGACAGTGAGTAGGATTGTGTCATGCAGAGGCGGAGTGGAAGGGAGGGTAGCTCAGATGGAATAACTGGTTTGACCAGTGGCAATAAGGTTGGAAAACGGGTGTGTTTAGGAATTAACAACTCCATTTGGTGGTAAATATAAGGTAAAGGAATAATAGGGGATAATTTGGAAGCTGTGTTATGGAGGATATTGAACATCTGGCAGCCACTGCCGTGAAAGGTTTTTGGGCAGGGGAGTGATATGAACTTAGGTCATTTCAAATAATATAAAAAAATATAATCACTACTTGAGATGCATAACCCAAGACTAATATAAATAGCTCAAATATTAGCCCTTCCTCGACTGGCTCTCCCCTGTCATTTCTTTGTGTCTTGAATTCTTTTTGTCACTCTTAATGTTAACATAAATTTGTGTCTCTGCTCTCCCTCTGTAATTGTCCATAATGTAGAACAGAAATATTATCATAATTTTTGGATATTTTATGTTTTTCTTAATATTGAATAACATTTAAATTATTTTTTCTAAATTGTTCTTTCTCATTTTTTTTTATGCCAGTGGTTTGCAGTAGAAAAAAAGATTTCACCCCTCCATTTTACAGTGATGTTAAAAGTTGGTAGACTTTATCAGTTATCACTTTTATAATTCTAATTATTTGTTCATAGTTTTACCTACATTTAAAAATTTACATGTATGTGCTCATGAATAGCACAGCTTTGGTGAACGGTCAAAGAAGTTTCTCTTCCTATGCTTTTAAAAGATATTCTCTGTTGTAAAGGATGACATTCTTAACAATGTGCTCACAGTTACACCCTTCAGAGGGAAAGACACAATGCCAAATAGCAGTGCAGGAATAAGCAGTTTGGTCTAAGTACATTATTAGTCTAGCATTTATAAGGGACAGAATTTATCAATAGAATATAGTGTAGAGGAATGAATAGGCTGCAAAGTAAGCTTTTGATAAAAAGTTGGACAATATTATGGAATACAGGTTAAAATAGTGAGCTGTATTCAGTAGCAAGACCTTACATTCTGGATATTACTTCTTGCTGATTAAGGGAAGATCCATGTGCTTTGGCAGTTAACCAAGCAGGAAGCAGAGATGATTGATGTTTTTTGGTGGAAAATTTAGAAGCCTAACTGGGGCGTGTGCCTGAGAAGATACATGGCCACTAGCCTTCCAAGGAGATAGGCCCCATTGGTGGGTAGGGCCAAGATTTTCATTAGGAAGTTTTAGAGCTGCTCTATTAGGAGAAAAGTGGTGTGTTAAGTGCTGAAACTACTATGCCATAGAGCTTGGTTGGGATAATTTAAGCCAAGAGCAGATTTAAAGTTGTCACTTGTCCAGTTTAACCCTTTAAAAAAGAGAAAACAGAACACATCTAATTTGTTTACCATAGAGTTTGTTGTAAAATATGCCCTAGGTCATGAATTAGTGATCTGTTATAGATGGTTGTTGGCTAAAGGCCACTTAATGAGGATATCAGTCAAAAATCTTTATTTTTAGGATATTTAATTTTAAGGGATTCTTTTGGAAAATAAATAGCAGGGCCAGTTACCTCTTAATATGTGGTGGTATATCATAGTGTTTAAATTCATACTAGTCTGACAAACTAGGCATGCATCCTTCTTATCCAGAGGAATTCTTGGGCTGTTAAGTGAAAGGATGATGATAAAGTATGTCCCTTTCTGTTATTTTGTTGCTTACAAGTTTTAGCCTAATATAATCTAGTACTTTTAAATTTGTAGCGTCTAGATCTTGTTTGTTAAATACATAAAGGAAAAAATCCCTGAACAATTTTTAAAAGGTCAGCAGACTATTTTGTCTTTGTGCTAAGTATCGATTCTAAGTATTACAAGGCTTTGTCAGCACATCTGCACTTTAGATTTTTTTACTGCAAATAACATGTGTCCCAATTATATAATTAAATAAGTGCCTTTTTTCCGATTTCCCTTTGGAAAACAAGAAGTCTCAATTAGCTGTTTGCTCAGGAGACTGAAGCTGTTCTACAACATTCATTTATTTTTTTCCTCCGTAAATTAACTGCTTGTTAAGAGCCTTTTATGTCTATACTTCTATCTATTGGGTATTTTATTAGCAAATGAGTTTGGGAAGCCCATTATGTGACTGTTAGATGACAAGGAGTACGAGAAAGAGAAGATTTCTGCCTTCAAGGGTAGAGCAGTGTTAATGTAGAGAGAAGATTTAAAAGAGCCAGTTGATTATACCTTTCTTAAATTATGTATAAATTAAAGTTTTCCCTTTGACTCCCAGTGTCATCAGAATGAATGAAACCTAAAAACTGCTTTTAAAATTTCCAGGAGAGATAAATGTCAGTGAGAAATCTAGTGTTACCAGAATTTAACAATTAAATACTACATTTAAGTTTTGACTGTTGATCAGTTTTTTTTTTATAAAATGCAAAGAAATAACTGGACCCGTTTTGTACATTTCTGTTTTCAGGGATTAATAACTTTTTTGCTTTTGAAATAGTCATTACATTTATTAATATAATTGATAAGTAATTTTGTTTTGTGGTTAAGAACCTATTTAGAGACCTGGATTTTAGTCTACTTCCTAGTTATATAATCTTGGGCTCTGACTGCCAGGGTTGTTGTGAGGATTAAATGAGATTATATGAGTAAAGTGCCTAGAACAGTACCTGGAACATAGCAACTGTTCAATAGAGATGAGCTGCTTTTGTTATTACGATGAGCATTATGTCACATTATGAAATGAAAAATTATTTAAAAAGAAGAGAATTCAGTACAAATCAAAAGTGAGTACATAATTTATATGACTAGTAAGAATTTGACCTGCAAAGGCAAGGGAACTAGCTAGTATTTATGGTATACAACAATCCTACAGGTATGTAGAGGTATTCTCATTTTATAGATGAGAAAAATGAGGCTCAGGGTGGTTAAGATACTTGCCTTAGGTCACGGCATTTGTAAATAATGTTACAGGAATCCAACCTTATATCCTTTTACTGTTTTATTTACTACCTTTTTCTAATTCCTGGAGAATCTAGTGTAGGATTCCCCAACTTTCTTTTTTCCCCCCCAAAAAAGCTGTATATATGTGTTGCTGAAATTAGGCCTTTGTACACTGGTGCTGGATTAAATCTCAGAGACAGAGTTTTGGAGGAAGTAGAAAGAAATAGCTTTATTGCTTTGCCAGGCAAAGGGGGCCACAGCGGGCTAATGTCCTCAAGACTGTGTGTCCCACCCTGGAGCGGGTAGTGAGGAATCTTACAGTGTTCAAGGAGCAGAGTGTCATTAGCTTGTGGACATTCTTCTGATTGGTTGGTGGTGAGGTAATGGGGAGTCAGCATCATCAGCCTTCTGGTTCCAATCAGTCTGGGGTCTGCGTGCTTGTGGGCAGCATACAGATAATTTCTTCCACCTGATGGGGGTTTCAGTATCTGCAAAACAGCTCAAAGGACATGGCTCAGAATATTATCCGTAGTCCTTGAGGAAGAACTAAAGGTCCTTGACTTTGTTTAATGGCTAAAATAAAGTATTATTATTTTGTCTTGCTTGACAATTTCCCTTTCTTTCTGCATTTTCTCACTTCTTTGATTAAATTTATTCTTTGACTAAAGTTTTTCTAGAGACAAAAGGCAGGCAGAGGACATGGGTGGCTCTCTATTCTGAGAAGGTTTCACAGGGTTCTTCTCAGTTACGTGTGTGTGTGGGTGTGTACGCATGTACCCACATGTCTATATGTGAGAGATACATGCCTTTGAAACCTATCTGTCTTTTGGTAGAGTGCTCATCTGTTAGGGGAGGTGTTTGTTTATGAGGACGTGCTCTGTTGATCTGGGAAGGTATCCCTGTTTATGTGTGGGGTACCTCTGCATGTGGGCTCTGTATGTACATACTTATCTCTGTGAGGGTGATACTATGAGTACTGAATATGCTAGTATAGTAGTACTTGTATGCATGCATCTGCAGGTATGGCTCTGTGAGAGTATATGTATGTATGTGTTTGTCCTTGTGAGTGGTTCTGTGTTTGAGTGCTTAAGTGAGTGCATGCCCCCCTCTGTATATGTGTGCTCACCTCTGTGTATGTGCTTTTTCCTATGTTTCTGTCTCTATGGGTGTGCTCTTGGGCCACCTTTTTGCATCTGTGTTTGTTGGGATAGGGGTTGAGGGATGGAGAGGGAATTGCCATATGGAATATGGCAGAAAGCTGGGTTTATTGACAGAAAAGATCCTGGGCAAAGACTCTGAAGAGAATAAGGCCATGTAAGCTTGGAGATCAACCAGGCTTGGAGATCTGATTTACTGTTTAATCACATAGCTTGCTGGCTGGAATATTAGTAATACAGGTGAAACAAATAGAAGCAATAGAACAAAGAAGATGAGTGTGAACTCAGCTAAATCTCTCTATTTAAAAATATGAAACCAAAAGCTGCTTTTAAAATGCTTATAGATTCACTATTTGTTCAGTATTTTTCTAAAGTGATTTTTGGAAGGAAAAGAGTGGTCTAGGCATTTTGTTCAATCTTACTTAAAATTTAAAAGCCCATTTATATTTCTGTTTAAGGATTTAACATATTTATTGAGCCCCTTCTACATACCAGGCAATATTTTAGGCAACCAGGGATAGAAGAGTGAACACAACAGGAAAAAATCATCTCTAATGGAGTTTACATTCTAGTTGGGGGAGGTGACAATCAATAATAAATAATGCAAAAAAAAAAAAAGTTGGGAAAATGGGTAGGGATTGTTGAGGGGATCTTGCAGTGTTTTAGTATTAAGTATTTAGTGTTTATCAGTGTTTTCAAAATACTTTCAGAGATTAATACCTTTATCTTTGTACCTTGTTGTCTTTAGTAAGTTAATGTAGCCATATTCTTTCGTATCAGTTATATTGAAAGAAGAGAATCAGTTGTGCATGTCCAGCAAGTTGAAGACCAAATTGAGAGTAATCCTGTTTCCATTTTTATACAGTCATCATTTGTTAATTCATCACTGCTGATCCAATTAGGAGCTAGTCCAGACTCTTGATTTTCCCCATTGCTCCTTCTGTAGCTCATCCACTGGCCTTTATAGTATATTCCTAATAATCAAGGCATTTGTATTCAGGGACCATGATCAAGTGTTCCAAAAGTAAATTTGAAAACAAATGACTTAAATGAGTTTTGAGGTAAATTTTGATTGAGTTGTTTATGACCTTGAAGAATTGTATAATAATTAATTCCTACTTGTATAGATCAAAGTGGGAATAGAAAAATAACCTACTTTGCATTTATTATGCTTCCACATGTTGGGTTTCCAAAAAGTCTTAGATCTATTTGTTTGAGGATATTTTTGTTTTACTTAGGAGTATGATTTGTGGTAAGATGCTCTGTTCCTCTTTCAAATGAGCCCTACTATGTACTAAGAATTGTTCTAGGCACCAGAGATACAATAGTGAATAAAACAAGTTTTTTTC
Source organism: Eschrichtius robustus (assembly GCF_028021215.1). Lineage (NCBI taxonomy): Eukaryota > Metazoa > Chordata > Mammalia > Artiodactyla > Eschrichtiidae > Eschrichtius > Eschrichtius robustus. The sequence goes on from NC_090827.1 coordinate 133,073,646, forward strand.
TCTTAAAGAGCTTGCTTCATTCTGAATTCTTGCTTGGGAAGGATTCAGATAATTAGCGAGTAAATATATGTAGCATCGAGGAGTGAGTGAGGAAAATATGGCATTGAGGAAAATCAGAGTAGGGTCCGTAGAATAGAGAGTGCTGGTTTGCAGGGAGGGTGCTGTGTACATGGGGAGGTTGGGAGAGGCTTCATTGATAGGGGATAGTTAAACAGAAACATGAAGCAAGTTAAGGAAATGAGTTATTGTGACTATCTGGGGGAAGGACATTTCCTGGTTGTTCAGGTCCTGGTTTATAACCAAAATGGAGGCCAGTTTACTGGAGGGAGGACTAGAAGGGGAGAAGAGTGCAGATCCTATAGGATTTTATAGGTCATTTTTAAAGGGACTTGGTATCAATGAGAGAGGAGGCCATCAGAAAATTAGGGAACAGGAGAGTGACATGATTTTACTTAGGGTTTTTGAAAGATCTGGCCAATGTGTAAAGCACAGGCATAAGGGAAATAAGGACAGAAGCAGGGAGACTAGTTAGGAGGCTGTTGTGTTAAAACAGGTGCAGGTTGATGGTGACTTGGGCCAGAGTGGTGAGGAGTGGTTTCTGGATATATGTTGAAAGAAAAGCTGACAGGATTTGCTGATAATATCTGGGACAAGAAAGAAAGAGAGCAGTCAAATATTTTGGCCTGAGCAATGGAAAAGATTGACTTGCTTTTGATAGGGTGGGGAATATTGTGGAGTAGGTTTGGGTGGGAAAATCGGGTGTTTGGTTGGATATGTCAAGTGCGTGATGCCTGTTGGACATAAAATTGGAGATATTTGAGTAGGCTGCTGGATATTTGACCCTGACATTTTGAGACGAGGTCATGAATGATTACTGTAGAAAGGTTTAAAACCTAATGAGTGATAAAGTTTGATTTACTTATTTAAAAATGATAATGATATTTATAACTATTAAGTCTTAGAATACTTCATATGTATTAAAAAAAAAGTGTGTTTCTTATTTTTATTTTAATTTTAAGAATTTGACCTACAGCAAGAAAAAGGGGAACACACTTTATGTAATAGCTTAGGGGATCGTCTTAGCTTTTATCCATTTGATAAATCTGAAGAAATAGGAGAGAGAACATAGATCAAGAGCTATCTAAAAAATATAAGAAAAGTTACAGCTCTTAAACATTAGTTTTTTGAAGGATGGTGTTTATCTCTCTTTCCTCTCTTGTCTCAGGAAGTAATGAGGGAAAAAACCTTCATTGGAGTAAAACTAAAAGTATTACTGTATAAAAATATGAATGTTGTTGATTCATTTTCCTTAGCTTATTTTTGAATATGAGTGGCAGTGTATTTTTCATTTCTTAATTTAAACTAAGATTTACATTTATTTAGGGTGTTTGACATCTCATATGCTGTTTTGCTAATAATTTGAGAAGAAATTAATATTGGTGAAATTTGGTACCTTACTAAACCACAGCATAAGCTACTGAAATGAAAGTTGGTAATTCTCTTTACCCATTTAAAAAAATTAGATTATTCTAACTGGTCATAGCTAATTTTAATTGCCTTTCAATTGAATTTGTTTGACAGGGATAAAAACAGATAAAGGTTGAAAAAGAAGTCTTAAAAAACACATGTATCATTTATAGCAAAATAAAGCACTGACTGTGGTACCTTTCTTCTGACCCTTTTTGGTTGACATGAGATGCACTGTCTTAGATTATTTCCTCAGTAGAAACAAGTGCCCCATCTATCACTTTATAGATGGGTTTATTACTATTGTTACTTATATTTAATATAATTGTCTTTTATTTGAGATTATTATTTGAGGACAGTTTATAGAATCTTTGTTTTAGCATTGTGTAGTTTGTAAAAACAAACTAGTATTTATGAAAAGTCCTGGTTTCTATGATGCACAAGTTCAAATACTAGTGTGATGTTTAAATGCATCATACTTTGAACAATTTACTATTTATATTTTAGTATACACTTATGGCTATATTGAGGTAAAGTTTTACTTTGTAAATGGCATTGTGCTGTTCTTAGCATACAGTCTTTAAGTTTTGTTGTTATACACCCAGAATGTAGAAATTCAGATTGTTTTTAGAGTGCTAAATTGAAATACTGTAGTAAATCAGCTTTTTTCTTTCTCTTGTCCATGTTTTATTGCTTTTAAAATATTATTCCCTTTTATCATAGACTTCTGTTTTAAAAGAAATCATTTGAGTTACTTTAGCTGTGGAAAAGATTTGACTTAAAACTTTGACTAAAGTTTTTTAAAAGTTGACTAAAAACTTTTTTTTTTTTTTTTTGTAATTGATGTCTTTAGATCCAAAGGCAGAAACTAGATTATACATCACAGTCAATGACTTTGAATTTCATGTCTATAATCGTTCGGATCTTTATGGACGTCTTCAAGAATTGTTTGGTTTGGAGCCAACAATAATTCCACCCAAGAAAGAAGATGATAAAACACGAGAAAATGGAAGAACAAGAACCCAGTCCAAAATTGAAAGGTTGATTGTCACACTTGAATTTTATTGATCTCCAACATTTAAACATCTGCTTTTATTAGAGTATTACTAACACTGTTTACCTAAACACAGCCTAATCTTTCTTTGTAGATTAACTAAAACATTTATTCTCACAAATAAGTATATAATTCTTCAAAAATGTCAAATAATACAGAATTATGTAATGTGAAAAAGCAGTCCCGGTCTATTCTTCTCACCAGTTCTACTTCCTTCTTTGTTGATAACTACTATCAATTTGTTTTTTATTCTTTTGAATGCACATACATAAGTCTATACATAGCTAAGGTGCATATACAATTATATGATTTTATTTTATCTGTTTCTGGGCTCTCCGTTCTGTTTCATTGACCTATTTGTTTTCTTTCACCAATACCACAGTGTGTTGATTACTGTAGCTTTACATTTAAGTCTTGAAATCAGGTAGTGTCAGTCCTCCAACTTTGCTTTTCTCCTTCAATGTTGTCTTGGCTATTCTGGGTCTTTTGCCTCTCCATATAAACTTTAGAATCAGTTTGCCAATATTCAGGGGTTTCAATATGGATTGCATTGAATCTATAAATCAAGTTGGGAAGAATAGACATCTTGACAGTATTGAGTCTTCCTATCAATGAACATGGAATGTCTCTGTAGTTATTTAGTTCTCTTTGATATCTTTCATCAGAGTTTTATAGTTTTCCTCATGTAGATCTTGTAGAAAAATTGTTAAATTTATACCTATTTCATTTTCTGTGGTGCTATTGTACGGTATTATGTTTTTAATTTCAAATTCCACTTGTTCATTTGTGGTATATAGGAAAGTGATTGACTCTTGTATATTACTAACCTTGTATCCTGCAACCTTGCTATAGTCATTAGTTCTAAGAGTATTCTTGATCAGTTCTTTCCGATTTTCAACATAGATGATTGTGTCAGCTGCAAACAAAGTCTTATTTCTTCCTTCCCAATCTGTATACATTTTATTTCCTTTTTTTGTCTTATTGCAATAGCTAGAACTTCTAGTATGAATTTGGAAAAGAATGGTGAGAGGGGACATCTTGCTTCATACCTGGTCTTAGTGGGAAAGCTTCTAGTTTGTCACTGTTAAGTATGATGTTAACTGTAGGTTTTTGTTGGTTGATATTCTTTATCAAGTTGAGGAAGTCCCCCTCTATTCCTAGTTAGTAAAACTAGAGGTTTTAATCATGAATGGGTATTGGATTTTGTCAGATGCTTTTTCTGTATCTGTTGGTATGATCCTTTGATTTTTCACTTTTAGCCTGTTAATTGATTTTTGAATGTTGAACCAGCCTTGTATACATAATAGTTTTATTTTTTTAAAAGTAGATGATGAGGATGTTTATTCTCAGTTAAATATTTAGTGCATATTATGTCCCAGGCACTGAGCTTGAGGTACTGGGAATACTGAGAATATGACAACTGTTCTATCTTGAGGGAATTTATAGCCTACTGTGGGAGTTAGAACACTTAAAAGGCAATTTTAGTGCAAGAAATATAACAGGGACAAGAATAGAATTCTCTGGGCACACATAGAAGGATCCGGGAAGGTAGGAACCTTAAAGGTGAATGAATTAAGCAGAGAAGGAGATGAAAGTTCTTCCATGGAGAAGAAACATCATATGCAATAGAGAAGTTGTTACTGAGGCTGGAGTGGATTACTTGAGGTGGGGATAAATTAGACTAAAATGTTTAGCAGGATCCGGGTTAGAAATGTGGCCTTACCCCAGGTCAGCAGTGTTGTGTTGTGATTGGAGGGAGATAAGACTGGAGGCAGGGAGACCAGATAGAAGGACATAGTAACAGTTCCGGGAAGAGATGATCATCAGCTGGGTTGTTAGCTAGGGGAAGGAAGAGAAGGAGATGGATTCCAGATACACTTAGGCAGATGAATACTTAAGAGAGTGATGAATTAGTTGTGGAGAACAAATAAGAAGGATGAGTCAACAGTGAATCCAAATTTCTAATTTAAGCAGTAGTCATGCTTAGTCAGGAAACCTTAGAGAAAGGTTAGGGGTGGTAGTGAGGTTAGTTTTGAATTTAGTTTTAAGCACTGAAGGCCATCTTATAAATATGGCTCCAGAAGTGTGATTTAGGAGTTACTGGGTTACTGAAGAGATATGCCTTGAGCTTTCATATGAAATCTTTAGTGAATTGCTGTGAATTTTTCATTTCTTAAAAGTTGTGTACCTTGTGTATGGACAATTCCTGTTTGCTTACTCTTGGTCTATCCTTTTCATTGTATTGAGAGGAAATTATTTTGGCACAGAGTGGCAGGGGTAGGGAAGGAGAAGGATCAGCCAAACTGTCAGAAGTGCTTAAAACACTTAAAACATCAAAGTAACTTACATCTTGGTCATTTTTGTTTTAATTATAATTTTTGCTGTCTTGTAAAATGATATAATGTAGTGCAATAGGCATAATGACAGATATAATGACAGCACATCATAATTTATACCTTGTCATTAAAGCTTGTCATTCTGAAAATATACTTTTTTGTTATAGCTTCTTATATAAAAATTGGTGCGTGATAGAGTACATTCTAGGAGACATTTTAGGGATATTCGTGTCCATTAGATGGTCATTGTTTTGTTTACTGAGCAGTCATTAGATATATTTGGAAAGATATAGCTGATATTAATAATGTGTATTGTGGGACTTCCCTGGTGGTGCAGTGGTTAAGAATCTGCCTGCCAATGCAGGGGACACGGGTTCAAGCCCTGGTCTGGGAAGATCCCACATGCCGCGGAGCAGCTAAGCCTGTGTGCCACAACTACTGAGCCTGCGCTCTAGAGCCCGTGAGCCACAACTACTGAAGCCCGCGCGCCTAGAGCCTGTGCTCCACAACAGGAGAAGCCACCACAATGAGAAGCCCGCACACCACAACAAAGAGCAGCCCCTGCTCACCGCAACTAGAGAAAGCCTGCGTGCTGCAACGAAGACCCAACACAGCCAAAATAATAATAATAATGTGTACTGTGAGGAAGTCAACAGTATTCTCAGGTACTTAAGTTTTTCTCATATATGTCAACTTTTGTTTTTTCTTCTCAGAGTTAAAGTAAAAACAGAATCTCAAGACCCCACATCTTCATGGAGATCACTTATTCCAGTCATAAAGGTCAATGTGAGCACAGTAAGTAAATTCCACTGCAATTAATGTTTCATGGGTTAATAACAGAACCTTTTACTTTTGCAAATATAATTTTCACTTAAGAAAGTAATTTTGTAGATGTCTTTGGGTTCCATTCTTAATAAAGTGAAAGAATTATTTCAACACCAATACCATTTTAGCACAAATGTATAGACCTTAAAGGCTATTTATTTATTGACAAGTGCTCAAATTTCTTTAACCACTGGTCTAAATTGATCAGTGGAGCAATTTAAACAGTATATAGTGCTAAAGTGGAATCATTTAGTAGTTGCTTGAAAATGCTTGTTATTAGGTCGGCTGAGAAAAAAAAATACAGCCTAAATAGTATGGCATAATATCTCTTATCTGTTTTTTTTAGGGACGCTTGGCCTTTGGAAATCATTACCAACCTCAAACTCTGTGCATCAACTTTGATGATGCTTTCTTAACCTATACTACAAAACCACCTTCCAGTCATCTTGACCAGTTCATGCATATTGTGAAGGGAAAGCTTGAAAATGTTCGAGTCATGCTTGTTCCTAGTCCAAGATATGTTGGTCTTCAAAATGATGAGTAAGAAAGTCATAAAAATAACAAATAACTTCTTTATACCTATTGTAGCTTATCATTTAGAATCTTTAGTATCCTTTTAATTTCTTTGCTATAAGTTGGGCAATAATTACGTATATTTCTCTATTAAATCAACTGAGTATTCCTGCTTTATAAGATAAATGGAGTTTATCCACTGGTAAACTCCTATTTTAAATATTTTTCTATAAACTATTTTTCTTGTTTTTTAATTGTAATAGTTAATATTTATTGCCATTTAATATATGTCAGGCACTGTTTATAAGCTTATAATTTTTCTATCATTTTCTCAGTGTATTTGGGAAATTTATTTTGGGCAATTGAGCCCTGATGTTTGTATATTAGAAAATACACATTACAGATAGGTTTTTATTTTCAGAAGGGATGGATAAATAGTAAATTCAACAAATTCATTAGAGTAGAGTATCATTTGAGTTAATGAAAAGTTGAAAATTGAATCAGAATTACTCTTGGAAAACTGATGAAGTTAAGACAGTTTTGGAATTCAGTTGACATTTAAGTCCCAGTCAGTTTTCCACCTAGCTTTCCAGATTTGCTTTCCTTCAGTGAAGTAGCTCCTTGCATATAGGAGACACATTGTAATAATGTGTCTCACTAGAGTCACCCTCTTTGTGGTGGGATGCTTCCATTCCAGAGGACTGGGACCCTCAGGTAACAGACACATGACTCGCATCTGACTCCCAGGCCACATGCTCACGAGTGGGGTGAGGGCTCTTGTAATCTTTGTTATTCTCAATCACTATTCTTTTTTGTGAAGGAGTCTATGGTTAAATTTGTGTAATTTAAGTATTCATGTGATGAGTTTCCACTGTCTCAGCTTTTGTCTTTGTGTGTAGGCAATATAAAGTTTGAGGTTATGAGAAACATGATTGTTTCTTTTTAGTTCCAACTTTTGGCTAGCTTGCTATTAGATTTTCTAGGGATTGGCTAGAATGACACAGTCATTTTCCCAACTTGAGTACCGGGGAGGCTCTGGGTCTACCTGGTTTCACACTCTTCAGGATCACTGAATTGCTAAGCATCTTGGAATATAAGCTACGCACACAATTCTATATTTATGGGTGCAAGTTGTAATACTGAAAAAAATAAATCTGGGTTTTTGTGAAAATTACTACAGAGTAAAATGAAAAAGTGTCCTGCTATTTGTATAAAAAGATTTAAAATTGTATTTTTCACTCTTCAAAAGTAAGCATGGAGATTAAATAATGAGATGAAATCCTAACCTTTGTGATTTAATACATATTTAGAAGAAGATTGTTGAATTTGTATATGTTATATTATCTGATGATTGAGAGGTTAATTCTGATATGGAAGGAAGGTATTGTGGTGTATGACAAAGGCAAAAGTTGTTAAATCAAAGCAAGTAAAGAGGGAAGTTAATTGATGGTACAGAAACATTCATTCCAGAATTTGAGTTCAAGATGTTTGCTTTAAGTTTATTTCAAGTTGATCAACTAAATATTCTTGGAAATAGGTAATATAAAGTTGCATATAATAGGTAATATAAGGTTTCTGAAAGGTTATGCTTTATTTTACAATATATAAGATGATATTTTTAATCAGTTTTATAGTGTTATTAATATAAAATGGTTGAATTTGAAGTCTAATTTTAAATTTATTGTTGCAAATGCAGAATATGATTATTATATTCCAATGAACATTGTTCTTCCATTGTATTTAATTAAACTTTGTTTTAAATGGATTTCTCTCATTTAAAACTTAAAATGAAAAATGCAAAACAGATTTTTTGTCTTTCTTTAACTGATTTTACTGGTCAAAAATTCTTCAGTGCCAATTTTTTATATAGTCTAATATAGAAAACAATTATGGAACAATTTATTGTATATGTGAAAGATGTTTTCCCTTTTCAAGTTTCTACACTTGATTGCTTTTTAGTTTTCTTTTTTGTTTTCACCCATTACCATCGTTAATTGGAATACTGAACATTTTATATTCTGGAGATGTACTTAGTTTGCCTTCCACCTTCCTTTGTATAGACCACCAAGATTAATGGGAGAAGGTTTTGTGGTGATGCAGTCGAATGATGTTGACATCTACTATTACATGGATGAGCCAGGTATTATTTTTTGAAAATATGTTTCATAGCTACAATTCTGTTTCTTCTATGAAATGCTGATATCTAATAATATTTTAAGTATCCTTGCTTAGGATATAAATAAGCATTAATAACGGTAAATGTGGATGTGAGAATGCCTACCTAAAAAATATCTGTGTCATTTGTCAAAAGTTGAATATTACTTTAGTATTTCAGATCAAAAGAGAACAATATAGTAATCTTTCCTTCAAATTCCATTTTTGCAAGTATACTTCAAAAATTGTGAATACAAATGACCATGAGTGAAAACCATTAGAGAATGTGATGATAGTTAAGGTAGTTCATGCTGGCTTAGGGGAAAAACATCACAGTAAGTTGGATTTGAGGCTTAAAGTTTAAGGATTGAAGTCCAGCTAGTTACAATGCTTCACAGGTGGCCTCAGTTTTATAAATAAGCTAAATATTGGATTTTTAGTCATTTTTTCCTAATTCTTGTTTTTCATACCTTTAAGGAGGTTTATGAGGTCAAAGTATTTTCAAAATTAGGGTGTTATTTGCCTTTTTTTTTTTACTGTGTTGTATTGATGGTGTAAAAGTTACAGGGGGCAAAACTTCTGGTGCTTTAGCATGAATCAAGGCAGTGATTCCAAACTATACTAGTAATCCCTGTCTTTTTCACTGCCACGCAGTCACAATAAAACAAATGCCAGTGCACTTTACAGTGTCTTTGATTAAGCAGTAAAAATTACTTTTATTAAATCTTGACCCTTCAGTAAACTTTTTAATATTCATTTAATAAAATGATAAGAATGCATAATACACTTCTGCCCCATACCAAAGTACACTGTTGTTTCGAGGAAAAGCACTCTGTGATTGAGTTCCAAGCTGAACTGTTTGCTCTTTTCATGGAATACCAGTTGTGCTTGAAAGAGCAACTAGGGACAAACTATGGTTTTGAGCTTTCATGTGAAAGTTAGAATTTTGGAAAATTTGGGTCTGCTACTGTGAGTTTGATGACTTTTCTGATGAGACTACCAGTGATATTAACAATATGACTTTTTAAATGTTTAATAATGAAATTTGTCTATTTGGGAAAAATATGCATGTCTCAGTGAACCAATATTTTCCAAATGACCAATTCATGATGTCCGTAAAAGATTTATTCAGAGTGCAAGAGAGATCAGTAAATTTTAATGTGTCAGAGTATGAGAAGTTCAGCGATAATGGTTTCAGATTCCACATTGCAAGTAATCTTTAAGAAATTACCACTTGTTGAATTTTGGTCTAGTGTCAAAGAATATCCAGAATTATCTGAAAAAGCTATTAAAATACTCCTCCCTTTTCTGTCTACCTATTTGTATGAGGCTAGGTTTTCTTTAATAGATTAAGTGCGGAAACAGCTGTGAGAATTCACTTGTTTTCTATTAAGCTGTATATTTAAGAAATTTGCCAAAATAAAAACGATGCCAACACTTCTCAATAAATTAATTTGTTTTAGAAAATATGCTTATTTTGATTAAAAAATATTTTCATAAAAAATGAAATAAAATTGTATTTGTTTTCATTAAAATGCAGTTATTTTTCACATCATATTTTCATTAAATCTTATCAGACATTTTGTTATGTCAACATGTAATGAGTTTATTTTAAAAATAAAATTTAAAAATATTGCTCAATTCAAATTTTGAATACAGTAAATTTTGATAGATACAATACAAAAAAAAAAATCCCACTTTTGGGGTCTTCAATATAGAGTGTAAAAGGTTCCTGAGATCAAAAAATTTTTAGAAATGTTGATCTAAGGAAGCCTTTTAATGGTTATTTTAAGTAACTATCTTCATATTGTATATTCTGCAATATAGGACTTGTTCCAGAAGAAACAGAAGAAACTGTTGAAGGAGAAATGAGCAGTGAGGATTGCAAATTACAAGATTTGCCTCCCTGTTGGGGACTGGATATAGTTTGTGGTAAAGGAACAGATTTCAACTATGGGCCATGGGCTGATAGGCAGAGGTACTTGATTAAATTATATTTCTGCTAAGTCAAACGTATTGGGATATTACTATAATTTTTATTAAAAACTAGCTTAGTATTGATATTTTTATAAGCTATTTTATTATGGCAGGGTAAGATATCACTAAACGTTTTAATCCAAATAATTTGTAGAGAAATTGGCACAAGCAAGTTTGCTCTAAAGGAGGAGCTAATTCATTAGAAAAATGGTGAATGAGCAGAATATTTACTGGTTCCTTGGTTTTTTCTTTTGTATTTAATCACCGAATATGGCAGGGATTGTTGGGACTATGGAGATTCAGAGCTAACAGACATACATAGTTCAGTTTCGGAAAAAAGAAACAAAAGAGTTTTATTAAGTGCTGTATTAGAGGTATGTAAAAAGTCTTGATGAAGAATTTAGAGAGGTACTGTATTAGTGTGCTGAGGCTGCCACAACAAAGTACCGCAGACTGTGTGGCTTAAACAGCAGAAATTTCTCACCATTCTGGAGGTTAGAATTCTGAGATCAAGGTGTTGGCAGGATTGGTTCCTTCTGAGGGCCGTGAGGGAAGGCTGTGTTCAAAGCCTCCCTCCTTGGCTTGTAGATGGTCATCTTCTCCCTGTATCTTCACATGGTCTTCTCTCTTGTGTGTTTTGTAGGTCTCTGTGTCCAAATTTCCTCTTCTTGCAAGAATACCAGTCATATTGTATTAGGGCCTACCCTATTGACCTCATTTTAACTTAATTACTTCTCTAAAGACCCTGTCTCTAACTATGGCCAAATTAAGAGGTACTGAGGATTAGGACATATGAATTTTAGGGGGACACAATTTAACCCATAACAGGTTCATAACTCATATTGAAGAGGAGAGAACTGGGGAATGCTTTTTGGTTGAGGTAATATGTGAGTTGAGTTTTGAAACATAAGTAAGAATTAGCCAGGGAAAGAAGGATAAGTTATCAGGGCAAGGGAGGAGTTCTGCAAATGCATGATGGCAGTGGAGAATTGTCTTAATAGGTTCTATAGGTTGTTAAAGAGAGTTGTAGGTAGTTAAGAAATATATAGATTTTATACTGGAGGTAATAGGGAGTGCCTGAAAGGTAAAAAAGGGTTTTTTATTCTTAGTTATTCTATTAATTTTGAAGTAATTTTCTATTTTTAATATATTATGAACATCTACCTACTTACTGAAGAATTTTAAACAAAGGAGGGGACATGTACTACTATTTATGAGGGAACAGCTAAATTTTTACGTAAATATACATTGTTTAAAGCTAGTTTAGTCTTTCATAAACTAGCTTGAATGGAGAAATACAAGCTTAATCAGTCACTGAGGCAGATATTACTGGGCCACTGATGGACTACTAAGAGTGCTGATACTGACTTGATATACTGACTCTTTTTATACTTAATTGTTTTATTTATTTATTTTTTGAATTTTATTTTATTTTATGTTTTTACACAGCAAGTTCTTATTAGTTATCTATTTTATACATATTAGGGCATATATGTCAATCCCAGTTTCCCAATTCATCCCAGCACCACAAACCACCCCCGCCGCTTTCCCCGCTTGGTGTCCATACGTTTGTTCTCTACATCTGTGTCTCTATTTCTGCCTTGCAAACTAAACTTAATTGTTTTAAAAAGTGCTTTCTAAGCCCGGGTGCAGCAACGAAGACCCAACGCAGCCAAAAAACAAAAAAAAAAGTGCTTTCTACCTAGCATTGTTAGAAGAATTATATACTTTGTCAGGTACTATATTCTGTTAACCTTGGTATCTCTAGCATATAGAAATACCTGCTCCATTAAGTAACTATTTAAATAAGTACTAGTTATTTATATAGCTAGTATAATACTTGTATGGTAAATGTATAAGTAAGTGTGTTATTTGAATACTTGGAGTATGCTAATACAGTACTTCATTAAGTTCTGGGTTAGATTATTAGACCCGAAGGTAAACAGAGCTTAAAATTTCAGGTTAGAAAACAAATATTTTTCAAATTACTGGATTTAAATTTTCCTTTTATAATAAAATTTTTCATACATTAAACCATGCTGTATTTACTGTGGAATAGTTGAAAATGAGGGGTTTTACATTCCCTTAAGTAACAGTTACACTTGCTATATTTGAAAGGAAAAACTTAAAACAGTGCTTTAACACAGGCACAGAATATTTTTGCATTTTAGTATTTGAATAAAGTGTGATTCTTCTAAACTATATTTAATTGTATTGCATTAAGAAAAAGTATTAGGCTATATTTACATGAAAATCCTAGCTAAAATTCTTTTAATATATAGTCATATTCACTCTTTGGGTGATCTTTGTATAATACAGAGAAATGATACTGAAGATAACATGAAAGAAAAATTTGCTTTACCAGCTCCCTTCAGTAGGTCCTGCCACTGCTAGGAGAGAACAGCAATACATTTTTTAACCTGGACTTAACAAAACCATTCAGATTTATTAAAAAGAAAGAAGAAAGAAAGAAATTTATCACATGGGTTTAGTTTCCTTGTGTGAGTAATAATAGTATTTATCCCCTCCCTTATATATGCAAATTGTGCATTTCCTCCCTTGTAGCCATTTCCTTTTCTCCTTCCCCATACTGAGTTTCTAAACAAATATGAACTGTTATCAGAAATGTTAATTAGGTCATTTTTTTTTAGTACCTACCTATTAGTGTAAGAAATATAGAAAGAAATCTCAACTGTTTTATTATTGGATAGTTGACTCAGCATTGTGAGTTTTTGATCTCTGATGTCGCATGACCTTATTTAGCTTATAGATTTTAATGTCAGTTCTGTTACCTTTACATGATTTTCTTTTTTTTTGTTATTTTTAACATCTTTATTGGAGTATAATTGCTTTACAGTGGTGTGTTAGTTTCTGTTGTATAACAAAGTGAATCAGCTATACGTATACATATATCCCCATATCCCCTCCCTCTTGTGTCTGAATCTTTAAGACGCTCAGCTTTTGTTTTTAAGAGTTTTCATGACAGAGTTGAAATATAAACTTTATAAATTCGTACTTACTCCTTAATGATAACTATAATAATGCAAATATTCCTGATATTGTCTGGCCTTTTATTGCTTTCACTTAAGTGCTTTCATTTATATTTTCACACTTGATCTTCATAACAGTGAGAGACACAAGGACAGGTGTGGTGATCTGATTATACCTGTGAGAAAATGGAGACACAGAAGTTCAGTGATTTGGGCAAGATAGTAAAGCTATAGCATCTAGAGCCAAGATTCAGACCAACCCGTCAAGTCCACTGCTCTTTTCATTGTATCCTGCTACCCATTTTATAGACCATGATCACCTAATGATCAGATGGATTCTTTGTCTTGAAAGCTTAGTTTTATATATTTGTGTCTTAGCCAAAACATTTACAGACTTAATTTTCTTTTCAAGTCTATAATGGATCAGTTTGCAAATTTTGTTCTGTTGATCTGATTTTTCCCAGTCAGTTTATTCCAAGCAGCATTTCCTGTTACTGATGACTCCTTCCTCAACTCTTCCTATTTAAAAGTCAGAAACTGATACTTCTTCTGAATGTATGAGTCACATGCTAATTTTTAATTATATAGAAGACTATGAATTGAAAGTTTCTTGGTTTCTTTCATGTTTGTCAAATGATAAGGGGAGGCAAATACATTAGAGCCCTAGCCTCCAAACACTTGCTTCTTTTTAGAAATCTATTGCTCTTTAGACTCTTTTTGTTATAACATTGATTAATAGTGATTATGAAAATAATAGAAATAACACTTTTTCCATGTGCCATGTACTGCCAAGTCTTTTTCATATATGTTGTCATTTAATTCTTGGATCTATTCTCTGAGACTGGTTATGATAATCCTCTTTTACAGGTGAGGAAGCAGGCGAGTGTCCTCAGAAAGGTTAAGTAGTAATTGGCCAGAGTGGAATGATTCTAATTAAACCATCCCCCTTCAGCTCTTTCTTTGCCATTTGCACAATTGATATACCTGTAGAAAGTCTTTAATTTTTCACAGTATGTTTGAATAGTGCAAATTTGGTCTTACCTATGTCTTATTTGATAGTAGTATATTAAGTGCTCAAAGCTCATTGATCTCTGGAAGTATAAAACATTGGAGAAAACAGTCTTTCATTTTACTGAAAGGAAATTATGTTAGGTGTTATTTTGTGACTTAATTTTTTTTTTCAATTTTATGTCTAATTGTTAAATAAGATAGCAGTGGTAATAGAAAGTTATAATACTGATTTTGTCTCTTATCAGTGGTAATTTTATTTGAATAACTTGTCATCATTCTTTCTTCCTCCTTATTTAGAGATTGTTTATGGAAGTTCTTCTTCCCTCCTGATTATCAAGTTCTGAAAGTCTCTGAAATTGCACAGCCTGGGAGACCAAGACAGATCCTTGCTTTTGAACTACGAATGAATATTATTGCAGATGCTACAATTGACTTGCTGTTTACCAAAAATAGGGTAATTATTGAAATAATATAGTAGAAAATTATGTGTAAAATTTGAACATTATTTTCCAAAGTATCTTTCTGGTGACTAGTCCTATACTCAGATTCATTTCTATGAGCTTCCCTGACCCCCACCCCCAATAATTGTATGTATGTTACTTTCATTAAGTGCCAAATAGTAGAAAGAAGTTAATTAATAATAATAGACCTTTATACTATAGTCTGATTCATTTTCTCCTTTAAATCTGGCCAAACTGTTTTAGTATATTTTTGGTATAAATTTGAACTTTTGCTCTTAGGAACTTTTAATACCTATTTAATATTATTGATGATTAAATTTTGTCTTTGATAATAACTGAAAAGTAAAGATGGGAGTGTAGTTATAATAAATGTCTCATGAATTATTTTTTGCTTTTGGTAGGAAACAAATGCTGTACATGTAAATGTAGGAGCTGGCTCATATTTAGAAATTAATATCCCAATGACAGTCGAGGAAAATGGTAAGCTACGATGAGTGTTTTTCTGTTTTAAGTGATTAGTAGGGGAATAATTAATATATAAATAATTGTTAATCCAGTTAGACTAAAATTAATGGGGTTTTCTTTTTCAGATTTTTATTATATTTTGATGTGCCTGTAGTTAGTAAATACTATATTATTCATGCACCTAGAGAGAAGGGAAAAGCGTTTTAATCAAGCTAGGTCTTATTATTCTGTGCTTTATTATACCTTACACTTCTTTTGTAAGTTTGTGCGTAATTTGCTTAGTGTATGTTTTTCCTGTTAGTCTGTTGCTCTGTGAAGGCTGGTACTACGTATTTCTTTTCACTGGTGTATACGTGTGCCAAGCCCAGGACCTGGCACGTGGTCCATGGGCAGAAATAGATTGAATGACTAATAGGCTTTGTTTTAGGTTATATTGTTAGTAGATTTTTGTCAGGAAGTAAGCTGGGTACTTTGAATAACATAACTTTAAGAAAGCAGAATATTTCATATTTAAAATATTAAATCATGCCCTGATTAGCTGTAGTTTTATCTGAGCTAAGATAATCTAAGTTCATTATGAATTTGAAATTTGGGCTCTGATACAGGTTAATCAGTAACATGATTAAATACTTTATTATTAAATTTATCAAAATATTATATAGTCTCCCTCATTTCTCCTTGTTCTTCCCATCCTCTTATTACATTTGTAATTGAGACCACTTGAAGTGAAATTCTGCTTTATTTCTTCACTTTCTTGAGAGTATGGGGAGTAGCAACTCACCAATGTTTTTAAATTACTGAATAGCAATGTTACTATTGCTAAGTATAATTAGAATAATTTTTATGTAATTCTTGGCTCTCTTTTCTTGTTTCTGTCACTCATTTTGTTGCTACGATAAGAAGAAAACAGGCAAAGGTGTTGACTGGATTTATTAGCTTGCATAAAAAGGTAACAGTTGAGTCTGCCTGCTTAGATAATTAATTGAAAAAGTGACTGAGAATGAGATAGTATATCTTTTCCCTGTAACTTTAGGGCTATTACACTGAAGAACTAAAACCTTATCTTAGTTACTTTTAAAAGAATAACCTAAGTCTTGAAGCAGATGCTTGAGATTCTCTAGGATTCAGAGTAGTCAGTTGGAAAGAAGCATCTTTCAGGATAGCCTTAATTACTGATATATAGGATCTGTAATTCTGTAGGAGAAGAGGCTGTTGAGGGTTGCACAGAATTGAGCATGGTTCAGTTAAGGGAGTGCTTCTGCCTTTTTTTTTTTTTGATTGATTGATTTATCTTTGGCTGCATTGGGTCTCCGTTGCTGTGCACGGGCTTTCTCTAGTTGCGGCGAGTGGGGGCTTCTCGTTGCGGAGCACAGGCTCTAAGTGCGTGGACTTCGGTAGTTGTAGCACGCAGGCTCAGTAGTTGTGGCACGCGGGCTCAGCATTTGTGGCTCGCGGGCTCTAGAGCGCAGGCTCAGCACTTGTGGTGCACAAGCTTAGTTGCTCCGCGGTACGTGGGATCTTCCCGGACCAGGGCTTGAACCCGTGTCCCCTGCATTGGCAGGCGGATTCTTAACCACTGTGCCACCAGGGAAGTCCCTCTGCCTTTTTAAACTGATGATGCATATAGGAAATAATATTTGTACAGATTTTGGGGGGGTACATTTATTGGTGCGCTGGGGTAAAGGGACCATCTGAGGACTGAGGCGTCAATATCTTGAGCATATACCTATTATGAATTCATGGGAAGTGCCACAGCACACTAACTGTTGAACTGAATGAGTTAAGTGTCTAAGGAAAACCCAGTCAAGTTCTTGGTAAAGGTTAGGTGGCTTTTAAGATGACTGTCTTCAAAGGGAAAAATAGACTTAGTTCTTGGACAATAACAAAATGTAATTCGAAAACATTTGAAAACTGGTCCCAGAGATTCAGGTGTTTAGGGAAAAAAAAATGCCCAGAGCAGGATGCATGTTGAATTAGCCATATAAGAATGATCATAGTGTTAGTGTTCATAGGAGGGCAGTCCATCAAGAAAAGAAGTGAAATACTCTGAACCTTTCTGCTTTTATTCAGAATGGGGCTGTGTTGTTTGGTGACTGTCACTATGTAAGGAATAGTTTTTTTGTTTAGCAACTGTCATTACACACTTTTTTAATAATTTATTTGTGCAATCTCCTGACTTCTCTCCTACCTATCCTTGCCCTGATGGGTGTATTTTGAACAAGGATATGATATATTAGATCCATCCTATTCCCTTTTTTTTTTTTATACTGTCTTTTCTACAGACAGATTTCAGACTCTTTGAAGTCATTTAGTGAAAGGGTCTGTCCTGGGTGGTGGAGTAGATTTGGATTTCTAGCATTGCCTGTCTGTAGCTATGACTAACTCAAGATTTTCTTATTGGGATATTCAAAGCCATGTTTTCAATACCTCTATAATAAAGCTGGTGTTTTAATTTCCAAAAAGAAAAAGAAAAAAAAGCAACTGTCATTACATAAGGGGTAGTTGAAAATGATGAATATATGTACCCTTGAGTCAGTGAAAAAAAGACATGGGAGCAGTCTTAAATATTTGCACACTATCATATGGAAAATAGACTTGTAGTTTTGCACTGGAAAGCAGAGTCAGGATAGACCTTATATGAAGATGGAACTCTTTTCCATCAGAGCTGTCCGAAATGAGATAGGTTACATATTAGATAGTATACTCCACATTATTGGGGGTGTATTTAAATAGTGACTGATTACCATTTTTCAGGAATTCCTTCTTTGTGTGGTGGGGGAATTTGTTTCCAGTCTAAAATTTTTAATTATATGTATATATTTCTTTAGGTTGTTAATTTTTATGTTTTCACTTATTTTAGGTTACACCCCTGCGATTAAAGGACAACTCTTACATGTTGATGCCACTACCAGCATGCAATACCGGACTCTTTTAGAAGCAGAAATGTTAGCAGTAAGTCTAGAGTATATGTTGATATGCCTACATCCATAAAATACAAATTTGGTTTTAATTTTTTAATATAAAATTTTAATGGGCAGGAGGTCATCAAATGGTCAGTCTTCTCATTCAAGAACGACCAGATGCTCTTGACCATGTTTTTGGGAAGAGGGGTAGATTCCCAATGCTGTGGACTCCCTTTGGCATCTCTCTGTTGCTCTTCTTTTGGGGGAAATGAATATAAGGCAACACTACATGGGTTTTTGGCCTTTAAAAATGCGAAAAGTTCTCGGTGTATTGCTTTTAAACTTCATTATATGGCTAGACTAGCTGTCTCCTATGCTGTAAGTAAGATAATTTTTTACTCTATGTTTTCTGGCACCATCAGATTCTTTCTCAGGGCTTAATAATTCATTGTCCTTTTTTACTTGATGAATAAGGTAAAAGGAAGAAAATGTTATTGATACCCTGAATTGCTCCATATTAGAAACAGAATAAATATGGAAATGCTCCTGATTGAAAACTGCAGGTCGGGAACTCATTAATCAAGCAGATTATTATTTTTTCTCAGGGACGACAACAATAACAACAATAATAACAAAAGTCACTGCATAGAATGGCTGATATTTAGAGAGGATTCTTTTATATTAGATGATATCATTAGGTCCTTAATTGCTTGTCTAAACAACCATATTTATATATGATATATGTAAATTAAGAAGAAAATTTTGCAATTACCAAGAATATAATGAATACTATAAATATGAATATTCAGCATTTTAATGAATTCCTGAGCTATTGCTGATAAATGGTGCTGTGCAATAACGGTATTCCTTGCCAGGCAGCTCTTGCCTTTGCAGAATTGCCAAGCTTTGGCAGGTGGAATATACCACAAAGCATCATGTCAGATTCATAACTACTGTGCTGTCAAATGAGAACCGAGGAGGCACTGGTGGCCAAACTTCTGTGTGACAGTATGCATTGCCCTCTACCCTGCCTGACCCTGAGCCTCTCACTTAACAGATTACATTTAAAGAAGAGTTAATGAAGTTGGCTGTTACTCTGTTTGTTCAGCTACAGTATCAAAACTGTAGCCTGATTTGTTCTTAAAGTTTTTTGGCCACATCATGGCTTAGTATTTCAAGGAGCTGGATGTAACCATGGATACTGACCTTTAGCCACAGCAATATTAAAATCTCTAAGGGACATTCTCTTTGGCTCAGTAGGAAAGTAAGTTTTAATTACTCGCCGGTTTGTGCGAGTTCATTTCTAATGCTGTCACACAATGTCATATTTTAACCTCTGACATTTTTACTTAACATTTGGTTTGCAGTTTCACATCAATGCCAGCTACCCCCGAATATGGAACATGCCACAGACATGGCAGTGTGAATTAGAGGTTTATAAAGCCACCTACCACTTCATCTTTGCACAGAAGAATTTCTTCACAGGTAATTTTCTAATAAGTGTAAATACAATGAGATTTGAGATTTATCATAGTGAACTTGTTTATAGTCAATAAGTTTTGCTTTTAGATTCAACGTAGGGACTTGATGACACAATTCATACTTTCTTTTACACTTCTTTTGGGGCCAAGTTTATCAAAGGAAAAACTTAAATATACATGTTCTGTGCTGTCTTCTAACCCAAACAAGGAAAATATGAACCCAAAATTGAGCTTAGGAGGAAGTGCAAGAACTCATTTTTGTGTCACTTCAGTGGGGGATAAGTTGGGGAAGATGAATCAGTTTCTTTCTCTTCCTGAATTAGGCATCATCGTGGCTTTATTATTTTGTTTTAGTTAGTAATCCACAGACAGTATATTCAAATAGTCAAATATGTTATTTTTATATTTGGAGTCCCTACTTAACTCCTTTCTGTTGGCATGTATAATTGAGTTGATGCTATCATTAGGTGGAAAAAATTCTTTTATTTCTTGCAGCATGTTATGATAGCTACTCATTATTTTATGATTATGGGAACATGTGGTCTTAGTCTCTGAATGACATAAATATTGCTACATAAAAATAAGCATTTTTTGAGCCTTTCTGTAAGAAGTTTAGCCAGACTTGGTCTGCTTTTCTAGGATCAGTGGCTACCCCAGAACTCCTAATATTTGCTTGACTGATTGCTGCGTTTATCTGTTCGTCCATCCACCCACCCATCGTTTACAAGCATTCTGTGCTGAGTACTAATGTTTGTGGGTATAGCAGTGATTAAGATATTCACAGGTTTCCCTGTCCTGACATTACTTACTAGCAATATGATGTTGGCCAAATTTCCTAATTGTTTAAGCTTCAGTTTCCTTATCTGTGAAATAGGGATAACAATTTCTGACCTAATTTTGCTATTGCTAGAGTTTTGGCCTTTTATAATAATGCCATTACTATAATATGTTCAATCATTAGTCTTCTATATTTGTTTTTTGCTTTGATCAGGAGCCTTATCATGGGGATTAGATAGAATGATTCTGTATTTTTGCAGTTGTATAATTCTTCTCCAAGGCTCAAGTCAAGGTCCCAGTAGTAGAAACTTTGACAGAGTCCTTGGCAAGTTAAATTTTTGTCAGTGAAGCTGAACATTGAATAAGTACTACTTAATTCAGATTTATGAAAAAAATAATAGCTAAAACTTACAGTGTGTATTAGTGTCTGTCTCTGTTCTAAGCAGTTTCACATATTCAATCATTAAATCCTCATAATAATTCTCTGAGGTCAATTTTATTATCATTATCCTTATTTTACAGATGAGGGCAGTGAGTTACAGAGTGGTTAAGCAATTTGTCCAGGGTTACATGACTAAGTCAAGCTAGGATTCCAAACCCAAATAGTCTGGTTCAAGAATCTGTTTTTATATAGATAGCTTCTTTGCATAGTCTTTTCCTTCTCACTTAAGATTTTATCATTTCTAACTTTGCTAATCTTTTAAAATAGATTCCAGTTGCTTTCTTTCTTTTTAGACTTTTTTTTTTTGAAATTCACGTTCTTTTATTTATTTATTTATGACTGTGTTGAGTCTTCGTTTCTGTGCGAGGGCTTTCTCCAGTTGCGGCAAGTGGGGACCACTCTTCATCGCGGTGCGCGGGCCTCTCACCATCGCGGCCTCTCTTGTTGCGGAGCACAGGCTCCAGACGTGCCAGCTCAGTAATTGTGGCTCACGGGCCCAGTTGCTCCGTGGCATGTAGGATCTTCCCAGACCAGGGCTCGAACCCGTGTCCCCTGCATTGGCAGGCAGACTCTCAACCACTGCGCCACCAGGGAAGCCCTAGACTTTTTAAATTATAAATTATTTAATTTATTTGAACTTAAAGAAAAAACCCACTATTTTCAAGCATTCAATACTTCACATTGTTTTTCCTCCAGAATTTCACAATCTCAGACTTTAGCAGTGCTAAGAATACTTGGAGTAGAAGTATAAATTTCTCACAATTTAAACTTTATTTTGTAGTAGCGCTTACATTTAGACTGAATATTGTATTAGTTAAACAAGTACACATTTCCTAAATTACAATTGTGTTTTTTCTTAAATTATTTTCTTTCTCTGACTCTAATCTTTATGCTTATACCTATTTAACTTCACTTTTTTAGTTATTTTTTTCTAAAATTTATTTGGAGAAATTTAAAAAATATAGAAAGGTACAAAACTTAAGTTCTCATCTCCCAGATTTAACAGCTATAACATTTAGATATATTACTTCTGAAATCTTTCTAGAGTCCTTCAAAAACTTATTTATTCTTTAAAAAAGATACTATCAGAGAGTGATATTAATTTAGCCTTGGAGAGAACATACTTGGTCATAGTGTTTGAATTGCTTTTCTCTTTTCTCAGTTTTACATTTCTCTGTTGACAGATTTTTGCAGAAAATAAATTATCTATTTGGTGTGAGGGAATACCTAATATGCCTCAAGAGCCATTCTCATGCCAGTTACTAGTGGGATAAAATTGTTCTTAAGAGATTTCAATGTGGGACAGAGATCTCTTCATGATAAGTACAATATATAGCCTCAGGAGTGAAAGATGTAAAACAAAGGCAGAAGTGAAGTCTTTACAGGCAATAATGAAATTGACTTAGGTTTACTCTGATAATGGGAGAAGAAGACAATATAACGGTATTGCAAAGCCCCAGTACCAGGTGATGGACATTTTGTAGGGTGTTGACCTATCAACTGAATTATAAAGTGAGTTGTAGATGAGTTTTTTCCCAGACTAACATTTAGATTACCAACTTCACAACTTTTAAAATTTTGTTATCTAAATGATTAAGGCCGTCATCAAGAAAGTACTTCCAAATAAATATATTTGTTTGGTAAGACCATCTGGTAATAAGAGCAGCTTTTGGTTTAAAGAGAAATACACATTGGAAGTAGTTTTTGAGGTTCCTAGTAAAAATATTTTGTTACCATAATTTTTAATATTTTTCAGTAAAGATATTATATAAGCTGGTAGGGAAACTATATTGCAGAATATACTGATGTTTAGATAAGATATTAAAAAAACTAATAAGACATTAAAATAGAAATTGGCTAAAAACTATAAAATTATGTTGGTTTCCTTAGATGATCAGTAGATTATTTGAACTTGTGTTTATTTTACTAGCAATTATAGCTCAGTCTTTTAAGTAGTACTATGAGGTAGATAAATGCAACCAGTGTAAGTTGAGAGTCACTTATTAATAATGATTCAAAACAAATATAAGCCATGATCTCAACGCAGAGAGAACTTATAGGGATATCGCTTATGGGAATTTATTTATCAATCTCAAGTATATTGGCATGTGCAGTACTAGACTTAGACAAATAAAACAATACCTAACAGTATATATATACACACACACACACACACACACACACACACACACACACATTGAGTGCAAGCATGAATTTCAAAGCTGACAAATGCATGTAAGACGTGGATACAGAGGAAATCAATACAGTCTGAAGATAATTAGAGAAAGTAAGGAAGGACATTAAGATTGGAAATGGTCTTTGTAAATGAACTCAGTAATATTAACTAAAATTTGCATAGTATGTTTTCATAAAACATTCCAAAGCATGTTCATTGGTATCATCTTCACAACAACTCTGAAAAGGGATAGCTGTCATTGTTATCCTTGAGTTAACAATGATGAAATTGAAGAAACATTCAATGACTTGGGCAGACTCATGAAGCTAGTAAGTGCAAGAGACATTTAAGAACAATTTTTTGACTGTAGTAGCCTCTGTACTGTCTCTGTAGTGTCATGCTGTTGTTAAAGATGGTTAGAGTTTTCCTGCAACAAAGAGGTTACCAAAGAGTGTGTTCATTTTAGAAAGGATGAATAGTTTGAGTAAAAGTGCAGAACCAAAAATGTTTATGAGGAAGAAAAGTGTGAAAATCAGCTTGATGAATGGTGAATTTGTATTGTGTAGTTGGCTAATCCCAGAGATGACTTTTGGGCATCTCTTAAGTGCTGAACACTGTGTTAAAGAATAAAGTTAGATAGTAGGGATGCAGTCAGGTTAGTTAGGTAGGGCGGTATGTAGAAGTAAAATTTTAGAAGTAGGCGTAGATACTATAAGGTATGATGAGCTACTGTGATTGCTTGTTAAATGAAATAAAAGTATATTTAAAGTAAAATCGTTAAGTGGAAATTTCCATTCTAGTCTTAGAACAGGTTAATAGCCATACGCCTTTTATCGTTGATATAGTAAAACTGCATCTTACTAAGATTAATTTAAATTGTTATTGAAATTTGATATCAAATGTATTATTTTGCCATTTTATCAAGAGAGGAGTCTCTCTAATATATGTGCACAAGTTTCTGTACATTGCAGCTAAATTTTATGTATTTATTTATTTTATTTATTTATTTTTTAATTATTAGCACCTTTATTATTTATTTATTTATTTATTTTTTTGGCTGTGTTGGGTCTTCGTTTCTGTGCGAGGGCTTCCTCTAGTTGCGGCAAGCGGGGGCCACTCTTCATCCCGGTGCGCGGGCCTCTCACTATCGTGGCCTCTCTTGTTGCAGAGCACAGGCTGCAGACGCTCAGGCTCAGTAGTTGTGGCTCACGGGCCCAGTTGCTCCGCAGCATGGGATCTTCCCAGACCAGGGCTCGAACCCGTGTCCCCTGCATTAGCAGGCAGATTCTCAACCACTGCACCACCAGGGAAGCCCCTGCAGCTAAATTTTAAATGAGTTCATATGATATTTGACTTCTGATTTCATTACTGAATCTAATATTTTTTAGTTTAAAGATGTCCTTTAAAATTCAAAGAAAACTACTTTAAATATTTAAGTATTTTTGCCTATTATTTTCCTTAGAATATCTTTAATACTAAGTGCTAGTGTTTGTGGAGTGCTTATCTTGTGGCAGTTTCTGTGCTAAAAGTTCACATATATAATCTAAATTCTCACAGTAGGTCTGTGAAGTTGTCCCCATTTTGTAAAAGAGAAAACTGATAACATTTCAGTCATTTGTTCAAGATTATGTAACTAATAAAATGATAAAGCCACAATTTAAACCCAGGACTGTCTGGTTGTCAGAGTTTGTGCTATAACAATGGTACTTGTAGTTGTTTCCCTCTCTCCAATACACAAAGTTCTGATTTTATAGCACTGTGTTATGTACTGTGAGTATACAAAGATGAGCTTGACACCTTTTAGGAG
Organism: Eschrichtius robustus; assembly: GCF_028021215.1. NCBI lineage: Eukaryota > Metazoa > Chordata > Mammalia > Artiodactyla > Eschrichtiidae > Eschrichtius > Eschrichtius robustus. Next base: position 133,098,485 of record NC_090827.1, read on the forward strand.
GAGACCATTTATTGAAGGACATCCTTGCTGGGAGTATACAATGCATGCAATAATGTGAATGCCAGAGGAAAAGTAGAGGAAAGCACTGTGATAGAACAGGACTAACGTCTTTATATAAAGACTTTTTGCTTATTGAGGTTAAAAAAAAAAAAAATCAAGGTACGAAAGGATAAGCAGACTAAGAACTATGAACTAGGAGCTGACTATGAACACAATTTTAAAAAACAACACTTAAACCAACAAATCAGCAATACAGTAAATCAGCAGTCAACAAAGATGACTGACTGTAAGTCTAAGGCCAAGTCTTTGTTTTGTTCACATTGTATTCCCACAGTCTAAAACAGAGTCTGGCACACATTAGACATTCTGTAGGTATTTGTTTTGTGAATAAAACAACACGAATAATGTTCAACCCTACCTGTAAATAAGAAATTCAATTAAAGTGAGAGAGCATTTTTCAATTACCAATTATCAAGCCGCATCACCCCCACTCCCGGCCCCCCCCCCCACACCCGCCCAAAACAAAAATAGAGAAAGGGAGAGAGGTAGAAAGAAATATAATGCAGGAGCAGGTACGGTGAAATGGATAGTTGACCGTACATTTCTAATAGGAGCATAAATGGATCTACTACTCTTGGAAAGAAGTTTTGTGATTTATAATAGCCTTAAAAACTTTCATAAACTTTGACCTAGCAAATCCATTTTTTAAATCTATCCTGACAAAATAATCCTGAATACGTAAAATATCTTGCATGAAAATATTCATGATAACATTATATATAACAAAAATTTGAAAAAAGTCTAAATATCCAAGTACAGCAAATGGTTAAGTAAATCTTTGCAAATCTTTTTAATGAACAAAATTTTTGTTAATGTGTACGAAATAAGATGGCAACATTTTGAGTTCAGTGAAAAAAAGTAATATAACTTGTACGTCTAGGATAGTGTAAAAATCTACATCGAAAAAAGAACTAGGATGAGATACATCCACAATGTTAGGTATTTTGGTAACAGAATATCAGGTAATTTTTTTCCCCTTTTTTATCTTCTGAAGTTTCTTTAAAAACATAACAGGCATATGAAATGCGTAAACGTTTTTTTTATTTGGAACGCTGATTAGTCAGTAAGCGTTTTTACTGTCCAATCATTTAGCTACATCTTAATCACCTTTTAATATTTTGGTATAAAAGTTCATTTTCGATAACAACAGGAAAGTTTTTGGTGTTAGAATATTTTTATTTTGTTTTCTGAATTTCAATTAATTTTACATTCTGTCTCCTGCCTCAATAATTGTAGATTTAATTCAAGACTGGTCGAGCGATAGTGCTCCAGACATTTTTTCATTTGTTCCATTTACGTGGAATTTTAAAATCATGTTTCATCAGTTTGAAATGATTTGGGCAGCTAATCAGCACAATTGGATTGACTGTTCCACTAAACAACAGGAAAATGGTAAGTACGTTTTAAAAATTAGGTTAGTATTCTGTTCATTAAGACAAATAACCAACGAAGAGAACTGGTATTGGTTTTTGTGGTTTTAATAGATACTAGAATTGATCTTTTTTTCCATTGTCTTAGAAGACTCTCAGAAAACTAGTTCAGAATTTGTATCACACTAAGCATATTAAATTTAATTTTGTTTAGGTGTGTATTTAAGGCAGTTTTTGTTTAAAATTTTTTTGAAATCAGAAGTAAATTTCTTTTTCTTTTTCTTTTTCTTTTTCTTTTTTTTTTTTTTTTTTTTTGCAGTGTACCTGGCAGCCTGTGGGCAAACACTAAACATTGATTTCTCTTTGCCGTTTACGGACTTCGTTCCAGCCGCATGTAATACCAGGTTCTCTTTAAGAGTACGTATAATTGGATACATTGTTTATTCCACAATGTTTATTAGTAAGTTGGATTTCCCAGCCCTTACCTTTACTCTCTCCTGCCCATCCTGTTGCCACCCTGAAGTATTTTGGTTTTCCACCATTGTTCACTGACTTCAGTGGCACAGCATTGCCCGTTTCTTTTTTGTAGTTAAATGTAATATTCTGCCTTTCCCCTAAGTTCCCCAAGTTCCCCTAAGAAGTTGGGCAGTAACTTGAAAAGATATGTGTACCCCAGTGTTCATAGCAGCATTATTTACAACAGCCAAGATACGGAAGTGACCTCAGTGCCCATTGACAGATGAATGGATAAAGAAGATGTAGTATATATACTCACTGGAGTATTACTCAGCCATAAGAAAGAATGAGACCTTGCCATTTATGATGTGGATGACCTGGAGGGGTATTATGCTTAGTGAAATAAGTCAAACAGAGAAAGACAAATACTGTATGTTTTCACTTATATTTGGAATCTAAAAAACGAAACAAATGAACAGATAAAACAGAAATGGACTTCCAGATACAGAAGACAAACTAGTGGTTACCAGAGTGGGGAGGGGAAGGAGGAGGGGTGAAATAGGTGAAGGAGATTAAGAGGTATAAACTGCCAGTTATAAAATAAGTAAGTCACGGGGATGTAATGTACAGCCCTGGGAATACAGTCAATATTTTATAATAACTTTGTATTGATATAGCATATAATCCATTAAAACACTGAATTGTGTTATACAACTGAAATGAATATAATATTGTAAATCAACTATACTTCTATTAAAAAAAAAAAAAAAGCTGGGCAAAAAAAAAAAGAAATTCCTTGAGTCGATTATTTTGTTAGAGCTCATTTCTGACCTCTGTGACTAATCTATGTGTTCTCTTAAGAACTTATTCTAGCTCTAATATTAGTCTGTGAACTGGATTTTACATTTCTCTATACAGTTGACACTTGACCAGTGTGGAGGTTAGGGACGCTGACCCTCCCTGCCATCATAAATCCGTGTGCAACTTAGAGTCAGTTCTCCTTATATCCTCCATGTCCTTGGTTCCTCTGTATCTGAGGTTCAGCATCTGCAGATTCAACCAACCACAGATTGTGTAGGACTGTAGTATTTACTGTTGAAAAAACGTCCATGTGTAAGTGGCCTGTGCAGTTCAAACTTGTGTTGTTCAAGGGTCAGCTGTATTTCATTCCTAATTTTAACCATGAATTCAAGGAATAAACCCCGTGATCCAAAAGCCAGCTCTTAGGAGTTCAAAATTCATGGTACACCTAACTTTAAGGCATACAATCATTAGTAGTTGTAGTATTGATGGAGGTTATGAAGGTAAAAAATAGCAACAATAATAAGATCAGCCAGCAAGTATTAACATCTTCTTTGTGCTGGACACTACTCCAAGTGCTTTATGTGTAGTAACTCATTTAATCGTTCTCAGAACAACCCTCTTGAAGTAGTTGTTATTATCTGCATTTACAGAATAGGAAACTGAGGAGGCAAGTTTATGTAACTTGTCATATAGCTAGTGAGTGACCAAGTTAGAATTCGAACCCAGGCAGTATAGTTTAGGGCTCCACTCTTTTAATCACCCCACTGTGCTGCCTGTTAAGAAACCAAGCATCGGGCTTCCCTGGTGGCGCAGTGGTTGAGGGTCTGCCTGCCAATGCAGGGGACACGGGTTCGAGCCCTGGTCTGGGAGGATCCCACGTGCCGCGGAGCAACTGGGCCCGTGAGCCACAACTACTGAGCCTGAGCGTCTGGAGCCTGTGCTCCGCGACAAGAGAGGCCGCGACAGTGAGAGGCCCGCGCACCGCGATGAAGAGTGGCCCCCGCTTGCCGCAACTAGAGAAAGCCCTCGCACAGAAACGAAGACCCAACACAGCCAAAAATAAAAATAATAAATAAATAATAAATTAAAAAAAATTTTTTTAAAAAAGAAACCAAGCATCAAAATGAGCAAAGATTCAGGGACCTATAAGGAAAAATAGGATATGTTCTGTATTTTTAAAAATATGATTGTCTATTTGATTCTAGTAAGTCTTGGTTCCTTAAAAGGCAGTTGAGGAACCAAGACTTACTAGAATCAAATAGACAATCATATTTTTAAAAATACAGAACATATTCCACCTGAGCTTATATTAGCTGATTTTTAATTTTTTTTTTACTGAGTTACATGTGAAATATCCAAGGAAACCCATGGAAGATAATCTTCTTACTATTTTCTAGAAACTGTGCTGTTTATTTCCCTGATTTTTTTTTTTTTTTTTAAGATTTATTTATTTTATTGATTGATTGATTGGTTGCTATGTTGGGTCTTCGTTTCTGTGCGAGGGCTTTCTCTAGTTGCGGCAAGCGGGGGCCACTCTTCATCGCGGTGCGCGGGCCTCTCACTATCGCGGCCTCTCTTGTTACGGAGCACAGGCTCCAGACGCGCAGGCTCAGTAGCTGTGGCTCACGGGCCTAGTTGCTCCGCGGCATGTGGGATCTTCCCAGACCAGGGCTCGAACCCGTGTCCCCTGCATTAGCAGGCAGATTCTTAACCACTGCGCCACCAGGGAAGCCCCTATTTCCCTGATTTTTTTTTCTTGACTTTCTTTTTCTTAGAGATTTTATTTTTATTATTATCTTTTTTAAAGAAGGTTAATTAATTAATTAATTTATTTATTTATTATTTTTGGCTGTGTTGGGTCTTCGTTGCTGCACGTGGGCTTTCTCTAGTTGCTGAGAGCAGGGGCTACTCTTCGTTGTGGTGCACGGGCTTCTCATTGCGGTGGCTTCTCTTATTGTGGAACACGGGCCCTAGGCGCGCGGGCTTCAGTAGTTGTGGCACTCAGGCTCCGTAGTTCTGGCTCGTGGGCCCTAGAGCGCAGGCTCAGTAGTTGTGGCACACAGGTTTAGTTGCTCCGTGGCATGTGGGATCTTCCTGGACCAGGGCTCGAACCCATGTCCCCTGCATTGGCAGGCGGATTCCTAACCACTGCGCCACCAGGGAAGTCCCTTTCTTGACTTTCTAAGCAGAATTTAGTTTCAGTCAATGTAAGATCTTATTCCAGTTACATACTTGATTATTCAATGTAAAACCTGCCATTTCAAATTTATGTTTATTTTCTGTTTAATTGATTATTATAGATAAGCTTGCCTGTAAATAGTAACCTAACAAATTTATGTACCTATTTTGTTACTTTGGGTTATTATAAATTATTTTTTAGGGAGAAGATGTTGATCTTCATTTGTTTCTACCAGACTGCCACCCTAGTAAATATTCATTGTTTATGCTGGTAAGGAATTGCCACCCAAATAAAATGACTCATGATACTGGTATTCCTGCTGAATGTCAAAGTGGCCAGAAAACAGTTAAACCAAAATGGCGGAACATTACTCAAGAAAAGTAAGTACTTAATATTAGTGATCTAAGTATTTTGTGTTTATGTGGAGAAATTACTCTTCTAATTCTTTAAAAGAATGACAGGAAAATTTGATTATCTGTAACTGGTGTCTGTATACAATCAAAGGAATAAGTACCAGACTAGAAACTTTATTTTTACTCTTCAAAGGGCTGGTTGGGTTGAATGCTGGACTGTCCCAAGTGTCATGCTTACAATTGATTACACATGGCATCCAATTTATCCACAAAAAGCAGATGAACAGCTAAAACAGTCATGTAAGTGTTTTTATATAATTTGTATGTTGAAATATCTAGTGTTATAATTGATAAACATCAAAGATACAAGGAGAAATTAAAAATGTTTGGAAATGCATCTATTGGCAATTTTATACATTTAAAATCTTTTAAGGATTTTGGTATAATTACAGCTAACTTTCGTTGAGCATTTACTATATATCAAGTACTAGGCCAAGCTGTTTCCTGGTTTACTTTATCTCATTTAACTCTTGAAGCAACTCTGTGGGATAGATGTTATAATTATTATTGTCATTGTAGAGTTGAAGAAATATGCTCAGAGAAAGTAAGTAATTTTCTCAAGGTCTGCTGAGCTAGAAGCAGCAGAGCTGGAGTATGAAGTTAGGTATATGTAAATCTATATATTTAAAGCGCTTGATTTTGTGAAATGTTAGTTTCTTTAATGCATATTGACAACTGTCATATCATTTATAGTTTCCCTGGGGCTTAAGTGCTGCTTTATTTGGATCCAAAGTGGAATTAGAGTCAAGTGATATTTTCTGTGTATTTTTCCAGTGAGTTAAGTTTTTAAGCATAGTTTTTGTAACTTTCTCATATGTATATGTTGATAATGTCACACTGCATTTGAATAGCTGTTTATGTGAAAATAACTTCATAGTTTAATGCCTAAGTATAGTTAAAGCCTAATTGTGACCCAGATTTACAGTATATTGACAGAACTTGATGAGAATGTTGCCTTTGTTAATGGGAACTTATCATCGATTCTTTGAAGTTTGATTTGTGTATTTTTATACACATTTCAATGAAGTCCATTCTTTATTGCATTCTTAACTATTAGTCTTTCAAGTTTGTTTTCATTATATACTACAGATATTTTATCAACATTAGTTGCTTTCATATTTGCAAAATAGAATTTCTTAGTGACTAGTTCTTTGAAGAACTTTTAAGAGGTGCTTTCCTCCCGCACCCCTCAAACATTATTCTTTTTTCCTCAATTTATTCCAGTGTCAGAAATGGAAGAAACAATGCTATCTGTATTAAGACCATCCCAGAAAACAGACAGAGTTGTTTCTTCTCCCTCTACTTCTTCACGTCCACCTGTTGATCCCTCAGAGCTTCCACCTGATAAGCTTCACGTAGAAATGGAACTTTCTCCAGATTCTCAGATAACTCTCTATGGACCTCTATTAAATGCCTTTCTATGTATAAAGGTAAGAATTTTAAAAGAACCTCCATATTTTTAAACATAGGAAAAGCAGTTAACATCTAATTGAAATTGAGACCATTTGAAATGGCCAATTATATGATTTAAAGTATTTAGGATATATTATATATGTCAACTAGGTTTGTGGTGTTAGACCCAATTATAAAATTATTTATTAAAAATTGTGTACTCCTCAGTTTAGCATTTTTTATTTTGAGCAATTAGTGTGTTCTAGGAGTTGTGCTAGTTGCTAAAGATACAGATGATATAGCATCCGTCCTTAAGAAGATAAGCTAGAGGGATATAGCAGGATAGATATATATATATGGACAATTTTAACACATTGTAATTAATGCGGCAGTAGAAGTATAAAAGAACTTTGTTATCTGAGGATAACTGTATCAGGAAAAGGCTACTTCAAGTGAGTCTATTAAAAACCAACAACTTTATTTCACGGTAAGTAATAAGCAAAGATTTGTTTGGAGCTCTATCTTGAAAATTGAAGCAAATATGTGAGAATGAATTCATTTCAGAGTATGACAAATTTAGGGTCTGAAGAAATATGCACTACTTCTTTGAGCAAAGACCAAATCATGCGTTGATTCATTTTGGTATAATTTTTACAGTGAAATTGTATGACTGCATAGTGTGATAGCACTTTAAGGTTGCTGTCTGGAGCATGATTATGAAGAGAGGCTATTTTAAGAAAAATATTTGAGCACTTTTTCAGTTTTCTATATGTCATTTTTATTCTTTTGATACTCACATCATACTTTTAAAAAGTCCCTAGCAAGTCATCACTAATTCTTGTTGATTTATTCCTTTTTTATAGGTAACTTCTCTAAGCCTTCCAGATTTTCACTTATCACTGATAGTTTTACCTGTGATTAGAGCAGTTATCCAACATCACATTCAGCTACTTCATGAAATTTTGCATTTTTCCAGGATTTTGCAAATTCACTTTGCTTTAGATTTTCATTGTGCCATTGGTTATTTACTACATCTGATAATCAAAGAGAGACCAATTGTCCAAACATTACCAATCATGAGCCTTAGAGTTAGTTGTAGTGTGGATGTTTGTGTGAGTCTAATTTTATCAATGCTTACTTATTTGCTTCCTTTTGTAATTTCATAATTGTAGAGGTTTGGATATTGAATGCTTAGCTAACAAGGAATCCCTTAATGTACAGTAACAGGAGTACATAATTCTGGAAAGGGTCTAGGATGAGCAAGGTTGGCCAGGGAAGGACAATCAAGGTTTGTTAGCAAAGGCTCTCTAGAAGAAGTACTGGCTGAATAAATTTTGAAGTTTTGTAAAATCTCAGTATTTGAGTTACTGTATTATATTTACTAAAAACTACCATATAGCATCAGATGATGTAATTTAAGGTAAAAGGTGCAAGGGAAAATGTGTTTAATATTTGTGGAAACCTATAGTTTGTTTGCTTTTTACCTTTTCTTCCCCTAGGGTTTTAGAGATTCTTGAAAGAGTAAAGAAGTAATTCTTCAGTTTCAAAGGGAGGAAACACACACACACACACAAACATATTTTTTTCTCTTGTGACCATTTTTTGGCCTAAAATATTCTTCAGATATTATTTCTCCCAATATCTTATTTTCTTGGGATTGCATGGGAATGTAAAGGATCTAAGATTGAATTTTCAAGCTATAGTCTCCCAGAAGAGGCTGAATTATATTTTAATTTAAATATAAGCAATGATTTAGTTATCAGGTGTAGGCGGTTATATTGATATAATATCAGTTTTGAATACTACTAGAGAAGTATTAACTCTGTTTTTGCATTACCACATGTACATTGAACCTCAATTTTTTTAACTAAAAAAATTGCATAGTAATACATAAACAAAAATAAGAGGACTATAACAAAGAACACAGAGAAAGAAAGACATACCTTTGTTTTAGACTTCTTTATAAATTCTGTTCCATATGCGTTACCCATGTTGGTAGTTTATTATGTTTTGATGCAGGCTATGCATTACAGACTTTACAACAACTTTTTAGTAGTGTCAAAAGTTTGTTGTGCTAAATATTTGTATTTATATTTATCAAGTTAATTCAGAACTTGTATGAAGTGGCTACTGAAACAAATTTAAAATTTTTAAGTTTTGACATATTTTATAAAATAATTTCTAACCCAATGAACTCTCTGCTTCCTTTTATTAGGAATATATGTCACATGTAACTCTTTAAGTTGTTTGTTTTTTTTGTTGGTTTTTGGCTTAGTGTCATGCTGACATGGAGATGTTATCCTGTCTTAAATGTCCCTTACTTTTTTTTCATTAATTTTAATGTATAACTTATGTTCTACTTAGGATCAGTGTTAGAACTTCAAACTTTTTGGAAGTTAGGTTTGACACATGTATTATGTATGTATGTATATATAAAAGAAAACAGAGAATATGAAAACTCATGTAACTGAGATTATATTTTTCTTAGTTATTGAAATTAAACATCAAGAAATTCTAAAGGATACATCACTAGAAAAAAAAGAATTGCCCTGTATTTATTTGACTGTAAAACTGACTTCCACAAAATCCACAATAGAGACTAGGCCTGGCATTATTATTACAAAGAATTCTAAGAAGAGTATTTAGTGAATGTGCATTATCACTTATGAGGACATTTTATGGAAATGAAAGGTCTTTTGAAGATGTAGACTACATAGCAACTCTAAGTGCCAGCCCAAAGTCCTTTCAGTAATATTAAAACTTCATGTCATTTCTTATGTTGCGGACATAAGGTTGGATAACAGTACCCCTTATATTACTTTTATGAATTGGCTTCTGTTAGTCTTATTACATTTATTCTTAATGGAAGAAGGAAATCTGAATCTAAATAGTGATAGCATATCAGTGGTGGCAAATAGTAACCATGGATTAAGGGTATATATGACATATATGTTTTTCTTATTAAAAAATAGTTTTCATGGGGAATATAGCCATTGTTTTGTAATAACTGTAAATGGAGTATAACCTTTAGAGATTATGTAAAAAATAAAAAATATTAAAAAATAGTTTTATTGGTCTTGAACAGAAGACTGGCTATCAAGATTTAAAAAAACAATATTGGAAACAGAGTACTTGTAGGGCTTTTTTTCCTTCATTTCTGATTTTATTAGCTGTCTTCTAACTATTGTTGATAATACCTGTTTTTTCTTTTTTCTTTTTTTTTTTTGAGGAATGAGTATCATTGGATAAGTATGAATTTTTAGCTGGGGAAAAAAAATGACAGTCTTCTGTTACTTAAAGTAGGTTACTTGATACTCATGTAATAAAATATTTCTGGGAAAATAAAATTTCAGAGGACTCCTAAGTAAACTGAAAATGTAGTTTATCATTCTTAAAGTCATAACATGCTAAAAACTTGACAAAGGAATACATTTTCCCAATTCTGTAAGCCAATGGTTTTTTTTAGGGTTGTTTAAAATGGAAATAGGATTTTTATTTGTATTCGTAAATATTTGTGTACATTCACTAATGTTAAAATATCATAAAAGTTTGCCATAATATATTACTACTTGCCAGATACTTCGATCAACCTTTTGGTAATTTTTTTAGTGAATCCTTAAGAAATTAACTCTTACAGATGGAACTCACATATTAAAAAACCTCACAAAACTTAAATCAGACACCAACATTAAACATTTAACATTAGGCTAACTTTTAAAGAGTTATGATTTAAAAAGTACGTTTCATTGATAATATTCAACAGGTACAAATGTGTTAACGCATAAAAGACTCCTAGTGTTTTTTTGGTTTTTTTTTAAATCATTTTTCCTACTAATTCTAAACTTTTTTTTTTTATTAGTTTTCTTTTTATTTATTTTTATATTTTTATTTTTGGCTGTGTTGGTTCTGTGCGGGGGCTTTCTCCAGTTGCGGCAAGTGGGGGCCACTCTTAATCGCGGTGTGAGGGCCTCCCACCATCACAGCCTCTCTTGTTGCGGAGCACAGGCTCCAGACGCGCAGGCTCAGTAGTTGTGGCTCACGGGCCTAGTTGCTCCGCGGCATATGGGATCTTCCCAGACCAGGGCTCGAACCCGTGTCCCCTGCGTTGGCAGGCAGATTCTCAACCACTGCGCCACCAGAGAAGCCCACTCCTAGTGTTTTATAACTCTTTAAAAACAGTCATTGACACATTTAATAAAACAGCAAATGTCTTCTATTATGTTGGAGAGTCAGTAATCCCTAAAGAATCTGATATGAGTTATTTCTGTTTCAGATAATTAAGCAGAGATTGGTTTAGTAGCAAATTGAACATTATGCCCAAGAGAATCTTTTTCCTTTAATTGTAGTAATGTACAGGAATCTTTTTTTTTTAGGGTTAGAAATTGTAAGAGACTACAAGGGAATCTTCTAAAAATAAGAGATGATTAGGCTAGTATTATTAAAAATTAGCTAAAATAAGTATAACATTTCTAATGATTTGTTGGTAACTCTTAGTATGTTGAAAGCTATTAAACATGAATAGTATACATTGACTCCTTAGATAAGTTGTGTGGAGGGGAGGTAGGGCAGAGATGATTAGGTCTGGAGGCCATTTGCAGGTAAAATCACCAAAGGAACTTCCATTTTCCACTTGTCTCTGGACTCCATGGCCACTGCAAACCTGATGAACCCATCTCCAGGACTGGGACAGCATGTATGTTTTGAAAAGGCTTCTCAGATGATCTGAGAGAGAACTACTGCTCCAAATACCTCTAGGTTTTTAATGTTGATTGAAATCACTTAGATATTTATTTTGAGTTTTAAAAATTTAATGTTGGAATTCAGGATAAAAACCAATATTTATTTACCTTTCTATTTGTGTTTGAATTTGTCCATGCTTCGGAGTTATATAAGCACAATTAAATCAAGCAGGTTCGAAGTAGGACCTGTATTATTTAGAGGCAGATAACAGTAGAGAATAGAGGAAAAAGCCCCAGTTCTGCAAGTCAGTATATTTGGGATTTTAATATTTGCCCTGCCAGTAATTAACTGAATGACCTTAAGCCCTTCAATATCCTTTCCTATGAAAGGATATTAATTGGCCATATATCCAGAATCCTAGCCAGAAAATAAATATGTCAATAACCAAAACGCAGCATTTACCAAAATACTACCTTGGTTTTAATATTGAGCAAATGTAATTAACAGTGTTAATTGGCATATTTTAACAACTTTTTGATTACTACTGACAGATCAAATAGGCAAAATTTAAATTTGGAATTAATAGGAAGAAAAAAGAATTTCAATTAAAAAGAAATTTAAATTCTGATGCAAAAGAAACCAGATATTAATTGTTGAAACACTTCTGAAATTGGAATACTTAAGAAACCAGGATGAACCGTGTGAAACGAAGTTTTGGTAACTGTTTATAATGTTTTTGTCACAAGTAACCAAAATGGGACATTCTTATTAAAGCTGTTAAAACATTCCTGATAAATATTCCAACTGTAATATATAAATTACAGATTTAGCTAATTGGATTTAGCCAAATTGATTTTTAGTGAATTGATCTGCTTCCCTCAAAGGATATCTCTGGGTATTATTACCGCAGAACTCTGAGAAGCACAGATTGAAAACAACTGAAGCTTTCAAATCTTCATGGGTTTCTTTTAGGACCTAAATTGCAAGTTTTTGCTATAATCAGAGGTAGTGTTATCATGAAGCTTTACTACAAACTTCTGTAACTTTTTGTGGGTTTCTTTTTGCTACGGAATATTTATTTGCTAAGCAACCAAGTAAGTGGCTGCTTAAATATATGTAGTTAAGTATTAAGTGGGTGCCTTAAATATACGTATCTTGTTTTCATTTTAAGGAAATAGACTGATGCTTTAAAACAGGTTAAAGAATTGCTTAGTTTACAAATTTCAGGCTCCAAGGTGAAAAGTTATTGTTACATATCTCTTTTGATGGCAATTTATTCTTAATATTTGTAGGAAAACTACTTTGGGGAAGATGACATGTATATGGATTTTGAAGAGGTTATTTCAAGTCCTGTTCTGTCACTGTCAACATCATCCAGCTCTGGGTGGACTGCTGTTGGGATGGAAAATGACAAAAAAGAAAATGAAAGTTCAGCCAAGTCAATTCATCCGCTTACTTTGCGTCCTTGGGATATTACTGTGCTTGTTAATTTGCACAAAGTTCACGGGCGTCTTCCTGTTGTAAGTGTTTACGTGTCGAAATAGTCTGGAGTTTATTATGAAATCCACTCAGCGTAGGAAACTGTGTCTGTGTGTGCACACACTTACATAAAAAATTCACGTTCAAAAACACTTCTGAATTTATCCTTTTATCTTTATAAAAGCTAGTTTATTATTTTCTTCATAGTATAATTACCCGATCACTGATAATTTTCCATTCTGTTTTTCTTCTTTCACTTTAGTTCCTTCTTTGCTGTTCTATATAAGTTTAGAACATTTTGCCATGCTTTGAGTTGCTGGGTTTATAGTTAGCCTGATGGATGTCCTAGGACTTCACATTTTTTTAGCCTTTATCTCTAACTCCAGACCAGTCTGGGATGTTAGACCTATTACAAAATCAAGATTCAGACTTGACCCTGGAGGTTGAGTTGTGTCAGAGGTTTGGATTCAGCACAGTATCCTGGTTTACTCTAAAGGATGACCCTTGGGCCTCTTGGGGCTGACTTGAAATGAGATTATATTGTCCAAAGAACCCATGGCCATTGGAGCCAGGCCAGATGGGGAGGGTGTGGCCCTAGAGCATTGTGCTGCATACTGGGTCCATGTCATGTTCCTAGGGTTCCACGGGAAAGGAATCACCTCTGGTGCTTAGTGAACCTAATGTCTTTTTCTGGGTACAGAATACTTTTTTTTTGTCAGTAAGCACTGTTTCTCCTTTTAAAATATCAGTCTTTTAATTGTATAAATGTAATTTTTATTTTCCTGTACTTCCTTGGTCTTTATCTGTATCTTGATTATGGTATTTTGCTTGACTTTAGCATGGAACTACTGATGGCCCTGAGTGTCCTACAGCTTTTTTGGAAAGACTATGTTTTGAAATGAAAAAAGGATTTAGGGAGACCATGCTGCAACTTGTCCTGTCACCCCTGAATGTGTTTGTCAGTGATAACTATCAGGTAATGTGAAACTGAGTTATGGTAGAGACTTAGAGATTTATTATTACTATTTTTGGGGTCAGAACAATGTGTTAACTTCAGAGCATGGAATATATAGCTCTTAAAATTAGGGACCTTTAGTTTAACTGTACTAAGCAGTTTTGTATTGTGTGTATATATATGAGAATTGTTTCAAGAATCTTAGTTTTTCTTTTTTTTTCTCTGCTTATTTCCTTATTTATATGATCCCAAACAATTATATTTTATATCTGTTGTTTTTAGAAATGGAAAGAAATACTTTCTAACTTTCTCTTATGCTTATGGAAGGGAAAAACTAATTGTATACAATGTTGGTAGATGGTGTTGAAAATCGCAACCTAAGTGTTAATATTAACCAGTACCATAAATCTTGAAAACATGCATACCTACATGGTCAATGATTTATTCTTTTCATCTAATGTACCTACCAGATACTTTGTTAATTCCTTCAAGATATTCCTGAGGCTCTTTTGGAAGTGAACTGGTGACATTCATCAAATGGGAATATTTTACATTCCTGGGTAGATTATTACTTTATTATTATTATTATTTTTTAATGCCAATGGCTTCTCTTGGCATCTACCACTACTTTAAGGCTCTTTCCTACTTTTAGTCAAGTTGTGTGCTTTAGAACTATGATGGTTTTTAGTACAAAGCAAAGTAAAATTATAAACAGGAGGATGAATCTGACAGTGAATCATCAATGAATGATAACTCACTATGGAGTCTATGTAGTAACTGATCATCTTATTTAAAAGAGCATACCCCTTTTCACTCTTTTGCCATAACTGACTATATTTTTCTATTGTAGTAGCTAAAACTTAACACTTAATGTATGATAGTTTTTGCCACAGAATGTGTTTCTTTTTTAAAAACTTTTATTTCAAAAGAATTATAGATTTATAGGAGGTTACAAAGGTAGTACAGAGAGTTTCTGTGTTTCCTCCATGTTGATCTTTTACATAATTATGGTATAGTATCAAAACCAGGAGACTGACATTGGCACAAAATGTGTGCATAGTTCTGTGTCATCTTATCACGTGTAGATTTGTGTAACTGCCACCAAAATCAAGATACAGAACTATTCTGTCATCACAAAGATCTCACTTGTGTTAACACTTTTATTTTAACTTGTCACATGAAACCTTAAAAATAACTCTTGTCCTTCTCTCTCTAATTAGTGGGTCATTAGAATTGGTTGTTTTTTTATTTTGGGAGGCAAGTGTTTGGAGAGGCAGCCCATCTCCTTTTTTCAATCTGTTGAGGAGATTAATAAAGGTAAAAGGGAAATATCTTCTTATGGCTGAGTTCTGAGAATCTTAGGTGAGTATCTCTGGTTTCTTATGAGTACCTGGTGATACTTCAACTTCTATTTTAATCACTGCATTCTCAAAAGACTTTAGTAGATATAAAAAATATTTTATTGAGTTTATTATGGAAGTTCATATTAACCCTAATTATAGAATTACTGGCAAACTTGTACAGAGACTGAAGTGTAAAGTGCGATTTATTTGGTGATAAGAAAAGGAATTCAGGGAGTGGAGATATCAAGGCAGTAGTAGAAGTCTTAGTGATGTTTTGTTTCCTGGGTGGTTAACACTTCATAATTCACCCCGAAGACAAGCATAGTCTATACACATTCTCTTGGAATTTGCTTATCTACTGAATTTGCTTACATTTTGTAGTGCTAGCATTCCTAAGAAATATTTTCTTCTTTTGTCTGTATACTATCTAATACTCTTTCATGGTGGGAAGCTTCACACTGTGACTGCCCTCAAGACTCAGTTCTGGGTCACTCACCTGTAGCTGCTTATTTCTGGTAGTATTAGTCTTAGTGCAGAACTTCAAGGTTAAGGATCTAATGTGATGGGTCTATTATAGTGTCTGACTTATGAAACCACACACTTTTTACTTGATCATCTTTTGATGTATATTAGGTTTCTAGGGCTGCCAAAGCGAAGTACCCCACACTGGGTGGCTTAGAACAACAGAAACTTATTCTTTCACAGTTTTGGAGCCTAGATGTCTGAAATCAGTGTGTTTGGCAGGGCCATGCTCTCTTTCAAGGCCGTAGGAGAGGATCCTTCCTTGTCTTTTCCTAGCTTTCGGTGGTCGCTAACAATCCTTGGCATTCCTTGTTTTGTAGTTGTATCACTCAAATCTCTGCCTCTGTCTTCACGTGGCATTCTCTCCATGAGTCTGTGTGTCTAAGTTTTCCCCATACAAGGACACTGTTCCTTGGATTAGGGCCCACTGTAATCCAGTTTAATCACATTTTAACTTGATTACATTCGTCAAGACCCTATTTCCAAATAAGATCACATTCACAGGTACCTGAGCTTAGGAATTGAACATGTCTTCATAGGGGGCACAATTCAACCCACTAAACGATGCAAGCCGTAATAAAATTTAGAATAGAATCTTTATTGGTGTACCAGGTAGGCTTTACCTTTAGGACAAGCCAAGATCCACATGTTTGTTTTTGTTTTTTTTGGCAGTGGGTGGTGAGAGAGGGGATAGAATCCAGGATGATGCCTGGTTTTTGCCTTGGGCAATTAACTGAGCCAGTGGGAGATGAAGAACACGGGAGGAGGAGCTGGTTTATAGGGGAAGATTATGCGTTTCTGGGCATGTTGGGTTTGAAGTACCAAGAAATCAACCTTCATTTTCTAGTATTTTCCAAAGAGTGAACTTCATTGTCTTTGAGAAATAGCTGAGATAAACTCACCTAAGTGTCTGTGTAGGTACAGTGGCATTCAAAAGTCATAAATAGCTGACTTTCTGATGGTACTCTAATATACTAACAGCAGATGCATATGTGGGCCCTGAACATTCTTGGAAAATACATTTGGATGGTCCCTGTAATAACCTATGTGGCTAAAAATAATAAAAATTGACAGGCTGGGTCGCAGTGACGGATAAAGGCATCATGCCCTCAATACCCCCTGTCTCGTCTGCATGAACCCCTCCCCCCCCAACTTTAAGGCCAAATGCACTTTATTTTCTTTTGCCTTTTGACCCCTTTCACCCATTTCCCCCACCCCCTACTCTCACCTCTGGCAACCACCAATCTGTTTTCTGTATTCTATGAGCTTTTTTTTTAGATTCCACATGTAAGAGGGATCATACGGTATTTGTCTTTCTCTATCTTAGTTATTTCACTTAGCATATTGCCCTCGAGGTCCATTTATGTTGTTGCAAATGGCAAGATTTCCTTCTTTTTTTATGACTGATATTCCACTGTATGTGTGTGTGTATATATATATACACATATATATGTATATATATATATATTCACCATAATTTCTTTATGACTGATATTCCACTGTATGTGTGTGTGTGTGTGTGTATATATATATATATATATACACATATATATGTATGTATATATATATTCACCATAATTTCTTTATGACTGATATTCCACTGTATGTGTGTGTGTGTGTGTGTGTGTGTGTGTGTGTGTATATATATATATATATATATATATATACACACACACACACACATATATATGTAGGTACATATATATATATATTCACCATAATTTCTTTATCCATTCATCCATTGATAGACACTTAGGTTTTTTCCATATCTTGGCTTTTGTAAATAATACTGCAGTGAACATAGGGATGCATGTATCTCTTTGAATTAGTGTTTTCATTTCCTTCGGATAACTACCCAGAAGTGGAATTGCTGAATCATAACGGCAGTTCTATTTTTAAATTTTTGAGAAACCACCATTATTCTCCATAGTGGATGCACCAATTTACATTCCCACCAACAGTGCACAAGGGTTCCCTTTTCTCCATATCCTTGCCAACATTCGTTATTTGTGTTCTTCTTGATGAGAGCCATTCTGACAGCTGTGAAGTGATATCTCACTGTGGTTGTGATTTGCATTTCCCTGATGCTTAGTGATGTTGAGCATCTTTTCATGTGTCTGTTGACCATCTGCATGTCCTCTTTGGAGAAATAGCTATTCAGATCGTCTGCCTATTTTTTAAATTGGATTGTTTGTTTTTTTGCTATTGAGTTGTGGGAATTCTTTATATATTTTGGGTATTAGACCTGTATCAGATTTATGATTTGCAAATATTTTCTTCTGCAGGTCGCCTTTTCATTTTGTTGATAGTTTCCTTTGCTACAAAGAAGCTTTTTAGTTTGATGTAGTCCCACTTGTTTATTTTTGCTTTTGTTGCTTTGCCTTTGGTGTTAGATTCAAAAAATAATCACCAAGCCCATGTCAGAGAGTCTTACTGCCGATATCTTCTTCTAGGAGTTTTATGGTTTCAGGTCTTACATTCAAGTCTCTAATTCATTTTGAGTTGATTTTTGTATATGGTATAAGATAGTGATCGAGTTTCATTCTTTAATATGTGGTACCCAGTTTTCCCAGCACTATTTATTGAAGAGACTCTCCTTTCCTCATTGTATATTCTTGGATCCTTTGCTGTAAATTAATTGACCATATATATGTGTGTTTATTTCTGGGCTCTCTATTCTGTTCCATTGACTTATGTGTCTGTTTTTATGCTAATACCATACTGTTTTGATTATTACAGCTATGTGATAGAGTTTGAGATAAGGGAGCATGATACCTCCAGCTTATTTTTGTCTTTTTCAAGATTACTTTGGGTATTTGGGTTTTTTTGTGGTTCTATACGAATTCTAAGATTATTTCTTCTATTTCTTTGAAAGATGCCATTGGAATTTTGTTAGGGATTGCATTGAGCCTGTAGATTGCTTTGGGTAGTGTGGACATTTTAACAATATTGATTCTTCCAAGCCAAGATCCACATGTATTTTTGAGCTCAAAAAAAGCTATCAAAAACTTTATACTGAGAATTATTGAATCTCAGTGCCAGAAGTGATCTTTATTGACCATCTTCTCCAGCTGCCTCAGATAAAACAGAAGGGAACTGAGGCCTGGAGAAGTTAGGTGATTTTATATACTGTCACACAGCTTAGACGAAAATAAAATTTAAAAATGTGTCAGAAGAGTTTCTAGATCTACTGTTATAGTCACAATTTGAAGTGACCTTTTAAGAATTCTTTATGAATTAGATTTAGCTCTATTCTTAAAAACACTTTTTTATGAATGCAGTTCCCAAAATTTGTGTTGAAACAAGGAACATTAACCCTGTAAGATGGCCTGCACACACACACACTAAAAAGACTGTCATGGTAAAATTAAGATAAATAATTTCAAGTGTAAAAAGTGCTGCAAGGAGAGGAATGAGGTACTTTGGTAGCATGTTAATAGTCTTAAGATAAGAACATGATAAAACTTGATTTTAAAAGATCTCTGTGGTGGTTTTGTAGAGTGTGGACCAGAGATATGTAAAAGGTAAGGCTTGGGAGATCCTGGCAAGAGGTTGTATTATTTGGACCAGGATGATAGCAGTGAAGCTGGAAGAAACTAAGTGCATTTGTGAGAGATTGGGAGGTAGATTCTATAGAAATTGGTGACTGATGGGTAGGGCATTACCAAACTTACTTGATTCTGTGTTTCTAATAAGCATCTGTGAAACCAGTGTTGCACGGAATACCCTATTTTAGGACATATCCTTTAGCTTTCTGAGTAAGTCTTAGAAATTTTCTCATTGAAATGTTGCTGCTTTTTAGTTGTGAATATATAATTATTCTTGTAAGATGAATCTATCCTTTTAATATTTACATAATTCTCAAAATCTTTATGGAAGAGGGCTTTCTTTGCTACTTCCTTGTTTTATGGTCTTAATGGTCTTTGTTCTTCCATGTTATTTTCTTCTTTTTAATACTTCAATCTCATGATTCCTGCCTTGTCACAAAAGATTGGCCTCTTACATTCCCTCTCAGTCAGAATACTTGCTTCTTTTTATTCACTGAGGCAGTTACCAATCAGAGATCGGCATTGTTTTTAGGACTTTGCTGTCTCGCTTTGCCGTTGGGCTCTTATGGATAATGTCACTAAAGAAGCTTAACACAGACTACTTTTATGGGTACAAGGTTGTGTTAGGAGCTTGTGGATCCCAAAGTCATATTTTCCAAATAGCATGTTTTTACCTTTTGTCTCTGGGAGAAAAAGCAACTAGCAATTATAATGCTGATTTTTCTTATGCTTCTTACAGTCTTATTATTGTTTTCAGCAGCGACCCCCTGTGGATGAAGTGCTCAGGGAAGGTCACATCAGTTTGTCAGGTCTCCAGCTGAGAGCACATGCTATGTTCTCAGCAGAAGGTCTTACTTTGGGAAGTGATTCCTTAGAATACGCATGGCTAATTGATGTGCAGGCTGGAAGCCTTACAGCTAAGGTCACAGCACCACAGGTATGTTCTCAGTTCTCAGAGTGCTATCTCCTGACTTTTTTTTTTTTCCTTTACTCACCCACCTCCCCAAGAATAGGTTATATGCCCATTTGAATGTTCATTTTATTTCCACTTGCCATTCAGAATTTTCTTAGTAGTATATGAGTCAGAGACAAGTTTCACTTTTCTGGGCCACCTAAAATTGACGGGTGTGATGTTTTATAGTTCTGTGTAATACTTTCAAGAATTCAAGACTTTCTTTGAGAAAAACTCAGGATGAGAAATTTCTGGAAATCAAATTATATATTATTAAAATTACATTACTTGTCTCTCCACTGTTGGAACAATCTTGTTTTCCCAGTACACAGAATAATTTTCTAAGAACTTTACCTTCTTGTATATTTCTTAAGTAGGATTTGAAAACAGCATTTATACTATTAAGGTGGCATGATTCTTTACTTGTGATGTCCCAAAACAAGATAAAATCATTTGAACCTCCACTTAGTGATATGGATACTGGTTTAGAAAAATAAAAATGAATTTATTGGTAAGAAAATCTGGTCTAGGGTGCTAGTTGTGATCCTTTTGGATAAACTCTCCTTCCCACTCACTGTCCCACTTAGTCTTCAGGGGTCTCAGATGCCTAAAGGGTTACAGACAGCCCTCCCTATCCACAGGTTCTGCATCCACAGGTTCAACCAACTGTGGATTCAACCAACTGCAGATGTGGAGCCTAAGGATACAGAGGGCTGACTGTATTTAGTTCTAGAAATGGACCATTGAAATTTAGTCAAATGTCTATATTACTGTAATATTTCACCTGTTGAGCCATATACAGGCATACCTCATTTTACTGTGCTTCACAGATTTTGCTTTTTTTTTTTTTTTTTTTAACAAATTGAAGGTCTGCGGCAATGCTGCATCAAGCAGGTCTATCAGCACCATTTTTCTGACAGTATTTGCTCAATTTATGTGTCTGTGTCACATTTTGGTAATTACTGCAATATTTCAAACTTTTTCATTATTATTACATTTGTTATGGTAATCTGTGATTAGTGATCTGTGATGTTAGTTACTATTGCACAAAGATTATGAATCATTGAAGGCTCAGGTTAGCATTTTTTAGCAATAAAGTATCTTTTAATTAAGGTATGTATGTTGTTTTTTTAGACATAATGTTATTGTGCACTTGATAGACTACTAGTTACTCGTAAATATAACTTCTACATGCACTGGGAAACCAAGTATTTGTGACTTGCTTTATTGTGATAGTCACTATATTGCAAATTTATTGAGGTGGTCTGGAACCAAACCCACAGTATCTCTGAGGTATGCCTGTATTTATAATGTGCGTTTCATAATTGGTGTTTCAAAAGATTGGAATGTGGTAGAAAGGTACACACTCAGTTTTTAATAAAGAGTTGCAGAATGAGTGTGAAATACGTGTAATTTAGAGGTAGGTAGTGGCAACAAGCAGGTGAATAAAGACTAGATACCTTGTGTATCTGAAGGAAATTGTTGGAGGGCAGCAAAAATTAAGATTCTAGAAATAGTAGGAAAATGAATGGAATTGAAAAGGGATATTTTATATATAAATGAATGGAAAGAAATATATAATAATGGGTGAAAACAAATATTCATTGCTCAGTAGCCTAATAACTATCTTCTTCTTATCTGCCATTTTCTGTCTCTAAATATACAAGTAAAAACTGAAGCATATAACAGAACAGTTTGTTCCCAGCAAGCATGCAGTGAAGCTGTGCTGACCCTCCAAGACTGGACACAATTCCTTTAATCTAAAGATTGCTAGACTCTCATATAAGTTGCCCTTATTAGAAGATGAAACATTTCTCTTTCTTCTGCACTAGAATCATGGCATCACTGTTTCCTGCAAGGTTCATGAATCCATAGGTGCTTTTAGTGTTTATTCCATTCTTTGTATGTTTTAAAAGTGAAATTCATGTTTTCTGAGAGTTCAAGATATGTACTTTTTCGGGGGGGGGGGGGATAATACCATGTATACCCCGTCTCAGTGTTTATTGTAAACTAACCAATGATAAAATTAAGGTTTTTTTTTTAAACTCAAGATTTGATGAAAAATTGATATATACTTACTTAAACTTCTATTCATAAAAGTTCTTCAATCTTCAGAATACCTGATTTTCTAAAATTGTAGCTTAATAGATATAAATTTCACTTCAAAGCTTGGTTTATTATTAGGTAGAGAATTTTAGGTGCTTTTCTGTGCAGAGGGTTCCGATTAATCATATAAGAAGAAAGATATAACCTTGAAAAAAATCACTTGCTTTAGAGGTTGCTGAAGTTGAATTTTTCAGTTGAAATGAGTTTTCATTTTGGCAATGCATTTTGTCATTCACAAATGAAAAGTAACACAAGCTTATAAATGATGTCAAGGCAGAAAAATGATATTGGCTAACAAGTAGATTTTGTAGCAGGTATAAGGCACTGTTTGGATTCTTTCAAGCTGTATTAATATTCTTGATAAGCTTTTAAACTCTGAACAATTGTTTAGAATGCTATCAGTGTTGTCAACCTGTCATGGCTTATTTGCAGCTGGCTTGTCTCTTGGAGTGGGGACAGACGTTTGTTTTTCATGTTGTTTGTCGGGAGTATGAACTGGAAAGACCAAAATCAGTAATAGTATGTCAGCATGGAATTGATCGTCGGTTCTGTGAATCCAAGGTATGTTAACAGATGTGTTAGCAGTATTATAAACATTTATGGCTTTTTTCAAAATGAAAGAGATACCAGCTTTAAATCAACTACACACAGCATCAAGTAAACACCAAAGTTCAGTTTTTTTCAATTACTAAAATTATTTTGAAAATTTATAGCCACTTGTTATTTAGTTGTAAATATCTAAAATCTGAGGTAATTATTAAAACATACATTCACAAATAAATGGAGATATTATAAAATTATGTCTTATCTCTTACTGCATTATTATACTGACTCTTTGGGATATGGCTGTGTATTTATGTAGAAGATTTAGAAGTTGGAGGAAGAAGGTTAAATTCCTTACATGGCATTGTTTGCAGACCCTTCTGGAACATACATGTTCTCCTTTAACATGATTAGCAATGTTGGGCATTTGCCAAGTTTCCTGACTCCAGACCTTACACTCTTTCTACCACATTGCACTACCGCGACTAAGGGTCATTACAGTACCTTCAAGAGGGGTGTAAAAAGTAGATAATAATGCCTGAGATCATGTACAGGGGCAGAGAGATGCAGAGTGTT
The DNA here is from genome assembly GCF_028021215.1 of Eschrichtius robustus. Lineage (NCBI taxonomy): Eukaryota > Metazoa > Chordata > Mammalia > Artiodactyla > Eschrichtiidae > Eschrichtius > Eschrichtius robustus. The sequence goes on from NC_090827.1 coordinate 133,121,863, forward strand.
ATTTTGTAGTAAACACTGTTCCTTATGCATTTAGGGTGGGGAACATTTTTTAAGTATACTCCTTTGAGAAAACCTGGAAGACACTGCAGTTTCAAAAAAGAAAAATAACTTACCCTAATTCTACAGCATAGAGATAGCCATTGCTAACAGTTTAGTTTTTCTTTCTAGTTTCTTCTCTATGTGTCTTTCCTTTCTTTTTTCTTTTGTTATACAAGCTATGTTTACTATCATATTACTGTGAATTGGAAGTAATTCATTCTGCTTTTAATTTTATGTCCAAGAAAATCTGTAACCTGTGCTAATTTACCATCAATAAAGGAAACAGCTGTAATTGGTGATAAAATTATTTATTTTCTTGTTATAAACACAATGCCAGGCTCCAGGGAATTGGTTCCTTAGTCATTAGTTTCTTACCAATAATTTGTACATACGTGTAGGTATCTCCTCCCTCTTTTTTTTTTTTTTTTCCTACTAATACTCAAAGCTTTTAAGTTGTATTGTAATTTTAAAAAAATCAACTTCACTGAGGCATAATTTACATACAATAAATTCACCCTTTTCAAGTTTGAGTTTTGAGAAAAGTTATATATACTGGTGTAACCCTTACCACCAATGAAGATCTAGAACATTTCTGTCACCTTAGGAAATTCCTTTGTGACCCTTTGCAGTCAGACACTATTCCATGCATCCACTGATATTCTTTCTGTCACTTTAGATCAGATTTTTTTTAAGGTCTATTTCGTGTGGAGGAAATATATTAGTATAGAGCACCGACTATCATGCAAGACACCTGCCTTCTAGTCCTGGCTCTGCCACTGATGAGCAGAGTACATGCTCTTGGGCTGGTAATTTATTCAGGGCTGCCATTTCCCAAAGAAGTTCAGTGAAGTTGGGGATATGTATGTTATCTTCCAACCTGATCATGACCAAATCTATGTTTTAGGAGTAAAACAAAAATAAATCTGTGTGGCTTTTCCTAGATATCATCATAACATTTACAGTTCATATATTTGTGGATGTGTGTAAAAGTGTGCATGTGAATGGAATATGAAATACTCTTAAGAAAATCTTACAACTTTAAACTCCTATACAGTTCTTATAAAGCTGTGACATTGTTTATCAGTTTCCTTTGGCTGTTCTTTTTGAGTTTCAATAACAAGTTTTAGATGTATTCTGTCAGTATAGTATTGCCACATGCCACTTTTGAATGAAAGTGACACATGGTTGCTTATGATTAATTTTCTAATTGGCAAGACTTTAATTGCTGATTATTTTATTTATCATTATAAATATATCTAATGATAAATATATAATTTATCATTATAAAAAAGTGAAATTTAATTGATATTTTAAAATACACATGTAACAAGACTTGTGTTTATTTAAATAAGCAGATTTATGTATCAAAATAATGAATTGATGGTAAAGAATTAGATGTTCAATCCATTTCATTTTAGTTGAGTTGTATTCCTGGGCCTTGTCCAACTTCAGATGATTTGAAGTATACTATGACTCGTTTAGCAGTAGATGGAGCTGACATTTATATTGTGGAGCATGGCTGTGCTACAAATATAAAGGTACACGTTTGTCTATTTCTTGGCCAGTGTAATTCTTTTTCCTTTTTGCCAAACCAAACCTCCATTTCTTGAAATAAAACACATATTTATAGTTTGCCATCTCGCAGAATAGTACAGAATTCTAGGAGATAGCTTTCTATTTTATACCATCTGTGTTCTCTTCCAGTCATATTTTTAAAGGCACACTTTCACTACTTTTTTACTCTAACTGAATTATTGTAACCTTGCTTTATGGCAGGGATATAAACTGGTAGTGTGCTTATACGGCAGGAACATAAATTGGTAATGTTTTTAAAAGATTTAATTTTGAATTCCTTTAGGTTTTATTCATTTATATTTCCTGTCTGGCTTCTGGAAACATTTGTTTGCCACTGCTGCTTACTGGTTACTGTTTAAAATCGAGCCTTGTTAAGATTCTGTGATTTCATTACTTACTACTCTTCTAACTTTTCTTTCTTCCATCTCTCATTTTCCTTTGGAATTGTGTTCTTTTCCTTCTATCCTCTTTTTTAAATTGAATGTTTATTTTTATTCTGTTGCATTTATCTTTTCTATTTCCCCTTTCTCTTTTTTCCTTTCCCTTTCTTTTCTTCTTCTATGTTTCATGCAATTTGAAATAATTACTTATTCTATAGTTTACTGTAAGTTGCTTAAAAATACAGAAACTACAGTTTTGTTTCATTTTCTTCATTCAACTTTAGATGGGTGCAATTCGGGTTGCAAACTGTAATCTCCACAATCAGTCGGTTGGGGAAGGAATAAGTGCTGCAATTCAGGATTTTCAAGTGAGACAGTACATTGAACAATTGAATAATTCCAGAGTTGGACTTCAGCCTGCAGTACTACGGAGGGCCTACTGGCTTGAAGCTGGGTCAGCCAACTTAGGACTTATTACTGTTGATATTGCATTAGCTGCTGATCATCATTCTAAACATGAGGCGCAAAGACATTTCTTAGAAACTCATGATACCAGAACTAAGAGGTAAGTGAAATTTAGGAATGGTAATAGTCTCAAGTTCAGATGAAAATTACTAGATAATTATAGAGGAAATTCTACTGTTAAGAATGGAATAAGAATGTGTAAAATAAAGACCGAATGTGATTGTGCTGGGTATACCTCAATGAATAAATAAAGATCTTATATTTAAGTAATCACATTGTATACATCATCTGATGATGGTGTGGTTGCTGGAAAAAAACATTATTTTTTGATATGTTTCTAAGCCCATGCTGTGTATGTCAACAGTGAAACAAATATAAATTACTGGCCCCCAAATAACCTTTTGTAAAGCACTACACCCCCTTGTCTCTCACCACAGCCCTCCACTTCCAATATGTCATTCCTAGAAAACACCATTACTAATCACCATTTATTCTACAAAACTTCTTTTGTAGGCCTTCACAACTGCAGGGAAGACTCAGAGTACCTAAACCTTAAGAAATGATTATATCTGCTTTTTAAAAAGTTGCCAAAGCTTCTTACTGAATTACATCTGTTTAAAATGATAGTATGACTTTTTCCATCCCCATCTCTTCCCTTCTAAAGTTTATAAAGCTTATTTTAAAAATAGAGAAAACTATTAAGAAATAAAGGAAAATAATTATAGCCCTACTACACTGAATTTGTTACATTTCTTTCCAGTATTTTTAGTGTATTTTTCTTATACTTGAAATCATCCTGTATTTACATTTAAAAATTCTGCATGTATGTAATGTTGCCCTTAAAAAAAACAAAAGAGCCCGTTTTTTGGTTTGTTTTTACCAGCAAAATGAGTTTTTTTGGGAATAGCGAAGAATTGCAATTCAAAACAAGCAAACTGTGGCAAACCATAGGCAAGTCTGGAGAACAGAGGAGAGGAGAGAACAGAGGAGAGAAGGGAGGAGACTGGGGAGGCTGTGGTGGCTCTTCGTTGGCTGCAGCCCTTGGGCAGCTTGTTTTTGCTGGGTCAGGAGGCTGGCATCTGTAAGCTGTGGACTGATAAAGTTCCTTTTAAACAAATGATAATGCACCCATCAAAAAGGTATACTGTGCTTTACTTAGCCATTGCCCTTATATTAAATACATAGATTGTTTCTAAATTTCTCATTATACATCAAAGCTTTTCCCACGATTTCTGGGTATTTCCTTTAAATAGTTTCCTTAGAAGGTTGTATGACTGACTGTGTTAAAAACTGAGCTTTCTATATGCATTCCCGAACTACTTCCTAGAAAGATTATTTCATTTTATATTCCCAGTGGCTTTTTAGGAAAGTCTCTGTCTTACTGCACCTTTGCTACCCTTTGAGTGTTTTATAATAACGGAAAGGTGGTATCTCTTTGCTTTATTTTGCATTTCTTTATTTTGAGATTAATACTTTTTTCAAACATTTATTGGCTATTTTTATTTCCTCATTTGTGAATTGACTGCTAGTAATCTACATACATTTATTTATTGGGATCTTGGTATATTTCTTACCAATTTTTAAGAGCTCTTTATAGATTATCGCCCTTTTTTGATCCCTGGTGCTAATATTTTGCAGTTTGTTTCTTTTATTCTTATGTAAACAGATTTTAATTCGTACGTATTCAAATATGTTAACCTTTCCCTTTTGTAATTTCTTGTACTAATTTGAGAACACTCTTTTTGCTAGTAATCGCGTGACCCCTGTACTTTCTTATTTTTTTCTATTCCTAACCATCTTGATTTTTTTATGGTGTATGTGCATTAATACACACCATCTGGATTTTTTATGCTGTGTGTGTATTAATACAGTCAAGGATGTAAATAGATTTTTCTGCAAATATCTATTCAGATATAGAGGAAAAACTCTAAACCATCTGGATTTTTAATGGTGTATGTGCATTAATACAGCCAAGGATGTAAATAGATTTTTCTGCAAATATCTGTTCAAATATAGAGGAAAAATTAATACCTAACACATACTCATTTCACAAAATGTTTAAATATTTTCATCTATTAACTTTTCCCAAAGAACTATTTGTCTAGTTAAAAGAAATCCCTTTGAGGTTTTTATTGAGATTACATTAATCTTTTAGGTTTATTTAAGATGCTGATATCTTGTAAATCTAAGTACGAAAACTCATGTGTGGAGAATATTGTTTAAAGAAACTTTGGTTTCTTTGTTAATTATTGCTCAGGAAGCCAGTTAGTATGAACACAGTGCCTGTTCTGATAGGTCAGATGGTAGTACCAGTCGTCAGTGAAGCTAAGGAGGTGGCTCCATGTGATTTAAGGCCTCATTTAGGTTAGTTTCAGTGCTCTGGTTTGTTAAGAACTGTGAAGAGTTTGAGATTTTATCCTACTTACAAGCTGACAAGTCATCCTGCCACAGTTTCCTGAGTGCTGGCAGAAGATATAAGAAACCTGGTGAGAGACAGAAGACTTTATTACTCACAGCAAAAGCACTAGCCAGAGTCAAATGGGTTTGCATTGGTTCCCTGTGCCCTCCAAGTAGGATTGCCAGATAAAATACAGGATGCACAGTTAAAATTGTTTCAGATAAACAACAAATAACTTTTTAGTATAAGTACACCCCACATATTGCATAGGACGAACTTATTTTTATTTATATTTTTATTTGCTAAACCTTGTACCCCTATCCCTGAGTCCCATGGGGGTGTCAGAAAAGACCCATGATGGATGATGGATGTTTGCACATAGTGGGATGCATTACAGAAGAGGAACACTGAGCTTAGGGATTCTACCTAAGAATAAAAATTCTACTTTTATAATAAGTGGAAGCAAGCCTGCTCTTTTCCAGGGTGAGACATTACCTCATCCCTTAAAGTTGCTTACTATCAGCACAATCCTGAGAAATGGCCTGGTCAGAGCCTTGCATTCTTGGCGTATCCAGCAAGAACAGGTAGGGCTGTTTAGGGCCCGTGGTGAATTGCTTCTCCCTACATGGTAGCTCATTGATCTTCTGCTTTGGCTGCCTTAGTGCATATTTGACTCCCAGGAGTTTTGGGGAGTAGGTGTATTCATTTCTGATAAAACTGGAAAAGTTACTGGACTCCCAGACCATTAGTTTCATTGGATTAGTATTTCTGAAAAGTATAGTTCCTAAACCACCAGCACCAACGCCTCCTTGGAACTTGTTAGTAATCAGGCCTTCCCAGACCTCAGTCAGTAACTCTGGAGGTGGAGCCTAGCTCTCCATATTTTAATAAGCCCTCCCGGTGATTCTAATGCAAGCTGAAGTTTGAGAACTGCCACATTGGTTTATATAAAGACAGAGAAGGGGAGCTTACATTTGTTGTGCAACTTCTGTATTCCAGATTTTGCATCAGGTGCTTTACATATGTTATACATATTTTTCCTTCTGTCTTCTCTAGATGGATGTTCTTCTTCTAATTTGATATATTAATTTCTTCACTTCTAACTTGATATATTTATTCCATCTTATTTTTCACATCTCAAATATTATTTTTTGAAAGGTTACGTGCATTTTCTTTGTCACAACACCCTGTTCTTTTCCTCAGAGCATTTACTATAATTTATGATTAGATATTCTTATTTGTGGCCTGTCTTTGCCTCTGTACTGTAAACTTCATATGGATAAGGCTATGTCAGTTTTGCCTAGCACAATACAAGGCACACAGTAGATATGTTCAGGAAATATAAATGAATGAATGTAAAGTGAAAATGCAATACCTATTCTGTCTTCCTATGAGAACCCTGAGGATCCAGTGAGACAATGCATATGGAAATGCTTAGAAAAATGGACTGTTAATATGAGGTTTTATTATTTAAAGTAAAAAAAAAAAAAAAAAAAGGAATAAAGATATATTTCCCAGACTTATATAATATTTTTTAAGAAAGGGGAGTTAATAAATGCTGACAGTTTTCTGTGGGGGTCACTCACAGAGCTTGAAGAATTTTACAGACATTTTACAGAATTTTACAGACATCTTATTGTCTTAATTCTCAATACTTTATTCAGAGTCCTTATTACAAAATCATTATAATTTTTTTCCCTAAAATGTAGAATGGTGCATTATTTTGATTTTATTGAGAAATAATTTTTTACTTGCCCTGTATTTATAACATTTTGGTGTACTAAATTTATCAGTGAAATAGGCTCTGAAATGCTAAAGATAATAATCTATTAAGCGTAATCTATACTAATAGTTTTGTCTATTTTTAAAATTTTTATTCATTTTTTAAAATTTTATTTCTTTTTGGCTGCGTTGGGTCTTCGTTGCTGCGTGTGGGCTTTTCTCTAGTTGCGGTGAGCGGGACTACTCTTCGTTGTGATGCGCGGGCTTCTCATTGCAGTGGCTTCTGTTGTTGCGGATCACGGGCTCTAGGTGCACGGGCTTCAGTAGTTGCGGCACACGGGCTCACTAATTGTGGCGCAAGGGCTTAGTTACTCTGCAGCATGTGGGATCGTCCCCGACCAGGGCTCGAACCCGTGTCCCCTGCATTGGCAGGCGGATTCTTAACCACTCCGCCACCAGGGAAGTCCCTTGTCTATTGTTTAGATTAATGTTTAAATTTTTAGTTCTTTTGAGAATGTTTACTGCTGTCTTTAAACTGGATTTAAATGTCTAATTTTTATATATATGCTTCTCTTTTAGCTCTTTGGTTTTTGTTTTTTTTTTAACATATGCTCTATTTCTCATTATTGTTCCTACCTATTTTCATCTCACCATGGTGAGACTGTTTTTTTCTTCTTAAGAAAGGCAAAATAATTAAAAAGTCCATTGTATAAACAAACTTCTTTAAAAAGTAATAACAGTTATATTTAATTGATTATCTGCTCAAAAGTTTCTGATTTCTTAATGATTTTTTGTTGTTGTTCTTTTGTTTGTTTCATTTTGGGTTTTGTTTAGGTTGTGGTTTTTGTGGCCAGATGATACCCTGAAGAATAAGAGGTGTAGGAACAAGTGTGGTTGTCTTGGTGGCTGCAGATTCTTCGGCGGCACAGTAACTGGCCTAGATTTCTTCAGACTTGAAGAGCTGACACCTTCCAGTAGCTCTGCATTTTCAAGCACGAGTGCAGAGTCTGATATGTATTATGGACAGTCCCTGCTACAGCCTGGAGAATGGATCATTACTAAAGAAGTTCCCAAAATTGTAGATGGTAATGTGTTGTCACTTGTGTTAATCTTTTATTATCTTCACCCCTTTGCCATTCTGAGAGAAGTTCAGTGTTACTTTGTTCAACTCAGTTTTTTGAGCAGTCTTAACACGTAGGGTTTAGTATAATCTGTCTTTGTTTTGCAGGTGATTTAACTCTAGCCAGATAAGACTAGTGAGTTTTTCAGAGTTGCACAAGGCAAAAGCAGATCTACTATTCAGATCTTCTGCTGTTAACATGGGTGATTTTTCCTAGCCCAACTTATTCTAAATATTTCCTTATATATCATTATTTCCCTAGAATCCAGATTCCAGAAATATACTTAGGAATAGCTATGCTTTGAGGAAACGATTGTTTTACCAGCTTACTTTTATAGGAAAAACTTATCAATAGAAATATTTATACTATTGACCCTCATTTTATTCACTACTTTTGCAAAATATTCTTCTTACTAAAACTGTACATGTCAAGAAGAGAAATTTGGTCTTAGAGCCTGTAGGATAACTTTGCAAATACATGAGTTTGATATGAACAGTGAATGGTGGCTTTAGGCATACTGGATTTATATTTATCTAGCATCTTTTCTCCAAAGACTTCAGAAATGCATTTTCCTGTGTGTTTCTTAGTTGTGTATTCCTACCATTAAGTGCAATACTTACTGCTTAAGTTGCCATGCTGTCAAGAAATGAAATGTAGAAAAGTCTTGATATCTCACCAGTATTTAGCTGTTTTCCCTTGATCCATTCAGAAACATTAACTTAGCTCTGCCTTTTGTCAGTAGACAAAGGTAGAAAAGAAGTAGTTTTAACTTTAAGAATTTATTGGATTAATTTTCATGTGTAAGGAACTCTTAGAGGAAAGAGCTAGACTACTACATATGCCAAATTCTTGTTTAAATGATATTTCACTGAATATTAATAAATTTGTACATGTTATTTTAAGATTACTTGACTTCAGCAGTTTTACTAGAATAAGAGCAGATTATCTTATAAAATCAGCAAACACCAAAACTTCTTAACATTTAAAGGTCAAGAAAGATACGGAATAAAATTTACTTAGCTGTCTTCTTATCATATTACTTTCTTACTTTTGAATAATGTTTGTTTTTAAAGGTGTTCACAGGCATTTCTTATTTCATCCACAAACTACCATGGGAGTTTTTTATTTTCCCTGTATATGGTGAAGTAACTGAGGTCATCACTGAGGCTGAGTTGCATGAAGTCAAAAAGTCATGTATGTGGCTGGGCATAAACTAGAATTACAGTCATCGAAACCACTTTAGTTCTTTCCACCCTACTAGAGCTGGCACTATTTATAAAGACATTGTTTGATTTTCTAATCTGCAGTTCAAAATTTAACTATCACAAACTCAAGGAAGAAAATCTACAGGGAATTCACACATGGTATAAAAGGGAGAAAATAGCAATTTCTCTAACAGTAAACAAAAGAAACCTCATTTTAGTTCTTATAACGTGTAATAGGGAGTGTCTGTGTCCTAGTGATTTTCTCAGGAATGAGCTGTAATTGGTAAATTGCCATAAGTTTCTTGTGCAGGGAAGATTGGAATTAGTCCCTGTGTAAGTATCTGCGTTTTCCGGGAGCCACATGTAGATGTACAGTGTCAGGATAGAATCAAGGAGGGCATATCAATGGAACTAAAGAATTTCCTTGGAAGGTCAGTGAACACTAGTTTCCTATCACTTAGAAATGACTCAAACCCATTTTTCTTTTGAATTTTGTTGGATTTTTACATTTGTGGTGGTAGAAGCAAATAATATTACTTATACTGTAAGTTCTTAAGTCTTCTTACTGCTTAAGTTCCATCTAGAAGTGCCTTCTGCTTGGAGAGATGTTTTCTCCTACTAGTATGTTCTTTCTTGAGTAGCACAAGGATGGCTGGAGGAGAGGAGAAGTAGGGCGGTGGTTATTTTTTGGATCTAAGCAGCTATAGAATTCTCCTTTTATCCCTCTCCACCTCCAATTTACATGACACATCACAGGGCTCTTATAAAAGGCTGAGAAAATGTTCCAGATTAAAGAAAACATGACAACTGAATGTAATAATATACAGATCTAGATTGGATCCTATACTGGAGAGGGCAGAAGTGCTTTAAAGGACATTATTGGGTCATTTGAGAAAATTGGAAAGCACGTGGTAGACTAGATAACAGTATGGTATAAACACCAAATATACCAAGCTGATAATTATACTGTGTTTTTTGTATTATTCTTAGGAAATAAACCTTTAAGTATTTAGGGTAAAAGCCTACTACATCTGCAAATTACTCTCAGATGGTTCCAAAAATATTATGTCTATTTTTAAAAATAGAGCAAATGGGGGCAAAATATTTAAGATAGGTAATTTCGAGTAAAATATCTTTGATGGCTTGGTTACCACTCTTGAAAGTTTTCTAAGTTGGAAAATTTTCATATAAATAGCTTAAAAAAAAAGAAAAAATTCACTGTGTATGGACTCTGGATTCATACTTATGTGATTATCTTTCTGTAGTGTTTAGCATATTGCTATGTGAAATTAGTTACTTGTGCTTTTTAAAAATGATTATATACTTAAAAACAGGGAATTGGATTAAGTTATCATATTTTTCATAGATTGCTTTTGAAATTATGTTTATGTAACTCACTTTTTTGTTTGTTTAGGTAATGTGAATGGCGTGAAGAGGAAAGAATGGGAAAACAAATCAGTGGGAATAGAAGTAGAGAGAAAAACTCAGCACCTTAGTCTTCAAGTACCATTACGATCTCATAGCTCATCCTCTTCTTCAGAAGAGAATAGTAGTTCTAGTGCTGCACAGCCTCTACTGGCTGGTGAAAAGGAAAGTCCCTCTTCTGTTGCCGATAATCATTTGGTTCAAAAAGAATTCTTGCATGGTACGAAAAGAGATGATGGCCAAGTAAGGTCAGTATTCAATTAGATTTAGAAACCTGATCGTAGGATTATAAGTGCTTAAAACTGTGGCAAGAAAAACTTCTCTCCTCTCAACTCACCTGTTGTAGAGAATTTTTTCTCCTCCTGAACTTATTTTTAAATGTCCATTTGCTGTTGTTTTTCTGATTACAAAAGTAATACATATATGTTCATTCCAGATGTTAGGAAAATACAGAAAAGTATAAGAAAAATGAATATTTCTTGTCATCCCACCACTGAGAGTGAACCATTGTTAACATTTGGATATTATCCTTCCAGTGTGTTGAATATTTTTTGGTCCTTCTTTTGGCCCCTAGTTGATTACTTGCTTCTTGAAATACACTCTCCTCTCGACTTGATAGCACATTTCAGATTTTCCTCCCATCTCCTTGGCTTTTCCTTCTCCGTCTCTGTTTCCAAGTCCTCCATTTTTTTCCCCTCCCCGTGTTCTTTCTCTTCCTCTTATAGCCTGCCATTTGTTAAATGTCATTATCCCTTAAGACTGTTATGTACCCTTTTCTCCACTGACTCTACACTGTTTCCCTAGGCAGTCTTAGTAACTGTTTGGCTTCAATTATGATCTGTAGCTAACATCTTATAAATGTTAAAAACTCCATCCAAAACCTTTGTCCCTATGAACCTAGCTACCTTCTTGATGTTTCATGGAGGGCTCAAACTCAGCATATTAAAAAATGATCTTGTGCCTATCATGTTCAACTTGTTGTGCCTCAGTAAACGGCACTAGTATATCAGTTGCTGAAGTCAGAAATATTGGGGTTATCTGTGACTTCTCCCTCTCCTTTATTTCCTCTCATTTAATCAAAGGCCCCTGGTATATTTTGTTATATAAACTTTTAAAGGATGTGGGGGAAAAAAACTTATAAATGCTTTAGTGTTCATGGATTATGGATAGAAGATTATACTCTGGGTTTCTTTAAATTTTTATTGTGTCTTAAGTTGCCTCAATTTTTTTTTTTTTTTGGGAACTATGTGGGGTAGGAACATATATTGTACTCTTTTGCTACTTTGTATGGATATTTTATTGCAAAAGTTTACAGCTTCCTTTATTTGTAAAATAAATGATTAATATATACAGAAAGGATTTTATAAGTACTTCTATTTATACTTAAATTATATGGTGTGCAGTAAATGTTAATAGTTTTTCTTTCTGTTTTAGCATTCCTACAGAAATTTCAGGAAATAGCCCTGTGTCTCCTAATACTCAGGATAAGTCAGTAGGTCAGTCTCCTCTGAGATCTCCCTTGAAACGACAAGCCTCTGTATGTTCCACCCGACTTGGAAGTACCAAGAGCCTTACTGCTGCCTTTTATGGGGACAAGCAGCCTGTTACGGTTGGAGTCCAGTTTAGTAGTGATGTCTCCCGAAGTGATGAAAATGTACTAGACTCACCAAAGCAGAGAAGAAGTTTTGGTTCATTTCCATATACACCATCAGCAGACTCTAATTCATTTCATCAATATCGATCAATGGATTCCAGCATGTCAATGGCTGATAGTGAAGCCTACTTTTCTGCAGCTGAAGAATTTGAGCCCATTAGCAGTGACGAAGGCCCTGGAACTTATCCAGGTAGAAAAAAGAAGAAAAAGCAAGCCCAGCAGATTGACTACAGTAGGGGTTCCATATATCACAGTGTAGAAGGACCACTTACTGGCCATGGAGAAAGCATTCAGGATCCCCAGACTCTGCCATTCAAAACTCATCCTTCCCAGGCTTCCTTTGTTTCTGCATTAGGTGGAGAGGATGGTGTTATAGAGCATCTGTATGTTGTAGAAAGTGAGAAAACTACTGTTGTAGAGAGCGAACAGATTACTTCTCAACAACCTGTGATGAATTGCTATCAGACTTACCTTACACAATTCCAAGTAATTAATTGGTCAGTGAAGCATCCAACCAACAAAAGAACCTCTAAGTCCTCATTGCATCGCCCCCTCGATCTGGATACACCAACCAGTGAAGAAAGCTCATCATCATTTGAACAGCTTTCTGTTCCAACTTTTAAGGTATAAGCCAAATCATTAATTTCCACTGATAAATTTATGTAGGAAAATTGATTTTTAAGATATTTAAAAAATTACTCTCTCAGTCATTTAGCTACTTTTCTGAAAGATAAAATTCCCGAAGTCATGGCTTCATGTACGACAGTAGGCCTCAGGTTTATTGATGAGTATTATAAATTTAAGCATATAAAATTAAGGAATAGTTTCAGACTTGATTGTCAGAATATTAACAATTAACGTATGGTCTGTGTCTACATTATATTCTAAGATTAGGATCATGTCTCTGTGAATTCATATTTTCTGTGTCTTAAAAGTAAAATTTCGAAATAGTTTTTAATTGTTGGTGTTCTATTATATTAATCCATAACTGCTTCTATGCAAATCCAGTTCTGTACACTTGGTATTTGAGATCTTATAATTGAGTATTAATTAATTATTGTCCTTTTCTGTAATGTATTCTGTAAATAGCTTTTTTTTTTTTTTTTTAGGAAAGCTAAAAAGAGGTCAAAATAAATTTAGTGATAATATCCAATATGAAGACATTTTTATAAAATCATAAATTTATAAGAGAACTTTTTATGATTTTAAAGACCAAAATTGAGCATATAAAATCTTATGGAACTGATTAACAATTCAAGAATCTCATGTGGTATATAGTAACGTGTACATATATACTTGTTTAAAGTGTCTAAATGTTAATATTCTCATTATAAATTCAGATATTTATTATATACTACTGTGTGTCAATCATTTGATATTCAGTGGTGAGGGAAACAGACATGGGGCTTATAGTTTAGGGTGAGAGACGGGCAGTAAATAGATAAATGGCTAAGTACAGTATATCATTATAAATTCAGAAGTCTTATGAAGATAAAGGATACTGGGATAGAGAATAATGGGGGGTGGGGCTGCCTAGCTTGTATTGACATGAAAGGTCTGTCACAGGAGGTAATATTTAAACTGAAACTTAAAGGATGAGGAGGAACTGAGGAAGGGAAGACTTAGGGGTACTATATACTATATTCAGGGCACAGGCATCGGCCTTGCTGAAGTTCTAAAGTGGGAAAGAAGTCAGTGTGCATGAGACATAGTGAGTTGGCAGAGAGCTTTGCACATGGTGAGGTTAGAGACCTGAACAAAGGCCAGATCATTAAGGACCTGTAGACCAGGGTATCAGTAGTTAGAATTTTAATTTCATTGGGAAATTCATGAGAGCTCTAAGGAAATGTGATGTGATCTCATGTACTTCGGCTACTAAGTGGAACAGAATTGTCATTACGCAAGGAGGAATTGGGGTGATCACCTAGGAGGCTGTCGCAGCAGCCTGTGCAAGAGATGATGGGCTTGGACTTAAATAGTGACGGAGATGTGATAAGTGGAGTGAAACATCCTTAGAGATAAATGCATTTGAGTAATATGTATTGAAGGAAGACGAAACATAGAGTCACAAAATTTTGATTTTAAGGTTGTGCCCATTTCTTATCTTGCCTAAGATAAGTTACCCATGCCAACATTTTAAAATGTTCTCTTTATTCCATGTGAAAATATGTTGGTGAATGAATGTTCCAGTATAAAACTGAATTGCGCTTGCTGTGAAAAATAGAGGTTAGAATTGCTGTGAGACGTTAGAATTATTGTAGTATTTTCAATAAATCTAGTTTGATTAGGCAGTCAAATCTCTGGAGAAAATAAGGCAAGGAATTCATATCTTTAAACAACTTCAAAAATAGAACATAAGAAAGTTATTTTTCTTCATTAAATCTAAATAACAGGCTAGCATTTAAAGGGGTTTAGTTTGGTTATTCAAGTGCATTATTTATTTTATTTGTTATCTTTTATGGATGTAAAATACAATCTAGCTTTTCCTATAATTTAATGTTACTCTGGGATTCTTTCCCACTTAAAAGTTGATTGTGCTACAAGACTCTAAAATTAGCTTTTTCTAAGAAAAGCACAATTTAAAGAGGAACTATAGAGGAAAAACATTTGAAGCACTTGCTTTTAAGCTTTAGTTGTATAGTCTACTCTCGTTGCTGAATCCTCACAGCCCTACTCTGTCATTTGTCTGAATAATTAGAAAATGAAATTGCCAGTTGAATATTTTCTGTGATTTTTTTCAATTTGTTAAATATTTATATCATACATGTCAAAATCACATTAACAAGGTAATTTGGATTTCACAAGTATCAGTTTATAGCATAAAATTACAGAATAATTAATATTAAAATTCTAGTCTATAAGTAATGTTTTATATTATTCTAGGTTATCAAACAAGGGCTCACAGCTAACTCTTTACTAGACAGAGGGATGCAGCTTTCAGGATCAACTTCAAAGTAAGTAAAAATTATATACTTTTGAAGTTTAAAGTCAGTCTTTCTTGATTATGAGATACATAGAGTTCATTCTGAGAAATAACCACTCTTTACTTGACTGTAGTCTTTATTTTATGAATAAATTGACCCAAATAATTCAACTCTGTTGTCTTTCATGGCTTTGCCAACATGTATAAGCAGTCAGTAACATTTCTTTTAGACATACTATGCAAACCATAACTTGGCATATTAAAATTGGGAACTAACAAGAATTCAGTATTATAATTTTCATATTTTGGTAAAGCCCTGCCAAGTAAATATATCAAAAATTATTTTTTTGTCATTTGATGTATTAACCATCTTTGATCAGTTTGCATTTTACTGCCTCATTTGTCTTGTCCTTGAAGGGTATTTGGGACATATAATATCTAGTCCAATTTCATGAAATTTTTAGTTGAAATAAGTATAAGTTTAAGGGTCACTCATCTTAAGGAAGCTCCAACTTCTATTTTTTTCATATATATACTGGTCTTTTTAATATATACTTTGCTTGTTAAATTGCATAGTACACCATATACTCCTCTGGAAAAGAAAGCTGTTGATAACACAGATGATGAAACATTAACAGAAGAGTGGACCTTGGATCAACCAGTCTCTCAGACCAGAACAACAGCCATAGTTGAAGTAAAAGGAACCGTTGATATTGTTCTGACTCCCCTAGTGGCTGAAGCTTTAGACAGGTATTAATTTTGTCTAAAACTACAACTACTATTTTATAGAATAATAAGTGTATGTGATATAGTATTTTCATGAAAAAGAATGATGATGGCTATTTTGATTAAATAAAAATGAAAATATATTTTAAAAGGACTATGTTTCAGTTATCATTTGTTACTTTTTCAGCCTAAATAATTATATATTGCAATATTATAATAATTATATTACATTGTATTTTCTACTTTTTGCTTTTGGGCTGATAAGCATAAAATTTATCAACTACCCAGGAACTAATTATTAAGTTTGATATTCTTACTGCTGTCTGGTTAATGAAGGTATAAAGAGGAAATAATAATTGTCTGTCCTGCAAGGAGATATAGTCTATCTAGGGAGACAAAACTAAGATGAATAAAATCTAGAATGGAACATAATGGGATAGATTAGATAAACTAGATCATAGTATTAAGTGATATTAAAATGTTTCATATACTGTTTTTCTTCCCTCAGGTATATTGAAGCCATGGTTCATTGTGCTAGTACTAGACATCCAGCTGCAATTGTGGATGATCTACATGTCAAAGTCCTCAGGGAAGCTGTCCAAAATAGCAAGACTACCTTCTCAGAAAATGTAAGAACTTTTTGTTCAGTGAGTGTGGCAAATTGAGTATTCTTCACAGGTACATAATATCCAAACTTGAAAAAAATTTGAATATACTAAAATCTTATTAGTCATTTAAATTGGAATACGTGAACATTTCTAAATAATCTTTATATGTCATTGGCTCCATAAGAGATAGCATAAGAGGAGTAAAATATTTATTAAAATGTAGCATTATTTTTTCTTTTATTTTGGAAGTAGTTTAATTCTAAGCCTTTCCTAAAGAGCTTTGGTCCTAAGTGAGTGAGCATTGTTTAGGACTGGTACATTCATTGTCTGAGAAAGCAAATCTGCATATTATTTTGGCTTTCCTCTGTGATTAGATCACTTGTATCTTAATATTTTTGAGGTTACTTTTGTTCACCTCGGTGAATCAAGTCACTGTCTTCTGGTGTGCGATAGTTTACTTAACACTGTGGGCCTAGTCACAAAGCCAGTTTCTCAGCAGTCGTATCCTGGTGATTGATCCTCATCTAGTGATGGTCCACTTGACTTTCAGATTTATCTGAGTCGCATTTGGACTAGGGACCAGAGGCAAGGTGAAAGTAAAGCTGATTGTTTTTAGTGATCCAGTTGTTCAAAATATATTGGCATTTCACGTGATAGGTAGTTCGGCTAGAGGAGTACAAATCAAAAGAAATTTGAAAATATTCCCAGCCAACAGGGAGCTAATTATCAGAAACCAAATATGTTCTCAAGTACATGTTTTTATGTAGGCTGATTTTGCTTTATTATGTATCACTTCTCTCAACACTGGGGCTGCCAGTCTATTTTCTAGCTTTTCTAAGGTTTGGACTTTAAGACTGGGAATGCTAAACCAGATGGCAGCTGGTACCTAGATGGGTATAAAGGAGCAGAGTGAATAACACGTTGCTGTTGTAGATGATATGGAAATTACGAAAGGTCTGTGAAATAATAATTCTGCTTTCAATCTTTTTAGCTATCTTCCAAACAGGATGTTAGAGGAACAAAAACTGAACATTCTACCATAGGAATGACTAACCAAGGACAAGCACAGACAACTCTTATAATGAAGCAAGATAATGTAACAATTAAAGGTCTTCAGGCTAATGTTAGCATACCAAAGGTAAATATTTAATATTTAAACAAGTTTTCCTGAAAGAGAATATTTTGGTGGTTTTTATCCTTTGTATTTACTAAACTGAATGGTGGTAGAATAGATTATAATATCAAAAATATATATTTTATTTCCTTGATGATCTAATGTAACATTTAATGTAATATAAGTAGTTTACTTAAGCAGAATGTTGGGTAATATTTACTAAAATAATTCACATTTATCCAGTAAGAATTTAATTATTATTTTATGAGAGTTTATAAGCTTTGCCTTCATTACTCTCATACACATAGATATGCCATTCTTAATGGTAGTTTTTCATTTTCCTATATATCTTATGTTTAAGTGATAACTTTTTACTTTTCAACTCTGACATATGTGACATTTTGTGTGTTAGGTGAACTTATGTTTGTTACAAGCCTCAGTGGAAGAATCTCCGAGTTCGGCTCCTAGTAGAAGTGTGACTCATGTTTCCTTAGTAGCACTGTGTTTTGACAGAATTGCTACACAAGTTCGTATGAACAGGTAAGAAAGAGTTAATTAATTTGAGCCATGACTATCTTGCTGGATGTAAAAGCAAGCCTTAACGATCCTTTTAATACATTTCAGGAAATTCTAATGTTAAAACTCAGAACTGGTATTGGAATTTCAAATCTCACTTTAAGATTAGCAAAGTAGGTTTTAAAAAGTTTGTACTTTTTTTTTTTTTTAATAAATTTATTTATTTGTTTTTTTTATTTTTGGCTGTGTTGGGTCTTTGTTGCTGCGCACAGGCTTTCTCTAGTTGCGGCGAAGTGGGGGCTACTCTTCGTTGCGGTGCGTGGCCTCCCATTGTTGTGGCTTCTCTTGTTGCAGAGCACGGGCTCTAGGCGTGCAGGCTTCACTAGTTGTGGCAAGTGGGCTCAATAGTTGTGGCTCACGGGCCCTAGAGCACAGGCTCAGTAGTTGTGGTGCATGGGCTTAGTTGCTCCGTGACATGTGGGATCTTCCCGGGCCAGGGATTGAACCCGTGTCCCCTGCATTGGCAGGCGGATTCTTAACCACTATGCCACCAGGGAAGCCCTGTACTGTTTTTATTCATACTATCTTTTAGTAAACACCGAAGAATTTGTTATTAATATTGGTTTAATTAAAATAGTGGAATTTTTTTTTTAAATACTAGTTAAATGTTTTTACTGAACTATATATTATTTAAATGTTAACCATCATACTCTTTCTTTTTTCATAAAGAGGTGTGGTTGAAGAGACTTCAAACAGTGCAGACCCTGGTAGAACATCAAATTTTGATAGGTATGTTCATGCCACTAAGATGCAGCCTCAGTCATCAGGATCTCTCAGATCAAATGCTGGAGCGGAAAAAGGAAAAGAGATTGCAGCCAAGTTAAACATTCATCGAGTTCATGGGCAACTGAGGGGTCTTGATACAACAGGTAGGAGTCTACAACATATTTTTCTTTGACATGTATAAATGTAAGAGGATTTTGCAAAAGGAAACATAATTTTTTTTCCTTTGAAAATTGCTACAATTTGAGTATTTTATCAATATAAGAAAGAGAGAGGTATTTCTGTATATATTGAACACATAGTATTTAACTATTCATTACTCACATTCTACGCAGGATGGAAGGTAAACTTTGGTGGGAAGGTGGGTGGTATGGCCCCAAATTAGGAACTGCTTCCATCTCGCATCTGTTTTCTTCATGGTATCTGTTTGCTCACTGTAGAACAGAGAGAGTATGATCTTTATAGTCTTTCTTTCTTTTTAAAATCATCCTGTAGGCACAGCTTTGTTAAAAAGAATTAATAGTGGTATCAAAAGCAGGTAGTCAAATCTGTAAAATATAGCAGCAATAAGAATAATAGACATGGCTGTGCTTCTTAAAATAATATCTTTGAAGAATTTTTAATGAACTGAGGAAATTATCATGGTTGACTGCTACATGAAAGGTGGGAACCAAAGCTGGATTTGTAAAATGATCTCTAAAGAGCTAGAAGAAAACTTAGTTCAAACGTAAGCAAGTTATCTCTGGGTGGTAAATTTACATGTGTTTTTTTATCTTCTTTTTGCTTTTCTGTATTCATTAGCTGTAATCAGAGAAAGAAATGAAAAAACAGTAAGATAAACTAAAAATCTCTGCCAGGCACTCAGGATGTTGGCTCCCATATTGCATATTGAAAGGGATGGAATTATGGCAATATCTGTGATGAGTTGTTATATAAAATATGTTAGCATAAAGCAATCTTTGAGTGAAAGCTATAGTTTTCCTGGAAAATAATGTTTTTCCTAAGGCTAGGTAATTAATTAAAATAATTTTTTACTTTGTAAAATGAGAAAGTATTTAAAAATAGTTTACTATGAAGCTGAATTATTCAGGAACTTTTTAAGTTTAGATTTTTAGAGTACCCTATAATCTCTCAGAAATGAATTTATCCTGTCTCTGAGCACTTATCTGTTAATTATGGAATCTTCTTTTCTCCCTCTAGCTTCAACATGATTCTGGCACTTTTTAAGTAGTATGACATTAGGCAGTGCTATTTTAGAAATGGGTTGGTTCATTTGTTTATTTTTCTTTTTGACAGAATACTAAGATATCTTTTAAGACAACCACTGTGCCAAATGCTTACATTATTTGTTGTTTTTAAAAAAATATACAAACCTCTGTCTTTAAAAATGGTCATTTTGTTTTCTTTTGATAATAGATATTGGTACCTGTGCCATCACTGCTATCCCCTTTGAGAAGTCCAAAGTTTTATTTACTCTTGAAGAGTTGGATGAGTTTGCTTTTGTGGATGAAACTGATCAGCAAGCCGTTCCAGATGTAACTCGAATAGGTCCCAGCCAAGAAAAATGGGGTTGGATAATGTTTGAATGTGGACTTGAAAATTTAACCATAAAAGGTAAGCTTTTTATAAAAATGTCTGCTTAAGTGGGGAACAAATTGGCCACACATTGCTGAAAAGTTTTGAACAATCATGACTTTCAGTAACCTGAATCAGCATATTCAAGCAGAAAGTGTGGCATCTGGGATTATTTGCTAGGAGTGGGTGCCCCATCCCAATTGCATAAGTGGAACTTAATGAAATTATTGTGTGATTCAAAACTAGCAGAGCATCTAGACATGTAAAATGCCTGAGCAAAGCAGTGCATAGTTCAGAAAAAATTCTCAAATAAAATATAAAGCCTCTTAACTTTTGGAAGTTTGCATCTTTGGAAACTGGATCTTTGATTAGTAGAGCCTTGCCATATACGATGAAAATACTGTAAATCCTTTATCCAGCGATACTGACTTATATTTATTTTCTTTTACATTACTGACTAATACATTAAAATAGGAAAGCTGAATTGTGTATAAGACTTTTAGGCTTAGTCATATATAATAGTAGTGTATATGCCTATAATTCCTTACCTGATATTGCAGTATTATATCACTTTTGTAGATAAGGGCAGAGTTTTGGTGAGAAAAAAAATCTTCATGAGATTTTTATTTTTTATTTTTATGGATATTATAGAGTACAGCATTGAGACACTCAGTGTTTTTAATAAATAAATTATTTCATTTGTATAGGAGGAAGACAGTCTGGTGCTGTTTTATATAATACTTTTGGAATTATGGGTAAAGCTAATGTCACGGAAAGGGGTGGAGTGCTGACATCCAATAATTCTTCTGATTCTCCAACTGGCAGCGGCTATAATACCGATGTCTCTGATGATAATATTCCTTGTGACCGAACAAGCCCTTCTTCAGACTTAAATGGAAATTCTGTTTCCGATGAACAAGTTGGTGAATTTCTAATAATAATAATGATTTGGGAAAATAAAATAGAAAACTACATGCCCAATTCACATTTAATTTCTGTAGTATATTTCCTTGTTTTTCCATGTTGTGGATTTTGCTTAAATGGTAGCCAAGGCATTTTGGTGATTATATTCTACTAGAGTATAATTGCTGAAGTGTAGGCAGCATATTATAGATATATTTATATCTGTCATAGTACCTAGCATAATATTTTGCTTATGTTAAGTACTTAATTATATTTGTTGAATTAATGAATTAATAGAATTTCAGAAAAGCAGGCTTTGTTTTTATCTTATTTGAAGGATTTTAGCAGAATTCATTTTTTAAATAAACAGTTTTGTTATTGGTAGTATTTCATGTAAGTTTAAATATTTTTGTCAATATCTACCTATTTCATTTGGAAGCCTGAAGAACACCTTACATGCGACTCATTTATTATTTTTATTATGGTATAATTTCATGGTGATGAATATAGTAACAGCAGTAATGAAAATATTCAAAATTCTAGACTACAGAATAGTTGTACTACTACCTGATTGGTGACCTTGGGCACATTTTTTTTTTTTTTTTTTTTTTTTACGGTCTCCTGTGTTTCTGAAATAGGAGTATTATAGTGATACTGACCTAGAGTTGTGAAGATTGAAGGAGGCAGTACATATGAAAGGCTTAACTCGGTGTCTACAGCATAGTAAGAACTTGGTAAATGTTGTTCTTAAACACACGTAACGCTTCTGATCATTTGAAAATTAGACCAATTGAAGAGGAAAGAAACCACCTTTTAACTAAGAAATGTGTCATGGGTATCTAGTATGCATTGGCAAATCACTCCTGAACCCAGGTTTCTGGGAATTTATTTTTGAAACGTTTATTTTGATTTGATGCATAGTAAAGGGTTTTAATCACAGTTTTCTTGTGAGGTCTTCGGAAGTATTTGAGAGCTGGGTGGGGATTAGCACTTTGATTAAGGAAATTAAAATATATAGCAGCTGCTCACTGAACAAAGAGCTAGGAAGAACCTATCTGTTCTTTCCTTCTCCTTCACCTTCTAAAATACTTGACAGAAACTCAGGTATCTTCCTTAATCTCTCTGATCCTTTTCTCCTTGGTGGAAGCCCTCGAATTTTGTAATGCTGCTTTCTTTTGGTTCTCTGACTTTTCTTGGTCCATTTCCTTACGCAGTTCATTGTCCTTCATAAATGTGGGTGTTCCCCCCCTGTTCTGTTCTTGGCTACTCTTCTTGCTCTATGTCCACTCCCTCACTTGTTTCATTTCCTAGTCCAGGTCCATAATTTGATGACACTGCTCTTTCCCATCGGTTATGCCTTCAGCATCAACCCTTTACCTGAGCTTCAGAATTGTATCCAATGGCCTTTTAGATATCATCATTTAGATGTGCCATAGGCACCAAAAATTCAGTCAGTCTAAAACCAAGTTTTTTATTACTTTGCTTCACATGTTGTTATAAGTACTTGCTTATTATCTACAAGCCCCTCTCCCATTTTTTAAAGTTCAAGTTCCTCTAGACTGTCTTCTGTATATTTGTATATACTCAGTTGCCTGGCTCACAGCCCTTGTCTGAAATCCATGGGCCAGATGTATTTGAGAATTCAGATTTTTTTTTTTCTTTAAAAGAAAGGTAATATGCCGTAGCCCTATACTGCCCCTCTCCCCTTCCCTCTCCCTACTGATAACCACTAGTTTGTTCTCTATATCTGTGAGTCTCCTTCTTTTCTTGCTATATTCACTAGTTTGTTGTATTTTTTAGATTCCATTATAAACGATTAAGACGTGCAAACTATTATGTATAAAATAAGCTACAAGGATATATTATACAACACAGGGAATATAGCCAATATTTTATAGTGACTATAAATGGAGTATAACCTTTAGAAATTGTGAGTCACTATATTGTACTCCTGTAACATACAATATTGTACATTAACGATACTTCAATAAAAAAATAAAATAAAGGTGATATGGTGTGTGTATAAGCTACGTAAACTCCTAGTGGAATCTGAGATAGCACTACATCTTGAAATATTTGAATATTTCTACAGCAAGACATGAATAAAAACACCAAGTGGGATAAATAGTCTCTTACAAGTTCATATCAGATTTTGATGCCACAAAAACAGATTTAGATTTTCAGAATGTTGTGGATTTTGGAATTGCAGATATGGGGATGTGGACTTACATTTAGTGCCTGCTGACTTTAAAATTACTAGGGTCTATGGTTCACATTGTCTTGTAACATTTAGGATTTAAAGCTGTTTTGTGGATACTCTTCATTCCTTAATCATCCCACAAGAAAATGCCAATCTTTTCTTTATTTTTACCAAGAATATCTAAAAATGAATTAGAAACCTATTAAACAGATATAACAGGCAATGGATTTTGTTTGTTTCTTTAATATTATGCTTCTTACCTCCCTGCATTCTGAAGAGTGGTGATTACATGTTTAAAAAATATTATTCCTATTTCTCAATACAGATTCTGATTACTAGCATCCAAGATAACTAAGAATTTTTTATTGTATAGTGTTATTTATTTGAACATAGGCTATAATAGTATTTCCTATGGCACTTTATTTGGAAGTTTGAAATATTCTATTAAAATAGAATGGAAAATAGATTGCAGTAGGAAGCAGAAGACCTTAATGCTGTCACTCATTCTCCAACTTAATAGTTGTATGACCTCTGGCAAGTCATAAAACTTCTTTCTCTCATCGGAAAAAAAACAGTATCCCTAAACAAATGTGACTGAATGAAGTGATTGAGAGAAACACTTTAGTTCTAAGATCTCTGATTTATGGTTCGTTATAATGCAGTGTTTTTCAGACTGTGCTCCTTGGAGCTTCAAGGATCCAGAGGTATTTCTCAGAATAAGGATTAGGCTGAGCAAGGTTTATGTTACCTGTTTTATATCACGGTGTTATCTGTAGAACTTGATTTGATAGAAAGGTTTTGTTCGTAAAACACTCTGTGCTAGTGGCTTTAAGGGACTATACATTAATAAGTTTTTGATACTCTGTTTTATATAGGATGAAGGAGTTGAATCTGATGATTTGAAAAAAGATCTACCTTTAATGCCTCCACCTCCAGATTCCTGTAGCATGAAGTTGACCATCAAGGAAATTTGGTTTAGTTTTGCTGCTCCCACCAATGTGAGATCTCCTGCACATGCATTTTCTAGGTAAAAAGTTTTTAAAATATATTGCTATCCCTTGATGTTTCTTTATTTTAAATAACATACAGTTCTGTCTCATGTATTTTTTGAATTGTTTTTCTGATATATCTAGTATTAGGGTTGCCAGTTTCTTTTCCATCTTTCCTACTTCATACTTTCTATAGACATTATTCCCAATTTGTTTGACCCTTCTTCTTTCCTAGGGTTTTAGTTTTATTTTTATATGTCACCCTGCCATAAGGTTTTTATATACTCTTTTCACCTCTAACAGACTTTTATATTTTTCTTTATTTTCTGTTATCTATTCTTTGCATTTCCTACTTATATGTTCAGAATTTATCTAGTGGTCAAAAGGAAAGGTAATTTTGCCTAAATAAAATAGCCACTAAGTACAGTAGGTATGGGAGATTGAAATACAAATCTTAACACTTGTTTTTATAATTTTTTTTTTTTTTTTCATTTTAAAAGGCAGCTAAACCTTTTAAGCACTGCAACTCCTGCTGTTGGTGCATGGCTTGTTCCCATTGATCAACTCAAGTCATCCTTAAACAAATTAGAAACCGAGGGAACCTTGAGAATTTGTGCTGTTATGGGATGCATAATGACAGAAGCATTAGAGGTATGTCTTTCAACAATACAAGGTATCATACAAAGTTTATTATTGAAAATGATCCCTTATTATCATTGTTGGAAAACATCAGACCTGCAAGTTCTTAATTTCTAGATATCTTTTGTTTGTTGTATCTTTGCTGTGTCATTCTGAATCTGTTGTTTTGCTTTTTACAGAATAAAAGTGTACATTTTCCCTTAAGAAGTAAATACAACAGACTTACAAAAGTTGCCCGCTTTCTCCAAGAAAATCCTTCATGTTTACTGTGTAATATACTACATCACTACCTGCACCAGGCAAATTACTCCATCATTGATGACGCTACAATGGTGAGTTACCGGAATCATATGTTAGCTTTAAAAAAGCCTCTATTCTGTTGAGTAGCCGTTGACCCACAAGGTTTGAGATGAGTATGGGAAGTCCAAAGGAGAAACGTGGTCAGATATCCAGCCTATTGACAGGATTGGGCTCAAATGAATGGTTTGGGAGTTGCCAGCATGAAAGTGTTAGAAGCTGCGGATATGGATGAGCCTTCTAGGGATGATATGTTGAGTGAGAAACTGGTCAGGGATGGATCCCTGATAAATACCAAAATTAAAGTAAATTTAATGGAGAGGGCGCATAGAGGTACACAGAGTGCTGAGGAGGGAAAAGAAGAGGTAGAAGGACCGGGAAAGAAGGTTTTAGAAACCAAAGGTATGAAGAATTTCAAGCAAGAGAGTAATCATTAGAGTCAAATTTCACAGAAATGTTTAATAAAATAAGGACTAATTAATGATTGAGGGGGGAATATGTAACTGTACAAATAAATACAGTATATCTCTGCACTAGAAAAGCACTATGGAAGCACATGATTAGAGGCTTAGAGCTTGAGGATCTCCCTCTCCAAGTTTCTGGTCAATAGAGAATACACAGGAATCTTTAGCCAAATTAGTAATCAATGTATCAGTATTATTAATGGCCAGTCAAGCTCCTGATAACCTCTAATGAAAGAATCTGGAGTAAATTATGGATTTCATAAAGGTACTTAGACCTGAGGCTGATATAGTGCTTTCTACTCCCACCCTGTGAATTGAAGACTGGGAGATCCACAGTGCAAGGTTAACTTGCCCATCTAGTCATAGGCAGGCATTTCTCACGGATGGATGCTCTGCCGGGATATGGTTTCCATGTAAGAGGAAGAAACACAAGATGACCCTCCTTACTTGAGTCTAGGAATGAAAGGACAGGCTAAGGGACCTGATGTTCCTCAGAAAGTAAATGAGGTGATTCCTGCCACCTAGTAAATGGCTCTCTTCAGTCAAAGCTATTATTCCTAATACAAGGAATTGTAGGAAAGGGGAGGGAGAGGAGTTGCATATTTTCTCCTTAGGCTAAGGCTCCAATAGGCAAATTTTCTTTCGTAAAATCATCACCATGTGGAATAAAATATATTCTAAATTATGTAATTCTTACTGATCATATATTTAAGTTTCAAAGCAGTTACAAATCCTTCTATGTCTGTCATTTAACTATAGTAATTTATTAATTTTTTAATGTTAAAATAGGGGTGGTTACCTAATCTTTGAAAGAAATAATTTCCTCTTTGCTTGATGAATATTCCAGGTAGCACAAAATACATTTAATTCTTCATTTGAGCAAAGCAGGTAAAGTGCATTGAATGCTTCTTAAGGAAAATCCCACTTTTACACCCCATGTTTAGTCTCTTATTTACCTGGTACTGCTGTGTTGTTTATGATAGAAAGATGCAACATTGTGTTTAGAGATTGAGTTCTATAATCAGCTTGAAATAGTGACTCTCCTGTGTAAACTTGGACAAATTACTCAACATATAAATTCCAGTTTCCTCATCTCTAAATGGGAGTTATGAGATTTAAATGAATAAATGTATGCAGAACACTTAAATAGTAACTATTATTGTTACAGCAAGATTACTCCTAACCATGTCATTGTTGTTACAGAGTGATGGCCTTCCTGCTTTGGTAACTTTAAAGAAAGGTTTAGTTGCACTGGCAAGGCAGTGGATGAAGTTTATTGTAGTGACACCAGCCTTTAAAGGAGTGAGTTTACACCGACCCGCTCAGCCCCTGAAACCTCAGTCAGCTGTGGACCACGATCATGAAGATGGGCTTGGGCTGGACAACGGAGGTGGTCTTCAGAGTGACACCAGTGCTGACGGAGCAGAATTTGAATTTGATGCAGGTACTTTTGTAAATATTTTTTCTAGATACTATGTACTTGGTAACCTAATACTTGTGATAATTTTAATAATTTTTGTCCCAAATTTGAAAATGTCATGGCTTAATTATACAACTATGATTTGTATTAGTCCAAGTAAGTGGTAATAATGTTGGAATCTTTATACAGACTTGACTTCTAAGTTTAATTTTGTGAAATACAGAAGATTTCTTCTCCTAATCTATCCAGTACAGTTAACAGACATCTTTGTATAACTAGAATGTTTTGAGTGAAACACATTTGAATTTCTTTTTGAAATTTATATTTTTATTTGTCTATTTATCATGCTCCCTATACCAGTCTTTTAAATTTGAATTTTACCTGGTGCCTGTTTGGTTCTGAATTTGTATAATGTTTAGAGGTATGCATTCAGCCCACAATTCTGTCATTATAATGACTGTGCCAGAACATAGGCAGTAGATAATGCATTACAGAAATATACATGCATACTTAAATGCTTTTTCAAAGGATAATTATTATTATCATGATATATAATATTCAATGAAAATTTATCTTGTGATATTTTGAAAAAAAATTAAAAGTACCATGGAAAAGGATAGTAGTCTTAAAATTAGAGCTTTCAGAACATCTACATATAATACTTTACCAAGCTTTTAAAAAATAAATTAGAAAAACTTTGTATTTAACAAATAAATATGTTATGTGTAATAGGCTGGATTTTATTATTTTAAAAAATTTCAAGTCTACCCCAAAAGTGAAAGAATAGTGCAGTAAACATCCCTTCTAATTATCTGCAAATGCCTAGGTTAATCTGTGAACATTTTGTACTTTCTTCAGCATAGTTGAATTAGTTTTTGATTTCTGTGCCATTTGGGTGACATGTGAAAGACTGAGTAGAAGCTGTTTGTTCCTTTCTTGAGACTGAGTTAGAAGACTGGGGTTTGAAGAATAAAAAGACAGAAGAGTGAATGTTATAGCAGAGTGCACAATTAGTTTTTCAAGAAATATGAAAAGTTGAGTTTAGTTATACAACCAGGAACATTGGAGTTGTTGTTTCAAGATTATATGATAATCTATAGCCCACTTATTGTTTTGAACTGTTTCAGCCACAGTCAGTGAACACACAATGCTGCTGGAGGGAACAGCCAACCGGCCTCCACCTGGTAGTTCTGGACCTGTAACTGGAGCTGAGATAATGAGGAAACTATCTAAGACTCATACCCATAGTGACTCTGCATTAAAAATAAAGGTACATTGTTGCTGCCTTTGGTTAGAGTTACTTAGACTTACAGAGAAGACCTAAACTTTTGGTTATCTCAAATGTAAATATTAGGTATTTGCCCTAAATATTCAAGTGTTTTTATGTTGAAATTAACATGATTAGTAACTTTTAGTTTATACATTTCTTTGAAAATTATATCAACAGTCAGTAATTAATATTGAACAAGGACTACTTTAACTACCAAGCCTTAGGGCTCTCTTTTCAATTTATTGAATATTGTATTCAATAAAAAACAATATTGAAATGTTGATCAGCTTACAGTTATTAGTTTTCATGAGAAGTTTTATAGGTAGTACATGATCAAAATACAGTTTGAGTTAGGCTAGTTTATGACCTTAATTATACATTTTTTTTGTTTTAAGAAATTTAACCAGTGCTTGATAAAATAAGACATATGGATAGCAGAGTGGTTGACTGCCACTCAGGAGTCAGACTGCCTTGGTTTCACTCCTGCCCCTGCCACTTAATTGTTTTGTGACTTAAGTTTTTAACTGCACTGTGTGTCAGTTTCCTCATATGTTAAAAATGGAGATTATAATAGTAACCTCCTTCAGAAGGTTGCTGTAAGAAATAATTGAGTTCATACATGAAAAATGCTTAGAACAATACCTGGCTCATAGTAAGCACTTAGTAAGTTATTTGCTGTTGTTGTGAGTTACTTATTTTTTGGTAGTTTCCTTTTCTGAGCACTGAAAACAGCAAATAGTTAATATTTTAACTTCCTTTGACAGTCTGGGTATAATCTTAAATTAATAATTAATACCAAGAATCCATTAGGTAAATCGTATTTTTCACTATATTAAAATATAAAATTTCTACACAGAAAAAAAAGTATTGTAAACAAAATGGAAAGACATATGACAAAGGGCTAATTTCCTAATGTGTAAAGATCTCTTCTTAATCACTAAAAAGGCACAACCAAATAGAAAATAAAGGCAGTTCACAGAGAAATTCATATACAAATATGAAAATGTATTCTCTTACAAATAAAGAAATATAAATGTAAAATAAAATGAGATTCCATTTCCACCTGTCAGGTTGAAAAATCTGAAAGTTTAATAGTATATGTTGGTGAAGATGTAAGAAAACAAGACACTTTCATACGGTACTGGGTGGGAGTGTAAACTGGCATAACCTCTTTGAAGAACAGTTTGTCAATTTTTAAATGTAAAATTTTAAATGTAATGCCTTTTAACAGTATGTCCATGTCCAGGAACTGATTCTAAAGAAATGAATGCTCATAAATGCTCAAGGACACATGTCCAAGAACATTCTTTACAGCACCATTTACAATAGGAGTATAATGGAAACAACATAAATGACTATTTGAGGACTAATAAATTAGTGTACCCTCATATGGATGCCTACTATGAAGACTTCAAAAAGATAAAGTAGAATCTCTAAGTGGATGTGGAATGATCACCAAAGTGCACTGGTTCAAGTAAAAATAAAAGTATAGGACAATATGCATCTGTGTGTTAAAAAAAGATAAATATGTATATGTGTTTATATAGTCAAATTATTTATATAAGGATAGATAAGAAATGGTTAAGAGGACTTCTCGGGGAAAGGATCTAGTAGACTGGAGCTCAGGAGATACTTTTTTATTGACTAGTCTTTTGTGCTTTTGAAAGTTTTATTTTGTGTAAGTATTGCTCTTTTAATTAAAACATTTAATTTGATATACATTTTTTAAAGTTTGGGCTATAGGCTTATTCTATTTCTGCAGTATAGTTACAAGGCCGGGACACTTTAAATTCTCCACCCCTTAATCTGTCTCAGAATTTTTCCTGGTTTATAGTTTTTCCAGATGCTCTGATCATATTTAGGTGTTTGCTATTTTTTAAAAAATTTATTTATTTATTTATTTAATTTGGCTGCGTTGGGTCTTCGTTGTTGCGTGCGGGCTTTCTCTAGTGTGGCGAGCGGGGGCTACTCTTCGTTGCGGTGCGTGGGCTTCTCATTTGCGGTGGCTTGTCTTGTTATGGAGCTCGGGCTCTAGGCGCATGGGCTCAGTAGTTGTGGCTCGTGGGCTCTAGAGTGCATGTTCAGTAGTTGCGGTGCACGGGCTTAGTTGCTCTGCGGCATGCAGGATCTTCCCAGACCAGGGATTGGACCCATGTCCCCTGCATTGGCAGGCGGATTCATAACCACTGCATCACCAGGGAAGTCCCTAGGTGTTTGCTATAATGCTGTTCTCTCTCAGAAATGTTTTTGAACATTCCTTTGTTTATGGATTACAAAAGTCCAAAGAATTAAAATTAAAAGTGCTTTGTTTCAGATCTCTGCTTTTCAGGATCTTTCTGTCTGCATGGTCTTTCTTTGTACTGTTTTAAACTGATCTGGAATTCCAGTCTTAGATGTGACAGAACAGATAGAGATTGGACAATTGTGTAATTTTTGATTTTTTTTTTTTTCTTCAGAGAATTGCTGGAAATTCTTTTTGGTATATTAGAGCTTTACAGAGAATCAGGTCTTAACACAGAAATTTATTATCAGAGTACCAAGAGGAGTAGTATAGTATGAAGAATTTTGGGATAGACATCTTACCACCAGACTCCCTCTTCAGATTTTAAAGGGCATTAATCATTGTTAAAATTAAATGAATGATAATAAATGCTGTCCTTTGTATTGTACTGTAGAGTTATAAAACATTATCACATACATTTGGGATTCACCATAATTCTAATAGACACAAACTGTTTAGATAGACACAGTTGTTTTAATGTAAACAATAACTAGTAATAAAAACAGTGAGTAGTCGTGGTTATCAGTAGTCATTTTTATGTGCATAAGAAAGAGCCCCGTGTTGTTCCTTTTATAGGGCATTCACCCGTATCATTCTCTGAGCTATACCAGTGGTGACACTGCCACAGATTCTCCGGTGCATGTGGGACGTACAGGCGTGCCAGTTAAGGAGAGTCCAAGGAAGGAGAGCCTACTCAGCTACCTGACTGGAAGCTTCCCAAGCTTGCACAACCTCCTGGAAGGGACCCCTCAAAGAAGTAATGCAGCGGTGAAAAGTAGCTCCCTAACGAGAACAGGTATATCCTTAGTTTTGACAATTATAAGCTTACTTCTGTGGGAGATTAAGAAAACAAAAACAGGACTTAACGTTTATTTAGATATATACTTTGGTTGCATATCTAGTCTTTTGTATTACACCTTATCTTTGAGAAAGTGTTTTGAGAAACTGTTCTGCTTATAACTTGTTGGTGTCTCGTGCCCTTAGTTTGCATTTTTAAATTGCAACATTTGCCATTACTATCAACCTAGGCATGGTGTGGAATGCTGTCTAGGCCAGCCAGCAGTGAATTTTTTCCCATTATGATAGCAATAAATTATTTATTAATGCCTTAATGTCCAAATACCAACATCATGCAGTGAGTTTAAAGACATGCAAAAGGCAGATAATTTAACCTGACTTTTCAAAAAATAAATCACATTTTCTGCTCCTTAGTACATAAGTAATACTATACTCAGTAAAACTTTATTTTCAGGAAACACAATGGCCACTGATATGTTATCTGAACACCCTTTGTTATCTGAGCCATCATCTGTGAGTTTCTATAATTGGATGTCAAATGCTGTGGGTAATCGAGGAAGTGTGGTGCAAGAATCTCCTGTTACAAAATCAGGACACAATAGTCTCCCAACAGGTATTGAGCTATCACATTATTTTACTTAACCATCTAAGGGGTACATGTGAAGTTATGTTAAAATCCTGTTTTTCAGAGGATGGTTAAAAAAATCTCAAACGTTTAAGTACTGTTTAGTTGAAATTGGCTCATTTATGAAATGCCTTTGCTAATATTGCAATTGAGAGAGTTGTAAGCAGTCGCTCAGTGTTCTTGTGGAAAGGCAAATATGTCAAATGCGAGATTATATATAATTTAAAGAGTTTAAAACTTCCATTTAGTGTGTGTGGTTTAATTTTCAAAACACCAAGAGGAGGTAAATGAAAAAATGCGAAGTATAATTACAGCATCGTGTACCTACAATATAGAAAATACTCTCAGCTTATCCAGAGTCCTCTGAGGAATAATGACAAGCATCTATATACTCTTTATAGTTACTTAAGTATTTAATTAAATCGGAAGGAGTACTAAAAGGAATAAAGTAAGATTCTTGCCCTCAAGGAGGGAAACAAATGAGGAAAATTTATTAATTTTAAAGGAATATTTATAAGTAGCAGGAAAACAGGCAAAGAATTCACAAAGAAATATTGGTGGCTATTTCCAGTAACATAAATGGAGCCACTCTTTCTTTCCTATCCTTTGCTATTTTTTTGTTTTTCCAAATTCACTAGATGCATTTATTATTTTATTGTAAAAATATGTATATATTTTTAAAAAGAATATGTGAGGTAGCCTTTGAACCTAGTTACTGAGGGCAGCTGAAATTAATCTGTGTAACAGCTATTGGATCACTTGTAAATTTTCTTCAGACAAAAAATATGAAATTATGAAAAGTAGTTGATATATGACTACTTACTCAGTCGTTTTATTTTGCCAGTGCATGGACCACTTTTGAATCTGGAACTGATCCTAATTCTGACTCTTTAAGAGCGCTAAGACGTGCTAGTTCTTAGTATTGGCCCTTGGTTGAAGAAGATAGAAGGATGGTGCTTTTACCAGCTCTCAGCACTTTTCTGGCGCTGGTCTCACTACTGCATAGAGTTTAAATTTCAAAAGAACCAGAAAGGAACATTTCCCCTCTATCACAGGTCCTTTGCCTGGCGAGTTAAAGGATAAAGGGAGTACCGAAGAAAGAAATAGTGCCATTTCATTTTTGTTCCACCTTGGGAAAGCATAGTGGGGAAGAAATTTATATGTGGGATTCTGTGATGCCTATGGCTTTTGTCCTGCTGCAGCTGCTTTTTGTAGCCCTGCTACTGTCTATAATTCTGTTCCTCAGTGCAAAGCTGATGGGATATCAAATGCTTTTTTCAAAGATCTTCCAGCCCTAAAGTTTTATATTTTGGAGTGACTGGCTCTAATACATACTTCATGTACGAGGATGAGTGATATATTCTGAAAATAAAGTTTAATTTCGTTTTTTATTAATAAATCATGTCTGTAAAATAAACGGAAAGTGCTATTTTTTCCCTTCTCAATTTAAAGGGTCTGATAATACAATTATAATACAAGTTTCATAAGTTTACTTTGCTGTGCCCCTTTATGTTGTTTTCATTTCCCAGTAATTTAGATTTTATTTTTGAACACTTGCTCTTTTAGGTGTTGCACCCAATCTTCCTACAATACCCTCAGCCTCAGATTTCAACACTGTCTTGTCTAGTGACCAGAATACTTTGGATGGGACACATTCTCAGCATAGCACTAGTCAGGATGATGTGGTAGGTGTAGAAGAAGCCAACCAAGGGTTTCCTGCTGTACAGCTTGCTGATGCTCAGGTGAGCCAGTCTGTTTTTCCCTAATTATAGTGACCTCGCATTGAGCAGTACTTAGCAGCTGGAACCATCAAGTATGTGCACCGTGGAATTCTAGTGAAAATCTTTTTCCTTGCCTGTCTGCCTAAAGCCTTCATGAAAAAAGGAGGAACCTTTAAAAAGTACATGGGTTAATTATAAATACAAATTAAGCATCTATAGATACTCGTTAAACTGAAGAGTGGCATATAGTTAGTTGTCTCGTATAGCAACATTTTTGTTATTTGGAGATAGAGATTGGCAAAATAACATGACTAGAAAGTTAAATTTCATCATTTCCTATAGTCTTTAGTGCTATGTGAAGACTTGAGCGAGCAGTGGGGAGGCACTGAAGATTTTAGAGCAGAGGAGTAAAGTGCCTGGAACTGTACATGTGGAAATGTTATATGAGTAGCAATGTGTTAAATGGATTGAAGTACAGAAACTAGAGGTGAAAAGATGAGTTAATATAGTTCACACAAGTGGTAATGAAGCTCTTAGCTTAGATGGTTATGGCTTTGATAGGTAAAGGAGAAATATTGTGGGGATCTTATTTAATTGACTAAACGTAGGGAGTAGAGAACAAAATCCTTTGAAATGTACTTTCTAGTTTGAGTGACCAGAAGGCAGGTGGGAGAGTAGGATATGGATATTAAGAGGTGTTATTTTTTCAGGATGAAAGAGACTCGAGCATATTTTTTACTTAGGAGGAATTAGGAAGGTCCTGATCAAAAAAAAAAAAAAAAAAAAAAAAGAAAGAAAGGAGGGTAAACTGATAGAGAAAGATTCAGGGAGGGATGAGAAGTGTTGGAATTTAAAGTCATTTATAGAGAGAGATACTTTTTGACATAAAAAGTACTTTTTCCCCTGAGAATGTTTGGGAAGGCAATAAGGACAGTTCATAACTGTACAGGTAAGTTTGCAAATTGATAGCCTCAACTTTCTCTCACAATAGGAGGTGATTTATGTTAAGAAGTGTGTCAAGCACTTTTAAACTTTCTTGAGATTTACTTCTCTCATACATTGGAGTAGTTTTTAGGGATTCTTTCACTTTTTTTAAAAAGAGAGAGAAAAGAAATATTTTTTATGTCTATTTTGGCCTGTATATACATTCATTGTATTTATTAGCATCCAATACACATTTTTAGAGACAACTATACTATTTTACATATAAGACTCTAAAATCTACCAGAGACACTAATATTAAGTAATACAATAAAAAACTGTGTAAGGTGATTTAGATATATGGAAAGGTTGGAGTGAATGTGAAAGAGAGCTCACCAGACCCCCAGAAGGATTGCCAAATAGTGCTGAGGGTCTAGTTATTTAGAACCTCTTGTGTCCTTAGTAGCTCAGCTATAGGAATAGAAGAGGATCGATCCAAAGCAGATGTAGCAAGAAAAATGAGGTGATGAAATGTAATATACAGTCTTGGAAGTTGCTGAAAAGGAGTTTAAGGCAAGATTATGGGGGGGGGGGGGAAGGAAGTCACATAACTTTGGAACTAAAGCATTGGTTGAGTTATCTGCATGGCCAAAGAAGCCATTCAGGATGATAAACTGGGATGGAAAAGAAAAGAACCAAAATACCTGGTGGGTTTGCAGGATTAACTAAGGGGCATAAGTAGATAACAAAGATTAGGAAAGGTGGAGGATGGTTTGAACCTTAAAGAGGGAAGAGTGTTTCCATTAGGATGAAATAGCAAATCTAAGAAAGAGTAAACCCAAGAAAGCGTATGCCAAGCAAATATTCAAGGGAGAGAAAAATACTCCCTAAGTTTCCAGTGAGGGGTGAATTGTTTGAATTCTCTCATTCTAGGCCTTCATGCCTTCACAAGGGTAGCCTGTTTTCCCAAGCACAAACAAATGAGATGATGTAGAGACAAGTGAAAGTGCAGACTTGAGTTTCATTGCATAAATGGCATTTCTCCATTTTGATAGATTTTTTAAGCTTCAGGAAAAGATCACTCAGTGAGAATGTGTGGTGAAAGAGTTAGAAGGGGGTCAAGGAAAGCACCGGATAGATAGCATCTATATTTAGGATGTGGAAGGAGGAAAAGGAACCGTGCAGCAGAGAAGGAGTAGTCAGAAAGATTATAGTGATCTACTATTGCACACATATAGTTGCTTCTATTTGGGTTACCTCTTAGTAGCTATGAAGTTCAGTTAACTAGAGATTTAACCAGAGTGGTGTATTAATATTTCCATAGCATATATGATACTTAAAATGTAAAGGAAGTTCTTTGTCAGAAAATGTTATTTTGCAACCAAGTGATACCACTTAAAAATAGACCAGATATTAAAAATATAACATATGAAATGTTTTTATATTAACACAGGAAATTGATAGACTCTTTTGTGAACCTTTTATAGCAGATTGTTATGGAAACACAGTAGATATTCAAGCCTTTTTTAAAAGCAAGAAGTAGAATGATTTAAACTAATTCACAATTTTATTTACCTTGTACTTTCACTTAAGTAGGATCAAGGAATCTTTGTCCTTACGATTAATTTGAAGATGAGTGGCACATAGTAGGTGCTCAAAAATACTGTTAAGTTTTAAGTAAAATTAGAGCTATATTTATTATACAAGCCCTTTTTTTTCCCCTTCACACTACAGTTAATAATATGTACTGAGACAGAGTGTAAGAAAAAAGTCACAATAAATGATGAATTGTTAAGTTGAGGTAACATAAATGTGTTATGTCTTTTAGGTTGTTTTCAAACCTCTTCTGAGTCATACAGGGATCCAGTCACAGGATGCAATGCCTCTCTGCTACCGAATGTACTTCGGAGAACACCTCTCATTTTCAGGAACTTTGGACTGCCTTAGAGCAGATATCGTGGATTCAGACACAGCCAAAGAGAGAAAAGGCAAAAGAGCAAGAAGGTGTCTTATATTATTATTGTTTTTATGTAAAATTTTTTACAAAAGTTATAATATCTGTTTTTTTAACTTTGCTTTCTTCCAGTGCTGATGCGGTAGTAATTTTAATAGCCTAATGAGAAGATAACTTCCATTTAACAGAAACAGTAGCCACGTTTCCTTAAAAACCTGTTGATTTTATCAGTAGGTTAAGAGGCCTAATTTTAGGCATATTTTTGTAAGATGTTAGTACATGTATGAGGGTCAGCCAAAGCACTTATGTTGATAAATACACTTTATTTACTGTGGCAGTAGTTTAATTTTTATGATCTTATGGATTGTAATTTTATATATTATTCTTAGAACTTATTCCTAACCTCCTTTCTGAGTTGACTTGTAGCAGGTAGTATTTTCTGTTAGGAACAGAGCAGAAGTCATGCTGAGAGTATGGACTTGCTTTTCACAATAGTGTGGTACCATTAACAATGACCATGCAAGCAGAAACACTGCAGAAGTGACCTTGATGATTATAAAGATTAATGGGGAAAATTACCTTTGTTCTGTGACCTGGAAAAATGTTTGTCAAAATATTAAAAAGTCTCTTACTGTTTATTATAAATGTATAGGAAAATGAAAAATATAGTAAAACTAATATTTTGTACGTACAGTTTAAAACATTAGAAACATTGAGAATTAAGGTGTTTTATTTCTTTCTTAAAAACTCATCAAAGGGTAGTTTGTATAGTCCTTACCTTCTTATCATCATGTAACTTACGACACAGAATGAGCATCTTTTCTGTGCCTTAGCAAATGTCATACGCCATTCTCAGCAGTTTCCAACATTTTACCTTTGCACTTTCAGTGTCATGAAATATCTTCACTAGTTCTTTTTACTAGAAAGGTTTTTGCCCACATCCCTTTCTCTGGGATACCTTCATCCTTTCTGCCATGACCACTCCCTCTTTATGCTAGTAAGTTTGCCTTCTCTGAGTTCCTCTAGCTGCATATCTAGAGTTTCTAGAACAGTGGAAGTGTCAATATTTTCATACTCAGTTGTTTTCTTCTATAACTCCATTTACTTTTTTAAACTCTATTTTTTATTGAGGTAACAGTGGTTTATAACATTATATAAGGTTCACATGTACAACATTACATTTCTACTTCTCTATGCACTACAGCATGCTCGCTGCCAAACGTTTACTTTCCTTTTGTTACCATGCGTTTGATCTCCTTTACCCATTTTGCTCTCCCCTCCCTTACCTGAGCCCCTTCCCCTCTGGTAACCACTACTCTGTCCTCTGTATCTGGGTGTTTGTTTTTGTTTGGTTTGGTTTATTTATTTTATTATTTGTTTTTTATATTCCACATGTAAGTGAAATCATACAGTATGTCTTTCGGTTTGACTTATTTCACTTAGCATAATGCTCTCAAGTTCCATCCATGTTGCTGCAGACAGCAAGATTTCATCTTTTTTTATGCTGAGTAGTATTCTGTGTGTGTGTGTGTGTGTGTGTGTGTGTGTGTGTGTGTGTGTGTGTGTGTACCATATCTTCTTCATCCATTCATCCATTGATGGGCACTTAGGTTGTTTTCATATCTTGGCTATTGTAAATAATGCCATGATGAATATAGGGGTGAATATATTTTTTAGAATTAGTGTTTTTGTATTATTTGGATAAATACCCAGAAGTAGGAAAGCTGGATCATAAGGTAGTTCTAATCTTAATTTTCGGAGGAATTTCTATACTGTATTCAATAGTGGTACACCAGTTTATATTCCCACCAACAGTGTATGAAGATTCCCTTTCTCCACATCCTTGCCTACACTTGTTATTTCTTACTTTTTGATGATAGCTATTCTAACAGACATGAGGTGATATCTCATCATGGTTTTGATTTGTATTTCTCTAATAATTAGTGATGTTGCAAATGTTTTCATACGCCTGCTGGCCATCTATATGTCTTCTCTGGAAAAATATCTATTTAGATACTCTGCCCATTTTTAATCATTTTTTAAATTATTGAGTTATATGAGCTCTTTACGTATTTTTTGGATATTAACCCCTTATCAGTTATATCATTTGCAAGTATCTTCTCCCATTCAGTAGGTTGTCTTTTCCTTTTGTTGATGGCTTCCTTTCCTGTGCAGAAGCTTTTCATTTAGATGTAGTTCCATTTGTTTATTTTTACTTTTGTTTCCCTTGCCTGAGGAGGCATATCAGAAAAGTCTTGCAAAGACCAATATCAGAAAGCATAGTGCTTAAGTTTTCTTTCAGGAGTTTTCTGATTTTAGGTCTTACATTCAAATCTTTAATCCATTTCGAGTTGATTTTTGTGTATGGTGTGAGACAGTGGTCTAGTTTCTTTCTTTTTTTGCATGTGACTGCCCAGTGTGGATTTATTTCTGGGCTTTCAATTCTGTTTCATTGATCTATGTATGTTTTTCTGCCAATACCATGCTGTTTTGATTAATTTAAC
Source organism: Eschrichtius robustus (assembly GCF_028021215.1). Lineage (NCBI taxonomy): Eukaryota > Metazoa > Chordata > Mammalia > Artiodactyla > Eschrichtiidae > Eschrichtius > Eschrichtius robustus. The sequence continues at coordinate 133,161,078 of NC_090827.1, forward strand.
TTTGTAATATAGTTCAGAGTCAGGGCGCATGATACCTCCAGCTTTGTTTTTTTTCCTCAGGATTGCTTTAGCTATTCAGGGTCTTTTGTGGTTCCATATACATTTTTTGTTCTCTTTCTGTGAAAAATGTGCTTGTGATTTTGATAAGGATTGTGTTGAATCTGTAGATTGCTTTAGGTGATATGGGCATTTTAACAATGTTAATTCTTCTAGTCCATGATCACAGAATATCTTGCTATTTATTTGTGTCTTCAGTTTCTTTCAACAATGTCTTATGATTTTTGGTATACAGGTCTTTTACCTCCTTGGTTAAATGTATTCCTAGGTATTTTATTATTTTTGTTTCGATTGTAAATGGGGTTGTTTTCTTAATTTCTCTTTCTGCTAGCTCATTGTAAGCATATAGAAACAACAGATTTTTGTATGTTGATTTTATACCCTTCAACTTTCCATTTACTTTTTATTGAATTTCATCACCACAATCTTGTTTTGCTTCATTTTCATCTTTGCTGTCCAGTTCCCTTTTAATTAACCATTTTTGTAAAATGTCATGTGGGTTTATCACAAGGAGGCAATATAACTACATGCTTTACTGTCTGTGCATGAAATGAAAAACAAATGTGCACTGACCAATCACTGACAGACTTTGACAGAGCGATGTGGTTGGTCAGTGATCATGATGTACGTCTATTATTTATGTAGTGATTTGTGGACTGAAGAGCTAGCAGCAAGTTTATACTTTATGCAGTAAATTTTAGTTAAAATTTGAACCGTGTTGTTGGGGTCTGGTGTTATTTAACTATAAACCATGGTAATTGCATCCATTCACATTGGAATCATCAAATCCAGACACCAAAACATTAATATCTGCTTACATTCCTGGACTAGAGTTTAAAGTCCTGAGTTAAATTTGTATTTCTATTTGCAGTAGCCTACTTTCATGTAAATATATGCATACATATAAGTATATATTAATATGTAAAAATATGTGTATATATAAAAATGTGTATACACACATATAGTATATGTATCATCATTGATATAATTAGGTTATGCATAATTATATATAATATGATTATATATATATTAGATTATATTTACAGCCTACTTATTGGCCTGCTAAATGCCATCTAATACTTCTACAGACCAGACCTTCATCTGACCACACTTCCCTTCTTATGTTCCCAGACAAATTCTTTGAGTGACTTTGAACTTACTGTCTTTAGTCTAGCCGAACCTAACATTCCTTTTAATTTTTCTACTATCACACCACCTCTGAGTGCTCTACATTCTTATTACTATACCATGGTTAGCTTCTATTTCTCAGATCTCCTGTAACTCCACCTTAGATCTTATTTATTAGGAAACTTTTGTCACAGTACACTTTTCCTGGTCATTAATTTTAGTCTTGTCTGGGCTTTTTTGTAGCACATTGTTCATTCTACTAATGATTGTACCTTACTGTTGGGTTACAGTTTCTTGTATAAACATGTATAACTCTCCTAGACCATAAAGCCAGAACAGTTATTAAATCATTTAGCATAAGTCCTGGCATGTAGTATGTCCTCATAAATATTGGTTTCCTTATATCTTTGCTGTCTCCAATCAAGATAGTTGACCATGTTAGGGGCTTAATGAATATTTAATTTTAACTTTACCCATGAGGCTGCTTTTGCCTTAAATGACTGCTTCATTATGTAGCTAGATTTCTTCCCCCTTTTACTTGAATCTCCTCTCTTTAAGACGTTTTTGCCTCGCTTACATGTTTTCAGTTCTTGTTTTTGCAGTTGTGGATTATTTTAATCTCTTTTGAGTCTCTCTTCTATATCTTCTAATTCTCAAAATCTAATTTTTCCTTCTCTGATTGCACACTTAGCATTGATTATAGGCTTACTCTAAGCTTGTACATTTTCTTGAATTATACCACAGAGTGGAATTTTTCTTATTAAATAAGAAATACTAGTATTCATTAAGGAATTATTAGTCTCTAATTATAAATTCTTTAAGTCAAATTGAAAATATCAAAGAATCTTGGAGGGTTTTTTTTCCCAATAGAAAAAAAAACCTATGTTTAATTTAACCTATATGACTACACATTCATATTTTACATGAAAGAAGAGGGGAAAAATATCTTTTTAAAATTTTGGTGCTTGAGGTTTATTGTTATTAGTGGTTGATTTATGAAAATCTGAGATATTTTGACTTTTTAATATTAAAATTGTCTATAATATTTCTACCTGAAAATTTTTAGATATGCAGGGGATTTGCCAAAATAACTTTTATAGAGGTTTTAAGTCTTTTGTGTGCATTTCTCATTTTTGTTTCAGTTGCTTTTCTTAGCACTTTCAACTTGGCAAAATATGCCAGCAGGGTTTCATTTCAAATAGCAAATCAAAATATATAAAATGTGATGAAATTAAATATATAAACCATATATTTAACAGAAGAGTAGAGGATGGTTAAGGAAGATGTTCTAGTTGACCTACTATTGACTTTAAATTTTAATACCATTGGGGTGTGCCATCAGATGGCAAGAAAAATTATTTTATCATTTCACTGAAAGCATTAATTAAGTCTGATTTTGACTAGTCATAGAGTAAGATCAAGAAGGAAGACTTAAGGCCCAGTTTCCAACTTATGAAAAAGTTGGAAAAACTTATTCTACTTGATCTCTTACTTAAAATTATTTAAATGGCTTATTCTTCACCTTGGAGATTATTTTGCTAACAAGTTAATAAAGATTGTGTGGTTCTGGGAAAAAAGAAATAAAACCTTGTCATTTTCTTTTTTCATTTTTTTCCACATTTTTAGGCAAGGCCACGTGAATCTTCCTCCACTTGAGTTCAAACCAGCATTGATGTTGGAAACCTTTAGCATCAGCGCTGTTGTAATGGAAAAGTCTGTGTGCACCCCTCAGAACTCTGCCAGTGCTCTTTCTTTTCATGATCTCAACAAGCGTTATTACAATACCTTTCACTGCAACTTTACTATTTCCTGTCAGTCAATAAGCCAGCATGTAGATATGGCTTTAGTTCGTCTTATTCATCAATTTAGTACGATGATAGATGACATCAAAGCGACCCAGACTGACATTAAACTTAGCAGATATACAGCTGGATCCGCTTCTCCAACGCCTACCTTCAAAACCAGAAAACATCGGGATTTTCGCTCATCTGACTTCAGCCGCAGTTCTAGAGGAAGTCTTAATGGTGGCAATAGAGTAAATAATGCAAAGAACAAACGGACCAACAATGAGAACAACAAAAAGGAGTCTCGAAACAAAAATTCATTAGGAAGATCTGAAAGAAGAACTTCAAAGGTGTCTAGGAAAGGTTCAAAAGACGTGGTGGATCATATGACTATCCATATGGATGACTCTGACTCGATTACAGTGTCAGAACAAAGTGAGCCTTCAGCTGAGTGCTGGCAGAATATGTATAAATTGCTTAACTTCTATTCACTTATCTCTGATCCAACAGGAATACTGGAAAAATCTTCAGAAACATTTGGACCAGCAGGTAATGGATATTTTTATATTTAAAAAATTTTGTGTTTAGAATAGCAATAATCCTAAAAAAGACAAGTTTATCCATCATGTTTTCTTAATGTTATAATTGGATAATTGAAATGCAAAGAAATTGGCAGTCGCCCAAGGAGAGAAAATAGTGATGGCGATCAGATATTCTGCTACCCCTTTTTCCCATCCTTCCTAACCCTTACACAGTATGCTCCTAAAGAATTCACACAGACCTGCTTTCAAACACCTGACTGTACTATTTATTTTCAAATTTGACCATGGGAAAATGTTGAAAAATTTAAGAAATCATTTTGGTGGGGAAGAGGACAAAGAGGGCCAGTTTGGAACGTGCAGGAAAGAAAGGTCAGTTGATGTCCTTCCATTTTGCAGTTTTCACGTCTAAACCTACGTATTTCTGTTCACTTAAAGGAGTCCGGAGCCCTACAGAGCCAACGTGTAAAGTTGTGTTTGAGAATGAACAAGACAGGAACAGCTTGACTAGGACGCAGAGGAAGCGCAGCGTGGCAGCTGCTGAGCCCCAGCACGTCACTCTAATAGTGTTTGGGGTTGGCATGGTGAGCCGCACGCACCTGGAGGCGGACATTGGTGGGCTAACCATGGAGTCAGAGCTGAAGAGGATCCACGGCAGTTTCACACTGAAGGAAAAAATGAAAGGCAGGTGACATTCTAACCCTGGGGCGCCTCTTTTCTGAAGAAAGCCAGTGCCATGTCTCACAAATTCCTACTTGGCAGTTTTTCTTCAGAGAATGGAACTTCCCGTTTATACGGATCAAGAGTGCTCGTGTATAGTTTCTTTTTCTTATTCTTAACGTTTTAAAAAATCTTGTAAGTATTCTGTGCCAAGTTTTACTTCTGAGATTTAAAATGTCCTTAGGCTATTTAATGTCATTAGGCTCTTTAGTGCATGAATGGCATGTTAAACTACATATTTAGCATCACTCCAGTTTTGACGTATAACACCTATGTATATGTGAATGCATAGAAATAAAAATCTTCAAGGAAATTTTTTTAAAAAGTCGTTTGGAAATAGTTTAAATTTCATTGTACCTTTAAAGTTATCTTTTGTCATTGAACGTATTATGAATAAAATGACATTTTAATATGAAGTGCAACTCTCCAGAATTCATACACTTTTTTTTTCCCAATTTAAGATGTTTTACATCAAAAGATGACTGAGACATGTGCCACTGCTCATATTGGTGGGGTCAATATTGTGCTGCTTGAAGGGATTACACCAAATATACAGTAAGTGTGTTTTTTTTACTATTCTCTTAAACTTGTTTGTTATAGTTTTACAGGAAACTTAAAATTCATTGGATGAATCCCGTACCTACTACATTTTGAGATTTATATACTTAATGTTGCCAGACACTGTGATTCTGTCACTAAGAACATCACAAATGAAATGTTCTCAGAAAACTTATTTATTCCTTTTCTAAAATTGGACTACTGCCACCCTTCCACCCTAAAAAACTGACTCCCGGGACATTTTAAGATTGTGTGACAGGAAAAATGATTACAGTGCAAATTTCAGTTAAACATATGAGATGCAAAGGCTCACGTAATTCAAATAGTTAAGTATTTAAAACAAAATTATAGTCAGAGAATATAGACTGTCTCTTGATTTTATTCTAACTAATCATTACCCATATTCATGCTGGGTTTCCAAACTTTATCTTGCCATTTTTTCATTTAAAGAATTTAACAATAAAGCCTATGAGACCCTTCGAATAGTATAGGTAAGCTTTCTGTAGTGAGTATACCATTCCATATTGCTTTTCTTCTGACTCTTTGCTCTCACCTTTTCTTTATATGTTCTATTTGTGGATCTGTCCAAAATTGTTCTGATAATGATTACCTTTATACATGATATTTAGATCACTATTTGGTTGTCAATACATTCAACCATTGACTTTGCTCATACACTTGGGAGTATAGCACTTCATTCCTAACTTCCTTTCAGTGGAGCACTTTTATGCTATAACTACAAAATGTATTTTGATAATTTAGGTCAGATTTTGAGGATTTGCTTATTCTTAATATTATAACTAGTTAATGTCCTACTATTGTCCCTTAAAGCATCTATCATGCTAAATACTGACTAAATAGAGGATTTGGTTCAATGTTATAAATATTAAATATTAGTTGTAATTTGACTCATTACAGGTCTATTCATAACATTTCAAACATGGGTAATGTGATGACTATCTTGGGAAACATAAAATGGATGGATGAAATGGATGTCTAAGTCTTGCTGAGGCAGTTTGGACCTGTATATCTAGAACCAAAGAGTATATTTCATTATAGCTGCCTAAATGGTCCAGATCACATTTCCTAAGCAGTCTTTCTAAAGACCAGGAAATTCCAGTAGTTGTGAGACAAGATCTTTTCTGATCATTCAGTATGGGAGGAGGGTATTATTATGTAATAATTACAATCTAAAGGAGTTATCTATCATGGACCAGGAGCCTCCTATACATTATTTTATTTAGTCCTTACCACAGTCCTGTTAACTGGGATGTTTTTTTTGTTTGTTTGTTTTTTTTAACTGGGATGTTTTATCCCCACTTTACAGAACAATAAATCGAGATTCAGAAATATCAAAGTGTTTTCCTAAAATGCTTAAAGTCATACAGTCAGTAAGAAGAGATGCCTGAACCTCTGCACCTTCTACCTCACTATGATGCTACTGCAGGAAGTCACCACAGACCTTGGGTTTCATGATTCCTTTGTTGAGTCTAAATTTAAAGTATCATGGTCACTTTGACCTATTCAGAAGTACAACAAATTTCTTTAGATGTCTCGTGGGTTTTATTTATTCTATCCTCTTGAACCTCTTATCTCCATTATCTATTATCTCTTAAGAGAAGGGCTTCAAATAGTCTCTAAATTTGCAAAACGTATTTATAAAATTGATTTTTTAAAAAAAGTATTAGTTGATAATTCTTGCCTTTAAAAAAATCTCAAGCCAAGATCCCTTAACTTTTTCATTAAAAAAATAAGTTATTAATTACTCACTGCCAAACTCTAGTAGTGTTAAGACTTTCTGGATTTATTCTTTGGCTTTTCACTTCCAGTTTCAATTAAAAGGAAATGGAACTTTTAAAAATTAGTTGAAAAGTTTCTTGAAAATTTTAAAAATGGGAAATAAAAGCTTTCCAAATGATTGCTCATATTGTCACTAATTTACGCATGAATGTTTATTTGCTTCCTTTTTGTTTTCCTGCTTTCTCTTGAATCTTCATCTGTAGACTGGAGGATTTTCCTACATCTCCTACAAGCACAGCCAAACAAGAGTTTCTGTATGTCATTATTATTCTTTTTCATGGACTTTGTGATTAACATAGTATTGAATAGTTTTAAAGATAAAATATTTAGATTATCTGCATGGCTGTAAAAGTATGTAGTTATTATTTTGTAGCTTTAATATAGATCCTTTTATAGATTAAAGTTTACTGATTTTCAAGGAAAATACACAGGTAAGGACTACCTTTTTGGTAATTCATACCTTGTTTTATTGTTGAAAGATTGTAACACTGTAGTTGTGTGTTGCTTTGTGCTTTTTGAAGACCTGTTACAAACCCTTGTTAACATTTGATGTGATAATAGAAGCTAAAATGTTTAACTTTGCAAATGAGTTTTCACAAATTTGGAAAACTAATTATTAAAACACTAATATATGAAAATATCTACATTGCTCAACCTTATAATAATTCTGTCTTTAAGATGGAGAGAGTTCACTGCTCTGTTGTCAGCTTTTATGTATGGCTTTTACTGTGTATCCTTTTGTATTTTGACCAGCTTGATTTGGCCTGTGTATATCTGATATTTTGTGGTAGTGATATATTTAAATACTTGTCACATGAGTCTTACCACCATGACAATTTAGTATGTTACTTAGGACTGATTTTTTCTTTCAACCTTTTCTATAAAATTTCAGTATGCTGAATAAATAGATGAATCTGCATATTTTGTTCCAGGCTGGTAAGATTATCAATACCTGGTGAGATTTGTTTCATTGTGTATTGATAATAGGCCATAGTCAAAACATCATCAATCAGCATCCCTTTGTTGGGATTATCTGTGATCTATGTCACTTCATCAGTCAACTAGAAGTACTAAAAAAGAATAAATGCACTAATATTAAATTAGAAAATTGATTGTTTTTGGAAACCACTCTTCCATATTAATACCATCATAAATAATAACAGGTATAGAAAAAATAGCTAATTCCACTTTAGTAGTTACAGTAGCTAGAGAAGATTTATTGTTTCTCTCTTTTTTATCACTGAGTTCTCTGGATGTATAATAAAAAAAAAAAAATCAGTACTGTATGATTTTAGAAAGGATGCTATTTAATGGCTGAAGATCACATCTTTATCCACTCAACTAATTGGGTTATTAGGTTGCATATTATGGCCTGCACACTGTGTTAGGTTTCAGAGATGGAACAGTAAGCAAGTGAGAGGTAGTTCCTGTCATAATATCACTTATAGGCCCACTCCCTCCTTTTTCAGGCCTTCCTGCTGAGAGAGTTAACACGTAAGGTACAATTGCCAAATGGGAAAGGAAGCTCCAAAGACTTTTAATAGTTAACTGAATTACACGTGATCCCAGCACTCTCTGTCCACATTGTAGAGATTTCCAGGCAAAACTGAACTGAGGCGGGCAGCATGGGTCAGGGTTCATAAATTAGTTTACCTCCTTTTCCTGCCTTTAAAGTCTGGGCCTGCAAGATCAAGGAGGTGGGGTGGGGGTGGAGATAGAGTAGCGATAACGAGGCCCCAGAGTAAATCCTCAAACTCTCAACCGGCACTACAAGGATGGCTGGCCTGCTTTAAAGGCCCTGTGGCCTGGACACAGGAAGAAAAAGAAGATGCGGAAAAGTCCTTGCCTGATTAGGCACTGTGGTGGTTATAACAGGCTCACAGTGGATCTGCCCTGCCACCACTGCCAATGAATTCTTGAACCAAGCTTCTTGGTCGCTTGCCGTGAACTTTTTACATATATGAGGCATGCCTGGCATGCTACAAGTTTTTATAGTCTTCTCTTTAAAAAGACTTTGGCCACTTCTTTCCTGTGTAAAAGTCTTACGTATACTACATGTTTTTTGATCTAGATTAAGTGACAGCTCTTTTAAGAATTAAAGTAGATAATATATGAATAGATAATTATGAATAGATAAATCTGAAATTATGAATAGATAATTTATGAATAGATAAATTATGAATAGATAATTCATATTGGCAGCTTGTAAATTGTTTAATTCCTCATTCTGGGTCTCCTCACATCTTTAACATGTACAGTTTGACAAGAGTTAATCAGACATCCTCTACAGTGTCTGTCTCAGTTTGATCAGTGTAGGACTATCCTGTTGTCTAGCTCCAAGGAACATTACTCACGCTGTAGTCATGGGCATCATTTACATAGCCTACAGTGTGACGGTGCCCTCTGGAGTTGGGCAACACAGAGCCCCTGAAGTCCTTAACATCAAAATTTCCACCGGAAATACCACAGTAGGATCTACAGTAGGAGAGCAGTCAGCCCCATAGCTTTCTATTCTGACATTTGGTGTATAATTGAAAATCAAGGGTTGTGTATATGCTTATATAATCACAAGTAATATTTAAGCAGACTTCTATAGATTATAAAGGTAAAATAGTAAGATAGGTGTAGAACTTCTTGACTGTCATGATAACAAGACTTCTTTGTAAAGGTATGCTTAGTTTCATTCAGTAGGTGAATACTGTTCACAACTAGAAAGCCCTTTGCATTTTAGCACCATCTGAGTGTTCTGGCTCATGTTGAAATTGAATTTAAAATGGAATCTCATTGATGATAAATAGTAGCTTTATTTATTAAAATAGTTAAGATTCAAAATTCAGTAACTAGTCAGCATCCTAGAATCTATACTCATGCTAGCTAGAACAATTCCATAGATTACTTTTTTCTTTTTCTAGTCAGTGATAGTCTTTGAGAAATAGTTTCCTTTGAAGAAGAAAGCAAATATAGTTCTCTAGTAATCATTTTTGAATTTTGTATAATACCTGGATTTCACTATCTGTAAATAATCAAAACTTCTAATGGAACCATTGTTATGCTTCTCAAGGTTTATTCTAATAGAAGTTAAATGTAATAAATGGATGATTCCTTAGGTCCTTGAGACTGTAAATAAATTCTCGGTGAATCCTCTGTAGCCTAAGTAGAGATAAATGTGTGTGAACTGACATGTAGTTAATATGAAATTTGCATTTTGTGTGTTTTGCTAAATCTGTTGTCAAGCATTCTTTGCTCATTTGAAAGATAACATATATGTTAAAAGCTTTCCTTTTACTACTGGGCCTTTAGTGGTGCAGTTCATTGACATGAACCTTTCCACTGTGTGTGTCAAGACTGCTTCATCACGGCTTTTACATACATGATTTATCACATGATATCTGTGGAATTCCACAGTTGTGTTGAGTCATTCTTCTGCTGTACTTCTTTCTGCTCATTCATTTCACAAAATTCAGTGAGTGTCTACCATGTTCAAAGCACTGTTCTAGGCACTGGAAAGAAAGAACAAGATATCAAGAAAGACAGTATTTCTATTTTATATCTGTACCAGCAAAGCTTACCAATTTTTAATTAAGTAGTAGTTACTCATTATGAATTGGACTTCTATCATTTCTTTGCTACTCACTGAAAATAAAAAATGGAAAATGCAAGTTAAATTTCTTCCTTCTCATTAATTTCTTTTAACATATTAGATGATTGTTAGATTAATTTCTTTGGCTGATTAGATTTTAAGAAGTAAAAGAAGTGTTTTTTTTTTTCTTTTAATTTTCACTGTGTATATTTTCTTAGTGGTCGTACAGATGCCTAAAATAAGTTGAAGAAAAACGGAGTTCTGAATGGGGAAAAAAATCAAAATGGGATTTTGTGTGTTGTATATGTGTAATATGTCAGTGTATTCTCTTTTCACGTAAGCACATACATACATTCTTCTGTAAACTCTTTATTAAACAGAATAATATTCAGTACAAACAGTATAAAATGTGTGTCCATATTTTTAGAAAACATTATTTCTTTAGTGTGATTTAAATGCATGAAAAATCTTCTAATTTACTTCATTGAATGATTTAAAAACATTTGTCTTGCTCTCAAAATACTTTTTCAAAATTTCTCTTTACTTGGCCATATTTTAATGATCCTCCTTCTCTTTTAATAGAACTGTAGTGAAATGTAGTATTGCCAAGTCCCAAGCCCTCTACAGTGCCCAGAGGGGGTTGAAGACTAACAATGCCGCAGTGTTCAAAGTAGGAGCTATCAGCATCAACATTCCCCAGCACCCTGCCACCTTACACAGCATGATGGTTCGAAGTTCTCACCAACTATCTAAGCAGATCTCAGATCTCATCAGACAACCTTCTACAGTGTAAGTTATTTATTCAAGATCTGTGATTCTATATAGTCTTTCATGTCATTCTTTGCTGTGTTAACAATAGTTTGGAGGAAGACATGAAGATGAAGGTTACATCTAAGTAGTGACTATTATGGATAGTGGGGCGGGTGGAAAGTAGCTAAACATGATTGTGGGAGAATCATATTCTGGATATTATTAAAGTACTATGTCACAAATGCAATTGTCAGTCTTTCATATTGCATCAGTAAAGCTTAAGAGATCCTAGAGATTAGTGGACATTATAAAGTGATACTAATAAAAGGCAAACTGACAAATTCTAGGATTGTAGCAATATTTCTTTACTTTGAACTCACTGAAATTTGTGAGTGCATAGATTTATAAAGTTGCAGTGGCCATTTATGTCCCACGCGTGGTTTTGTGCTGACCTCTATGTGAGATTATTGTACATGGTTCAAGGCAGGATTTGAATATACCATTTAAATATTTTAAAAGGCAGTAAATGGGACCTTTGCACAGTAACCTTTATTCCCTGGGTCTGCATTGCCAAGCTTTCTTCCTGGTCTCCAAAGTTATAGCTAATGAATAACTAATAAAAATATAAGTAAAAGGTGAAAAATTGTCTTGTTATGTTTCCTTTTTCCTAACCTGTAAGGTAGAAAAACACGTGTGTGTATTTTGACAGTGTCTTAAAGCAGTGATTTTTCCAGTTGTCCTATCTAGATCTTTAATTCTGATGTAATATTAATTCATGTCTGGTTGACTAAGTAGTAATAATTTAAACATGTTTCTCCTGTCAGTGGACTATGGAATCCAGAATGTGTACATGAGCCTTAGTTATAAAATACCCTAAGGAATTTTTCCTTATTAGAATGTATCGGCAGTGGAGTGGAGTAGTTAAAAACAAAGACTCTAGATTCAGATTGACGGAGTTCAAAGCTGATTTCACCACGTTCTCGCTATACTTCATGTGTAAAATGGAGATAACAGTACCTAATCAAAGGGTTTTGTGAGATAAATAAATTATATAAAATATACAAAGCAATAAGAATAGTACCTGGCACATAGTAAGCACTAAAATAATTATTGCTGTTGTTGGTGTTGGTGTTATTATTTTTAATAGTGCTAGTAATAGTAATAGTATTAACAATCAACGGTAGAGTGCATAATGGTTAAGTCATGGAATTTGGAATCAGACAAACCTCCAGTTTCACGTTAATGATGTGACTGGCCTTGGCAGTGTAACATTCAGTTTATATTGTTATTACTTCGTCTTGTTTACTTTTCTAGATCATTTTTCAATGGCTGTTCTGAGGAAGTCTTAATATGATCTGGTATTAGAAAGAAAACATCTGTTCATAGTTTATTATTGCTCTTTTACATTGAGAATACCAATTTTATACAATTTTTATTTTTATACAATTTAAATTTTATTAGTAGCTGTTCTGTCTTTTTTAAACTTTTTTTTTTTTTTGCTTTATAGCCCACAGCCTGTAAAAGAAGATATTGCAACCCCCCTACCTTCTGAAAAAACCCCAACAAGTGTTAATCAGACTCCTATTGAAACAAATGAATTTCCTCAGCTACCAGAAGGTTTAGAAAAGAAGCCTATTGTCCTTAAATTCAGCACCATGTTAGATGGTATAGCCATTGGAGCAGCACTTTTACCATCTCTGAAAGCAGAATACAAGATGGGAAGAATGAGAAGTCATGGAATGACAGGTAACACTGAAGTTTGAATTCATTCTTAAAATTTATGACTGGTTTAAGAAATTAGTAATATTTTAGTGAAACAAATTTAGTTTTATAGATTTTTTATGAAAATTTAAATAATTTTAATCAAAACACTTTTAAATTTCATTAATGATGTTCTTCATTCAGTCAAGTAAAAATAGCAATACACTTCCTTGAATGACCAGCATGGACCCTGCTTTCATTTGAACTCTTTAGAGTTATCCACTCTTTAGAAACCATTTCCAACTTAAACTTAAGTTGAATACATTTCTACATTGTTAGGTTCTTATAGCCTGAATAACTTGGTTTATTTTCACGTTGAGTACATTTAGCTTAAATCAGAGGTTATTCGACTTCTTCAAAATAGCTATTTTTAAAAGATTTTGTGATCCTTATATATCCTCTCCAAAAGCACTTTGCTGTTGTATTTTTATTCTGAAATGTATCATGTATACAAAAGTATGTCAGTTACATTCACACAGTTTATAGAACTGTAAACTCACCCACCGATTACACATCTTAAGAATTAAAACATTACCAGTACTTTGAAGGCTCCTTCAATGAATATTATTACTACCAGATAATAGTCCCCATGAGTGCTTGGTTAATAATCACTATCATGAATTTTGTGTTATCCATTCCTTTGCTTTTCTTTATAGTTTTATTACATAGACATATACTCATAAATGACCAATTTTGTTGTAGCCTGTTTTAAACTTTATTCATATGGAGTCCCACTAATGCATATTTTTACTTGGAATTTTTTTGTTGCACATTTTCTTTGATTTATTTATATTCATCCATGTATCTTTGGTTCATTCATTTTTCAGTGAAATATAGGAGTCCGTTAAGTGATTATATCACAATTTATTTATCTATTCTGCTATTGATGGACCTTTGCCTCATTCTATTTTTTTGCTATTACATTTGTTCTCATACACATCTTCTGGTACATATGTGCAAGAGTTTCTCAAGGATATTTACTTAGGAGTGATACAGCTAGATTATAGGGTAAATGCATCTTCAACTTCACTAGGAAATATAAAACTGTTTTCCTTAGTGCTTGTGTCCACCAGTTTTTACCCTCCCATCAGTATTAGACTGGAGTTCCCACTGTTCTGCATCCTTGCCAACACTTGGTATTATCGACTTTAAAATTATTGCTTGTCTGGTAAATGTGGAACGGTATCTCATTGTAGGTTTAATTTATGTTTCTGTAGTTATTAATGGAGCTGAATTTTTAAATATGATTAAGGGGTCCTTACATGTTTTCTTATATGAAGCACCTCTTGATGGTTCTTGTTTGTTTTCTGCCCATTTGACCATTGAGTCATTTGTATTTTTCTTGGTTCACAGAGATTCTTTGTATGTTTTGTATATTAAACCTTCGATGTTATATGTTCAACATATATTGTCACCCAGTCAGAGGCTTATTTCACTTTTTGGTCTTTTGATCAACATATACTCTTAATTTTAATGTAATTGAATTAATATTTTCTTGTTTTATTGTGTATTTTATGTCTTGAAGAAGACATAAAAATACAAATTTTTATATCCTTCTGTTCCCAGGATCATGAGAAGATTCTCTCATATTTGCTGTTAAACATTTTGAAGTTTTGCTCTTCACATTTAAGTTCCTAATCTGTAAGGAACTGACTGTTTTTTTCTTCAGTTTGGTATGGAGTAGTATGCATAACCAATTATCTCAGCATCATTTATTGACTAATCTGTTCTTTTTTCAGTGATAGATAACACAACTTTATCATCTATTAAGTGTTTATGTATATGGGGGTCTATTTCAGAGATCTCTGTTGTGCCTCAGTGGCCTGTTTGCACCAGTGTCATACTGATACTTGACTTTTCCTTTTTTTTAGAAGTTGTCCTGGTTATTTTTGTTTATTTGCTCCTTCAGATATATTTTAGAATCAGTTTGCCAAGTTCCCTGAAAAAGCCTGTTTGGATTTTTATAGAAATTGAGTTGAATCTATAGATTTACTTGGGGAAGAATTAAAAATATTGATTGATATTGAGAACTGACATAGTATTTAACCTTCTTATTCCTGCATATGTCTATCTCTCTGTTTCTTTAGGTCTTCCTCAGTGTTTTTCTATAAAGTTTAAAATTTTTCAACTTAAGGTTTTTGTGTATCTGTTGCAAGATATGTTTATTTACTTAGATACCTAGGCACCTTATGTTATTGTTGTTATTACAAATGGTATATTTTATAAATAGCATTTTAAACTAGTGGTGGTATGTACAAATGCGCTTGATCCTTTTATGTTAATCTTATACTCAGCAACCATATTAAACTATTTTATTATTGCTAATAAGATTCTGTGGAGTTTCCTAAGTAGATATTCATACCATGTGCAAATAATACTTTTGTTTTTTTCCTATCCAGTCTTTATGCCTTTTTATTTTTCTTATCTTACTGTGTCTCTACTACCGAGTTCAGTAAAAGGGGTACTGTTGGCATCCTTGTTTTACTCACATTTTTTAAGGGAATTAATATTTCACCAGTGAATATGATGTTTGCTGTAGGTTTTTGCTGGGTTATTTTTATCAAGTCAAGATAAGTTGCTTTTACTCCTAGTGTGCTAAGAGTTTCTATGAATGATTGGCGAATACTTATTATTGGATACTTGTTTCTGCATCTGTTGAAATTAAAATATTTTTTCTCCTTTATTCTATTAACATGATAAATTACATTAATAATTTTTAAAAAACACATATACATATATGTGAATACATACATACATGTATGTATTTTTGTATGTATGTGTATGTATTTATTTCTGCCCTCTAGCATTTTAGGCTTTCTTTATTGAGAGGGATTTTTCTGAACATCTTTTCTTATCAGAAACAGAAGCACTTTAAAGTGAATTTCCATATTTGGCAGAGTCAGAAGTGTTGGGCCTTCAGGTATTGGGCTAAATGGCTCTTCTTGTCTGTTTATTCAGGGCATCCATGAAATAGAAGAGTCAACAGAAGCAGCAAATCAAAAGCCGAATAGTCAGTTTAGAACTAGGAAGATATGAATATTTAGGAGCAAAGAAAACATATTGTCAAATATCTAGTCAGATAACAACCCATAATTCTTCTTGCAATAAAGGAAAGGGACAAAAACAGTAGAAAAAAAAAAGGCTATACTAGTGATAAGGGATGACCTGAGGCCTAGTATTATTTCAGTCTGTGTTTTTATTTGGTGATGTTGGTGGTAGTAATAATAGTGGTAGCTACTGTGGAGGGCAGCCCGCACCCCTTGCAGCCTGCAAGCCATAGTCAATGACTCTGCCTGGCTGGAGTGGTGAGTAAGTGGAGATCAGAGCAGTTGTGACCTATCTGGCCTTTCACAGTTGCACCAGTTGGTGAGACAGCGTGTTTCTGTTTATGGATAACTCATTCCAAGTATAAACGTTACTGTATAGTGAGTGAATATAGTGAATGTGACATATAGGAGGTGACCTTTAATTAGTATGTGGAAGAAAGAATTACTTCTGGCACAATTGAGAATACTAGGAATATATAATAAAGTTTAAATGTAGGCAAAATAGGCTGTTTAATGTTTGAGTGGAGAGAATTGCTTATGTACAGAACAGTATCAGTAGATTTGATTGGTTGGAAAGGAACATGCACATATACATTAGACAGTATATGTAACAGGCAATAATAGATCTTGATTTTAACAAGGTTTCTGCTATGCCTTAATGCCCTCAATAAATAGTTGGAGAAATATGGCCTGAATAAATAGTACAGGTTGTGTATTTATAATTGTTTGAACAACTACATGCCAAATTGTTGATCTAAGTGTTTAGAACCAACAGTAAACTAAAACTCATACCATATTCTTATTTGGAATATGGTCCCATTATTATTGTTAAGGTCAAAGATACGTGTGTTTGTAAAATTTTATACTTGACGAATGTTTTCATTGAGTATAATTTAGTTGATTTGACAATTTCACTGTTTCCTTCCATACTGAGTCAGGATCAAGAGGCAAGTTATCAACTGCTAACTATTCTCTCTGAATAAAACACTGTGTGGATTGCTGTTGTTTTGTTTTGTTTTGCACTTTAATTTCTCTTGTTTTAACTCTTTCATAATAAAGGCAATTTCTTTTCTACCTTATGTGAAATAAAGAGAACATTTACAGGTGTTTCTCTAGCACCTAACACAATGCTGGGCACCTAGTAGGCTTAATAAATGATATTTGCTGGCTTAATAATACTGGCTGATGCTTTATAGTAACCATACATGTATTTAAAGGTGGGAAATATTTTATAAGCAAATTTAAAATATCCTTCTCATATCTTTCAACATAGGTTTGGAAAATGCATACTTTTTTTTATAGACACCATTTATTGAACAAAGTAAGGAATGAATGAGTGAATGAGCACCTGAACAACAAACAGTAACATTCCTTATTTCTTACAGGTGCACAGACCAGGTTTACGTTTGAGCTGCCAAATCACAGATTGCGTTTTACTTCAAAAGTTTCTGCCACCGATATGTCAACCATTCCTCCTTCTGCCAGTCTTAACCTTCCTCCTGTTACTATGTCAGGGAAATATATAATGGAAGAGCATGATAGTTATTCAGACCAGGTGTGGAGTATAGATGAACTGCCTTCTAAACAAGGGTACTATTTACAGGGAAATTATCTACGTTGTGTGGCAGAAGTAAGTTCACTTTTTAATTTTCTTACTCTTTGTAATTTAGCAGCCTTCAAACTTTAGGTGTACCAAAGTATGTAGTGATCCAAAAAATCATCAAATCATTTATTCCTACAGAATTTTGTACTGTATTTGGTGTGTGTGTGTACGTACACATGTGTATGTGTTTGTGTCTCTCTCCTTATAGTTTTATTTAAACATGCTTTTTTTTCTTGTTTTAATCATCTTTGAATTCATATTTATTATATTGGGTTTCACATGCATCTCTACAATATTTTCATGATTCATTTGACTATAAAAACGCTAAGGGTATCTAACATTTGTCAGGTGCTTCATATTCATTGACTTGTACAATCCTTAAATCAATCCTTTGAGGTAGATATTTTATTCTCATTTTACAAGTAAAGAAACTGAGCCATTAGAGAGGTTACATGATTCATCCAGGTATACATACTTATTAACAATATAAAGGTCATACAGAGATAAAATAATTACAAGCAGATTCACAGACTAGTTTCTTTACTAAGGGAATTTGAAAGCCAGCATACATGATTCCATCACTATTTTCTCCCTTTATATCTGTACAATTATCACAAGTTTAAAAAGCATTTGGATATGTTTTCATTTGATTTGTGGTAAGTAGGCCATTTGTTATCATCCTAATTTGTTATAGTAGAAAATCAAATGTAGAGAGATTAAATAACTTTCCCTAAGTCTCCCAACTATCAAATGAGAGATGTAGGAGTCACACAGTGTGCTCGTCCCTCAGCTTGCTTTGTCAGTTTGTCAGAAACAGTTGCAACCTTATCAAAAATCAATTCGCCAACTATTTGTTTTATAAATTTTATTCTCTAGAATCTGAAGGATCTATACGAATGCTCTTTGGCGTCTTTCTAGAAATATTACAGCTAAGTAGGATATATTTAAGTCTGGTTTACCTTCTTTAGACTCTGCTTGTCCTAGAACTTCTCGTGTACAAGATGCTAGAAGTCAAATATTTATTTACTAAAAGGTGGATTATAAAGCATATTTCATTTGTGCTTTCTACACTGAAAAATAAGTGTCCCAGACTGTAGTTTAGCAATACTATTATTAATGCTTCATTTGACAGAAAATAAAACAAATCAAATGCAGTATATTGCATAGTTCCTTACTAATATTAGCTATTATAAAGCTATAAAGTTTGTAATTGGGGCAGAACACCATCCCAGATTTACTAAGAATGCAGTTAATTACAAATATTCGAAAGAATCTAAAGTTGCATCTCTCTGAGAGTTGCCCATTTAACTATGGCCTAAAATAGACACATGTGAAAATCATCTTTGCCCATTTGATACTACTATATATAAAATAAAAGTGCCCAGTGAAACTTAGACTTTATGTGACTTCTCACCTAAGAAAAGACTGCTACATCTTTTTTGCTGTTAACTTTTGATCAAAATATGGACACTATCAAAGTGACAAATGTTGAGGCATTTGCCTTACTCATAAGGATGTTTCAATTCATCGTTACTACAAAACTCAACTCCAGTTAGGGCCGGCTTTCTATTTAATCTGTTTATTAACTAATTCTTGCCAGAAATTTTGGGCTTTATACTAATCATGGGACATGTATTATAGTAAAGCTGACTTTAGTATATCTGATTTGCTAATTTGCTCAAATGTAGCTTCATGAGAGCCATAATTTTGTTATTTTTATTCACAGCTGTATCTTTAGCACCTAATGCAGATGGTCAATAAATATTTGAATGAGTAAATGCATTTACTTTCATTTATACTGGTCCATCTTTCTAACTCTACAACAGTGGTCATTAAAAATAAATATTACTCTACATAAAATTTCAATTTTGCAATTAGCAAGTTACATAGAGTATAATTTTCATTCATTTTCAAAAGATTTCTCATACCTTATTGGCTACTGTTATTTTAAAATATGGGGGGAATGGCTCATAACAATGTCAGGCCAGTAGAGTATTGGGGAATCTGAGTATCTTTAACCCTTCTTCAGTATTTTAATTTCAAATAGCATGTAGATAATTGTTTTTCCTCAGAGTTTGGGATGATTTATGTGAGATGTATTTTAAACTAATATAGTCAGTATGTTAATCTAATATTCTGATTTTGTTTGGCAGGTTGGTTCCTTTGAACATAATCTTACAACTGATCTTCTAAACCACTTGGTATTTGTACAGAAAGTGTTCATGAAGGAAGTTAATGAAGTAATACAAAAAGTTTCTGGTAAGATGATTTGATACCTTATAGTGCAGAACATACAGCAGGTTTTTATTCTCATTGGTTATATGATGGTCCATGTAGCAGTGGTATGAGTATCGATCCTATCATTTAGATGAAATTGTTGAGTAACTCCCTAAAAATTCTGCATTCCTTTTATGGCTTTCTCACCTACAGATTCTTTTGCTTATTACTTTTGTCATATGTGATATATGCATTTACAATTTACAAATTAAACAAAGGTCCCTTATGCTTCCCTTCCAAAAAAAAAAAAAAAAACAACTTAGTGTGTGTCTGTTAACTAAACTAATCTTAAATCGTTTGGGAACAAAATTTAGATCAGTATTAAGATTTCGATTTTAATCTGTATCAGATGGTGACTGTATGCTGGCCACATGGTAAATTGTCTATAGCAACCCTTATTATATTTTTGCTATTCCTCAAGATCAGATTATAAGTGAGCTTCTTAATCACTATTTTATATTTTAACTGGAAACATATGTTTGATTTAAACAATTAATTGATTTTTAATTCACAAGGTAAAGTATTAAGAGGCATTAGGGTGGAAAACAAGTTGACTGTATAACAGTTCTTGAGGCTGAATATTTCAGTATGAATATAATCATGTTAAAATAATAGTTAAGCCTCATCTCTAAATTGGCATCAAGAGGAGATTCCTCCATGTTGATGGATAAATTCATTCATTTTACAAATTAAGTATCTAGACAGTGTATTATAATTGTGATGAGTTCTCTGAATGACAAGAAGAAGGTGCTATGTCTGTGTCAAAGGAGAAACTAATGTAGTCTAAGGAATCAGAAAAGGCTTCACAGAGGAAGTCATATTCAAAACCTCACAAGTGAAGTCTCATTTGGCAAGAAAGGAGAAGTAGAGAAGATTCAGGCAGAGCTTATGGACCAGTATTTGATAAGGCCCTGAAGGAGGACAGAACATGGATTAGGAAATTAAATTATGTAGCAGCTGTGTGAGCAAGAGATTTTCCTCGTTCTCATGGGTTGGTTCTGGTTGTATCTGAGGTCAGGAAGCTACTTAATGATCACATTGAAGAAGCCTAGCAGAGCTATAGAATTTTACAAGTTAATATAAAAATCAGATCAGTTGGTAGTCTTGGAATTTTTCTAAAAATGGTTGAATACAAACCATTAAGGGAGGGATGAATACATAGCAGAAGCCCCTTCTGCCACTGAAGGTGTCTCTACTTGGAGACCATACAGAAGTTTTAATGTGGCCCATTTACCTGGTTGATATCACATTAGAACATTGTCTATAATGTGAAAGTAAAGAATATTTCAAGTTGGTAAATTTTTATGAGTTTTAAAGAGTATTTTCAAGACTGCTATTGCTGAATATGTATAACTAAAAAACAAACAGACTTTTCCATTAACTAATCTTGTATCTCTTACAGTAAAAAGCTAGGATTATAGAGTTCCTCATATTAGTCTGGTACCTGTAAGCTGTCAAAGTGGTTTTGATGAAAAAGAAAGGCTTTTCTTAACCTTTGAATTACTACATTCAGTTAGGAGTTATAAGTAAAGTGTATCCCTAGGTCTATGAATAATGAACTGGAAAAGAAGACTGGAAATTAATGTTCTAACCATGAAGACTTGCTAATCACTGTGAAGAATAGAGAAATCAGATAATGATGCCGAAGTCATTTAGTGGCTGGATCTGCTCCCTGAACCATTCCTTCCTGACTGTAGAGACAGCATGAACCCTAGGAAAATAGCTGAAATGTAAATCACATATCATCCAGCTGGCCCAGGGCCTCATCGAGCACAGATGTTCCCTTATCTTTTTCAACACCAGAGCATGTAACAGATTATTGAGAGGGAATACTTAGAATCCCTGTAGCCACATTTCTTAGTATTCTAATCTCTATATTGCTTCCCTACTCTCCCATAATCTTCATGATTATTTTCCTTGTTTCTTAAAACTTTTTCCTCATGCTTTTCCTTCATGTTACATTTAGCTTTAGGACATTTTCTATTGCATAGGAATACTCATGTTCACAATCATCATCAAGTTTGTTAGGAAAGTTCTTTTTTGAAGAATCAATACTTATAATCTTATTGCCCATGGATTGCCTGGGTTTCAGAAAGGTGTAGGTAAGCACTGACTTAGTAAAGACAAGAAGTCTATTTTTGAGTATGTACAGCCATTTATATGTAATGAGAAATATATATATAGTGAGGTTACCTTCTTACAGTTGGACCAGATCTATATTTAATTCATAACAAGGTAAAAACTGTGGAGTTAATGTGACTAATAGTGTCTCTGATATTTCTATAAACTAAAAGTATTATGTAATACATTTTGTAAGAGGCAGAGCTTGTCTTTTAAATTAAAAAAATTTTTTTTCTGAAACTATATAAAAGATATTCAGGATAGTGATAGATGAACAAAACAAATAGCCTTTTTTAAAAATCGACTTTATTTTTATTTATTTATTTATTTATTTATTTATTTATTTATTTATTTATTTATTTATTTTTGGCAGTGTTGGGTCTTTGTTTCTGTGTGAGGGCTTTCTCTAGTTGTGGCGAGTGGGGGCCACTCTTCATCGCGGTGCGCGGGCCTCTCACTATCGCGGCCTCTCTTGTTGCGGAGCACAGGCTCCAGACGCGCAGGCTCAGCAATTGTGGCTCACGGGCCCAGTTGCTCCGCGGCATGTGGGATCTTCCCAGACCAGGGCTCGAACCCGTGCCCCCTGCATTGGCAGGCAGATTCTCAACCACTGCGCCACCAGGGAAGCCCTCGACTTTATTTTTTAGAGCAGTTTTAGGGTCACGGCAAAATTGAGGGGAAGGTACAGAGATTTCCCAGATACCCTCTGCCTTCAGTCATGCATAGCCTCCCCCATTTTCAAAGTCCCCCATTAGAGTGGTACGTTTGTTACAACTGACAACCCTACATTGACACAGCATTATCACCAAAAGCCCATAGTTTACATTAGGATTCACTCTTGGCATTGTACATTCTGTGGGTTTGAACAAATGTATAATGACGTGTATCCATCATTATAATATCCTACAGAGTAGTTCCACTGCCCTAAAAATCCTCCCTTGGTTGCTTCCAGGTTTTGGCCATTATGAATTAAGGTGCTATAAACATCCATATGCAGGTTTCTGTGTGGACATAAGTTTTCATCTCCTTTTGGTAACTGCCAAGGTGCAAGATTGCTGGATCATATGGATCATATAAAAGTATGTTTAGTTTTATAGGAAACTGCAAAACTGTCTTCCAAAGTGACTGTGCCATTTTGCATTCCCACCAGAAATGAATGAAAGTTCCTTTTGCTCCACATCCCCCCAGCATTTTGTGTTCTTTGTCACTGTTCTAGATTTTGGATATTCTGATGGGTGTGCAGTGGTATCTTACTGTGGTTTTAATTTGCATTTCCCTGATGACATGATGTGAAGCACCTTTTCATGTGCTTATTTGCCATCTGTATATCTTCTTTGGTGAGGTGTTTATTAAAATCTTTGGCCCATTTTTAATCAGGTTATTTTCTTATTGTTGAGTTTAAGAGCTCTTTGCATATTTTGGATAATAGTCCTTTACAAATGTATCTTTTGGAAATATTTTCTCCCAGTTGTGGCTTGTCTTGTTATTCTCTTGACACTGTCTTCTCAAAGCAGAAGTTTTTAATTTTAATAAAGTCTATCTTGGGACTTCCCTGGTGGTCCAGTGGTTAAGACTCCGTGCTTCCACTGCAAGGGGTGCGAGTTTGATCCCTGGTTGGGGGACTAAGATCCCTCATTCTGTGTGGTGCGACAAAAAAAAAAATTAAAATTAAAATAAAAAAATATTTTAAAAGTCTAATTTATCAATTCTTTCTTTCATGGATCATGCCTTTGGTGTTGTATCCAAAAAGTCAAGTCATTGTCATACAGAAGGTCATTAAGGTTTTCTCCTTTGTTATATGATTTTTGTAGTTTTGTGTTTTACCTTTAGGCCTGTGATCCATTATGAGTTAATTTTTGTGACAGGTTTAAGGTCTATATCTAGATGTATTTTTTTGTATGTGGATGTCCAGGTATTCTAGCAACATATGTTGAAAAGACTGTATCTTTGCTCCATTGTATTGCCTTTGCTCAATTGTATTGCCTTTGCTCATTTGTCAAAGATTAGTTGTCTGTATTTATGTGGATCTATTTTTGGGCTCTCCCTTCTGTTCCATTGATCTTTTTGTCTGTTATTTCACCAGTGCCACACTGTCTTGATTAGCTTGTAGTCTTGAAGTCAGGTAGTTTAAGTCTTCTAGTTTTGGTCTTCTTCAGTATTTTATTGGCTATTCTGGGTATTTTGTCTCTTCACGTACACCTTGGAATGAGTTTGTCAATATCCACAAAATAACTTGGTAGGATTTTGACTGGGGTTGCATTGAATCTAGAGAGCAAGTTGGGAAGAACTGACATTATCAGAGTTTTGTAGGTTTTCTCATGTAGATCTTGTATATATATTGTTAATTTATACTTAAGTATCTTATTTTTTGTGGTGCTAATGTAAATGGTATTGTGTTTTTAATTTCACATTCCACTGTTTATTGCTGGTATATAGGAAAGTGACTGACCTTTGTATATTATTAACCTTGTATCCTGCAATCTTGCTATAATCACTTATTGGTTCCAGGAACTTCTACATAGATGATCAGGTCATTTGTGAACAGAGACAGTTTTATTTCTTCCTTCCCAATCAGTATATCTTTTTTTTCCTTTTCTTGTCTTATTGCATTAGCTAGGACTTCTTGTATGATGTTGAAAAGGAGTGGTAAGAGCAGACATCCTTGGTTTGTACCTTATCTTAGTAAGGAAACTAAGAGCTTTTCACCATTAAGGATCATACTAGCTGTAGGATTTTTGTAGATATTCTCTATCGAGTTGAGGAAGTTCTCCTCTGCTCCTGGTTTACTGAGAATCTTTACTATCAATGGGTGTTGGATTTTGTCAAATGCTTTTTCTGCATCCCGTAATATGATAACGTGATTTTTCTTCTTTAGCCTGTTGATGTGATGAATTACATTAATTGATTACCTACTAGGAAAAAACTTCCCATCCCACTTATATTTGCTCCCTGGGATGATGCTAAATTCAGTATACATAGAAAAAGATGAATCATTTTAAGATAGAATATTTGAAAGGTAAGCATAACGAAAAGTTTTTACAATAAGGGAAAGAGAAGTGGAGATAGAAGTTGGATTTTAAAATATTAGAACATTATTTCCTGAATGCCATAATGCCTGGGCAACAAATGGTCTATTAATAGGAACTTTATCCCCAGGGTCCTCTGCCCCCATTTTGTTTTCATGTATAGGCCAAACCTTTATTGTCACACTCTTAATTATTATCTTATTTTTTATTTCTCCACCTTTATTTTTTCTTCCATTCTTTTTTGTTTATGACACACAAATATAAATGACAAAGGTCACATTTTTGATTGAAGAAATTATTTCATTGTACTGTTTTTCCCTCAAATATATTTTCTCAGGTGTATAATCATGTTTGGTGTAATTATAGGTATAATGTCTTAATTTAGTCCTTATAAAATGTCCTTTTTTTTTTTTTTTTCCTGGTCGCACCACGTGGCTTGTGGGATCTTAGTTCTAGTCCTTATAAAATGTTCTTAATAAATATCTACATATGCAGTACTGTCCCTATCTTATAACATCTGCCTCAGTGAAATGTGACATGGCTAAAGTTCGCTGTTAAAGATTGAGTTAATGATCAGGAAAAAGAAAATGTTGTGTGTGTGTGTTTTTAAGCACACAAAGTAGTTATTATTTTCCTTTTAAAGAAATTGCCTCAAACCTTCAATTATTTAACCTCTTTCAGGTGGGGAGCAACCTATTCCTCTTTGGAACGAACATGATGGAACAGCGGATGGAGATAAGCCTAAAATTCTACTCTATTCCCTGAACTTGCAGTTTAAGGTAACATAAATAATAATATAATAATGATTCTTTAAGAAGTATTTTTCTACTTAATTAATGTATGCTTCTAGAAAATCCATATGATATATGAGTATGCCAAATAGAAAATAAAACTGAAGTAAAACCCTGTCCACGCAGAGAAGAAGCTTTAACAATTGAATATCCTTTAGGACGTTTTCCTATTTGTATTTTTATATATGTATATATTTCTGCATTTTTAAAAACCCTGAATACCTTTCCATGTCACAACATTTAGATCCACTTTATCTTTTTGAACAGCTGTGCTATATATTCTACAGTTGTAACAATTTAACTACTTCCTTCAGATGAACCTTTTGACTTTTTTCTAATTATTGCTGTTATAAATTACTCTGTAAGAAATATTTTGTACAGTTGTCCATTAAAATAATACCTCAATAGAAACGTTATTTCCAATATTTACGATATTAGTGTTCTTAAAAATAAAAATCTTTCTTACCAAATAGTTATTTACTTGTAATTAATGTATTTAACACATGAACAGTCTATATTTTAAATACAGAATACTGAAATAAAATTTAATAGCTAAAAAAGTTCCTACTGACATGAGAAATTAAAGGATGTTGCCAATTTTATCAGTTCATCAGGCATCCTATATGTGTTTTAAAACATGGCTGTTTTATCTATCATATATTGAAAGATTTCATTTGTGTGGGTGTACATTGTTGATTTAAGATTCTTTTTTTCCTCCAAACATATAATCTGCTAGGGTATTCAAGTAACGGCCACAACTCCCTCAATGAGAGCTGTGAGATTTGAAACTGGATTGATTGAACTGGAACTTTCGAACCGACTTCAAACCAAAGCTTCACCAGGAAGTAGCAGCTATCTGAAACTGTTTGGTAAATGCCAAGTGGATTTAAATCTGGCATTAGGACAAATTGTTAAACATCAGGTGAGTGCTGAATATGTTGATATTAAAACTGTGGCTTTTAAACTTTGCACATCAATTTAAACTACTTTAAGTATTACTGTACTTTAAAAAGTATTGAGTTTAAGTTCCTAAAATTTGATTGTAAATTCTAATAAAAAATCATTTAAGAAGGCCCTTGTAATTTTACCTTGGTATTTCATTGAGTATATTGGCGGTATATTGTTCAGTGCAAATGCAATCACATGAAACTTGAATCTAGTATCTTCATAAATATTCATTTATAATTTCTCTTGATTTTGTTAAACATTATTTTTTATTTCAACACTTTGTACTAACATTGGTCAGTCTTTAAAACGTTACTAAGTTTCTTAGCTGTCCTGTTTGATAATGGCAAATTTTGCATGCTATAATATTAAACATGTAAAGTTAAAAAAAAATGTGTATATATATATATGTTGGTATATATACGACAGTAAGTCAGATTCTGTTTTATAAAAATTAACTTTCACAGCCCATCAGGGAATTTTACTATTTTTTTGCTAAAAATTATTATGTAGATTTAACCTTTTTCCTTCTTTAGTTTGAAGATTAAAAGAATACCAGTCACATTTCAAATCTGAGTGGCTGTATTAAAGATTATGTGGGGGAATAAATGAACAAAAATTTCATGTCATCTCTAGAAAAACAGTAATTTTTTCAAATAGAAACACAGTTTGAGAGGAGAGAGGATCTAATTATCTTGAAACATTTAATACATTGCCATTGAGGATATGGCCCTAATCCTAGCTTTTGTATGAATTTTATTATGACTTCCTATTTATTTCTTATATACTGATTCATATCGTATATTAATTTCAAATGTTTATGGTACAGAGTATCAGGAATTTATCATTGACAAATGAAATAGAGAAAAATGTACTGTAGTTCTTTTAGTGAAAAATACCATTAATGGTGTTAAAACTTCTAATTTTTTAAATTAAAATATTTTCCATTATTTGATTTTATTGAGCTTTTAATTTTATTTTAGGTTTATGAGGAAGCTGGTTCTGATTTTCATCAGGTTGCCTATTTTAAAACTAGAATTGGGTTAAGAAATGCCCTGCGAGAAGAAATCAGTGGTTCTTCAGATAGGGAAGCTGTGCTTATTACCCTGAATAGACCAATTGTTTATGCACAGCCTGTGGCCTTTGATAGAGGTAAGATGAAGTCTTATCAATACTGTCTTGTTAGATTTAGAAATGTTTTGGTAATGCTAGAAAAAATCATCTGTAGTTTACCAGTTTAAATGCTTGACAGCTAAATGTCTCTTAAATTTGAAATGTGAGCATCCAAAAAAAGTTTCTTGCTTATTACCATCAGTTTTTGAAGTTACTTTACTTTTTAAAGTTATTTGCTTTTTACATGGATCTATAGGAATGTCTGATTCAGAATTTTAAATTTTTTGGTTTGGATAACTATTGCACCCAATTGTCTTAGCACTGTCTTTATTCATTTATTCTATAAACATTTATTGTTTACTGTCTAGAAGTGGAATACAAATATGGAAAACAGGATCTCTGCCCTCAAGGAGCTCTCAGTTCAGTGGGAAAAGAGAACAAAGTAGACTACAGAGTGGAGATATATATATATATATATACACACATACATACATATATATACACACACACACTTCTTTTTTTCCCCCTTATATCTGAGGGTGTCTCTCACTTTCTCTGTGCTTCTCAGAGGAGAAACTAAATTTTCAGATTCAGCTTGGAGTTAGGAGTTCACCAAGGAGACAGGAAATGAAAGCTTGTCCTATTTACCTCTGTATCTGAAGGCCTAGAACAGTCCCAGGCATGTAGTTAAGAACTAAATAAATATTTGCCAAGTGAGAAAGAACATGAATGAATATATATGAGCACAGAGGTCTAAGAAAATATAGCAGCAACTTTTTTAAAAGAAAATAATGGGAAATAAGGCTGAACGATAGATAGGATCTAATTAATGTGTCTTGGGCAAATAGGAATTGTATTTTAGAAGTAATGAAGAACCATTTATGAAGCCATAAAAGATTTAAATCGGTGGTGGGCATTGGCTGGTGATAAGATCAGTTTGTTAGAAAACTGCCCTTACCATTTTATTTTGCTAAATCTGGTGCACATTTTTTTTTTTTTTTCATTTCTCATCTTACCAACTTTTGATCAACTTTCAGCAACTTCTTAAAGTACTTTCTACTCTTTGTGTCCATGACATAACACCTGCTTTTCCTTCTACTTCTCTGGCCCCTTCATCCTTATCTCTCTTTAGACTCCTCCTTGTATATACTGCATTAAATGATGGTTTACCTTAAGCTTCATTCTTGTTACAAACTCAAATGTCTTCGACTTCTCTCTCTAAATCACACTTTATTAATGTATACTCCCAGTATTACGTACCTCTCCTCAAGAATTTTTAACTGTTGTAACAGAAAGCTGTATAAGGTCAGGGACCATGTCTGTTTTCATTTGTTATTCCATGCCAATGCCTAGCATATATAGTAGGCATTTCACAACTAATTCATTGAATGAATGAATGGACCTGGATTTTCTTCTTTTGCCACTTTGCAGTCGCCTGCTTTCTGCTTTTTTCATTTCTCAAGTTGACTGTATCCTCTTAGATCCTTTCAAATTCTAATGCTACAATTTTCTGGGAATAATTTTTATTAATCAACAGGATTTTGCAGCTCTAGAGGTTTACTTGCCATATAGCTTTACAGTTTTTATTTTAATTTTCCTTCTGCCCTGTCTTAATTATCAAAAGCTGTGCTGTTTTGGCTGAATTATAAGGCTGCCTATGACAATTGGAATGAACAACGAATGGCTTTACATAAAGATATTCATATGGCTACAAAGGAAGTGGTAGATATGTTGCCTGGTATCCAGCAAACGTCAGCCCAGGCGTTTGGGACTCTCTTCCTCCAGCTGACTGTGAATGATCTGGGAATTTGCCTGCCTATCACAAATACTGCACAGGTATAAAAAATCGAATCACAGTCCAAGATTAAGAGCCAGACATTTCTAGAAGCCATTTTTATGTGTATAGAGTATAACAATAAGCTTTTCAGGATAACAGTTTATAACGAGTTTAGTAGATAGCAAGTAAGATTGAACTCCTTCAACCGTTATTCATCCACAGTGTATTAAATATCAATTTCATGAGACTTTTCTCTGAAGCATTCTGATATGCCTCATAATAGTAATAAGATTGACACCCATCTAATAAATCTTAATTTTAACCTTGGAAAAGAAGCAGCTTAGTTTTCAAAATTTTTTATTTGTTTTGTATTTAGCCAAGACATCTTTGGCATACACTTGATAATAAAATAGAAACAAAGGATATTTAAGGATGCTATATAATAATGTTTAATAACTTTATCTAAAACAGGGTAGGGAATTTCAAAATTCTTTTAAACTATAATATTTAATGGTAACAAAACTTCCAAGTTATGTGTACTGGATAAAGCAAAAATTTACTCTTTGTGATTTAGGACCAGTTCTCAGGAATACATATTTGCATGCACATGTGTGTGAGGGAAAAGGCTATGAACCCCCTGTTAGGCTAAGAAGTTACAATTATAACAAATACAGAGGTCTACATTTTACTGTTATAATTTACCTTAACCTGTAACCAGTTGTTGAATGAATTTATCTTTAAGTATTTTGTTTGGCAAAACAGTGTTAAGAAAAACTCTGAGTTGAGGATTGGCAACGTGGTATGTTTGTGCTTCAGGAGTTGAAAAATGATAATATTTTAATGACATGATGGACAGAGCTTAGGAAGGCCGTACACACCAGGGATGGTTGTCAAAATGAAAATGTTCCACACAAACTAAAAGGCTTGAGATAGAAAGAACAGATAATTAGCCTTTTGCAAGTTTAGTTTAAAAAAATGCACATGGCAATGCATTTCACATGAGCAATTTAATTTTAAAAGTAGGCATCTTTCTAAACTGCTTTTTAATGAAGCTCTCTAGGGTTGACCCTTTCTAGATGTTTGATCTTATGGATCCGGTGAGGTTTCCAAATTTTAAAAGTTGTCACCTTTTGTCTCATTTCTTTAATATATTTTGCAGTCTAATCACACTGGAGACCTTGACACTGGTTCTGCTTTAGTACTGACCATTGAAAGTACTCTCATCACTGCTTGTTCTTCAGAATCTCTAGTTAGTAAAGGGCATTTCAAAAACTTTTGTATCCGTTTTGCTGATGGCTTTGAGACATCATGGGATGACTGGAAACCAGAAATTCGTGGGGACCTAGTGATGAACGCCTGTGAGTGTCTTTTATTTTCTGTATGAGGTTTTGAATTTTTAAAAATTAAAAAGTAACCCCAGTGTCTTCGTAAGTAAAACTAAAGGATGTTCATATATAGGAATGTTATTGGACTTTGTGAAATAAAGGCTATTTCTAATTAAAGATATCAGAACATATTTGTGAAAAACTGCAGCTTTCAGTTGTTTGGGAAAGTAAACCAACTAGGCATTCTTTTTGATGGTATAACATTTGAAGGTTTGCTCACTCCCTGATTTTTCCTGTAATTGATTCGTGAATGACCAGGTAAAGTGTCTTTGTTCTGTGGGGATCTTGAAACAAAGTGATAAATGTGTAAGATCCAGTTCATCCTATAACATAATACAGGAAAACCGGAAGCAGGGACTCCAGCCATAAATAAGTCCACATGTCCACATATGTAGTATACAGAGTATAATTTGTGTGAATTCCTCTGATTCTATTATGCTCCATTAAACACAGCTTTAGTTATTCCTCTGGTTGTGAATAACTAAAGCTGTCTTTATATGCTATTTTGAAGGTACAGGGATTTATTTTTATTTTAATATTTTAAATATTACAGCAGAGTTGATAAAGCATCATTAATCTATTTTTAATTAATTTTTATTGGAGTATAGTTGCTTTACAATGTTTTATCATTAATCTTAATTTATGAAGAAAAATTATATTTGAGGAATTAAAGGTTGTGGACTAAAATTCCTCAGCTAATCTGTAAAACAAAATTAATTACTTTTCAGAAGGTGGTATGCCATTATTTAGCAATTTTTTCCTCTCTTCACTGGAAGAAAATCTTCTTTCCAGTTCTGGGTTTTCTTTGAGTATTGGGAGAACTTTCCAGGGTTTTTATATCAAAAATTGAAGTTTTAGCATTTAATATTGGCTAAAATTTTAGGTGAAATTTTTTGGTTTTGAATGCTTTGCATTTAGATAATTCATAGGTAAAATACTAGGATTTCTTTGAAGTACTTCAGGTTATTAAGAAGACTTGATATCAAAATACTCATGCCTAATACCCAAAAGACCAAAATTAGCCTTCATCAGAAATTTTTACAAGTAATCATTTTACATGGTTGTTATATATGTTTTAAAAAGTCACCATAACTGTTTTTTCCTTTTTTTAATTTATTTTATTTATTTATTTATTTATGGCTGTGTTGGGTCTTCGTTTCTGTGCGACGGCTTTTGCGAGCGGGGGCCACTCTTCATCGCGGTGCGCGGGCCTCTCACTAT
Organism: Eschrichtius robustus; assembly: GCF_028021215.1. NCBI lineage: Eukaryota > Metazoa > Chordata > Mammalia > Artiodactyla > Eschrichtiidae > Eschrichtius > Eschrichtius robustus. Next base: position 133,193,061 of record NC_090827.1, read on the forward strand.
CGCGGCCTCTCTTGTTGCGGAGCACAGGCTCCAGACGCGCAGGCTCAGCAATTGTGGCTCACGGGCCCAGTTGCTCCGCGGCATGTGGGATCTTCCCAGACCAGGGCTCGAACCCATGTTCCCTGCATTGGCAGGCAGATTCTCAACCACTGCACCACCAGGGAAGCCCAACCAGAACTGTCTTTTGTTTGTGTGTTTTTTTACTTAAAATAAATTTAAACCTATTGATTTTTATTAAGATGACATTTTGTCATCATTATAGTCATACTGGATTGAATATATTTGGAAGCAAGGAAGGATACCATTTCCTTAACAGTTTAAACAAAGGGAAAATGCATAAGAAATATGCCTCTGACTCAAAGTCAAAAACACATATTAAAAAATATAAACAATAACTCAGCACCTCAGTGGCTATTATACCAGCAAAGTAGAACACTAACATGCTGATAATTGTGATAATCATAATTTATTTGGGGTTTTGGAGGGTATCAAATGACTTGTTTTTGTAACGTGCTTATTGTTTGGTGTTTTGGGAGAGTGGCAAATGAGTAGAGTCGTTGTTTTGCTGACATAAAAGAATTCCAAATTACAGATTCACTAATTAGTTTACTATTTTGTAGTTTTTATTAGTAGTAAGTATACTTGGATATAACTGACAATTTTTTTTAAAAAAGAGTTGAGTTTAGGGCAGAGAAATAAGGAAAAGTAGGATTATGCCTTAGTATTTTTTCACAGATCATTTAAAAATCATGCCCTACAGAAACAGAAATATAGATCAATGGAACAGGATAGAAAGCCCAGAGATAAACCCACGCACATATGGTCACCTTATTTTTGATAAAGGAGGCAAGAATATACAGTGGAGAAAAGACAGCCTCTTCAATAAGTGGTGCTGAGAAAACTGGACAGCTACATGTAAAAGAATGAAGTTAGGACACTCCCTAACACCATACACAAAAATAAACTCAAAATGGATTAAAGACCTAAATGTAAGGCCAGACACTATAAAACTCTTAGAGGAAAACACAGGCAGAACACTCTATGACATAAATCACAGCAAGATCCTTTTTGACCCACCTCCTAGAGAAATGGAAATAAAAATGAAAATAAACAAATGGGACCTAATGAAACTTAAAAGCTTTTGCACAGCAAAGGAAAGCATAAACAAGACAAAAAGACAACCCTTAGAATGGGAGGTAATATTTGCAAACGAATCAACTGACAAAGGATTAATCTCCAAAATTTACAAGCAGCTCATGCAGCTCAATATCAGAAAAACAAACAACCCAATCCAAAAATGGGCAGAAGACCTAAATAGACATTTCTCCGAAGAAGATATACAGATTGCCAACAAACACATGAAAGGATGCTCAACATCACTAATCATTTGAGAAATGCAAATCAAAACTACAATGAGGTATCACCTCACACCAGTCAGAATGGCCAGCATCAAAAAATCTACAAACAGTAAATGCTGGAGAGGGTGGTGTGGAGAAAAGGGAACCCTCTTTCACTGTTGGTGGGAATGTAAATTCATACAGCCACTATGGAGAACAGTATGGAGGTTCCTTAAAAAACTAAAAATAGAACTACCATAAGACCCAGCAATCCCACTACTGGGCATGTACCCTGAGAAAACCGTAATTCCAAAAGAGTCATGTACCAAAATGTTCATTGCAGCTCTATTTACAATAGCCAGGACATGGAAGCAACCTAAGTGTCCACTGACAGATGAATGGATAAAGAAGATGTGGCATATATATACAGTGGAATATTAGCCATAAAAAGAAATGAAATTGAGGTATTTATAGTGAGGTGGATGGACCTAGAGTCTGTCATACAGAGTTAAGTAAGTCAGAAAGAGAAAAACAAATACCATATGCTAACACATATATAGAATCTAAAAAAAAAAAAAAAAGGGTTCTGAAGAACCTAGGGCAGGACAGGAATAAAGCCACAGATGTAGAGAATGGACTTGAGGACACGGGGAGGGGGAAGGGTAAGCTGGGACGAAGTGAGAGAGTGGCATGGACGTATATACACTACCAAACGTAAAATAGATAGCTAGTGGGAAGCAGCCACATAGCACAGGGAGATCAGCTCGGTGCTTTGTGACCACCTAGAGGGGTGGGATAGGGAGGGCGGGAGGGAGACGCAAGAGGGAGGGGATATGGGGATATATGTATACATAGAGCTGATTCACTTTGTTATACAGCAGAAACTAACACAACATTGTAAAGCAATTATACTCCAATAAAGATGTTAAAAAAATCATGCCCTAGAAAAAAGATGGCCCTGTGTCGGTAATTCCCTGGTGGTCCAGTGGTTAGGACTTGGCGCTTTCACTGGAGGGGCCCAGGTTTGATCCCTGGTTGGGTAACTAAGATTCTGCAAGCCAAGCGGCGTGGCCAAAAAAAAAAAAAGCCCGGTGTAATTTCCTCTCTAGGTGATAATATTTTGGGGGGAAGTGCAATAAAAATTAGAAAGGACAATCTATAGGAAGGGTTCCATCGACCACTTAAATAGTAAAGATTAGATGCTTTTCTTTAACATGTATTTAGAAAAACTAAACCATTAGAAGTTTGAAAAATTCCAGGCTTTCTGCTAACACCTGGGTAGCAGCATTTGGTTGTCACAGCAGGAATACTGCCATCCTGGATTCTGGTTGGTCCAACTCAGAGATGACAAGTACAATGGGAAAGAGCCCAGTTGGTGTCCTACTTCTCACTTTCAGGATTCAGATCTACTCCTAAGAATTTTAATGTTCCTTATTAATTCATTATGCCTCTGTATTCTATGAATTTATATAATCTCTTTTTTTAGCTTAATATTCAGAAATTCTCTAGCACTTCTTGGGACTGGAAGTCCCCGATGTTTTCTACCCTTTTTAAATTTACTGTTTCTTACTTTCACTTGGCCTTAGTTATATTACTCCAATTTCAGAGGCTTTTCTTTTCATTCTAGCAGTCTTAAGATTTGAAAGGGTAGTCTAGGTTTTTTTTGCTCTGATTTATAACTATGACATTAAAGGTGAATTAGGCAATCTTTTACCCCCAAACAAGATCTAATTCTTTTTTATAATTTGTATGTGAGGCACAAGTACCATATGGTTCAAAAATATAATTTAGATTTTAAAGTTATTGGCACCATCTTAAAAAATACATAATAGAAATTGTCATTTATAGACTTTCTCCCAAAATAAATTGTAGCATTTCTGTTTTTTTTTTAATTAATTTATTTATTTGGCTGTGCCGGGTCTTAGTTGCAGCATGCAGGATCCTTAGTTGTGGCATGAGGGATCTAGTTCCCTCACCAGGGATCGAACCCAGGTCCCCTGCATTGGGAGCGTGGAGTCTTAACCACTGGACCACCAGGGAAGTCCCTAAATTGTAGTATTTCTACAACTCACATTTGAGTAACATTTGAATGCCAGTTTAGAGTATGGAATGAATTGCAAAAGGACATTTTATTTACGGTATATATACTGTCAGGTTTAGATTGAAATTTGGTTTCCATTAAGGATTACTGAGAAAGGGTCTTAATTCTATCTTTAGGCTCTACTTTGTTTAAAAGTTGTTTCAAGGATGGTATGTCTTTTGTTGATTTAATTAACCTCTCAAAAAAGCTGAAATTATCTGATTAAAGCTAAGAAGTAGTAACTGTTTCAAAGTTAAAGTTAGATATGTTCTGGGGATAGGTCCATGACCCTAGGAGGCTGATGTTATGAGATTGACATCATGGCAGGCAATCTTTTTTTTTTTTTTTTCCCTCGTAAAATGATCCTTGTCAAAGTAAAAGACAAGGATGATGAATCATGTCTGTGACCTAATGTGGCAGTTCTTAGTTATCAAAAAATCATTTTAAAATTATTTGCATTCTCAAAGTGCCATTCACTCATGATGATACAAATTGTCCCAGCATCTGGAAACTAGAGTTTCAGAGTTGGCCAGGTATTGTCACTCAGATAAGGAAATCACATGCAGAATGTAAAGATAAAACTGGAGTCAAATCTTTCTTTATTGAGGTATGGTTGATTTACAGTATATTAGTTTCAGGTGTATGCAGTTTAGTTCTTAAAATCGATAAGAATAAAATATTGTGAGATATGAAATAGATGTAAGTCATCTAAGGTTGCCCTTTCATTCTCCAGATTAGAAACTGAAACCTAATACACTAAGATGTATCAGATAGATAACTAACAAGAACCTGCTGTATAAAATAAATAAATTAATAAATTAAATTAAAAAAAAAAAGAAACTGAAACCTAGAGAGGCTAGTAATCCTGTTTATATTTAGGAATCATTTTTGGAAGAAAAATTGCAGTGTAATATTTAATCACAAGCATAATTTTATTGAAACTTATTTTGGGGGTGATTTTTGTGCAGGTGTAGTTCCAGATGGTACCTATGAAGTATGTTCCAGGACTACAGGACAAGCAGCTGCTGGTAAGTTCACCTTTGGTATTACTTTTGCTATATATATCTGGTAGAATTCTGCTTTTTTTATCCATTTTTCCTGCCTTTATATTAGAGGCTCTTTTAACTAAACTCATTCTGGTATTCCCTAATTTTTAAAAACTATTTTGCAATAATATTAGCATATTTTTATATATCTAACAATTAATTAGACACCATCAGTGTACAAGATACACTACAAAATGTTTTGGGAAAGACAAAGGTGAATAAGATATACGTTCTATGACATATAAGTTTAAATTCTAATAATGTAGTTACAGCTCTGCAGCATAACTATAACTGCAATAAGTGATAAGTTCAAAAAATATATAAAATTCCAATTGCTATTGAAATTTACAGGAGGGAGATAAAATTTCTAAATTTCAAAGGATACTGGAATGAGAGAAAGCTTTATGGAAGAAAAAGCATTTAAACAAGGACTTGAAAGATGGATAAAATTGTTTCTTAAGCAAAAACTGGAAAATATGAATAGAGAAAATTCAGGCAGAGAGAACAACACCTGTCATGATGTCAAACACAGTGTCTAGTTAGAGTTGTCCAGATTGGCTGGAATAGAGTTATGTGAAAATAAGATGAGAAAAATCTTACATCCCAAATGAAGGAATTTGGACTTGATTTGGTGGACAATGAGAAAGCCATTGAGTTTTTTTGAGCAAGAAAACAGATGTGACAGAATCAAAGGGACACTTTCAAGGATTAGAGAGGAGAAAAGTCTAGGAAACTGGTTAGGAGATAACCATAGAAGTAATCATCTGTCTTAACTAAGATGACAGCGTAGTGTAAATTTTTATTATTTTTACTGGTATAAAATTAGGGTAAGATAAATGGAGATATTTATTTAAGAGCACTTAAAATGTTGAGAGGGGTAGAAGCTGATTAAGACGCGTAGATTTCCTTCTCTCCTTACTGTTCCCTCTTATCCTCCGAAACCTAGTCTCAGTGCTCATCCTAAGTAAACTGTCTCAGAAAATAGCAAGGCCTGCAGTCCCCACTGACAGAGATCTGAAAAGGTTAGGAAATTTCCAGCAGTAATGTTAGAAGGAAAAGGTGATAACTGAGGTAAGCATACATATTGGGAGGAAGGTCACATAAAAGTCTTTGTCAGGAGTCTTGTTTATAAGCGACAACAACGTCCTCAAACTGGCTTAACTAAAAGGGGGAACTTGTTAAAAGAATATTTGCAGATCACAATTAAACTTAGGAATGGCTATCTCAGTGAAGAGAAGGAACCAGGTCAATTCAGGGGCCCTCAGGAACTACTGGAAACAAGATCCCAGCTGCCACCAGGGCTCTTTCCAGCTCTTGTCTTTGCTTCTCTCCGGCTGCTTCATTTTTTCTTACTGCTGACCTCCTGAAACATGGCAGGAAACATGGCTGCCAGCAGCTCATGAGCCTCATTCCCCACCCCTCAATCACTAGAGAGGGAGCAGTCTTTTCTCAAGTCCAGGGAAGGATTCTTAGTTTTCTAACTTTGACCCTTATTCAGACTAATCATCTAATTAATTCTGGCTAATGAGGGAGGGCTGTGCCAGTTCTCCTACTATAGTCCTGGGAAGGTAGATCAGCTAGGGGGCTAGGGGAGGAGGGAATTCATAGGTCACATGGGGAAAGAAGAGTGCTGAAAACAGAGAAACAATAGGTGCACACTATACAATAGGGAAATCAATCCCATAGTCCCATGTTTCTGACAGATTTAGCTGTGAGAGACATTAGTTATTACACAGGGCCATCATCCACTTTATTCCCTGAATGTAGAATTATTTAAATTTCTATACTCAAGACTTACCAAAAATGTCACTTCTTTATTTAAACAGAAAGTAGTAGTGCTGGAACCTGGACACTCAATGTATTGTGGAAAATGTGTGGGATTGATGTCCACATGGATCCTAACATTGGCAAAAGACTTAACGCTCTGGGCAATACCCTTACAACGCTGACAGGAGAGGAGGACATAGATGACATCGCCGATCTAAATTCAGTGAACATAGCTGACCTGTCAGATGAGGATGAAGTTGACACTATGTCTCCCACTATCCATACTGTAAGTAAACTCACAGTTAGACTTTTTCAGGACTGGCTTTTACCCTGAGAAAGGGATATTATTAGGTCAGTGTTATTTATTGTAGTTGCTAATTGTGGAGGAAGGAAGGGAGTGGTGGTTCTCTGTCTACATTTATATAATATTGGTTTTTTTAATTCCATAATATTGTCTTTTAATTGAATTCCTTGTTTCATAACGGTTGTCAACCAACTTGTGCCTTAACCTACAGGTAACATGTTAACAGTAAAAGCAAAGTGCAAGCAGATCTGTAGAGACAGAAAGTAGATCAGTGGTTGCCTAGGACTGGGAGAGTTTAGGGGGTTGGGAGAGGGGATGGGAAGAGACTGCTAATGTTATGAGGTTTTGTTTGGGAGGCGGTGAAAATGTTCTAAATAGATTCTGATGATGGCTGCACAACTTCGTGACTATACTAAAAACCACTATAAACCATTATACATTTTAAATGGGTGAATTTTATGGCATGTGAATTATCTCAATAATGATGTTCAAAAATGAAAGTCAAAGTGCACCCACACAAAATAAAGTCTACATTTTAAAAATGTGTATTTCCTTTTATACTGTACATATTCTATAGTATCAGATTGATTAGTTATTAAACTTATTATTTATTAGTTAAAAAGAAAGTTTCTGCTTTCATTCTATTATCAACGTAAAAATTTTTTTGAAACATCTTTGAACTACTGTATCATGAAATAGTTTTGTTCCTGGAAAGAAATTTTTTAAAAATTAACATTACTGTTTACCATTTAGAGTTCAGAGGGAAGTTCAGTAAGTGGAGATGGCCACAAGCTCACGTTTGGGCAACGACTTGTAAATCACCTCCTAGGCCTGAGGCCTCCACATCAGCGCTATTCTGTTCCTGCAGAGTATCTGTGTAACCCAGAGATGTGGGCCTCCCCTAAGTCTAGCCAGTCCCATCTGAAAGCATGCAGAGCTCACTCATGGGGAAACGTAGGTAGCAACTAAATGGATTCCTTATGAAAATTAAGGGGTTTGAATCACTGGAGAATTCCAATCATCTTACTTAATATAGATGGCTTTGATTCTTGCATGCTTCTTTTGATTTAAGGTGTTATTTCTGTGATAGGGTAGATTTGCTTTGTGACCTGAGGGTGTTACTGACAGACATGCTTTTGATTTTTCAGGAAGCTGTAGATTATCGAAGACAAGGAGCATCTTGTAGCCAGCCAGGAGAACTTAGAGGAAGAAAAATTATGAAGCGTATAGTGGATATCAGAGAACTGAATGAACAGGCCAAAGTAATAGATGACCTTAAGTACGTATAATGATTTTTAATTTAGTATAGTATTCCCTAATAATAGAATAGATTTTAAATGTGAAGGAAACTGGATTGGGGCCAGTACAACCCCTTTAGTTTATAAATGAGATCACCAAGGTCCAGAAAACTTTGGTGATTTGTCTGAGATCATACATTCATTATTGATAAAGTTAGAAATGTTAGTCTAGTGCTCATCACAACTCCCCATTTCTGAGAAGTTTATGACTGACTTTATGTCACATATATGCATCTCTACGTGTATATACATGTATCTTCACATATGTATGTAAACATGAGTTTTCTGCTAACAGTATTTTTGGAATGCAAATTTTTGAGAGAGGAAGAAAATTTAGAATTTATTAAGTACCTACTGTGATTCTGACATGTTATCTCAGTTTAATCCTCACAACATTTCTGTGAGATTAGATGGCATTATCCAAACTTTATAGATGAGAAAACTGGCTCGGAGAGATTAAAGAATTGGAATTTGAACCTGTGTTTGTCTGAATTCAAACTTCATGCTTTTTTGCTTGCCTGTAGTGGCAGTTCACTAGAACTGAGGTGAGGGTAGGGCGAGTCAAGAGGGGGGAGTAGGTGGTAGCCATTTTTTTCTTTATCTGTAGCCTGCTAAACAGTACTGACTAGGTAATACTTGCTCTGTAAGACTAAATATTCTGCTTGCCAAACTGAAATTTTTGTTTTCCCCAAAGGTGGAAAACATACTTCATCTTTTCTAATCTTTGTACTCGTGTATCTGTGTTTTTTTGCATTTGAGGATTTTACAGAAATTTATACATTGTACAGTAAAAGGTATTCGCTAAAAACTTGTCTGTAAAATCAGTTATGATACAGTGATTCACGTTTTCCTGTTGACTTACATTACAGTTTGAGTTTTGTTATCAGGGGAAAACTGACTTGTAGCAAAATATACTTCCTCCCCTAAAATCTTACCTGAGGCTTAAATTATATGTAGAATATTACATACAGATACTATTCTGCTAAGTGGTTCCATAGCTTTCCTGAGATTATCACAGAGGCTCTTGATGTAGAAATGGATAAGAACCATTTCCTAAAACATTAGAGAAAGTTTTTTTTTTTTTTTTACAGTTTGCCAGATATGAGTATTAACTTTATGCAGGATTTTGGCCTGTCTACACATAATCTTTGATATTCTGATAGAGAATTTAAAAAGGAGCAAGTAAAAATCACTCTTACTTTGTTACCTCTTTACACTAACTGCCATACTTTTTTTTTATCCAGAAAACTAGGTGCAAGTGAAGGAACCATAAACCAGGAAATTCAACGTTATCAACAATTAGAATCTGTTGCTGTGAATGATATTAGAAGAGATGTCCGTAAAAAATTACGGAGGTCCAGTATGCGAGTGAGTAAACATTTAAGGAGAATTTTATTAAAGTAGACTATTTAAACATTTTTCCACTTTATGAAATTTTATGATGATACTTATGTTGTTCTCTTTCTTCCTCCATTGCTAGTGATAACACTTGATTTGTGTATCTCATGTCTACTATGTACCAGGCACTGTTTAAAGCACTTTACATTCAACAACCCATTAAATCTTTACAACAACCCTATGTGATAGCTTATATTATTTTCCCCATTTTAAAGATGAGGAAACTGAGGCACAGAGAGGTCAAGCAATTTGACCAAGGTTATACAGCCAGTAATTCCAGTGGAGCCAAGATTCAAACACAAACAGTGGGATTCTACAGTCTATGCCCTTAGCCACTGTGTTCTGTCTGCCTTTCATGAAGTCATACTTTCTTTTTTGTCTCTAATTCAAATGTGAAATTTTTTGAGATGTCCATTCTACCCCTCCCATTTTCCACAGCGGATTTTACTCTTAGCCACTACATACTGTCAGCACTTTATTCTTACCTTTATTATTTTCATATTTAGTTGCCCTTACTAGTATTTGAGTCTCTTAAAGGACAAGTTGTTTATCTTTGACCTTACTATCTACCACATTCTGGGATTTAGTCCAATTGCTGAACACTTGAAATAAATATATAGATAGATGTACTAGAAAAATAGAGTAGAAAATAATTCTAAAACTTATTCAAATGGAGGTAGGTTGCTTTGGGTCAAGGTGGTCTTGTTAGTAGAAAAACTAATTTTTAAAAATATAGTCAGCAAAACCCTCCAGTTTTTTTTAACCAGAATATGGTTTTTGGGTGTTACCCCAATACATAAAAACTGATTAAATCAGAGCTGTTGAGGTTAGAGAAATGGGGGGAAGGTTGCAGGAATCCAGAGTTCATCGGCTTGAACTTTCTTTCCTTGGTCACCACCAAAGTCCTAGACAACCTCATTTGAATAGTGTTCTAAATTATTTATTTAAATTAGGAATAAAATTCAATTTTAGTTATTCATCACTGGCTTCTGATAGTACTAAATGGATAGTGATGCTCTGTAATGCATAACTCTGTGTTTAAATTTTTTGCCACTATGTACCTCACAATCATGCAACATAATGAAAATATTGCTTGCATACTGTTTATAAGCTAGTTTAGACTTGGCAATTAACTGTTAAAAATAAAACTAGGTAGAGAGGATTAGGAAAATTACTGAAATTAAATCTGTGTTCTTAACGTTTTTCTCATTTGGTATTTCCGCCTCAATTCCCTTTTAGTCCTCTTGCTTTCTAAGTCTCCATTGTATTAGAATCTTTTTACTACCTAGCCCCCCCAAACTACAGATTTGAAGAAGAGGGATTTGGTGACAAGGAGGGTGTTCCAGTCACCACTCCCTTTCCTTTTGTGTAATAAAGCGTTCTGTCCGGGGGGTACCCTTGGGTGGTACTCGGGATGATTAATGGTCGCTCCCTCCCTCCCCCTCTTCCCTGATCTCCTCCTCTCCACCCTCCCCTCACCTTGCTCCCAGAATCTTGCCTTTTAATTCTCATTTTCTTTCTCTTCTTATTGTTTCCTTATTTCTCCCCTTATTTCTGTACCCCTCATCCCTGCTCCCAATCTTTTCTCTCAAACAAGCTGGTGGCTCCTATTTTCCTTGTACAGGCTCCTATTTTCCTTGTATTTCCTAATTAGGACTAAGAATAGCTGATTCCTGCTGCACTTTGATCCATCTGTGTTGTTAAGTGACATTTAAAGTCACAATTTTTTTTTTTTAAACATCTTTATTGAAGTATAATTGCTTCACAATGGTGTGTTGGTTTCTGCTTTATAACAAAGTGAGTCAGCTACACATATACACACGTTCCCATATCTCCTCCCTCCTGCATCTCCCTCCCTCCCACCCTCCCCATCCCACCCCCCCAGGCGGTCACAAAGCACTGAGCTGATCTCCCTGTGCTATGCGGCTGCTTCCCACTAGCTATCTATTTTACATTTGGTAGTGTATATATGTCCATGACACTCTCTCACCCTGTCACATCTCACCCCTCCCCCTCCCCCTCCCCATATCCTCAAGTCCATTCTTTAGTAGGTCTGTGTCTTTATTCCCATCTTGCCACTAGGTTCTTCATGACCTTTTTTTTTTTTTTTTTCCTTAGATTCCATATATATGTGTTAGCATACTGTATTTGTTTTTCTCTTTCTGACTTACTTCGCTCTGTATGACAGACTCTAACTCCATCCACCTCATTACAAATACCTCCATTTCATTTCTTTTTATGGCTGAGTAATATTCCATTGTATATATGTGCCACATCTTCTTTATCCATTCATCCGATGATGGACACTTAGGTTGCTTCCATGTCCTGGCTATTGTAAATAGAGCTGCAATGAACATTTTGGTACATGACTCTTTTTGAATTATGGTTTTCTCAGGGTATATGCCCAGTAGTGGGATTGCTGGGTCGTATGGTAGTTCTATTTGTAGTTTTTTAAGGAACCTCCATACTGTTCTCCATAGTGGCTGTATCAATTTACATTCCCACCAACAGTGCAAGAGTGTTCCCTTTTCTCCACACCCTCTCCAGCATTTATTGTTTGTAGATTTTTTGATGATGGCCATTCTGACTGGTGTGAGATGATATCTCATTGTAGTTTTGATTTGCATTTCTCTAATGATTAATGATGTTGAGCATTCTTTCATGTGTCTGTTGGCCATCTGTATATCTTCTTTGGAGAAATGTCTATTTAGGTCTTCTGCCCATTTTTGGATTGGGTTGTTTGTTTTTTTGTTATTGAGCTGCATGAGCTGCTTGTAAATCTTGGAGATTAATCCTTTGTCAGTTGCTTCATTTGCAAATATTTTCTCCCATTCTGAGCGTTGTCTTTTGGTCTTGTTTATGGTTTCCTTTGCTGTGCAAAAGCTTTTAAGTTTCATTAGGTCCCATTTGTTTATTTTTGTTTTTATTTCCATTTCTCTAGGAGCTGGGTCAAAAAGGATCTTGCTGTGATTTATGTCATAGAGTGTTCTGCCTATGTTTTCCTCTAAGGGTTTGATAGTGTCTGGCTTTACACTTAGGTCTTTAATCCATTTTGAGTTTATTTTTGTGTATGGTGTCAGGGAGTATTCTAATTTCATACTTTTACATGTACCTGTCCAATTTTCCCAGCACCACTTATTGAATAGGCTGTCTTTTCTCCACTGTATATGCTTGCCTCCTTTATCAAAGATAAGGTGACCATATGTGCGTGGGTTTATCTCTGGGCTTTCTATCCCGTTCCATTGATCTATATTTCTGTTTTTGTGCCAGTACCGAACCGTCTTGATTACTGTAGCTTTGTAATATAGTCTGAAGTCAGGGAGCCTGATTCCTCCAGCTCCATTTTTCGTTCTCAAGATTGCTTTGGCTATTCGGGGTCTTTTGTGTCTCCATACAAATTGTGAAATTTTTTGTTCTACTTCTGTGAAAAATGCCAGTGGTAGTTTGATAGGGATTGCATTGAATCTGTAGATTGCTTTGGGTAGTAGAGTCATTTTCACAATGTTGATTCTTCCAATCCAAGAACATGGTATATCTCTCCATCTATTCGTATCATCTTTAATTTCTTTCATCAGTGTCCTATAATTTTCTGCATACAGGTCTTTTGTCTCCTTAGGTAGGTTTATTCCTAGATATTTTATTCTTTTTGTTGCAGTGGTAAACGGGAGTGTTTTCTTAATTTCACTTTCAGATTTTTCATCATTAGTATACAGGAATGCAAGAGATTTCTGTGCATTAATTTTGTATCCTGCTACTTTACCAAATTCATTGATTAGCTCTAGGAGTTTTCTGGTGGCAGTTTTAGGATTCTCTATGTATAGTATCATGTCATCTGCAAACAGTAACAGCTTTACTTCTTCTTTTCCGATTTGGATTCCTTTTATTTCTTTTTCTTCTCTGATTGCTGTGGCTAACACTTCCAAAACTATGTTGAATAATAGTGGTGAGAGTGGGCAACCTTGTCTTGTTCCTGATCTTAGTGGAAATGGTTTCAGTTTTTCACCACTGAGGACAATGTTGGCTGTGGGTTTGTCATATATGGCCTTTATTATGTTGGGGAAAGTTCCCTCTATGCCTACTTTCTGCAGGGCTTTTATCATAAATGGGTGTTGAATTTTGTCGAAAGCTTTCTCTGCATCTATTGAGATGATCATATGGTTTTTCTCCTTCAATTTGTTAATATGATGTATCACGTTGATTGATTTGCGAATATTGAAGAATCCTTGCATTCCTGGAATAAACCCCACTTGATCATGGTGTATGATCCTTGTAATGTGCTGTTGGATTCTGTTTGCTAGTATTTTGTTGAGGATTTTTGCATCTATGTTCATCAGTGATATTGGCCTGTAGTTTTCTTTCTTTGTGACATCTTTGTGTGGTTTTGGTATCAGGGTGATGGTGGCCTCGTAGAATGAGTTGGGGAGTGTTCCTCCCTCTGCAATATTTTGGAAGAGTTTGACAAGGATAGGTGTTAGCTCTTCTCTAAATGTTTGATAGAATTCGCCTGTGAAGCCATCTGGTCCTGGGCTTTTGTTTGTTGGAAGATTTTTAATCACAGTTTCAATTTCAGTGCTTGTGATTGGTCTGTTCATATTTTCTATTTCTTCCTGGTTCAGTCTCGGCAGGTTGTGCATTTCTAAGAATCTGTCCATTTCTTCCAGGTTGTCCATTTTATTGGCATAGAGTTGCTTGTAGTAATCTCTCATGATCGTTTGTATTTCTGCAGTGTCAGTGGTTACTTCTCCTTTTTCATTTCTAATTCTACTGATTTGAATCTTCTCCCTTTTTCTCTTGATGAGTCTGGCTAATGGTTTATTAATTTTGTTTATCTTCTCAAAGAACCAGCTTTTAGTTTCATTGATTTTTGCTATTGTTTCCTTCATTTCTTTTTCATTTATTTCTGATCTGATCTTTATGATTTCTTTCCTTCTGCTAGCTTTGGGGTTTTTTTGCTCTTCTTTCTCTAATTGCTTTAGGTGCAAGGTTAGGTTGTTTATTCGAGATGTTTCCTGTTTCTTGAGGTAGGCTTGTATTGCTATAAACTTCCCTCTTAGCACTGCTTTTGCTGCACCCCATAGGTTTTGGGTCGTCGTGTCTCCATTGTCATTTGTTTCTAGATATTTTTTGATTTCCCCTTTGATTTCTTCAGTGATCACTTCGTTATTAAGTAGTGTATTGTGTAGCCTCCATGTGTTTGTATTTTTTACAGATCTTTTCCTGTAATTGATATCTAGTCTCATACCGTTGTGGTCGGAAAAGATACTTGATACGATTTCAATTTTCTTAAATTTACCAAGGCTTGATTTGTGACCCAAGATATGATCTATCCTGGAGAATGTTCCATGAGCACTTGAGAAAAATGTGTATTCTGTTGTTTTTGGGTGGAATGTCCTATAAATATCAATTGAGTCCATCTTGTTTAATGTATCATTTAAAGCTTGTGTTTCCTTATTTATTTTCATTTTGGATGATCTGTCCATTGGTGAAAGTGGGGTGTTAAAGTCCCCTACTATGATTGTGTTACTGTCTATTTCCCCTTTTATGGCTGTTAGTATTTGCCTTATGTATTGAGGTGCTCCTATGTTGGGTGCATAAATATTTACAATTGTTACACCTTCCTCTTGGATCGATCCCTTGATCATTATATAGTGTCCTTCTTTGTCTCTTGTAATAGTCTTTATTTTAAAGTCTATTTTGTCTGATATGAGAATTGCTATTCCAGCTTTCTTTTGATTTCCATTTGCATGGAATATCTTTTTCCATCCCCTCACTTTCAGTCTGTATGTGTCTCTAGGTCTGAAGTGGGTCTCTTGTAGACAGCATATATATGGATCTTGCTTTTGTATCCATTCAGCCAGTGTGTGTCTTTTGGTGGGAGCATTTAATCCATTTACATTTAAGGTATTTATTGATATGTATGTTCCTATTCCCATTTTCTTAGATATTTTGTGTTTGTTATTGTAGGTGTTTTCCTTCTCTTGTGTTTCTTGCCTAGAGAAGTTCCTTTAGCATTTGTTGTAAAGCTGGTTTGGTGGTGCTGAACTCTCTCAGCTTTTGCTTGTCTGTAAAGGTTTTAATTTCTCCATCAAATCTGAATGAGATCCTTGCTGGGTAGAGTAACCTTGGTTGTAGGTTTTTCTCCTTCATCACTTTAAGTATATCCTGCCACTCCCTTCTGGCTTGCAGAGTTTCTGCTGAAAGATCAGCTGTTAACCTTATGGGGATTCCCTTGTGTGTTATTTGTTGTTTTTCCCTTGCTGCTTTTAATATGTTTTCTTTATATTTAATTTTTGATAGTTTGATTAATATGTGTCTTGGCGTGTTTCTCCTTGGATTTATCCTGTATGGGACTCTCTGTGCTTCCAGGACTTGATTAACTATTTCCTTTCCCATATTAGGGAAGTTTTCAAGTATAATCTCTTCAAATATTTTCTCAGTCCCTTTCTTTTTCTCTTCTTCTTCTGGGACCCCTATAATTCGAATGTTGGTGCGTTTAATGTTGTCCCAGAGGTCTCTGAGTCTGTCCTCAGTTCTTTTCATTCTTTTTTTCTTTATTCTGCTCTGCAGTAGTTATTTCCACTATTTTATCTTCCAGGTCACTTATCTGTTCTTCTGCCTCAGTTATTCTGCTATTGATCCCGTCTAGAGTATTTTAAATTTCATTTATTGTGTTTTTCATCGTTGCTTGGTTCCTCTTTAGTTCTTCTACATCCTTGTGAAATGTTTCTTGCATTTTGTCTATTCTGTTTCCAAGATTTTGGATCATCTTTACTATCATTATTCTGAATTCTTTTTCAGGTAGACTGCCTATTTCCTCTTCATTTGCTAGGTCTGGTGTGTTTTGACCCTGCTCCTTCACCTGCTGTGTGGTTTTCTGTCGTCTCATTTTGCTTATCTTACTGTGTTTGGGGTCTCCTTTTCACAGGCTGCAGGTTCGTAGTTCCCGTTGTTTTTGGTATCTGTCCCCAGTGGCTAAGGTTGGTTCAGTGGGTTGTGTAGGCTTCCTGGTGGAGGGGACTGGTGCCTGTGTTCTCGTGGATGAGGTTGGATCTTGTCTTTCTGGTGGGCACGTCCACGTCTGGTGGTGTGTTTTGGGGTGTCTGTGGCCTTATTATGATTTTAGGCAGCCTCTCTGCTAATGGATGGGGCTGTGTTCCTGTCTTGCTAGTTGTTTGGCATAGGGTGTCCAGCACTGTAGCTTGCTGGTCGTTGAGTGAAGCTGGGTCTTGATGTTGAGATGGAGATCTCTGACAGATTTTCGCCGTTTGGTATTACGTGGAGCTGGGAGGTCTCTTGTGGACCAGTGTCCTGAAGTTGGCTCTCCCACCTCAGAGGCACAGCCCTGATGCCTGGCTGGAGCACCAAGAGCCTTTCATCGACACGGCTCAGAATAAAAGGGAGAAAAAAATTGAAAGAAAGAAAGAAAGAGGATAAAATAAAATAAAATAAAGCTATTATAATAAAAAATAAGAAAAAAATTATTAAGAATAAATGTATTCAGAAAAAAAATTTTTTTTAATTTTAAAAAATAGATTTATTAATTTTTTATGGTAAAAAATAAGAAAAAAATTATTAAGAAAAAAATTTATTAAGAAAAAATTTTTAATTTTTTAAAATAAAAAATATGAAAAAACTTATTAAAAATTCTTTTAATTTCTAAAAATAGAAAATAAGGAAAAAATTATTAAGAAAACATTTATTAGGGAAAAAAATTTTTTTAAGTTAAAAAAAGAAAAAAAAAACACGGACAGACCTAACCCTAGGACTAATGGTGAAAGCAAAGCTATACAGACAAAATCTCACCCAGAAGCATACACCTATACACTCACAAAGAAAGGAAAAGGGGAAAAATTAATATATCCTGCTCCCAAAGTCCACCTCTTGAATTTGGGATGATTCGTTGTCTATTCAGGTATTCAACAGATGCAGGCACATCAAGTTGTTTGTGGAGCTTTAAGCCGCTGCTTCTGAGGCTGCTGTGAGAGATTGCCCTTTCTCTTCTTTGTTCGTACAGCTCCCGGGGTTCAGCTTTGGATTTGGACCCGCCTCTGCATGTAGGTCGCCTGAGGGCGTCTGTTCCCCGCCCAGACAGAATGGGGTTAAAAGGAGCAGCTGCTTCGGGGGCTCTGGCTCACTCAGGCCGGGGGGAGGGAGCGGTATGGAGGAGGCGGGGCGAGCCTGCGGAGGCAGAGGCCGGCGTGACGTTGCAGCAGCCTGAGGCGCGCCGTGCGTTCTCCCGGGGAAGTTGTCCCTGGATCATGGGACCCTGGCAGTGGCGGGCTGCGGGGTGGTGTGGAGAGTGACCTGTGCTTGCACACAGGCTTCTTGGTGGCGGCAGCAGAAGCCTTAGCGTCTCCTGCCCGTCTCTGGGGTCTGCGCTGATAACCGCGGCTCGCGCCTGTCTCTGGGGTCCGCGCTGTTAGCCGCGGCTCGCGCCCGTTTCTGGAGTTCGTTTAGGTGGCGCTCTGAATCCCCTCTCCTTGCGCGCCACGAAACAAAGCGGCAAGAGAAAGTCTCTTGCCTCTTTGGCAGCTGCAGACTTTTTCCCGGACTCCCTCCCGGCTAGCACCGAAGCCCGAGCCTCAGCTCCCAGCCCCCGCCCGCCCCGGCGGCTGAGCAGACAAGCCTCTCGGGCTGGTGAGCGCTGCTCGGCGCCGAGCCTCCGTGCGGGAATCTCTCCGTTTTTCCCTCTGCGCCCCTGTTGCTGTGGGATCTGCGCTGATAGCCGCGGCTCGCGCCCGTCTCTGGAGTTCGTTTAGGCGGCGCTCTGAATCCCCTCTCCTTGCGCGCCGCGAAACAAAGCGGCAAGAAAAAGTCTCTTGCCTCTTCGGCAGCTGCAGACTTTTTCCCGGACTCCCTCCCGGCTAGCACCGAAGCCCGAGCCTCAGCTCCCAGCCCCCGCCCGCCCCAGCGGCTGAGCAGACAAGCCTCTCGGGCTGGTGAGTGCTGCTCGGCGCCGAGCCTCCATGCGGGAATCTCTCCGCTTTGCCCTCCGCACCCCTGTGGCTGCGCTCTCCTCCGTGGCTCCGAAGCTTCCCCCCTCTGCCACCCGCAGTCTCCGCCCGCGAAGGGGCTTCCTAGTGTGTGGAAACCTTTCCTGCTTCACAGCTCCCTCCCACTGGTGCAGGTCCCGTCCCTATTCTTTTGTCTCTTGTTATTTCTTTTTTCTTTTGCCCTACCCAAGTACGTGGGGATTTTCTTGCCTTTTGGGAGGTCTGACGTCTTCTGCCAGCGTTCAGTGGGTGTTCTGTAGGAGCAGTTCCACGTGTAGATGTATTTCTACTGTATCTGTGGGAAGGAAGGTGATCTCCACGTCTTACTCTTCTGCCATCTTGCCCCTCCCTCTAAAGTCACAATTTAAGATAACTTGTTATTGACCTGGGGGAGACAAGCTAACTTCTTTAATAGCAGAACATTTTACCTGAAGTCAGATATTACAACAGTAAACAACTGCCTAAAGTCACCGTTTTTCTATCCCCTTTCATTAGGCTGCTTCCCTAAAGGATAAGTGGGGTTTGGGTTACAAACCAAGTTACAGCCGATCAAAAAGCATTTCAGCTTCTGGAAGACCACCTCTTAAGCGAATGGAAAGGGCAAGGTAATATATTTCAAGCAATGAAACAAGTAATAAAATTGCTGACTCTTTTGCCAAAGGTCACTACTTATTTATTGTGTTCTAATTGGGGAAATTACAAAATTAAGGTAGCAAATGGACCTTATTAGTAAAACTAGTAATAGTGGATACTGTCAAACTAAGAAGTTTGAGGAATCCCTCTATCCCATTTATACTCTGCTTTTATATTATAAAAGTCATTGTGTGCTTTTTAGTAATGAAGTACACTGCAATTTAGACAAGTTTATGCGTAAACTTACAGACTATCCAAAGAAATGAATATTTGCATGTTAGTAGCTGCAGCTCTAAATTTGTCATTTTAGAAAAAGTGTGATCATACACAGATTTAACATATGAAAAATGGAAATTTTACTTATTATTGAAGAAAAATATAGTTTTACTAGTAAATGAACACTATAAAGTAAGTATAAACTCTTTTTTATAAGGTATAATTTTAGAAAATCTTGTGTTAAAGCAATGAACTTTTTTTTTATGAGATGCTAAAGGTTAAGAAATGGAATACCAAAAGTTTAATTCTTGGATAAGGTAAATATTTAGAAATAAAGTGTTAATGTCATTAATCAGACTTTTATAAAGTCCAGGGGGTTTTTTTGAACATGAATATTAATGTTTTATAACTTTATATTTTATTTTAGTTCTCGAGTAGGTGAAACTGAGGAGCTCCCAGAAATCCGGGTGGATGCAGCATCTCCTGGACCCAGAGTCACTTTCAATATCCAAGATACAGTAAGAGAGATACTACTTGTTAGAGATACACAGTGCTAAATAATTTTTAGTAATTACAAAATTATAGTAGTTACGCATTTTAGAAATAGTAGTTCCTACTTACAGTGAAAGTGTGGATTGTGATGGTTGAGGTGTCTGTACGTTGCCAAATAGCAGAGCACTATTGAGAGCCATGCCGCAGGTGTTAGTGTTTTGCATGTAGAATAAAGACTCCATACTGCTTGCTTGTAGGTAGAAACATTTTGTTGAATAATTTTTCTTTCAAGTTCGACTCTGCATTAAACTGGGTATTTTACACAAATGTAAATGTGGAATGTTTTTACTTAATGTATTTTATTGTTTATGTATTTTTGTTCAGAATATATAGAGATAATATCAGAAACTAGTAGTAAAAAGGTCAGCGTCAAAGTTGTATTCTAATTTTACAGCGTGTTAAAATTTATGTTAAAATGTTTGTTGTTTTTTACTTTCAAAGCATTTTTTTTTTCATGAATTTTTATAAATTTTCTTATTATTTTAATTAAGTTGAAAGAAACAGTATGGGGAAGTACACCACAGTCCAGCTGTCATGGGGAAGGGTATTTTCAGGTACTTTTTAAGAACAACATAAATTTTGCTTTAAAACTAATTAACCACTCTGAAAATCTGCTTTCAAAATGTCTTCCTCTCATTTCATACTAAACTCAGACCTTGAAGATATTTTACATAAAGTTTTAAGATTGTTTCAGTTCTTTTTCATCATGTATATTTCCTAAGCTTTTTCATGAATATATTTTAGTTCTATACTCACTTATAATTTAATAGTAATTATTTAATCTCCAAAATTAAAGGACTAAATCAGCACACCAGATTAACTCAACAAAATCATAAACCAAAAACTGCAATATATTACAGTTATTTGCTAATCCCGAAGTGAACCTCTTTTTCCCTACACCCAAATACAAAATGAATCTTTTCTTTAAGAAAAAAATTAGTTACCTAATTCAAACTAGAATCAAACCTATCTCAGAACAACAAATTAATCATTGAGTGTTATTTATTTTGAGTCACTGGTATAAAAAAGCATGTATAAAAGCAGTCTATTAAAAATTATGTTCAAAACAGTGTGGAAAATGTGCTACACAATCACTTATAAGTTGAGTTAACACCTTTATAAGCTACGTATTTTCCCTAAATATGTTATAGAAGTAAAATTTAATTTTAAAATTGTATCTGTATAGTAGGTATATACATCATTGTCTAGAAATTTTCTGTCAAGTTACATTTAAAAATTGGAACTTATTCCACATTTGTTTCCCATCGCCCACTCTTTTAAGATAGCCTCAACATATATCCCGTAGTTACACTGAATTTATTTAGTCAAGCCGAATTTTGTTTTAGAACTATTAGGTTGTAATAGAGTGAGCTTGACAGACATGTCCTTTTTTCTAAAGATGAACTTGGAAATACAGTCCTTTACAGTGAATTGAATGGATTCTACTAATTGATTTTTTTTTTTCCTGTACATTATTTTTAAAATCGAGATAATTGACATATAACATTATTTTCAGGTATACAACATAATTATCTGATATATGTATATACTGTGAAATGATTGAGTTATTCTTAAAGGCATTAATATTTGAATGATTCGTCCTATTTTTAAATAGCAGTATAAGCTGTTTATAAAAAATAGTATATAAAAATCATAAGTTACAGAATAGATCATTAAAGCATGGTTAAATAGAAAATAAATATAAACAAAGGGATATTTATCTACATAAACTCTTACCACAGCTTTAAAAGTTGAAGATTTTCTGATAAAATCTGACTTACTTACTAAATAATGTTATTTTTTAAAAAGTGAAGAAAATCTAGACTCTGCAAATGTTTGAAATTTTGATTATAGGATTTCACTATGTATCTTATAGTAATATCAATAAATGTACCTTGCACATTACACTTTACAAAGGCTTATCACATTCCCTCAAAGGATATGCAAGCAAATCTCAAAACTGGGAATCAAAATTAGGTCACATAAGTTTTTTTTTTTTTTTTTTTTTTTGACCTACTTAAATGCAGTGGTCTCCTGATACAATCCTCAGTGAGTGACATTGTATTTATACAAAGTATTTGCCTTAAAATACAGAATTCTTAAGTTTGATTGATTGCTATTTAATTATATAACTATTTACACATCTTTCTTCAGCTCATTAGGGGCCCGTTTTAAAAAGGTGTATCCATAGAAAGTATTCTGGAAGCACAAAGTACATTCTATACTGACACTTGCATGCTCTTCCATCATTAATTGCTCTCTTGCCCTTCTAATTTAAAGTTGATCACATTGTTTCTTTTGTCTCCACAGCATGATTAACCCATGCTTTAAAGAATTACAGTATGTACTAATTAACGTGATGATATATGCTTATATAAAGTAAAATTTCACTCTGATTTTTAGCGAGTCAGTGGTATGACTTTCTGTGGTTTGAACTTCTGCTTCCTTCCTTGGTGTACCATTTCATATGTTTGTAAAGCTGATCTTTCAGTTCAGACTGAGGAAATTCAATTCTGAGAGAAATTTTAGATGCTTAAATGTATATTTTTTCTTTTTTTTTTTTAAGGGAAAAGAGGTTTATAATGTGAACCTGATTCATATTTTTTCTCTTTACATTCAGTTTCCAGAGGAGACAGAACTGGACCTTTTGTCAGTAACCATTGAAGGTCCATCCCATTACTCCTCAAATAGTGAAGGATCATATTCCGTGTTCAGTTCTCCCAAAACTCCAGGAGGCCTTTCACCAGGCATTTCTTTCCAACCTGAGGAGGGCCGACGGGATGACAGTTTGTCTTCTACCAGTGAAGATTCCGAGAAGGATGAAAAGGACGAAGACCATGAGAGGGAGAGGTTCTATATTTACAGGAAACCCTCGTGAGTAGCTTTAACATCCTTAGGCAGTATTTTAGAATGTAGAACTGAGCTTAAAGCATTATATAACTGTTAATTTTTACAGAAAAAAAATCTTAATTTACCTACCCAGAGTGAGACTAGGAGACATATCCATGGTTTACTAATATAATTTAGCTCCATATGGCATTATTTTTTTCTTTCCCTCTCTTTATGTCTTTTAATAAAATCTAGAAAGTAGCATTTTAAATTTTACAATTTGCAAAAATGAAATCTCCTCCAAGATGTAGAACGTAGGTCATACGCTGATATTCAGACTCCTTAATATCAGTGCTTGTGCCTGTGTCCTGAGCGCTTAGAACATTGCCTGGCACGTGATAGTTATTCAGTATATAGTTGTTGAATAAAATGTGACTCCATTAAACTTAAGAAAAACTTCAATTAGTAGGAGCCAGTTGGGTAATTTGTGTGAATTTATAAAATAGTGAAATTTATCTACAGACTACTGCTCACATAACATGTTGGAAAATAGTTTGTTGAAAACTCTTCCCAGTTTACTACAATGTAATCACCAGTTGTTCTTTCTCTAGACACACATCCCGTAAAAAAGCAACAGGCTTTGCTGCTGTTCATCAGCTATTTACAGAACGCTGGCCAACAGCCCCAGCCAACAGAAGTCTTAGTGGCACAGCTACAGAGAGAAATATTGACTTTGAACTTGATATACGAGTTGAAATTGATAGTGGAAAATGTGTGCTCCACCCAACCACCCTTCTACAAGAACATGATGATATAAGCTTGAGAAGGTAAGATATTGGTCAGAAAGGTGTACAAATAACTTCATTTGTTAGAACTACTATTTATATATCATTAATCATAACAAACATTTCCCGCCATCCCAAAATGCAGATTTAAAGAGTATATTTTATCATAATTAGAATGTTTGAGTGTTTATTTGTATAACATACTGTTTTCTTTAAACAAGTGTATAATATTTTCTGGTGATTAGAAATGGACGTCTGATTTAGATTCTAGCAAATTTGTTAATTAAAGTAGTTATATCCTTGGAATTCTTTAAATAAGCATGAATTCCTCGGTCTCTGTCATCATATTGTGCACATTTCTATTTCAAAGAACAGTACCATACTTAAAGATATCTTGTTATTGAAAGTTTGATGACATAAAGAAATAAGAAAGATTGGGAAACAACTGCACAAAGAGACCTCAGTAAACTGGAATGTTGTTCAGGCTATAACTGCAGCTTTACCATTTGTTTCCATCATTGAAGAAATAGTGGTATAAACAGGCATAGGGTTAGATTATTTTGTTCTTTGAATTTCTGTTTTGCTTTTCCTTCCTAATCTAAAAAAGAATTATAAGAAAATAGTAATATTAATAATTGAATAAATGAGTAAGGAATGGGTGGCAATGTAGATAAAACAAGTAGGCAGAATGCTGACAACTGCTGAAGCTGGGAGATGGACCCATGGGAGTTCATTCTGCCGTTCCATTTACTTTCTGTATGTTCGAAATTTTCTATAATAAAAGATTTTTAAATGTCTCTTTGTCTAATGAAGCTTTTTATAAAATGAGAAGATAAAAAGGCACTCTAAACAGTTAAATTCTTACAAATGTAATAGTGGTGATAAAAAGAATGACTGTTAATTTATTTTGGGTTGAACCGCAGTAAACCAAAATAAATTGCTGGTACTCAGCTATATTTACCTATGTAAAGGGCAGTTTCATTTGGTTCAACCTTATGTGTTCATGTGAAACAGTTGTGATCTCAGGAAAGAACAACTGCCTGTGTAGTTGTGGAACACACAACATAAACCTCATCCAGGCAAGGATTAACCAGTTTCGCTAGAGACACTGATGAGCTTCACTTTTTCAACCTTATTAATGAAGGATTACATTTCACTTACTATATAAATAAAAGTCTGCTTTTAAACAAAATAAAAGGAAATAAATGTCTTTCAAAAAGATAAAACATTTTTCTATTTATAGGAGTTATGATAGAAGTTCCAGGAGTTTAGATCAAGATTCTCCTTCGAAAAAGAAGAAGTTTCAAACTAATTATGCTTCCACCACCCATTTAATGACTGGCAAGAAAGTGCCATCATCTCTACAAACAAAGCCTAGTGACTTAGAAACAACAGTATTTTACATTCCTGGAGTTGATGTAAAGGTAAAAACCTAAATGTCTAGGATTAGGGATTAGATTATTAGTAGCCATGTTTATTTTCTATCATATATATTCTTCCTTCACCAATTACATTAAAATGAGGCTTTCTGAAGTTTTTCTCTAATATAGCCATATTCTGAACATGAGACCTTCTAAACTGCAGGTTGCCCCTTTTTCCACGAAATTTTGACAGAAAAGTTAATTTTCTTTTTTAAACATTGATATTCACAACGTATTTGCTAAACCTTGCCTATTGCAACTCTTTTAGATTCTAGAATTATTAAGCTAGGATGTTAAGCTAGAAAGAACTTAAAATATTATCTGGAATGACCCTTTTTAACTTTAAAAATGGAAAAAAGCTAATAAGGAACTTGCTGGGATCACAAAGCTAACTCGTAAAATCTTCTGGCTCCTGAGCCAGTGTTCTTTCTGCCACATTTTTGTACATTTCTTGGTTTCCCTCATCTGCATAATTTTAATTTTGAAAGTTTATTTGTTTCAATACAGTTGCATTATAATTCCAAGACTCTAAAGACCGAATCACCTAATGCCTCCAGAGGATCTTCCTTGCCAAGAACGCTCTCTAAAGAGTCCAAGCTGTATGGTATGAAAGATAGTGCAACATCTCCTCCTTCTCCTCCTTTACCTTGCACTGTCCAGAGCAAGACTAACACCTTACTTCCTCCCCAGCCCCCACCTATTCCCTCAGGTATTTACGGAAAATATATTTTAATTTTTTCATAAATTAAGTTTTAGTCATCACCTAGTTGCTCTATTGAGACTTTCTTTCAAATTCACGTTTAAGAAGAAAGGACTTAGACTTATCAGTAACAACTGTACAAAGTTCATATGTGGAAGTGTTGGCCAACTACTTTTGCCTAGTTCTCTAATTGATATTACCTTAGAATATCAGTTGTTAAAATAAACTTAATATACTTAATAGTTTACTTAATTTTTTAGATCTATATATATTTAGAAAAGTCTTAATGTAGTTCAAATCTGGGAGCTTATGATCTAGATGGAAACATCAAAGTTATACATTTAAGACAGAGTACACTGGACTTAACCACATTTATTAATTATCTATTATTGCATAACAAATTATCCCAAATTTAGTGGCTTATAATCTCAGACACATTTTCTGCGGATCAGAAATCCAGGAGCAGTTTGGCAGGGTGAATCTAACTTCACAGTCTTTTATGAAGCTGCAGTCAGGATGTTGGCTAGGGCTGCAGTCATCCAAATGCCTGACTGGGTCTGGAAATCTGCTTCCATCGTATCCCATTCACATGGCTGGCAAGCTGGTGCTTTAGTTTCTCCCCACATGGGTCTCTCCACTGGGCTGCCTGAGTGTTCTCAGGACATGGCAGCTGACATTCCCTCAAAAGGAGTGATCCAAAGAGAACATGGCTGAAGCTGCAATATCTTTTATGGCTTAGTCTCAGAAGTCATGTAACATCACTTCCACAATATCTTATTGATCATACAGGTGAGCCTTATTCAGTGTGGGAGGGAACTACACAAGGGCGTGAATACCAGGAGGAAAGAACTATTGGAAGTTATCTTGGAATCTGGCTACTATACCATGTGAATAATACCTTATCTATATAAAATAGAATTTCCAAAAAAGTGAATATTGGACTGGACAAGAATTATTTGAAAAAGCTTTATTTGAGAGATGGAACTTGATAAATCTTTTAAAAAAGCCAGTAATCGTGATAATAATGCCTAACATTTTTAGATCACTTTTTTCTTTTTTTTAATTTATGTTTGGCTGCATTGGGTCTTTTTTTTTTAATTTATCTTATATTGTTTATTTTTAATTTTGGCTGGTTTTGGTATCAGGGTGATGGTGGCCTCATAGAATGAGTTTGGGAGTGTTCCTTCCTCTGCAATTTTTTGGAACAGTTTGTGAAGGATGGGTGTTAGCTCTTCTCTAAATGTTTGATAGAATTCACCTGTGAAGCCATCTGGTCCTGGACTTTTGTTTGTTGGAAGATTTTAAATCACAGTTTCAATTTCATTACTTGTGATTGGTCTGTTCATATTTTCTATTTCTTCCTGGTTCAGTCTTGGAAGGTTATACCTTTCTAAGAATTTGTCCATTTCTTCCAGGTTGTCCATTTTGTTGGCATAGAGTTGCTTGTAGTAGTCTCTTAGGATGCTTTGTATTTCTGCAGTGTCTGTTGTAACTTCTCCTTTTTCATTTCTAATTTTATTGATTTGAGTCCTCTCCCTCTTTTTCTTGATGAGTGTTGCTAATGGTTTATTTTGTTTATCTTCTCAAAGAACCAGCTTTTAGTTTTATTGATCTTTGCTATTGTTTTCTTTGCTTCTATTTCATTTATTTCTGCTCTGATCTTTGATTTCTTTTCTTCTGCTAACTTTGGGTTTTGTTTGTTCTTCTTTCTCTAGTTCCTTTAGGTGTAAGGTTAGATTGTTTACTTGAGATTTTTCTTCTTTCTTGAGGTAGGCTTGTATAGCTATAAACTTCCCTCTTAGAACTGCTTTTGCTGCATCCCATAGGTTTTGGATCATCGTGTTTTCATTGTCAACTGTCTCTAGATATTTTTTGATTTCCTCTTTGATTTCTTCAGTGATCTCTGGTTATTTAGTAACGTATTGTTTAGCCTCCATATGTTTGTGTTTTTTACGTTTTCTTCCCTGCAATTCATTTCTACTCTCATAGCATTGTGGTCAGAAAAGATGCTTGATATGATTTTAATTTTCTTAAATTTACTGAGGCTTGATTTGTGACCCAAGATGTGATCTTGGAGAATGTTCCGTGCGCATTTGAGAAGAAAGTGTAATCTGCTGTTTTTGGATGGAATGTCCTATAAATTTCAATTAAATCTATCTGGTCTATTGTGTCATTTAAAGCTTCTGTTTCCTTATTTATTTTCATTTTGGATGATCTGTCCATTGGTGTAAGTGAGGTGTTAACGTCCCCCACTATTATTGTTACTGTCAATTTCCTCTTTTATAGCTGTTAGCAGTTGCCTTATGTATTGAGGTGCTCCTATGTTGGGTGTATATATATTTATAATTTTTATATCTTCTTCTTGGATTGATCCCCTGATCATTATGTAGTGTCCTTCCTTGTCTCTTGTAACATTCTTTATTTTAAAGTCTATTTTATCTGATACGAGTATTGCTGCTCCAGCTTTCTTTTGATTTCCATTTGCATGGAATGTGTTTTTCCATCCCCTCACTTTCAGTCTGAATGTGTCCCTAGGTCTGAAGTGGGTCTCTTGTAGACAGCATATATATGGGTCTTGTTTTTGTATCCATTCAGCAAGCCTGTGTCTTTTGGTTGGAGCATTTAATCCATTCACGTTTAGGGTAATTATTGGTATGTATGTTCCTATTACCATTTTCTTAATTGTTCTGGGTTTCTTTTTGTAGGTCCTTTCTTCTCTTTTGTCTCCCACTTAGAGTAGTTCCTTTAGCATTTGTTGTAGAGCTGGTTTGGTGGTGCTAAATTCTCTTAGCTTTTGCTTGTCTGTAAAGCTTTTGATTTCTCCATCAAATCTAAATGAGATCCTTGCTGGGTAGAGTAATCTTGGTTGTAGTTTCTTCCCTTTCATCACTTTAAGTATATCATGCCACTCCCTTCTGGCTTGCAGAGTTTCTGCTGAGAAATCAGCTGTTAACCTTATGGGAGTTCCCTTGTATGTTATTTGTCGTTTTTCCCTTGCTGCTTTCAATAATTTTTGTCTTTAATTTTTGCCACTTTGATTACTATGTGTCTCGGCGTGTTTCTCCCTGGGTTTATCCTGTATGGGACTCGCTGCGCTTCCTGGACTTGGGTAGCTATTTCCTTTCCCATGTTAGGGAAGTTTTCGACTATAATCTCTTCAAATATTTTCTCGGGTCCTTTCTCTCTCTCTTCTCCTTCTGGGACCCCTATAATGCGAATGTTGTTGCGTTTAATGTTGTCCCAGAGGTCTCTTAGGCTGTCCTCATTTCTTTTCATTCTTTTCTCTTTATTCTGTTCCGCGGCAGTGAATGCCACCATTCTGTCTTCCAGGTCACTTATCCGTTCTTCTGCCCCAGTTATTCTGCTATTGATTCCTTCTAGTGTAGTTTTCATTTCAGTTATTGTATTGTTCATCTCTGTTTGTTTGTTCTTTAATTCTTCTAGGTCTTTGTTAAACATCTCTTGCATCTTCTCGATCTTTGCCTCCATTCTTTTTCCGAGATCCTGGATCATTTTCACTATCATTATTCTGAATTCTTTTTCTGGAAGGTTGCCTGTCTCCACTTCACATTTAGTTGTTTTTCTGGGGTTTTATCTTGTTCCTTCATCTGGTACATAGCCCTCTGCCTTTTCATCTTGTCTGTCTTTCTGTGAATGTGGTTTTTGTTCCACAGGCTGCAGGACTGTAGTTCTTCTTGCTTCTGCTGTCTCTGCGTTGGGTCTTAGTTGCGGCACACGGGATCTTTCGTCGCGGGGCATGGGCTTGTCTCTAGTTATGGTGCATGGGCTCCAGAGTGCGTGTACTCTGTAGTTGCGGTGTGTGGGCTCAGTAGTTGCAGCGTGCGGGCTTAGTTGCCCCACGGCATGTGGGATCTTAGTTCCCTGACCAGGGATCGAACCCACATCCCCTGTGTTGGAAGGCGGATTCTTTACCAGTGGACCACTGGGGAAGTCCCTAGATGACTTCTAAATTGACAAGACACATGTATGTCCGTTAAGTACAAGGCAGATATTATCAGTATTGTCCCCATTTTATATATGAAGAAATTTAAAGCTCACAGAAGTTGAATTTCTTTCCTACGTTTACAAGCTAATACATGCTGGAGTTGGAAACCTAAGCCAAAGTTAGCTAAATCTTAGTTAGCTATTATAATCATTCTACTGATGTGGAAATATTTAGTCAGGTAGAAGGAAATAGAGAGATGCAGCCCATGTAAGGAGGCATTATAAATGTATACAAGGTAAGAACAGCAAGAACGTAGGAAAGCCTAAAAACAATGATGTTTTTCCTCAACTTGCCACAGAATATCATTAGTCAAAATTCTCTACATCTTACTCCTTAAATGGAGAAAATAATACTAAATGAGAGATTAAATGCTAAAATAATACTACTGAGAGAGTTAGCAAAGTATAAACTTGAAAAATTCAACCAAAATTCGTTACCTAGAGCAAAGAGGAATAACTGTTGTACTTTTATATACATCATTGATTATCTTTGTATTCTAACAATAATTTATGATTTCTTTCAACCTATTTTTATTGCATTCTTGTATGGTTTTAAATATAAGGTGCTTCATGTGATTAAACTGTCATATAATTCTAATTTCTCACAAAATTATTGTATGTTTTATGGAAACTATTAAATTCACTTCACACCTGTAAATGTTCTAGCCAAAGGAAAAGGAAGTGGAGGAGTAAAAACAGCCAAGTTATATGCCTGGGTAGCACTTCAGTCATTGCCAGAAGAAATGGTTATTAGTCCCTGCCTATTAGACTTTCTGGAAAAGGCTCTGGAAACTATCCCAATTACACCAATTGAAAGGAACTATACAAGTGAGTGTCCTCTTTATATACTTATTTGCCCATCACATGTATTTTGGGGTCCTATTACTTAGAAGGATTTCTTAATGCTATTATATATTCAATGATAAATGTAAAGGAATGATAGAACTGAAGAAGAACTTGAGAGACCACCTAGTCCTGGTGGGGTTTTACGATTCTTCCACAGCCACAACTAGTGACAAAATTAACATTTTTAGGTCCTATGTTAGTGTGTCTCTTGGACTGGAAACTCCTTGAGGGCAAAGGCATAATTACTTTTTTCTTTGTTCGTTGTTTGGTATAGCAGCAGGGAATCAAGAGTTTGGAGGAATGAGTAAGAGGTTTGAATAGGGAAAGATGTATAGAATGATGGGCTACAGAAGCCAGTGTTTCTGTGCATTCATACCCCTGATCTCAGTACTAGCATAAGAGATAAAGATATTTTAATAAATAGTTTGCCCTTGCCCTAATAGTGCACTTAAAACTAAATATTTTAACAGCTATCAGCTCACAAGATGAAGATATGGGACATTTTGAAATACCAGATCCTATGGAAGAATCAACAACATCACTAGTATCATCTTCAACATCTGCTTACTCTTCCTTCCCTGTAGATGTTGTGGTTTACGTACGAGTTCAGGTGATATACTTCATTTATTCCTTTCTGTTTTAAATAAAAAAATTTTTTCTTAAGTTTATTTGAACATTTACAATATTACTACCCTTTAATGTTTTCTTAAGCTTCATGGACCTTTAGTATGTCTGTGATGGCTTAGAGGTTGTGTGAACCTTTGGGAAGTATATGTACAATTTTGTGTGTGTATTTACTTGTCTGCTGAGGAGGTTCATATCTTTGAGTTTTCAAAATTGAGATCTAATACTTTTGTGGCAAATGTAAAAATATGTAAGTTAAAACTCTTTTTTAGCACTCTATGCCATTTTTTATGATGGCACCTATATTTCTTGTCATTATGGTCACTTGGGGGCAGATATAAAGTGAAATTGAGATACAAAGTCACAACAGTACCTTTGTTAGATTTTTCTAAGATTTATATAATATATATTTAATATTTTATTCTAAAATTCAGTCCTATCTGTAGGCCTTTAGGAATATAGGCATACCTGAGAGATATTGTGGGTTCAGTTCTAAACCACCACTGCAATAAAGCGAATATTGCAGTGAAGCAAGTTACGTGAATTTTTTGATTCCTCAGTGCATATAAAAGTTATGTTTACACTATATGGTAGTTTATTAAGTGTGCAGTAGTATTATATCTAAAAAAAAACAATGTACCTGCCTTAATTAAAAAATAACACTGTTGGAAAAATGGTACCATTAGACTTGCTCAAGGTAGGGTGGCCATGAACCTCCTTCAGTTTGTAAAAAACTCAACATCTTCAAAGCACAATAAAATGAGGTATGTTATATTAGCATCCGACTGAGTCCATTTATTAAGGAGGACTTGGCTTGTATCCAAACTTCAAGGTTTAGTTTACTCTCAATTAAAATTTTGTGAACAATCTCAAGAATAAAAGAAACACTAATGATCATCTGTTCAGATTAATTTCTACAATAGCAATTTGGCCAAAAGAACTTCAGTCTGATCTTCTGGAGTTTTGCACAAGCTTTTTTGAAGATCTGATGAAAACATGTAATGAGTGAGGGCTTGAGAGTTTGTAAAACTTCAGTTATTAATGCAATAGCCTTTTAAAATTTTAGTATAAAAGGAAATTACTTCCTTTAAAATACTTGATGATGAACAATATGAACATAAACATCTTTAATGTTCTGAATTATCTAAATGTCTACATATTTACTGCTTAGAGATAGTTCCTCAAATATTTAGAGTTTTTAAAATGATACCATTTTCTTAATATACTTTGGTTAATGTACCGTGTGTCTGTTTGAAAAAGGTAGGACACTAAAGACAAAATTCTTTTAAGTGTCAAATAATAAATTTGGTATATGTAGACTGAAATGGAAACTGAATGTAATTTTTGGAGTCCAGTGGGAAATTTTTTAATCATCTAGCTCCTAGAAACTTTTTTTTGGCTTTCTGCACTTTTTAGCCCTCACAGATCAAGTTTAGCTGTTTACCAGTGTCAAGAGTAGAATGCATGCTAAAGCTGCCATCCCTGGACTTGGTGTTTTCTTCAAACCGAGGAGAACTGGAGACTTCAGGGGCTACGTATCCTGCAGAGACTTTATCCCCTGGAGGTAATGCTCCTCAGAGTGGAACAAAGACCTCTGCAAGCAAAACTGGAACACCAGGTGTGGAAACATTCTTTTATTCAGTTGGCATAAAGCCAAGCATTATTTTAACAGTAATATATATTGCCAAATAAATAAATTTGGAAAAGGAGAACATTTGAGAATTAGAGTACTTGTAGAAAAAAATCTATAGTAGATCAAAGTTTTGAGTGTATTTTATTACAAAGGAATGGCAGTGGGATGGCATTTTGTTGTTGGTTTCACGTACATATTACATGCACTATGAGGTATGAATGATAATGTGTTCAAGTACTTTTGAGTGTTTGATTTTATGCTATATTTTTACATTACAAGTAATCAGTGTTGCAAATGGTAAATAAGAGATGTAGTATTACCTTGCAAGGATTTCTTACCACACTGAATTAAAAGTATATCACATTGCGTGTGTGTGTGTGTATAAAAAAACTTTTTAATGGTAAATTTTGTTACCTGCCTCAAATGTTTGTTTCATGAAAGGTTTAGTTTTTAAAGCAGAACTGATGATTTCCTGATGAGACAGTCACACTTCACTGTATTAAAACTGTGTCATTTCTGCCCTAAATATCATTTAGAGATCACAAATGCAAAAAATAAAGATTTTCTTGGACATTTTTTAAAAGAGAGACTAGGATGAATGAAAATTGATGAGAGAACTAATGTTCAGTGGTTTTAAGCAGTGGGGGGGGGCGATTCTGCCCCCAGGGGATACTCCGCAATGTGGAGAAACTGGCTAAAGCAAAACATTTGCTTTGCTGTGTAAATCTCTGAAAATTTTCACAACAAAAAGTTGATATTTTAGAAATGAGATTTTTGCTAATGCCATCGCCCACTGTCTTACACTTAGCTCCTAAATATTGCTGCTGGAATTGTATTGTAGTCAACAACATGTTGGAGTGGTAGTGCTGGTTTTTGAAAACATTTTTTTGATTAGAAAATTAACTCATTGTTCATTATAGAACATAAAGAAAACAGAAAAGTATCAAAAATGAAAATAATAATATCCCTTTATCAGTTCCTACCTACTATCTAGCATTTTTGTGAAGATATGGTCTTTTTCCCAGGAAAAACTGAAATATGGTCTCTTCTGCTATGTAACTTTCAGAAATTTTAAATACAGGCTTTCCCAAATTATTAAGTATTTATCTCTAAAATAACTTTAATGACTGTATGATATAACATCATTTTGATCATATATTTGAAACTCCCTGGGGTTTTTGGTTTTTATTTTGTGAATAATATTGAGATGAGTATCTCTGTATATAAATATTTTTAAACATTCATAGGATTAATTCTTAAAAGTGGAATTCCTAAGTCAGAGAGTGCAAACATTTTAAGGTGTTTGATATATTTTACTCTCTAGTAAGACTGTAAAGATTTCTGCATCTTCACCACAGTGTGTCTGAACGCCAAGTTCACTGTACTCTTCTCAACACTTTGCTTTAAATTTATTTTCAATCATTGTTAATATGATTGAGTAAAACGGGATTTTATTATTTTAATCTATATTGTTACTTTATTGGCTGTTTGACAGAGGGGGATAAATATGCCCATGCCCGTTTCTCTGTTGGGATATTCACTTTTTTCTTAATGACAAAATATCACAAATTATTAACACAAATTATTATAGAAGTATATATGTACTATGCTAGAAATATATAATGAGAGGAAAATAAAATGAGCAGCTATTTTTATGTCTACATTTATTTTAGAAAATTAAAGAATGAAGCAGCACCCCTTATTCTATCATCATAAAACATGCAAGAAGGAATGATGATGAGAATAAATGTATAAGAAATGTAGGTTACGACAATATCCATCCTTTTAAAGGATCTTTATTGAACTTTGCTGAGTTGTGGGTCAGTACTAGGGGTTGGATATACTGTAGTGAACTTAGCTAACAGACATAGTGCCTGCTAATATGGAACTTAAATTGAATTTGGAGAAGCAGATAATAAGCAAACAAACATGTTTTAAGTGGAAACATGAAGTAGGTTAAGTATGAGTTAGCCAAGCAGAGAGTTGGGGGAATAAACACTCCAGGTACAGAATACAAGAATTCATGAAGTAGGAAAGAGTCTGACAACTTTGAAAAATAAAAAGACTAAAACTAGTATAAGTGGAGCATGGTGAACAAAGGGTATACTGGCATGAGCAAGATTTATATAGATAGGAAAGAGCCATATCATTCAGGGAAGCCACCGAGAGGTTAAGCAGGGAAGTGGACGTGATTATCATTGACACTTCTAGAACACTAGTCCAGCTGCAGTGTGGCAGTTGCTTGGAAGAGAACAAGAGTGGAAGGAAGCAGGGAGAGCAGCTGGCCATTTCAGCAGCCCAGAATTGATCATTGTTTAGGCTAGAATAGCAATAGTAAGATGGAGGAAAATGGACATACTTGATATATGTTGTTAGACACAGAAATGATATGGTGATAAGTTGCATGATAGGAAGTCAGAAGTGGGAAGGATGACAAATAACTCCCAGGTTTCTGGCTGAGCTATTTGCATGGAAGTGTTACGGAGATGGGAAATACTGGAAGAAGAGCAGATTAGGGGAAAAGATCAGTTCAGTTTTGGACATGGTAAGCTTTGTCTTACCACGTCGGTGATCACATGTCTGTGATCCATTCTAGTGGGATGTCAAGTAACCAGCTGCAATATATGAATCCAAAAGAAGTCTGGTCTGGAAATATGTATTTTAGAATCAGTGGCAAATCATATAAAGCTCCATGCAGACAGTCTCATCTTTTTTTATGTTTAAAGCATATTTGGAATTAGTCTGTCCACCCATGGTGGATGTTGCCAGTGAGGGCACATAGCTGCCTAAGAGAAGGAGATCTTTAACTTTCTCTATTTGTGTACCTTACTCTGTTTCCACTGTTTCTGGGAAATGTGGACTCCAGCTATATGGTTTGGGTTTTTTTACAGTTCATTCTTCTCCTCCATTGCTTAAAACCCAGCTGTTTTGTACCTCTTCCACGGCCTGCTTCCTGTAGAACAAAGGAGAAAAGAAACAGGAAACCATGGAGTTGGCCAGTCATATGTATAAATAATTATTTCAAAGATGAACAGAATATTCAGCCTTAGTTTACGAAGTAAATTAACTGGAAAATACATCTAAGTCCTCATTTTAATTTCAAGGATTTAACTCTATTGATTGGTTAATGTTTGACTATTTTCACTTTATTTTGAAGTCATGTTTGTTTCTTGAGACTATATTAGTGACAGTTTTTTAAATTTTCTGTGGCTTATAAATATTTTGGTGTTCTTGTGTTCCCTGTAGGTTTGTCAGGATTAGGCAGCCCTCTTGGCAGAAGTCGACATAGTAGTAGTCAGTCAGATCTGACCAGTTCCAGCAGCAGTTCATCTGGGTTGAGCTTCACTGCGTGCATGTCTGACTTTTCCCTTTATGTATTTCATCCATATGGAGCAGGGAAACAAAAAACTGCAGTTTCTGGCCTTACACCTGGATCAGGAGGATTAGGTATACTTAGCACGTCTGCATCTTTTTCAAATTTATCGCATCTTTTCAAGCTTTGATCTTTTTAGAAATGTTATCTTTAATAATGGATATAAAATGAGATCAGAAACTTTATTTTTCTTCTTGATAATGTCTATCCTGTCTCTACATAATAAGTAGAAATATGAAATAAGTAATGTAGGTAAATCAATTATATAAGAATTTTAAAACTCCAAATATTTTATAAGTGATATACACTGTGCAGTCTCTTCAGATATGAGGTTACTTATGTTACTTAAATTTTAAATATTTCATCAAATCACTATTTGTATAAAAAATTATATTTTATAAATAGTAAATTTTTAAAGGGTGTGCATCACATTTGTTAATTTAAAATGAGACTATTATTACTAG
The DNA here is from genome assembly GCF_028021215.1 of Eschrichtius robustus. Lineage (NCBI taxonomy): Eukaryota > Metazoa > Chordata > Mammalia > Artiodactyla > Eschrichtiidae > Eschrichtius > Eschrichtius robustus. Next base: position 133,229,365 of record NC_090827.1, read on the forward strand.
TTATTTAGTGAACTTAAATTCCACTGGCATTTTAAAGACAGACGCTGTAAAAATCATCAATTATGTTTATGGCTTGAACCTATAAAACCTATGGCTTGAACCTATAAAATTATTGTTAGGAATGCCTAATGTTCATTAGGTCATTCTGTTTAAATTTTTACTCACTTAAGTGATGTTAATTGATAGTATATTCTAGCCTATTGGATAATTTCATGTAACTAGATAGTTGTGTGTGTGTGTGTATACATATATATAGTTGTGTGTGTGTGTGTGTGTGTTCATACGCATGTGTTTTTGGTTTGTTTGTTTGTTTTTTTTTAAAGGGAATGTGGATGAAGAAGCCACTTCAGTCACTGGTCGAAAAGACTCACTCAGTATAAATCTCGAGTTTGTAAAAGTGAGTTTGTCTCGGATAAGGCGTTCAGGAGGTGCCTCGTTTTTTGAAAGTCAGTCTGTAAGCAAGTCTGCAAGCAAAATGGACACTACACTAATAAATATATCTGGTATTCAATTTTATAGTTTTTTAATTAAAATATTGTTTTTCCAGAATTAAATAAGGGCCTCCTTTCTGTGTTTAATTATTAAATACATTTAGTAATAGTAAGCATTTAGTGATAAATTGATTTAAAGGAGAAGAATAACTGTCCAGCCAAGTACCATCTCAGTCCAGGTAACCAATGTTAGAAATATGATTGCTAGATAAATATGTGGAAATATCACCCAAGGGCCAAAATATGCCTAATTGAATCACTGAAAACTGCTTCTTTGCTTCTCTACCATGAATTGGTAAAGTTTCTGACTTTTTGTTTGTTTGATTTTTTACTTATAAATTCTTAAAACACTAAGGAGAGATGAGTGTTGAAAATTTTTTACTTGGTGTCATTAGATCTTGAGTTGTGTGCATATGTGTTGCCAGCTTTATAACTAGTTACGTAACTATGGACAAATCACTTGCTCATTTTCTTTATGTTGTGATTTGAGTATTTAAAATTAAATGCATGTAGAACATTTTGAAGAATTCAGAGTACTATGCAAGTGAAAGTTTTTTAAATTATTAACCGAAAAGATACAGTAAGTATACTTAACTCACTCAACACAATATATGTTTGGTCATTCAGCAAACATATATTGAGCCTTTATTTTACAGTGAACTTGTGCCAGGCACTCTGCTAGATGCTTGAAGGTGCAGGCGTGACTAAGGGAGGGTCTTATGAGTAGACAAATTACAGTGCAGTGTGATAAATCCTATAATGGAGGTTTACTTAAAGAGGAGGAAACATATTCTGCTTTATATGAGTGATCAGAGAAAGGTTCACAAAGGAGATGATGTTGGGCCAGATCTTCAAAATTATGTAGGAATATCCTTGGCTATAGCAACATAGTATTTAATGGTACCAACGTGTCAAAAAGTATGCTTTTAGATCATACTTTGATTCGCTGAAGCTGAAGCACAGGTATAACTGAACATTTAGTTAGTTGTACACAGTAGGTGAGGCCAGAGGGAGAGAGGAGTTGGCTAGAGGTAAAGCTGGTAAAATAGCCCAGGACATGATTGGGGTAGGGGGGACTCATATGCCAGGCTAAAGAATAGGGTTCTGATCCTTTGGGCAGGGAGAAGCCATTAGCATTTTTAAGAAATGGTATGACAACACTGTCCCGAAAGATGACAATACTGTATTGTACGTTTAAAAATCCGTAGCGGGTAGATTTCATGTTAAGTGTTCTTACCACAAAAAACAACCTATATATGGATTATAAGATAATCTGTTTACATTTAAAAAAAAAAGGAATGATGCTTCAGATTGATGTTTTAGGAAGGGAGTTGATGGTAAAATGAAAAGAGGTGGTAGAGCAGAAAGATGCTTGAGGAAGCTGTTGAAACAGATTAAGCAATAGGGGATGAGGGCCTGAGTTGTTAATAGTAAAAAAAGAGTAGAGGGAATGGTTTCAAGAGAAATATGAGAATCCACAAGCTTAAGGACAAGTTGTATGAGGAGCAGTAGAGGAGACAAGGATGCCTCAAACTTTTAGCTTAGGTGACTGAAGGGACAGTGAGGTCATTAACTTAGATAGGAAATAAAGAAGGAAATGCCTATACGACCTTGAGGTGGAAGGGTCTGGTAGGCAGTTGGCTAATGGGCTGTGTGGATATGGGCTCAGACTGAAACAGGCACTTCAGGTTTGGGAGATGTTGGCATGTAAATGCAACAGAAGCTATGGTGGAGGAATAGAAGGCACATGAAGCAAAAGCAGCAGTGTGCTCAGAGCAGAACCCCAGGGGACAGCCATGAGAGTGCTTTCAGATTGACAAGTCGCTGCTTGCTGTCTACAAGGAAAATAGTAGTTTTTGCCATACAGTTATTTGGTTTGCAGCTACTTTTGAGGAAGTTTGTATTCTAGCTCATCCTGATGATTCATTTCCCATATCTGAGAAGAGCTCTATGTTAAAGCTGGAAGCTGTTTGTGAGACCGATCTTTAGATCCTCTCTTGAGAATTTCACGATATCATCACTTGATAATAGAATTCCAATTTGCCCTCACCTCAGAAATGGAACTAACAGTGCAGAATGTGCTATTTTTATCACTTGTGGAAGGAACACATTATCACTTACTAATCACACCATGTAACTTATTTTGGTATTTCATGAATTGTAACAATTATAATTCAGTTGTGTAATATCATGTCCTATTATACCTACCATGTGAAAATATTAAAGGTTTTGGAAATGTGTTCTAACAAACTTTATTTATGTATCAGCTGTTTGTGATATAGGGTCTGCTTCCTTTAAATATGATATGCGCCGCCTCAGTGAAATTCTGGCATTTCCCAGAGCTTGGTATAGGAGGAGTATTGCAAGACGCCTATTCCTCGGAGACCAAACTATAAATTTGCCAAGTAAGCTTGTTTATGTAATTATAAATTATACTTAGGCTGCTTTTCATTTTGATTACAATAGTAACAAGATCCATGATTGATAACACAAACTTTGTCTTACTTGGTAAGTTGTACCCTGCAATTCTTTCACTCATTCAGCAAATGCCAGTGGAGCCCCTTTAATGTGCAAATAACCACTGGGAATGCACTAGCATTGGAGGTCACAAAATACTTGCTCTCTCAGGGGTTAAGTTCAGCTGATTTTTATTCTGTGATGATTACCCTGTAATCTTTGTAAAATCTGGAAACGCAGAAATACATTTAACCAAGTTAATCATGGTTAAACATGGAAAATAGAATATACTGGGGACATGCTATCATATTGCATTTTTTCTCTTGGACTTAGATATTGTTGTAGCATTACACTGCGTAAGTGAAAGACAGAGTTAGCATGATAGAGTAGAAAATATCAGAAATCTGGGTCTGGGTCTATTCCCTCATCTGTAATATGGGACAGAGTGCCTGTCCTACCCATCTCATGGAGTTTCTGTGAGAATTTTAAAAAATAACATGCTGGAATGTACTTTGCAAACTGTACATCATACAGTTGTCAGAGAACTGGAAGGAATATAAAATGTGATTAGAAATGGTGGAGTGGTGAAATTTCTTATTTTATAACATGGGATATTACCCTGTTAATTTTGTTTTTGCTGTCTACTTTTCTGTTAGCATCTGGCCCAGGGACACCGGATTCCATTGAAGGTGTAAGCCAACACCTTTCCCCCGAATCTTCAAGAAAAGCTTACTGCAGGACCTGGGAGCAGCCTAGTCAGTCAGCCTCTTTCACCCACATGCCTCAGTCGCCTAATGTGTTCAATGAGCATATGACAAACAGCACCATGTCACCAGGGACAGCAGCACAGAGCCTAAAATCCCCAGCTTCCATAAGGTCAAGGAGTGTGTCTGATTCTTCAGTTCCCCAAAGAGGTAACACTGCTCTCCTTGTTATCAGTAGCCCTCCAGCGGCCCCAAGATAAAAATCTTAATTAGTTACTCCCAGACTTCTGCCCCCAACTGCAGGAAGTTATTCTCTTGCAGGTTTTTATGGAGATGCGGGGTTGGGGGAGGAACCCCAAACCAAACAACAGACAAAGCACTTCACAGTATTTGCTAGCAGAAGAGACAGCTGGACCCCTAGTAGCTTTGAAAAGGGATATGTATATGTATAACTGATTTACTTTGTTATAAAGCAGAAACTAACACACCATTGTAAAGCAATTATACTGCAATAAAGATGTTAAAAAAAGAAAAGGGATAGGGAGAGAGGAATGAGCATATTGTTAGCATGCACCACAGGAAGTAAAACAAACCTACAGTGTTGTAAACTCCATATTGAAAAAGTTAATCTTTGCGTTCATTCAGTCATTCTTTTATTCAGACACTATATTTTTTTAACTCTCTTATGTGCTCAAGGCTCTACTTGTGTCTAAGTATATAAAATGAATGATGTAGTTCATGTCACAAGGTAAGATTAGAGTATAATGAGCCAACACAGGACTCAGGATATATACTGAGTCCATAAGAACACAGAAGACAGGCACCCCAGCCAGCATCTGCATTTCAGAATGGTACCTGCCTTCCAAGTTCTCTTCTTGGCAGCAGCAACTTATAATTTTCTTCTTTGGTAAGAAAATCCTAGGGTGATAAACGATCTGTGCTGCTATATCCCATGCACACCAGAATCTCCTCATATAAGATGGACGTCATACAGAACTATGAGCTTTCAAGAAGTAAGGCTGGCAACCCTTACTGACCGTTCAGTAAATGGTAACTATTAATATTTTGGAGGCAATAGGACAGCTAGTAAATGTTAGGTTTTAACACAAGAATATCATAATTTTACCTTCTGGATTATAGTGATGAGTAGTTTTTGCTTTGTAATTGCCTGAGCATCTATGTGAATGTACATTTGATTTTCTATTTTTAGATTCACTTTCGAAAACATCAACTCCTTTTAACAAATCAAACAAAGCAGCAAGCCAACAGGGGACCCCATGGGAAACACTTGTCGTGTTTGCTATCAACCTGAAGCAATTAAACGTTCAAATGAATATGAGTAATGTAATGGGAAATACAACGTAAGCTATTCAGATACAAAGAAAATGTATTTAATCATTAGTTGTAATTTTTCTAATTGTAGTAAAGCAATTCAAAACCTTTTTTTAATGCTGAAATGTTTGAGACAGTGAAGACAGTAGATAAAAGATTATATACCTTGCTTTATCCTGAAAATGGTTTAATCCTAAAGATATTGTAACATAAAAACAGCATGAAATATGTGTTCTAAAAAGATAGAAAATGATAAGGAAAATAGCATAATTTTCTAGTTAAGAAGAAAGCTTCATCATTAATGTTAATATTCAAATGTTTACCATAGTTTTTATAAGAAATGTATTGTTTCATTGTCCAACTTTTTTGAAATCATCTAACTCCTGTTTTAATTCATTGACATGGGAAGCCATATGTCTAATTAATAACACTTTTTCTTTTTTATAGTTGGACAACTAGTGGTTTGAAGAGCCAGGGCCGGCTGTCAGTAGGAAGTAATCGAGATCGAGAGATAAGCATGTCTGTTGGTCTAGGAAGATCACAGTTAGATTCTAAAGGAGGAGTAGTTGGAGGGACTATAGATGTCAATGCTTTGGAGATGGTTGGTATGTTGAAATTTTACAACTGAACAATATGTTGAAGAAAAGTATTTGAAAATTGATTTTGATGAGTTTTTCCCATGAGGCATTTCTGTGAAAAGTAATTATTGTTTCTATTTTAGCTCATATTTCTGAACATCCAAGTCAGCAACCCAGTCACAAAATTCAGATTACTATGGGTTCTACTGAAGCTCGTGTTGATTACATGGGCTCAAGTATTCTCATGGGTATCTTCAGTAATGCTGATCTCAAGCTTCAGGATGAATGGAAAGTAAATCTGTATAATACACTGGATTCAAGCATGACCGATAAAAGGTATTTAGTAAAATACTACTTTTTCAGTACTTTACATGACTACTCAACATATTTTCTATCATCCAGTGAGAAAACACAAACCATTTTTCCTGCACAGTGATTTTACATCATACAATTAATATGAATGAAAAACTGGTGGGGAAGAGACTTTTTCTTGTGCTTTTAAACTGTCTTCTGTAATATATATGATAAAAGATTCTGTTTTATGCTCTAGTGAAATTTTTGTCCATGGAGATCTGAAGTGGGATATTTTCCAAGTAATGATATCAAGATCAACTACACCAGACCTGATAAAAATAGGAATGAAGCTGCAGGAATTTTTCACTCAGCAGTTTGACACCAGCAAACGAGCTCTGTCTACCTGGGGACCAGTTCCTTATCTTCCACCTAAGACAATGACTAATAACCTAGAGAAAAGTTCACAAGAACAATGTAAGAGTTAGAAGACTAAGGCTTTATATATGCTTTATCTTTCACTAAATATGTGTTAATTTAAAATAATATCTACATACCATGCTTAAAAAGTGGTCCATATGCTTTTTATCCTGCTCACTCAGCAAAGTACCCAATTTCCTACCCGCCAATGGAATTAGAGGCCATCATTTGGGAAGTCATTCATTCATTATCTCCTCCCCCTGCCACAGCTCATCTACAATCATGCCATTATTACAGATTACATCACTACATTACAAATTAATTCTTACTTTATTACATAATTACAAGTTAGAACTAATGATTAGATATATTTTCTTTTATTCTGAATAGCTTACATTGTATTTCCCATTACATTACTCATGTTCATCTGACTGCTTAATACATACAACCACACTCCATGCTCTTGAATACTAAATGTGACACCACCACGTTCTGGTTTAGAGCATGGGCTATGGAATCAGAATGTCTGAGTTTGGATTTATTACCTGTGTCATATTAGGCAGATTTTCATTCAGTAGTTCAAATTTTTATTATGTATCAACCGTGTTCTTAAGCACTGTTTTAGGCATAGGAGATCTACTAGTAGAAAAAATTCCTACCCTCATGGAGCTTACATTTTAATGGGAGAGACAGACCATAACAAATTTGCTAAGTAAGTGTGTAAGATAATTTCAGGTAGAGAGAAATGCTGAGAGAAAGAACAAAGCAGGGGAAGGATCATAGAGTCTGTGATACATACTGTGAGAATAGCTGTTTGAGAAAGGGTGGTCAGGGAAACCTTTTCTGAAGTGAGAGGTAGGCTAAGATCTGGGGAAGAGAGTTCTGGGCAAAGTGGGCTACCGAAAGGTGCAAAGCTTCGACAGTTGGGAGGAAACTTGCTTGTTTGAGGATCATTAAGGTGGCCCACTGTGGTGGAACAGAGTGAGCAAGCAAGAAAATACTGGACATGAATTTAGAGAGGCCAAAGATAAGATTTTTAATATGATGGGTAGCTAGCTACTGGAGAGCTTTGAACAGATCTGATATTATTTGATTCACTTTTTAAAAAAATAATCCTTTTTAAAGCATCACTCTGGCTGCTGTGTGGGGAACAGACCAAGGTGGTTAAGAATGAAAGTAAGGAAATCACTGCAATAATTACCATTACCATTGCTACAGACTTACGTTACCATTGTAAGAAGGATTTTTCTGAGAGTCCAGGCAACAGACGATGGTGGCCTTAACTAGAGTGATAGTGGTAAAAGTGAAAAGTAGTCAGAAGCAGGATAATTTTTCATGATTTATTATCACATAAGCAGTACATGTGCATTGGAAAAACAAATGAGAAAACATATACAAGCAAAAAAAAAAAAAAATCACATTCCACCCAGAAATCATCACTGTGAACACTTGAGAGTATATACTTTCAGATACTTTTCTATGCATGTGTGTGTGTGTATGTATGTATATACACATACATACACACACACACACATATATGTACTTTTTACCAAAACATTATTCATATTGTTTTGTAGCCTTTTCCAGTCAACAATCTCGAACTTTCCATTGTGCTAATTATCTCCTCTAGCCACCTCAGCACAGTCCACAACTGATCTAAAATTATATTTACAACTGGTTTGTCCAAACCAGTATGTCCAATTCAAGATCACAGATTAAAAATAGTCATGTTCCTTTACTATTTTTGAATTCAGTATAGTCCTTTTTTTAGTGACCTGACTTGCTAAAGAGACTTGGCCAACTGTTCTGCAGAATATCCTACTTTCTGGGTCTTTTTCAGTTGCTTCCTTATGGTTTCATTTATCTTGTTCCCCTAGTCCCTGCATTTCCTTTAAACTAGAATTGGTATCAGACATATATACAAATACAGGGGTGTTCCCAAAAATGCATGGCCTGGATTCTTCCAAAAGGTCTTTGTCATGGGAAACAGACAAACGGGCTTAAGGAATTGTCTTAGATTAAAGGAAACTAAAGAGATATGCCAACTAACGCATGATCCTTGCATGATCATGATGTATGATCCTTGGTTAGATCCAGAATGAGAATTGTGGAAAACAGCCAAAAGGATATTATTGGAATAAGTGGGAAATATAAATATGAATTGTACAGATGACCCTTGAAAAACATGGGTTTGAACTGTGCAGGCTCATGCACAGATTTTTTTTCAATAGTAATGAATACTGTGGTACTAAACCATCTATGGTTTGTTGAATCCTCAGGAAGTGTGGATGTGGAGGGCCAACCATAAGTTATACGTGGATTTTTGACTGTGTGGAGGGTCAGTGCCCCTAACCCCCGCGTTGTCCAGTGGTCAACTGTGTATCTGATTAGTTCTTCTTGAACTTTAATGTGCATCTGAAACACCTGGAGAGCTTTTTAAAATGCAGATTCTGATGCAGTAGATTTGGGGTCGACGTAAGAGTGGATTTCTGACATGCTCCCAGGCGACGTTAATGCCGCTGGTCCTCAGACCTCACTTCTGAGCAGCAAAGGGTATAAAAGGTTTTTTTTCCAGTACTTAAAATCAGGGATCTGCCATTGATTTCTAGGCCTTCTAATCACTGGTTCACTTAACCCCTCTTCTATTTCACCTGAAGAGTCTAGATGAAATACATAGTTTACAAAGATATTGTGAGAATTACATAAAATTTCATGCCGGCACTTTGTAAATCATTAATCATTACAGAAGCATTAGTTGTAATTATTATTAGCAAGTTGCTACTTTCCTGAGCTCTAGCCATCCTTACACAGCATCTTTTCCCAGACTGTATCCTTATTAGCTTCTCTGCTTAATGTTAACCAGGGACTGAATTGTTGTTTTCATCCGTTATCTGAGTCACTTCAGCTGTACAAAGTAGCCACCTGCTGTCTTCCTACCCAGCATTCAGGATGTTCATGAGATATTTCAGGATAAGTGGTTTTTTGTTTTCTTGCAGTGCTCGATGCAGCTCATCATCGACATTGGCCTGGAGTATTGAAGGTGGTGTCAGGATGCCACATATCCTTATTTCAGATTCCATTACCGGAAGATGGAATGCAGTTTGGAGGATCAATGAGCTTACATGGAAATCATATGACACTAGCTTGTTTTCATGGTCCAAATTTCCGTTCAAAATCATGGGCCCTTTTTCACTTAGAGGAACCAAATATTGCTTTTTGGACCGAAGCTCAAAAAATCTGGGAAGATGGTAAACTGACACATTTTCAGCTTTCACTTTTCCCCATCTTCTTACATGATTATATATGACAAAGTAATTTGCTTTTCTCATATCTTTTATCTGTTTTTCTTATGGTATTTCTGAAATCCATCTCTATTTATCGTCATGTGTCTGACAACGTCAAGGAGTTCACTGCCAATGAGTCAGTATCTATAAAGTCTGGGACATGTTAAAGGACTTATTTCTGAACTTACCATCTCACTCTGTTTCTTACTTAGGCAATTAAAGTTTTTGTTGCTGTGGCTGGCCATAGTCATAATAACAGTTATTGTAAAAATTTCTTATAAAAACATGAAGAGAAGACGACACACAGTGGTAGTGTAAGGAAATTACTTGCCAGTCAAGACTATTTTACAAAACTTTTAAGGGCAGGCTGTGCTTTTACCTCTACTTACAGTTTCTTTTAGCTTTAATTTTCTACTCAGTGGTTTCTTAATGATGAAGGAAAAAATGGTTGATATTCTTCATCTTCTTGGGGATAGATCCAGTTACAGCTAAAAGAAAAAATATTTGTGAATTTTTTTCTCTCTTATGTACTCCTTAGTTTTACAGCCTTCTCTATCTGTGTATGACTTACCTAGCTATATCTATTGCTCTAGGGCCACAACTTTTCTTGCATCTAAATATAGTTTGTTACATTAAGAAACTTTTTTTCCCCCTCTAGGCGCTAGTGATCATTCTACATATATTGTACAAACACTGGATTTTCATCTGGGCCATAATACCATGGTTACCAAACCATGTGGTGCTTTGGAAAGTCCTATGGCAACAATAACCAAGATAACGAGGCGTCGCCATGAAAATCCACCCCATGGAGTAGCAAGTGTGAAAGAATGGTTCAATTACGTTACAGCCACAAGAAATGAAGGTTAAAAGTTTGCTTCTTTGGAGAGATTTATTTTGTTTTGTTTTCTCTATTTTGGGCTCTGTTGACTGTGTTTAGAATTTAAGTGTAGGGAGAATTTCCATTTCTTTAAACAACTTTCGTTTTATCCCAGCTGCCTTAAGTAGCAATATTAGTACATGATTCACCACCCTAGTAGTGCAACATCTCATGGACTAAAATTATTTTAGATGTAACTGAAAACATTCAAAATAAAATCGGTTTAAATAAATGAAGTTAAGTTTATTATAATTGGAAAAATATTTTTATAGTAATGTTCACATTGGAGGTTTGGGAAAGTTATTATACAACTAAGTAATAGAATACCAAAAATTAAGGTTCAGGATAGCTGGAATAAAATGAAACTAAATATTAGTATTCCTATGAAGTCATAAGTTTAAAGAGAGTGTTTTGACGAAGTTTTTAAATTCATTTTCATTTTTTAATTTATTCATTTTTTTAATCCTCTCAGAATGGAAAAGAAGATGGCTTGGGCCTCATGGAAAATAGTTGTTAGCAACCCTAGGGATCAGAGACTGTTAGAAATGTTCTCAGAACAAAGCAGGATAAGGAAGTAAATTAGATTCACCGGTCTTGTAGTAATTCAGTCATGAAAATTCTTATTCTGCGGTTGTTTTTGTGTTAGAGTTTAGAGTACTGCTTTTACCAATCATTTCATCTGTATTAAAAAGCTGACTAGACTGGGACATGTTAAGACTTGAATGTTTTACTTAAAAAAGACCTCCTGGGACTTCCCTGGCGGTCCAGTGGTTAAGACTTCGCCTTCATTAAATTCAGATACGATTTCAATTGAGAATAATATTCAAAATTCAAGAAACAAAAAAAACACAATTTACTGGATTTATCCAAAATCATGTTATAAAGCTTCAATATTGAGAATAGTGAGATATATATTTGTATATGTATGTATATATAAATATTTGTCCATATTTATATCTATAGTGGCATATAACTAGTCTCAAAATCAAAGCTTAAATATGGCTTTTTTTTAAATGTATTCATTTTCCAGCTTTTTGAAATGATAAAAGTTCTGTGTATCAATGTCATGAAAGCTACATGCTTATCAATGCCTATTGGTTTGATTGTTACTGTCTTTATCATTATGCTTGTAGAGCTAAACCTGCTTCGTAATGTTGATGCTAATAACACTGAGAATAGCACTACAGTGAAGAGTTCTAGTTTGCTGAGTGGATTCAGAGGGTGTTCTAGCTACAATCATGAAACAGAGACTATCTTTGCGTTACCAAGGATGCAGCTTGACTTTAAATCTATTCATGTTCAAGAACCACAAGAACCTTCATTACAGAGTATGTGGAAAAACAATCTTTAGTTTCTAAAGTTAACTAAGAAATTCTAAAGGATCTTCAAACTTCTTTTTTTCCCTGAAGGTTATTTTTGTAATATAATATAAAGAAATTGATCTTCTGGTTCAAATTGATTGATATTCTTACCAGCTATATGACCTCTGGCAAATAATTTACTCCATTTGTGCCTCTTTCTCCTCAAATGGGGCTAATAGGACTTCATCAGGTTTTTATGAGTAAATGGCATATACTTGGAAAGTGCTTAGTAAACTATCATCATCATTCTTTAAGTCATATACAGAAACTGCATTTAAGTGGAGGCATTTACATGGACCCATGTAAATCCCTTGTTAATGGGAAGAGGAAGGGACTTATTTCAATAATCTTTTACTGTAAAAGAACTTTGCCATTGCAGACGCCAGCCTGAAGCCAAAGGTAGAATGCAGTGTGGTGACAGAGTTCACTGACCACATTTGTGTGACGATGGATGCTGAGCTCATCATGTTTCTTCATGATTTAGTGTCAGCTTATCTTAAAGAAAAAGAAAAAGGTGGGTAGCATATTGTTTTGGGGGTTTTTTTCCTTTCAAGCTTCAGGAAAGGCAGCTCTCACTACAATTTATATGGATTTTTATGGTCTAGTGATAAAATGGGTAGAATGTATCTCCTTCCTCTATGAGTTACAAATATCAATAAATATATATTAGTAAGACTATGTGACAGACTTTCTGAGTATCTGCCAGGTACATTTCATTTTTTTCTAACCATATCTCAAACTGAATGGTGTTTTATACTTTACAAAATGTTTCCATATATGTTCTGTATATTATCAGGTCTAGTAAGATAGTCTCACAAAGTTGGAAAAGAAAACCTCTTTGAGGAAATATTGCTAGTCTAAGTGAAATGACTAGAGAAACAACTACATAATAAAGTTAGCAAGAGTTACATACATAATTGGGAAAACTGAATTAAATAAGAAGATATATCTGTCTAGAATGCACAGAACATTATCTTTTTTTATAAATATTTAGACCTCAGTAGTGGTGTCTTGTTTTTCATGAGCTAGCTAACATTGGTTCTGCTCACTGGAAACTTAAACGTTGGCCCACTAAGAAACATATGGTGACCCTAAAATCCATATGGAATTGGCTGAATATATTATGGTGTGTCCATACAATGAAATGGAATACTCTGTAGCTGTTTAAAAGAATGAGGTAGTTTAAAATGTCATGATATGGAATGCTCTCCAAATATATGGTCTTTATTCACTCAATAAATATTTATTGTGCAACTATATGAATATACAGTGGTAAAAACAACAGATGTGCTTTTAAAAAAAACTGCTTCGAATAGATGAAATTTGTTTGTCACACTATAATAACTGCTTCATGTTTTCCAAGAAGAAAGAAATATAAAATTTATCTTGTAGATATTTCAAAATAGCTTCATGATGAATGTTTGAGTGAAGAAAACAAAGACAGATTATCAAAAGACCATGTGGAAAGAGTGTAAATATAGCACACATAAATTGAATTGCTCTTCCATTACTATTTAATCTAGATGTGCCAAAAATTCAGTGAGAGTGAAAGCAATAATGATGGCTGGGAGAAATCTATGAGCCATTCAAGTAAAATGACTGCAGGCATATAATAGGAAATGTTATGTATAATATGCATAGATCCAGTCTTCACATAGAGCAACAAAGTATACCATCACTGTTAATCCTCTTGTTTTTCTCTCTGCCTTAATATTTAAACTTAATGTGGAGAAACACAGATTCTAGATAAAGCTGTGAAGTGCAGAATTCTTTTCTAGTCTACCTAGGTATGAATGCCTGCCAGATTTCTTTCCCTCAGGTATTATGTGGAACCTTTGTCACTTTATGAAATATTGTGTTGGCCTGCCATGAACTGTGTGTATTTCTTTTAAAATGTATTTTTTATAGAAATTGTTGTAAGACATTATTTCAATGAGAAAAGAGGAAATAGGGACTTGATTATCGGACTTACAGTAACAAAATTATTACTTATGGGGATTTTAATTGTAAATAAAATATTTTAATAGCTGTAAGTATATTTTGTCTTTAAAAACTAAAAGCAAGTAGTGTTGGGCAAAATAAATATAAACATGCCTCAGAAAATTCTTAACAGCATGTAAGACTAGAGCGGAATCAACATATTCCTAGAACATCCAGATAAACTGTAGTACTGTAACCACCATCAATAATAAACAAAAGCAGAGCAACAGACCAGGCAATAACTGAAGACATCTGTATTCCGATGTGGTGTGAGAGTACAGCTTCGTTCCTAGGTTCATTCCCAATCAATATATTACCCCACTGCTAATTAACAGTTATAACCAGAGCTGTATAATACATATCATATTTCATATTAATCATTACTTTATGCCCAGTTTGTGTCTTGAAAACCTGTGCCCTGTAGAAATGCTGTATTTATTAAAGATCATATGAAAGCTACTTTTGTCCCAGATTCAATTTTAAATATATCATTTATGATCGCCAATTTTAAAAGACTTCATTTTTCATAAAACATTTGAGTACTCAACTATGAAGAGTGAAAAGACTGCTTACCTAAAAAACTCCTAAGTTAGTACAGCTGTTCAAATATATATATATAGGCACTAACATTAAAAAAACCATTGAGCTGTACACTTTAAATGAGTGAACTGTATCTCAAAAAAGCTGTTAAAAAGTCATCCACCTACAGGCATTTTTTTAGGAGCCCTACAACTGTCAATTTCAGCGTCCTGTGCCTGCTATCAAATAAATCTCAGTATTCTTTACCGTATGTTTTAGGCACACAAATACATGTAAAACATGTGCTATTACTCAAAAATAAATGATGACATGTTATTTCTAATTCTTATAAGAGAATAAAATAACTTCGATATTGTCTTTCTCCAAGAAATACCAATAATTGGCACTTACTTATGGCTTATTTTTAAATATTTTTTAAGAAATGTAATTAAATGAGGCTTTGGCCAGTTTATAAATAAAAACAAATGGAGCCAATTACTTTGTTCATTTCGTGACTTAAAATAAATTTATGAGATACGTATTTGCAATATTAATATATCATTTTCCTTATAGCTATTTTTCCACCTCGGATTTTATCTACTCGACCAGGACAGAAAAGTCCAGTTATCATTCATGACGAAAATTCCTCTGACAAAGACAGAGAAGATAGCATCACTTACACTACTGTGGACTGGAGAGATTTTATGTGCAATACATGGCATCTAGAACCCACTCTTAGGTAAGGAGTGGGTGTACATATTTACCTGTTTCCTATGAGATTATTATGAGAAAAAGGTTATAAATAATGCAGCAGGTTAAATATGGTTTACCAAAAAATACTTTTATGTTAGTCACTTATAACCTCTACAGCTTCTGATATTTTTGCTGCTCCTTTTTTCTTTTGTAAGTGCTTCTAAGCAAGGCAAAAGAAGCACAAACAACTGAGAATAGCTCCGTGCTGACTAGCTATCCAGTGTGTGACATGACATCCTGTCAGTTAATCAGTAAAAAATGAGAGTAACTCCACTTTTGCAGTTGCTATTGTTTTTTCACCATCTCAGCAGGATGTTATTTTCAGGTGTTTGAGGTAGCTACAATAAACTGTTTTGTAAGATGCAGAAGTCATACATCATCATTAAGGAGCCATTACAATTTCTCACATATGTCATGACAATGTAATAGAACCTACAGTGTCACAGTGTCTTTCTGTCTGCATACTAAGCAATATAAAACCATCCTGAAATGTCAGATTTAATTCTGTCAGATTCAGGTTCCTTTACTGTGTCATGTTCTACTACAATCACAACCCCAGCTACATCACATTGTTTTCATATCAAACTTTCCAAAGTATTTTCTAGTTTTAATTACATTAAACTTCTGCTGTAACTAGCGGTACCTGCTTTGTATGTCCTTGTGTGTGATTTACCACTCACAACCTTCCTATTATTTTCCTCTTTCCTCTCATCTGCTTTGTTAATCAAATTATAACTGTCCATCATGCAATAACAGTATCAAAAAAAGTCCAGCACAACATTCTGCAGAATGATACATATTTCATTTAGACGTTATTATTCAGATATATTTATGCCACAAAATCATTCCAAGCTAGTAAGATCTCCATTATTCAGTGGACTCCTGTATAAGCGGAAGGTAGTGACTTTGTGTTAGTAATTTGTGTTTAATAAAATACGTTGTAACCAAATCAATAATACACTTTGCTATTAATAGTACATATATTCATGAGAAATATTAAGTGTCAATATTAAAATACTGCAAAGGTCCTAATACAGAAAACTGTTCAGTATATGTAAATCTCAATAAATATAATGAAATTGACTATCTTTTAATTTAAAATGAGAATAAAAAGTTAAATTTGCCATAAACATATATATATATATTTTAGATACCTGTCAAGAGATTAAGCGATACGATATAGTGGTGGAGCACGTGGTTAAGGGCTCCGGCTCTAAGCCCAGCTACAGAGCGTAGTGGCTGAGTGACCTTGGCCAAAGGATCTAACGCCTCAGGTGCCTCATATGAAAAATTTGGAAAATGGTATTACCTACCTTTCAGGGTTGTTAACAATGGTTACATGAGTTAATTAATGGAAAAAGCTTATAACCATTAGAGTTTTAGCAGACCAGTGCTTAATACCCTCCTTTTCCCTACCTAAGTTCAGGATCAATTGAAACAGCAAGAGGCAGCTGGAAATCAGAATTACAGCTTTAATAAAAGCTGATAACAGAATGTGGTTTGGTGTCAAGCAACAATGTCTTTGTATTACAAAGTCTAGGTGTGGACTTACCTACAGGGTCTCAATGATGCAGAACTCAAGTAGGAGGTGGGGGGCAGACGGATGCTAAAGTTGTGCAGTCAGCAGCCTTGTGTACTCACCCAGCTACAGGCAGCCATGAACAGTCTTGGGCGTTAGGGGCCTGTCCTTGAAAAACCTATGGCATGGAGGAACAGTTCAAAATGAGTGGCTCCTGAAGAGCAGGTAGGGAGGAGGGTACTGAACTACACTACTCAGTTCCTCTGTTAATTTGCCAATCAGATAAATCATCAATAAGGGGGCAGAGAAAGACCAGGAGTGTTTCACTAATGCTGTTCTTCTATACGGAAGAAAACAGAAAGAATAGGGAGAAAATGGTTCTTCCTTCAAACATGTTTAGCACATAGCAAACACAGTAAATTTTAGCCTTTTTCTCCCAGCTTTATTGAAGTATAATTGACAAAACAGATATTTTAAGTGCACATCATGATTTGATATACGTGTACATCATGAAAGGATTCCCCCCATCAAGTTAATACCATCTTTTAGAATGAGCCAGATGTCCTTTAAAGGTTTAAGATGACCATGTAACTTGAGGCCTAAAATAAATTAATCACGATGAAATTCACTAAACGCCATTGCTGTGTAGGCTCACACATTTTTTGAGTGCTATTACAGTGAATCCAGGAATTGAAGGTCAGATAATCATTTGCATCTACTGAAAATACTTTGTCTTGAACCTACCTTCAGGACTGTGCTAGGGCACTGTACTCCTTAATAATATAATTTATTATTATTTTAGATTAATTTCTTGGACTGGAAGAAAAATTGATCCAGTAGGCGTTGATTATATTCTTCAAAAATTGGGCTTTCATCATGCCAGGACTACTATTCCTAAGTGGCTTCAAAGAGGAGTCATGGACCCACTAGACAAGGTTCTGTCAGTTCTTATTAAAAAACTCGGTACTGCACTACAGGATGAAAAGGAAAAGAAAGGAAAAGATAAAGAAGAACACTAAAAATGTAACTTGATCTGTGAACAAATTTTGATTCTGTCCATTAAGCTTTATTACACTGGAGTGTTGGGGTTTTTTGTTTTTTTTTTTTTGTATAGTAAAATTATTTTAAATATAACTTTAAAAAATTCTAATTTTGTGGCCATTATATTAAAAGTTTGTAAGTTAACCTGTTTATTCTAGTTCCACCATTCTGTATACAGTGAAGTATTGCATGATAATGTAAATTTTGTGAAAAACTAGATTAAAATATACACATCTGCTCAGTAAGGTTTATAACTGTATTATGTGCAATATGATTCCTGCATCTTTAAAATATTTTCAGAATAACTGTGAATTTCCTTTGTTATTGGCCATAACTTTTAGAAAAAAAATTTTGTTGATAATGTGACTTTTTTTTTTTTGGACATTAATTGCTTTTTCTTTTTTTAAGTGTAGACTTGTATAAATACCTATTTGTATATAGTTTGAGTAATTGTGATACAAATACATACCACTAAAGTATTGTTTGTAACTACTGTAATAAAGTCACAATAATTGGTTTCAGTCTGTAGTTGTTTGAGACTTTTCTTCCTTTTATAGCCTATTTTTATAATTAATAGATGCCCATCCTGTGTCAGTTACTGTTTTCACAGAAAATAATACTTATAAAAAATTATCTCAGGGAGAGGTACAGCACAGGCTTCAGAAATATTTGGTATTGGTCTATTTCTTAAGCTACTGGTGAGTACACAGCTATTTGTTTTATTATACTATATTCTTTATATATTTATATGTATTCCTTGTGCATATGAATATGTATAATATTATGCATGTAAATATAATAAATTTTAAAAGAATAGCAAAATCTAAAGTAATATTCAAAGGTAGCTATAATACTGTTAATCACAACTCAGGTTTGAAATCTAGCTAAAAGTCAATAGTCAGTCAGTCAGTTTAAAGGCTGGGTAAAACAGTAGAACTGAAGAACCATGAGCTAGAAAACACCTCAAGAGAGCCTCTGGTGCAGACTTCTGCATTTATTTGCTCTGACAGATTAAAAACTCAAGAGTCAAGACAGACACTTAGCCAAGGGTGTGTGTGTATAGGTATGTATGTAGATATGCATGTACACTAAGTGTCAGTAGGGGAATTAAGAATTGCTGTCTATCTAAGGTCACACAGCAATTCAGTAGCAAAACTAAAACCCTAGTGTCTAGAATCATCATTTTGTATTCTGCTAGACCATCTTATGAATCATCTGCCTGATCTCTGTTTCCCCCTTGGCAGCCCTACAGTTGGGAGCGATAGGTACAATATTTCTATTGGTCAAGCTTACCAGAGAAGTATCTAAGATAGTTACTTCATAAAACAGAATAAGTAAAAATTTTGAAAATTAGTTCCTGGAGTTGTACTTCAGGTATTAATTCTCTGCTTCCAAGAAACAGTGTGCTAGTAGTAAGTTCTAAATGTTAAAAATTTCCTCTGGCTTTAAATGTATTGATGTATGAGATTACCAAAAAAACGACATAAGTATAAACTCTGTTTCTGGCACTTACTGTGGTAATGCTATCAAAAAAAAGGGCAATTTAAAATAAATCTGTAACTGTTGAAAATTTCTGTGGCTCTGTTGGACAAAGCTATGGGAAAACCGTATTTGTGCAGTGCTGGTAGGAGTGTAAATTGGCACAACCCCCATGGAGGACAATTACGCAAAGCTACTAAAATTACAAAGGCACATCATCTCTTATTGAACAGTCTCACTACTGGATATACCTGTGTATGTGTGAAGTAATTATGTAAGAATATTTATTGCAGTATTCTTCATAATAAATGGTTGGAAACAATTCAAATGTCCATCAGTGGAAGACAGGTAAATGAAATATGACAGACCCACTTAGTGGAATAGTACGCAACTGTAAAACAAAACAAACAAAAAAAACCAAGGATGATCTCTATCCTTAAATGAAAAAAGATACAGCCCTGTGTAGATACCAGTTTCCAGGCAGTCTGCTAAAATTATATTTTGAGTATCATGTACCTTATCCTATTCTAGTAAATCACATTATACATCCAGATTTTCTATAACATTCCAATGACATGTAACAAAAGCTAAAGGATTTTCTCATATAAAGATCATAATTCCTGGCCCACTTTAGACCTGGGATTCACAAACCATCTGTAGTGAAGAATCATTTTTTAAAAATTACCTATATGTAGCACCAAATATAAATCTGCAGTAGCAAAATATACATCTGCAGTACCAATCTAAACTGCCAAAGCAATACTTGTAAAATACAGTAAAGATCAATTACTCCAAATGAAAACATTTAAAAAAATACTCAAGAACATATAAAATACAAGCTCAAATTTTTAATTTTTTACATTCAGTTTTATTATGAGATTCAAGTGTGTTCTGTCAATTGCTGTAAGAACTTCTAAACGTGTACTCTCAATTTCTATACTTCTTGTAGAACATTAATTAGTTCATGGAGTGGCCTCAGTCCATGGACTACACTAAATAGAATTGCTCTAGAACCTTCTCTATCCTCACTATGGAATGGTGTCTTCTAAAGTTTAATGGAATAAACCTGATTGCCTGTGCGGACTTGTCATTTTCTATGGCAACCGGTAGAGCCATACTCAGAATGCTGTGCCCTCCACACAGTGAGAGCTAGTTACCCATCTCCCTTTGTCACTAGCACATATTTTAAAGTCAGTTGAGAATCTTTTTTTGTTGTTGTTCCCATTTGGGACCTCAAGCATAGAGTATCCTTAGCCAGAAGTGTTCGATGGCTAGACAGTCCTCAACTGAGCAATACTCAATAAGTTCTGGTTCTGTGAATTTTGTCTGCTTTACCTGTGTAGGTCAGAGTTGAGCCACTCAAGGCCAGGAAAGGCTCTGAACTCAAGTTCAAACAAACAGTTTGTGCAGGCAATGATATGTGACAAACCCTAGGAAAGCTCTCAGAGAACCATCAGATGTTGGGAGGCATTTCTGGAGTAAGATGCTGTTAAAAAGTGCCAAAGAGAGGAAATGCTGTCAAAGAGTTATGGCAAGTAGACTCTGGTCGTTAGGTGTATACCCAGTGGTCTAGATGTGGGGAGGGGTGTTAGGAGGTAACAACAAAGCTTAAGCTCTCAGAATGAATACAGGGTGACCGGCCAGGTCATCAAGTCAACTGCCAAGTGAAATGGTACAGGATAGACAAGTTGCTATAACTAATTCTCTTTGATAAGCTCCTTTCCCCGGCTTCACGTTTCCACTATGAGTGCCTTCCACCAGAATAATAATTTCTCTCCCAACCTGTTGTTCACTCCTCCCCAGAAGTGACTTAATCCATTTGGTGCTCTAGAGAAAAGAAAATGAATGAGCCTATTCTCATTTCATCTTTTGAAGCCAGCCTGCCTGCAAGGAGGATGCAATTCTGATTTCCTCCCTTGTGCATGCTGTAAGGGGCAAGCTGGATTTGTCCAGCTTGCACTGACAGAATGAGGAAGTTTGTGTATTTAGAGAGTGACGGCAACCCCATCTGGCCAGACAGCTGAGCACATTTTCCAATTTAGATTCATTAGGCAATAAAGCTGACTTTTTTTTAACCTCCGTATCTCTGATATGTGTCTTTCAATGAATTCCAGCCTTTGGACAGGAGAAAGCAGATATTTATTTATCTTAAGCATCAAACATGAATAGTTTTCTGTTTAAATACTTTACTATTACTATTGTTACTATTACTTTGTTACTACTGTTTCCTGTTAACAGGTTTATTCATTGTTCAACAGAATGAAAACTTACCTAACTTACAGTGAGAGAAAGCTGATGCCCATGGGTTTCACTAGTTTTATCATTACCCATATGCAGCTGGACTTATAATCGTAGTCTAGCCTACTGAAGATTCAGTGATTCCTCAATCTAAGAAAGATATGTATAGCTGGGGTGCTGACCTACATACTGTAGTAGATGTTTTAAACTAGTGGTCAGTATCTCATCCTGTATCTCTCATAAACAAAATACACAGGTCCAAAAACTGAGAGTTGAAAGATAAAGTATCTCCTTTCACTATTATACCTAACAAGCACCTTCAAAATGTATACCTTCTGTCCAATTCCACTGAAAAGAGCTCTTAGTATCCAAGGGAGGAATGTTTCCACCAGGAACACACAATGGTCTCATTAAATTAGAATCTGAGGCTGCCACCTAGTTATCTGGCTTTCCAGATGCCAAGTGGTTGAACCAGGAAAAGGTACTGGACACATGGACTGATTCTATTAATTGTGAGGAAATGGGTTGCTGCTGCAATGGAGATGACACAGATATCTCCAAGGTGAGCCCTGAAGGAGTCTCTTAGTGCCTCTAAATGAGTGGCAGAGCACAGCAGCCACAGGCATGTCCATTAGGGCTCAGCTCTCTCAGAAGCAGAGATTAGAACACTTTGGAAGATATTCTCAGTGGGTCTCCTACATTTCCACACATCTTGCAAGCAAGAGTCTAACTGCTCTTTGTTCAGGACTATATTCTCCAGGTTATCTGTACAGTGAACAACCCTGGAAAATAGAGATAGTACCTGCCACCAGAGCAAAGGGTAGATTTACCTACAGCCTTGGAAAATATAGTGTCTCCTCCTGCCCATTATAAAAGATTAGAGTTCCCTAAGCTGAAAGTTCTTCTCCTGTAACACAATCCTACTGTGTGTGCAGCATTCATCTGGACCTATACATGCTGCTTCCATGGGACTTGGGGACAAGTAGAACCATTCAGACATACTGATGGCCACACTACGAATAATAAAGTTCTTTGTCACTGAATCACAAGTCTCGTGTTCTGCCAGCATCCATAACTGTGGCAGGCTAACTTTAAAGTTTTCAAGTACAGTAAAATCTCAAATCCTTCATAGTTCTTGACAGATTATTCCACTGCATAAGGAGCCCCAATCATTTGAGACACTGACTGAAGGCAACTGACATGGAATGGGTGGTACAAGAAATAAATGATAAATTCTAACAACCACCTTATGACCAGTTGAAATGAGGGTTCTACCACCTATTTAACTTCTGTCATGGAAGTTTTATGTGTTAAATTCTGTGACAAACATTTAAAAGTACCTTTAAAACTTCAGTACTTATTCATATATGAAATAAAATAATAATACCAAGCATTTACTGGGTAACAGGTACAGTGCTAAGTTGTTTATATCTATCAATTAATAGATTCCTCCCAACAAATGTATGAAGTGGATGATAATCTGCTTATTTTGCAAATGAAGAAGTTGAGACTCAAGAGTGCCAGGTAACTTGACCATAGTTAATTTTCTTCAGGTCTTTAACAGTAGTCCTCTCAGTGAGGTACTCCTTAAATATCCTATCTGAAATTTTAACTTCCTTCTCTATAAAGATATGTCTCCCTTCTCCACTTTATCATTTCGTTTTAGCACTTCTCACTAACATTGTATAATTTTACTTACTTATGTTTTCATTGTATCTCACACTAGAATGTGAGCTCCATGAAGGCCAGGGTTTTGAGGGTGTCTTTGTTTTGTTTTTCCTGTTTTGTTCTCTGCTGTATCCCCAAGGCCTAAAACAGTGGCACATGGTAGACACTCAACATATTTGTTGGCTACATTCGTAAATGGATGAAAAAATGAACAGCAAAGTCTAAATTAAAACACTGTGCTAGGGACTTCCCTGGTGGTGCAGTGGTTAAGAATCCACCTGCCAATGCAGGGGACACGGGTTCGAGCCCTGGTCCGGGAAGATCCCACATGCCACGGAGCAACTAAGCCCGTGCGCCACAACTACTGAGCCTGCACTCTACAGCCCACGAGCCACAACTACTGAGCCCGCGTGCTGCAACTACTGAAGCCCGCACTCCTAGAGCCCGTGCTCCACAACAAGAGAAGCCACTGCAATGAGAAGCCCGCGCACCACAACGAAGAGTAGCCCCCACTCACTGCAACTAGAGAAAGCCCGTGCGCAGCAACGAAGACCCAACGCAGCCAAAAATTAATTTAAAAATAAATAAATAAAACACTGTGCTAACTCCAAAAACCTAATTACTAAACCGTTATTTAACATTGCCTCTCATATACACGTTTATCTTCACCCACTTCTTTCTCAGATCTAAATAATATATTTTTTCTATTTTTAAAAAACTCTTTTGAAAGTAAAATGGAAAATGGCTTACTGGTGGGTTAAAGGGACAAGAGTTGGAAGAAGGAAGACCTGTCAGAAGGCTACTGCAAAGTCCCAGAAAGAGATAACAATGGTTGCTTGGACAATGGTGGCAGTAGTGGAAGTGATAAGAAATGAACTCATTCAGGGCATTATGGAGACAGAACCAAAAGAGCCAACTGCGGAATAAGGCTGGAGGGAAAGAAAGGAGTCAGTGATAGTTCCCGGTCATGGCCAAGGAAATTACGTTAATGAGATTAGAAATTAGAAAGAACATTTGTTCTTCAGGCCATAGAAGACCCAAACCAAGGCATACAGCTTGGTTAGCAGACTGAAGGTATACTTCAGCCCCACGTCCCCCCCTGGCTTGGTGTCCTTGTTCACAGCCTTACACTATGGCCTTGCTCCTGCGTGTTTGGCTTGAACAACTTGGTTAATGATGGTGTCAGGTATGAGATGGGGAATTCACTACCACACCCAATTTCCCAGTTTTCCTTGTCAAATAATAAGGGAGAGTCATGTCAAGTATGAAGGATGAAAGTACTACAGTTCAACAGTTCCCAAGATGTCCTTCAAGTCATATAGTATATTTTGGCCATCTGATGTTTTAGTTAACTTTACATCAGTATGTCAGAAACGTGAAAGCAAGGATTTAAAAACCTGGTGTATTTTCATTTATACACTAGGCAATCAATCATTTGTTAACTAATAGCAATATTTATATAGTATTAAATCTGAAGCAGTTTACTAAAATCAGCACATAAGCAACACTCATATAGTTTTGAAATACAAGGTCATTTAAGTTACACTGAAATGCCTTAAACACTAAATTACTTAAACTTTTACTGTATAATTCACTGGGAATTTTATGCAAATTATGTGGATGATCTGTCCCAGAGCCTACGTCAGGTAAATCTCACCTAAAATTTATCATACTCTGGCTGTGTTAAAATTTTAATCACTTTTTAAAACATAGGGCCCAAAACATCACACTGTATCTCTACAGCACTCACATGCAAAACTGAACATGCTGACTGGGGCTGAAACAATAAAGAAACGGCCAACAGGTATTTGGCAACCTGGGTAAACTTTGGCAACGTAAAATGACAGTCCCCTTAGCTCATTCTAACGTGCAGCATCACCAGAATCAGGGTAGTGGGGGGGTTAGATCACTCTTCTTATATGTATCCAAGATATATCCTAGGAGTTTCAGGCCCAGAATTATTCATTTAAAAATACGTAATCAGAGAACTTGAGGTTTCACCTTGGAGAGGCAGAGAACTGGAAAAAAGCACTGTGCTCACCCTTAGGAAAAAAAAAAGCTGGACACATTGTAAATTAACAATTTTTCTTGAACCCATCAGAAAACTGAGGTCATAGTGTAAACAACTAACAGACAATCTGAAGAGACAGGCATAAGGACAAACAGGACCTGAGCATTTGCTTACTTGGGCCAAATGCTCACAAATGCCATACAAGCTAATAAGAAGAAACAGCCAGTAATTTTTAACTAATCAGATAGGCTAAGCATAGGCTAGAATAAGACTGTGATGTCCCTGGGAACCAGATTATGGGCTTTTGTGCCTTCCTGTAAGCTTTCTCTCCAGGAATCCCACAAGATGCTCATAGGATAAATCAAGGTGAGTCCTGAAAAAGCTTCCCCCATGATGCTGGCTAGATACTGGGAAGAACAGCCACCACTGAAACTGACCAGACCCATGTCCTCTATATCTCCTAAGGAATACAAGTCTAATCTGCAGAGGGAAGGGCAACAAAATTGTTGCCTGAGGCAACTGGTGGAAACCCACTGAAACTGGAGGAGAATAAAAAGGAAAGAAAGTTCTACCGCTGGGAGAACTAGCCCCAATATTACATCTGAAAAAGGGGCAGGAACACTTCCGAATGAATATGAAATAGTCAGAAACTTGGATCTATATAAAGACATGTAGAGTGTTGAAAGTAAATGAGGATAACAAAAATATCTTTGTTTTTAATTGCTGTAAAAGATAATTAACTATGTAAAGCAAAAAAGCTGTAACAATATATTGTGTTTACAGCATATAAGGGAAGAACTGGGAATACACTGTTATAAGATTAATATACAGATGTTAAGTGGTATAATATTGTTTGAAGGTTGACTCAGATTATTTTTAAATATTACTGTAAATTCCAGAGCAACCACTAAAAATGTTCTTAAATGACATGTAAATATTAAGTCAACAGAGGAGATAAAATGGAATCATAAAAAAATGTACAATTAAACCCAGAGAAGTCAGCAAAAAAAAAAATGGAACAGAAAACATCTAGCCTTAAGATTAAAGATTTTAATCCAACCACGTTAATAATCATTTTAAATGTGAATTGCCTAACACACCAGTAAAAAAAAAAAAAATTATTGGATTGGATAAAAATACAAAACCTAACCATACACTATCCACAATAAATTCACTTTATATATACAGATACAGATAGGTTTAAAACAAAAGGATACATATCATGAAAACACTAAAAGAAAGCTGGAGTAGATATATTAACTTCATAAAAAATAAACTACACAACAAGGAATATTATATTATCAGACCAAACAGTGATGTGGCATAAAGTGGTCAATTATCCAGGATGACATAATAATCCTATATGTATATACATCTACACTTTAAAATATGTGACGTAAAAACTAAAAACTGATAGGAATGAAAAGACAGACATATTCACAACTATAGCTGGAGGTATCAAGATGCCTCTCTTAGTCACTGATAGAACCAGCAGGAGGAAAATCAGTAGAAATATAGATGACCTGGACAACACTAAAAGTCAACTCGACTTAGTTGGTATTTATAAAACACTCTACACCCAGCAACAGCAGAATATAGATTCTTCCCAAGTTCAAACAGAACATTCACAAAACAGACCATACTCAACCTTAAGACAAACCTTAACAAGTATAAAATAGAAATCATACAAAGACAGTATGTCTTAAACCATAACAGAATTAAACTAGATATCTGAAAAAAAATCCTGAAATATTTGGAAATTAAACAACACACTTCTAAGTAAGCCATGAGTCAGAGGAAGTCCCAAGGGAAATTTTAAAATATGTTAAACTAAATGAAAATGAAAATGTATCAAAATTTGTGGGATGCAGCTAAAGCAGTACTTCGAGGGAAATTTATAGAATTAAATATTCATATTAGAAAAGAAGATCTGAAATCAGTAAACTATGTTTGAATAAAGAAATTAGAGAGCAAGAATAACAAATCCAAAGCAAGAAGAAGGAAGGGCATAATAAAGATTAGAGCAGAAATAAATAAAATTTAAACAGAAAAATAACAGGAAAAAAAATCAATAAAGCCAAAATCTGCTTCTTTGAAAACATCAATAAAATTGATCAACCTCTAGCCTGGCTGAAGAAGACACAAGTTACCAATATTAGGAACAAAGGAGGGGATATCACTACTTATCTCACAGACATTAAGATAATAATAATAAAAAATTATATGGCCATGTATTTGACACAATTACACAAAACTTGGATGTAATACGCTAATCCCTTAAAAGGTGCAAAATACCAAAACTCACCTAAGAAATAGATAACATAAATATTTCTATATTGATTAAAGATATTGAATTTGTAGGTTAAAACCTTCTCCCCCCCACCCCCCAAAAAAAGAAAACTCCTGTCCCAGATGGTTTTACTGAAAAAATTCTGAAAATTCTGAAAAATTTACTGTAAAATACAGAACATTCAGAGAAGAAATAATACCAATTCTACCTAATCTTTGTCAGAAAGGAGAATAATACTGAATACTTCCCAACTGATTCTACAAGGCCAAATTATCCTAACGTTAAAACCAACGATATTACAACAAAGAAACACTTATAGCCCAATATTCCTCATGAACACAGATGCAAAAATCCTCAACAAAATAGTAGCTAATTGAACACAGCAATATATTGAAAGGATAATACATAACACACAAGTGAAGTTCACCCCAGAAATTCAAGGATGGTTCAACATTTGAAAATCAGTCAATGTAATTCACTGTATTAACAAACTAAATTTTAAAAGAAAGATCTCTGACCTACAGCCACCGAGAAGAAGACGGCCACCCCAGCAGTGTCTGGGCTCTCCCTGCAGGTGCGATGCTTCAGCACATCTGTGGTCAGGCCATTTGCCAAGCTTGTGATGAGGCCACCTGTTCAGATATATGGCATCAAAGTTCACTATGCCACTGCTCTTTATTCTGCTGCATTTAAACAGGATAAACTGAAGCAAGTAGAAAAGGAATAGCACAAATCTTGAAGGAACCCAAAACGGCTGCTTCTATTATGAATCCCTATGCAAAGCGTTCCATTAAAGTGAAAAGCCTAAATGACATGACAACAAAAGAGAGGTTTTCTCCCCTCATGTCCAACCTGCTCAATTTGCTTGCTGAAAATGGTCGCTTGAACAATATCGCTGGAGTCATTTCTGCCTTTTCTACAATGAGTGTCCACCGTGGAGAAGCACCTTGCACAGTTACCACTGCAACTTCTTTAGATGAAGCCACTCTTACTGAATTAAAAACGGTCCTGAAGAGCTTCCTAAGTAAAGGCCAAGTATTGAAATTGGAAGTTAAGACTGATCCATCAATCATGGGTGAAATGATTGTCCGTATTGGAGAGAAATATGTTGAATGTCTGCAAAACCCAAGATTCAGAAGCTGAGCAGAGCAATGCGGGAGAGTTTCTAAAAGTTGATTTTCTGTCAGTGAAAATTCTTAAACTTGGAGCAACAATAAAATGCTTCCTGAACAGAAAAAAAAAGAAAAAGATCTCAAAAGGTACAAAAAAGCATTCAAGAAAGTTCAACATCCATTAACAATAAAAAAAAATCTTCATCAAATTAGGAACAGAAGAGAATTTCCTAAGCTTAATAAAGAACATCTGTGAAAAACCTATAGCTGACAGCATAGTTAATGGTGAGAGAATGAATTCTTTCCCTTTAAAATCCAGAACAAAGCAATGTTTCACTGCCCCTATACAATATCTTACTGGAAGTTCTAATCAGTGTTTTAAGGAAAAGTAGTCTTCACATAAATATGCCAAATTGTTTTTTGACAAAGGTGCAAAAGAAACTCAATAGAAAAAAAATAGTTTTCTCAAATGGTGCTGGAGTAACTAGATGTCCATAGGCATAAAAAACAAAAAAAAGAAGCTCAACATAATCCTAATACCTTATACAAAACATTAACTCCAAGTGGAAAAATATATCATACACCTAACTTAAAATTATAAAACTGTCTAGAAGTAAACATAGGGGAAATGTGTGACCTTGGGTTTGGATTTTAGAGACAATATCAGCAGCATGATCCATAAAAGAAAAAACTGACATAGGCATACCTCGTTTTACTGAGCTTTGCTTTATTGTGCTTCGCAGATACTGCATTTTTTTTTTTTTTACAAATTGAATGTTTGGCAAGCCTGTATTATCAGATGGTGGTTAGAATTTTTCACCAATTAAGTATTTTTAAATTAAGGTATGTGCATTGTTTTTTTAGACATAATGCTATTGCACACTTAATAGGCTTCAGTATAGTGTAAACATATCTTTCATATGCACTGGGAAACAAAAAAATTCGTGTAACTCGCTTTACTATGATACTCACTTTATTTCAGTGGTCTGGAACTGAACATACTATATCTCCAAGGTATGCCTGTAAATTGGACTTGATCAAAATTAAAAACTTCTGATCTACAAGGACACTTAAGAGAATAAATACTCAAGCCACAAACTGGGAGAACATATCTGCAGACCACACATCCAATGAAGGATCTGTATAAAGAATATACAAATACTCTTCAAACTTAATAAGAAAATTTCCAATTAGAAAATGGGCAAAAGACTTGAACAGACACTTAACTAAAGAATGGCAAAGATATATGAAAAGATACTCAACATCATTAGTCATTAGGGAAGTGCATATTAAAACCACAATTAGATACCACTACATAAGACTTACTATAATGGCTAAAATAATAGTTAAAAAAACTAACAATACCGAATGCTGGTAAGAGTGCACAGCAATAGGAATTATTTATTGTTGGTGGGATTGCAAAAATGTTATAGTCACTCTGGAAAATTCTGGCAGTTTTTTCTAAATTTAAGTATTTTAAGTATACGTTTACTGCTATGGACCAAATGTTGGTGTCTCCCTAAAATTCATATCTTGACACCTAATTCCCAATGTGACAGTAACTGGAGGTGGGACCTCTGAGTGGTGATTAGATCATGAGCCCTTATGAATGGGATTAGTGCCCTTATGAAAGAGACTCCAGATTGCTCTCTTGTCCCTTCTGCCATGTGAGGACACAGCAAGAAGATGGCCATCTATGAACCAGGAAGCGGCATCTTTCATCAGACACGGAATCTGCCAGCAATCTGGACTTGCAACCCTCCAGAACTATGAGAAATATCTGTTATTTAAGCCACCCAGTCTATGGTATTTTTGTTACAGCAGCCCAAACAGACTAGGACACTTACTGTATAACCCAGCAATCCTACTTAGGATAAGTAGCTGTATTCATAATTACCAAAAACTGGAAACAACCAAAATGTCCTTCAACAGGTGAACAGATAAACAGTGTTATATGCATACAATGGAACACTACTCTGCAACAAAACGGAATAAGCTATTTATTCACCTAACAACTTGGCTGAATCTTAAATGTGTTTTTCTAAATGAAAGAAGCCAGATCTAAAAGGTTACATATTGTATGATACCATTTGTATGACATTATAGAAAAGGAAAAAAAAAATCTATACTGAAAACAGACCAGTGATTTCCAGGAGTAAAGGGAAGGAACAGAGGTGGGTCACATATGGAAATTTTAGGGTGATGGAACCATTCTGCATGGAACTGAGGTGGTCAATATATGACTCCATGTATCTGTCAAGACCCACAGAACTGTACTTGACGAAAGTAAGCTTAACTGTATGCAAGTTTAAAAGACCAACAGGGATGCCAGGATGAAATGCAGACTGTGACAAATGAATATAACTGTGTTATAAAACCATGACATGACCTCACTGAAGGGGATGGAAAAACAACTGACCTAAGTAACTCTGGAAAACAGTGTTCTGACCAGATAATGTAAGACTAAAGAAAAAAAAAAGAACTAAGCACTGTGCTTTAGTCGGTAAATTTTTTTCTCATAGTGATACTGGCTAACAAATCTGCGACTACTTTACGTGCTCAACAGATAAACTGTAGACATAGCCACATTTCTCATTGTCAGAGTAAGAAGAGACACACAGGCGAGGGGGAAGGCTAGAATGAATGTTGTGGTGTTGGATTACAGACAAAGGTATAAACTCATCATTATGTATAGATACCAAAATACAAATATGTCTGCATATATGAGTTAGCATACATAAATATATTTACTAGTTCTGTTTTCTGTGCAAGCATAGAAGCAATGACACTTCTAAAGCAACAAGTACAACTAGTTCCAAGATCTTAGTTTCTCATTATCATTATCCAGTAAAAATTAACCAGGGCTTCCTGGAGAAATGGCCAATTTTAGGTGTAGAGCGTGGAAAATACAAGCACATCTTCCAGAAAGTAAGGAAATACTTTCTTTAAAATGGGAACATGTCAAAAGGGCACAGGAGCCAACAATGAAAGAGCTCCCAATGCTGGAATAATCTGAACGACAAATAATAACAGTAATGGATTATACCCAAATAATAAAATAAATATCAGTGACTCCACACTGGTATGTAAGGGAAGGGGACAAATGTTTCTTAAAAAGAATTCCAAACAACAAATGTAAGAGGAATGAAAGAAACAGAAAATCACCATTAGAACACCACAGTAGAAGTTATGGTTCAAGATGGTGAAGTAGGAAGATCCCGAACTCACCTCCTCCCACAGACACACTGAATATACAGCTACATATAAAACAATTTCCTCTGAAAGAAACCACAAAACTAGCTGAGAGACTCCTACGCAATGGGCGACCAAAAAACCCCACATCAGAACAGGTAGGAGAGGCTGAGACACAACCTTGCTGAAAACCCCATCCCTAGTGTGGTGACCCACAATCAGAAGGAAACTCACAACTCCAAGCTTCTCCCTGAGGAGCAAAGGGTCTGAACCCCACACCTGGCAACTTTTAAGACGTGCACCTGAGAGATGAGCCCCCAAAACATCTAGCAACACAGGACTTGCATCCACAAAACACACAAGGCTATAGTGAACTGAGAAACAGTTCTGAACTGAGAAATAGTTCTGAGGACATCCTGGGCCCAGCGCTGAGGAAGCTGACTGAAACACCCAGTCTTTCTGTAAAAGAGGTCTATTTGCCTATCTTAAAGCTTTGGTCTAAGGGGCAGGCATCTAAGGTAACACACATTTCTAGGCCCCTACTGAAATATTCTCCAAAGATAACAGAAGCCACCTTTGTGCTCTCCCTCTGCATTAACTCCAGGTCATGGTATCTCCCAGAAAGGAGTTAATGTACATATCTGGTGCCCTAGTTTTTGTGCATATCACGCAAGTGTCACCCCTTGACTGCTGGCTCTGCTGGACAGAAAGGCTTATATTCGTAAGTCCCACAGGACTGTAAAAAACAGAGTTCTTAACTGGCTATTCCCCCAGGGCACAGTGGAGAAGCAGCAGACTGACATGCCCAGTCTTTCTGTGAAAGAAGCTTATTAATTTATCTTCCTACCCGTGGCCTGAGGAGCAGGCTTCAACTTAAACAAGTATATAAGGGACCATTGAAAACCTCTCCAGAGACCAGAGAGGCTGGTGGGTGCCATCTTCATGCCTTCCCTCTGCCCCAAGTCAGGTCACCAGTGTCTCTCTGAGAAAGGAGCTTGTGCACATGCCTGGCACCACAGCTTTTGTAGCTGCCACCCAGAGGACACAGCTCTTGATAGCCTGACTCTGGTGGCTAGTAGGGGTTGGGTTTGTGGGTTAAATGGGATGGAGGCAAACAAAGAAAAGTTCTTAATTAGCTGTCACCCCAGAACTCAATGCAGAGGGAGCAAACAGCAAAGCCCACTGCTGAGTCTTCCCATGAAACAGAAAAGCCCACTGCTGAGTCTTCCCCTGAAAGTCTTCAAACTTTAAAAGCTGCTGCCTGAGGGTCCAGCTTCCAGTCAGTCTGCGTCTAGGTAATGATTGAAATCCTCCCCTTTGGGACACTGAAAGATTTTGGCACACGCTCAACTACAGAGAGGCACTAAGAACAAAGTAGACTACTTAGCCACAAGAGTTTGAGATATCAATGGCATTTTTCACAGAACTAGAACAAATAATTCTAAAATTTGTATGGAAACACAAAAAAACCCTGAATAGCCAAAAAAAAAATCTTAAGAAAGAAGAACAAAGCTGGAGGTATCATGCTCCCTGATTTCAAATTATACTACAAAGATACAGTCATTAAAACAGTCTGGTATTGGCACATAAAGAGACACATAGATCAATGGAACAGACTAGAGAACCCAGAAATAAACCCACACTTATATGGGCAATTAATCTACCACAAAGGAGGCAAGAATATACAGTGGGGAAAAGACAGCTTTTTCAACAAATGGTCTTGAGAATATTAGACAGCTACATGCCAAATAATCAAACTGGGCTACTCTCTCACCCTATGCACAAAAATAAATTCAAAATGGATTAAATACTTATAAATATAAGATTAGATACCATAAAACTTCTAAAAGTAAACACACAGTAAGCTCTTTGACATCAGCCTTAGTAATATTCTTTTGGATATGTCTCCTCAAGCAAGGGGACAAAAGCAATAATAAACAAACGGGACTACATCAAACTAAAAAACTTTTGCAGAGCAAAGGAAACTATCAACAAAATGAAAGGCCACCTACGGAATGGGAGAAAAATATTTGCAAATGACACATTTGATAAGGGGTTAAGATCTAAAATATAAAAGAACTCATACAACGCAAGATCAAAAAAACAACCCTATTAAAAATGGACAGAGGATCTGAACAGACATTTTTCCAAAGAAGACATACAGATGGCCAAAAGAAAATTGAAAAGCTGTTCAACATCACTAATCATCAAAGAAATGCAAATCAAAACCACAATGAGATGCCACCTCACACTTGTCAGAATGACTATCGTGAAAAAGACAACAAATAACAAATACTGGCAAGGATGTGGAAAAGGGAACCTTCATACACTGTTGGTGGGAATGTAAATTGGTTCAGTCACTATGAAAACAGTATGGAGATTCCTTAAAAAATTAAAAATAGAACTACCATATGATCCAGCAATTCCACTCTTGGGTATTTATCCAAGGAAAACAAAAACATCAATTAGGAAAAATATATGTTCATAGCAGCATTATTTACAATAGCTAAGATATGGAAGCCACCTAAGTACCCACCAAAGATGAATGGACAAAGATGTGGTACACAAACATACACATATGTATATATACATACACACACACAGAGGAATATTACTCAGGCAGAAAAAAAGAATGAAAACTTGCCATATGCGACAACATGAATGGACCAAGAAGGTATTCTGCTAAGTGAAATAAGTCACGTAGAGAGAGAAAATACTGTATTATTTCACTTATATGTAAAATATAAAAAAAAAAACAAATGAATAAACATAACAGAAACAGAATATACCATCAGGCCACTCAAGATGGAGATTCTCTTGCTCTCTGTACATCCCTTGCTCAACCAGTACGTGTTCTATCTACATGCTACTCAAATGACTAACCTTCTCTCTCATTCATAGAGCCTAATCAGTAACTGCCTACATGGTTGCCCCCAGCCTCAGACAGTGATTGTTCTAACCTTTAGATCAGAAAGGCTCTGCCCTCCTAGTTTATCAAAGGGGTTATGAGGGACATGCCCCTTTGCTGGTTTTCCTGGTAACCAATAAGCCAACCTGACGTCAATTCCACCTACAACTAGTAACCTCCCTCTTCCCCTAGTAGCGATGACAGCTGCTATGACCTGCCTGCTGTCTGCCATATATGGTGGAGTGCTGCTCCAGGAACTCCTTGCTTCAGATGTGTAAGATCTCCTATCCAATAAACCACCAATGCCGCTATCGCTGTCTATGGGCTCTTTCTTCAGTCTTGAGGCTAGGCAATTACAAGGCTTGCAGGCCTGTGGAATGCAGCTCAACATAGTTACAGATATAGAGAACAAACAGGTGGTTGCCAGGTGGGAGGGGGGCCGGAGGGGGGCTGGAGGGGGTGGAAAAAAATAAATGAGGGAGATTAAGAGGTACAAACTTCCAGTTGTAAAATAAATGAGTCACAGGTTATGAAATGTATAGTGTGGGGAATACAGTCTATAACTCTGTAGTATCTTTTTACGGTAACAGATCGTAACTAGATTTATTGTGGTGATTATTTTGAACTGTGTAGAAAGATCAAATCACTATGTTCTGTAACAGGAACTAACACAATGTTGTTGGTCAATTATACTTCAAAAACAAATAAACTCATAGAAAAGGAGACCAGACTCATAGTTACCAGAAGTAGGGATTAGGAGGAGGAGGAATTGGACGAAGGCAGTCAAAAGGTAGAAACCTCAAGTTATAAGATAAATAAGTACTAGGGATGTAAAGTACAACATGATAAATATAATTAACACTGCTGTATGTTATGTATGAAAGTTGTTAAGAGAGTAAATTCTGAGTTCTCATCACAGGAAAACATTTTTTTCTCTTTCTTTAATTTCATATCTATATAGATGATGGATGTTCAATAAACCTATAGTGATAATCATTTCATGACATATATAAGTCAAATCATTATGCTGTACACCTTAAACTCATACAGTGCTGGATACCAGTTATATCTCAATAAAACTGGAAGAGGAAAAAAAGACAATAGAAAGGATCAGTGAAACTAACAGCTGGCTCTCTGAAAAGATAAACAAAATCGAAAAACCTTTAGCTAGAGTCAACAAGAAAAAAAGAGAAGACTCAAATAAATAAAATCATAAATGAAAGAGGAGACATTACAACTGATACTACAGAAATACAAGTGATCCTAAGCTACTACTATGAACAATTATACACCAACAAATTGAACCACCTAGGAGAAATAAATTCCTGGAAACACACAACCTACCAAGACTGAATCAGGAAGAAGTAGAAAATATGAACAGACCAATTACTAGTAAGGAGACTGAATCAATAATCAAAAACCTCCCAACAGACAAAAGTCCAGGACCAGACAGCTTCACTGGGGAATTCCACCAAACATTTAAAAAGAATTAATACCAATCCTTCTCAATCTCTTCCCAAAAATGCAAGAGGAAGGAATATCCCGAAACTCATTTTATGAGGCCAGCACTACCCTGACACCAAAACCAGACAAGGACAGCACAAGAAAAGAAAATAATAGGTCAATATTCCTGATCAGCACAGAAGTAAAAACCGTCAACAAAATATTAGCAAACTGAATTCAACAATACATTAAAAGAAGGGTCATGCACCATGATCAGGTGGGATTTATTACAGGGATGCAAGGATGGTTCAACATCTGCAAATCAATCCATGTGATATATCAAGTTAACAAAAAGAAGAATAAATATAATTGTCTCAATATATGCAGAATTCAACATCCATTTATGATAAAAACTCTCAACAAATTGGGTATAGAGGGAACATACCTCAAGATAATAAAAGCCATTTATGACAAGCCCACAGGTAACATGATATTCAACAGTGAAAAGCTCAAAGGTTTTCCTCTAAGATGAAGAACAAGACAAGGACGCCCACTCTTACCACTTTTATTCAACATAGTATTGGAAGTCCTAGCTAGAGGCAATAAAAATAAATGAAAGGCATCCAAATTGGAATGAAAGAATTAAAACGATCTCTATTTGCAAATGACATATTACAAATAGAAAACCCTAAAGACTTAGACCAAATTTACAAATTCAGTGAAGTTGCAGGATACAAAATCAGCATACAAAAATCTGGTGCATTTATATACACTAATAAAGAACTATCAGGGGCTTCCCTGGTGGTGCAGTGGTTAAGAATCTGCCTGCCAATGCAGGGGACACGGGTTCAAGCCCTGGTCCGGGAAGATCCCACATGCCACAGAGCAACTAAGCCCATGCATCACAACTACTGAGCCTGTGCTCTAGAGCCCATGAGCCACAACTACTGAGCCTGCGTGCTGCAACTACTGAAGCCCGCATGCCTAGAGCCCATGCTGCACAACAAGAGAAGCCACCACAATGAGAAGCCCGCGCACCGCAACGAAGAGTAGCCCCCGCTCGCCGCAACTAGAGAAAAGCCTGTGCGCAGCAACGAAGATATAACACAGCCAAAAATAAAAATAAAATAAATAAATTTAAAAAAAAAGAACTATCAGAAAGGGAAATTAAGAAAACAATCCCATTTACAATTGCATCAAAAAAGAGTAAAATACCTAGGAAGAAATTATCCAAGAAGCTGAAAAACTTGTACACTGAAAACTGTAAGACGCTGATGAAAGAAACTGAAGATGACACAAATAAATGGAAAAACATTCCATTCTCATGGGTTGGAAAAATTAATATTGTTTATATGTCCATACTACCCAAAGCAATCTACAGATTCAGTGCAATCCCTCTCAAATTTCCAATGGCATTTTTTCAAAGAAATAGAACAAACAATACTAAAATTTGTATGGAACAACAAAAGATCCCAAATACCCAAAGCAATCTTGAGACAGAACAAAGCCAGAGGCATCATGCTTCTTGATTTCAAACTACACAATAAACTACAGTAGTCAAAACAGTATGGTACTGGCACAAAACAGACACACAGATCAACAGAATAGAGCAGAGAGCCCACAAATAAACCCACGCATATATGGTCAATTAATTTATGATAAAAAAGCCAAGAATATACAATGGTTAGTCTCTCCAATAAAACTGGACAGCCACATGCAAAAAAATAAAGCTAGACCAGTATCTCACACCATACACAAAAATAAACTCAAAAAGGATTAAAGACTTGAACATAAGACTGGAAACCATAAAACTCCTAGTAGAAAACATAGGTGGTAAGCTCCTTGACTTTGGTCTTGGTAATGATTTTTTGAATTTGACACCAAAAGCAAAGGCAACAAAAGCAAAAATAAACAAGTGAGACTATATTCAACTAAAAAGTTTCTGCACAGGAAAGGAAACCATTAACAAAATGAAAAAGCAACCTATGGAAAGGGGAAAAATTGCAAATTGTATATCTGATAAGGGGTTAATATCAAAATATATAAAGAGATCATAAAACTCAATATCAAAACCCCATACAATCTGATTTTTAAAATGGGAAGAAGATTTGAACACACATTTTCCCCAAAGAATGTATACAAATGGCCAACGGGTACATGAAAACACGCTCAACATCACTAATCATCAAGGAAATGCAAATCAAAACCACAATGAAATACTACTTCACATCTGATAACAGCTATTATTTAAAAGACAAGAAATGACAGGTGAATAGATGTAGAGAACAAACGTATGGACACCAAGGGGGTATGCGGGGGGTTGGATGAATTGGGAGATTGGGATTAACATATATACACTAATATATGTAAAATAGATAACTGATGAGAACCTGCTGTATAGCACAGGGAACTCCACTTCACTGTACAGTAGAAACTAACACAACATTGTAAGACAACAATACCCCAATAAAAAAAAAAAAAAAGAAAGAAATACCAGGTGAAGATGTGGAGAAAAAGGGAACTCCCATACACTGTTAATGGGAATGTAAATTCCTTCACTGGTAATGGAAAACAGTATACAGGTTCCACAAAAAATTAAACATAGAACTACCATATGATCTAGCATTTCCACCACTGGGTATTTATCTTAAGGAAATGAATAAAGTAACTGGAAAAGATATCTGCACCCCCACGTTCACTGCAGCATTATTTACAATAGCCAAGACATGAAACAACCTAACTGTCCATCAATGGTAAAATGGATAAAGATTATATATATATATATATATATATATATACACACACACACACTCACACATATGAATACATACACACAACTGAATATTATTCACCCATAGAAAGAAGGAAATCTTGCCATTTGCAACAATATGGATCGACCTTGAAGGCATTATGCTAAGGGAAATAAGACAGAGAAATACAGATATTGTATGATCTCACTTACATATAGAATTTTTAAAAAATGAAGTAATAGATTCAGAGTACAGATGGGTGGTTGCCAGAGGCAAGGGGTGGGGATGTCAAAGGTACAAACTTCCAGTTATAAGTCCTGGGGATGTTATGCACAATATTTGCTAAGATAGTAGATCTTAAAAGTTCTTATCACAAACAAAATATTTATAACTGTATGTGGTGATGTTAACTAGACTTGTTGTGGTGATCAACCTGCAATATATACATACACTAAATCGTATTTTTTTTAATAAATTTATTTATTTTTGGCTGTGTTGGGCCTTCGTTGCAGTGCACAGGCTTCTCACTGCGGTGGCTTCTCTTGTTGCAGAGCACGGGTTCTAGGCTCACAGGCTTCAGTAACTGTGGCTCGCAGGTTCAGGAGTTCTGGCACGTGGGCTCTAGAGCACAGGCTCAGTAGTTGTGGCGCACGGGCTTAGATGCTCCGTGACATGTGGGATCTTCCCGGACCAGGGCTTGAACCCGTGTCCCCTGCATTGGCAGGCAGATTCTTAACCACTGTGTCACCAGGGAAGCCCTAAATCATATGTTTTACACCTGAAACTAATATAATGTTATGTATCAATTATATTTTAATAAAAAAAGAAGAAATTTAACTGAGAAAACTTATTTAAAAAAAAAAGAATACCGCAGTAATAACTCCTTCAGGCAAAATGAAAATTAGTCAAACTCCAGGGTGAAACAGGATATTTGCATAGCCTCAAATTATCTCCCTCAAAATATTTATTAACATGGTGGTTTTAACATATGTCTACAAACTGTGATACTCCTCTCTCCAGGAGGTGTATCTCTATTTCCCTCCCCTCGTGTGTATGCTGGACTTCCTTCTAACAGAGTACAGAAAAGGGAAAATAGTAACTTCAGAGTGGAGAAACCTGACAGACACAACCTTAACGAAGTCGTCAAGGTTAACATCACCA
This sequence comes from Eschrichtius robustus, assembly GCF_028021215.1. Taxonomy (NCBI): domain Eukaryota; kingdom Metazoa; phylum Chordata; class Mammalia; order Artiodactyla; family Eschrichtiidae; genus Eschrichtius; species Eschrichtius robustus. The sequence goes on from NC_090827.1 coordinate 133,269,224, forward strand.
CTAATAGTTGCTGATATCATGTACTCCTTGATATGCCACAAGATGCGCACTTCACCTCCATAGTAGTCTTACCAAATATCCTTAACTCTTGTTTAAGCATGAGAAAACATCAGGCAAATGTAAATTGAGGGCCATTCTACAAAATATCCAACTGGTACTCTTCAAAAGGATCAAAGTCATAAAAAACAAGGAAAGACTGAGAAACTACCATAAACCACAGAAGACAAAAGAGACATGACTGCTAAGTGCAATGCGGTATCCTGGGTTGAATGTGGACATTAATTAAAAACCTGATGAAATCCGAATAAAGTATATAGTACAGTTAGTAGTTTTGTACCAATGTGAATTGCTTAGTTTTGATAAATGTACTATGCTATGTAAGATGTTAACACTAGGGGTAACTGGATGGAAGAGTATAGAGGAACTCTATCTTTACAAGTGTTCTGTAAATCTAAAATTATTTCAAAATAAAACATTACATACATATGCTTTATGTTTAAGAGTCATTTTTAACCATTCCTTTTACTTCTTTAGCTTCTATTTCCACTCCGTGTCCTTACTCAAATTGATCCTAATGTAATTATATATTTTTGTACTTAGAAGTTTTATTCACCATCCTTGGCACACTTCTTGGCAACATTTGAACTTTTTAATCTCCTGTAAGCAAAAGTTTCTAAATATTAAAGGAAAAATAACCTAGACTGAGTTATCATTACAGTTATCAACGAGCACTTGATCAAAACGTCATAATCAACACATTTTGATAACCACTAAAGAATATGCTGCTTTTATTGAAAATGCACTACTTAATGAGAGAAATGATGCTGTTTTTTCTCCCAATTAACCCATGTATTTGTGGATGGATATTACTTCTTGCTATAATGAGGTAGCACACCATCAATTCTGTTATTTTTTCTATTTTCTTTTAAAGTGATTTAACCCTCGAGAAGCCTTTCCCACGTAAAGAAGTAGAGGGGCATTTAAATTTTGTTATAACACTCTCACTCAATTCCATGAGTTACATGCCAAAACTCGTTTAGTAAAATACTAGTTAAAATATTTTCAACGGTCTCTCAGCAACACCTCCACCAGAGCCTCCTTCAATTTTCACAAGAGCAAAGAATTGAGGACAGGTACACTGGGTTTGCCATACCTGTTTTCAGGATTGTTCCTGGCTTGGCCCCATGTGAAGCTTCTGCAAGAGTCCAGGGTGGTTTTTTTCCTGTAAACAATAAAGACACCGTGAGGCCAAACCCTGTCCACACGGACCTTCTCAGAGTATAACTGGGGACAAAGCGAAGGGTTTCCTTTAAACTACCCACACACACAGGTAGCCCTAGGACTGCCTCCAAGGACCCTAGATAAGGAGGCCCCATTCCAGTGCTCTGTCAGGATGGAGTGGGTAGGGGGCAGGTGTGCGTAGAGGGCGTCGAGCAGGAGAGTGAAGGGGCCGAACTGCTCGACGTTACCGGCGTGCTCCAGCAGTCAAGGCGGCCAGGGGGCCTGGTTACCCACTTTCTCTCGGAGAGCGGGGCGCACATCCCGCGGCCTTAAACGTGCACGACGTTCCACGGCGTCCCGACGCTTGGCGATGCAAGCCGTGGAGCGCGGCGGGCATGCGCAGGCGCAGGCACAGGCACAGACGCAGGGGGCGGAAGCGCGGGCCTAGGAGACGGTTGGTGATTGGATGAGGCAGGGCGCGGGGGCGTCGGTCCCGGGCCTGCAGGGACGCCGCGAGGCCGCCTTTTGAAAGACGCAGCCCTGGCTGCCTGGTTGTCAGGCGGAGCGGTCTGAAGTGAGAGGTTGAGGCAGGGAGGAAGAAGCCATGGCATCGGCGGCGGCCGGCCGGCGAGCCCCCGGCCTGCGGCTCGGTCAGAGCTGCCCGCCGGAGGGGTCTGGCCAGCAGGGTTAGAAGGACAATTTTGGTGGGTGGGAGTTGGGCTGGGATTTGGGAGGCCGCCAACGGGCGGGCCGCTGCGGGTCTCAAATGTATTCTTTTTGTTGTTGTTGTTTTCCCTGACACCCGAGGAAGGGCTTTTCACCACCGACCACCTCGTCCCTTCTTTCCTCCTTGTAGCAGTGCTTTGGGGAGGGATTTAGGAGAGACAGTTATGTCACCCGTAAAAGTGTAGGCACAGAGCAGTCGTGACGTCAGTTAGAGGTTTAGCGCTTGTCATGTGAGTGTGTATAAAGGCCGCTTATGGGAATGTGGTTGGTTTTTATTTCAGAGTATTTTTAGCTTACGTAGTACTTTTTTTTTTTTGTCTTCTGACAATTTTCTTCCAATTTGTAGGTGAGAAAATGTCTGGCCACGATGACTGGTTTCAGAGTTCTCGGGTCCCCAGCTTTGCCCAGATGCTGAAAAAGAACTTGCCAGTTCAGCCATCAGCCCAAACGGTAACCACACCCACAGGGTGTTCCTCGGAAAGTTACAGCCTGTCGAACATGGCATCCAAGGTTACGCAAGTGACGGGTACAAACTCTTTTACACTTGTAATAACGCCTATGTTCTTTAAGATTCTGAGATGGCCAGTTAGTTTTGTTGAGCCCCCAGTTTAAATGTTTCCTGGATATATATCCATTTACCTGTGGCCATGTCCCAACTGAAACTTGGATTTGACTCCCAGCACAGTAGAAATCCTTCCCCTGGCTACTGACTTAATTGTTCTTTACCACTTGGGTGTACAACCACTTCCAGTGTGTCTTGCCTTTTTGAGGTGAGGCTGTGTCATTCCCTTCAGGAGAGAGGACTGGATTTATACTGGTTTCTATTCCACATATCACTTAGCAGAGTGTTAAGTGTAAAGCAGGGACAGACACACTAAAAATTTGATTGAATTCAACGTGAAAGGTAATATGAAATAGTGAATGGGAAGCAGAAACTAGGTTCTAGTCCCACATCTGTCTTAATACATTTTAGGCCTTAGTGACATCATGGGTAAAACTGGCTTAGAGAGCCTCTGAAGACCTTGACATCACTGAAATTCTAGGATTCTTTGATATCACTTAATTATATGACAATGATAGCACTTTGCAAAATAGTCTTAGTACTCTAAAAGATATATACAATAACAGGTTACACTTCTTTAGTAGTAGAAACTCATTGTTAATGAAAAACACATGTGACTAAATGTGTCTGGAACACCTTCCATTTTAGGAAAGTGTTTGGTGCTTTTGCTTGTTTTATTCTTTTTAATTTAACCAAGTTGACAAGCGTAAACATTTATTTTTAGGTAATTTTCCAGAACCATTGCTCTCCAAAGGTCTTTCATCTATTTCAAATTCTCTCCTTCCTCCGAAAAAAATATCTAAGGAATTTATAATGAAATACAAGCGTGGAGAGATAAATCCTGTATCAGCCTTGCATCAGTTTGCGCAAATGCAGCGGGTTCAGCTTGACCTTAAGGAAACAGTAACAGCAGGCAAGTGCGAAGTTGTATCTGGTTGTTCCAGTGCTAGAAAATATTTTCCTATTGAAAACAGAGTATATAAGTGGTACAAAATTTGATTATCTTGTTTATTTGCCTAATGTCGGCATTAGATGATTGCTAGTATGTCTTGACAAGGGTACTTAAGAAATTTTTATGTTCATACTGCTTTAGCCTTTTTTTTTTTTTAATTTTTATTTATTTATTATTTATGGCTGTGCTGGGTCTTCGTTTCTGTGCGAGGGCCTTCCCCAGTTGTGGCAAGCGGGGACCACTCCTCATCGCGGTGCGCGGGCCTCTCACTATCGCGGCCTCTCTTGTTGCAGAGCACAGGCTCCAGACGCGCAGGCTCAGCAATTGTGGCTCACAGGCCCAGCCACTCCGTGACGTGGGATCTTCCCAGACCAGGGCTCGAACCCGTGTCCCTTGCATTGGCAGGCAGACTCTCAACCACTGCGCCATCAGGGAAGCCCTTCTTTAGCCTTTTGAGCCTCTAAATTTACTCATACAAAAGTTCTAAAATCACTAAATTTTAATTTTTTGTGTATGGCTAGTTTAACGGAAATCTCATCAGCCTTGTAGATTACTTTCAAGTGTAAGTACTTCTTATAGCATAAATATACTTTTGTAGGGATGTTGAATATTTGGACTCTGATGATTTTATGAGTATTCTGTGATGATGATGCCTAACAAAAATTATAATCAAATTTGGCTTCTGCAATTTATACTTCAGAACCTAATTTTTATAAAGTATAAGGGAAAATAGTAGTTACCTGATTGATTCTCTGTCTGCAGACTTGTCTGTGACTAAATTTCTCCATTCTCTGTTAAACTGTCCCCTGCCAAAAGAATCTGTTAGCAGATTGGGCCTGTGGAAGGCTACAGGAGTACAGATTAGTAAAAGATAGAAAGAGGTTTCTGATTTCTTAACCTTATGACTAGTGATTAGGAAAATTAACAGGTGACAAAAATAGGTCTTAATAATGAAGTGAAGTTTTCCTAGGTCCTATCACTGTAAGTTGGATAACTTCATGTGATCAATACTATGGACTGAATTTTGGTGTAATTAGTTAGCTTTCTGCCGTTCTTCTCAAACTGCCCTTGGAAAATGTAAACTATTGGTCACAGTATGAAAAAAACTTATCAGGGCAGCTCTTCGTTGAACCAAGCAAAAACTCAAAAACACAATCTAGTGATTGTTAATGGTGTTCATTTTATGTGCATAGTACTAGCTGAATAATCTGATTCAGTAGATTTGGTAGAAAAACCAGAGTGTCAGTATTTTTTAACAAGCTCTTTAGTATGGATTTAGATGATGATCAAGTTTGAGAACTTGGGGTAGAAACAGGATGAAGCTTAAAAGTCTCAGCACTCTGACGCAGAGTACTTATTAACAAATTTGACACATAATATCTCACAAATAAGAATCATCTGGGCCACTTGTTAAAAATATAAAGTAGTCTCAAGTTTACTAAATTTGGATTGGAACCCAGGTGATCATGAAGGAAGGAATTTGGGAAACTGAGGTCATAGATGTTAGGAGGAAAACAGTTTACCCTGATGCAGTCTGGAGTTGCTTCTAAAATCTTGATGTACATCTTAAAGAAAAACCCAGCAGTTAATGGAATATGTAAGAAAACAAGATAATACAATAATAATGAGGCTTATATGGAGTGACACTGTATGTAGCCATTTGTAACCGGAATGGAGACTTAAAAAGGCCTCCTGTAGTCTGAATACCGAGTAAAACTTGAACCAGAAAAATCTTTGGCTTGTAAATTTAGAAGATGGTTCCATTTCATTTTTCATCAGGCAAATATGAAAACTAGGTAAATGTAACTGTGTAAAGGTAATTTTTCCGGTAATTTTGGATGACTGGACAGTTTAGTTCTTTAGCATATCTTTTTTTATTATTATTTACTGTTTGGTTTTCCTTGTAAATCCCCCACACACACCGTAAGGCTATGATGGGTTGGATTGCTTATTGTGACTCCCTGATAGAAACGTAAGATTTCTTCAAAGGGATTCCTTCTGTTCCGGAGCTTATAAGAGTATCAGGGCACTCAGAGGGTAGGAGTTGTTCAACTTCATTGGTGTTGAAGTTCGAAAGAAGAGACATGTTGCCAGAGGCTCCACATCTTCCCTCTCATTGGTCATTAGATAGATATTGGGATGCTTACCATTGCCAGGCATTATACAAGGCACTGTCACTCTGTGTGTGACATGTACTCTAAGCTGGCCCTATTGTTCATGCTGAATCTGGAGCCAAACTGGCTGCTTGAAGGATTCCTCAGAACTAGTTCAGGGGCCCACTCCGCTTTACTTTTAACCTGTATTGGCTCTGCAGAATAACTGATAGGCTGAGATAGTTTTCTGCAGTTGTACTGGGATGTTTTCCTATGTCACAGACATCTTTTGCAAGATCATACTGTGAAGTATTACAACATTCATTCTGAGTTATTTTTCAAGGTAATGTTTTGGGACCATATTTTGCTTTTTGTGCTGTGGTGGATGGTATTCAATACAAGACTGGACTGGGACAAAATAAAAAGGAGTCTAGATCAAATGCAGCAAAATTAGCTCTTGATGAGCTTCTACAATTGGCTGAAACTGAACCAAGAATTTCAGAAACATCAGGTAAATATTCTTGATTATAAAGTAGTGTTTTTAAAGTGTATCATTTTCCAGAAAGAGTCACCTGAAAGATTTATGTTAATGAAGAGTTACTTGGCAACTACAAGATAGAAGTAGCAGGATTTGAATAATTTTCTTCCATTGCTGATTGCTGACTTATTTAATAGTAGTTAAAATGCTCTTGTATATTTCAACACCAGAGATGTAAACATGTTGCTGAACTGTCTGACAACTTGTCAGATTGTAGATGGGTTTGAGTCCTGAAACTTAGCTTTCTCTGTAACTTACTGGATTCTTATTATGAACTTAACACTGTGCACTTCACACGTAGAGGTTTTTAATGCAATTTTTGTTAAGTTTGCCTATGTTAAATTCGGTAATGGTAGGGTTAGTTGAGAAAATAAGGGCCTAAGGTAACATAGCAAATAGGTTGAGAGTGTAAACTCCACAATTAGATCGCTCAGGATTGAGTATTGACCCTGGACAAGACAAGTTGTTTGCCTCCTAAGCCTAAGTTTCATCATTTGAAAAATGGAGACAAGGATAGATACCTACTATGGCTGTCATTAGGATTCAGTAAATAATGGATGCAAAGCTTATAACCAGTGCCTGGTGAACAGTAACATAATCAAATGACAGTGGTTCTTATTAAATATTAATCAATTTGAGGAATATATATGTTAGCATAGTAACCAGTTTTTGTCAGTATTCATTCATGTTAGATTACATTTTGGTTTAGCTATAAATGAGGCAACTTTAGTAAAGAAAAACATTTAAATTTGATTTAAACAGTGACAATAAATTCTAGTTAAATTCAAATCACCGTATGACTGGGCTTTTTTTGTTTGTTTATAACCTATTAATTTTAATATTTCTCTTGTAATACTTTCCTTAAAGTCATTTTGTTCTTTAAGTTCAGTTCTTATTCCATATATTTTAATTTTTCTGTTGTTTAATTAAAACCATTATTAAGTTTTGATGTGTAGTCTTTCTCATTGTTTTCAAAATAGTGATAGTTTGTCATAGTTTGGATTAAATAAGTACTTAGGAAAGTATTTTGTTAATTTTCATATTTCTGTTCACTATTTTTTAGATTTATTAATTAATTTTTTAGGGCTGGGTATGATAATTTTGGTGTCTTATCCATGCTGGCAGTTTATCAATGGAAATTCTTTATATGTGATTATTTTATAAGCTATCAACCCACCTAGGTATGTCCCCAGCAATATTTTCCCCGTTTCTTTCCAACCGTCACATGCATTTGAATCAATAAATCTATGTTTTGAGGATGTGCTATGGTAAATACTAGGACTGTGATAACTTCCAGGGACTGTGGTAAATACTAGGAATCTAGAATCAAGTAAGACCTATTCTCTACCCTCAAGGAACTAAAAGACTTCGTTGAAATCAAGTTAAAATATATCTACAGAATTTCCCATGCATCTAATTTAATTATCAGAAAATGATATTTATGATTGGCTTCTCATGAAAAATGCATTTCCCCTAAGGGTTTTCAAAATGTTTATCTACAGCTAGCAAATCTTTTGCCCTGTGGGCCACAATTTTTAGTTTCTAAACATTTATCTTTTCCCTTTTTGTGAAAATTAAAGTAACATTTTCCCATCTCCACTGATGCCACTTTTATATTCACCATTGTTTTCTCAAAAAGTTCCAATAGTGCCTTAATGATGACTAAGAGTTCTTTAATAAAAGGTTTTCTCTTGGCATAGAGCCTGGAAATAATTCAATTAGGTCATCTTTTCCCTTATAATGAACTACGTTTTCTTTAAAATGTTTGTCCTAGACAACTGAGCTTAACTATTTATTTTTCTTGTGAAGGGATATGGAAGATAAGTATTGAGTATTTATTTCTTTTCTTTGCTGTTAATGTTATAGTTGTTTTTCTAGTCTCCTTCTCCCTATTTATAATGTAAAATTTTAAAAACTTATTTTTAATTTTTTCAAAATTCTGAACTCATCAGAATTATATTTCATGTATATCTTCTTTCATGTATTGTACATGGTGTTTTTGAAAGTATATTCTTAGTTTTTTGTTAACCATATGAATACTTTTTTGCTCTCTTTTCAAGAGCAGTATGATTAATGATATTATGTTAGGTTTTGAAAATCTAACACTTTTTTTTTTTTTTTAAACACTTTTTGACACAGTGATTTAAGAATCTGGCTCTGTGTTTATTTTAGTTCAATATCCCTTAAAAAATCATTTAATAATGTGGTAAAAGTAATGTAAACTTTTTGTAATGCATGTATTTAAAACATAAAAATTACCAAGTTAACCGTTTTAAGTGTACAGTTCAGTAGTGTTAAGTACATTCACTTTTTTGTGCATCCAATATCCATAACTATTCATCTTGCAAAACTGAAATTCTATACTCATTAAACAGTTACCCCCATTCCCCCCTCCACCAAGCCCATGGCAATTACCATTCTACTTTCTGTCTATATGAATTTGACTACTCTAGGTACCTCATTTAAGTAGAATCATACAGTATGTGTTTCTTTTGTGACTGGATTATTTCACTTAGCCAGTTTGTCCATGTTGTGGCATGCGTCAGAATTTCCTTCCTTTTTAAGGCTGAATAATAATTCTATTGTATGTGTATACCACATATTGTTTATCCATTCATCTGTTGATGGACATTTGGGTTGCTTCTCCTTTTGACTATTGTAAATAATGCTGCTATGAACATTGGGTGTACAAATATCTCTTTGACACCCTGCTTTCAATTGTTCGGGTTTTATACCCAGCAGTGGAATTGCTGGGTCATATGGTAATTTTGTATTTAATTTTTTTGAAGAACTGCCATATTGTTTACCATAATGGCTGCCCCATTTTACATTCCACCCGCAGTGCACAAGGGTTCTAATTTTTCCACATCCTTGTCAACACTTGCTATTCATTTTTTTTGATAGTAGCCATCCTAATGGGTGTGATATCATGTCTCATTGTGATTTTGATTTGCTTTCCCTAATTATTAGTGATGTTGACCATTTTTTTCATGTGCTTATTGCCCACTTGTATATCTTCTTTAGAGAAATGTCATACTTGTGTCCTTTGCCCATTTTTGAATTGGGTTGTTTGGTTTTCTTTTGAGTTTTAGGAGTCTTCTGTGTATTCTGGATAACAATCACTTATCAGATATGTGATTTTAAAATATTTGCTCCTCTTTTGTGATTTGCATTTTTACTCTGTTAATAGTGGCCTTTGAGTCACAGAAGTTTTCAATTTTGAAAATGTCCAATTTGCCTATTTTTTTTGTTTCCTGTGCCTTTCATCAGATCCAAGAAATCATTGCCAAATCCAATGTCATGAAGCTTTTTGCCCATGTTTTCTTCTAAGAGTTTTATAGTTGTAGCTCTTATGTTTGGGTCTTTGATCCATATTGTGTTAATTTTTGTATATAGGGTTAGCTGAGGGTCCAACTTCATTCTTTTGCATGTGGATATCATCTAGTTTTTCCAGCATCATTTGTAGAAAAGACTGTCCTTTCCCCTACTGAATGGTATTGACACTTTTGTTGAGAATCATTTGACCACCTTTGTAAGGATTTATTTCTGCGCTCTCGATTCTATTTCATAGATCTATAAGTGTCTGTCTTTATGCCATTGCCACACTGTTTTGATTAATGTAACTTTTGTAATTAAGTTTTGAAATCAGGAAGTGTGAGTCCTCCAACTTTGTTCATCTTTTTCAAGATTATTCTGTCTGTATATGGTGTTTCAAAATGCAGACCAACTTGTACAGTCACATTTTCTTATTTATTGAAAGCATTTGTGCTTGATAAACAGGATTTAATATCTTTAGTTTTCATTTCACTTGATCCTCACTGAATAGATGGAAACAAATCTTTCTCTGAGTTTTTAAAGTTCTGCTTATTTAAAGTCCAGAGTGTATATATCTAACTATAGTCAACATTTACTTAACTAATGTGAACCCCAAGATGACAGTGTCAGTCTTTCTTTGCTAATTTCTGTGTTACAACCAGTTTCTCATTTTACTCAAAATGAGGTCCAGAGTAGCAGTTCTATTTTCTTTCTTTGTCTTTATGAATGATTTCTTGAGAGATATTGACTACTTTAGTTGAACCTTTGCTCCTGAACCCTTCTCATTTAAGCTTTCCTGATCTTTTGTCATCCCTTTAGTTTAGTGTCATGTTCTTTTCTTGTTTTTCGTGGATTTCCCAACTTGGGAACCAAATTGGAAAGCTATTGCAAAGAATGGGACTGAAAGCTTAGAAAACTTTGAATGAAGTATTCCCCTACAAACTACTCTGATAAAATAGCATTAAAATGATAATTTTTACTTACTAAATTTTTGGTAGAATATTAAGTTTAAATGTTTTACCTAGTATTATTGTAAATGTAAAATTGTTCATAAGCATTTAGAACAGGGTTTCATTTTAACCGATTTTCAGAATGTTGAATCTATTACAAAGCAAGCTATATAGTAGCATAAAAATAGGGAACCCAGAAAAGTATTTGGTGTTTGTAGAATTGATTTCAATATAGGAAAGACATTTAGCAAGGCTGAGCTAATGGATAATAGATGGCCTAGAGTTGGCAGAAGTATACAGAAAAGATAATCATTCTTGGATTGCTGTTTTATTACAGAGTAGTATGATACCTGCTCTTTGGAACATTTGATGTTTCATTTTTCCTTATGTTTTTGTTTTATTTATAGGTCCCCCTCCTATCCCTGCAGAACCTATTGTTTCACCTGAACCAGTATATGTTTCAAAAGTACATTATGGTAGGAAAGTCCTTTATTATAATTTTTTTTTTAATTAATTAATTTATTTATTTATTTTTGGCTGTGTTGGGTCTTCGTTTCTGTGCGAGGGCTTTCTCTAGTTGCGGCGAGCGGGGGCCACTCTTCGTCGTGGTGCGCGGGCCTCTCACTGTCGCGGCCTCTCTTGGTGCGGAGCACAGGCTCCAGACGCGCAGGCTCAGTAGTTGTGGCTCATGGGCCTAGTTGCTCTGCGGCATGTGGGATCTTCCCAGACCAGGGCTGGAATCCGTGTCCCCTGCATTGGCAGGCAGATTCTCAACCACTGCGCCACCAGGGAAGCCCTATGATAAATTTTAAAGAAGATTAACCCAATTAAAAATTATAACAGCATATAATTAAAATATGCATAGGTATGAAAATGTACATTAGTATTTTATTATTCAAACCTGTCACACTTCTTCAAAGATGAGTATTTCCTTCCATACTCTGCTAAAAATGAGAGAAATAATAAAATTGGAGAGGAACTATTGAAGAAGTGGTTTTTTTCCTATAAAGAGATGGCTTATCAATATCATATAACTGCTTTTTTGAGAACTCTTTGCTTCAGTGGGCAGGTCATTAATGAAATCCAGTGGCTTTCTGGTGCTTGATGGTTGGGGTATTCATTTCAAGTAATCTATTCACTTTCTTTTAATGTTAGTTATTTGTCACTCAAGCCCAAAGAAAACTACAACTGCAATTGAAATTACTAGTTATGTGACCTAGGACCAGTTACCTCTCTGTGCACCTTAATTTCTCTATCTATAAAATGGCTACAATAATAATTATCTCATAGGATTATTGTGAGGATTAAATTATGCATGTAAAAAAAAACTTGATCAGTGCCTGGCACACAGTAGGTGCTCACTAAATAGTAACTACTATTATTTTAACATTTTATTATATTCAACATTATGTGGATTATTATATACTTTTCCCATTAGATTGTGAATCCCCTGAAAGGCAGGAAATTATCCTTAATTTCTACATTGCCTACATAGTAGTAACACTTCAGACTTTAAAGTTTAGAGTATTTGTACAACTAAAGTGAAGAACAGCGTTTCTTTCTTTGTCTTTTCCAGGTCTGAGGATTAGGATTTATGCCTTTTCAGGTTTGGTTTTCCATTGTCTTTCTGAGACAGAAAAAAGCTCCATTTGTGTGCTTGTTTGGAGTAAAACGACCAGACCAGGGAAAATAGGCGCATTCAAAAGGCAAAGTCTACCAATAGTTAAACGTAGTCAGTCAAATATAGTCATTTACCCTAACAGTCATAGGAATTGATGAACAGAAGGACAGTGAGTGATCAGTCCAACAGCAATGATTTCTTAATATGAGAAGGGACTCTAGTCTTTCTTTTCAGCCTCTGTGGACATTTTTAATGAATAGTTAGAAAGAATCCAGGGTTGGCAAATAATATAGACTACTGTTACCCTGAGAAAACAGATCAATCTATGCGGAAGAAAGAGTATGTGGTTAACCGTATGTTTAAGGAAATACATTAGTAGAGTCAGGTTTGGTAGGCTCAGGTAAAGAGTTAAAAAGTTAAAAATTGACAGTTTTCGTTTAGTCAGGAAACGGAGAACAGACATCATTATCAGGCTTATAGGTAAACACGGGAGTTGGATGTTATCACTTTTGAAGAAAAAAAGATTTGAGATACATAAAAATCTGAACAGGTCCTGTTGGGCTAGTTACGGAGGGCATCACCATTTCGCAGCCTGTCTACTTTGCCATATTTTTACTGGAGTGTATCTTCATTTAATATAGTGATATTTTGGCTCTGAAGATAGGTTCAGGTTACTTATGATACTAAAGATCACTTGAAATTAGCGACTGGAAATCAAAGAAATGGTGTTAGCATCATGTATGTCATGTTTTTATGTCACCCTTCACTTCCAATAGTTTAGGAGAACATTTTATTTCCTCAGCAACCAGCGCACATGTATAGGAAAAATAGTATTGCACTTGCTCCTTATTCCTTCATATGCATGCTAGTAAGAGATACATTTAGTAACTAAGATTTGATTATATTCACAACATTTGTTATTTCCTTCAACATCAGTTAAGATCAAGAGCTATATCAGTATGTTGTTAACTTCCAAACATTCTTTATGATATTCAGGTGCAACGTTTTTAATATGCAGCAAAATATTCTCTTGCCACACACATAATTCTTGATCTGTCAGTACTAATTGCAGTGTATTTTTCTGTTCTATATCATTGCACAAAATAATTGCTAACTATATAGGACATGATTAAATAAATTACAGTGCATTCATTCTGTGGAACCATTAAGAAGAAGGAGGGTAGCACTAATATCTACCTCTGAATGATGCCCAAGACCAAGTACAGTAAGTCCCTTACATACAAACGAGTTCCATTCCGAGAGCATGTTTGTAAGTCCAGTTTGTTCATAAGTCCAACAAAGTTAGCCTAGGTACCCAAATAACACAATCGGCTATATAGTACTGTACTGTAATAGGTTTATAATACTTTTCACACAAATAATACATAAAAAACAAACACAAAAAATAAAACATTTTTAATCTTACTATACAGTACCTTGAAAAGTACAGTAGTATCAGCTGCATCACCGCTGCTTTTATACTTGCTTCCAGGCATCCTAGGCTTGAAATAAAGATACTGTACTACTGTATACAGTACTGTACAGTAAAGTACACAAAAGCACAACCACTTGTAGAGGATGCACACATGTGACAATGTAATGACAGACACGTGAACTAACTTACATGATTCACACGAAAACATGTTCACATCTTTGAAAGTTCACAACTTGAAGGTTCGTATGTAGGGAACTTACAGTAAATGCAAAGTGGATTTTAGCATGCCCCAGTTTTTATTTTTTAAAGTAGAGTATGTTTAGATGTATTTTTTGTTTATCAAAATATCCATACTGGTAATAGTGGTTGCATTTGGAGAGGGAGACTTCTGAATGTACATCTCTTATATTGCTGTTACAGTGGGAAAAAAACGTTTCACTTTATAATATCATCAAATGAATATGCTTCTCCTGTATCATAAGTTTTTGGTAATAAGCTGAGCCAAGTTGTTGAGTGCTTCTCAGTCATATTTTTACCGCATAAACACCAAAAGCTAATTTTTACACCACACGGTAGTTTTACTAAATTAAATGAAATATATGCTAGCATGCAATTATAATAATTTGCACCTTCGCATTGTATGCTTTGTGGTTAGATAAAAGAATATAGCAAGTAGTTCATTCTTCTGATTGTGTTTATGATGTTCTTTAACTCTTTGTTGATGTGACTTTACATGTTTTTGCTAAAGAGCATTAAACAGTATTAACAAAGAAAAATTCAAGTTTGACGAATATAAGTAAAAACTTGTAAATGGCCTAGCTGAAATGAGTTGTATTATCTGAGACTACTAACGTTAAATTTTTATCATTTATGTGCCTTTTTAATATAATTATTAAGCAGGTAAAAAGAATTTCTGTGAAAAATATAGTTATACAATTCATATATATGCAAGGTATGAGAGCAAAATTGTTTCATTTACTTTTTTCTTCTGAAGATATAATGGACTGCGAACCACTTGATAGACTACTTAGCAACTATCATGCAACTAACGGGAACTATCAGTGTTTAGTAAACAACTAAACTTTGAGAAATACTATATTACGTGATTCTGCAACCTCTCATTCTCTAGAATAATGATTCTTCCCTGGGGATATACAAGCATACATACACAAAGCAACAGATGGTCAGGGCCCTATCTCAGAACCTCAAGTCTTTCAGTTTTTTTAAAAGGTCCATGGGTGACTTTTGATGTATATTCTTGGTTATAACTGTTCTATGGTAATCCTGATTACTTCAGACTATCTCCTTTCAAAGTTTGGGACTTTTTTTTTAGTGGGAACGTGGAACTATATCAAGAGTCTAAGTGTTTAGTGCTTTGCAGTGGTTCTCAGTGGGGCAAATACTTAGGAGTATATTTTGATTGTCACAATGATTGGGGAAGACTGCTGGCATTCATTGAGATGTTGCTTGTCAGGCAATGTGGGACAGTCCCATACAACAGAGAATTGTCTTGTGTCCTGTGTGACTTTTGAATGTTTTATCAATTATAAATTAGTAATCCTCTAATATGTAATACTTGCACATCTTTTTACAAGAATCTATCCAAAAAGCTCAATAACTTGTGTTCTTTTAGAATGGAATACTTTAAAATCTCAATCATGACATAAATTATAAATTTGCTTACATATCTCTATAAATTAACTCATTCAATTGAAAGGTTATAAGAGGAATAATAGAGACCTCTGGGAGAAAGCACAGTGTTCCTCAAATTCATGTTGCATTTGATTTTTTTTTCTAGAAGGGAGACATATTCAGTTCGCAAAGATTTCACAGATTGTTAAAGAAACATTTTATCAACTAATTTCTAATCATTCAGAGTATCTGAAATGTAGCAACTCATTAGCTGCTTTTATAATTGAAAGAGGTAAGTGCAAGTACTTGGGATGTGTTCATTTGTACAAAAACTATTAAGTAACTTAATGATCTGAACTATGCTATAGTAATATTTTAATTAACTATCTTTGCCCCTGTTGACAGTGGTGCTGCATTTATTTGAAGTGGCCTTTTCTAGTAGGTGTGGGTCATTAAACACAAAGATTCTCAAAGGTAGAGATAAAGTATACTGAACAGGAACCAATAGAGAACTGCAGAATGGTAAAATAACCTAATATTTTAATCAGTAACTGTGTTGGAGTCACTACCAGCTTGAAATCTAACCTCATTATAACAAATATTGAGAGGGACTCTATAAAAATTAACATATTTTCTTCACTTTCAAAGAATAAAAGATTAAAGTGAAAAATCATGAATCTATGTTTTTTCCTGTGAATATTATGATGTGATTCCAATTACATTTTATCTTTTATTTATCCTGTAATGTTCTAGATTGATCATTCATTAAACACGTTTGAATTTTATATTCATCTCTGAATAAGATATTATAGATGATATAAAAACAACTTGATATTTGGTTCTTATTCTTAAGGATTTGTTGTGACCTAGGTGGGGAGAAGATATATATGATTGTTCAAGGGTCAACTTTAGTTAGAAATCATGGAGCATGATACCTCCATGCTTTCTCATTCTCTCTCAAGATCACTTTGGCTATTTGGGTGTTTTTGTGTTTCCATACAGATTGTACAATTACTTGTTCCAGTTCTGTGAAAAATGCTGTTGATATTTTGATAGGGATTGCATTGAGTCTGTAGATTGCCTTGGGTAGTATGGTCATTTTAAGAATATTACTTCTTCCAGTCCTTGAGCACGGTATATCTTTCCATTTATTTGTTGTCAACTTCAATTCTTTCATTAACGTTTTACAGTTTTCTAAGTATGTCTTTTACTTCCTTGGTTAGATTTATTCCTATGTATTTTATTCTTTCTGATGCAATTTTAAATGGGATTGCTTTTTTAATTTGTCTTTTTGATAGTTCATTATTAGTGTATAGAAATGCAGTAGATTTCTATATATTAATTTTGTATCATGCAACTTTACTGAATTCATTTATTAGTTGTAATAGTTTTTTGGTGGAGTCTTTAAGGATTTCTATATTTAGTATGTCATCTGCAAACAGTGACAGTTTTCCTTCTTCTGATCCAATTTGTTTTCCTTTTATTTCTTTTTCTTGTCTGATTGCTGTGGCTAGGGCTTCCAATACTGTGTTGAATAAAAGTAGTGAGGGTGGGTATCCTTATCTTATTCCTCTGATATAAGAAGAAATGCTTTCAGCTTTTCACCATTGAGTACGATGTTGGCTGTGGGTTTGTCATATATGGCCTTTATTATGTTGAGGTATGTTCCGTTGCTACCCACTTTGTTGAGAGTTTATTTTTTTAATCATAAATGGATGTTGAATTTTGCTGAAAGCTTTTTCTGCATCTATTGAGATGATCATATGCTTTTTAATTTTCAGTTTGTTAATGTGGTGTGTCACATTGATTGATTTGTGTATATTAAACCATCCTAGCATCCCCGGAATAAATCCCACTTGATTATGGTGTATGATCCTTCTTTCAATGTATTGTTGAATTTGGTTTGCTAATATTTAGCTGAAGATTTTTTTGCATCTGTGTTTAGGCGTATTTGTCTGTAATTTTCTTTTTTTGTGGTATCTTTGTCTGGTTTTGGTATCAGGGTAATGCTGGCCTTATAGAATGAGTTTGGAAGTGACCCCTCCTCTTCAATTTTTTGGAATGGTTTGAGAAGAATAGGTATTAACTCTTCTCTGAATGTTTGGTGGAAGTCACCTGTGAAGCCGTCTGGTCCTGGACTTTTGTATGTTGGGAGTTTTTTAATTACTGATTCCATTTCATTACTAGTAATTGGTCTGTTCATATTTTCTGTTTCTTCCTGGTTCAGTCTTGGGAGATTGTATGTTTCTAGGAATTTATCTGTTTCTTGTAGGTTGTTCATTTTATTGGCATGTAATTGTTCAGAGTAATCGCTTATGATTCTTGGTATTTCTGTGCTGCCAGTTGTAACTTCCCTTTTTTCATTTCCAGTTTTATTTATGTGGGCCTTCTCTCTTTTTCTTGATGTATCTGGCTAAAGGTTTGTCAATTTTGTTTCTTTTCAGAGAACCAACTCTTAGTTTCATTGATCTTTTCTATTGTTTTTTTTTTTTAGTCTCTATTTCATTTATTTCTGCTCTGGTCTTTATGATTTCTTTTCTTCTATCTTTAGGTTTTGGTTATATCTATTTTTCTTGTTCTTTTAGGGGTAAGGTTAGATGATTTATTTGAGATTTTTCTTGTTTCCTGAAGTAGACTTGTTTTTTTCTAATTTTTTTAGAAGTTTTATAGTTTTATTTTATGTATGTATGTATGTATGGCTGCATTGGGTCTTTGTTGCTGCACTCCAGCCCTCTCTAGTTGCGTCGAGTGGGGGCTACTCTTCATTGCAGTGTATGGGCTTCTCATTGCAGTGGCTTCTCTTGTTGCGGAGCATGGGCTTTAGGTGTGCGGGCTTCAGTAGTTGTGGCACACAGGCTCGGTGGTTCTGGCTCACGGGCTCTAGCGTTCAGGCTCAGTAGTTGTGGCACACAGGCTTAGTTGCTCTATGGCATGTGGGATCTTCCCAGACCAGGGCTCAAACCAGTGTCCCCTGCATTGGCAGGTGGATTCTAAACCACTGCACCACCAGGGAAGCCCTGAAGTAGACTTGCTTTAATTTCCTTCTTACATATGCTTTTGCTATATCCCATAGGTTTTGGGTCATTGTGCTTGCAGTTTCATTTGTGTCCCGGTATTTTTTTATTTCCTTTTTGATATCTTCAGTGATCCATTGATTGTTTAGTAGCATGTTGTTTAGACTCCACCTGTTTGTGTTTTTTTGTGCTTTTTTTTCTTGTGATTGATTTCCACTTTCATAGCGTTGTGGTCGGAAAAGATGCCTTATATGATTTCAGTATTCTTAAATTTACTGAGACTTATTTTGTGGCATAACATGTGATCTGTCCTGGAGAATGTTCCATGTGCACTTGAAAAGAATGTGTATTCTGCTCTTTTGAATGAAATGTTCCATATATGTTTAATTCCATCTGGTCTGATGTGTCATCCAAAACCGACGTTTTCTAATTGATTTTGTGTCTGGATGGTCTGGCCATTGATGTAAGTGGGGTGTAGTCCCCTACTATTACTGTATTATTGTCAATTTCTCCTGTTACGTTTATTAATATTTGCTTTATATATCTAGGTCCTCCTATGTTGAGTGCTTTACATTTACAATTGTTATATATACTTTTAGGATTGATCCCTTTATCATTGTGTAGTGTCCTCTTTTGTCTTTTTACTGTCTTTATTTTAAAGTCTGTTTTGTCTGATAATAAGTATTGCTATTCCAGCTTTCTTTTCATTCTGTTTGCATGGAATACCTTTGTCCCCTTCACTTTCAATCTGTGTGTGTCTTTAGATCTGAAGTGAGTCTCTTGTAGGCAGTATGTATGTGGATCTTGTTTTCTTATTCAGCCACTTTATGTCTTTTGATTGGAGCTTTTAGTTCATTTACATTTAAAGTAATTATTGATAGATATATACTTATTACCATTTTGTTAACTTGTTTTCAGGTTATTTTTGTAGTTCTTTTTTGTCCCTTTCTTCTTTTGCTCTCTTCCCTTGTGATTTGATGACTGTCTTTAGTGGTTGTGTTTGGATTCCTTTCCCTCTTTTGTGTGTGCATCTGTATTATAGGTTTTTCGTTTATGTCTACCATAAGGTGTATATATATATATATATATGTGTATATATATATATATATATATATATATATATATGAGTGATTATTTTAAGTTGATGATCTCTCAAGTTCAAATGCATTCTTATCACCCTGTATTTTTACTCCCCCCAAAGGTTAATGTATTTTACATCTTTTTGGCGTGTGTATCCCTTAACTACTTGTTGTGGCTATAGATGATTTTACTGCTTTTGTTTTTTAACCTTCCTACTAATTTTATAAGTGGCTGATCTATCAACTTTACTGTATGTTTGCCTTTACCAGTGAACTTTTTCCTTTCGTAATTTTCATATTTCTAATTGTGATCTTTTCTGTTTAGAGCAGTCCCTTTAACATTTCTTGTAAAGCTGATTTTGTGGTGCTGAACTGTTTTAGCTTTTGCTTATCTGTAAAATCTTTGCTTTCCTTCAAATCTAAATGATAACCTGGTCAGGTAGAGTATCCTCTACTGTAGGTTTTTTCCTTTCATTGTAGGTTTTTTTCCTTTCATTGCTTTGAATATATTGTGCCACTCCCTTCTGGCCTGCAAAGTTTCTGCTGAACAGTCAGCTCAAAGTCTTATAGGAGTTCCCTTGTATGTAACTAGTTGCCTTTCTCTTTCTGCTATTCTCTTCCTTTATCTTTAATATTTGCCTTTTTAATTATAATGTGTCTTGGTTTGAACCTCTTTCAGTTCATCTTTTTGGGACTGTATGACTCCTGGACCTGGATTTCTATTTTCTTCCCCAGGTTAGAGAAGTTTTTAGCTACTATTTCTTCAAATAAGTTCTCTGCCCCTTTCTGTCTCTCTTCTCCTTCTGGGACCCCTATAATGCACATGTTAGTATGCTTGGTATTGTTTCAGAGGTGTCTTACACTATCCTCATTTTTTAAATTCTTTTTTTTTTCTCTTTAGCTTAGGTGATTTCCACCACTCTGTCTTCCAGATCACTGATTCATTCCTCTGTACTAGCTAATCTTCTGTTGATTTTTTTTAGTGTATTTTTAATTTTAGTTATTGAATTCCTCAGCTCTGTTTGGTGGTTCTTTATATTTTCTACCTCTGTGTTCATCCATTCTTCTCCTGTTTTCAGTGAACATGTTTATGATCATTATCTTGAACTCTTTAATCAAATAGATTGCTTATCTCCACTTCATTTAGTTCTTTTTGTGAGGTTATATCTTATTCCTTCGTTTGGAACATAATTCTCTGTCTCTTCGTATTGCCCAATTCTCTATGTGTTCATTTCTATGTGTTAGGTAGTTCAGTTACATTTCCCCCTCTTGGAGAAGTAGCCTTTTGTAGGAAACATCCTATGGGGCCCAGCAACACATTCTTCTCTGGTCACCAGGGCTGTATACTCTAGAGGTGCCCTCTATTTGGAATGTGTGTGCCCTTCTGTTGTGGTGGGGCCTACTACTCTGGGCATGCGGGTAGGCAGGGCTGGCCCCTGACCCAGTTGGCTGTAAGACCAGACCCTGTGTGGTGGCTGTGAGCCCAGTGGAGGACAGGGTAGGCTTCCCTGCCATTTCCTCTTACATCTTCGTGTATTTCTTCTTTTGGTTATTCCCTCTTTTTCCTACATTATCAAACTCTAGTATCTCCCTGAAACATTGCAGTTTGAGTTACAGAGAAAGAAGCTGAGCTCTTGGCTACACTACTGCCCATTATAACTCAGAACATACATCACCATTCCAGAACTTACACTGACACTATATGATTCCCTTATATCACCCCATCCCCCACGCCCATACTAGAACTTTTTGGCCAACCCAATACATTAGAGATAATAGAACATTTTTACTTTTCTCATCTAATCCTACTCCTCCAGCTTCCTTTATCTCAGTAAATGGCATCCATCCACATGCTAAAAATCTAAGTCATCCATTATTTATCCCTTCCCCTAACAACTTAAAATTTATCTTCAAGTCCTGTTTATTATATCCTCAAACTCTATCTCAGATCTGATCTTTTTTTTTTTTTTTTCATTTAACCTCCATCATTTGAGTCTTAAGTCATTATCTCTGACCTGGACTACTGTAACAGACCCCCTAATTCAGCTTCTTGGACATTACTGGAATATCCTTTACCCTGCTCCTTAATGCTGCTCACTCCTCATAATGAAACTTAAATTTCAGTTTCATAAGGAGGGATTCTGCAACTGGTCTTCATGAGGTAATCTTTCCTCCTAATATTCTTTAAATTAGCCGTGTATCTGTTTCCTTCAAAGCTTTTATTACAATTTGTGGTTTTAGTCTTTTTCTTCTCTCCTATTAGAAGCTTCATGAAGGTCTGTCTTGTTCAGTGTTTTATTCCTAGCATCTATTTCACTGCCTAGTATTTGGTAGGACCGCAACAATTTTTGTGGAATTAATGGAAGTCCTTTCTTAGGTAGTTGCTAATGTGGAACTGAACTTTGAAAGACTAAGACTAGAGATTTTCTGAAATCATCGACACAGAGGTAAAATAGCGTGAGATAGGTATTCAGAGAAGAATATTTAGAGAAAAAAGAACAACGATCTAGCGACTAGGGTATAGAAAGGCCACACAGTTAGGAGGTGAAAGGAAAAAACTATCTTCTGAGCATAGAGTTTCAAAGAAATCTCAAATGGGGTACAGCAAAAAATGATTCTATTGATTGTAGGAGAAATGTAGACAAAGTATAATATAAAAATCTGCCTTTTAAGTTGAGATATTATTGAAGTATTTTTTAAATTTTGCTTCTTAGAAGACTCTCAAACTCTTATTTGAAATTGTAGAATTACTTTTCCAACTTTTTGGTCAATATATTTTACTAACTTTAAAATAGTAAGGTAGACTTCTTCATTGAACTACTGGTATAATTAATTCATTTAACCTACTCTCTTTTTGTACCAGGCATTTACTAGATGCTCAAATAAAAGTTTGTTGAATATAAATGGGAAAAAAAATGGTAAGAAAGAGGTGGAGGTTGAACATAGGGAAGAGGAAGGTAAAAATAACCTGCTACTGTTAACCTTTTCTTTCAGCTGGACAGCACGAAGTTGTAGCTATAGGCACAGGTGAATACAATTATAGTCAGTGCATTAAGCCAAATGGAAGAGTGTTGCACGATACTCACGCTGTTGTTACGGCAAGGAGATCTCTCCTTAGGTAAGGTAACAAATATATTTAATTAAATATATTAAATATATATAAATATATCTGTTAATATTTAACAAATATATTTAATGCCATCAAATATTAATGCACTTAGCCAAAAGCAATCACATATATATGTCTTTATTTACAAATGGAATTTTACTCATCATTGAGCCAAGGGTATGGCAGTCTCTTACTTATCCAAGCCATCTGATATTTTCATGTCACTTTTGGAAACCTTATAGTAATTTCAGTGTCTAGCCTATGAATTTTAGTGGCTTCTATTATCAAGACCTTATGAACTCAGTTTTAAGAGTCATACAACCTTTTTTTAAGATAAAAATACTGTCTTTATTACTGATAAAAGTAATTAGAGAGTATAGCTTTAGATCTGGACCAAGTATGCTTGGTAATATTTCACCCCTGAATTAGCCATACTTATCCAAAAGCAGAAATCAATGAGTTTCCACTCATGAGGTCTGGACAAAGTTTACCATATAGCAGAGTGTCGATAAAGTATTTTTTAGGCTGGCAGATATCAGAGAGAAAGAGAGAAAGGGGCTGAAGTGAGGATGCCTAGTTTCTTTTTCCAAACTTATCAGTCACTCTGCTCCTTATAAGAGGCATAAGTAGCAGATAGTAGAGAAATAAACCAAGAATGTTACTCTTTGGAATTCCTTTTCTGTAAAAACATGAAAAGTGGGAAATGAGCATTACCTCCTGCAGTATTTACCAGCTTTTGTTCTCTTAAGTCATTAAGTTTTACTTTTTATAAAACATTTTTAATCAAATTTTTCAAACAAAAGTGAGAATCATAATTAATTCCATCATTCAGTTGTCAGCATTCTGATACCAATACCCAATGATCATATCCAATTATTAGCATATCCAGTTATTAGGATTCTGTTGTTCTTATTTAATTTATGCACCCTCACTTTTTGCTGGTGGTGTTTTTTTGCTGGAGTATTTTAAAACAAATTTAGACATATTATTTTATCTGAAAAACTTAAGTATATATCTCTAATAATAAGAAAAGAATCCTGTAATCTTAAAAGGAAAGCTTTTGGGAAGTCCGTGAAGGTAATGCAACTCATTGTCCTCCCATCCCCCTTGGTGCTTAGTGAATTATTTGACCCCTTTAAAACTACCTCTTTTGTGTTTATTTCTTGTCATGCTTGGTTGGCACTGTCATTTATACTGGTGCTTAATATTTTATTATATATTTCTGATGATAGGATTAAAATCATGGTTTTTTAAATAAGCAAAATAGTATTTGTCCTCTGATTTGATTAGTAGTTGTCTTTCAGGAAATCTATTTCACTTCTTAATTTAACTTACAGGCTTTGTTATGTTATTCCTACGCTCTTGTGTTTTTGTCTTCAGAACCACTAAGCAGCGGGAACCACAGTTGTTGTTTGTCTGCCTGTTTTGTCATGGAAGGGAAAATAGAAGTAAAGCAGAAAATTGATATTTCACCTAGGAGGCTGGGAGCAGAGCTGTCTAAGAAAGAAGGGAGGAATCAGTAGAGAAATGGGTCTTTTGCAGAAAATGATAGTTGAGTACTTTAATGTGAAATGAGAGTGGAGTGGTAGTCGAGGAATGATGCTTTAAGGCAGATCACCGGGCAGACTGGGCTCGAACTGAAAACTTCTCAAGGGATTTAATTCTTCATTAAGTAAGGCTGAGATTATTTTACAAGTTCCTATCAATATCAAAACTTTTGACATATAGGGACATTGTTCATAACATGAATATAATGTTTGTTTAAGATACTTCATTTTTAAATTTTCTTACTTGATAAAGTTCTGTCTCATTAATTTTAGGTACTTTTATAGACAACTTCTACTCTTCTACAGCAAAAATCCTGCTATGATGGAAAAATCAATATTTTGTACAGAACCAGCTTCTAATCTACTCACTCTCAAGCAGAATATCAACATTTATCTCTATATGAACCAGTTGCCTAAAGGATCAGCCCAGATTAAGTCACAATTGTAAGTATTATGGAAGCTGTTTTTAAAAGCATCTAGGATGGCCATATCATGCATTCTGAATCCATACAGCAAAAGAGCAAGTATATTCATATCTATCCATATTCTTCCTCCAGCCTTGAGGTTATTTGTAGGCTGCAAGAGACCACAAATTCTTTCTCCTTCCCCTCCACTCAGTCTGATCCATTACTACTACTTAAATATTCCATGTACTTCACCGCTCTCCTTTTGATGCTGTTGAAAATCTTCTATTCCTTTCTAGTTGTAATACTTCATAAACTTTAGCAAGTATGGATTTATACACTCTTCACATACTAACACAAGAGTTAAGGAATGCAGTCTATTCTTCTGGTAAGTCTGTGGCCAAAACTTCATTATCTTGATGAATGGGTAGCATCAGTTAGCATGAAGTTTGAACAACACAGGCAAACACAAAAAGAAAGTAAAATTCACTTCAAGTCCAACCATCTAGAGATAACTGCGGTTTATAGTTTGTTTAAAAGCCTCCCCGTAACACCTTTGAAAGCAAGAGTGAGTGTTTCTCTTGAGAGAAACCTCAAGAAAAATAATTTTAGATTTTATTGTTTTAACATATTTTATTGGAGGTGAATCTTGAATATAAATTTTCAGTTTTCTTTTTTTCATTCTCTAATTTTGTAGTGTTTAAAAATTTTCATATGGAGAAAGGAAATAACTCACAAACTATGGCAGGGACAAAAATTAGGTTTTCATTTGATTTTAAGGGACACAAAGAATGGCAATAATATGAAATTTATCCTTGCTGGAAGCTCTAAATATGGTTAATTTCTGTTTGGTTTTAATTTTGTGGAACGAAGTCACTCCATCCTACCTTGCTTTGGGTTTGCATCTATTTCTGTTACTGGAATTAAATGTACACTGGCAAGTTAAATACGTTTGAGCACAGTTCTTAGGTACATGCAGATTTTACTTTGTCGGCTTTGGGGTTTTTTTTTTTTGTTTTTTTTTTTAACATCTTTATTGGAGTATAATTGCTTTACAATGGTGTGTTAGTTTCTGCTTCATAACAAAGTGAATCAGTTATACATATACATATATCCCCATATCTCCTCCCTCTTGCGTCTCCCTCCCACCCTCCCTATCCCACCCCTCTAGGTGGCCGCATAGCACAGGGAGATGAGCTCGGGGCTTTGGTTTTTAAAGGAAGAAACTTTCTTTTCTTTCTCTAGGCGTCTTAATCCACATTCTGTGTCTGCATTTGAAGCCAATGAAGAGCTGAGTCTCCATGTGGCTGTTGAAGGCAAAATTCATCTGACTGTCTACTGCCCTGCAGATGTTGTTAATAGAGTAAGCAGCATGGCCTCAAGTGACAAACTGACGAGATGGGGAGTGCTTGGTGTACAGGGAGCATTGCTGAGTCAGTTTATACAGCCAGTTTATATCAACAATATACTTGTTGGTGAGTCGGATTACAGTACCTCTTGGCCTCTTTCACTAAGTCATTTCACTATATTTTATTTACCAGTGTAAAATCAGAATTTGCATGCATGAAGCTTTACTTAAGGTAAAATTCAGATCCACTGTTTTGTTGAGGTTTTCATTTCATGGTAACTGGTCATCACATTTAGTATAATATGACTTTTGCCATCTTATCAGGAGGCTAATAAGAATTAATATTTTACATTAGGCAATTACATGTATTCTGTCTTAAATGTATACTTTTGTACAGTATTCGATTTTTCCCTTTCTTTTGGAAGAAGATGCTTCTTTGAACCTATCAAATTTAAAAGCTTATATTTAGTTATTCCTGAACTAAAAAATATTAAATGCCCATTTTGGTTCTTTCTTACTTTTATGCTTTTTTTATACATTTGGTTATGATTTGGATCCTTTTGATTTGTGAAGTGAGTGGGAAGTAACTAGAACACAAGTAATGTGAACTAGTAATTTATTTCTTTCTTTGGTAGGGGCTATTATAGAATGCTGTATTTATATTTGAATGGTTTTCCAGATATTATCCCACTGACAGACATTTTGGGCACTCAATTCTATAGTTTTCATA
Source organism: Eschrichtius robustus (assembly GCF_028021215.1). Lineage (NCBI taxonomy): Eukaryota > Metazoa > Chordata > Mammalia > Artiodactyla > Eschrichtiidae > Eschrichtius > Eschrichtius robustus. Next base: position 133,295,500 of record NC_090827.1, read on the forward strand.
AAGCCCTACGAGTTTCAAAGCTTCAGTTACCCTTGGGAAACAATTTAAATACTACCATTACTTGGGTGTTCTTTGTTTACTGCTAATTTTTGGTAATGATGGCCCATATGCAAGCTTTGGATCCTCACATGAGTAGTAGTTTTACTTTTAGAAAGTGCTGTTTCTTTTATCCTTGTGGTTTTTTGTTGCTGTTGTTCTATATATTTTATACCCATTTCTTTAGGAATTTCTCCTATAGACAGTATTTTTTCAGTTCCATGTATACACAAAATATTGTATTTTCTTGCCATTTTTGTTTGGTTTGGCTTTAATAAATGATAAAAAGGAAATAATAGTTATTTATTTTTCTAATATTAAGCTTATTTTCTTTTTTAGGAAGCCTATTACTTGGTTCACAATTCAAAAGATTCAAAAGGGTATTCAGTGAAGTCTTCCTTCTATCCTAGTGCCCTGGGAACCCATTTTACCTCTGTGGCATCCATTGTTACTAGTTTGTTTTTCTTTCCAAAGATAATTTATGCTTATAAAAGTAAATGCATACTTTTTTTGTATTTTACACCAGTGGGATCATACAATTCATACTTTTCTGCACCTTGCTCTTTTCACTTAACAAAGTGTCTTGGAAATTTTTCCATATGAGTATATGAAGAATTTTTCATTATTATAATTCATAACTCTAGGGTATTTCTTTGTACAAACGTATTATAATTTATTTAACCAGTTGTGGGCTGATGGAACTTTAGATTGTTTTTAATCTTTTGCAGCTACCAAATACTATCATGAATCATGACCTTATTACATTTGTTATTGGCACATGTAAAATATATCTATAAAATGAATTCCTAGAAGTAGAGTTGCAGGTCAAAGAGGTATGCATTTGCAATTTTGAAAACTATTACCAAGTTACCCTCCAAATCATATTCTCACTAGCAATATTTGAGAGTGCCTGTTTGCTCACACCCTAAAAAGTGGTTATTTCTAACTCTTTTTCCAAATATTTATTCTAGTAGATGATTTATTTCTTAGATTTAATTTGGATACCAAAATTATGCTTTATGATGTTTTCTTTTAGTCAGTTCAGATACTCTGTCAGACATTTCAAACTTTTCTCAATCTTCTTTAGGAAAGGCTATTTTTGTTCTTGATAAATGTCTAATAAATGTCTGCATTCTCTAGAGTCACAAGTTTGGCATGCAAGGCTTTCTTTGACTTTCGTGAAGAAAGATATTTTACAGTTTGTCTTTTGTATGACATAACTCCGTACTATATTTAGTTTCTTAAAAGGGTAGAATCTTAAATAGATTCTTTTAGAATTATTTAGTATTTAGTGGTTTGGACAGGGGCTTAAAAATTAGATCTCATCATTTTGCCTGTCATCTTGCACGTAGCAGTAGGAATACTAGGTAGCAATAAAAATACTATAAAACTTGGTAAAATTGCTTCTGCTCTCTTTCTTTGCATCTTTATGGGACATATCTAAAGTTAATTAATTGGTGTTCTCTCTGGCATAACCTAAACAGATTTTAATGTTTGCTAAAAATGCAGATTTCTCAGCCTCTTAAGATCTCTACTGTATGTCTGGAGGATAGCCCCAGGAATATATGTTTTAAAAGAGCACCACCAGATGATTCTGATACAGATGATGTGAATGGCTCACTTTGAGAAATACTCAAAGTGTCTGTATACTTAAAAGTGTGATATGTACAGCTAAAAGAATCTTAAGAGTTTATTGAACTAGTCGTGTAGTACAGCTTATCACTTATTATGCAAACTCTTTTTTTTTCTTTTTTTTTTAATCAGTCATCAATTTTATACACATCACTGTATACATGTCAATCCCAATCGCCCAATTCAGCACACCACCATCCCCACCCCATCGCAGTTTTCCCCCCTTGGTGTCCATATGTTTGTTCTCTACATCTGTGTCTCAACTTCTGCCCTGCAACCTGGTTCATCTGTACCATTTTTCTAGGTTCCACATACATGTGTTAATATACGATATTGGTTTTTCTCTTTCTGACTTACTTCACTCTGTATGACAGTCTCTAGATCCATCCACGTCTCAACAAATGACTCAATTTCATTCCTTTTTATGGCTGAGTAATATTCCATTGTATATATGTACCCTACTTCTTTATCCATTCGTCTGTTGATGGGCATTTAGGTTGCTTCCATGACCTGGCTATTGTAAATAGTGCTGCAATGAACATTGGGGTGCATGTGTCTTTTTGAATTACGGTTTTCTCTGGGTATATGCCCAGTAGTGGGATTGCTGGGTCATATGGTAATTCTATTTTTAGTTTTTTAAGGAACCTCCATATTGTTCTCCATAGTGGCTGTATCAATTTACATTCCCACCAACAGTGCAAGAGGGTTCCCTTTTCTCCACACCCTCTCCAGCATTTGTTGTTTGTAGATTTTCTGATGATGCCCATTCTAACTGGTGTGAGGTGATACCTCATTGTAGTTTTGATTTTCATTTCTCTAATAATTAGTGATGTTGAGCATCTTTTCATGTACCTTTTGGCCTTCTGTATGTCTCCTTTGGAGAAATGTCTATTTAGGTCTTCTGCCCATTTTTGGATTGGGGTGTTTGTTTCTTTAATATTGAGCTGAATGAGCTGTTCATATATTTTGGAGATTAATCCTTTGTCTGTTGATTGGTTTGCAAATATTTTCTCCCATTCTGAGGGTTGTCTTTTCGTCTTGTTTATGGTTTCCTTTGCTGTGCAAAAGCTTTGAAGTTTCATTAGGTCCCATTTGTTTATTTTTGTTTTTATTTCCATTACTCTAGGAGGTGGATCAAAAAAGATCTTGCTGTGATTTATGTCAAAGAGTGTTCTTCCTATGTTTTCCTCTGAGAGTTTTATAGTGTCCAGTCTTACATTTAGGTCTCTAATCCATTTGGAGTTTATTTTTGTGTATGGTGTTAGGGAGTATTCTAATTTCATTCTTTTACATGTAGCTGTCCAGTTTTCCCAGCACCACTTACTGAAGAGACTGTCTTTTCTCCATTGTATATCTTTGCCTCCTTTGTCATAGATTAGTTGACCATAGGTGCGTGGGTTTATCTCTGGGCTTTCTATCTTGTTCCATTGATCTATGTTTCTATTTTTGTGCCAGTACCATATTGTCTTGATTACTGTAGCTTTGTAGTATAGTCTGAAGTCAGGGAGTCTGATTCCTCCAGCTCCATTTTTTTGCCTCAAGACTGCTTTGGCTATTCGGGGTCTTTTGTGTCTCCATACAAATTTTAAGATGATTTGTTCTAGTTCCGTAAAAAATGCCATTGGTAATTCGATAGGGATTGCATTGAATCTGTAGATTGCTTTGGGTAGTATAGTCATTTTCACAATGTTGATTCTTCCAATCCAAGAACATGGTATATCTCTCCATCTGTTGGTATCATCTTTAATTTCTTTCATTAGTGTCTTATAGTTTTCTGCATACAGGTCTTTTGTCTCCCTAGGTAGGTTTATTCCTAGGTATTTTATTCTTTTTGTTGCAATGGTAAATGGGAGTGTTTCCATAATTTCTCTTTCAGATTTTTCATCAGTAGTGTATAGGAATGCAAGAGATTTCTGTGCATCAATTTTGTATCCTGCAACTTTACCAAATTCATTAATTAGCTCTAGCAGTTTTCTGGTGGTAGTTTTAGGATTCTCTATGTATAGTATCATGTCATCTGCAAACAGTGACAGTTTTACTTCTTCTTTTCCAATTTGTATTCCTTTTATTTCTTTTTCTTCTCTGATTGCTGTGGCTAGGACTTCCAGAACTATGTTGAATAATAGTGGTGAAAGTGGACATCCTTGTCTTGTTCCTGATCTTAGAGGAAATGCTTTCAGTTTTTCACCGTTGAGAATGATGTTTGCTGTGGGTTTGTCATATATGGCCTTTATTATGTTGAGGTAGGTTCCCTCTATGCCCACTTTCTGTAGAGTTTTTATCATAAATGGGTGTTGAATTTTGTCAAAAGCTTTTTCTGCATCTATTGAGATGATCATATGGTTTTTATTCTTCAATTTGTTAATATGGTGTATCACATTGATTGATTTGCGTATATTGAAGAATCCTTGCATCCCTGGGATAAATCCCACTTAATCGTGGTGTATGATCCTTTTAATGTGTTGTTGGATTCTGTTTGCTAGTATTTTGTTGAGGATTTTTGCATCTATATTCATCAGTGATATTGGTCTGTAATTCTCTTTTTTTGTAGTGTCTTTGTCTGGTTTTGGTATCAGGGTGATGGTGGCCTCATAGAATGAGTTTGGGAGTGTTCCTTCCTCTGCAATATTTTGGAAGAGTTTGAGAAGGATGGGTGTTAGCTCTTCTCTAAATGTTTGATAGAATTCACCCGTGAAGCCATCTGGTCCTGGACTTTTGTTTGTTTGGAAGATTTTTAATCACAATTCCCATTTTTTGATGATGGCCATTTTGACTGGTGTGAGGTGATATCTCATTGTAGTTTTGATTTGCATTTCTCTAATAATTAGCGATGTTGAGCATCTTTTCATGTGCCTCGTGGCCATCTGTATGTCTTCACAAACTCTTTTTATGCCATTTCTGATAGAGGATCATCTAACCCTACCTTAAAAGGATCCAGTAATGTGGAGTATAAGATTTAAAGACAATCTATTCCATTATTGATTGCTCCAATTGTTTTTAAAAATTACTGTTTAGAATTGAAATTTGTTTCCCTTTAATTCTGAACTAAATGACAATACAGATTAAATCTAATTATTTGATGATAATGACCTTGTCCCCTTTTCTCTTAAGTCTTATGAAATCTTTTGCAATTCTTTATTTTGATTCTTAAAAACCTAAGTTATTTTAATAGATCAATTAAAAATGGAGAGATTATTATAAGACTTCATTTAATTTTTCAGAAAGTTTTCGGAAACTAATTTTATACTGTAGATGTTCTCAGATAATTCATTTTGTCATTTTATGGTGATAGTCTTTCTTTTTTAAGAAAAAGGTGTTAAGCTTGCAGTGTAAAAAGGCACTATTATTTGTATAGAAAATAATCCAGAGTAATCTGGAAAAACAATCATTTTGCTTGGTTATTAAAAGAGCTGGATTTATATTAGTTTTCAAGCTTTTTAAGGTGTATTTGCAAATTTGTTATCCTGTTAAGATAAAGTTATCTGAATAAATACCTCAAGAATGTTTATCCAGAGGTGTTTCCATTCAGGAGTCCTTTTCATACGCTGATTTGAATTGCACAGTTCCATTATAGGGAATACTAAATTCTGATTCCCTCTTAGTGAAGGAATCTATTTTCAACATAGTTAATGAACTTTTAAGAAGCATGTGATAACCTTAGAGATTCTGTTGTTCATTTCTTTCTTTCTTTTTTTTTTTTTTTTCAGGTCAGTAATAGGAGGTTTAGAATGTTAATAAAATACATGCCCAAAATCATTCAGTTTGCCTACTGGCAGAGCCTGGACTCATACTCAGTTTTCATAACTTCTCATGCTTCTGCCTTTTGTATTAAATTGAGCTTTGACAGCTTTGTCTGAGCCTAGCCAGTGACTAGAATCTCACTATTGTGTCTGTTAAACTTGACACTCTTGAAAGGCAGGTGCTTTGCGACCCTCATCTTGGTCTGGTTTGTACCAGGAAGTCAGTAAATGTTTCATGGATAAATGCTTTGAGTCAGCATGTTTTATTTTTTAAAGTGCTTTTATTTTTCTTCTTAATACTAATTCTGCCACCTGGAATGCTTGAAAAATAAATTTTAACTATTATTCTTTACTCTTGTTGCATTTCAGGTTCACCTGGATAGCTTTTAAAATAATATGGGAATGGCATTGGTGTTAATATCCCCATCCTTACTGATTCTAATGTGTATCCAGAATTGATGATTACTGCTCTCTGATAATCTAATCTTTTATGTTCCTTTTTCATCAGGTGTTTATTGAGCCACCTACTATACGCTAGGTGCTGTGCACTGTTACATAACTCTCAGGGGCACCATTCACATAAAATATAGAATGAGAATTAAGAATACAAAGATAAGACGCTTCTGCCTTCATGTCTTCTCCTATCTAGACATCATTTGTGTTTCACAGGAGCATGATTTGTTTTCTCTAGACGTTCTGTAATTTGTGGGTGGCGGTATTAAAATGTAATGCCTCAGACTAAATATGATGTTTCAGATATGATATGAGTAGTGCATAGTTCTATAATAATGCTGAATTCTTTGACTTAGAGACTGTATTTTTATTAATGCAGCTTCAGTTTGTATGGGCACACCTCAAAGATATTGTGGGTTCAGTTCCAGGCCACCACAATAAAGTGAATATCACAATAAAGTGAGTCACATGAAGTTTTTGGTTTCCCAGTGCACGTAAAAGTTATGTTTACACTATACTATAGTCTGTTAAGTGTGCAATAGCGTTATGTCTAAAAAAAAGCAAGCGTACATACCTTAATTTAAAAGTACTTTATGGGGCTTCCCTGGTGGCGCAGTGGTTGAGAATCTGCCTGCCAATGCAGGGCACACGGGTTCGAGCCCTGGTCTGGGAAGATCCCACATGCCGCGGAGCAACTGGGCCCGTGAGCCACAATTACTGAGCCTGCGCATCTGGAGCCTGTGCTCCGCAACAAAGAGAGGCCGCGATAGTGAGAGGCCCGCGCACCGTGATGAAGAGTGGCCCCCGCTTGCCACAACTAGAGAAAGCCCTCGCATAGAAACGAAGACCCAACACAGCCATAAAATAAAAAATAAATTAATTAATTTAAAAAAAATTAAAAAAAAAAAAAAAAGAATCAGAAGTAAAAGTACTTTATTGCTGAAAAAGGCTAAACATCATCTGACAACACAGGGTTGCCAGAAACCTTCAATTTGTAAAAATCATAATATCTGCAAAGTGCAATAAAGCAAAGTGCAATAAATTGAGGTATGCCTTCATTACCTGTTTCAGCAGCTGTTTCTATTCACTTATATTAACTTACGGTAGACTAAGGTCCTGAGAACTTTTCTTTTTTTTTTTTTTTAATTTAATTTTATTTATTTTTTTATACAGCAGGTTCTTATTAGTTATCCATTTTATACATATTAGTGTATATATATCAAGCCCAACTGAGACCTTTTGATGCAGAAAAGTTCTCAGGTCAGGTTTGCTATAGTCTTTGCTAAGATTTAACCTTTGCCTTTAATCTTTGAATTTTATGTTATTATTTCAAATCATTTTAGATGAATCAAATCAAAATTATGTGATATAATTTTAGAGATATATTTTCCTGGGAACAAGATTTAGCCTCAAGATATAATCAAAATCATACCTCAGATATAGTTAATAATTAAAGCATACATATATAAATGGAGAAAGTAAAATTTGTAATAAAATATTAATATACTTGATTTTTTTCTATTAAATTTTATACCACCACATTAAAACATCTAGGTGAAACAATTTGATGTTTAGAGAATCTTAACGTGGGGTTACTGGTAGGTTTTTTTGTTTTCGTTTTCCAAATGTTATCTTGCTGTTTTAGGCACAACCAATGTCATTATCTTATTACAGTATGTCTTAGTCTGTTTGGGCTGCTACCAAAAAACAAAAAAATACCATAGACTGGGTGGATTAAACAATAAACAATTTATTTCTCACGGTTCTGGGGGCTGGGAAGTTCAAGATCAAAGGGCTGAGAGATTCAGTGTCTGCTGAGGACCTGCTTTCTGCTTCATAGATGACTGTCTTCTCAGTATTTCCTCCTACGGTGGGAGGGGTTAGGGGCTCTTTTATCATAAGGGCACCAATTCCATTCATGAGAGCTCCGACTCTCATAACTTAATCACCTTGCAAAGGCATCACCTCCAAATACCATCACATTGGGGATCAGGTTTCAGTATATGAATTTTGTGGGGACACATTTAGTCTGTAGTACAGTGTGTAATACGTAACATTTTTTTTTTAATCCATGTTTTCTGTTCATTATAGGTACAATGACTATTCCACAGACCTTATTTCTTCTTAACTTTTTTTCCTATGTCTAAGTATATCTTAACTAGCCTGCATTAGTCAGTATCTCTTGATTTGGAACATTCAAAGGAGTGCTTAGAAAAAGAGTGTCAGAAGCAACTCATTTTCTTTTTACATCATTTTCTAGTTCCCAAATAATCATAGTGAGTGTAAGCCCCGTAGCCATCTCAACAGTTCCAGTGATGTGAAAACAAAACTTTATCTGTGAAATATGTCTAGTGGTATATAAAGATTCTCTTGTTGTGAGAACTTCAGACCCTCTAAGGAGGAAAGAGATCTGCTTCGGAATTATTAATTTTTAAATAGGAATGACTGTTCCCTAACTTCTGTTTTAAGTTTGATGCAGCCCATTTTTTTATACTAATCATCTTCTTGAGTGAGCTGTCTTCTTCAACAGTAATTTTAACTGAGAACTCAAAGCTTTTGGCATTGGCCACAGTTATAATCAGAAATGGTCATTCTTTTAATTACTTCGTGTTGTGAAACTAAACCATGTGGTATTGGAACAGTTGCAATCTGTGGCTCTCAGATGTGGAAAAATAACATACTTTAACCAACTATTTCTCAGCTACATATATCTGCTACATTATGTGCTGGTTTCATGTTGTAATCTTAGAAATCAAGACAGAATGAGCCAGTTCTCTCTGGCAGAACCCTGTAAAAGTACTGATTTGTTTCTTGTCAGGTCTGGCTTTTTGCTTTTATTCACTGGAATGTCAATTCATTATTTCCTGTGGAAAATTCTTTTTTGAATGGAAATTCTGACTATTATTACCTTGTCTTGATTCTGGTAAAGAGTATAGAAGTAGCTACTAAGAGTAGAAGTAGGAAAGAGAAGGTTGCAAGATACAGGATAAAGAAGTGAACTATTTACAATTAAACTTTTATTTATATCCTTTTTTTCGGTATAGTCTTTTCATATTGAACTTCTGAGTACTTTGTTTTTGCTTTGCTTTCTAGGTGATGGGAATTGCAGCGATACTAGAGGCTTAGAAATTGCTATAAAGCAACGTGTTGATGATGCACTCACTTCAAAACTTCCAATGTTTTACTTGGTCAACAGACCTCATATTAGTTTAGTACCTTCTGCATATCCATTTCAAACAAACTTGGAATATAAATTCCTGAGTCTGAATTGGGCACAAGGGGACATTTCTTTGGAGATCGTGGATGGCCTAAGTGGGAAGATCACCGAAAGGTTAGCGTCACTAATTTCTTCAAAAATCACATATTAAGCAAAACAATACATTTTAATATGATTTTTAAAAACTGTCTTGTTTTTTGAATACAATTTTTTGAATTGTGATTAATAATAATAATAGTTATCAAGTGTGACTATGTTGCAGGCATTGTACTAATTAAAAAACTTTTTTTTTCCTGATGAGAACACAGGCCTGGAGAAGTTCTATAATTTACCAAAGTTACGTAGTAAGTGGTGGAGCCAGTATTCAAAATCAGTCTCCAGATCCTTTGTTTCTCTAGTGATCATTAGCATTAGAATTATATAATGTATTTGTTTTAAAAATTCAGTTTTTCCTACTGAATCTGAATGTCTGGATTTAGGGCTCCGGAATCTGTATTTTTGACGACTTTCCCAAATATTATTTATGTACACTTGAGTGTGAGAACTATTGTACTATGTTATACTGCTTTCTTATAAAAACCCTGTGGGTTAGGTGATATTGTTGTTTTTTTTTACAGGTAAAGAAACTGAGATTCAAGCTAGTTTAAATATCTTGCTTAAAGTCACCCAACTATTAAGTGACACAACTAGGATTCTGATCTGGGATTTTATTTACAAAGCTTTTGTTCTTAGCCATAATACATTATGCCTTTTAGACATTTCTTTGTAATATCCCTGATATTGATTATCAGGTAAAATTAAAATCCTCCTTTTGGTGTGAACATACATTTATAATGTGGTAATGAATAATGTTAAAAGTTTAAGTGCCTAAATTTGCTTTCTTTGTGAAAGACAAATTAATCTTAAATTAAGATCACATACAAATGTTTCTTGGTATGAACTCAGTCAAGCATACTATTGATTATTTCAACTAGGATGAATTATACTACTTATGCATTGAGTCAGCATAAAGAAGTGTATTTCTGTTAATAACAGACTACACACATACAAACAAAACAGGTCTTCTGTGGAAGACATTAAAAAACTGTTTACTGAGGGGCTTCCCTGGTGCTGCAGTGGTTAAGACTCCATGCTTCCAATATGGGGGGCATGGGTTTGATCCCTGGTCAGGGAACTAATATACCCCATATGCCACATGGCAAGGCCAAAAAAATAATAATAAAAAAACTGTTTACTGAAAACAAAATAATAGTATAACAAAGATGAAATTAATGTAAAATGAGCTTAACTCATTTATTATGGCTAAGTGCTTGCCAGGTGATTGCAAACACAAAGAAAGGAGATATGATCTGATTATTCATCCCCAAAGCATTACATAAGGCAAAGAACACTTTAGCAATATAATCCACGAAGAAGAACAGTTCTGAGTAACTGCAACAAATAACATAGTATCAACCTTCATAAGGCAGAAATTACAGAAAATAAGAGGATAAATAGAAATACACTATGAGTTGAGGCAATAATTCACCCCTTTCAGTTCATAGTAGGTTGAGTAAACAAAACAATAAGCAAGAATATAACAGTCTTAAATAACAATAAGGTAGATTTGATTAATTTCTTTAAAACTCTGTACCATAAAATATAAAATATACCTGCTTTTCAAGAACCTGCAGAACATTAACAAAAATTGACCATATGTTAGGCCACAAAGAAAACCTGAAATTCGAAGAAGTAAAAGTGATGTAGACAGTGTTCTCTGATTATGATGCAATCAAACTGTAAATAACAAAATCAGAATATTTAAAAACCACTTTCATTGGGAAAAAGAAGTTCTCCAACTTTTGGCTCAAAGAGGAAATATAAAATGAAACCACAGAATATTTAGAATACAGGATATTTAGAATATTTAGAAAATATTAGAATATTTAGAAAACAAGGATGTTTAGTGCATTGCATTTCAGAACTTGTAGGATATATAGCTAAAGCAAAGTGAATGGAAAAGCCAATTCTTTAGATGCTTATAGCAACAAATAATGAAAATAAACAGAATGAAGAAGTTCATAAAACTAGAAATGTAAATTAAAGAGCTAGAGAACTGAAGAAGTTAGAAATGATCATAAAAAAACTGATTCTGTGAAAAAAAAATCAGTAGGTAATCTCATATATACTAATGATAAGGGAGTAATTACAGAGAAAATTAAAGGAAGTCATAAGAAACTTCTTTGCTCTACCATGCAAATATATTTGAAAATCTGGGTGAAATGCATATATTTCTAGGAAAAAATTTTTCTAAAATTGGTACAGAAGAGGGAAAAAAATCTAACATTATTTTCTTGAGAAAGTTACCAAGAAGGTGCCCTACCTCTTTTTCAAAGAAAGCACCATTCTGAGGTGGTTCGGATTAATTTTATAAACCTTTAAATAGCAGAAACTTCCAATGCTATCTAAAAAGATAGAAAACATTCAAATGCTTTTATGAAGCGAGTGTATCATTGATACTTAAACCTAATAGAAGATTGCTGCCCCCCTACCACAAAAGTTACAGACCAAGCTCACTTTTATATCCAAGCAAAATTGCTAAATAAAATATTAGGAAGCAGAACCTTAAAATAATATATTTTATACAATAATACCAAACGGCATTTTTTCTAGAAATGTGAGAATAACATAATGAAAATAATACTAAATTAGAAACTCGTAGTAATGTAATTTGTCATATTAATTGACCTAGGGAAAAATACCATATATTCATTTTTATAAATTCTAAGAAGACATGTAATACAGCTCTACAACTATTCTAGATAAAGATACTCAATAAAAAAGGAATAGATATTTTTGTTAAGGGTAAAATATATCTTTATTAGTCCAAAAGTGCCATCATGATTAATGATGAAATCTCAGAGTCATTTCTACTAACATCTGAAACAAGACATGATTGTTTACTGTTATTGCTGTTATTTAACATGTTATTTAATGCATTTGAACAAAAGAAAGAAATGAGAGATATAAAATATTGGAAAGGAGGAGGTAAAATTACGACTCTTTGCATATGGTATCATTTTATACCTGAAAAGCCCAAGAGGATCATCTAAAAAACCACCACCAAAAAAAGGTATGATGGTGGAAAATTAATATATAGAGATTAGTACATTTCATTAATAAGCATGTATGTTAACTATTACTGCATATAAACTATCTCAAAACTTAGTTGCTTAAAACAACAGCCATTTATTGCTGTTCAAGTCCTTAGGTCAACTGAGCTAGATTTGGTAGGGCTCTCCCATGTGTCTGGGGTCCACTCTAGGTCAGCTGTAGGGCATCTTGGCTGATCTTAGAGGGACAGCTGGGCTCTGGTCCATGTGTTCTCTCGTCTTCTAGTAGACCAGTCTTAGGAGGCTCACATGGCAGAGTAAGGGGTCCTGAGAGAATGAGAACACAGAGCCTCTTGAGGCCCAGGCTTGGAACTGGCACGTAGTCTATTTTATTCACCAAAACAAGTCACAGGGCCAGCCCAAATTCACGGGGAGGAGCAATCAACCATAGTTAGTGATGGGAGAATCTGAAAAGTTACATTGTAAACAGCATGGAGACAGGGAGGAATAAAGGATTTTGGCAATTTTTGTAATCTATCACAAGAACAACTAATGAGAAGATATAATGAAGGGAAAGAGTTACAATAGCAAGAAAGCTCATGATCTGTGGACCCACTTCTATTAGAAACATAGAATACGTATCTACATGTGCATACATACATACATATATATGGAGAGTGGTGAGGTGAGTGTGTATATTTTACTTTTTTAGTGAGTCAAAATTTACAAAGAGTGAAATGTACTGTACAATTTCATGAGTTTATGTATATATATATGCCTGTGTAACCATTACCTCAGTCAGAATACAGGACATTTTCTTGATTTCAGAAAATACTTCTATGCCCTCTTCTAGTCAATCCTTGGTAGAACCACTGTTTTAATTTGGATCACCATAGATTAATTTTGCTTCAAACAAAAGAAATGTTCCAAATATCAATCTTCTGCTTTAATTTTTAATGCAATACTCTGATAACTTAAACTATAATTTCATAAAAGAAATTAGCTTCAGAAAGTTAAATATTCAGAATAATTTTATGTAAAAAAATTTCACTATATACACTGCACATAATTGAGATATTTGTAGATTCTGTGTTGGTTTTAATCCCTACAAGTGCCAACATAAATCACTGAATAATGATTAGTGAATGTTTCATTCTTTTCTACTTCAGTTCCCCATTTAAAAGTGGTGTGTCAATGGCAAGTCGTCTTTGTAAGGCTGCAATGTTAAGTCGATTTAACCTGCTTGCCAAAGAAGCTAAAAAAGAAGATTTACTTGAAGCTAGTACATATCATGCAGCTAAGGTAAGTCTTTAAAGGAATGAAGCTAATCACTGAAATAAAAATTTAAGACAATAATAATGTGGTAATTTTATAACGATGATGATACATAGCAAAAGTTGGGTAAATAGTTCCTGAAAATAAGAGATTGCCATGTAGTGGTAAAATTAATTTTTAAGTGAACATGCTGGAAATTGGATATGTAAATAAGAGTTGCCCCTTAAAGTAGCTACCTCAGTATGGTGTGTACCTACTTTGACAATATTGATCAAAACCTACTGTCGTACCCAGAGGAACAAAATGGTAATAAAATTTCTTATGTATATGATATTAACTATGTTAACTATAGTATTTAAGTATTCTAAAATGATATATTAGTATATTCATATAAATTAACTTGCCTGTCTTAAAATTGTGAAACACCTTTAATTTGAGTTTGTGATTTGGGCTTAAGTGATGTAGATAGCCTTTTTCTATCTTTAAAAATATATATTCTTCTTTTAGTATTACAAACATAATTCATGTCTGAGTAGAGAATTTAGAATTTTCTTTTTAAGTACAGAAGGGAAATATTACTTGTAAATCCACCTACTACTCAAATATAATACTCCTAATCTTGTAATGTAAGCATGTTATTTCAGTTTCTTGTCATGTATTTATATTTTTGTGTATGCATATATTTTAAAATACTAAGCTTATATTATATATGCTTGTTAATCTGATTTTTTCATTCAACATACTATGACCTGAGCCATTTCATAATATGATGTATCCATGTTATCAAATTATTAAATACAAACTGTTTTTGATAACCTAATTTCAGTTTCAGTAATAATATAGTATTATGTGAAAGTCTCTTAATTTCACCAATATCTTAATACTCAAACTGTATAATTTCATCCTGTAAAGCAATTAATATTTACTATAGGTTTGTTTGTGTATACAAACATTTTTAAGTATAAAAGCTTACCTAGACAATTTCTGGTTTGGGCATAAAGAGGTTGCAAGTCATCTCTGTAAAAAATATAAAACTGGACAAAATTATCGGGGGAAAAAACCCCTTTTCACAACTCTGGTAATTAACTAAAGGCAGAAAACACACTGAAAAGTGTATATTCTTGTAAAACTTTTAGAACTTTGGGTAAGAACAGCAAGAATTTGTGGCACCTTTGCCCAAAGCTGTTCCTGTTCTGTCTCCTTCCTCTCTGCTAGTTTGAACGGCAAGAACTGTAGTTTTATCAGATTGAGAATGCCACCAAAAGTAGTAGATTTTCTGCAAGAGGGGATGAACTTGATTTGTGGCAGAGGGTGAAAATTTGTGATTTTTTCAGCTAAATGTGCCAAACCTGGTAGAGGAAAAAAATGGAGAAAATCAGTAACTTCGCTGGCCCAAGGTTGCAGTCCTTGGGGCAAGTGGTATACCAATTAGTAACTTAACAGGTAGATCTTGGAAGTGAAAGAGCCATGGAAGGGTTGAGAGAAATTCTCTATATATCCTTGGCTGACTGAGAAATTACACTCATGTGCAATGGAGACTCAGGAGAACCCAGTAAAGAGTGAAAGTGTGAAATAGAACTGCCTGCAACATTAAATACACTGTACCACCCACCCCTCCCCAAATGAATTGATCAGAAAAAGGTGGAAGCCTTTTAGGTTTAAGGTGTTTGAGCATAATGTCTGCTGAAATCTTTTCCTTATCACTAAGCTATTTGTTTATCACTAAGCTTTGCAGATACAGGGTAACCACTAGGAAGCCAGGCTAAAACATAACAAAACTGGAAAGAGACAATACACACCATGGGGAAAACAGATCTCACAATTGCAGCAAACTTAAAAAAAAAAAAAAAACAAAAACAGAATCCGGAGTTGCTACAATATATTATCTAAAAAAGTCTCTTTCAACCAAAAATTATGGAATATGTAAAAAACAGGAGAGTAAAACCTATACTCAGGAAAAATAACATTCAGTAGAAACTGGTTCTGAGTGGATCCCAATGTTGAATATAGCAAAGGCTTCAAAGCAGCTATTATAAATATGTTCAAGTAATTAAAGGAAAATATAACAATGTTTCAGTAAATAGGTATTCTCGGTAGAGAAATAGAAACTACAAAAAGAAAAACCCCAAATGAATATGCTAGGATTGAAACAATATATACTAACTGAAATGAATAATTCTCTAGATGGGTTCAACAGTACATTTGAGATTGCAGAAAAAATATCAGTGGACTTTGAAGATAGATCAAAAGAAATTATTTTAAAGGACAGAATGAAACAGGTTAAAGAAAAATGAACAGAGCTTCAAAGATTTGTGGAACAGTATTAAGTGTACCAACTTATGTTGGGTTGCCTCCGTTTTTTAAGTAAAAATAAAAGACACATTTTTCATTTTCACCAAGAACTTGATTGAACAACGTATTTACCCTTTGTTCCACTACCTTCTGCCATTTTTCAGGCAACTTCATAATTCCATCTTCCCAAAACTTTTTCTTTTCGAGTAAAGAACTGCTCTGTGTACCTTTTACAGTCTTCCAGGGAATTGAAATTTTTTCCATTAAGAGAATTTTGTAAAGAGCGAAATAAATGGAAATCCAAAGGTACAATGTCTGGTAAATACAGCAGATGAATCAGAACTTCCCAGCCAAGGTGTAACAGCTTTTGCCTGGTCATCAAGGAAACATGCTGTCTTGCGTTATTCTGATGGAAGATGATGCATTTTCTGTTGCCTAATTCTGGATGCTTTTCATCTAGTGCCGCTTTCAGTTGGTCTAATTGGGCGCAGTACTTGTTGTAATTAATCGTTTGGTTTTCTGAAAGGAGCTCATAATGGAGGACTCCCTTCCAATCCCAGCATATACACAACATCAACTTCTTTGGATGAAGACCGACCTTTGGTGTGGTTGGTGGTGGTTCATTTCACTTGCCCCACGATCTCTTCCGTTCCACATTATTGTACAGTATACAATTTTCATCACCCGTCACAATTTGTTTTAAAAACGGAATGTTTTCATTACACTTAAATAGAGAATCACATGTGGAAATACAGTCAAGAAGGTTTTTTTTGGCTTAACTTATGTGGAACCCAAATATCAAAGTGATTAACATAACCAAGCTGGTGCAAATGGTTTTCAGCACTTGATTTGGATATTTTGAGTATGTTGGCTGTCTCCCACGTGGTATAACGTTGATTGTTCTCAGTTAATGTCTTGATTTGATCACTGTCAACTTCAACTGGTCTACCCGACCGTGGAGCATCCTCCAGCAAGAAATCTCCAGCACCACACTTCAAAAACCACTTTTGACACGTTTGATCAGTCACAGCACCTTCTCTGTACACTGCACAAATCTTTTTGTTCATTTTGGCTGTGTTTTACCTTTCTTGAAATAATAAAGCATAATATGCTGAAAATGTTGCTTTTTTCTTCCATCTTCAGTATTAAAATGGCTACACAAAAATTCACCAATTTTGATAAGTCTTTTTTTAAATGCACAGTGATATGACAGCTGTCACATACAATCTAACAAAATTGTTTTGAATGAAGTTAAAGACAGCTAAGTGATACTAGAGCCATCTTACGGAAAAAACCAAATGAACCTTTTGGCCAACCCAATGCTAGGAATCCTGGAAGAAAAGGAGAGAGAAAAGGGATCAGGAAAAACATTTGAAGAAATTACTTTTAAAAATCCCCATATTTGAGGAAAAATATTAACAGATCCAAGAAGCTCAAGAAACCCCAAGAAAGAAAAAAATAAAGATTCACACCTAGATACATCATAGTCAAACTGCTTAAGACCGAGACAAAGAGAAAATCTTGAAAGCAGCAAGAGAGAAAATAGTTATCAACCATAGACCAATACATTTTAAGGCTGATTTCTCATTAGCAGTAATGGAAGCAAACCCAGAAGAGCCAAAGCAATCTTGAAAAAGAACAAAGTTGGAGGATTCACACTTCTTGATTTCAAAGCATACTACAAAGCCATAATAATCAAGATAGTATAATACTGGTATTAGTATAAACATATAGATCAATGAAATATAATTGACAGTCCAGAAGTAAACCCTGGCAATTATGGTCAATTGACTTTTAACAAGAGTGCCAAGATCATTCAGTGGGAAAAAACAGTCTTTTCAGTGAGTAGTCCTAGGACAACTGAATATCCCCATGGAAAAGAATGAACTTGGACTTCTACGTCATACCATATACAAAAATGAATTCAAAATGGATAGACCTACATAAGAGCTAAAACTATAAAACTCAGAGAAAAACATAGGAGAAAATATGTGTATCCCTAAATAAGAAAAAAGCCTTCTTAGATATAACAAAAACACAATCCAGAAGAAAAAAAAATAGTATTTTAAACTTCATTAAAATTAAAACTTTTGCATTTCAAAAATTATCATTAGGAAATTTGCAAATCATATATTTAATAAGGGGCTTGTATCCAGAATACACAAAAAACTTTTGCAACTCAATAATAAAAAGACAGATGACCAAATTTGTTGAATGAGCAAAGGATTTGAACAGACATTTCCACAAAGAAAATTTTAAAATGGCCAATAAGCATATGGTGTTCAACATAGTCATTAGGAAAATGCGAATGAAGACCACAGTGATATACTACTTTACACACATTAGGATATAGCTGTAATAAAGAATGACATTAACAGGTGTTGTCAAGAATGTGAAAAAATTGGAACTATCATGCATTGCTGATAGGAATATAAAATGGTACATCTACTTTGGAAAACAATTTAACAGTTCCTCAAAAAGTTAAATATGAGTTATCATGTAACCCAGGAATTTCACTCCTAAGTATATGCATAAAAGAGTTGAAAACACTTATCTACACCAAAACTTATACATAAATGTCTGTAACAGTATTCATAATACAGAAAAGGTAGAAACAATCCAAATGTTCATCCACTGATGAATGGATAAACAAAATGTGGCATGTCCATACTATGGACTACCATTCGTCCGTAAAAGGAACTCTGAAGTACTGATACATTCTACAGTGTGGGTCAACCTTGAAAATGTTAAGTGAAAGAAGCCAGCCACAAAAGGCTGCATGTATGATTCCATTTATATGAAATGTCTATAATAGGCAAATTCATAGAAACAGAAAGTAGATTACTGATTTCCAGGGGCTGTGGGGAGGAGAGAATGAGGAGTGACTGCTAATGGGTACAGGATTCCTTTAAAAACAAAAGCAAAATAAAAACGTTGCCAGGTAGACAAAAATTAAGAAAATTTGTTGTTAGCAGAACTTCTCTAGAAGGAATTCCAAAGGAAGTCCTTGAGGCTTGGAAGAAATTATACCAGATGATACAGGAAGGAATAAAGAATACTATAAACAGTAATTATGTGGGTAGATATAAAAGATGTGTGTATTTTTTCTCTTATTTTCTTTAAAAAACCAAAGTTGTTTAAAATTATTTTAGCACTGTATTACTGAATTTTATATTGTATGTAAGTGGAGTATAAATGGCAATAATAAAGGACAGAGAAAGAAATGGATCAATATTGGAACAAAGTTGCTGTATATTGGCAGGATTAAGTCAGTATGAATCTGAAGCAGACTATGGTAAGAGAAAGAGGCATATTGTAATTCCTAAAGTAACCATGAAGAGAATAGCTGGAAAAGTACAGCTAAAACATCAACAGAGGAATTACAATGGTGTACTAAAAATGCATTTTTAAAAGGACTAGAAGGCAGTAAAGAAGCAGAGAAATGAAGGACACAGGACTTGGAAAATAAAGTGAAATGGCAGACATAAATCCACTATATCAATAAT
The DNA here is from genome assembly GCF_028021215.1 of Eschrichtius robustus. Classification (NCBI taxonomy): domain Eukaryota; kingdom Metazoa; phylum Chordata; class Mammalia; order Artiodactyla; family Eschrichtiidae; genus Eschrichtius; species Eschrichtius robustus. Next base: position 133,314,743 of record NC_090827.1, read on the forward strand.
TACATTAAATTTGAATATTCTAAATGCTCCAGAAAAAAAACGGAGATTTGTCAGATTGGGCTAAAAAGCGAGATTCAACTGTATACTGTCTGTAAGAGGCACATTAAATTCAAAGACACAAACAGATTGAAAGTAAAAGGATGGAAAAAAAAGACATACCAGCCAAACAATAGCAGTAAGAGAGCTGGAGTGTTTATATTAATATCAAACAAGTACACTTCAAGATGAGCAATGTTACTAGAGACAAAGGGTAATGTGTTATAGTGGTAAAAGGTTAATACATTAGGAACATACAACAATTATATAAGTATATGGGTATAACAGCAGAACCCAAAAATACATAAGCAAAAAATGACAGCATTTAAAGGTGAAATGGACAATCTACAATTATAGTTGGAGGTTTTAATGTTCCTCTCTCAGTAATTGGTAGTTCAACTAGACAGAAAATCAGTAAGAATATAGAAGGCTTGAATAACACTACAAACCAACCAGACTAAACACTATACACAACAGCAGAATATACATTCTTTTCAAATACACATGGGGCATTCTCCACTATAGGCCATATAGGCCATAAAGCAAGTCTCAATAAGTTTAAAAGGATTAAAATCATACAAAGTATGTTCTAACTACTATGGAATTAAATTAGAAATCAACAACAGAATGAAATCTAGAAATAATTATACATTTGGAAATTAAACAACTTCTAATCCACTAGTCAAAGAAGAAATTACAAGGGAAATTAAGAAATATCTCAAACTGAATGAAAATGAAAATACAACATATTAAAATTTAGAGAATACAATCAAAGCAATGCTTAGAAATGCATAGCTTTAAATGCTTATATTAGAAAGGAAGAGAACCATAAAATCAGTTATTTAACCTTCCACCTCAAGAAGTTAGAAGAGCAAATTAAAAAAAAAAAAGAGAGAAGAAATAATATGGGATGGGTTGGAAATTAATGAGATAAAAGGAAAATCAGTAGAAAAATCAATGAAATCAAAAGTTGGTTCATTGAAAAAAATGAACCAAAAAAATGATACTTTAGCTAGACTAAAGAACTAAGAAATAACTGAGAAATAAGAGACAACGCAAGTGACCAAAATCTTGATGAAAGAGGAGTCGTCACTGAAGACCCCAAAGAGCTAAAATAATTATAAGGAAATACTATAAACAACCTTTTGTCAACAAATTAGACAAGTTAGATGAAATGCATGCATTCCTAGAAAGACAACTTACAAAACTTGACTAAACAGAACATCTGAATTGAACTAAAGTAAAAAAAAATTGAATTATTAATTAAAATTCTTTACTTAAAGAAAAGCACCAGTGCAGTTATGGCTTCGCTGGTGAATTTTACCAAACATAACAGCAAAAATTAACATAAATCCTACAAAAACTGTTTAATAAAGTAAAGGAGGAGAGAATGCTTCCCAACTCATTTTATGAGGCCAGTATAATAACCCTGATACCAAAAGTGGGCAGAAACATCCAGGAAGTGAAAACTACAAATCAGTATCTCTTAGGAACATAAATGCAAAAATTCTTCGTAAGATATTTACAAACCAAATCCAGCAACATATAAAACAGATTATACACCATGACCAAGGAGGTTTATTCCAGGATGCAAGGGTGATTTAACATCAGAAAATCATTTGATGTATTATGTGAATATATTCAAGTTCAAAACCCACATACTTATCTCAGTAGATGTACATAATGCATTTGACAAAATCCAACACCTATTCACAATAAAAACACTGAACAAATAAGAAATAGAAGTGAACGTCCTCAACCAGATAGAGGGCATCAATGAAAAACTACAGTTACCTGACAATGCTGAAAGGCTGAATACTGTTTCCCCTTCCCCCAAGGATTGCTCTCACCACTTCTAGACAGCATGATCTATACGTCCTAGGTAGAGGAGCAAGGCAAGAAAAAGGAATAAAAGGCATCCAGACTGGAAAGGAAGTAGAAAAACTGTCCTTATTTCTAAAATATCCTGTGGAATCTACCAAAAACAACTATATCATGTGAGTTTAGCACACAGTATAAGAACAATATAGAAAAATAAATTGTATATTTATATACTAGGACTGAACACTCCAGAATTAAACTTGAGAAAAAAAATTTCATCCACAGGAGCATAAAAATAAACTTAGGAATAAATTTAACAAAAGAAGGTAATACCTGTACACCAAAAATGATGAAACATTGCTGAGAGAAATTTAAAAAGACCTAAGTAAGTGGAGAGATGTACCATTTCATAGGTTGGAAAACTCAGTATTTTTAGAATGTCACTTCTCTCCTAAATAATCTATGGATTCAGTGCAAGTTCTATCAAAATCCCAGTAAGCTTTTGTGTAGAAATTGACAAGCTGATTCTAAAATTGTTACGTAAAATCCAAAGAACATAGAAGAACCAAAACAATTTTTTAAAAGAACAAAATTGGTAGAGTTACCCTACCTAGTTTCAACAACTTACCATAAAGCCACAGTAATCAAGACAATGTATTGATGTAATGATAGACATATAGATCAATGGAACAAAATGAGACCAGAAATACGCCCACACACTTAGGAGCAATTGATTTTGTACAAAGGTACAAAGTAATTTAATGGGAGAAAGAACAATCTTTTCAACAAATGGTGCTGGAACAGTTGGGTATCTGTGGGCAAGCCAAAAAATTAACTTAGACTTATATCAGTCTTAAAAAAACTTCAAAATGGATCATAGAACTAAAAGAAGTAAAAACTATAAAAACTTCCAAAGAAAATGTGAGGAAACATTTGTCTTCCTAGGTTAGGCAAATTTTTCTTAGATATGACACCAAAAGCACAATCCATAAAAAAAAAAATTGATGGATTCCAGAATTTAAAACTTGGATTAAGAAAACGAAGATACAAGCCACAGAATGGAAGAAAATACTTGCAAATGATACCCTTGACAAAGTTCTTAGATCTAGACTAGATAAAGAACTCTTATAACTCATTATTAAGTGGGCAAACAACCCAGTTTTTCAAAGTGGCAAATAATATATACAAATGGCTAATACACATATAAAAGATACTCAGCCTGATTACTCATTAGGAAGATGCAAAATCAAACCACAGTGAGATACCACTGCACACCTACTAAAATCCAAAAGACTAACTACACCGGGTGTTTTTGTGGAGAAACTAGAAACCTGTTGCACTGCTGACGGGAATGTTAAAATGGTATAAAGCACTTTGGAAAACAGTTTGGCAGTTTGTTATGGAGACAAACATATACTTACCATGTGATCCAGCACTTCCATTGGTATCTATCCAGGAGAAACAAAAACTTATATCCACACAAGCCTCTACATAAATGTTCACAGCATCATTATTTATAGTAGCCAAACCTGGAAACAGTTCAAATGTTCATCAGCTGGTGAATGCATAAACAATGTGGTATATCCATATGATGTAATACTAATCAACAATAAAGAGGAACAAACTGATACATCAAACAACATGAATGAATCTGAAAATGGTATGCTAACCGAAGGAAATCTGACACAAAAGAGTACATGCTGTGTTAATCACTTTTAATGAAATTTCTTGAAAAAGCAAAACTAGAGACAGAAAGTAGATTCTTGATTGCCTAGGACTGGGGCTGGAAATATAGAGCACAATGGAACTTTTTGCAGGTGATGGAATTGTTTTACAACTGGACAGTGATGGTTGCACACATATATAAATTTAGTAAAAAAAAATCAAACTGAATACTTACTAGTGGGTGAATTTATGGTATACATATATTACCTAAGTATAGCTGTTTTTTTTAAAGTATGTTCATTTAAAAATAATGAAAGGAAATAAACCAAAATATTAATGATGGTTATCTATAGTTTGGGGATTACAGGTGATTTTTATTTACTTCTGTTTTCTCTATTTTTCAAGTTTTCTGTAATGAGTATGATTACTCTTCTAATTAAAAATTAAAGAAGAAAACTTGTCTTTTAGGAGTGTTGGGAAGGAAAATTTTTAGTTTCAAAAACAATACTGAGGAAAATGGGAAATCAAAAAGATTTTTCTTAATTTTTAAAATGTCAAACTAAAGAAAGAAGATTAGGGCTACTTACTTTTCATAAGCCTAATTCTGCCTATATTCTATAATTCAATATTTTTTTCTTTCTGTAGCATATGTCTGGATCCTATCAAGAAGCTAAAACTTTGTTGAAATCCTACCTACAGCAGCATGGCTATGGCTCCTGGATTGTGAAATCTCCCTGTATAGAGCAATTTAGTATGTGAATTAAGCAATCCATTGTCATGTTAAAAATCTTTTTTTTTTTTTCGTGTGTTTTGACTACTAAATTGTTTTTTTAAATACTGGTGGTTTTCGGCTTTTAAAATCAGAGTCATGCAACAGCAGTGTTCAGAGATTGCTGAAATTTTGTAAATATTCACGTCAATTTACGTTGAAACATTAGGGTTTTAAATGTTTTTTAGTTTTTGAAAAAATAATTACCTGCTTCATTATTTAGCTATTTTGTATTTATTTTTATAGACATTATAAAGCCATTACCCTTTTGTAATTTAAAAGAATATTCATTTTCTTTTAAGTTTTTGCTTTAAAGTTATTTGTTCAGCAAAGATATTCAGCATTGTGTCCTGATATCTCACTCAAGTTTTTTTCTTAATTAAAAATTGGAATTCAAGAATATAAATAATAATTCTTACTCATTTGTTGATTAAATCAACAGACATTTGAATGTCTAATATTTGCCAATAACCATAGTAAGAAACAGTAACTAAAACATCATTTCTCATGTCAGAGAAGCTCTTGAATGCAAACTGAACATGTAAATGCAGAAAAATATTAATCATGTTAGGGAATAATTTGATACATTAGTTATTCTGATTAATAGAGGATTATCGTAAATGCTTTAAGATTGCCTATTTTCAGGTATTCTGTAAGATCCATCCAAATGTTATTCTTTATAATTTAGATTGGTTGGGATTTCTAATAATAGATCAATAAAAGATTATTTAGCTTTATATTTGTATTTGTTTATACAGTTAGATGAAAGAAAAAGTTTAGTTACTCTTGGGTTAGGATATGTATCTTTATTGAAGTTGGGAGTTTGTGCCATACTTTAGCCTCTTCGATCTCTTCCTTAGTTTAAATCACAGATGAATTAAACATTGGCTCTCAGACTTTGTTCCTCTTAGCTTGGATCTTTATTAAATTAGTAAGTCTCACTCCAACTCCAACCCATATGAACTATTATAATCTCTGATAAGGTTAATGTAGGGTTTTTGTGTTTTTGGATTTGTTTTATGTCTGTTCTAAAAGTATGGTAGAGTTTAGTTGATGAACATTGAAGTCATTCTGGAAAGACATACTTACATGTCTTTCAGTAGACTAGATTTTATACTTATCAGTAGGTTGAACCATGTGAAATTGCCATTTTTATGGGGGGGAAGTAGGTCAAAAATGGTCAAATATGGGCAGTTTCATGTGGTTCAACATAAATATAGTATTATTAATACGTTCCATTTCCATCAATTAGATGATATCTAGTGCTTATTTCTCTAAATTGGTATTTCCTTCTAAAATCATTTTAGTCTCTTATCTGGGTTGATTCCATCTACAGCTAATTTCCAGCCTTTATTTCTATTACTTTACCTCTCTTTGATAGTAAATTGCCTCTAAAAATACAACACCTTTCATCTTCTCTTGGCTCTTCACATTTGTGGGTATTTTGCTTTTGACTGACACAAAATTAAGGAAGAGCACCAAGTGGTTAATATTTGCCTCTGAAAGCTTTGCCTAACTAGTGAAAGGTCATATGTTAGACAATTTATTTCCTCAAGAAATTTTTAATTTTAAGGGTAAGGTAAAACAAATATACCCAGCTGTTTTATAGACAGAATCTAGTAAGTGCCACTTATTTATTCAACAAGTGGTCACTGAGTGTCTCTGTGTATGTATTATGTCAACTTACATATGGTGTTGTGATTTAGAGAAAGATTATATTCTAGAGAGGGATAAGCTATATAAAGGGTAAAGGAGATGGCATTTAGTAGAAGGCAGTCATTTAGCAGAAGGGGCAGGATATAGATGTGAAACCCAACATTGGCTGTTATGACTCTTGACAATTGTAAATTATTTAATTTCTTTTAGCTCAGTTTTTTATCTTTGCAAGGATGAAATTGGTACTTGTGGTTGTTATTCTTTGTTCAGGGTTGGAAGCTTAATAGAAAGGACTTCAGGCTGCCCTTCATCAGAAGTGGAAATGCTTATTATCTCTTCTATATATAATGTATTGGGGTTGTACAAAATATTTTGCTTTAAGAAAAGCAAACTTTTTAATATAAATCATATGTAATATTTAATTTATAAGCATGCTGAACACAATATTTGTAAGCATGATAAATACGTTATTTGTGGCAGATATTTTTCAAAGATTTTTATAAGAAAGGTAGATAATTATGAAATACTTTTATGTAGAAGGATTAGGGGTAAGCTATTTTTCAATACAGGAAAAACATTTTCTTCAAAGTTCCATTTATTTTTAAAGTTCTGTTGGGAAAAGCAAACTTCTAAATTTAGACTTCTAAACCTCTACTTCTAAAGTGTTCAAAAACCCATGAAACTAGTTTAAAGTCCTCTTTTGGCTCCAAGGTTCTGTTATGTTACCTGAAGCAAGCACTGAAAGATGGGTAAAATTTAGAAGGTTGAAATGAGAGAGAGAATGCATTCCACTTAGAAATTATGAAGCAAAGATTAGAGGGGAAATGTTACAGTGTTTGAGGCCAGTATAGAACACTGGATGGAAGATTTGAGAAATGAGTCTAGCAGATGTTCTCAGTTTGGTAGGCAGAAGGGAGTCCTTGAAAGATTTTGTGTACGGAAGTGACCTACAGTAAAACAGCATTTCACAACATTTTCTTTGTTTACTTATGGAAAATTTCAGACATACAGAAGTAGAGAGAGTAGTACCCATCACACCTGTATTAATAAATCATGGCATGATTATTAAAACAATCTTGTTTCATATATACCTCTCCAAAGTAGATTATGTTAGAGCAAATATCAGACATGTTATTTCATCTGGAAATACTTTGATATGTATCTGTAAAATATGAGGGCTCTTTAATACACACACACACACACACACACACACACCCCTGTGTGTGTATAACCACAATTCAATTAGTATACCATAAGAATTAATAGTAATTCTCTCATCTCATAAATGTTGTATATATTGTTGGAATCAAGATCAAAATTACATCCATGTATTGAAATTCGAATTTTTGTTAAGTATCTCGTAATCTGTAGATGCCCTCTCATTTTTTTCTTTTAATTTAGATCTTGAAAAAACTGGGTTCTTTGTTTGCAGAGTTTCCCACAGTCTCATTTTGCTGCTGTTATTGGTTATTGCTGTTATTTCTTTTGCTCTCTCGTGATTTGATGACTATCTTTAGTGTTACATTTGAATTCCTTTTTCTTTTCTTGCATGTGTATCTATTACAGATTTTTGGTTTGTGATTATCATGCAGTTTTTATATAACAATCTATATATATACATGATGGTTTTAAGTTGCTGGTGTCTTTTTTTCTTAACATCTTTATTGGAGTATAATTGCTTTACAATGGTGTGTTAGTTTCTGCTTTATAACAAAGTTAAGTTGCTGGTCTCTTAATTTCAAATGCATATTAATAACTCTGCATTTGTTCTCACCTCCCATCACGATTACTGCCTTTTATATCATATTTTACATCTAATTGTTTTGTGTATCCATTAACTGCTTATTGTGGATATAGATGATTTTACTACTTCTGTCTTTTAACCTGTCTACTAGCTTTGTGTATGGATCATTTCTTACGTTTACTGTATGTTTACCTTAACTGATGAGCTTTTTCATTTCTTAATGTTCCTGTTTCCAGTTGTGACCTTTTCTTTTTCACTTAAAGAAGTTCCTTTAACAATTTTGGTAAAGCTGGTTTGGTGGTACTGAATTCTTTTACCTTTTTCTTATCTGTAAAACTTCTGATCTGTCCATCATATCTGAGTGAGAGCCTTGCCAGGTAGAGTATTCTTGATTGTAGGTTCTTTCCTTTTATCACTTAAAATATATTGTGCCACTCCCTTCTAGCTTGCAGAGTTTCCGCTAAAAAGTCAACTGATAGCCTTATCGGAGTTCCCTTATATGTTATTTGTTGCTTTTCCCTTGCTGCTTTTAATATTCTCTCTTTACCTTTAATTTTTGCCATTTTAATTACAGTGTGTCTTGGTGTCTTCCTCTTTGGGTTAATCCTGTGTGGGATTCTCTGTGCTTTATGGACTTGGATGTCTGTTTCCTTTCCCAGATTAGGGAAGTTTTTAGCTATTATGTCTTTAAGTATATTCTCGGCTTCGTTCCCTCTCTTCTTCTTTTGGGACCCCCTATAATGCAAATATTAGTGTGCTTGATGTTGTCCCAGAGGTCTCTTAAGCTGTCCTTATTTTCAGTCTTTTTTCTTTTTTCTATTCAGTATCAATGATTTTTAACTACTCTGTCTTCTAGCTCACTGATCCATTCCTCTGTATCATTTAGTCTTCTGATGTATTTTTCATTTCAGTTGCTGTATTTTTCTTCTCTTTTTGGTGGTTCTTTATATTTTCTAACTCTTTTTTAAAAACTTTGAACTTCTCGCTCTATGCATCCATTCTTCTCCCAAGTTGTTTGATCATCTTTACGATCCCTACCCTCAACTCTTCTTCGGGTAGGTTGCCTAACTCCACTTCACTTAGTTCTTCTTCTGGGACATGGTCCTCTGTCACCTCAGTTTGCCTAAGTTGCTATCTGTATTTTTATGTATCTGGTAGATTAGTTATGTTTCCTGACTTTAGAGAAGTTCCCTTTGTATGAGGCGTCCTATGCATCCCAGCAACACACTCCCCTCTCATCATCTGAACTATATCTCTAGGGGTTCCCTTTATGAGGGCTACAGAGTCCTTCCGTTGTGAAGGGCCTGACTAGTGGGCAGTCTTTTAGGCTCTGTTGGTCCCCAGTTGGTTGCCAGGTCTTGCCTTGTGCACAGGCTGCTGGCTGCTGGTTGGTGGGGCTGGCTCACAAGGAGGTGGCTGACTGCAGAGCCGCAGGGAACCTCAGGACTAGTGCTGCCTTACTGGTGGGCAGAGGCAGGGTCCAGAAGACTCTGAGGCTGTTGCCTGCCCACTAGTGGGTGAAACAAGGTCCTTGGGTTAGAGCCGGACTACTGGCAGGCAGAGCCAGGACCTGGAGTCTGGTTGCAGGACCTAGGGGTCCCAGTGCTGGTGTCAGATGGCTGGTGGGGGAGACTGGTTCCTGACACAGTTTGGTAAGGGGTCTGGGGTGTCCTGAAGCTTGTGCTGGCCTACTAGTGGGTAAGGCTGTTGCCCAGCTGGTCCCAGGACAGGGTCTGGCCTGCTGATGGCAGGCTGGGTCCACAGGCTGTAGGATTGTGGTTTTCTTGCCTGGTAGGTGAGGCTAATCCAGAGGCTAGAGCAGACTTCCTGGGGGCATGGCCAGGGCCCAGGGGATTCTGGGGCTGGTGCTTGCCCACTGATAGGTGGAGCTGGGTCCTGGGCCCTCTGGTGTGCAGGGCTGTGACCAGAGGCAGCTGTGGGCTCAGTGGGTCTTAAGGCAGCCTATATGCTGAGGGGTAGGGTGTGTCCCTGTCCACTTAACTGCTTGGCCTAGAGCATTCCAGCACTGGCAGCTACCAGCTGTTGGGCCAGGGCAGGGCTGGGTCCTGGGGCTAATAAGCTAGAGGGATGATTCCACAGTGGCACCCGCCAGCACCAGTGTCACTTGGTAGAAGGAGCTCCCAAGCATGGCTGCTGCTAGCATCTGTGTCCCCAGGGTGAGCCATACTTGCCTCCTGCATCTCCAGGAGACTCTCCAAGAGCAGCAGGTAGGTCTTACCCAGGCTCCTATCAAATTACTGCTTTTGTCCTGGAGTGTGTGAGATTTTGTGTGTGCTCTTTAAGTGAGATCTCTATTTCCCCCAGTCCTCTGGGACTCCCGAAATTAAGTCCCACTGCCTTTCAAAGCCAAATACTTTGGGGGCTCATCTTCCTGGTGCAGGACTCCTGGGTTGGGGTGTTTGACGTGGGGCTTGGACCTCTCACTCCTGTGGGAGAACCTCTGCCACTGTGGTTGCCCACCCAGGCATGTGACCTGACTATATCGTGAATCTGCCCCTCCTACCCATCCTGTTGTGGTTCCTTCTTTACATCTTAAGTTGTAGAAGATCTTTTCTGGTAGGTTCCAGTCTTTTTCATTGATGATTGTTGTGTAAATAGTTGTGATTTGGGGGTGCTTGTGAAAGGAGTTGAGCCCAGGCCCGGAGACAACTGAAGCCTGGACAGTCAACTGTGTCCTTAGGCAGCCTGTTATTTACCCCCATGTCCAGTAATGCCAGTTTCTTATCTGTGCCATGGTTTGAAAAAGGTTAGAAAGCAGTATTCTAAACTTTTTAACGAAAAATGTGATGGTGTTGATCATGTATTACATCATTGCCTATTGAGGTAGAATAGCCGTTTAATTATATCTGTTATAGGAACTTACAATTTTTTAGTTGAGAGGTATATTTAGATAATAATATTTCATTTTGCACATGAGGTAGTGACATGACTGAGCATTATTTTAAGGAAGCCTTAGATGAAACTTGTGAAAAATAATTTAAGGATAATATGTACATGAAATAGGTACAGATACTTTAAAAATATTGTTGCAGAGTGGATATGAGTGTTGTCAAGCTTCATAATAACAGTTAATGAACGATCACTGTGACTTTCAAATGCAAGTTTATTTTCTTTGAGAATGAGCTGAAATTGATGGTTCCTAGATAAAGATAACTTTTCTTTGATGTGAGAAAGGAGAAAGAATATTGTTAAGTAAACAGGAAGCATGCGAATTTCCTCTTTAGAAATCTTTTGATCCTGGTACATACTATAAATTAAGTTGATTTAAAATACAACTTTCTACTCTGTCACTTCTTGTGTTATAATAGATGTCAAAAGTATTTTTGTTTAGTGTAATAGTTTTAGTAGTGTCAAAGGAGCATCCTGACTACCAAAACAGTATTTGTTCCTGGAAATAACATACATGTTTCTGTTGTTAAAAAGTCTGCTGAGCCTGAATTCCCTTTCTTTGTGATATTTTAAATCTGGATTATTTTCTTAGAAGCTATAGTTTTTATTGTTACATGATGGTAGAGGTTAAAAAGGTATACTACTCCTGGAAGATTGGTATTACCATTTAAAATCTTTAAATGAATTATTTTGAGAGTTGTAGTTTAAATTGTTCTACATATATTAATATGTTATGTTTGTTAAGAGTTTTGATCTTGATCGTCCAAGCAGTGTTTTTTTATTTTTAATAGCTCCCAGTAGTTGAGGGTGTGCCAAGACCAGCTCGTGTCCCAAAGGGGAAGAATTCAGCATCTAGAATCTAGGTTGATTGGAAGCGAGACCCTCAGGCAGCAGCTGTTAAAGTATACAAATATATATAGTTCTATGGGATCACAAGCCTAAGCCCCACTGGTCCCCCTGAGCCAGACAATCTGGAGGTATCCCCTGGTCAGCATTCACAAAAATCAGGGCTTCAGACAAGTGTATAAGCTCCTTTCTGGGAGGTACCGTTGAACGGTGGCAAGGCAGAGGAAGAGTGCAAAGATGATTTTTCCCAGCCTGTGTTCCCTGAGAGCACCTTCATATCCTCTAGATGTGTGCCAAACTTGAAGCCTGCCCCTAAGGCCAAAGGTCCACGACTAGCAAGTCCCTCTTTCACAGTAAGTCTGGGCGTGTATTTCAGTCTGCTGTCTGTGTAGTGCCCTGAGGGGGAGGCTGCCAAGAACTGTCTCTCCAGTGTTACAGTCCTGTGGTACCCAAGAATGCAAGCCCCCCTGGCCACCAGAGCCAGGCAGTCCAGGGCAGCAGTTACAAAACCAGAACATCAGAGAAGGCTATAAGCTCCTTTCTATAAGATACCAATGAGCTGAAGTGAGGTAGAGGGAGAGCACGAAGATTGCATCCACTGGCATTCTCTGAGAGCAACTCTGTAGGTCCCTATAAGTGTGTCAAACCAGAAGCCTGACCCTCAGACTAAAGCTCATGGACAAGGAAATAGGCCTCTTTCTCAGAAAGAGTGGGGGTGTGTTTCAGTCTGCTACATGCGCAGTGCCCTGGGAGTGATAGACTTGCAAGAACTCTCTCTGATTGTTACAGTCCTGTAAGACACAGGAATACAGGCCCCTGGTCTCTAGAGACAGGTGATCAAGGGGCATCCCCTGGGTGGCAGCCACAAAAACTGGGTCACCAGATATAAAAAAACCAGGGTGAACAAAGTGAGAGAGTGGCATGGACATATATACACTACCAAATATAAAATAGATAGCTAGTGGGAAGCAGCCGCATAGCACAGGGAGATCAGCTCAGTGCTTTGTGACCACCTAGAGGGGTGGGATAGGGAGGGTGGGAGGGAGACGCAAGAGGGAGGAGATATGGGGATATATGTATATGTATAGCTGATTCACTTTGTTATAAATCAGAAACACACCATTGTAAAGCAATTATACTCCAATAAAGATGTTTAAAAAAAAAAAACAAAAAAAAAAACCAGGGCAGCAGGTGTGTGTAGAGTCTCCCCTCCAGGAGATACTGGTGTTCTGAAGCACGGCAGAGGGAGAGTGTGAGTGGGAAGATGGTGCCCTCTGGCTTTAGCAAAGCAGAATGAAAGCAGGAAGATGGTGCCCACCAGCCTCTGTTCCTGGAGAGTATACCAACAGGCCCCTGCCCCTCAGACCAGTGCTTTAAAATTAGGAAATGAATCTCCTTTACATAAAGTCTGGGCACTTTTCAAAGGACTGCTTCTACATTGGGCCCTGGGGCAGGTGAGTCTGTATACAAGCCCTCAGTTTGACACAGCTCTCCAAGTCTCATGGGTGCAAGCCTCATTGGTCTTCAAAGCCAGGTGTTTGGAGGACTGTTTCTCAGGTGCTGGCCTTAAAAGTTGGAGTCCAGTGTGTGGTATTATGAGCCCTCTGTTGCTTAGTGAGAAGCTCCAGGTTTTGAGTTCCCTCCTGGTTGTGGGTCACCTCACAGTAGATGGGATTTATGGTGAGATTGTGTCTTAGGCTTTCCTATCCACTTTGATGTGATGTCCCTCTCATTTGCCCAATGTGAAGGGGCAAACTGGTTTTGCTGGTTTTTAGTTTTGTTTCCAGAGGAAATTATTCCATATATAGCTGTAGATTAGGTGTGTCCATGGGAGGAGGTGAGTTCAGGAACTTGCTACATTGCCGTCTTGAATTGGAGCTTCTCCTCTCCATCTTTATCCAAATTCTTCCTATTTTAAGGACAGCTCCAATGTAACTTTTCCATTAAATTTTCTCTGAAACCTCCTAGTTGTAAATATCCTTCCTATCTCTGAACTCCCATATATCCATCCCTCTCTTAACACATTTATCTTTACTTCTTATCACTGTTACTAAATTGTAAATTTGTTCATTTTTTTCTTATAGCCTCCTAGGCAGTGACTTTAAGTAATTAGTTAATAAATATTTACTTATTGAAAACTAAGTTTTTATATTTTTTCCCAAGAATGAAAGATGCAGATATGTGTAGACACGTCTAGAGACAACTAAATTTACTACTTCAGAAACTGGGGGCATCTCTGAGTCCCTTAGATATATGCTGTTATAGATGAATTATCTTATTTGATCATTTACTGCTAGAATTTTAATGACTACACTTCCTGTATAACTGCACTTACTAAGATGACTTCTACTTTTAAAAGCCAAGGACTTTCTGAATTAAGAAGGTATACGACACCAAGTTTAATGTGTTACTCTTTTTTTTACTAAAAAAACTTAAAAGTTATTTTCTCTCAGAATTTTAAAAACCTTTTTCGAAATAATTATACGCTCATAAGAAGTTGCAGAAACAGTACAGAGAGGTCCTTTGTACCCATCACCCACCTTCCTTCAGTGGTACATTTACATAATTATAGAACATTATGAAAACCAGGCACTTAGGCACAGTATAATTAACTAGACCACAGAACTTCAGTTTTTATATGTACTCCTTTTTGATGTATACAGTTTTATGAAATATTTTCATATGTATACATTAATATAACTACCACCACAAGGGAACTCCCTCAGGCTTTATAGTCAAACCTTCTCCTACAACATCTGGCAATCTGTTCTCTCTCTGTATATAATTTTGTCATTTTGAAATGTTATATTAGTGAAATCATATAGTATAATATTTGGAAAATGGCTTTTTTCACTCATTAGAGTGACCTTGAGATCAGTCCAGATTGTTGTGGGTATCAATAGTTTGTTCTCTTTTTATTGCTGAATAATATTTCATTTTATATATTACCACAGTTTGTTTATCCCTTCACCCATTAAGGTGAACCCATTTGGGTTGTTTCCAATTTTGGCTATTATAGATTCAGAGAACATTAATGCATTTTTTATTGTGATAAAATATATAACAAAATTTGCTGTTTTAACCATTTTTAGGTGTACAATTCAGTGGTATTAAGTACATTCACAGTGTTTTGCAGCCATCACCATTATCTATTTCCAGAACTTTTGTATCATTCTAAACAGAAACTCCATACCCATTAAACAGTAACTCCCCACTCCCTCCTTCTCCCAACCCACAGGTAAGCACGCACCTATTTTCTGTCTGTATGATTTTGCCTATTCTAGGTACCTCATATAAGTGGAATCATAAATATTTGTACTGTCTTGTCCAGTTTATTTCACTTAGCATAGTGTTTTCAAGTTCATTCAAGCTGTAGCATATATCAGAGTTACCTTTTTAGGCCGAATATTATTCCATTGTATGGGTATACTGCATTTTTTGTTGTTGTTGTTTATCCTCTCATCTGTTGATAGATATTTGGCTTATTTCTGCCTTTGGGCTATAGTAATTCATGCTGCTCTGAACATGAGAGAACAAGTACGTTTGAGTCCCTGCTTTCAATTCTTTTAGACATATACCTAGAAGTGGAATTGTTAGATCATATGGTAATTCTGTGTTTAATTTTTGAGGAACTACCATGTTTTCCAATATGGCTGTCTCACTTTGCATTCCCGCAAGCAGTGCACAGAGGTATCAGTTTCTCCTCATTCTATCAACACTTATTTTCCCTTTATTCAGACATAATGCTCAAGGATTTTTTTTTTTTAAATCTATCTAGTTAACCGGGAAGCATTTATTGAAAAGACTGTTATTTCCCCACTGAATTAAGTTGTACATTTGAGGTAACCTTATATATGTCAGACTTTTTCTTTTCCTCTGCTCTGTCCGTATGTCAACCATGCTTATTTATTATGAGCTTTTTACTAAGTCTTGATAGTTGGCAATAGGAGCCCTGCAGCTTTGTTTTTCTTCAAGAATGTCTTGGCTAGTTTACATTCTTTGTATTTCCATGTAAATTTAAGCTTCACTTTTTTGGTTTCATACCACCCCTCCACCACAAACATATATACGTTTAAAATCTTCTGGAATTTTGAATAGATTGAGTTAACTCTGTAGATCAAATTAGGGAGAATTAACATCTTACACTGAGTCTTAAATTCACAAACATGGTAGATCCTTTCATTTATCTAGGTCTTAATTTCTCTCAGTAATGTTTCTTTTCAAGATAGAGGTATATATATTTCATGACATTTATTCCCAGTTATTTGATGTATTTTGGTGCTGTTGCAAATGGTATTGTTTTAAAATATTCTCTGTTTGATTCTGGCATATAAAAACACATTTGGCATTTTTGTATATTAATCTTGTTATTAATCTTACTATGTTCACCCATTAATTCTAATAGTTTGTAGTTGCGGATCCTTTTGGACATTCTATTTGTACAGTCACATCTGTGAAAAGTAATTTTACTTCTTCCCTTCTAATCTTTTACTTCTTTTCCTTGTCTTATTACATTTGTTAGAACCTCCACTATACCATTGACTAGAAATGGTAATGGACACCCTTGTCTTAGTCCCAAACTTAGGAGAAAGGTGTCCCACATTTCATCATTAACATATTGGCTGTGGTTTTGTGACAAAGATACTCAGATTAAGGAAATTCCCTTCTATTTTTAGTCTTCTGAGCGCCGTTAATTCTTAAGTTTCTTAACTGATTTTTATACACCAATTGAGTTGATTCATGTAGTCTATATCGATTTGGTTTTTTCTCTGTATATGATGAATTAATTACATTTTTTAAAAAACATCAAGCCCATTTTACATTCCTGGAATAAATCCAATTTCTTCACATATATTACCTTTCATATATAACATTGGTTTTTATTTGCTAAAGTTCTGTTTTTTGCAATTATGTTTACCAGAGTTATTGGCCTATATTTCCTCTTTCTTATAATGTTAGTTTGGTGTCAACGTTATGCTGGCCTAATAGAGTGATTTTTGAAGTGTCCCTTCTTTTTCTACTCTTTCAAATTGCTTCTGTAAAATTGATAGTATTTCTTTTTTTAATATTTGGAAGACTATAACAGAAAGGCGATTTAGGCCTGGAGTTTCCTTTATGGGAATGTTTTAAATTATAGATTCAAGTTCCATTATTTTGGACCATCTTTATGGGAATTTTTTTTTTTTTTTAAACATCCTTGTTGGAGTATAATTGCTTTACAATGGTGTGTTAGTTTCTGCTTTATAACAAAGTGAATCAGTTATACATATACATATATCCCCATATCTCCTCCCTCTTGCGTCTCCCTCCCACCCTTCCTATCCCACCCCTCTATGTGGTCACAAATCACCGAGCTGATCTCCCTGTGCTATGCGGCTGCTTCCCACTAGCTAGCTGTTTTACATAGATAGCGTATATATTAGTCCATGCCACTAATAGCGTATATATTAGTTCATGCCACTCTCTCACTTCGTCCCAGCTTGCCCTTCCCCGTCCCCGTGTTCTCAGGTCCATTCTCTATATCTGCGTCATCATTCCTGTCCTGCCCCTAGGTTCTTCATAACCTTTTTTTTTTTTAGATTCCATATATATGTGTTAGCGTACGGTATTTGTTTTTCTCTTCCTGACTTACTTCACTCGGTATGAAACACGCTAAGTCCATCCACCTCACTACAAATAACTCAATTTCGTTTCTTTTTGTGGCTGAGTAATATTCCATTGTGCCACATATTCTTTATACATTCATCTGTCAATGGGCATTTAGGTTGCTTCCATGACCTGGCTATTGTAAATAGAGCTGCAATGAACATTGTGGTACATGACTCTTTTTGAATTATGGTTTTCTCAGGGTATATGCTCAGTAGTGGGATCGCTTGGTCGTATGGTAGTTCTATTTTTAGTTTTTTAAGGAACCTCCACACTGTTCTCCGTAGTGGCTGTATCAATTTACATTCCCACCAACAGTGCAAGAGGGTTCCCTTTTCTCCACACTCTCTCCAGCATTTATTGCTTGTATATTTTTTGATGATGGCCATTCTTACCGGTGTGAGGTGATACCTCATTGTAGTTTTGATTTGCATTTCTCTAATGATTAGTGATGTTGAGCATCCGTTCATGTGTTTGTTGGCAATCTGTATATCTTCTTTGGAGAAATGTCTGTATAGGTCTTCTGCCCATTTTTGGATTGGGTTGTTTGTTTTTTTGATATTGAGCTGCATGAGCTGCTTGTAAATTTTGGAGATTAGACCTTTGTCAGTTGATTCATTTGCAAATATTTTCTCCCATTCTGAGGGCTGTCTTTTTGTCTTGTTTATGCTTTCTTTTGCTGTGCAAAAGCTTTTAAGTTTCATTAGGTCCCATTTGTTTATTTTTGTTTTTATTTCCATTTCTCTAGGAGGTGGGTCAAAAAGGATCTTGCTGTGATTTATGTCATAGAGGGTTCTGCCTATGTTTTCCCCTAAGAGTTTTATGGTGTCTGGCCTTACATTTAGGTCTTTAATCCATTTTGAGTTTATTTTTGTGTATGCTGTTAGGGAGTGTTCTTATTTCATTCTTTTACATGTAGCTGTCCAGTTTTCCCAGCACCACTTATTGAAGAGGCTGTCTTTTCTCCACTGTATATTCTTGCCTCCTTTATCAAAAATAAGGTGACCATATGTGTGTGGGTTTACCTCTGGGCTTTCTATCCTGTTCCATTGATCTATATTTCTGTTTTTGTGCCAGTACCATAGTGTCTTGATTACTGTAGCTTTTTTGTAGTATAGTCTGAAGTCTGGGAGCCTGATTCCTCCAGCTCTGTTTTTCTTTCTCAAGATTGCTTTGGCTATTCGGGGTCTTTTGTATTTCCGTACAAATTGTGAAATTTTTTTTGTTCTAGTTCTGTGAAAAATTCCATTGGTGGTTTGATAGGGATTGCATTAAATCTGTAGATTGCTTTGGGTAGTAGAGTCATTTTCACAGTGTTGATTCTTCCAATCCAAGAACATGGTATATCTCTCCATCTGTTTGTATCATCTTTAATTTCTTTCATCAGTGTCTTATAGTTTTCTGCACACAGGTCTTTTGTCTCCTTAGGTAGGTTTATTCCTAGGTATTTTATTCTTTTTGTTGCAGTGGTAAATGGGAGTGTCTCCTTAATTTCTCTTTCAGATTTTTCATCATTAGTGTATAGGAATGCAAGAGATTTCTGTGCATTCATTTTGTATCCTGCTACTTTACCAGATTCATTGTTTAGCTCTAGTAGTTTTCTGGTAGCATCTTTAGGATTCTCTATGTATAGTATCATGTCGTCTGCAAACACTGACAGCTTTATTTATTCCTTTTATTTCTTTTTCTTCTCTGATTGCTGTGACTAAAACTTCCAAAACTATGTTGAATAATACTGGTGAGAGTGGGCAACCTTGTCTTGTTCCTGATCTTAGTGGAAATGGTTTCAGTTTTTCACCATTCAGAATGATGTTGGCTGTGGGTTTCTCATATATGGCCTTTATTATGTTGAGGTAAGTTCCCTCTATGCCTACTTTCTGGAGGGTTTTTATCATAAATGGATGTTTAATTTTGTCAAAAGCTTTTTCTGCATCTATTGAGATGATCATAATGTTTTTATCCTTCAGTTTGTTAATATGGTGTATCACATTGATTGATTTGCATATACTGAAGAATCCTTGCATTCCCGGGATAAACCCCACTTGATCATGGTGTATGATCCTTTTAATGTGCTGTTGGATTCTGTTTGCTAGTATTCTGTTGAGGATTTTTGCATCTGTGTTCATCTGTGATATTGGCCTGTAGTTTTCTCTTTGTGACATCTTTGTCTGGGTTTGGTATCAGGGTGATGGTGCCCTCCTAGAATGAGTTTGGGAGTGTTCCTCCCTCTACTGTATTTTGGAAGAGTTTGAGAAGGATAGGTGTTAGCCCTTCTCTAAATGTTTGATAGAATTTGCCTGTGAAGCCATCTGGTCCTGGGCTTTTCTTTGTTGGAAGATTTTTAATCACAGTCTCAGTTTCAGTGCTTGTGATTGGTCTGTTTATATTTTCTATTTCTTCCTGGTTCAGTCTCCGAAGGTTGTGCTTTTCTAAGAATGTGTCCATTTCTTCCAGGTTGTCCATTTTATTGGCATATAGTTGCTTGTAGTAATCTCTCGTGATCCTTTGTATTTCTGCAGTGTCAGTTGTTACTTCTCCTTTTTCATTTCTAATTCTGTTGATTTGAGTCTTCTCCCTTTTTTTCTTGATGAGTCTGGCTAATGGTTTACCAATTTTGTTTATCTTCTGAAAGAACCAGCTTTTAGTTTTATTGATCTTTGCTATTGTTTCCTTCATTTCTTTTTCATTTATTTCTGATCTGATCTTTATGACTTCTTTCCTCCTGCTAACTTTGGGGTTTTTTTGTTCTTGTTTCTCTAATTGCTTTAGGTGTAAGGTTAGGTTGTTTATTTGAGATGTTTTCTGTTTCTTGAGCTAGGATTGTATTGCTCTAAACTTCCCTCTTAGAAGTGCTTTTGCTGCATCCCGTAGGTTTTGGGTCGTCGTGTTTTCATTGTCATTTGCTTCCAGGTATTTTCTGATTTCCTCTTTGATTTCTTCAGTGATCTCTTGGTTATTAAGTATCGTATTGTTTAGCCTCCATGTATTTGTATTTTTTACAGATTTTTTCCTGTAATTGATATCTAGTCTCATAGCGTTTTGGTCAGAAAAGTTACTTGATATGATTTTAATTTTCTTAAATTTACCAAGGCTTGATTTGTGACCCAAGATATGATCTATCTTGGAGAATGTTCCATGAACACTTGAGAAGAAAGTGTATTCTCTTGTTTTTGGATGGAATGTCCTGTAATTATCAATTAAGTCCATCTTGTTTAGTGTGTCATTTAAAGCTTGTGTTTCCTCATTAATTTTCATTTTGGATGGTCTGTCCATTGGTGAAAGTGGGGTGTTAAAGTCCCCTACTATGACTGTGTTACTGTCGATTTCCCCTTTTATGGCTGTTAGTATTTGCCTTATGTATTGAGGTGCTCTTATGTTGGGTGCATAAATATTTACAATTGTTATATCTTCTTCTTAGATTGATCCCTTGATCATTATGTAGTGTCCTTCTTTGTCTCTTGTAGTAGTCTTTATTTTAAAGTCTATTTTGTCTGAGAATTGCTACTCCAGCTTTCTTTTGATTTCCATTTGCATGGAATATCTTTTTCCATCCCCTCACTTTCAGTCTGTGTGTGTCTCTAGGTCTGAAGTGGGTCTCTTGTAGACAGCATATATATGGGTCTTGTTTCTGTATCCATTCAGCCAGCCTGTGTCTTTTGGTGGGAGCATTTAATCCATTTACGTTTAAGGTAGTTATCAATATGTATGTTCCTATTACCATTTTCTTAATTGTTTTGGGTTTGTTGTTGTAGGTCTTTTCCTTCTCTTGTGTTTCCTGCCTAGAGAAGTTCCTTTAGCCTTTGTTGTAAAGCTGGTTTGGTGGTGCTGAATTCTCTTAGCTTTTGCTTGTCTGTAAAGGTTTTAATTTCTCTGTCGAATCTGAATGAGATCCTTGCTGGGTAGAGTAACCTTGGTTGTAGTTTCTTCCCTTTCATCACTTTAAATAATGTCCTGCCAGTCCCTTCTGGCTTGCAGAGTTTCTGCTGAAAGATCAGCTGTTAACCTTATGGGGATTCCCTTGTATGTTATTTGTTGTTTTTCCCTTGTTGCTTTTAATATTTTTTCTTTGTATTTAATTTTTGATAGTTTGATATAATATGTGTCTTGGCATGTTTCTCCTTGGATTTATCCTGTATGGGACTCTCTGCACTTCCTGGACTTGATTAACTATTTCCTTTCCCATATTAGGGAAGTTTTCAACTATAATCTCTTCAAATATTTTCTCAGTCCCTTTCTTTTTCTCTTCTTCTTCTGGGACCCCTCTAATTCGAATGTTGGTGCGTTTAATGTTGTCCCAGATGTCTCTGAGACTGTCCTCAATTCTTTTCATTCTTTTTTCTTTATTCTGCTCTGCAGTAGTTATGTCCACTATTTTGTCTTCCAGGTCACTTATTTGTTCTTCTGCCTTAGTTATTCTGCTATTGATTCCTTCTAGAGAATTTTTAATTTCATTTATTTTGTTGTTCATCATTGTTTGCTCTTTAGTTCTTCTAGGTCCTGTTAAACATGTCTTGTATTTTCTCCGTTCTATTTCCAAGACTTTGGATATCTTTACTATCATTACTCTGTATTCTTTTTCAGGTAGACTGCCTGTTTCCTCTTCATTTCTTTGGTCTGGTGGGTTTTTACCTTGCTCCTTCATCTGCTGTGTTTCTCTGTCTTCTCATTTTGCTGAACTTACTGTGTTTGGGTCTACTTTTCACAGGCTGCAGGTTCCTAGTTCCCTTTTTTTTTGGTGTCTGCCCCCAGTGGCTAAGGTTGGTTCAGTGGGTTGTGTAGGCTTCCTGGTGGAGGGGACTAGTGCCTGTGTTCTGGCAGATGAGGCTGGATCTTGTCTTTCTGGTGGGCAGTACTTGCCTCCATTGATGTGTTTTGGGGTGTCTGTGACCTTATTATGATTTTAGGCAGCCTCTCCGCTAGTGGGTGAGGTTGTGTTCCTGTCCTGCCAGTTGTTTGGTATAGGGTGTCCAGCACTGTAGCTTGCTGTTCGTTGAGTGGAGCTGGGTCTTAGCATTGAGATGGAGATCTCTGGGAGAGCTTTCACCATTTAATATTACGTGGAGCCAGGAGATCTCTGGCGGACCAATGTCCTGAACTCGGCTCTCCCACCTCAGAGGCACAGGCCTGACACACGGCCGGAGCACCAAGACCCTGTCAGCCACATGGCTCAGAAGAAAAGAGAGAAAAAAAGAAAGAAAGAAAAAAATAAAATAAAGTTATTAAAGTAAATAGTAAAAAATAATTATTGAAAATTTTTAAAAAATGAAAGAAGAGAGCAACCAAACCAAAAAACAAAGCCACCAATCATAACAAACACTAAAAATGATACAGAAAAAAACAAGAAACAGACAGAACCCTAGGACAAATGGTAAAAGCAAAGCTATACAAGACAAAATCACACAAAGAAGCATGCACATACACACTCACAAAAAGAAAGGAAAAATATATATATATTGTTGCTCCCAAAGTCCACCGCCTCAATTTTGGGATGATTCGTTGTCTATTGAGGTATTCCAGAGATGCAGGGTACATCAAGTTGATTGTGGAGATTTAATCCGCTGCTCCTGAGGCTGCTGGGAGAAATTTCCCTTTCTCTTCTTTGTTCGCACAACTCCCGGGGTTCAGCTTTGGATTTGGACCCACCTCTTCGTGTAGGTCGCCTGAGGGCGTCTGTTCCCGCCCAGACAGGACGGGTTTAAAGGAGCAGCTGATTGGGGGATCTGGCTCACTCAGGCCGGGGGGAGGGAGGGGTATGGAATGCGGGGCGAGCCTGCAGCGGCAGAGGCCGGCGTGATGTTGCACCAACCTGAGGCGCGCCGTGTGTTCTCCCGGTGAAGTTGTCCCTGGATCACAGGACTCTGGCAGTGGCGGGCTGCACAGGCTCCCGGAAGGGGAGGTGTGGATAGTGACCTGTTCTTGCAGCAGCAGTCTTAGCATTTTATGCCCTTCTCTGGTGTCCGTGCTGATAGCCACGGCTCCTGCCCATCTCGGGAGCTTGTTTAGGCGGTGCTCTGAATCCCCTCTCCTCGCACACCCCGAAACAATGGTCCCTTGCCTTTTAGGCAGGTCCAGACTTTTTCCCAGACTCCCTCCCAGCCAGCTGTGGCGCACTTGCCCCCTTCAGGCTGTGTTCACGCAGCCAACCCCAGTCCTCTCCCTGGGATCTGACCTTCGAAGTCGGAGCCTCAGCTCCCAGGCCCCACCCACCCCGGCCAGCGGGTGAGCAGACAAGCCTCTCAGGCTGGTGAGTGCTGGTCGGCACCAATCCTCTGTGCGGGAATCTCTCCACTTTGCCCTCTGCACCCCTGTTGCTGCTCTCTCCTCCGTGGCTCCGAAGCTTCTCCCCCGCCACCCCCGTCTCCACCAGAGAAGGAGCTTCCTAGTGTGTGGAAACCTTCCTTCTTTCACAGCTCCCTCCCACTGGTGCAGGTCCCATCCCTATTCTTTTGTCTCTGTTTTTTCTTTTTTTCTTTTGCCCTACCCAGGTACGTGGGGAGTTTCTTGACTTGTGGGAAGTCTGAGGTCTTCTGCCAGCGTTCAGTAGGTGTTCTGTAGGAGTTGTTCCACATGTAGATGTATTTTTGATGTATTTGTGGGGAGGAAGGCGATCTCCATGTCTCCTCTGCCATCTTGAAGGTCTCCCCCTATGGAAATGTTTTAAATTATAGATTCAATTTCCATTATTTTAGACCACTATTTCTTTAAAAATTTTTCCTGCCCTCTTTTTCTGGTATTCCTATTTATGTATATGTTAAACCACTTGATATTATCCAGCAATCATTGAGTTTGTTTACTTTTTTCTTTGTTCTCTAGTTTCATAGTTTCTCTAGGATAGTATGTTTAAGTTCATTGATCTTCTTCAGTGCCTAATCTCTTGTTAAGCCCATCTGGTGAATTTTTAATTTCATATATTTTTCAGTTAATAGAATTTCTGTTCTAGGACTTTGGTTCATTTTTATAGTTTTTTTTAACAGTTTTAGTTTTTTTTGTTGTTTTTTTTTGTTTTTTAAACATCTTTATTGAAGTATAATTGCCTTACAATGGTGTGTTAGCTTCTGCTTTATAACAAAGTGAATCAGTTATACATATACAATATGTTCCCATTTCTCTTCCCTCTTGCATCTCCCTCCCTCCCACCCTCCCCATCCCACCCCTCTAGGTGGTCACAAAGCACCGAGCTGATCTCCCTGTGCTATGCGGCTGCTTCCCACTAGTTATCTATTTTACATTTGGTAGCGTATATATGTCCATGACACTCTCTTCCCCTGTCACATCTCACCCCACCCCCTCCCCATATCCTCAAGTCTATTCTCTAGTAGGTCTGTGTCTTTATTCCCGTCTTGCCACTAGGTTCTTCATGGCCTTTTTTTTCCCCTTAGATTCCGTATATATGTGTTAGCATACTGTATTTGTTTTTCCCTTTCTGACTTACTTCACTCTGTATGACAGACTCTTAACTCCATCCACCTCATTACAAATACCTCCATTTCATTTCTTTTTATGGCTGAGTAATATTCCATTGTATATATGTGCCACATCTTCTTTATCCATTCATCTGTCGATGGACATTTAGGTTGCTTCCATGTCCTGGCTATTGTAAATAGAGCTGCAATGAACATTTTGGTACATGACTCTTTTTGACCTATGGTTTTCTCAGGGTATATGCCCAGTAGTGGGATTGCTGGGTCGTATGGTAGTTCTATTTGTAGTTTTTTAAGGAACCTCCATACCGTTCTCCATAGTGGCTGTATCAATTTACATTCCCACCAACAGTGCAAGAGGGTTCCCTTTCCTCCACACCCTCTCCAGCATTTATTGTTCCTAGATTTTTTGATGATGGCCATTCTGACTGGTGTGAGATGATATCTCATTGTAGTTTTGATTTGCATTTCTCTAATGATTAATGATGTTGAGCATTCTTTCATGTGTCTGTAGGCCATCTGTATATCTTGTTTGTAGAAATGTCTACCCAAGTCTTCTGCCCATTTTTGGATTGGGTTGTTCGTTTTTTTGTTATTGAGCTGCATGAGCTGCTTGTAAATCTTGGAGATTAATCCTTTGTCAGTTGCTTCATTTGCAAATATTTTCTCCCATTCTGAGGGTTGTCTTTTGGTCTTGTTTATGGTTTCCTTTGCTGTGCAAAAGCTTTTAAGTTTCATTAGGTCCCATTTGTTTATTTGTGTTCTTATTTCCATTTCTCTGGGAGCTGGGTCAAAAAGAATCTTGCTGTGATGTATGTCATAGAGTGTTCTGCCTATGTTTTCCTCTAAGAGTTTGATAGTGTCTGCCCTTACACTTAGGTCTCTAATCCATTTTGAGTTTATTTTTGTACATGGTGTCAGGGAGTGTTCTAATTTCATACTTTTACATGTAGCTGTCCAATTTTCCCAGCACCACTTATTGAAGAGGCTGTCTTTTCTCCACTGTATATGCTTGCCTCCTTTATCAAAGATAAGGTGACGATATGTGTGTGGGTTTATCTCTGGGCTTTCTATCCTGTTCCATTGATCTGTATTTCTGTTTTTGTGCCAGTACCAAACCGTCTTGATTACTGAAGCTTTGTAATATAGTCTGAAGTCAGGGAGCCTGATTCCCCCAGCTCCATTTTTCGTTCTCAAGATTGCTTTGGCTATTCGGGGTCTTTTGTGTTTCCATACAAATTGTGAAATTTTTTGTTCTAGTTCTGTGAAAAATGCCAGTGGTAGTTTGATAGGGATTGCATTGAATCTGTAGATTGCTTTGGGTAGTAGAGTCATTTTCACAATGTTGATTCTTCCAATCCAGGAACATGGTATATCTCTCCATCTATTTGTATCATCTTTAATTTCTTTCATCAGTGTCTTATAATTTTCTGCATACAGGTCTTTTGTCTCCTTAGGTAGGTTTATTCCTAGATATTTTATTCTTTTTGTTGCAGTGGTAAACGGGAGTGTTTTCTTAATTTCACTTTCAGATTTTTCGTCATTAGTGTATAGAAATGCAAGAGATTTCTGTGCATTAATTTTGTATCCTGCTACTTTACCAAATTCATTGATTAGCTCTAGGAGTTTTCTGGTAGCATCTTTAGGATTCTCTATGTATAGTATCATGTCATCTGCAAATAGTGACAGCTTTACTTCTTCTTTTCCGATTTGGATTCGTTTTATTTCTTTGTCTTCTCTGATTGCTGTGGCTAACACTTCCAAAACTATGTTGAATAATAGTGGTGAGAGTGGGCAACCTTGTCTTGTTCCTGATCTTAGTGGAAATGGTTTCAGTTTTTCACCATTGAGGACAATGTTGGCTGTGGGTTTGTCATATATGGCCTTTATTATGTTGAGGAAAGTTCCCTCTATTCCTACTTTCTGCAGGGCTTTTATCATAAATGGGTGTTGAATTTTGTCGAAAGCTTTCTCTGCATCTATTGAGATGATCATATGGTTTTTCTCCTTCAATTTGTTAATATGGTGTATCACATTGATTGATTTGCGTATGTTGAAGAATCCTTGCATTCCTGGGATAAACCCCACTTGATCATGGTGTATGATCCTTGTAATGTGCTGTTGGATTCTGTTTGCTAGTATTTTGTTGAGGATTTTTGCATCTATGTTCATCAGCGATATTGGCCTGTAGTTTTCTTTCTTTGTGACATCTTTGTGTGGTTTTGGTATCAGGGTGATGGTGGCCTCGTAGAATGAGTTGGCGAGTGTTCCTCCCTCTGCAATATTTTGGAAGAGTTTGAGAAGGATAGGTGTTAGCTCTTCTCTAAATGTTTGATAGAATTCGCCTGTGAAGCCATCTGGTCCTGAGCTTTTGTTTGTTGGAAGGTTTTTAATCACAGTTTCAATTTCAGTGCTTGTGATTGGTCTGTTCATATTTTCTATTTCTTCCTGGTTCAGTCTCGGCAGGTTGTGCATTTCTAAGAATCTGTCCATTTCTTCCAGGTTGTCCATTTTATTGGCATAGAGTTGCTTGTAGTAATCTCTCATGATCTTTTGTATTTCTTCAGTGTCAGTGGTTACTTCTCCTTTTTCATTTCTAATTCTACTGATTTGAATCTTCTCCCTTTTTCTCTTGATGAGTCTGGCTAATGGTTTATCAATTTTGTTTATCTTCTCAAAGAACCAGCTTTTAGTTTCATTGATTTTTGCTATTGTTTCCTTCATTTCTTTTTCATTTATTTCTGACCTAATCTTTATGATTTCTTTCCTTCTGCTGGCTTTGGGGGTTTTTTGTTCTTGTTTCTCTAATTGCTTTAGGTGCAAGGTTAGGTTGTTTATTCGAGATGTTTCCTGTTTCTTGAGGTAGGCTTGTATTGCTATAAACTTCCCTCTTAGCACTGCTTTTGCTGCGTCCCATAGGTTTTGGGTCGTCGTATCTCCATTGTCATTTGTTTCTAGGTATTTTTTGATTTCCCCTTTGATTTCTTCAGTGATCACTTCGTTATTAAGTAGTGTATTGTGTAGCCTCCATGTGTTTGTATTTTTTACAGGTCTTTTCCTGTAATTGATATCTAGTCTCATAGCGTTGTGGTCGGAAAAGATACTTGATACGATTTCAATTTTCTTAAATTTACCAAGGCTTGATTTGTGACCCAAGATATGATCTATCCTGGAGAATGTTCCATGAGCACTTGAGAAAAATGTGTATTCTGGGTTTTTGGGTGGAATGTCCTATAAATATCAATTAAGTCCATCTTGTTTAATGTATCATTTAAAGCTTGTGTTTCCTTATTTATTTTCATTTTGGATGATCTGTCCATTGGTGAAAGTGGGGTGTTAAAGTCCCCTACTATGATTGTGTTGCTGTCGATTTCCCCTTTTATGGCTGTTAGTATTTGCCTTATGTATTGAGGTGCTCCTATGTTGGGTGCATAAATATTTACAATTGTAATACCTTCCTCTTGGATCGATCCCTTGATCATTATATAGTGTCCTTCTTTGTCTCTTGTAATAGTCTTTTAAAGTCTATTTTGTCTGATATGAGAATGGCTACTCCAGCTTTCTTTTGATTTCCATTTGCATGGAATATCTTTTTCCATCCCCTCACTTTCAGTCTGTATGTGTCTCTAGGTCTGAAGTGGGTCTCTTGTAGACAGCATATATATGGGTCTTGTTTTTGTATCCATTCAGCCAGCCTGTGTCTTTTGGTGGGAGCATTTAATCCATTTACATTCAAGGTAATTATCGATATGTATGTTCCTATTCCCATTTTCTTAAATGTTTTGGGTTTGTTATTGTAGGTGTTTTCCTTCTCTTGTGTTTCTTGCCTAGAGAAGTTCCTTTAGCATTTGTTGTAAAGCTGGTTTGGTGGTGCTGAACTCTCTCAGCTTTTGCTTGTCTGTAAAGGTTTTAATTTCTCCATCAAATCTGAATGAGATCCTTGCTGGGTAGAGTAATCTTGGTTGTAGTTTCTTCCCTTTCATCACTTTAAGTATATCCTGCCACTCCCTTCTGGCTTGCAGAGTTTCTGCTGAAAGATCAGATGTTAACCTTATGGGGATTCCCTTGTGTGTTATTTGTTTTTTTTCCCTTGCTGCCTTTAATATGTTTTCCTTATATTTAATTTTTGACAGTTTGATTAATATGTGTCTTGGTGTGTTTCTCCTTGGGTTTATCCTGTATGGGACTCTCTGTGCTTCCAGGACTTGGTTAACTATTTCCTTTCCCATATTAGGGAAGTTTTCAACTATAATCTCTTCAAATATTTTCTCAGTCCCTTTCTTTTTCTCTTCTTCTTCTGGGACCCCTATAATTCGAATGTTGGTGCGTTTAATGTTGTCCCAGAGGTCTCTGAGACTGTCCTCAGTTCTTTTCATTCTTTTTTCTTTATCCTGCTCTGCAGTAGTTATTTCCACCATTTTATCTTCCAGGTCACTTATCCTTTCTTCTGCCTCAGTTATTCTGCTATTGATCCCATCTAGAGTATTTTTAATTTCATTTATTGTGTTTTTCATCGTTGCTTGGTTCTTCTTTAGTTCTTCTACATCCTTGTTAAATGTTCCTTGCATTTTGTCTATTCTATTTCCCAGATTTTGGATCATCCTTACTATCATTATTCTGAATTCTTTTTCAGGTAGACTACCTATTTCCTCTTCATTTGTTAGGTCTGGTGTGTTTTGACCCTGTTCCTTCATCTGCTGTGTGTTTTTCTGTCGTCTCATTTTGCTTATCTTACTGTGTTT
The DNA here is from genome assembly GCF_028021215.1 of Eschrichtius robustus. Taxonomy (NCBI): domain Eukaryota; kingdom Metazoa; phylum Chordata; class Mammalia; order Artiodactyla; family Eschrichtiidae; genus Eschrichtius; species Eschrichtius robustus. Next base: position 133,343,999 of record NC_090827.1, read on the forward strand.
GGGGTCTCCTTTTCACAGGCTGCAGGTTCGTAGTTCCCGTTGTTTTTGGTATCTGTCCCCAGTGGCTAAGGTTGGTTCAGTGGGTTGTGAAGGCTTCCTGGTGGAGGGAACTAGTGCCTGAGTTCTGGTGGATGAGGCTGGATCTTGTCTTTCTGGTGGGCACGTCCACGTCTTGTGGTGTATTTTGGGGTGTCTGTGGCCTTATTATGATTTTAGGCAGCCTCTCTGCTAATGGATGTGGCTGTGTTCCTGTCTTGCTAGTTGTTTGGCATAGGGTGTTCAGCACTGTAGCTTGCTGGTCATTGAGTGTTGCTGGGTCTTGATGTTGAGATGGAGATCTCTGAGAGATTTTTGCCGTTTGGTATTACGTGGAGCTGGGAGGTCTCTTGTGGACCAGTGTCCTGAAGTTGGCTCTCCCACCTCAGAGGCACGGCCCTGATGCCTGGCTGGAGCACCAAGAGCCTTTCGTCCACACGGCTCAGAGTAAAAGGGAGAAAAAATAGAAAGAAAGAAAGAAAGAGGCTATAATATAGTGAAGTAAAATAAAGCTATTGTAAAGCAAAGCTATACAGACAAAATCTCACCCAGAAGCATATACATATACACTCACAAAAAAAAGGAAAAGGGGAAAAATTAATATATCCTGCTCCCAAAGTCCACCTCCTGAATTTGGGATGATTCGTTGTCTATTCAGGTATTCAACAGATGCAGGCACATCAAGTTGTTTGTGGAGTTTTAATCCGCTGCTTCTGAGGCTGCTGGGAGAGATTTCCCCTTCTCTTCCCTGTTCACACAGCTCCTGGGGTTCAGCTTTGGATTTGGACCCGCCTCTGCGTGTAGGTCGCCTGAGGGCGTCTATTCCCCGCCCAGACAGAACGGGGTTAAAGGAGCAGCTGCTTCGGGGGCTCTGGCTCACTCAGGCCGGGGGGAGCGAGCCGTACAGAGGAGGCGGGGCGAGCCTGCGGCGGCCGAGGCCAGCGTGACGTTGCACCAGCCTGAGGCGCGCCGTGCGTTCTCCCGGGGAAGTTGTCCCCGGATCACGGGACCCTGGCAGTGGCGGGCTGCACAAGCTACCGGGAGGGGCGGTGTGGAGAGTGACCTGTGCTCACACACAGGCTTTTTGGAGGCGGCAGCAGTAGCCCCAGCGTCTCACGCCCGTCTCTGGGGTCCGCGCTGATCGCCGCGGCTCGCGCCCTTCTCTGGAGTTCGTTTAGGCGACGCTCTGAATCCCCTCTCCTTGCGCGCAGCGAAACAAAGAGGCAAGAAAAAGTCTCTTGCCTCTTCGGCAGCTGCAGACCTTTTCCCGGTCTCCCTCCCAGCCAGCTGTGGTGCGCTAACCCCTTCAGGCTGTGTTCACGCCGCCAGCCCCAGTCCTCTCCCTGCGATCCGACCGAAGCCGAGCCTCAGCTCCCAGCCCCGCCCGCCCCGGCGGCTGAGCAGACGAGCCTCTCGGGCTGGTGAGTGCTGGTCGGCACCGCTCCTCCGTGCGGGAACCTCTCCGCTTTGCCCTCCGCACACCTGTGGCTGCGCTCTCCTCCGTGGCTCCGAAGCTTCCCCCCTCTGCAACCCGCAGTCTCTGCCCGCGAAGGGGCTTCCTAGTGCGTGGAAATCTTTCCTCCTTCACGGTTCCCTCCCACTGGTGCAGGTGCTGTCCCTATTCTTTTGTCTCTGTTATTTCTTTTTTCTTTTGCCCTACCCAAGTACGGGGGGAGTTTCTTGCCTTTTTGGAGGTCGGACGTTTTCTGCCAGCGTTCAGTGGGTGTTCTGTAGGAGCAGTTCCACGTATAGATGTATTTCTACTGTATCTGTGGGAAGGAAGGTGATCTCCGCGTCTTACTCTTCCACCATCTTCTCTCCTCCCCCCAACAGTTTTAGTTTTCATTTTTATAGTTTCCATTTCTCTGTTGGATTCCCTGTTTGTCTCCTCATTGTGTTCAGCTTGTCTTTTAAGTCTTAAACATATTTATAATAGCTAATTCCATTGCCTCTGTCATGTTTTTTCTGTTTCTATTGAGCTATTTTTTCCTCTTGGTTGTAGGTCACCTTTTCCTACTTTTTCACATGCCTGGTCAGTTTTGGTTTGTGCTGGACATTATTGATGCTTCATTGTTGAGTTTCTGCATTTTGTTGGCTTATTTTAGACAGTGTTGAATTTTGTTCTAGAATGGAATTAATTTATTTGTGGATAATCTTGAGTCTTTCAAGCCTTGCTTTTAAGCTTTATTAGGACAAGTTTAGAGTAGCCTTTACACTAGGGCTAGATTAGTCCAGCTTCTGAGGCACTTTCTAGGGCTTCTAAGCTTTTCAACAAGGTTTCTGTACTCTGGGTTGTTGGAATTTGAGCTTCTTCTAATCCTATGTAAGTTTCAGTGATTGTTTAGGTAACAGTTTTTCAGTATACATTTCTTTCCCTTTTAGTTCCTCTTTGTCCAGTCTTGTGGACTCTCACCCCTAAAATAGGCACAGCTTAGTATTCAGCAAAAGAATGAATGAATGAATGAGTGAATGAATGAATTTTCTCTACATGTTTCTGTAGCTCCTTCTCTGTACCTCTGTCTTATTTCCAGTATGCTGTGCCACAAATTTCATTTGCTTCAGTAATCTTGAAACTCTCTGATTCTTTAGCTCTGTGAGGTTGCTCTGCTCTGTGTAGGGCTTACCTTTTATTATGGCCAGTTCCTTAGGTGTCACATTTTCTGCTGCTTGTTCTTTAATGCCCCACTTTAATGCTTATTTATAAGAGAAGGGTTAGTCTGGTACCAGTTATACTGTCAAGGCTGGAAGCAGAAGTCTTCTATATATTTTGAAGCTATGGAATTATTAGATGAATCAAATTTAGAATTGTTACATCTTCTTGTGGAATGAACTCTTTTATCATTATGAAATTCCCTTCTTTATCTCTGATTATAACTCTTGCTTTAATGTCCCCTTTTTAAAATTAATAAAGCTACCTCTGTATTTTGGGGGATTTTTTTGTTTGTTTTTGATTAGTGTTTGTATTATAATTTCTTTTCATCCTTATACATTTAACCTTTTTTGTCTTTTTATTTAAAGTATTTTTTTAATAAACAGCAGTGTATAGTTGGGTTTTTTTTAAACAAGTAGTCAATACATGTTTATTAAAATGATTACTTTTATATCTTTTATATCTAAATGATTACTTTTATATTACTTTATATCTTTTTTAAAAATTTAAATATTAGAATCAACTTTGTTTTTTACGTTCCTTTTTTTTAAATTTTCTTAATTAAATTATTTATTTTATTTTTGGCTGTGTTGGGTCTTCGTTTCTGTGCAAGGGCTTTCTCTAGTTGTGGCAAGCGGGGGCCACTCTTCGTCGCGGTGCGTGGGCCTCTCACTATCGCGGCCTCTCTTGTAGCGGAGCACAGGCTCCAGATGCGCAGGCTCAGTAGTTGTGGCTCACGGGCCCAGCCGCTCCATGGCATGTGGGATCTTCCCAAACCAGGGCTCGAACGCGTGTCCCCTGCATTGGCAGGCAGATTCTCAACCACTGCACCACCAGGGAAGCCCAACGTTCCTTTTTTATTTTCTTTTCCATTATGGTTTATCACAGGATGGTGAATATAGTTCCCTGTGCTGTACAGTAGGACCTTACTGTTTATCCATTCTGTATATAATAGTTTGCATCTGCTAACCCCAAACTCCCAATCCATTAATTGGGATTGGTTTTTATTGTATCTTACAATCTTTTTTTTTTAATTGAAGTTTTTGTTCATTTATATTTAATGAGATTATTGATAGAATTTGGTTTAAGTCTTTCTTCTTGCTATTTGTTTTCTGTTTGTCTCATTCTTTGTTCCTATAGCTTCCCTTTATTCTTTTTATCTTATCATTTTAGGTGTATTTTTAATATTATATTTTCTCCTGTATTACTTTTTAGTTATACTATTCTTTTAGAGGTTGCTGTATGTTATAATACACAAATTTGACTTACTACAGTCTACTTAAACTTTATTCTTTTAGCACTTCCTAAACAATGCAAGTTTTTAATGTAACATTTTAATGCCACTTACTATCTTTTGCCCTTAGTTCTTTTGCTGTCAAATATTTTACTTATACATATGTTAAAATGCCACAAGACATGTTGTCATCTTAATTAGCCACTATTTACCCAGTGTGGTACTCATTTCTTTTTTTTGCAGTTGTGTGCTTCCATCTGGGATTATTCTCTTGAACCTGAAGTTGTTCCTTTAGAAGTACTTATAGTTCAGGTCTGCTTTTGACTAGTTTTCTCAGAATTTTGTCTGAAATGTCTATTTCACCTAAATTTCTAACAAATTCTGAAGAGAATTCTAGATGATCATGTGTTTTGTTTTATCACCCATATGTCATCCCATTGTTTTCCAGCTTCCGTAAGTGTTGTTGAAAAATTAGCCAACAATTTTATTATTGTTCTGCTGAAGGCATTGCCTTTTTCCCCACTGGCTGCTTTTTGTCTTTGCTTTTCAACAGTTTGACTGTGATTTCCCTAGGTGTGGATTTGAGGGTTTTGTATGGGTGTTTTTTGTTGTTTTGTATTTATCCTGCTTGGGTTTTACTGAGCTTCATTAATCTGTAGGTAAATGTCTTTTAATTGTTTATGAAAATTATTAGCCTTTATACCTTCAAATATAGCTTATTCCTCTTTTTTCCCTTTCCTTTTATGATTCCAGTTACCTGTATGTTAGATCTTTTTGCTGTGTTCCACTTGTTTCTTATGTTCTTTTTGTTTCTACTTCCTTTTTTCCTCTGGTCTTCAGTTTGGTTATTTTTTTATTGGCCTGTCTTTGGATCACTATTCCAGTCTTCTGCTATGTCCAGTATGCTTTTAAACACATCTAGTGATTTCTTAATTTCAGATACTGTATTTCTCAGTTCTAGAATGTTCATTAGATTTTTTAAAAATATATTTCAACTTTCTGCAAAAATTCATTATAGTTTCATCTATATTTTAGAACTAATGCCCTATTTTCTTCAACATATTAACCAGTTATTTTGAAGTCTGTGACTTATACCTATATCTGAATTCTTCGTTGAAGATTTTTATTGGTTTTTACCTCGTAATTTTGAATGTGTGTGTGTGTTAGCATGCCTCATAATTTTTTGATGCCACATGTGGATGAAATATTGTAAAGGCTCTGGATGTGGATTTGATGATGTTATCTTTAAAGCAGATTATGTTGTCTTGAGAAGGCAAGTAGACTCTGGTGGATACCTTTCATCGTGTTGAATCCTGGTTTTAGGCTTTGTGAGAGCTGGTTTATTTCAGATGGCCTTATTCTAAGGCTCATTTACCTAGGGCCTTGCCCCTTCTTTTCTCTTATCTTAAATCCTGATGTGTTTACTAGACCCTTCCCCCATGGCAGAGCTTAAACTCCAGTCTGTGTCTCCTCAGCACCACACAGCTCATTTGCCTCATACCTGCTTTTTCTCTGCCATTTCTTTTGGTTGTTGGAAGGTGTCATAACCTATGCATGTGCAGGTGACAGATCAACCCTTGAAGGGAATTTGTATGTAGATATATGGATGGGGTTCTTTTCCACAGTTCCCTCTGTTTTGCTTCTCAAATCCCATTCACTTTGACAACCCTGAACTCCTACTTTTATTTCCTCATAGGTCTGCCACTTGAGTTCTATTTCCCTGTGCCATAATTTGGAAAATACTCTCAGCAAAAAAGCCAGGATGTCTGTTGTCCACATTCTTTCTCATGAGGAATATAACCTGTAAGACCTGCCTGCGCTGCTTGCTGTCCTCACACAGGGGAACTGGTACCACACTTAGGCTTGAAGGGAGGAGGAGATTACTAGAAAAATGAAGGTCAGGGTCATAAAGAAAGGGCTATTTTGAGAGGTGTATGACCTTTGGTCAGCCATCCTGAGGCCATCCTGAGGTGATCCTTCATCCAACTCTTACCAGGGATTTGGCCAAACTCAACTAGAAACCAGAAGGCAGGAAAGCACATTAATGTATGTAAGTCAGCTTAGGGTAAAGAGGATGTCAAGTTGTCAAGGGGAAAATGGAAATATCTGGCACAGTTCACCCCTTTCCTTTGTTCCTTAACATAAACTCACTTTCTTCATTTGGGAGAAAAGTTTGTATCTCAAGCAAAGGAGACACTTGAAATTCCATCAATTTTGGTATCATTGTGGGGTAATTTCCGTTCAGTGATACGTTCCTGAAACTTAAAATATTAGGCACACCACCAGTGTTTTTCACATAAAGAAAGTGAGACTATATGAAGTCCCAAAAAGAAAAACAAGTAAAATAACTACCTGGGTCTCTGGTCAATAGCCAAGAAAGTTGGTAGTCATGAAAGTTCACAGTCATGAAAGTTGGTAATCATAGCTGCCTTCTTTCAATACTCTTTGCATGTTCCCCTTTATCCTCTGCCATTACTTTGGCTGGGCGGAATTCTTTGACTGGTGGTAGACTCCAGATCTCAATTCTATGGAATCTGAATCTTTGGTGCTCTTGCATTTTGAGGATTGGTACGGTTTTCCATTGATCAGTACAATTGGAAAGAGAGAGCTAAAAGGTGCCCCGCTGAGTTTCCTGGGTTCCAAATACAGTGTTACCTATTGTGTAGCAGTCACGTCTGTTCTGTAGCAGGAATTCAATTTCCCCTTGTCAGCAAAATCAACTACTCTGCCAGTACAATATGTACCTGTTGGTTCAGCTGCATGAAAAGCCCCCAAATACTCAAAAGGTAGTCTCAGCTCCCAGGTAATCAGTTTTCTGATAGAAGTTAATGTTCCTGGTAGACACATGTCTCACTGAGCACTAGGACCAATTAACCAAGCTAAGGTTTTATTAATGGGAGGTAAAAAAAATTTTTCATGTGAGTCATTTAGTATAATAGATGGCTTACCATTACTTGTACTTCTTGATTCCCAGACCTGTGCACTCTGGCTCTGGGGGAAACTGTACCATATTTTGGCTGCTGATTTAACACAGATAGAGCATTCTGCACTTGATCCTCATAATACTGTTTCCAAGCAGGTTCATAACTGAACTTTCAACAGGCCACTTCACTGTCTTACCAAGCCAGTTGCCTCTGAATGATAGAGCATGTAGTGAGATAAGTGAAATCCATGCTCATGATCCTATTGCCACACTTCTTTTGCCATAAACTATATTCTTTGGTTGGAGGCAGTGTTGTGATGGATAAGGCATTCTGTAAATCTAGTAACAGTGGTGCTGCAGAACACTTGAGGCAGAGAAGGAAAATCTGTGTTTAGAACATGGATCTATCCTTTTGAGGACAAAACATTGTTCATGCCCCAGTGAAAGAGGTCCAGTATAATCAATCCCAGCTGGTTCCTCAGGGAAATGGTGCCATATTGAAAGCTCAGCATTGGCTTATGCTTTGGGGAGGTTGGGCACTCAGCAGTGGCAGTAGCCAGATCAGTATTTGTGAGTGAAAGACCGTTTTGTTGGGCTCATGCATATCTCCATACTTGCTACCGTGGCCATTTTGTTCATGAGCCTATTGAATAAGCACTGGATTGACCAGAGAAAGAGGCTGGCTGGCATCCTCAGGAAGGGTCATCTTGTCCACCTGAATAATGAGAGCCTTCTTTACAGTGGGACATTAATATCTTCAGATTCTCTGCCCATTCACATACATCTTTTTCAGACCTCCCTCTCACCAATTTTCCATTTTCTTTCTCATACCCCCAATCATCTGGCAGTCTCATGTGTCACTTCCCATAAATCAGTCTATTCTAGATCTAAACCTCTGTCTATTTCTCCTTCAGTATGAAATGGGTAACCAAATGTACAAATCTGAATAGGGTTATTACTCTGTGATCATCCATTCTGGCTGATACCCACATCTGGTGCAGATCCATTTGTGAACCAGGCCCTCAATTTTCTCTCTTGTAGTAGGGAACTCCGCAAGAAGCCGAAGGAGTAGGCTGAGGGAGCGGGGTTAAGCCACATACCATGAGAATCTAAACTGCCTGCTGATAAAGTTGACTTGTCCCTCTTGGACCTGTTTATACCCATTCACTTGTATTTTGTAGTGAAATGTGCTCTGTTGCCCAATATTATGTTTCAGTACATCAGTTAATAACTAGTTCATGATGGGCAGTTCAGGTTGCATAATCTTTTGGTGTCCTATGGTCAGACATTTGTCTCTACCAGGGTTTTGTAACAAGCCAGGAGCTGCTTTTAAATGGAGACTTATCTGCAGTGTAGGGTGTGGTCTTTTCTGAAAACTCTAGGACTGTGTGGTCATTATCTTTTGGGGACTTTCTACAGGCTTTTAACATCTCTATTACAAACACTTTGAATAACACTGGGTCGGCTGGGTCATAAATTTCATGTGGCTGAAGAATTTGTATTGAGGCCTGGGCCTGCTGTGTAGCCCTTTCTTGCTGTGGGCCTCACTGAAAACTGACAGCCTTATGAGTTACCCTTCAAAAATGGGTCAGAGTAGCATATGTAGCGTTCTTTCAAATCCCAGAGGCTCGCCAAGCTTTGTACCTCTTTGTAATTGGCCTTTCAAGGCACAGCATCTTGCCCTCCACTGTAGAGGAACCTCCTAACATGCATGAAACTACTGGACCCTTAGAAACTTCATATTTGTGACACATCCCTGAACTTGTCACCCTTCTTCTAACCCACATTTGCCTTACTCAGGCACTACTCCTACTTGTTACTTGTCAACAAATCCAGTTAGCATAAAAGCGTCAATGTAATGGACCCGCATGATATTCTTTGAAATAGTAAGATGATCAAGTACTGTCCAGACTAATTAGGATAGAGAGCAGTAAAATTGATATATCCCTGGGACAAGACCGTTAATGTATTCTGTTGCCCATGTTATGTAAATGCAAATGGCAATAGCTAGAGACTGTCAGTCAACTCTGCTCCCTGGAGAATACGTTCTCTTGAAGGGAGTCCTGAACAGTGCAGCTCCTTGGCCACTATGGGGGTGTGCTACAGGAGGATCTGTGATCCCTTTGGGCCCTCCTGAGAGGGACTTGGACTAATCTTCCAGCAGGCTAAGTCCCCATTCTGACTGGTGCCTCACAGTGGAGTTTCAGAATTATAGGGTCCTTCAGGGCCATTATCTAATAGCCCCCAGAATATCTTGATAGTTCCCATTCTTCAGCCAGTTGTCTCCCTGGTAAATATCTCTTCCAAAATGGCTTGGGGAAATTTTTGCAGTATATATCTGTGGCCATATTACAGGATCCTTCCTTCAAGGGATCCTGCATCCATCCCCCTTCTGAGGCAGGAATACCAGGTATATGAAGTGGCTTAAATCCAGGAACTTGGAACAGGTCATGAATTCCAATTACGGTGATTCAAAATTCATTTCTGCCCAACAGAATTAGAATCTTCTAATTTTTAGGGATCTTGCAATCAGGTAGCCACCATTTAAGATCTTTTTTGGATAAAACACTTTGATTAGCACTCTGCCCTGTGGTTTATTGTGGTGATTGCTTCCATTTTGTCTTTGAGGGCTAAGTGCTGTCACCTGGCCTTTATCATTCCAGGATTACGTTATTCCCCAGTGAGATCAGGGAAACCAGTTCCATTGCAGCACGGTCTGTCATTTCTGGCCTAATGAAAACACAACAGAACTCTGGTGGATGCTAGTGTCCCTCTCAGCAGTGTACTTCGTAAAGTCTTCCTGGGCAAGATGAGAAGACTGTACCTAATGGATCCATTTCAGCATTTCCAGTTCCCTGGTCCTTTGGACTCCATCTTCTACCAAGAAGCTCTGGCATTTCAACATCATTAAAAGAGGCCACTGTAGAGTCCTAGCATTTACTCAACCAGCTGTTAATGCCATTTGCAAGTTATCATTAAATTCGGAGTCCCAGGGAGTTGCATTCATCACAATTAAAGTAGCCCAAACATGACTTATTTTTCATCCCCATTGGTCTAAACACTTTGTATCTCATTGCCCCAGAATGTTGAGATCTTAACTCCCATTTTAGACATGGAGGCAAGGAAAGATGGTAGAGGTGTGTTCTGAGGAAAATTGTCCTCAATTTGTGAGTCATTGGAAGGTTTTTAAGTAAAGGAGTCGTTTTTCCTCAGAACGGATTCTATTAAAGAAAAGGAGTTGCCTCTGTCAACAGGAAAGACAGATGTTTAAGGTTCTCAGTCTCTATGTCTGGCAGAACATCCACATCCCATATCTCAGAGCCCCACTCCTTCCCCATCCTTACTGTAGGAGACCTGGAGGGCTTAAGCTTTTAAGTGGCACTAGCTCTTTGCAGACCTTACATCAGACTCTTTGCTTTGTTCTCTGCCATATACGCCCTATGATTACAAGAGATGAACTCCTTCACAACTGCCAATGAGGACTTCTGGTTGCCCATGAATGTCTTTAATTGTGTGTTCATAACTTTAATTTTTTCCCTTCATTCTCTGTCTGAGACCGTCAGAAGAATACAGGTGATAATCACAATTTTTATAACTATTACTGCTGTAGCAATTAAATGTCACAGTCATTTCATCTCACATCTTGCTCTCTATCTGCATTTCATCCTGTGCTACCACTGATGATAATTTGAAAAATCAGGATGCTACATCCCATAGATTTCTCATGTCCTTATTTTGTTGTATTCCTTGAATATATGAACAACCTGGTCCCAGAATTCTATTTTGAGGATCTATTTCTTAGGGCTATTTCTGGTACAACTACTGTGTCTGAGTCAGAAAACAGATGGCATACTCAGAATAATTCAAGGAGAACCTAATAAAGAGACAATTTACAAAGCTGTGGTCAGCATACAGGGAAACTGCGAGGGATAGTATAGTACCCTGGCGCTGGTAATAGTATAAGTGCTACCATCTTTAGGCTGGAAGGGAGGAGTGGAGGGAAAGGTTAGCAGAACTCAGAAGGAAAAAGTCTCAAGAGAGCCACCTTGAGAAAACCTGGGTTCTTTGGTCGAGAGGCACAACCATCCAGTGGCTACTCCATAGGGAAAGTCAGGGGAATCTCTTCTGTCCCTCAGACAACCTACCAGGGTTCCCCAGTGGCAGGACCCAATGGAAAGCCAAAGGGCAGGGGAGAGCTTTGATATAGGTCAAACAGGTGAGCCTCCTGAGGGCAGAGAGCAAGGTATAAGATGTTGGAGAATGGATAGAAAGACACACCAATTATACAAAGGGTTTCAAGAATGTTTTTGTTTTGGCATCTTATTTAAATTTAAGGCATGACCTGGAGAAGGAAAATAGTATAATTTGATGGGGTAGTCTCAGATTAGAATTAAGAGTCTAATCAACTCATGAAAGGAGAAAGCAAGAGCTTTGAGAAACCCATTTCTGTATTCCACATACCTCTTCAGGGGAAGAGTGACTTTTGTAAGCATCTTAACCATCTTGTGAGTTTACATGAGTAATTCAGAAATATTTTAGTGCTCACTCTGTGCTATTCCCGGAATAACAAATATCTGGGCTTGTTTTTATTAAATAATTTTATTAACTGACCTATATAGACATTATCTTTAACAATTCAACATAAAAATAAATAAGATAAATAATTTAAGCCCGTAGGGCTTACAAAAAGAATCTTAAAAGATCCATATTTATCATCTGAAGGCTAATAGTTACAAAAGGTAGAAAAGCATACATCAAAAAATAAATATAAATATTTAAATAAATAGAAAGCCTGATACATTTAAAATGGGAGGCACTTAATTATCAAGTCATTGTTGAGTAGATGCTTTGACAAAAGGTAATCCATTTTTCCAGAAATTCTACAGCGGTTACTGTCTCATCGTCATATTCACATGTGAATCTTGTTTCAGATCCCTGTAAAAGAAAACATTTTAATTTTGTTTTAGTTCAGGGTAGTTTATCTTATATATAATTATTTTCAGTTGAAGTCTTATAGACTTATGGCCTTTATTTTCAAGTATGTTAAACATATTAACCATTCACATTTTCTTGAAATGATCAAAATGATGTGCCAAAATTATATGCTATGATACCCAGTGATAGTGACATAAAAGCTAAAATTTTCCTCATTTGTTAGTTGTCACTCTTAATGAACACAAGATTTTTTTTTCCTGAATTTTGCACAATAACATTTTTAAACAGTTTTAGACAAATACTTCATTAAGTGCTGCATGCAGAATTAAAGTTGTTAAGCCTCTTTTCCTCTCGAATTATATCTATATCTAAATATAGGTTACATGTATACAATGATAAGCACATTATACTTTCTTCATTTCTAAACCTTAAATCTCCTATTAGTCTGCTTGAGTGAATCTCCTCATAGTTTCCCCAAAGCAAGATGGAACGAGCCCAGAGTAAGTTAGGATAAGCTTTGGGGGGAAATTTGTATGAAGAACATTTTCAAAAATACTCATAACGAATCCCACCCCACTTCAGTATCAGTGCAGATAAATTTCCCAATTTTTAGAAGTCTAAACATTAGAAATTTTGTGGACTGACTTTTTAGAAATTAACCTCCTCTGCTGATAGGAACTGTTTCAACTCTGCCTCTGGCTGACAAGCTAAGAAGAAAATATTTTGATATATGGTGAGATTAAAAGAGGGGGCTTTTTCAGATTTTAAGTAATTCCTATCCTGAAAACATAAATCAAGTGAGATAAAGTATTCCCTTTAAACAAACTATTGCAGTGTTATATACCCTCTTACATATAATTATTTAAATACTGTAACCTTTTGGGGGTTTAGATTTTTTAAAGTATCTTGCTTTTTCTGATTTTCATGTAATTTTATATTAATTTTGCATCTAGAATTTAGAATGAGTTTTTCTGATGTTGGTCAAGAATTTTAGAGCAAAATTCTTGGCATGGATGGTAAACTGAGTCTATCAATGGGTAGATGACATTGATCTCAATGTATTTTTTTAAATTAAATAGAAAGAGACTGTCTACTAATAAAGTGACTCTTATTTGGAAACAACTAGAGTTACATACTTTTAGAAAGTTGGTTCTACTGTAATTAAAATTATGCTGTTTATTTAGGATATCTATTAATTCATGAATTTTTGTACTTTGGCAGATGGATGAGAAAAGAGAGCCATGAATTTCTCACATCACCCAAGTTCCTTGTATGTTTCATGCTTCCTATGCATTTAAAAATACTTGAGGTCCTGAAAGTGAGTATTACTTCTAAATAAAAAGTTAATTATCTGGTCCATTGGCCATTTTACTGGTTGCCATTTTTTTTTTTTAGACAAATCTCTTGGTTCTTCCACCAGATGATAGGAAAATCTCATTTAAAAAGTCTTTCAGGTAATCAGAATTAGCTATTCTGGAAAATGACCTGAAGGAATTAAAAAATATATAATGAAACCTGTCTGCTTTCTGTGAAATTCAATTCAGTGTCTTCTTCCACTCCCAATTTTGTGTTCATGTGAGGGGTGACAGAGTGCAGCAGTGGGGTCTTGTCCCTGAATGGATGGTAGGTGGAAGCCCTCTAGCTTACACTTCCCAGCTCCACCTAATATAAAAATGAGTTATGTTCACAGTGGACTTAAAATGCATGAGTACTTCACAAATACCAAAAATGTTTTACCACGTTAAAACGCCCTTCCATTTATTTTATTTCCAGGAGAGCAAATAAGGTAATAGCTTACCTTTAGTGTCAAAACTATTCTATTGATATTGTCCATTAAATCCTTGATATCTGTCGAGTTCTGGGTTTTGCTTTGAGCAACATTTAGCACATCCTCCAGAGGCTTGAGTTCTTCTGCTAGACACTGAAGATGTTTCAATTCTGTAGCCTTGAATAATAATAAAAGTAATTATCAGGTCAATTTGCCCTGACTAAAGGTCAGAATCAGAAGTTAATATCAAAATTTATTTTATTAACAGAGGCAGTATATAGTTTTTACCATTCTCTCTGTTTTCATCATTACTATAAAGATGGACCAACATTATAAGACTGGAAAAATGAGAGTTCAGCTGCCCATAGTTAGCATTAACTGTTAGTTAACAAATAATGAGTCATTAATTTCAGCTTAATTTGGCTTTGCAAAAAAGTCAACATTTCTGCACCCAAATGTAAATCACCAATATAGGTTGAATTCTTTTCCAGTCTGCAGAGAAATTATTAGAACCAGAGTAGTCATAATGTGGAAGTATAGGATCACAATCTATGATTCTAATATTTAATAATCTAAGAGTTGAGAATCATAGAATGTTAGGGACAGAGGGAGCTCTTGGATGCCATCTGTCACAGTTCCAACATTTTATGGATTAGTTAGTTGTAGCTATTTAGTAATGGGTCAATATAGCAAGGCACATATAACTGCATCTTAGTTTTTTACTTTTCTATAATAAGTACATTAAGATACATTTTTAAAAATGATTTGTCCAAATCAAGTAAAAGCTTACAATATTTGAAGGATTTTTGGATGGGCCTCCTAATTTAGACATATACACACACAAAAACACACACACACATAACACCCTTCTATATATAATGATAATATTTCAAACTTCTGTGGTACATTATAATTTCAGAGTGTTTTGTCCTAAAGAAGCCCAAGTCTCACAGCCACCTTTTGAGATAGGTAATGCAGTGTGTTATCTCCATATTACAAATAAGGAAACTAAATCTCAGAATTTCAGTGTCTTCCCCGAGGCCATATGACTAGGTGGAGCCAGGGTTAAATTTCAGTTCTTTTTCTTTATAACATTAGCATAACAACCTTTGAATTAAATGTTTTTATAGCTCTCTAAATTCTTTTGCAAACATGAATGGTTGTAAAATGAACAAATGAGTGGCGTTTATCACATTACTTTTAGTTTCAAATAGATTTTGCCTTGTCATTTAGAAACTGCTAGATTTCAAAGAATTCCACCACCCTCTAAATTATGCACATCATCTGGTGTTATCTTTCGAACACTTTTTAAAGGGATAGGTAGGAATACACCGCATACATCTTATGACATTTTCATCTAACGCCCTTTAAACTTGCTACTATAAGTTCTACAAGTTCAGGGCGTAAGCTTTTGGCATGAACAACTTGGAGCTCTTTCCTTCAGAAAACAGTCTAGTGTCTTTACGCTGCTGGAGGCAAGAGTTACGTGACTCTGATTAAGTTGGAGGAGCATCTCTAAGTTATCTCCTTTTTATCTTTTAAAGGGGTAGTTTGATGTATAATTTCCTCAAATTTATAAGAAGTGGGTCAGTGGGATTGCATTCATGACCCTTAAATCCCATTTTTTTTCTGGGCTGTTCACCCAGGGACAAGCTCTTTTTAGCCTCAGATTTCGCCCATTATCTGTTGACTGGCATGACTACTAGGAGACTTTACATGCCTGGCGTAGCTCTAGGAGCTTAGGTGATGCTTAGCTAACTGTCTGAATCCCCAAACGACCAAATGAAGCTTTTAGTCTTGGAACGTAAGTCATATAGCATCAGAAGTCTCTAGGTCTATTGACATGAAAGATGTGAAAGTCCAAAATTTTACTTTATACTCTCCAGGAAGAATTTTGTCTTTATTATTACTTCTAATAACTAATGCTTATATGGTGTTTACCATATGCCAGATACTGTTCTGAGTGCTTTACATTTACTCCTTAATCCTCACAAAACTATATGAAGTATATATAATTATCATTTACATAAGTAAGTAAGAATCTGAATCACAAAGAGGGTAACTTGCCCAAGGTTACAAAAGCTTGGACATGGCAGAGCTGAGATTTCAGTTTAAATAATCTGCCCTAGAATCTGTGCTACGGATGACTGCTATGCTGCCTCTCAAAGATAGATCCTTAGGAATCTTTCCTAAAACAGTAAAGGATTTTTTTTAATGTGGGCCCTCTGATACCAGTTTTGCTAATTTAATGGTAAAGTGATATGATCAAGTATCTCTAGAGTTTTATATTTTTAAATAAAACAGTAGGTCAACACAATCTTTTTTAAAACTGTCCAAGCAATAAAGTAGAATATTATTCTTTTCTTCCCATTCCCTCTACCCCAAAACACACATAAGTACGTATAAAAAAAAAATATTGGCAAAGCCATTTTTCAGAAGCCCATTATCAAACTTGGTTTTTTTAAAAAAGATGCTGAGGTTACTAATTCTTCTCAGATGAAGTGCTACTAATCCAGTTAGTGTGTAAATTTTCACATTACTTTCAATTCTATTAAAATGTAAATGAATGTAGAAAGTTGTACTTACCTTCTTGGGCATGTAAAAGTTAAATGTGAGCATCCTGAAGAGCTTGAGGTTCTCGTAATTCTGAGAAAGCATAACAGATTGTTATTAAAAAAAACAAACTCCACTTAGAAAAATTAAATGTAATAATTTGAGTAAGAAAGGGAATAAACTTACATTAATTTCCTTCAAAAGCAACTGTAAATCCAGCAGCAGTGACTTCACTTGTTCCTTTGTGTTCTCCGTAGAGCTTGAAGTAGGTGCACCGTTTGCCACAAGTGCAAGAGTTAGTGCAATGCAAGACAAGAGTTGCATCTTGTACATTGTGGCAGGAGTTGAGGTTACTGTGAGTAGTGATTAGAGAGGCTGATAGGAAGCTCTTGAACAAGAGAAGCAATTTATACTGTTAATTCTGGAAAAATATGATGGGGGTGTCAAAATGTTTTACATATTACACATACTTTCAAAGATTCTACCTGTGTGGCAGAAAGCATTACCTTTATTTTTCCTCTTCTGATGACTCTTTGGAATTTCTTTAAACCCCCATAAACTGACTGAATGGATGTAGGTGAAATCCCTCTTGGTTACATTAGCCCACACTAAGGTGGCAGTTCTAATTCATACAACTAACGCCTTCTGTGTGAAACAGTTTTTCCTCCCTCTTTCTTTAAGGGGGTGGGGATACAAAAGAGGCTCATGAAAAATTTCTCTTTGTCATAAAACTGTGTGGAACACCATGTTGTGGTGGACAAGAGCAAGAATAAATAGTTGAAAAGAATAAATTTTTAGATTTGTTGATTAAACAGGAAGAATATTGGTTTCCTGTTTCAGGATGGCTTTACCTTTTTATCTCCACGATGACTGAGCTAATGCATACAACATGCTAGATTACTTCTTATACAATCAGCTAGAGAGGTATTAAAATTAGAATACATAAAATACTGAGCTTGAGGCACTGTTTTATGCTGTTTTAATTTTAACATGTTTCTTGTATCTGTTTAAATCTCAATGTCTGTTGTCCTTTTTTTTTTTTTTTTTTTTTTTTTGAGTGGTACGGTGTTTAACAAACAAACTCAGAAAAGAGTTTGCATACAAGGGCACTACTAATGCTAATGGGAGTTTTTTTTAGTCATTTGTTTTACAGATTTATTTTTGCTCCTTTATTATTTTTGATGGGCATCAAGGGGATATAATGAGAGTTGGAATGTTGCCAGAATCAAGGATGCTTTTTCTTCTTCTCAAGTCTCTCAGGGGCCACCTGAGCTCTTATATTTTTCTCCCTCTTATGTCCATTTCATTTCTTTCTCTCTCTCTGTTGAACAGATTGCTTATATTTCTTTAAATATAAGGCAGAAAATGAGCATAACAATAGGGATCCCCAAGTTTATTTATAGGAAGCTCACTAACTGGAATTTCTGGATACCATTCATACATTCTTTAGGAGAAAGGTGATGTGGCTAGCTCGTGGTGTACCAATACTGGCCTAATTATTGTGGCTGGGGGTGCAGAAGGCAGGGTAATAAGCAGTCCAGGAGGCCATGGTGAGCCATGGAATGTGTATGGGTGTGCGTGTGTGTGTGTGTGTGTGTGTGTGTGTGTGTCTTGTGGAGTGAGAGCAGTCCTCAGAGCAGGGGTATTTGGGCTCAGTTATTCCAACATGACTCTTAAAATACAGAAGCCAGAACTCAATCAATAGAAGTTACCAAGAGGGGTATCCATTACAATTCTTGGAGCACCTTTATGAAAAAATAAAGTACTGCAAAAAACTTGTGACAAACAAATACTCAGAAAAGGGTTTCAATCCAAGGGTATTGATGCCAGTTTTATAATAGACTTTATGTGTGCCATATATAAACCAATCCACAAGTTTCTAGTTTTTTATGTTTTCACTCTTTAATAGATTTAGATTTAGCTTCTAAAGCATCTGTAACACTATGAGTGTAACAAAAATAGTTATTAAATAACACCAGATCAATATTTTTGTAGTCATTATATCGGGTAGGATACTTAGGATTGTGTTCATTTGTCCTCAGTGTAATGCACTAACTGCCTGAATGATGGTACAGATATATACTGCTAATTTAAACTGGGGAAAATTGAGGAAATCCTTCTTCAAAGACATTTCTTGTAACTTCTCCGTTCTTACTACCTTATTCATTTCTTGTCTATTCTTTAAACAGATATTTATCTAGCACCTATTATGCTGTCAGGTATATAGAAAGAAAAAATAATGCACAGGCACACAGTCTAGTTTAAGCCTTACCTGTGAAGTGATGGTACCATTTTGTAGATTAGACAACTGAAGATCAGAGAAGTTAAATAATTTGTTCTAGGTTATTTAGCCCTTACTGCCAGTTTAGGGCAGAACAAGATTTGAAACCAGAATATTCTTACTTCAAAGCCCACATTCTTACCATTTGTGTTCTTTCTCAAACAACCTGACGTGTAATAGAGCAGTCATACACAGACAGGTGTAATCCCAGGTAATAGGTGATTGCTGCCTCAAGAAAAGTGAATATAGGGGCTTCCCTGGTGGCACAGTGGTTGAGAATCTGCCTGCCAATGCAGGGGACACGGGTTCGAGCCCTGGTCTGGGAAGATCCCACATGCTGCAGAGCAGCTGGGCCCGTGAGCCACAAACTACTGAGCCTGCGCATCTGGAACCTTGCTCCGCAACCAAAGAGGCTGTGACAGTGATCGGCCCGCACACCGCGATGAAGAGTGGCCCCCACTCGCCGCAGCTAGAGAAAGCCCTCGCACAGAAACGAAGACCCAACACAGCCAAAAATAAACAAATTAATTAATTAATTTTTTTTAAAAGTGAATATAAAGAATTTTGAAGAAGAAACATGACTTTAAACCGAATTTTGACAGCATGGTTAAAATGTAGATATGTAAATTTAGGATTAAGATGAGGGTGGGTAGGCAGGAAAGGTTACACATTCTTTGAGCATAATTTACTTTTTTTTTTTCTTTTGGCCACGTTGCGAGGCATGCAGGGTCTTAATTCCCCGACCAGGGATTGAACTCGTGCCCCCTGCGGTGGAAGCACAGAGTCTTAACCACTGGACTGCCAGGGAAGTCCAGGTTACACATTCTAAGGAACACTTAATTGTATATAAAAAGAACAGAAATGTTTCAGTACTTTTTATCTATGCATTAGGCAATATTCAGAAGAATATAAAACATCTTCCTAAAATTTAAAAATAAGAGTTACAGTTCCTCAAGGGGAAAAAAGTGAAGAAAAAGCCAGATCAGAGACAAATAATTTTTTCTTTTAGAAAAGATTAGAGACCAATGATGATGATCTTTTCCTTTTTTTTTTTTTTTTTCTAAAAAACTGCAGAATGTCTCTCTGTACCTTTCAAATCAAAACCACAAATTTAACATTAGTTATAAGGGAAAGGCTATTTGGTAATCTGTGTGTCAACTTTATTACACTTGTTTCACTTCTCTAAAGACTTCAGTGTCTCATCCCAGCATCATCAGCTCAGGCCTTTACCCTTCCAGAATGGAAAAATTCACACCCACACATTTTTCTGTGTGGGGCTTTTCCAGTGAGGCCTGTGATGTGCTCATAGTCTTGATATTTATATTTCTCCGGCTATTTCCATGAGAGAGTGGGTCAGTATATGGCTACATTGACGGGACCCTGTGGAAAATTGAATTCCTAGGCCCCTGGCTTGTCCTTACTGTGTAACAGGCATCATTATGGGAGTTGGCCTTATAACTTCTTTCTTGAAATGCTTGGGAAGAAAGCTACGGCAATCGTATGCTGTGGCAAACTTTCACTTTCTAACATGTCTGCCGCATCAGCGGACTTCTCTGGCTATAGTGGTGATAGAGTCAGTAGTAGACTGCTAACTACCACATGTGTCACACCCCCTACTTCCCCTTTGAAAATAAATTTTACTATTCAATAAGAAGCTCTTTTAGTTGCTTAGCATTGTTTGTGAGTCTGCCTCTTAGACTCAGGAATAGCCCAAGTCGCTAAAGCTGCCTCCCAGAGAGGTTGGTCAGTCAGTTGCCTAATCATCTGTCCATCAAAGCTAACTTTCAAGGACTCCACCTCCTGCAAGAATTTCTTCTTTCTGGACCTCTTTCACAGCTCTGTAAAACTTTAATTTGATCTGGAGCTTGATGCCTGTATTAATGCATCTCTTGTCGGTCTCTCTAAAGGCCTCTTGGTTTTTCAAGATACAGTTCTCTCCTTTTGAAGTTAGGACATATTGTTGGATCATCTCCATACCACCTAGAGAACATTTCACTAGGAGCTCTGTGTTTCCTGTGAAAATCCAGATTTCCTCAGGCATAGGTTGGTGCCCATTGTTTGTCTTTATTAGACCTGCGGTCCTCCTTAATGTGATACCGCTTCTGTAAATCTGTCTGTCGATCACAGTTAAGTCTCGTTTGTGTGTGCTCTTCTGTGTGGTAAATTTTAATGATGTTCATAAGCTTTTGGAATGGAAGAATTATTTCCTTGGTACTTTTAATTTTGCAAAGTGTTTTCAAATTCATTATCTAATTGAGTCACCTTTGCTGATAAGAAATTTGATGTTTTTAGAGGTTAAGTGACTTACCCAAGATCACATTCTTAAATTAGTGGTGAAGTTAGAGCAAAAACCCAAGGCTTCCTCGTCTCTAATCTTATGTATTTCCTGTGTTAAATAGTGATACCAAATTATAGGCCCATTATGCTACATAGAAAAAGATGAATTGTGCCCATTTTCCATCTCACTCATTCTCAGTGATAGCTGATGAATCAAGTGAGGCATCATCCACCATCCACCTTCACTTAACCAACACCTTCTCTGAGCAGCTTTAGGATTTCTAAGAATTTAGAGCAGCTGAATTCATACAGTAGCTACAAAAGCTGGGTTTTGCTCATGTTTTTTAATCTCTTTCTGGGGTCTTTTAAAAGCACTGGAGCATTTGATGTTTCCTGACACTTCTCCCATATCTAAAGTAAGAAAATGATTGTATCCAATGTGGATTTAAGCTGCATTGTCCTTTTAGGAGTGCAGTGTTCTAAGGCTGACGTGGGGATATCACACAAGGCAATTGTCTGCATTTGTCAACCAGGAGACAGCTTACTACTTAAATGTGATGAGAATTGGGAGTATCTTCACAACCTTTGGAAATAATTTTTTGTGTAAATATATGATCCCTATGACAAGTCACACAGCAGTTACTAGAGGTAGAACATGACAGTCTTCTGATGGTAATAGTAATAGATTTGTAAAGCACTTCAAGTTCATAAAGGACTTTCACATCCATTTATCTCATTTCACAGCAAAATAGTTAAGGAAAGAAATTTTCTGGCTGCATGTATTTCATGAAGACCTTTATTTTCTTTGTACATTAAGAATTAAACTTGCAACTTACAAATAAATATTAGCTTTCTCCTCTGTGGAGATAAATGCCTTCATTAAAATCATTGTAAAAATAAAGTTATTATTTACATTTAAGTTCTCTGTTAACTATTGGTTCTTTCCTCTTCTACAGAAGCTTTGGATGTATCATTGACAGTCCATTGTTCCATCATTCCTAATGTTGAAAGATAAACTGAGGCATACTAAAAATTTTGAGAGTTTGAGCAAAAGTCAATTCGAATCAGGCAGCATCCAATCTAGCAGATAGAAGGGAACTCTGGGGAGCTGTACAAAATGAAAATAGCCAGAAGGGAATGGGAGCAAGGAAGTTACACTAGGCAAAAAAGTGGATTGGTTACTGCAAGGTTACTTTCCTTTAGGGGATTGCAGGGGTCTGTCAGGCAGATTACCTAATTTATGCTGATTAGGCAATTCTTGATTGGAATATCTGGGAGAGCCAAAACTGTAATTAAGTCTTGGTTTAGTGATGTGGGACTTAGCATAAACGATTCCATTTTGGGCCTGTTGTATTGTTTTTAACACTAACTAATATATTTTTTTAAAGATTATAACCTGATTTTTTATTTAAAAATTGTAACATGATCTAATTACAAAATAATACATATTCATTATAGAAAATTTGGAAAATAAAAGGAAACTGAAAAAAATTAAAAATCAACTGTAATCTTACCAGGTAGATATAACTATTGTTATCACATACTGGTCTTTATGTCCATCTGATCTTTTTTCTGTGGTATGGTTTTACATGCTTATTTCTCTTAATCGTGTGTTATAAATATCTCACATATTAAGTATTCCAAAACATTATTTTTATTCTGTTGTGTGACTATTTTATTATTGGAATTTACATTAATTACAAACATTCACAATTATGAATAGTACTGTAATTCACTAAACTCTTTTGCACATAAATATTTGTGCAAATTTCTGATTTTCCTTTTAGGATAAAATCCTAGAATGGGAATTACTGTGTCAAAGTGTATGAATATTTTAAGGCTTTTGATACTTATTCAGAAAGTTCTTAACAATTTAGCACTCCTTATCAGTGGTATAAGCCTATATTTCTGTACCAATTACATAGTTTCCATATTATCAAATAAGCGTGGATCAAGAGGGAGAAAGGAGCGGGAATGGTGAAACGTATGCCAGTTGGAGGTTTTACTAATACATTCAGTTTCATATTTGGAATTGGGAATCAGGTGGACCTGAGTGCCAGTCCTCTTTATCACTCACTGGCTGTGTGACCTTGAACAAATTTCTTATCCTCTCTGAGCCTGTTTTTTCATTTCTAAAATGACAATATGGACCTAAGTGGACTCTTGCGTGAATGACAAAATAGCATAAATGAAAGCACACAACACTAATCTGATAACTTTGAATGAATGAGTAGTCCCATGACCTGTTTCTGGTATGCTACACCCTCTCCCTTTTCTACTAAGATATTTCTTTAAATGATGGCATTTGCTTTGCACACTGTTTTGATATCATCCAGGTTTATCAATCTGCCTAATATGAAGGTTGAAAAAGAAAGAGGTGGAAATTTTTACCGTTCCAGCAATGCCCAGATTAAACTCAGGTAAAATCTAATTAACCAAATAATTTTTAATCATTCTATAGGGTTACTAGAGGTAAAGTATAATGTAGATATTATTCCATAATATGTCAGTCCTGTCTAAAGAGATCTCTGTCCATTGTAGAGGAGGAACATTTTTCCTTTATCCTTCTAGGTGCTCTGCTGAGACACCCCCCCACCCTGTAATAAAAGACAGATTAATAGGAGAAAAAATAAACAATTGTTAAGTACATACGTATGTACCTACAGGAGCCCTGTAGGAGGCTCCTACAGGAGATAAAGATCTGAGACGCAAAAGGCAGTCAGATGATTGAGGCTTAGATACCATCCTGAGCTGAGGAACTGGATAGGGGTCTGGGGCTTCAAAGAGGGTAAGGCGTTTCTTGGGAAAGTGAAAAGAGGAAATGTTTGGTAAGCAAAGGTTGCCCTGCCACGCAGATAAGTCTCTCAAGTTAGAAAGTTATCTTTGGGAATAAAGTGGGTTAAAAAAACTAAAATAAAAGCAGATAAACGAACAGTCCAAAAAAAAGTTATCTTTGGTAAGAGCTTTCTTCCTGGTACAGACCCCTCTCTAAAGTAAATTTCCTTTATAAATGTAGATCTCTCTTACAAAAGGGTAACTTCTACTCTGTTTTCAGAGATGCTCCTGTGTCTGTAGTTTCTCAAAATAATCAACTAAAAATAATTCTTACGGCCAAAAGGGCGTATTTTGGGGTGAAATATTCTGCTATCCTTCACCATCAAAATTGACCTATCCTGATCTGAGTTGAAAAACAACCTCATTCCTCTAAAACAACCAAAACTCTGAAAGTTAATTTTAAAAAGTCCTCTGATGTGCTGAAATATTAACAGTGTCTGCTTGGAGTGCTGTATTGAGAACAATTCTGTTCTCAGTGGAGAAGTGCACATGGATATTTAGTCTGCAGTGGGCTCTGGAATGTGGAGTCATGGCTTGTGTGCCAAGTTTTTAACATTTCTGCTCTATGCTCATGCTTTCTTTAGGCCCAGTTCTAGCCAGCTTTTTTATTTGTTTTCAAGAGCAGGTTAGATTAGAAACAATTGTGGGAATCAGGCTGCCCACAGAATAAATGATTGCTGACAGTTTAAAAGGATGAGGCATAGGAGGTAACTATAAATACAGAAAACAAGTATTAAAAATGAAGGAAATATGGGGACCAAAGAAAAGCACAGCCTTCTGAAACCTTAGTACGTTTAGTATCCAGTAACCCCCATGCACGCCGATAACCCTGTATGATAGCAGAATATAATGACTGATATTCACAGTGATGACCTGCCTCTTCAAAAAATGTTGAAATTATGTTTTGCCTTGTTAAAATCTGCTTTGTTTAGGAAGTCAGAGTATATGTAATATTTTTAGGAAAGATTTCCATTACAAATGTTTAAGATAGAAACAAATTTGATATTTTAGCAAAAGCAAATGAGAGCATGTCTTCACACGTCTGCAGATCAAATAAAAAAAAATTATTATAGAAGACAGTAATGCTAGAGAAGAGGAGGGAGTCAAACAAATCAACACTGTATCAGGCCTCACTCATGCAAATCATAGCGAATGGAAGGAGGAGCCAGCCTCTGTAAATAAGATGCATCTGTATCTTCTGTTACAGGGAACAAAAGGAAAGCTTTCACACCACCTCATGGTTACTTGGCTTTTTATACTGGTAGAGATTCTAGAAGTAGTTACTTACGTGGCTGATTTTAGAGTCAAGCTTGCCTCATATAATTTTGTATTTTTATTATTTTTTATTTTTTAAATTTATTTATTTTATTTATTATTTATTTATTTTTGGCTGCCTTGGGTCTTCGTCGCTGCGCGCAGGCTTTCTCTAGTTGCAGCAAGCGGGGGCTACTCTTCATTGTGGTGCGCGGGCTTCTCATTGCGGTGGCTTCACTTGTTGCAGAGCATGGGCTCTTGCCGCGCGGGCTTCAGTAGTTGTGGCTCGCAGGCTCTAGGTTGCAGGCTCAGTAGTTGTGGCGCACGGGCTTAGTTGCTCTGCGGCATCTTCCTAGACCAGGGATCGAACCCGGGTCCCCTGCATTGGCAGGCGGATCCTTATCCACTGTGCCACCAGGGAAGTCCCCATATAACTTTTTAAAATTTATAAATATGTAATTTATTCTTAATTCTCTTCTCTATCTTTGACAATATTAGGCAAATAATTCTTGGCTACTCACCAAATGATATTAGGATTCTGGTAGAGTTCATTTCACCTCTTAGGCCAAACGTTGTTTATAGATTAACCCACATAGACTTCTGTGTGTGTGTGTGTGTGTGTGTGTACTTGTATGTATGTATACATATAGACATATATCTGTATTTATTTCCTATTAAGAATTCTGGCAAACTTCATCCATGGGGTAAGAATGTATTATGGAACTTACAGGCACTGGCAAATCTCTGGGGTGTTTTAATCTGATTCATAAATTGTGAGGCATAATCATCACCAATAGACGAGGTTACTTTAACCTAGGAGGAAAATCTTGTAAGTTTGTTGACAATCATTATGTCAGCCCTTGCTCACAAATATGAGGAAGCTTCTAACTATACTGAAGGCACACAGTCATTGAGAATATTTGTATTAATAACACTTTTCCTCTGCAAATTAACCTGGAGAAATTGAGATTCCCCCCTCCTCTCTCTCACTTTTTATAGATTTCTCACATTGTGAGTCAGCAGTATAGGGCAGTTCTTACAAAACCATTGAGCTAATATTAAAATATGGAGTATACCAAAAACCCAGTTATTTCTAGCATCCCTTCTTTCCTAAGGGGAGGGGGTAAACCCTTGGGGCAACCCATGGACCATCTGGAAGCACCCTAGATGTGGGTATAAGGGGCATCCTTAAATTTTTATTCTGAGTTTGGGTATGTTTGGGGGGAAGCAAAACCATGAAGAATTCTCAGCGGTGGATACTCGCTCAGGTAAGATGCAGGTACAGTTCCTAAAAGAAGGAGTAGCAGCAGGTTGGCTGCTTCATGGACCAGAGTAATGATGAAGTGTTTTGAATATAGCAGGTAGTAACATAATGCCTAAGAATTTTACTTCTTCCATAAGTGAAGAATCATTGACCTAGAATTACCTATAAACATGGTAAGAGGCAGCATAAAAGTACAAAGAATATTCTTGAGGTGAGGCAAAAGGTAACTTATGTTTTCTGTGTAGAATATACAGAAGAGAAAAGGTATTTTATTATACCTCACAGGTAGACTATGTAATCCAAGATAATACACTCTTTTAATCCAGCGTTCTCTCTGTGGTTGGCTATGCTGGCTGTGGTGGTTAAAATCCCAACTATTAGAACTACTTTTGTGTGGTTGAAATATCACTGAAAGTTCTTTTGACGTGCTCATGTACTACTTAGAAGAATAAATGTAATGAAATCCTAGTATTCCCTAGATTTCAAGATATTAATTCATTGTTCTCTACACTAGAGTACGTTTGGGGGGAAATGGAGCACTAAGAAATTTAATTTGATTGACTAGGCATTTAGGGATGATTTAAATTTAGATTGTTATGATACTATTTCCTAGGGAATATAAATTCAAGTGCCACACCACAATGGTGAGGGTAGGACCACATGAGGGTCCCAGATGGCTAGGGCATCAGAGCCTGAAAAAAGGAAGAACAAGCAACATCCATCCCAGGTGTATCTCAGTCCATTCCTACAGGGGCAGCTATGAGACACTGAATTAACTTTGGAGCTTCCTAAATACCTTACTTTCTTCAGGCACAAAGGGATTTTAAAAAGTTATCCTGTTATTTCTGTTGTAGAGAATGCTAATTTTCTCCTAATATCTATTCTTCCTTCTTGCTTAGAATAAGAATCCTGAGTTTTAGCTGGTTACAGTACCGCTCCCCAGTAAAGACCACATTCCCTAGTTTTCCTTTGCAATGAGGTGTGGCCATGCAGATATAATGGCAGCGCTCTAGCGACTCTTCTGGACCTAAAGACAGGGAACCACACTCTAGGGATGTTAGAGCTGAGAGCTAGGATACCAATATTTTCATGGAGCTACCAAATCAACTCTGATTGCCTAGTTGCTGAATTGTTTTATGTGAGAGAGAAATATATCTTGTTTAAGTCACTGTTGTTTTGGGTTTCTCATTCTATGCCCCTAACAGCACTGTATGAGTACATTAGGCCTTGTTCTTATTAGACAATCCTATTGGGGGTTTTTTTTGACTGCAAAATATTTAAGGTACATTATCGAACATCATCATGGGCTATGAGAGTACAAAAATAGGTTGCTATCCCTAGCCTAAAGAATTTTATATTTTAGTAGAAAAACAGACATATATAGGGATGCTCCAATGTAATACAGTAAATGCAAGGGGACCGGTAGGTAGGTACTTGCCAAGTATAAAATTTATGCTAGCTTCTACTGGCATAAGAATAGACATAGAGATCAATGGACTAGAATTGAGAGTTCCAAAATATACTCTTGATTTTTAGTCAATTGATTTTTGACAAGGTTGCCAAGACAGTTCAGTGGAGGAAGAATAATAGTCTTTTCAACAGCTGGTGCTGGTACAACTGGATTTCTACATGTGAAAGAATGAAGTTGTACCCCAACGTCATACCACATACAGACATTAACTCAAAATGTATCATAAAACTAAATTTTAGAGCTCAAATTACAAGACTCATAGAATAAAACATAGGGGTAAATATTCTAGACTTTGAATTAAACAGTGGTTTCTTAGCTATGTCACTAAAAACAAAACCAACAAAAGAATATAATAAATTATACTTCATCGAAATTTAAAACTTCTGTGCTTCAAAGAACACCATAAAGAAAGTGAAAAGACGATCCACAGAATGGGAGAAAATAATTGCAAATCATACATTTGTAAGTGATTTATATCCAGAATGTATAAAGAACTCTTGCAACTCAACAATAAAAGGACAAATAACCCAATTTAAAAGTGACCAAATGATTTGAAATTTCTTCAAAAAAGATGTATACATGGCCAAAAGAGCACATGAAAAGATACTGAATATCATTAATCATTAGGGAAAAGCAAACCAAAACCACAATGAGATGCCTCTTCATACCAATTAGTATAACTGAAATAAAAAAGACAATAATGTGTTTGCAAGGATGTGAAGAAATTGGAACCATGATGCATTGCTGGTGGGAATGTAAAGTAATGGTCCAGCTGCTTTGGAAAACAGTTTGGCAGCTCCTCAAAATACTAGAGTACCATATGACCCAACAATTCCACTCCTAGGTATATGCTCAAGAAAAATGGGAATATATCTACATAAAAACTTGTACACAAATGTTCATAGCAGCATTAATCAAAATAACCAAAAAGTGGAAGCAACCTAAATGCCGATCAGCTGACGAATGGATAAATAAAATGTGGTATACCCACACAGTGGAACATTATTTGGCAATAAATACTGAAGTACTGATACAGTCTACAACATAGATGAACCTTGAAAACATTATGCTTATTTCAAGCAACTGATCACAAAACGCCAAATATTGTATGATTTTATTTATATGAAATGTCCAGAAAAAGCAAATCCATCATGTCAGAAAGTAGATTAGTAGTTTCTAGAGGCTGGAATAAGGGAGAATGGGGAGTGATTGCTAAGGGGTTATGGAGTTTCTTTTGGGGGATGATGAAAATGTTCTAAAATTAGATAGTGGTGATGGTTGCACAACTTTGTGAATATACTGAAAACCACTGAAATGTACACTTATGGTATGTAAATTATAGTTCAAAGCTGTTAAAAATTTTTTGCTAGCTTCATAATTGTGGTTGAAACATATGCAGTATGCTTTTGGTTTGTGGCTAAACTGAAATAGTGTCTTCAAATGAAACTATATGTATCTCTAAGAATTACATATATAACCAATGTAATGTAAAACAACTATATGATTACAATTAAGAAAAATGAAATGGGCTAAAGTTTTAAATTGTCTTTATTGTTAAATGGTGAAAGATAACACATGGCATTCAATCACTACCCCTATTGCCAATTATCATAACCTAATTAAGTCCCGAATATTGTAGAAGTGGTAATGCTTTCTCTTTGAGTAGTAAATGAAAATGGCATCCTCCAACACATCAGTATATTTGAATGCTTGAAAAATATATTTTAGTATGAATAACTGTACCAACCAATGCTATAGAAATGTGGCAATAGTTCCAGAAAAGGTGATTCCATGGCTTTCCCTCTCACTAGCTAATGGGAGTTCCATACAGTATGAACTGCTCAAAACAACAACAAAAAACTATGCAATCATCTTTGTTTTCTTTCTCTTGTACCCCGTATTCAATCTGTCAAAAAATCTTGTTGGTTCTTCCTCAGAATTCATCCTTGATCCACCACTGAAGCCACAGCTATCTCAACCACTCTAGTCTAAGCCATTATTATCTTTCGTTTGAATATTTCAATAATTTTCCTAATTGATGCCTCTTCTTCCAGTTCTTGCCCCTTATACTGTAAGCCTCTTTTCACACAGGAGACAACATGATCTTTCTAAAATCTAAATCAAATTACATCGTGCTGACCAAAACCTTCAAGAGGCTTCTCGGCTCACCGAAAGTAAAAGCCAAAGTTATTAATTGGCTTACAAGGCCCCCTCGTCTGACCTCAATAATGTCATCTTCCACTCCTCTCTCTTACCTCCAGTCACACTGTTCTCCTTTCTATTCCCTGAACAAAACAGCCTGTGACAGCTTCAGGGCCGTTGTGTTTGCTGTTCCCTCTGCTTGAAATGCTCTCTACCCCAATATCCTCTTGACTTCCCTCATCTTCTTCAATTCTTTTCTCGTATATCTTCCTCTCAGAGAGACCTTTTCTGTTCATGTTACTGATACTGATCTCCCAGGAGCTAGCTATCTCCCTTCCCTGTTTTTTCCCCTTCTGCAGCTTATTATCGCCTTCCAGGACACTGCATTATTTTCTTGTTTATTCATTAAATATAGTCTGTGTCCTTCCACTATAATGTAAACTCTGTGAAGGCAGGGATTTTTGTTTGGTTGTTTTGCCTATTACTACCCCCAGGGCCTGTAACAGTATCTGACACAGAGATGTCACTCCATAAATATTTACAGTAAACCTTTCTGAGGAAGTAGGATGTTTCCTGAGTACATTGGAAAGATATTGATAGATTTTATGTTTCCATTTTATAAAGATTCCTCTAGTAGTAGTATGGAGGAGAAATTGGAGGAGCTAAGCCAAAAAAAAATGACTTGTTTTCTCATATCAAACTTTCGCAGAAACACTCTGTAGGGAGCCTGAACATAGCTTGGGAAGACAACATATCATTTCCTTGAGAAATGCCTTGATTAACTCAATAAAAATAAAATCTGAATTTTATTTGCCGATTTGTGAGCAGGAGGTACAGCGTCAGGTTTGTATGTAAATCTGCCATGTGCTATTTGTCACTGAGAGATTCACAATGAAGCAGTGCTATCGTATAATGTGGAATCAGCAAGAGTGTTGAAAGTTTGGTAGGGAACGTTGGAGTGGGGGAGAAACGTGGATTACTGAAGTGCTGACACAACTATTTTATCATGGGTAAGCAAGGAAATTACTCACTTTTTTTTCTCATGAAGGCCAAAAACACCCTTCAGTGGGTATTTTGTAGTATTCTGGATGGAAAGAGTTACTGCGTCTCTAAATGAGTGACTGAATTCTAAGGGAGCAGAAGAATCTGTCCTCTGAACAGTTTTGAGAGAGTCATATAAAAGCAAAGATCCTCCCTTTGTTCATTTACGCTATGTATAGTCAAGTGTGTGTTCCATGTTTTTCTTTTGATATTTATCTATAATCTGAAATGAGGAAAAGTTGGGCTTTCCATGGAACGCTTCCATCCTGATGCTACTCTTTATGGTGAAAACGACATGCTTTTATGGTTTTCTCTTTGTGATTATGCCATATATTTGGAGAAAAAAATGTGATGTGTATTTATACTGGGGTAGATAAAGTTTTTATTTCGCAATTACCATAACCATTTCGTATGACATACAGTCTATTCCCTAACTTTGCACTTTCTATTAATCTACCTCTTGCTAATTTTCTGGCCAAAAAGAACTAAAAGAGCTGTTGTCTTAAATCAGAGAGCTGAGTGAGAGACTCTCGTTTCTGCCCTGCTGAGCAGATAATAGTCAAAGGAAAACTTCTCAAATAGTCATTTCAGTTGTGAGCTTTCTCCTTGGGTTTATTTTTTCATACCTGTTCTTTCTTGAATTCATGAAGTTTACAATTTAAATAATATTGAAAATATTTTTATTGATAATTTCCTAAAACACTAATTCCAGAGTGGATTGATAAGACTGGATTCATGGATAAAGGGGAATAATGTTTATTAATCGAAGGTTGTATTAACATTGCCAAGAGACCTGTTTTCAAATTGCTCAATTTACATAGACTAAAGTTTGTGCTTTCAGTGACACACAAGAATGATAGCTTCAGAGAGAAATCTCATTTACTACTTTCCCACTTCTTTGTAATAGTGTGTTTCCAGGCTGAAATGCTGTCTCCATTTCATCAAAACAGAGGCAAACCAATTTTTTATAATCTACTTTCACCCATGAATGTCTGCAGTCTTTGTAGCATTTTGGCAAGAAATTCTAAAATCTTTTACATTCCTTCAAATATCCATCTCCTAACCATTCTACTGGATTTCAGTGTTGTTTGGCCATATATACTGGGCTTAAAATGTCTGGCCAAGTTGTAAATAAGTCAGTAACTACACAGAGTAGATAAGACATTAAGTTTACTAAATTAAGTTAGTGGAAATTGGTTAAGCTCCCACTTTCTCAAAATTTACTTTATTATTCAATCTAAATTATCCAACATGATATTTCCTCTATTTCTCCAGAGAGATAGCAGGAGAGCCTAGGGTCGGGGGGAAATTGACATTAGTGAGCTTGGGAGTAAACCCAATTCCCCCTACTCAAGTTGTTCATCCTCAGAAAGATTCACTTTCTAAGAAAAAAGCGACTCTCCCCAATCTTAAGTCAGTATGAGATCTAAGATGGAAAAACAAAGATGAAACCACAAACCCATGTCATATAAGAGAGATTTAGATATTCCATGAGTTAACATTCATAGAAATAGCCATCATATTTTAATTCTGTCTGCAAAAACCTTCCATAACTAGGGGCATTGTTTCATGAGCAAACGCTTTATTAAATTGGAAAATTTATTTTACATTTTATAGTTGACCATGTTAAAGAGATAGTTCAACCATATCTGAACCCAATTTTGAAGAATACAAATGCTGTCAGGAATTACTAACTTATTTTTTTACAACTTTATTGGGGCATAATTGATATGCAGAAAAACCACACATATTTAGTGTATACAGTGTGATGAGTTTGGATATAGGAATACCCATGAAAGCATCACCACAATCGAGGTAATAAACATATATGTTATACCCCCCTTTTTGCTGTAATAACACTTAACACGTGATCTACCCTGTTAACAAATTTTTAAGCACACAGTGTATTATTGTTAACAGTATGCACTGTGTTGCACGGCAGATCTCTAGAGCTTACCCATCCTGCACAAATTAAACTTTATACTCATTGAACAACTTCCCATTTCCCCCTCCCTCCAGCCCCTGACAGCCACCATTCTACTCTGTTCCTATGAGTTTAACTATTTTAGATGCCTCATAGAAGTGGAGTAGTACAGTATTTATCCCTCTGTAACTGGGTTATTTCACTTAGCATAATGTTCTCGAGATTCATCCATGTTATTGCGTATGGCAGGATTTCCTTCTTTTTTAAGGTTGAATAATACTCCATTTTATATATATATATATATATATATATATATATATATATATATATATATATATATATATATATATATATACACCACATTTTCTTTATCCATTCATTTGTTGATGGATATTTAGGTTTTTTTCATATCTCGGTTATTGTGAATAATGCTGCAGTGAACATGAGTATGCAGATATTTCTTCAGTATCCTGATTTCAGCTCTTTTGCATATGCCCAGAGGTGGAATTGCTGGATCATATGATAGTTTATTTTTAATTTTTTGAGGAACCACCATACTGTTTTCCATAGCAAGTACACCATTTTACATTGTCACCAATGGTGCACAAGGGTTTCAATTTCTCCACATTCTAACCATCATTTATTATCTTTTTTTTTAAATAATAACCATCCTAACAGGTGTGAGATGATACCTAATTGTGATTTTGATTTGCAATTCCCTAATAATTAGTTGAGATTCTTTTTACCTATATGTTGGCCATTTGTATGGTCTTCTCTGAAGAAATGTCTGTTCAGGTTTTTTGCTTGTGTTTTAATTGCATTGTTTTGTTTTATTATTATTGAGTTGTAGGAGTTCCTTATATATTTTGGATATTAACCCCTTATCAGGTGTATGGTTTGCAGGTATTTTCTCTCATTCTGTAGGTTGCCTTTCATTCTGCTGATTGTTCTTTGCTTTGCAAAAGCTTTTTAGTTTTGGTGTAGTCCCACTTGTCAATTTTTGCTTTTGTTGACTGTGCGATTGGTGTCGTATCCAAAAACCATTGCCAAGATCAGTGTCAAGAAGCTTTTCCTCTATGTTTTCTTCTAGGAGTTTTACAGCTTCAGGTCTTACATTTAAGTCTTTAATCCATTTTGAGTTGATGTTTGCATGTGGTTTAATATAAGGGTCCAATCACATTCTTTTGCCTGTGGATATTCAGTTTTCCCTACATAATTTGTTGACAAGATTATTCTTCCCCATTGTGTATTACTGGCACCTTTGCTGAAAAGTAATTGTATTTGCGTGGGTTTATTTCTTGGCTTTCTATTCTGTTCCATTGATTTATATGTCTGTCTTTATACCAGTATCATACTGTTTTAATTACTGTAGCTTTGTAATATATTTTGAAATCAGGAAGTATGATGGCTCCATCTTTGTTCTTCTTTCTCAAGATTGCTTTAGCTATTTGGGGACTTTAATGGTTCCAAATGAATTTTAATATTTTTTTTCTATTTCTATAAAAAATGTCATTGGGATTTTGATGGGGATAACATTAAATCTATAGATCACTTTGGATACTGTGGACATTAAATAATATTAAGTCTTCCAGTCCATGAAAATAGAATGCCTTTTCATTTATTTGTGTCTTCTTTAATTTATTTTACCAATGTTCTGTAGTTTTCAAGTCTTTCACCTCTGTGGTTAAGTTTATTCCTAAGTATTTTATTCCTTTTGACACTATTGTAAATGGGATTTTTTTCTTAATTTCTTTTTCAGATAGCTCATTGATAGTGCATAGAAATGGAACTGATTTTTGTATGCCGATTTTGTATCCTGCAACTTTCATGAATTTATTAGTTCTAACGGTTATTTTGTGGAGTGTTTAGGGTTTTCTACATATTATGTCATCTGCAAAGAGAGATAATTTTACTTCTTCATTTCCTATTTAGATGCTTTTTATTTCTTTTCCTTGCCTAATTGCTCTGGCTAGAACTTTCAGTACTATGTTGAATAGAAGTGGCAAGAGTGGGCATCCTTGTCTTGTTAGTGATCTTAGAGGAAAAGATTTCAGTTTTTCACTGTTGAGTATGATATTAGTTATGGGCTTATCATATATGGCCTTTATTATGTTGAGGTAAATTTATTCATTATTTCTTTAAATAAGCTTTCTGTCCCTGTTTTTTCTCTTCTCCTTCTTATACTCTGTAATGTGCATATAGGTTCATTTGATGATGTCCCATAGGTTCCTTAGGCTTTCTTCACTCTTTCATTATTTTTTCTTTGTGTTTCTCTGAGTGATTTCAAATGACTTGTCTTCAGGTTCACTGATTCGTCTACTTGATCATGTCTGATACTGAAGCTCTGTATTGAATTTTTCAGTGTAATTATCTAATTCTTGAGCTCCAGAATTTCTGTTTGATTCTTTTTTACAGTTTTATTTTTTGGTTTTTTTTTTACCATTGTTGATATTCTCACGTTTTCAGGTATTGTTTTCCTGGTTTCATTTACAGTAAGCCCCCTACATACGATTGAGTTCCATTCTGAGAGCGAGTTCATAAGTCCAATTTGTTTGTAAGTCCAACAGAGTTAGCCTACATACCCAACTAACACAATCAGCTATATACTGCTGCTTTTACACTTGCTTCCAGACATCCTGTTGAGTATGATATTAGCTATGGCAGGGATGCCCACTCTTGCCACTTCTATTCAACATAGTACTGAAAATTCTAGCCAGAGCAATTAGGCAAGGAAAAGAAATAAAAAGCATCTGTACTATTGTACTCTATACAGTAGTGTACAGTAAAGTACAAAAAAGCACAACCACTTGTAGAGGATGCACACACTTGACAATGTATGCCAGACAAGTGAACTAACTTACATGATTCACACGAAAACATGTTCACATCTTTGAAAGTTCACAACTTGAAGGTTCGTATGTTGGGGACTTACTGTAGTTGTCTATCTGTGTTCTTTTGTAACTCACTGAACTTCTTTAAGATGATTACTTTGAATTATTTGTCAAGAAAAACATAGATCTCCATTTCTTTAGGGTTGGTTACTGGAGATATATTTTGTTCCTTTGGTTGTGTCATATTTCCCTGAATCTTTGTGTTTCTTATAGCTTTGCATTGGTGTCTGCACATTTGAAGAAACAGCCACCTCTCCCAGTCTTTTCGGATTGGCTTCAATAAGGAAAAATCTTCAATCATTCTGCCTAGAGTTTCTGGGAGATTCTCAAACCTTTTCTATGAATGTGCATACTCCACTCTCCCTTCTCCCTGCAGAAACATCTTTGGTGTTGTTTTGGTTTGTCTGTTTTCAGCCTGCAAAGCTCAAAATTATTGGACTCTCAACAAACTTAGATTATAGGCCATAGACAGAAAAGGCCTCTCTTGTTTTCTTCTTTCTCTGCCATCAGATGGGCCACCTTTAGTCCCTACTTCTCTCTTTCTTGTAGAGTTTTACCAAGGCAGAAAGAAGCAGCTGATCCATTCTAATTTTTCCTATCATTTCCCTGGATACTGTAGCTTTAGTAGGCATGTCTGCCCCCAAGGTAAAAGAGTTTTACCAACTTTTTCCCAAGCAAGGTTCTGGAACCTCTCAGTGAGGAACAATATCAGGGTGCCCGTTGCCGTTATTCCCACATTCTCTACTCGACAAATTCCACATCACATTTTAGAGTCTGAGACTTGTAGCACTTTAGTTGCATGTACCAAACTCTGTATCAGATAGGATACCTCCAGCTTTAAGTAACAGAAGCCCTACTTCGAATTGGCCTGCATACCAATGACATGTATTTCGTATATTAGGAAGTCTAAAAGTAGGGTAGACTCCAGAGCCAACTGATTCAGCACCTTAGAGAGGTCATCAAGGATCCATATTCTCTGCTGCCACAGTGTTGGCTTCCTACTAAGACTAGTTACTCTCACGAACATAATATGGCTGCCAGCAGCAACTAGAATAATGCACTTCCTTGTTTATATCCAGCAGGAGAGTGAAACTAGCTCCTTTTCCGAGAAACTCAAGTAGGTCCTTGATCTCAATTGTCTTAGGCCTGCCCATCCCCCAGTTAACCAGTTCCAAGGGCGATAGTCTTATCGTGATTGGCTTTCACTGACCTTCTGCATGTATGAGTAGATATTGGCAGAAAAATTGATTGACAAAGCTATGTATTTGTTATCTCTCTTTTGGCTTAAGTTATTGTTGACAACTAACACTTTAATAATTCAATAAAGCTAGGTAGACTCCCTGTATCATTTAGAAAAGCTTCAAGGTTGAAAGTAGCATAACCCCCAATATAGTGGCTTAAAAAAAAATAGGGTATTATTTGTGTCATATAAGAAATCTGGTCATATGTACTTGCTGTTTTGGCTCAGTAGCTTGACAATGTCAAGGTTAATGTCTGATTCTCAGCCTTTTTTATATACATCTGTCAACTCATGGTGACAAAATGGTCGCTGCATTCCAGATATCAAGTTTATATTTTAAGCAGGAAGAAGAGGGAAGGGTGATCTTACTTACATACTATCAGCCAGAACTAATGACCCATGGCCACCCCCAACTGGTAGGTGACTGTGGAGAAGGGGTCGGGGTAAGCCAAACACAATGTCTGCTGCATACTGACCACTGGATAAAGTACGTAAGCATATACAGTTTAGTACAGAGTAATTTATTTTCTTCCAGAAGCTAGAAATGAGTTTATATCTGCTGATAGGCATAAGGATCTAGACAGGCCCAATCTAGCTGCCCCATGCTATCAGAATGCTTCAGGCAGTCTACCTGTGACAGCTCTCCTGGACTTGGGAGAATGTATGCTATCCATGGCCTCCTGCTACCTTGTGGTTTTTAGCTCAGCTTCTGAGTCCCCATCCATAGGAGTCCAGTTGATTGGGAAGTTGAATCACAATTGATGCTGCAGGAAGCTGTGGTGGACCTTGTTTCTTGTTACCCCATAAATAGCCACATGATCTATTCTCATAACTCCTCCCAGTGTCCATGTGGGGAATAAGGGATTCTTTGAGCCTCCCTTTCCTCCTCTGCCCCCCAAAGTTGCCTTTGTTCTTTTAGGATTGGCAAGCTCTGACAGACTTTGGAGAGGACCTTGCCTCCTTGCCTAAGCCTCAAGAGCTATCCTCTTCTTAGCTTCAACTCTCTTATCTTCTCTCTTGTTATCTCTATATTTCACTGGACAGTGGGTGTGAAGAGGCTACAGTAGAGGGAAAAAGGATTATAGCAAAGGGGACTTCATTTTGGCCTTCATTAAGTCCTGCTTTGTTCCCACAGCATCTAAGAGCTGGATGCAGAATAGGGCAAGACTGGAAGACCTACTTCCCATACCTCCACCATTCCCAAGCTAGCCCTACTCTGAACAGAGAGGAAAGATTGAAACCCTTCCATGACTCAGCAATAGTCAAACCCTCTTGGAATCCTAGAGCTACTTGGAACCAAGGCAGCAAATAAGAGGTAATTGTCTTTTGTTGCCTTCAGTTCTTATTCTTTTCTATTTCAGAACAGAGCATCACTCTCTTCCATAACAACTTTCCTTCTGAGCCTTCTTCGTAAATCTTGTCATGGAATTCCATCCCTGCCCACCAGCATCACATGCACACACTAATAGTCCTGTTCTAAGGCAAAGAGAAATAGAAAACTATTCTAGATTTCTGAGTCTAGGGAACTTGCTAATGGTTTTTCACAGCTGGAGCTTGAGGGAAAATGGTATGTATTTTCATTTTTTGTTGGAAAGTGGACATTCATACAGAGAAGTCATATACAGGTAGAAAGTCAACATCAGAGTCCACACACAACTCTTATGAACAGATACAGCTTCCAAGGCAATGAGGATTACGTAGTTGGAAGTGTCCAGAGCCAAAGAAGCTAAGTGGTGACAGCCTTTTACACATATCCAAGATGCCCTGTGCTCTTCTCCAGACACTTCAGGTTTTGGCCAAGAGACGTAAGTTTAAAATAGGCATGGATTGTTTGGAATGGTAGAATTCTTATAAGGGTTTTTTTTTTTTTTTTTTCCATCCCAGTGCTGGGCATATATCTGTTTGCTATACGCAGAAGCAGCCGTGTGTTTCCTGGATCCTTCAACAGCTGTTGGTGTCCTAACAGTCTCTCAGTACTATCTAGTACAGGAGAGAAAATCAGGTGTCCTTGATTTAAAAACAGATTCCTGAATCCCTGAATAGGTTATCTCAGGAATGAATCTTAAAGATGCTACAAAGGGGAAAGGGAAGGAAATCTTGAAAGTCAATATGTTATTTTGCTGTCTCTGGAAAGAGCCCAACCCAGATCTTTTCACACAAATGCACCTCTGAATCCCATGTATCCAGCAGTGGAGTCCAGAGCTTTTGTTTTTAAAGTGATGGGTTTTTTCCTCCTGATTAAAAAATAATGCATGTTCATTGTAGCGATTTTGAAAAATATAAAAAGTACAAGGAAGACAAAAATTATCTGTAGTCCCATATGTTCAGCAATTATTAGTCCTATCAGTTTGATGCATTCTTTCCAGTCTCCCACTTCTTTCTCTGTCTCTCTCAATTTATGTGTGTTCATGGCCCTGGCAAAGTTGGGATGATAACCGTATACATGATTTTGTATTCTGCTTTTTTCACCCAACATTATATTATAACTATTTTCTCAGGCAAATAAATATTTTTAAAACATCTTTTAAAATGATTTTGTAATATCAAATGACTGTATCAAATTTAATCATTTCCTTGATAATAATCCATACTTTTTCTGAACAATTTTAATAGTATTTATAGCATTTAAATAGCAGGTATATTAAAAATAAAATAAAGCATATGAAATGTTCACTGTCCTCTGCCAAATGCTATAAAACATATAAAGAATTATCAGGCCAGTTTTCTGATCTCAAAGAGATTTTAGTTTATTATGGTATAACGTTTTAAAAAATTAATTGTACCATATAGCTTAGTACTTAAACATAGAGTTTACAATTTAAAATAATTAGTACTTACAATTAATTATTTTAAAACACTATTTATTTTACATTCACTCTACTTTCCAAAACTCTGTGAGGCAACTTACCGTAAAAGAATAGCTAAAATAAAAGTGAAGATCATCCTAAGTAGAGGAAAAAGATAGGAACCGAGACATAAAGGAAGGTAAAGGAAGAAAAGAGAAAGAGACCAGTGAAATCAGAAAA
This sequence comes from Eschrichtius robustus, assembly GCF_028021215.1. NCBI lineage: Eukaryota > Metazoa > Chordata > Mammalia > Artiodactyla > Eschrichtiidae > Eschrichtius > Eschrichtius robustus. The sequence continues at coordinate 133,383,744 of NC_090827.1, forward strand.
CCTAATCTAAGAAAAATACTGCATGGGCTGAGAGGCACCCAGCTTTTATTATCTAAAGTTCATTCCTTCAATTATTCATTTGTTCTTTCAGCTCACAAATAGTTATTGAGCACTCCCCATGTGCCAGGAACTGAGTTAGGGGCTGGGAACAATGATGAACAAAATAGACTTGTGCTCATAGAACCGGTATTTCACAAAGAGAGATACACTTTGTCCTAGCTCCTAATGACAGTATCCTCAGTGGAAAGTTCAAATCTTCCACACTTCTTCATCTCTTATAGGTCCTCAGAAGAAGCAATGGACAGTCAGTTAAGTCAAAATATTCAACATAAAGTTTGAAAAATATAGTCCATCAATGTAGGAATTGAAGTAGAAATAATAAAGCTTGGAAAATCTAGAGTATGAATGTTTGTCACATTCTTTATGAAATTTCATATGTAAATTATCCTATCTAGTCTTTTGACAATAATAATACAGTTGACCATTTTAAAATGTTTTTTTTAATTATCTGAGAAATCTGAACACATTACTAACATTTTGAAAAAGAGAAAATAAAATTCTCCTTTAAGGCCTTCACCTGACCTAACCATTAATAACATTTATATATCTCTTTCCAATCTTTTAGATTGCCATAGTTTACATACCTGTAATCATACAGTACATAAAATTTTCCTGGAATTTTTTTCACAAATCATTACATCATAAGCATTGTGTTAATCAGGGCTCTCCGGAGAAACAGAATATATATATTCGTTATATGTATGAATATATATATTCGTTATATGTATAAATATATATATTATATAAAGTGAATGAATGAGAGAGAGAGAGAGAATTGGCTCACCCAATTATTGAGGCTGGGAAGTCCCAAGAGCTGCAGCCAGCAAGCTGGAGACCAAGAAGAGCCAATGTTTCCGTCCAAGTCTGAAGGCTGGAACAGACCAATGTTCCACGCAAGCAGTCAGGCAGGAGGAGTTCCCTCGTACTCAGCCTTTTTGTCCTGTTTAGGTTGTCAATTGATTGGATGAGGCCTAAGTCACACTAGGGAGGGCATTCTGCTTTATTCAGTCTACTGATTCAAAGGTTGATCTCATCCAGAAACACACTCACAGACAACACTGAGAATAACGGGCAGCAAATATCTGTACACCCACAGCCCAGTCAAGTTGACACAAAAAATTAACCATCAAAAGCATTTTGTATGATATATAGTTTTCATGAGCATAATTTACTTAGCCATTTCGGATTACGGTATTTTTTATTGTTTCCTGTTTTTTCCCACTTATAATTAACACCATGATGGACATGTTCATGATACAAATACTTCCATATTTTAAACCATTTCTTTGAAAAAGCTCCTCCAGATGGGTTTCTTTTTGTTTAGGGGTTGGGACGTGTGTTGAGTTTCCTAGCGCTGCTGTAACAAAATGCCACCCACTTGTTGACTTAAAACAACAAAAATTTATTATTCTAGAGTTTAGATGTCCAAAATCAAGATTTTGGCAGAGTTAAGCCTGAGGAAGAATCTGTTCCTTGTCCCTCATCTAGCTTCTGGTGGTTGCTGGCAGTCTTTGGAATTCCTCAGCGTAAGGATACATCACTCTAGTCTCTGCCTCTGTGTTCACATGGTACTCTCTTCTCTGTGTCTGCACACGGCCTTCTTGAAGGACACCAGTCATTGGACTTAGGGCCCACCCTGATCCAGTATGATCTCATCTTAACTAATTACATCTGAAAAGACCCTATTTCTAAATAAGGTCACATTCACAGGTGCCAGCGTTAGGACTTCAACATATCTTTTTAGGGGGACACAATTCAACCCATAGTAAGGTGTCTGGCTGTTCCTGATAGGTATTGTCAGATTGTACTCTAAAGACCTGTATTTATTTAAAATACGCCAATAGGGTATGAGAGTAGTTTTGTCTTACGTTTTATATTCTTATAATTGTTATATCTTACTGCTGATTTGACTCTTTTATCATTTTGGAAATGACACCTTTTTTCTCAGGTGAGCCCTTTTGGGTAGGACCAGAACTGCCATCAGTATTCTTATAGTGGGAAAATGTATAGGCTCTCATAGGCTATTCAGAGTGCTGGGACAGCCAGCAAAGGGTGCTGGGTTACTCCAGCCCTTCCAAGTTGCACGGAATGTGTGTAGGTTTCCTCAGGAGATAAGGGCATACAGCATATCAGGAGCACTTGGGCATTGCAGTCTAATGAAGACTTGAACATCATCCTGCAGCTACTCAGTCAAACCTCAAGAACAGGCGTGGAAAGCTCATTCAGGGTACAGTGCTTACTCCAGCGGCTAGCAATTTTATCTTTCTCTCAGTAGCAGGTATCAGCTGCTCCGTAGCAGACCAACCTCCATCTGGTAGGCTACTTCTTATCTCTGTTTTTATGTCTTCTGCTGCTAACAGTTAACTGACCTTAATCTCCTTATAGCTTCTGTTCAGTCATGGCTTCTACTCTACTATGGCTTCTGTTTCTTGCCCCCTTTCGGTGTCTCTTGGCTTCCATCCATACTGTTGTCTGCTGGTTCTGATGCTGAGTGTTCTCAGTTCAAACTCCCCAAGGGAGTGATGCAGACTAGACTGGCCCATCCTCATTCCTGCTGAGCACAGTACTAGGTTAAGTAGAACTCATATGACAGGCCTCGTGGGTAAGGGCCAGTCTATTGATGACTGTCTTTGAATCTGCTGGTTGTTCCTGGTGCAATCAACCATAAACATGGTGGTGAATCCTGTGTTAATAAATATGGTGACTCAGACCAAAAAGCCTCTCTCAGAAGGGGTATCAGACAGTCTGAGACTTTCCCAGTGGGGTTAGTGCAATTAGCAGGCCGCTGGCATGGTCTATCCACTTGACACTTAGCTCACATTTCCAGCTCTACATATGTATGGTTCAGGATAACAATAACTCTTAGGTGATTGAGAAGTCTTCTGGAGAAGAATTCCTGGAAGAGAGGACAATAGAGCACAGTCTTGAAGGATAGTTAGAGTTGATTAAGGAGGGAAGAGAGTACCAGGCGGAGATTATAGATTGAAGAAAGGCATAGACAGGAAACATTATGCGATGTGCGGGAAACTAAGTAGTTCAGTGTTACTAGGATACAAATGTTGATACAAGACAGTGTAGGCTTGTGTGGGAACCGATTTATGAAGACCCTATTTGCCAAGTTATAGAGCTTGGACTTTTGGTAAAAGGAAGTCGCTGAAATGTTTTAAGCAGGGAAATAGAATAGCTTTTTCTAGTTCAAGTGTAAAATATAGGTTTAAAGGGAGCAGAACTAGCAGCCTATTAACTGGTTAGGAAGCTATCAAAATAGCCATGCAAGAGACAACGAGGGCAGTGATAGTACAGACAGAGAATAGGGTACAGATTTGAGGAATGTTTGGAAGATAAAACTGGCAAAACTTGATAATTGAAATGATATAGAGACTGAGTGTCAGGAATGAGTTCAGAATGACTCCCAGGTTTCTTGCCTGGGCACCCTATGAGTGGTGTCCCTTTAACTGAAGTATAAGGACTTAGGACAAAAACAGGTTTGGGGGAGGAGATGAAAGGTGCATACTGAGTTCAGTTTTGGACATTCTGAGTTTTGAGTACCATAAATACACACATATGGATATATGCATCCAAGTTAAAGTGTCATTTCTTCAGAGAAAGCTTCTCTGACTAGTTGTAGGGTACAGATCTCCATCTCATAACATCCTCTGCTTTTCTGTTGTGCTAATCACAATTTAAGGTAAGTGACCAATTGTGCAGTTAACCATTAATGTAATCTTCAGGAGGACAGGCTCTATTTCCCTGGCCTAGGCCAGCGCCCTCTCCACAGTAGGCAGTCAGTAAATATCTACTGAATGAATGCTAGGTTCATCTCAATCACCTGTGAGTTAGTTATTGTTATCCTGTACCTTACATATACAGAGCTGGAGATTCTGAGAAGGAAAGTAGCTTGTGCATTGACACACATTGAGTGAGTGTAGGGTTACCAGATTTAGCAAATAAAAATACAGGATGACCAGTTAAAATTGCATTTCAGATAAAAAAACAAGTACTTATTACTCCCAAATATTGAATCAGATAGACTTACACAGCTCAAAGTGAGTGGCATTTGACTTAGAACTATGTGACCCCAAAGTCCAACTCTTTCTACTCTGCCACTAAGATTGAACACCACTCCTATACTGAAAGCTTTGTTGGGGATTATACCAGCACCAATCCTCTTCCCCTGTTAATAAAAGTTTTTGTTTTATTTTATGTTGTTTTGTTTTAAAATTCCTGCTTTGATGGAAAGTAACTCAGTTTGTCCTGGATGCAGACCAGCAACCCGTGGATTCCAGAAGTTTTATTAGAATCTCTCTGGGATGCCTTCTCCAAATATAAAGGTAAACTAAAACAACTTGGACCTTCTGCAGTTATCAGATACAGGGAAATGAGTTAAAGGACTCTCCTGAGTAGAACTGTTCCCCACCCACTTCTGTGGTATTTTGAGCCACTCAGGAGCTGTGGTCCCTATCAGATGATTATGTACGTCAAAAACGATTGTTTATGAGTTTCCTCATAGATGTTCTGAATCGTTCTGGCAACAAGATAACAGTGTGGTTCTGGCAATTTCCCTGAGCAAGCTTTAGGGCTATCCTGTGTGGTTAATTTGATCTGTGGAGCTGCTGCGTTATGGGTAATTTTGAAACACGAGGTTTACTTATCTGTCTGCCTATCTTAGGTGACAACGTTTAGGCATTGGTTCAAGGGGCAGTACTGGGCTTTTCTTGAAGGGCCTAGAAAGGCTCCTGTGCACTCTCTCTCCTTCTCTGTCTGTCTGTATGTATGATTCTACATAGAGAGACACATGTAAGTCATTTACTAGAACATTAATAGAGATTATCTTCTGAATAGTAAATTTTTACTTTTCCTTTATATCTATTTTTTGAATTTTTGACATAAGCAATATTACCTTTATAATAACAATAACAATAAAGAGTATTCTCTTTTGGGGGAAAAACAGTTTCAGCCTTCCCTTTACAGACCATTGGTTAGTCCTCATATCTGATACTCTTCTGTTTCTTCTTCCTCTCCTCCACTTACAAAAGAAAGATAAAAGAGAAATAAGATAAAGAAAAGGTAGAGAATCTTCTAAAAGGTTATTCAGTAAAAAGCAAAAAAAAACAAAATCCCCAAACAAGCAGCTCTTAAAAAAGGAAAATATTGGTCAAAATCATCACAAAGAGATAGGTAAATTCTTTGGTTTCATATAAGCAATGAAAACACGTAAGCTCAGGATTTGATGTGCAGGCTCTTTTCAAGAGAAGTTTGCAAGAAAATATTTCCAGAAGTTGACATTTCGACATGGTAAAAAATTTCGGAGCAGAGAGCACCTGTTAGAACCTTGAGCCTCAAGCGTGACTACGTATTACCAAGGGCAAGACAAAATGATTGTCATCTTTCCGTTCCTAATGGTTGATTTTTAACCCAGCAATATAGGCCCATTTTCCAGATTGATTTCTCCTCCCTGCAGCCCCCAAGCAGCTGCTATCATTTATAAGGATTACTGTCAAATTGTTTTTGAAACATTTTTATCTATAGAAGGCAAATGGAATGCAGAAGACCTGGCACATTTCCACGGAACAAACTTTCACGCTTCAGCAGTATTTTAGGCTTTGTCTTCCAGCCCAGACTGGGTTACAAGCACAGGAACAGTCACAAAACATTATCTCTCTTGCTGCACTTCTACCTGCTACACAGAAATTCCTCCCGGCTGATTCTGAAAGGCCAGGAGGGAGGTCACTTGTGTTTGCTAACTCACTCTCTGCTCACACGTGGCACTTTTCCTTCCTGCCCTCTTCTCCGGCTCACTGTGGTGGTGTCCTGAAGCTGTCGATATTGTCAAGGTCCTATTGGCTTCGACAAAAATTCTGATTTGTGTGATGCTGGACAAAACTGTCTTGTCTCCTGAATTTCCTCTGGAAAGTGCTGCCTTGAGTTTCTTAAGGTCTACAAAGTTTAGTGAAATAGCTCTTTTAGTTTTTATTCACGCTTTATTGCAACCCTTTCCACCTTGGACATAGAATTACGTCCATGGGAGTTGGATTGAAAGACAATCTGAGTAGTAAACACCTTGGTCTACTCCCTCTCTTGACTTTCTTCCCTCCCCATTGCCCACTGTGATCCTTTGTTCTTGGGCCAAACTTGAGGATGTGGACTCTTGTGTGTGTTTGGATGAGTTCTTTCTTTCCCAGAAGGCTCTTCAGTCCTTTAGGCAAACAGACCTATCGTGGGCCACCCTGCCAGCCTTCTAGACATGCTCAGACACACCTGAATTACAAGATGAATGTGGCATACGGTACCAAACCCACTCTGCTTCCCATGAATTTAGATTTGGAGTTCCAGGTATAACAAAGTGCTTACTGGGATAGAAATGTAAGAACTCCAGCCAGCGCTTAAAGCTGACAGCACTTCCCTGGTGTAGGTGAGCACCGTGGGTCTTCTTTTTCAGGATAGTCATTTAAGTGATCCCAAATGGTTAGGCAAACAAAAGGTACACAGGCACCCATTGCCCCAGGAGAAGGGTGGAACAGAATCCTAATGTAAGACATCTCTCAAGACCCCTTGGTGTGCATGGCTGGTTGCTGGAGAAAAGGTAGGTAAATTTGCATAGATGCCAAGCAACGCCCTGGGAGAAAAGGAGGTAGAAAGCCTTTTAAATGTCAGTTCATTAGAAACTTCCTGATGGATTGGGATGGTTCTGACAGATTTTCCTGCAGTTCGAAAGGATAATGGCCTAGAGGCGAGCATACCGTAAGAGATGAGGAACCTGGTCTGATGGATTCATGGGGGCACGGAGGAGATCTGTACAACATGGCTAAGGCTGGAAGGCCTTCCTGGGACCCCCTGTGGCCTAGAGCTCTCAGCCTTTGGAACAAAGACTGTGAACATGTGGACTGGCTGTCTCTCTCCTTAAGGCCCAGTATGGCAGCTCCTCAGCCTGGGTATGGCCTGGGATAGCAAGAGCATCAGTCCACCAGGAGACAACGTCCTTTGGCCTGTGTGGGACCCATGGCAGCAGCCAAAGCAAGGGTCTCTTCTACCTAGTGCTTGGAATCAAGACTGACTTTTTTTGAACTGAGTAGGCACCTGGCTTTTTTGGCAATTCATGTCAGTTAAGGGTTGAGGAAGTGGGAAGGGCTCAAGATTGAGATACTGGACTTGTTAATAACTTGCAGGTGGGGCTAAAACAATTAACTGCTAAAATTAGCACTATGACTGATAAAGCCTCTAAACTGATAAAGCCAATCATATGGGTTATATGAGCAGAAAGAAAGGGCTCATTCACCTTCTGTTAGTTTTAAGATTATTGTCCACCGTAATTTAGGGCTCAAATGAGGTTGCATATTTATACTTTTTAAAAGTAGAAGTTAATATGATTGTTTGCCCTACGCTGGTCTCTTAAATAAGCAGGATCCATTCACACAGGTCTTTGGAATTAATCCAGATGGTCTCCTCTTTGACTGGTGCCACTCACTGGCTCTTGCCCCGTGATTCCTGGTTCTTTGATTTGAGTCCATCTTTAGACCTCAGCTCTCGCTGTCTGCCTGGCCCTCTTGGACGGTTCTGGGCTAGATTTTCTAGTGTGGCAGAGATTCTTTTTTTCCAGCCAAGCCTTTAGCAAATGCCTACCTTTCTCCTGCCATCAGTGCCGCTACTGAGCTGCCTCCTTCTTAGTGGAGGAGGATAAGCCACAGCGCTTGGGAAACAAGCCACAGAGTTCACTCCAGTGCCCTGTGTCTCTGTGCCGTGCACTAGTCTTTTTGAGCTGTTTCACACTCTGCTGCTTCACCTGTGGAATGTGGGGATTAAACTAAATGGACCCACCATGCATTATGTATTCAAAAACAAACAGTTATTTTTTGTGCTGGTGGTATTTGTAATAATTTTGAGATACACATACAAAAAAAACCAAAAATATGTTTACTTCAAATCAAATGCAGACTTTTGCCCTGGAGTATTCATAGTTCATTCATAGCTCTCAGTTTTTGACAGGATCATGATATGGAGTTTTTAGAAGTTAAACCCTCGAAAAAATGATTTTTTTTTCCACAAAAATGTATTTCCCCTTCTGAAGAGGGAAAGATGGAGGTTGATTAGAGAGTTGATACAATGGAAAGAAATGCTGAAATCCTGGTATTAATTTTACCTTAAAAATCTGGAGTTTTTATTCACATCAACTTGATAATTAAGCAAAAGCAGTGGAGAAATTTGCCCAAGACTTGGTCTTCCCACCTTTATTCAAATTACTGTCTTTATTACTTTCCATATCTTAACAAGGGAAAACCTGAAAGTAAGAGAGGTGTGTGCACCACAATGAATGCACTCATACCTTCCATCACTGAAAATGAGAATGAGCAAGCAATTTGTTTTTCCACATTCAGAATCATATTAAAAAAAAAAAAACTCAAGTTTTTAATGGCATTAAGATTAGAAGCAATCAACAAAGGCAAGGAAATTCGCTGGAAGAAATGAAATTCCAACTTAAATCACAAATCCAAGAAAACATACTCTACTGGTTTGATTGATCATATCAGGAATCCCCTGCCCACACTCAAAAACAATCTCTTTTCCCTGTAACAGATCTTTTTAGTCATGCAAGAAGGTGTGTCTCATGCACACAATCATGAAGATATTTTTTAAATCAAATTCTTAAGAGGCTTGTTAAGACTGCTTGTATCTTTCTTTGAGATTCTTTTGACAAGAATTATCAACTACAAAAACCTTCTAAGACTTCAAACCTGAAAAGATTGTGTTTAATTTTTGTTTGGGCGGCAGGGGAGTTGGGGGAGGCTAGTCAGTAAAGACAGGTCTACTTTTTATCTTTAGTGAAATCACGATGAGTAAACTGAAAGGAAGATTGGGTTGGGGTTTATGCAACTCAGTTTCTTCCTCTCTACCCTTCTATGCTGCTCCGCCTGCAGAGAGATTTACCTTTGCCTCTCTGTATTCCAGCTCTTCACTCTCAGAGCTCTGCTACTCAGTCCTGGGCAATTCTAGCATTTCTGGTATGAAGTCTTAGATTGAATGAAAAAGTTCAACATTTCTTAGGATCAGCCTGTAAAAGCAGAGTCTCCATCTGAAAAATATAAGTCTCCATCTGAGTTATAAAATATAACTCAGTATTCATTCGAACTGACATGAACATGAATCATTTGGAGCTCTGTGGCCATACATGTCAAGAAATATTTATTAGATGCCCATTTATGTATAAAACTGAATGAAATAAAACGTACAGTGAATACCATAGGCACAGTCCTGACCCTAAAAGGAACAGTTGATAATAATAGTGATGATAAGAGCAACTACCACTTAGCAGGTGCTTACCATATGCCAGCCATTTATATTCTCATTTAATCCCTAAGCCACTCTAATGTAGACACTATTATGACTCCTTTATGGAGAAAGAAAATGAGGTTAGGAAATATTAAGCAGTTTACCCAAGGTTGCATGACATACACTATGCTCGTCCCTGAAGAACATACTACTGGGTTGTATTCCCCTTGAGCCTAAGTGAAGGCTGAGCATGTAAGACTGGAGAAAGCCTCTTCCCCACCAGTTTGCTGGACGGTAAATTTGTAAGTGCATGGGGTCCTTGGATGGAGAGGGAAATAGAGAAAAGAACAGAATTTCTTCTCCACGTGGCCTGATACTGGTCTCCTGGAATGACTCCGTACAGAGAGATAAGGAAGAAGTGGATACTAAAGGAACCATAAAATATATCTATACTTTTTTTTGTGGTGGAGAAGGAAGTTTACAAAAGAAATATATCCTAGTTAAAAGTTCAAACAATACAGAAATGTATAAAATAATCTCACCAGAAAATATTGCTGTTAATGGTTTATGTATATTCTTCTGGACTTTTTCCCACATATAAATATATAATTATTTAAAATAGGATTGTAATATACACACAAACATTTCATCTAATAATACACTCTATAATTCTTGTCTGTCTTTCTTTTTTTTTTTTTTTTTATAATTCTTTTCATATCTTTATCTCCTTTTTCCGTAGAACTACTTAGTATTTCATTGTATGGGTATACCATAATTTATCTAATATTTCTATTTATTTGGACGTTTAAATTTGTTTACAAATATTCTACAATAAATATTTGTATGCACACATCTTTGCAATGTGTCTAAAGTAAATCCCTGGAAGCGGAATTGTCAGGTCAAAGGAAAGGCATATTAAAAATTTTAAGGACTGTTGTCAAATGCCCTCCGATGAGATAGCACCATTTTATATTTCCACCATCAGTGTAGGAGAGTGCCTATTTCCCTACACTTTTGCCAGGACTGGATCTTATTAGTCTTTTTAACATGTGCCAGTGTGATGGGTGAAAACTGCATTTGTTGTTTTGATTTGAATTTCTTTCATTGTTATTAAGTTTCAGCGTCTTTTCATATGTTTATTTAGCTACTTGTATTTTCCTTTTGTGAATTCCTAATTCTGTCTTCTCTTTCTGTTGGGAATTTAATGATTTTCTTACTGATTTTGATGAGTTCCTTGTATATTAGGGATAGTTTAGCATTTGTCTGCTATACATATTGCAAATTTTGTTTCCTAATTTGTCTTTTGTCCTCATTTTCTTCTTCTCCTCTTCTTCCTTTTTCCCTCTCTCTCTCCCTCTCTCTCCCTCTCTCTTTCCCATATAGGTGTTTTAAATTTTTATGTCAAAAGTTTTTATGACCTTTGGACTTCATATATTTATTAGAAAGGCCTTTCACAGTTCCAAGAGTATGCAAGTATCAATTCCTGTTTTTTTTAGAACCTTAATTTTTTTCATAATCAAATATTTGATCTAAATTTAATTCACTCAAAGTTAGCTAGGAATCCAGGTTTTCAGGTAAAATCATTAGCTTTAAAATGTCTGCCATTAAAGTATATATATTTTTTTAATGTGTGAGCCAAAACAACCTCGGTGGCCAGATTTGGCCATGAACTGCCATTTCGTGACTTCTAGTTATAAAGATTTCACATAAGAAATTAAACAAGACCGACTGTTTCTGTTACATTGCTGATGGATAAAAGGAGTATATACAGCATGTAATTAAATGCAGGAAAAACTGTATAACTACCTGCTTGAAGGTAATGGCCTTCAAGTTCTATCTCCTGAGGAAGATTACTTAACTGAGATACTAAGTTTCTTCATCTGCAAAATGGAGATAGTAGTAGGTTTCAGGGAGCATTAATTGTGTTCTGGCCTTGTATGGGGTCTAGCACGTGGGATAAGTCATTAAGTGGTAGTTATATTATGAGGGGTTTTAGTGAATTACAAATATGATCTCTACCACTCCGGTAGCCATTTTTGTGGCATGTTCTAAGCTTGTTTCAGAAAGAACTTACTCAATTGGAGATTTGATTAAAGTCAGGTAGTGCTTATGGGTTCCCAGTTTGTGTGTGATTTGGTGAGGGACTCTGTTGGAGATATGCAAGAAGCGTTAGACATAGTCTACTTTTAGGAAGTCTCCAACTTGGTTAGGAAAATTAGACTTTCATTCAGAAAAACAAATGAAAACACAAATAAGGATGCTATAAATAGTACCAAATTGATATGGATATGTGTTAGCTCAAGAAGATAAAGTTGTAGGGGCAATGGAATTGAAGGCCTTGAAGAATGCATAGGATTTGTGTGTACCAAGAAAAGGGCATTCCAGGCTTGGGAAACAGCATGGACAAGACATAGATATGGGATTGCATGTGTCATTGTGCTCCGCTGCAGATGGTGGGGAGAGAGAGAAAGGAGGTGTGAATGGGGACAGAAAGGAAGAGTCCTGGCCAGGGCAGAATTGTGGGAATATGCTGGGACAGACACATTGAACTCAATAAATAGAGAGGGTTACAATTGTGAACTGAGTATTTTGGATGGAGAGGCAGAAGAGTCTGTGACAGTGCAGTTTGGTCAGAAGGGCTGATCAGTCATTGGGAATTATGGGTGTTCACATGGAAGTTCAAGTTATGGCTATGGATGAGAATGTAAAAGTAGTAATAGCATTTACTGTCACTAACGTAGCCAGCAGTATGTCACTAACATAAAACATGGTTTCAAGAATTGTTTTATCTTACTTGAGCTTATCACTTAAACATTACAACTGTAGTAAGTTAGGTGATATTATTCTTATTTTACAGATGAAAACATTGAGATGTAGAGAGGCTAAGAGACTTGCTCTGGAAGAGAGAAATGTCTTCAATAACACTAAAGGGTCTGTCTCTTTGGGATCTTCTTTAGAAGAGCCACTCATAAAAATCAATCCAGACAGAGGCCACATTTCAAAGTATAGACACCAAGCTCTCACCCTCTTTTGAATGCACTTTAGGACATAGGTCAAGATGAGAATGGGGTCACAGTGTCTTGGTGACATCTGTATCCTCACCATCTGATGTATCCAGTAACATTTCAGAGGATTAGAAATGTGAAACAACAAGGCCCACAGAGCAGGAAAAGTCTATTCAAGTGAAAAATTGTTCATTTTTGACTCAGTGATTTTCTCTGGTCCTTGAGTCATGATTGCTTAATGCTGCCAGGTGCTTCAATAATTCCCTCTTTCCTTTTTTTGACTAGTGGGTACTTTCTCTCAGTTTTCCTTTTCAGTTTTGGGGATTTTTCAGATTGTAATTTACTACAAGGGAGATAAAACCATTGATTTTTATAACTATATAACATTTCGGTAAATCAAGTCAAAGAATAACCAAGAATCTTGTCCAAGACAACAAAGTTAATCTCTCTTAGCAATAGGACTAAAATGTCTTAACATTCCTCTTTGGATTTTTATTATCCAAGCACATTTAAAGCATCAGCTTCTGGGATATTGTGCTAAACTTCCTTCGTGAGAACCAATAAATGCGACTTTTATATTCTCAAGTTCATTCTCTTGATATCCCTTGGCCAGTTAAATGGCTATTTGGTAAAAAAAAAAAATTGAGAAGACAGGAAGTCTTACAGATAATTTGCATGAAGTTTACCTCCTCAAAATGCAGTTACGAGAAAGTTCTTTTCTAAAATGAGCAGAAATCTGTTTTCCTAGAATATTGAGTCATGAATCTAAGGCTGAACCGAATCTACAGTTTAATAATGTGAACCCAGAATGAGCCTGGGACCCACTGTTCTACTCCAAGGACAGAGGAGCATAGCCCCCATGACTGTTTTGGATTGCCCTTCTTTTCATTCATGCTTTCAGAAGAGATAGTGCCAGATGTTTCAAATCTGGAATATGGCCACTTTCTGCCAATGCAAACAGAAACCCTGCTACATATTGTTTTGGGGTTTTTAAAAAGACAACCAAAAAAACAATTTATTTATTTATTTGATGTGCCCATGGTTTCATGAAAATACCTCTTTTGGGTTTGTAAGAATTCATTTGCAGATGCATATTTTTGATACGTAATTACATTAGCAAACTATTGTTTGCACCCCCATAATATCTATCAAATTTATCAACTTGTCTTCAGCCCCACTGTAGCTACCCAGGTCCAAGCCACTCACTATCATCTCTTGCCTGGACCACTATAATTGCCTCCTGGCTGGGTGTCTAGCAGCCCGAATATTTTTTAAACCAAAAGCCACTTCTTAGCTCTATCCTACTGAAAACCTCCCATGACTTATAAGACCCTAAGTAACCTGGCCTTTGACTACCTTTCCAGTCTTGTTTTGTTCTACTCTTGCCCCTACCCTCTGGCCTCCATTTTGTTTTAAAACTTAACCAAGGTCTTCCTCCCTAACGCTGTTGCACAATTGGTTTCCTTTTCCTGGAAGACTGCCCCTCTCACTTAGTACGGCAGTCTCTTTCTCCTCTTTAGATCTCAACTTAATGTCAGCACCACAGAGAAACCTTCCCTCACCACACTACCTAAGTGGGGCCCACCATTTTTACTCCAGCTCTTTGTCCTGTTTGTTTCTTTTATACCAATTATATTAATCTGTTTTTTGTTTTCTTTCTATTATTTGTTTTTCTTTCTGGAAAAATTGAAAGCTCTTTGATCACAGGGGCTATCTCTGTTAGTTCACTACCATCCACTTAGCACCTGGTACCATGCCAGGAACACAATGTGTTCTTCTACATATTGATTTCCATGTGTTCCAAAAAGGAACCACAATGCATTTTTGCTAGTCATTTTTTGAAAATAATAGGTTGAGATCTGATTGTTGTCAACAAACTTGGCTTTGAGAAGACAATCAAGTCTGGGTTGGTGATATAGGTAACTAAGACATGCCTGTGTGTCATCTGAGACACTGGTCTGTAGGCTAAAATGTTAAAGTGCCCTGATTACTCAGTAGATACTTACACTGGTAATATTACAATGATACTTCCATATTCAGTTACCAAGGGCTATGGCAAACTCAAATACATTGAGAAGAAAACAAGTTGAGGAAGGGTCTGGCTGTACAGAGAAGGAGGAACAGAAGATGAGAATTTTAATGTCAGCTGGGGATAGAATTGTAAAAAAATGAAATGAGATGAACATCAAAGTGTTGTTATATGGAAAAGATATATGATTCATTCTAAATTGTTCCAAAAGGAGAACTAAGATCAGAAAAACATATTTCAGATGATCATAAAGAAAAACTTGCACAGTTGCCCCAAAATAAAATAAACCTCCTTGTTAAGAACTAAGCTTTTTGTCACAACAAATGTTCGGGCAAGACCAATAACATCTTCAAATATATTAGTGTGAAAATTCTTATGCATAGTGACTTGTACAAAATAAACATTCAATTCATGTTGGTAAATACTTGCAACTATGTGAAGTGATGGAAATGTTAATTAGCTTCATCATGGTAATCATGTCACAATTTACGCACAAGTCAAAACATCACGTTGTGCACCATAAACATACATGATTTTTGTCAATTATTCTTCAATAAAACTGGAAAAGATTCATGTTTGGTAAGTAAATGAGTGTATTACTGTGCAAGCTTAGACCAAGTGGCCACAGAGGTCTAGAAGAATGCTGATACTCCTTGATGTTTCTAGCGTCCCCTCTGTACCCATGTGGGGGATACAGAGAGAGGAATCAGCCCTTGTTCCTTGCCTTAACAGAGGATTTTAGAGAAGGCAAAAAGCCCTGAGCGATGTACAAGTTTTCTTAGAGAAGTTGTATGAGTTGGTCCTCAAAGGATTAAGAAAAACAGAATAAAGAGGATGTGACATTTTAGAGAATTAGTACAAAGGTCCAGAG
Organism: Eschrichtius robustus; assembly: GCF_028021215.1. Classification (NCBI taxonomy): domain Eukaryota; kingdom Metazoa; phylum Chordata; class Mammalia; order Artiodactyla; family Eschrichtiidae; genus Eschrichtius; species Eschrichtius robustus. Next base: position 133,398,973 of record NC_090827.1, read on the forward strand.
ATGAAATTGAGCATGACATCAGGGACTGAGTAGGCAAGCTGGTTACAGTGATGTGCCCCCCCCCACCCCGGGGCAGGGAGAAATGAGGCAGCAGGAACATAGGAGCCAGATTGGAGAGTTTGAGTTTGATGCAGGAGACACATGGAAGTTTTGTAAATTATTAAGCAGAGGAGGGACATCATTAGAATGTGTATGAGAAACATTTGCCTGGTAGCTGCTCCAGACAGACAAAATAGAGCTGTGCCTTTTAAACTGGGGTGCACTCCCCTCACATTCACACACCAAAATGTTCACTGAGCGTTCATTTTACTTGAAGATTTGGGGGGAAAGATACTTTAACTTGTAAGTAATTGAAGACATTTCTTTATATCAAACAAATATGATAAAATGTAATACTTCAGAGAAATGACATTTTCTGCATGTTGCAGAATGGCTATAGGTTCTGCTCCAAGGGCCAACTGGCTCTCTTGGGCTCTCTGTGGCAGTCGGTCCTTGGATGGGAAAGTGTGAACAGCCTACAAGAGTAAGTGAAAGAGCAGAAGACTGTGCCCGATTAATCAACACTGAGAATGTGCTGCGCTGGGCACTATGCTAAGTGTTGGGGGTAGAGAGGTGAAGGCAGCGCTGCCCTGGAGTAACCATTCACCTCGTGGAGGAGACAGGTCCATAAACAGATAATCTCAATATATCTTGGAAACCAGTAAAAACCAACTATGCACAGAATGGGGCTCTGGGTATGTTAGAGGAAGCAACTAGAGAATATAGCAGCAAATTGAATGCAGAGGCTACAAGGGACGAAACAAAGACCAGACCAAGACTTCTGTCCTGGGAGGCCCAAAGAATGAAGCTGCTTCTAACAGAAAAGGTAGAGATGTGATTAGGTGCCCCAGTGGTGGCTGTTACTAAACAACTTCTGTTTAGTACAACCGAGAACTTATGCCTGGGAAGAAAACAGCACATGAGAAAGACAAACACCCACTTAGAGAACTTGTTTGCACCCACACTGTCTGACCTCGCTCTGCAGCTCTCCCACCTACCTGTGTTCATGAACTCATTTCCATCAGTGGTTCTAAGACCCAAGTTCTGATACTTTCCAATTTTTAACTTACCCTGCCTTTTGAGAAGAAAACCAGTTGAAAACTCCAGAATAACCTTTTCAATAAAGAACCCAGAATCCTGCAGCTTCTGATAAGAATTAGAATAAAGATCTAATTCATAGAAATGTAATGTACCTTGCTGAAGTTAGTACTTGAACTATATATGTGACAATTTTTCAAAGGAAAAGTTGTAGCAAACTCAAAATACAGTTTCTACCTCTCTTATAGAACAGTGGTTTACATTCATCAAATTGAATTGAATTGAATACCAGTGCGCCACTGGTAAATGAAGTCATTGGTTATTAATAATGGTTTTTGAGTATTGATAATAATCACGAGTAACTAGATATTGCTACTAGCTAACATTTATTGAATGTTTAGTACAAGCTAGGCACTCTTCTAGATCAGCAGTGGTGCAAGAGATTAATTCACTTAATTGTCACACAAACAAATTTGGTGGATATCATTATTATCTGTGTTTTATGGAGCAGGAGAGGTGAAGATATTTGTCCAAAGTAATACAGAATGTGGCAGAAGCTGGATTGTTTAAGAACTCCACAGCTTAAATGCTTAAACACTGTACTTCACTCCCTAACAATAATCATTGCAAATGATTTATATATATTTTTTAAAATGGTTATCCCTATGTGGATTTCTCAGTAGACATTCCCTTGAGTAGGAGAGAGAGAACAAGCAGGTTACATTGAGAACACCAGGAGTTGCACCCCATCTCAGGTAAACCCATAGGAGTATATCATGCCCAGGCACATCATCTGGGTGTACATCTCAGTAGAAAAAAAAAAACATTTCAGACTTCTGACATAGAAAATGAATTGATGCTCAGTTAAACTCTGCTCCAGCATTTGCGAAAACTCAGGGAGCAACTTTTTGTGTGTATTGCCAATAAATAGGAACATGTAGCACATTTTTGAGCAACTTTTTATGTGTATTGCCAATAAATAGGAACATGTACCACATTTTTGAGCAAATTTATCTCAGAGGATTTCAGAAACTATGGGCCAACTTTAGATGGGTATTTCAAGCTATGAGCAGATCACCCTCAGCGATCAGTCCTTTGGAGACTGCATCAGACCTGGTTTATGCACCTCCCAAATTTACTCAGCCCTGCCTGCCCTCTGAGTTCTCACTGTTCTCACTGCTTGGTCAGTGGAATGCCTTGGCCACCACTGTCTCCTAATACCACCTGCTGCCACTGCCTCCTCAGAGTGATTGCTGGACTCTTTGTTGGGCCTGTTGGGAACACAGACAGGATCTAACCAGACCTACAGAGGATCTGGCCTCTCCCACCACTGTGGTCTCAAATGAAGCATCTTACTGTAAGGCATGGTATCCAGCTTCTCCAGAAGCTGCCTGGACAAATCAGGGCTGTACAACCAAGAACTGCAGGAGAGTTACTGTTCCATGTGGCAAACTTTGACCATTGAGGCGTGGAAGATAGAAAGGTGTTGGCTGATAATTCCTCTCCTTGATGAACTGTTTTAAAGCACTGTGGTTCCAAAGAAATATATCCTATGCAACTGAGCAGTCAACAGTGTTTCCTTATGAAACTGGCCAGCTTGTTAATGCAACAACTTGTATTTGCTTTCTCTCCTTTCCTGCCTCATGTTCCTTTTCCCCTCACTTTTGCTGCCCTTAGATTGTACCACCTAGTAAAGCCTTTACACATAAACTTTGCCTCAGGTTTTGTTTTCTGGGGAACTTGGGCTAAGTCAAACTAATTATCCACCATATAAATGGCTATTGATCTTATGCACACATGTGCCTTCAGATAATCCCTCTCTTAAGAAACCTCCTGCTCCTGAAATTCTACCGTTTCATTTTTCTCTTTCAGCCATTCCCAAAGTATTGGTTGTATAGGATATACATTGTATATGTTATCATATTATCAAGTTATCATATGATTTATTATCATATGTTGTCAGATTATCATATGATTTATTCCTTTGGTCTATTAATACTTACATTAATTTTTTGAATGTTAAACCAACCTTGCATTCATAGGATAAACATCACTTGGTCATGATGTATTATCATTTTTATATCTTGCTGGATTTGATTTGTAAATATTTTGTTCAGGTTTTTTTCATTTGTGTTCATGGGGGATATTGATCTATATTTTTTCTTTTCTTGTGTCTGTCTGATTTTGGTATCAGAGTAATAATGGCCTTGTAAAATGAGTTTGGAAGTGTTCCCTCCTCCTTAACTTTCTGACAGAGATTCTATTAAATATTTAATAGAATTATCCAGTGAAGAATTTGGGCTTGACATTTTCTTTATGGGAAAGCTTATGACTCTGAATTCAATTTTTTTAGTAGATATAGGACTTCTCAGTTTCCTATTTCTTCTTGCAAGGGTTTTAGTAATTTGTGTCTTTCAAGAAACTTATCCATTTCATCTGGTTGTCAAAATTTGGGGCATAAAGTTGTTTTATAACATTTCCTATTACCTTTTAATATCTATGGGATCTGTATTGGTATTTCCTTTTACATTTTTTATTTTGGTGATTTGAATTTTCTGTCTTTTTTGTCTTGATTATTATAGCTAGAGGTTTATGAATTTTGTTGATTTTTTAAAGAGCCAACTCTTGGTTTCATTGATTTTATCTATGGTTTCTTCATTTTATATTTGAATGATTTCTGCTCTTGAATTTATTACTTCCTTCTTTGTACTTACCAGCCAGTGAGGAAACAGTTTTCAAAAGGGAGACTAGTAGATTCATTTGCAACTCTGAGGAAAGTCCACCAGACTATCTCTAATACCACTTGGGCTTTTATGGTAACAAATGGTACAGTTTTTTGAAAATAAACTAAGAAATCACTTTCTGATTATCTGAGGGACTAGTGTTCTGGTTACTTTAAGGCCCATATGAATGCTGTTTTCTGATGTCTGTTTTTAATTTTTTCTGGCTTTATTGGACTATAATTGCTATATCACATTGTATAAATTTAAGGTGTACAATATGATGATTTGATATACATATATGTTGTGAAATGACTACCACAATAAGGTTACTTAACACATCTATCACCTCACATAGTTACCTTGTGTGTGTGTGTGTGTGTGTGTGTGTGGTGAGAACATTTAAAATCTACTTATTTCAAGTATCCATTACAGTATCGTTAACTATAGTCACCATGCTGCACGTTAGATTAAATGTTTTAAAGGTTGGAATTAGAGGAAATAAGAAAAATTAGTGTGGAAGAGAGGGAGACTTGGGCAAATAATTTTTGCAGATGAAAATTAGGTCTCTAAATGAACCCTTTCTAATTTTTTTAAGTCCTTTAAAAATTTTGGCTTATTTGTGAGAAATGAACAGTACTCCCCCTAAAAGTCCTGTGTCTATAAGAGGAAAGATCCTAGGTTACTGTCTCCGTTATTGTTAATATTTAGAATAATTTAACTTGACTAAATCCCATTTAATTGAAGTACCTTTTGGATATACAGCTTGCTTCCTCTCCCTACTCTTTCCCTCACAATCATTTCTGTCCAATAAGGAGAAATAGAAATTTACTAAAAAGAACATCAGGGCTAAAGGAGAAATCTCCAACATATACCCTGTGGAATTTTAGAAAATATGTGTATGGCATGTTGTCAAAGGGAGATGTTGATATCAGACTGGCTTCAAAGCCTAGCTGTAGCCAAATGGTCTTGGGCAAGGTATTACCCTCTCTGTGCTTCAACTTCCTCTACTGTAAAAAGGAAATGATAATACCCACCTCAAGTTTATTGTGAGTTCATGTATATGAAGTGCTTAATAAAATGATCATAGGGAATTCCTCATGAGGCCATAGGTGCAAGCTGGGAGAGAGGCAGCAGTGTAGCAGGAGCAGAAGCCATAGGTATTTGGGTACTTCTTATAACTTACTTGTGCCTTCAGGACCTGCTCAGACTTGATCACATATATACCGCTTCCATTTGATTATGGAATGCTGCTGTGCATGCCCAACTTTACAGTTTGGTGGTTCAGAGAAAACCCAGTACATGAGAGGCAGCTCAGGTCACATGGTAACATGGTGGCCCATGGTTAAGCATTCAGTCTCTACAAAGGCCAAGTAGCAGGCCAAGATCTATTTCTCAGAAGGGGAGTAGTTTCTCTGCAGAGGTTGGCAGGGTTTTGCTCCCAAATCCTAAGGGCCTGAGCTGTAATTCACAGATAGGGGCCTGCCAGAGACTCCAAACGGCAGCCCTATCTGCCACTGACACTTCAAGCAACATTGGATCTCCTGGATCATATGGTCCAAGGGGCAGAGCAGCTTGCCCAGCAGACTGGACCTGTTGCAGAGTCTTCTCTTGTTCTGGGCCCCACTCAAAACTAGCAGCTTTTTGGGTCACCTGGTAAATAAGGCAAAGTAACAAATCCAAATGAGGAATATGTTTCCTCTAAAATTCAAAGAGACCCATCAGGCCTTGTGCCTCTCTTCAGTTGTAGGAAAAGCCAGGTCCAACAACTTATCCTTTACCTTAGATGTGATATGTTGACATGTCCCACCCCGCAGGAACCCTAGAAGTTTCACTAAGGCCCCTGAAGTTTGTCTAATTTACTTCTCACACTCTGGCATGTAAATATCTTACCAATAAGTCTAGAGTAGTTGCTGCTTCTTGCTCACTAGGTCCAATCAGCATCATATCATCAATGTAACGGACCAATGTGATATCTTATGGGAGGGAAAGATGATCAAGATCCCTGCAAACTAAATTGTGATATAGGGCTGGAGAGTTAATATACTCCTGAGGTAGGAAGTGAAGGTCTGCTGCTGGCCTTGCCAGCTGAAAGCAAGGTGGTCCTTATTGACAGAGCTGGAGAAAAAGGCACTTTCCAGATTAATAGCTGCCTAGCAGGTACAAGAGGATATGTTAATTTGTTCAAGCGATGAAACCACATCCGGTACAAAACTTTCAATTGGAGTCAATACCTGGGTAAGCTTAGCATTAAGCAATGTCATTCTCCAAAATCTTCTGAAGAGGCCAGATAAGCTAGTTGAATGGGGATATGGTGGGAATCACCACCTCTGCATCTCTTGAGTCCTTGATGGCATTAGTCTCTGCAATACCTCCAGCAATGCAGTATTGCTTTTGGCTTACTATTTTCCTAAGTAGACATAGTTCTGGTTGCTTCCACCTGGTCTTTCCCACAATACTAGCCCTCTCTTCACAGGTTAAGGAACTAATGTAGGTAGTTTGGAAGTCCTAGCCACGGCAATCAGAGAAGAAAAAGAAATAAAAGGAATACAAATTGGAAAAGGAGAAGTAAACTGTCATTGTTTGTGGATGACATGATACTATACATAGATAATCCTAAAGATGCCGCCAGAAAACTACTAGAGAATCAATGAATTTGGTAAAGTAGCAGGATACAAAATTAATGCACAGAAATCTGTTGCATACCTATACACCAACAATGAAAGATCAGAAAGAGAAATTAAGGAGACACTCCCATTCACCATTGCAACAAAAAGAATAAAATACCTAGGAATAAACCTACCTAAGGAGGTAAAAGACCTGTACTCAGAAAACTGTAAGACACTGATGAAAGAAATCAAAGATGACACAAACGGATGGAGAGATATACCATGTTCTTGGATTGGAAGAATTAATATTGTGAAAATGACTATACTACCCAAAGCAATCTACAGATTCATTGCAATCCCTATCAAATTACCAATGGCACTTTTTACAGAACTAGAACAAAAAATCTTAAAATTTGTATGGAGACACGAAAGACCCCGAATAGCCAAAGCAATATTAAGGGAAAAAAACAGAGCTGGAGGAATCAGGCTCCCTGACTTAGACTATACTACAAAGCTACAGTAATCAAGACAATATGGTACTGGCACAAAAACAGAAATATAGATCAACGGAACAGGATAGAAAGCCCAGAGATAAACCCACGCGCCTACGGTCAACTAATCTATGACAGAGGAGGCAAGGATATACAATGGAGAAAAGACAGTCTCTTCAATAAGTGGTGCTGGGAAAACTGGACAGCTACATGTAGAAGAATGAAATTAGAACACTTCCTAACACCATACACAAAAATAAACTCAAAATGGATTAAAGACCTAAATGTAAGACCGGACACTATAAAACTCTTAGAGGAAAACATAGGAAGAACACTCTTTGACATAAATCACAGCAAGATCTTTTTTGACACACCTCCTACAGTGATGGTAATAAAAACAAAAATAAACAAATGGGACTTAATGAAACTTAAAAACTTTTGCACAGCAAAGGAAACTATAAACAAGACGAAAAGACAACCCTCAGAATGAGAGAAAATATTTACAAACAAATCAAGGGACAAAGGATTACTCTCCAAAATATATGAACAGCTCATGCAGCTCAATATTAAAAAACAAACAACCCAATCAAAAAAATGGACAGAAGACCTAAATAGACATTTCTCCAAGGAAGACATACAGATGGCCAAGATGCACATGAAAAGCTGCTCAACATCACTAATTATTAGAGAAATGCAAATCTAAACTGCAATGAGTTATCACCTCACACCGGTTAGAATGGGCATTATCAGAAAATCTACAAACAACAAATGCTGGAGAGGGTGTGGAGAAAAGAGAACCCCCTTGCACTGTTGGTGGGAATGTAAATTGATACAGCCAGTATGGAGAACAATATGGAGGTTCCTTAAAAAACCAAAACTAGAACTGCCATATGACCCAGCAATCCCACTAGTGGGCATATACCCAGAGAAAACCATAATTCAAAAAGACACATGCACCCCAATGTTCATTGCAGCACTATTTACAATAGCCAGGTCATAGAAGCAACCTAAATGCCCATTGACAGATGAATGGATAAAGAAGATGTGGTACAAATATACAATGGAATATTACTCAGCCATAAAAAGGAACGAAATTGGGTCATTTGTAGAGACGTGGATGGATCTAGAGACTGTCATACAGAGTGAAGTAAGTCAGAAAGAGAAAAACAAATAGCATATATTAACGCATATATGTGGAGTGTAGAAAAATGGTACAGATGAACTGGTTTGCAAGGCAGAAACTGAGACACAGATGTATAGAACAAAAGTATGGACACAAAGCAGGGAAAGCAAGGGTGGGGGTGGTGGTGGTGGGATGAATTGGGAGATTGGGATTGACATATATACACTAATATGTATAAAATTGATAACTAATAAGAACCTGCTGTATAAAAAATAAATAAAATTAAATTTTAAGAAAAAGTAAAAAAGAAAAAAAATTTAAAAGGGAACTGATGTAGGGATTGAGTATATCTATTCCAATTATGCATTCTGAAACTAGGGAAATAACCACAAGGGGACCCAATAGGCTCACTGTGAGACAGACCTGAGCTAAAGCTCCATTCATTACCCAACATTTATAATCCCCTGGTCTGATTGGTGGACAACAATGATGTTTTGGGTCTCCTAGAATTAATATCAGTGCAGAGCCAGTATGCAGTAGTCCCCAAAAGCTTTGATTATTTTCTTTTGCCCAACACACAGTTATCCTGGTAAAAGGCTATAGATTGCTTTGGGGAAGGCTGAAAGAAAGATTGACGGTATAAGTTTTTGGCAGTGTACCAGGGTCCTTCCTTATGGGTTCCAGCCTTCCCTTCATCCAAGGAATTCTAAGTAAGTAGACTGGCTCAAGTCTAGGAATTGATTGAGGGACTGTGACCCTCTGTTTTCATACTTCAGGTTAGGCTTTTCTTCACTTGACCTGAAACTTCTGGGCTTATACAAATCAAGTTAGAATTTGTTCATTTGCTTGTTTGTTTTATTGAAGTACAGTTGATTTACAATACTGTGTTGATTTCAGGTTACAGCATAGTGATTCAGTATCTTTGCAGATTATACTTCATTGTAGGTTATTACAAGATAATGGGTATAATTCCCTGTGCTATTCAGTATATCTTTCTTACTTCTCTATTTTATATATAGTAGTGTGTATCTCTTAATCTCATACCCCTAATATGTCCCTCCCCCCTGCCCTCTCCCCTTTGGTAACCACAAGTTTGTTTTCTATATCTATGATTCTGTTTCTGTTTTGCATATACATTCACTTGTATTATATTTTACATTCCCCATATAAGTGATATCATGCAGTATTTGTCTTTTTTTTAATTTCCCCCCTTGGTGTCCATAATTTTGTTTTCGACATCTGTGTCTCTGTTTCTGCCTTGCAAACCGATTCATCTGTACCATTTTCCTAGATTCCACATATATGCGTTAATATATGATATTAAAGAGACTTTCTTTTTCCATTGTATATTCTTGCCCCCTTTGTCATAGACTAACTGACCATAGGTGTATAGGTTTATTTTTGGGCTTTCTATTCTGTTCCTTAGGTAAAGTAAGAATTTAGTAGGCATTCTATCCATTTCACTTCTAGGAATACCAAGATCAACTAGCCAACCCCATAGGTCTATGCCACTCAGACTATTCCAATTACTGCTTTGACTCTGCTTTCCATTTACAGTAATCACACCCACCTTGCCTTTGGCTGCTGACTGCTGCCACTTGGTTCCTGCCACCCCAATATCCAGTTACTCCCCGTGTGTTTAGGTTTCTCAATTCAGTGGCTCTAGTTCCCACTGTGAAAAGAGTGGTCACAGAGTTCTTAAGGATGCTGGTGCTCTCCTCACAAATTTATTTATCACAGTAATCATGAAAAGTATCTCTTCTGGACTCTCCCAGTGTGGGTGATTAGGTCTTAAGTGACAAATCCACTCTAACATTCCAATCTCTCTAAGCCTAACCCTAATCCTTCCTCTAAATTAAACCAAGGCAAGTTTGGTACTTCCAGCTTGCTCACTGTGGACCACTTTTTGGTCCATGTTTTAGCCAACCAACCAAAGAAACCATTAGAGCTCTTTCTAACTCCCCAAGCTGTAACATTAAAGGCAGAATCTCTACTTAGTGAGCCCCTATCGATGAATTCTGTCTGATTCAATATTATGTTCCTTCCACCATTATCCACATTCTTAACATCCGTTCCTACACATGAACCCTGGATTTCTGCCTGTATAAATTTTAAAACTCAAGTAATTATTTTAACGTGTAGCGTATCTCCTCATGGATCACACTTTGCACCCTACCTTCAGGGACTTGCTGGGACCTGAGTCTAGTTATAGGTATAGAAGCAAGGATGGGTGGCAGGAGTGGTCCTGAGGAGAATCATCAGTGTCTTGTACAGCAATGCTCAAGGGAGGCCATTACAGTTTCCTCAGGCAATGCAGGGTTAATCCCCTCAGACAGGGGTAGAGAGGCTGCTTCCACTGGGAGTAGGGAAGTGTCTTCCACTGACAAGACTCATCAGAATTTAGGGTCTCAATGTCCACAGTTCACCAGGGTCTTCCCACACGTCTCTATTTCAACTTTCAGGATCCTGCTCCTTCCCAATCAATGTCTCACTTTAACAATAGACATTCTGGAGAGGCTAGGAGTTCAACTTGGTTGTAATTAAGCCAGTCAGTCACAGGATGAGAGTCTGTCCTTGATTTTCAGCAATCTCAACCCTGTGGCTACAGGAAATAAGGATCTCCTTGTGGGCACACAAAGAAACTTTCAGATCATCTATGCAGCATGCTTGAGCTGGGAATTTGAATCCATGAACCCATCCTTTTCTATCCCAACTGTGTCCAGCAACAATAGGAGCAACCAGCCAACCTCATTCATTATATCCATTATTTTGCCAAAAATGTTTGAAAGTATTATATACACAGTCACCCAGATCCTTGCTTCTTCAAAGTAGTTGATGAGGAGTATCCAATTGTGATATTTATCCTATCTATATAGTTAGATCACACCATGGAGTGTCAGTACTCTTTTTATTACTGGAAATAAAGCCATTAGCATCTTTAAACCTAATCGGAATAGGGAACCAATTCCAGAAATCCAGAAATAATTCAGAAAACTGATCCTTAACATTCTGTTCCTCGAGAACACCTCTCAGTACCAAAATCTGTATTAGTCAGGGTTCTCCAGAGAAATAGAACCAGTAGGAGTTAGATAGATAGATGATAGATAGATAGATAGATAGATAGATAGATAGATAGATAGATAGATAAAGACGAAATTGGCTCACATTGGAAGCTGAGAAGTACCTAGATCTACAGTTGGCAAGCTGGAGACTCAGAAGAGCCAATGTATAAGTTCTAGTCTAAAGGCCAAAGAAGACCAATGTCCCAGCTCAAATGGTCAAACAGTTGGAGTACCCTCTTACTCAGCCTTTTTATTCTATGTAGGTCTTCAGTTGATTGGATGAGGCCACATTCATTAGGGAGGACATCTGCTTTTACTCCATCTAGTGACTCAAATGTTAATCTCATCCAGAAACATCCTCACAGACACACCCAGAATAATGTTTGAACAAATATCTGGGCATCCTGTGACCTAGTCAAGTTGAGACATAAAATTAATCATCACGGCCATCTTGTTATTTTCATAGATGTTGTCTATAGTATTTGTAGAGTAGATTTAATTCAGGTCCTTATTATTTCTTGCTTAAACTAATGAAACACCTTACAACTAATCTCATGATATTCAACTTCTCTTTCCTTGCATTCATCCCATAAACTACCACCCAAATTACTTTTAAGTAACACAGATAGATAGTGTTTTCCACCCTCATCCCTTTGCCAGAACACTGTAGCAACCTCCAGTGGTTTTCCTAGGCTGCAGGATTCAGTACGATCTCAGTAGCACAGGCAAGAGGAAGTCATCATCTTCCACTCCACGTCTCATGGGGATGCCTACTTATCCTTCTGATGATAAATCAGTGCAATACAATATAGTAGCTATTAGGTTAAACCATGAGAAATTGCCATTTTTTTAGGTTTAAAAAAAAAAAGGTAAATTGGTAGAATATGATGCAACTGAATCCGACAATATAAAATGAGAAGTATACTTGAAACTTCTCAAGAGCAGAGCCCTGTCTCATTCATCTCAGTTTACCCAGTGGCTAGCATGATTTCTGGCACATCACAGGGCCTAAGGAAATGTTTTCTGAGTTAATGAAACATTTTTATATTAAAGAACATTCAAGAAAATTTTGGAGTATTTAGTGAGTTTTCATTATTTTAGATTTTTCTCTGAGTTTATACACATGACTTTATGTCTTTATTTATTAGAATTACATTCAAAGATTCAAGTTAAAAAAGCAATTATTCTCAGAGTCAAGAAGTATTTCTGGTTCATCTAAACATTTTTAAATGTTCTTAGTCCATATGGAAGGAAAAAATAGAGAATATCTTAAATTTAACTTGAGCTAAGTTTTACTATATACAATCACTTGAAAAGTAGTTCACCACCTGTGGCCACAAAACTCCCTTTTGAAAATAGTACTTTGGGGTTTGTTGGGATTTTTGCATGACTTTTTTTCTGGCTTTCAGAAAAATGCTAAAAATAAACTGATAGAACTCATGGGAAAAGTGAACCATTATGATCAGGTATAGCCTGTTCAATCCATGAATGCACTGGAAACATTTCTTAATTTGACAGGAAATAGAAAGTTTTTCAGTAGAGGATCTCTCAGGGCTAATTATAATCAACTTATAGAATTGAAGGGCTGATAGGGACTTTGGGAGATCTTTATTTACTCTGTCTTCTAGTAGCGCAGTGTTTAAACCATTCCCAACAGGTAAGAATCTATCCTATTTTTTAAAAGGTCTGTAAAAAACTTGAAATTTTAAATCCTAAAGGCTTTTATAGACATAAATAGATAGTATATCACTGACAGCAATTTCCAGTAGTATAATTAATCTAACACATGAAATGCCTGGGACATAATAAGTGGTTAATAATTATTGGCTATAATTATTTTTGCATAATTAAGGTGATTACAAAATATAATCACCTTCCTAAGACTAAGAAAATTTGCTTCTTTTAATTAAAAAACAGCAAAGTGTGTCTACTTATCTATGTAATTATTTTATAACTGGATGGTACACATGAAACACTGGAAAACATATGAGCTATAGAGCTCTTAGGAGATGCGGGTTTAAATTCTAGCTCCTTTAAATTTCATCTTTTTTAAATGAGGACAATTATACAAACCTACCTTGCAAGACTGTTGTGGAGAGTAAATATATTATTTTTAAATGTTTTGTACAGCACCTGCCCATTTGGTTCTTCCAAATAGGTCCTATTAATAGTACTAGTACTCAGCTTAAGCATTAACACATGCTTGCAGAAAGAGTGAATGGTGAAGTTACTACACAGTCAGTCTGAAATGATAAGCATGACTCTACAGAGAGGGTCTCATTTCTTACACTGTTCCTACAAAAGCCGGATGTTCACAAATCAGGTATGTTAAAGTAGATATTCCTCCATTTGAAAGGAGAAGGAATTGTATCACTGGATCAGACAGCTAATCCTCTGAATCACCTAGGGAAACTTCTAAAAATACAGATACTTGACCTCCAAGTCAGACCTAGAAAATCAGCATCTCTGGGGGTGGGGAGAAGAAGGAAGGAATCCTGTATTTTAAAAAAACAACAAAAAACAACCTAGGTGATTCCCATGATAAGTCAGTGAGATGACCTCTCTATTCCCTTCAAGATTTAGATTCTGTGATTCTAATCACACCTTCTAAGTGAGTCAGAGCTCAGAATTATTATGCACAATGAGGTAATTCGGTAATTTGCGGTTTCCTGTCTTTAGATTATGGGAGGGGGAAGAATCACATAATGGACATTATCTGATAAATTAATGGAGATTTGTTACAACATAGAAAAATGAAAAATTGCCTAATTAAACCCATAAGCTTTAGATCCCTAATATTCTGATGAATAAAGTGAACAAAGCAGACTGGATTTGAACACTATAGATATATTCTGTGCCATAAAAAACCCTGACAAAAAAGGCAAAATACCCAGGGAATGCTCAAGCAAGCCGCAGCCAAGGGAGTGATGGAGAAATAAGCTGAAGGTAATGACAGACACCTTGTTTTACCTCATAACTGAACAACTGCAGTCTCAAGGCTGAATCAATAAAGAAAAAGAATAAGCCTTCATTGAACCAGAATCATATTATATATAGAATTATGGGGCATGATTGCTGTCTGAGGCCCATATGCTCAAGGGAAATGCTGTTAAATTAGAGTTCACAGACGTACTTGATTCAGTCAAAGGAAGAAATCTCATACCAGTTTTGCAGTGTGTCTCAGACTAATGCAGCAGATCGTGACCCTAAGGATAAATCAATCTTCTATGGACTAAGAGCAAACTTTTATATTTCCAGCACTGTGTCCGGCTTCCAGAAAGAAACTAGTGTTTATCGTGGCTGTCAGGTTCCAGAAAGCAGATAAAGTTCTCAGTGAAGTCTCCTCACTCTGGGAAAGAAATGAGAGGGTTACCTTTCACTTCTAAATTGACACAGACAGAACTAAGATATGGGCAATTGATGACACCCGCCCCCCACCCCCACCCCTCTCCGGCAACATGTGCCTACTGCGTTGACATACATGGAGTCTGCTCCTTTGGGCCTGGGGTGATGTTGGTCTCTCCGTGCACTAACCTTGGGAGGAAGTGGTACCCTAAAGGCCTCAAGTCTTAGGAAAACAGTAGAACCACACCATGCTTTCGACCAGGTGTGTAATTTTTTTTTTAATTCTCATTAATTTACATGATAGTAGGTTTCTAGCTACAGGGATATTAACACACTTTAGAAAAGGCAATTACTCATGTAGCGCTATCTCCAGGACCTAAATCAGAAAAGCCAATCAGTCACAAGATAGAGAGGAATCTGATTCTTAAGTGTGTGATTTTGGTTGTAGCTCTCAAGTATTTCCTGACTTTACAATGGTACACCATCTCATAATTAGAAAACACTTTCCTTTCACTTGCTAATCCACATCATGATGACCTGTGTCAGGGTTGATAAAACTGAGGTCTGGAGGCTAACACTGACTTCGCTACAGGAAGGAATTCTCAAGGGCTCCATATCCTGTCCTGTTTTTAACTCTGAAATGTATTAACCTATTCACCCCTTGTGAAGATGACACAGAAAAGGAAACGATCAGGTTTTATAACTATTTATAACATTCTGATTCATTCTTGGTCTCAGAGCTCTGTGGGTGTTTACTACAGCTTAACAACTTTCTCTCATAAAATAATGCTCAGTAAACCTCTTCTTGGACGACAGCCAGGTATAAATGGTCTCAAAGCCCTATTTTGCATCAGTGCACTTGATTGCCTTCGAAAAAGGTGAGGAGCACGCAAAGAGAAATTCCTCCCCCGGAGAGAACCACTAACTGGAAAGGAGTCTTGATTGCTAGTGAATTATTTTCGGTTTCAATTCCTAGATTCAGGGCTGTATTTAAAGAGGCCCACTTAATGGAAGAATTTAAGTCTCGTTGTTGAGTGATTTGGGGAAAAACAAAGCTATTTGCTTTCCAGCTATTTGCATCGTTCTGGGAGCTGTGACAGCAAGGGAAGAGGGAAAAACTGGCTTCCTTAGAGCTCTGTCTTTGGAAGAAGGCGCTGAGTTTTAAAATAAGCGCACAGTGCTTGAATCAGCAATTCTAGCAGTATTTCCTCTCTACGATGAAATTAAGATAGTTTGTCTTATAGGCTTTCCTCACTTTCTCTTTCTTTTTCACACTTACACTGCGTCCCCTTGCTTCACTGCATTTCCTTATCTGCTGCTTACCCCGTTGCCTCTTTCTCTTCTCCCTCATCCTTTAAGAACTTTGCTGATGTGGTGCAGCTGGGGATGGTAGAAAAAACATGCTCGTCTGACTTAAAAGCCAGGTGGGAAGTAGTCGGGTAGATTCAGGGATTTGGAAGAAAAATCAGTTGGAAACAATCTACTAGATTTCCCCAGCATGTAAGAGGATTTCAGTGGAGGTTGAGTCTTGACATTTGGCAAATGGTACAGAAATCTTGGTTTCAGAACTAGGATCCTAAGGTGGCCTGTGACACGATTTTATTGACTAAAGGACAGGCTAGTGTCTTTGGTGTTTGAATTATAACAGGGCATTTGACTGATTGACCCAGGGCTTGTGCACTGGTGACATAAACAACGTCTTCTTTTATCCCACCTCTCTCCTCTCCTGGCACTAGTTTTTGCATCCAAAGAAAAGCAAGAGAATTGGGGGTGAGGAAGGAGGGAGAAGTTTTTCGGGGTCTGAGCCGCAGTAGAATAAAGAAATTGAGGAAAATGGAATGATGGTATAGCATCTATCCCCTCTCTGGCTCCTAGAACTGGGTTTGAGCTTGGATAATGGAAAGGACATGGTGCTTGCCCTCTGCTACCCTTTGGACTGAGAAAAAGGGGAAAGCCAGCGAGCAAAGAGCTGTGTTTTGGATAAATTGAGTGACAAAGTATACCAAGTTCGGACTGCTCCCCTCATGGAAACTGGCGTGGCTGAGATGCCTTAAGGATTGTCAGCTTATGGGGCGGGGCGCTAGAGAAGCACCCTTGGCGTTTCCCTTGATGTTCTCACGAGGGGCTCCAGTGCTGCTCCTTCCAATAGCCCTCCAGACTGTAGACACTGTGGGAAGATGTGCCAGATCCAAGACAGGCACATGTAAAGTGCGCCCTTTGTATTGGTGCTCACAATTAACTGTGGGAGAGTTTGAGGGAGGGTTGAAATCCTGCAATCAAGCATAGGGACATAGTAATTTGGAAATTTCTGATTAAGCCTGATGTACGCCTGTCAAGAACATCAGAAACTCCCTCTTCATGATCGTGTGTGTGCATGTGTGTGTGTGTGTGTGTGTGTGTGTGTGTGTGTGTGTGTGTTGAAAGTAGTTGGGATTTAATATCTGGTATAATTACATGCAGTGAGGGGCATATTTATTTTATATTAGTAGATCTTCTTTCTGGCCTTCCTGTTCCTATATAATTTTTTTTACCTTCCTTAATCTTTGGTGATTAAGAATTGCTGGAGACTAGGTCTAACTATGACTTTGTATACTGTAGAGAATATTTTTCACCAAGATTCATTTTAGGAAAAACATTCTAGCACCAGCGATATCCCCATGTTTTTCTCCCTTAAAGCTTGTAATGAATGAGCTCTTGTTTTGCTTTAGATACTTTACTTTTTTTTTCTAGTGAAATAAAAGCATGTGATTATAGAGCATTTGAAATTATGGAAATTTAGAAAGAAGGGAAAATAGCACAAATCATGTAATGCCACAGGCCTGTTTTGGAAAGCACCCACCAGTATTTGCAGGATCAGAGACATGAAGTCTAGTCTAGTCACAGACGAGGGCTGAAGTTGGTCCTCAGTTTAATAGTGACAGAAACAGGATTAAAGCAAGATTCCAGCATGCTTCTAACTATATTTTAATAGTGGCCTGCTAGAGACAACAATGACTTTGCTTTTATTATGTAGGCCTTGGAGAGCACCTACCCTTGGGGATTTCAGACCACGTGATAGGGAGGGCAACACAGCAAGCTATTGGAGAAACACTGTAGATTCACTGAAGCCCTGCTGTGTTTTGGGCCTGCACAGCAAGCTATACTGTTAAGTGTATATTCTGGACCCCCCAAACCATCTGTTTCTGCCCCTATTTCTGATGGACAAAAGGTATTTCTGTTCTCCCTATCACATTCAGTCCAAAGGAAAATATCAGAAAAATTAATTTACTCCAATCTAAATGTAATAATACCTCTCCCAGAGATGGTTGCAATTTTAAGGAATGACTGAAGGTATAAGTCAAGAGAATTACTTTCTATCTGTAAAGTTTCCAGTATCAGTAAATAAAACATAGAAGCATTGACAGAGGGCCATGGTGTTTATTACACAGAGAAGTAGCTAACTGTCTGAGAAGATATCCCACATATTGAGTCCAGGGCAGTCTTCAGGCATTCTAAATCCTAAATGAGTCTTACTGAAGCAATTTGGAGTACTCCGTGGATTTTATTTCAGAGACCAGGAACAAGCCCAAGAAAGGCTTGATTAGATTGAAAATAATGATTCATCCATTCAATACACATTCATTGAGCACCTACTGTATGTAAGGCTCAATCTTAGAATTTGGAGAAGTTAAAAAGGTGTTTAAATTTTATTTCCTGGTCTTAAGGAGTCTTTATTCTAGTAAAGGACACAAAACATATGCACAAATAACTTTAACACAAGGTAAAAAAAAGTGGTGCCACGAGAAAGGTTTTTTTTTTTTTTTTTTTAAGAATGGAGGGTGCTAGAGCATATTATTGAAAGAAGAACATATGTCAGAGTGAGGGGATGATTAAAGAGTCAAGAGAAAGATTTTTTGAGAGAATGATGCTCCTGGAGTGAAATGTGGTGGGATCAACTTTGCAGAGGGGCTGGGAAAGAGACATGAAGGGAGGAAGAGCTTGAGTGTGTGTGTGTATGTGTGTGAGAGAGAGAGAGAGAGAAAGAGAGAGAGATACTGAGAAAATATAATTTGAAGAGGAAGAAAGTATAGGAGGTTTATATTGAGTAGCCTAGGTCTGCATTACATAGGATGGAAAGCTGTTTATTGAGTGTGAAAATGGCAGCAGTGGTGCTGGGGCTTGATAGAAAGGTTTAGAGTAAGTATCCTGAGACTTTATTGGTTCATCTGTTAAAAGAGGGAGCCTTGTCAAGTAGCAGTGACAGCCCAAGCGGGTTGCGTGGCTTTATTGTGGATCCATTCAGCCTTGTGACTTTATTCTAAGATTGAAAGCAAGCGCAAGAAGGAGTGGATGGGGACTTTAACCTAATGGGATTTGGCAAGGAAGGCACAGGTGCAGGAGAGAAAGGAATGGATCAAGAATGCCCGTAACAACATCACTAAGAGGATGAACCAGGGGTTGTTGGGGGGGGGAGGGGAAGGGAGGGAAGGGGAGGGCTTGTGGAGCTAAAAGAACCAGAGGACCTGAGAGGGCCTGGTGCAGGTACCTCTCCCTGACATGTTTATCTAAGCTCTACCTAGTGATTTCCTCTACTCTGCCCTGTGGGTGAGTCCCTTTACATCTAAACTTCTTCCGTAGGAGAGAAAGTGGGTGAGTGTGATGACAGGGTTCCAGAATCTTAATAACACAGTGGCTGAATTTCAATGCAGCTAGACTTCCTATAGATACAATTCATGGGGAAAAAAATCCTCTCCCACTTACATTTTCTAAAATGTGAACAAACACTGCAAAGCAAAGCCCTATATCTATATAACAGTAAGTCCCGACGTTAAAAAATACAGAAAAGATGATTAAATAAATAAAAACACTTAGGAACAATTGGGCACTTTACAAATTCTTAGCTGTCATCAATCATTATTTAATCTTACGCTGTTTTCCTTGTGCTTGTGTAGATTTTTTTCTCTTCACCTTGAATGTTTATACTTAAAATCAAAAACCATTACAGAATTGAAAAGCCTATACCAGGAGTCAGTATATCTTTGACCTTTATTTTGCTATAGGCTTTAACTTCCCTGAAATGGGGATTTTCTTTTTTTTTTTTTTTTTCACGGCCATTTCTGAAAGAGAACAGATGAAGTCACTAATTAAAACCCTGTCTTCTCCCCAGTCAAGGTTTCTAGTTCCTTTTTTCTTTTTGGAAAGGACATCCTTCTGTCCCCACCTCCCAGTCAACATCCTTTAATAGTTATCCCCTGAGGGCTGCTATAGCTTCACTTCCATGGATGAATGCTAACATGGAATTTTGGTTGTAAAGTTAAACTTACCAGAACATGACTTTGAAGGAGAGAATTCACCAAGCTCTTAAGGCAGAGCTTAAGTCCCAGGTAGACTAGTCCCGGTGGATGAATCCCTCCCCCAGCTGTGGGCCATTTAGGAATCAAAGGCTCTGCCTAGGACAACTTCGGGAGTGTTGCCCTTGGCCCTAGCTCCCTCTGGCTGATTTAACAGTGGCGGGCCTCCCGTTGCGCAGATCCTGCTGTAACCAGCACGCCATGCCAGGCCCTGCCATGCTGAGGTCTCCTCAACGCTCAGATCGATTGATTGATTGTGTAGGTGACACTTAAAGGAAAAGAGCCTTTATTTTAAAAATTCATTTAAAATAGTCAATAAAAAGGATAAGGGTCACAACTGAAACCATGACTTTTCCCTGAGAAGTAGCAGACAGCCCCAAGCTTGGCTCCTGGTTCCCTCACTTACTCTGTGAACCTAGGCTGGGTGCCAGGCTCACGAGAAATCTCGACTCTGTCAGCGGCTCCTTCGCTTTTCCTCCCAGTGCCACCTTTCGGCAAAACCGAGCGAAGCACTGAGCATGCCAGCTTTGTGGAGTGAAGTCACTTTGAGGGGAGGTGGGTAAAGGACTTTGTGCCCTGACCCTTGCTCTCCTCTTTTGGTCTCAGAGCGGGACTCACCTCGCTGTGGGGGGACCCTCCCAGGAGCATGAGATTGGTATTGTGGTACGGTCTCCTCCAGAAAGTGGCTGGGCTTCTCCAGGGCCCTGAACTTGGACCTGCTAAAGCTGGGGCAGTGGGCACTGAAGCTAAACCAAAAACTACACCAAAGAGATATTGTATAGATGTTTATGTAATATATATATATAGGCTTTATAAATAAAAAGAGTAAGACGTTCTCCCTCTGGGGTGTGCAATATCACCCACATTGAGAAAGCATGCCTTAGCTAAATCCCCCCAAACATTTATGCCATTCTAATGCCACTCAGCCTAAGGGGAAATGTGATAAAGGGTAAATTGGAAGGAAAAGAAACATGGCCCTATGAACACATTGAGAGGAGCCCTCCAGCGCCCTGGAGGGGATCAGTTTAAGTGAGGAGACCTGAGGCTTAACCTCCTTTTTCTTCATGGTAAACACACCTCTGCCAACATGATGTGACCTTTGTGGCAGGACAAGTAAGAAAATCACAGGGAAAAATCAAAAGATGCTCTCCCTTCAGAAAACCAGGCAAATGTCCTAATATCCTTCTTACCCCTCGGGAAACAGGGTCTATGCTTAACTCCATGCCTGAAAAAGCAAAGAAACAGACCAATAAAAGCTCCCAGAAAAGACTGTGAGAAATCTGCAGATAAACTAGTCTCTCCTATTATTTCAGAATCAAGTGACTTCTCAGGCATAGTGACAATTGATTTCATAATATAACTGTGTATTTTTGAAAGATAAACTTTTATTATAAAGTGCTCATTGATTTAGCAATGATGACTGAAAACATTTAAAATAATTAAAATACTTATACAGTTGTCAGTATATTACTCTAATTATCGGTTTTAAAAAAATAAACTTAAACTCTGTTTAAAAATGTTTGTCTTGACAAGTAATAGGAAAGTATTCAAACTGTAACTAGTATATATAAATATTAGACATTTGCTACTGTGGTACAGCCAGTAGAATTCACTGATTTTTACATTTCTTAATGCTCTGAAGGAAAAGTGAATTTGAAGGATGTATATACTGGATATTACTGTGATTATAAAATATTGTGTTTTGAGGATCAGTAGGGTCTCGTATAGCTAGTTATTTAATCTCCGCTGGGCTGTGAGATGCTGCTTGATGCGGCTGTTTGCCTGAAAATATTGACTTCACTGTAAAGGATCATTCAACCTGTTTTTACAGACTTAAAATAGAAAGACAGGTTTTACTTTTTTCCCATGTAGGAGAGAGTGGAACATTTTAAAATTTAGACACTTAAAAAGAATTCCAAGATAAAAGAAAGTGAGACTTGAAATTTCTAAGTAGTTCTGGGTCTTTTAGTCACCATCCCCAAGTCATTTCTCATAAGGTGCTTTTATTTTTGGTAAACTGTGCACCTGCTCATACAAGAAGAATTCTTATTTACAGTGTTTAGGAATACAAGAGTTTAATTTAGAAAATTGATAGTAATTATCAAATAACACTCAGTACAGAATATGCCCCTAATAAACAGCACCATGTGCTGTTGTCACTGAAATGTGAAAATACTCCTTTAGAATGACTTAGCTTCCCTAAGCCACAGTTTCCTCTTCTGTAAAGGGTTATAATAAAATATTTTTCAAAAAGGTTGTTATATGGATTAAATGAGGTAATATGTCACAATAGTTTACAACTTGTCCTGTGCTTTGCAAGTATGGAGAATTGTTGCCATTATGATTGATGTTTTGAATTGGAGTGTCAGGAAAAACACCCAGCTTCTTGCCCAAGCTCTTCTGATTATTGTGTGGTGGTCTACTTAGAGGTTATCATCCTTGTTTGTTAAATATAGAGATTCCTAGGATTTGCTTTGACTATACTGTGCATATTTTCTATTAATTGGATTGCGATTATACTCTGTTAATATTTCCTGTTTACTTGTTTGTATCTACTACTAGACTGTAAGTTAGAAAGGCAGCTTATCTACCTCATTCATTCATCATTCTACCCCAATTTCTAGTATATGTGACTTAGCACCCAGTAGGTGCTCAATTAGGTTTTGAATGAATACCAGAATAGATGGTGATGATGTCCTGATCAATAGTTATATACTTCAGTTTCCTCAGGTAAAATGTTTTTCCCATGTGGTTTTAAAACCTGCCTCAATTGTAACCTGAGGCCTCCATGACTCATTCAGCCTCCCAACCAAAAACACCAGGACTGCCAATTACTGTAAAAGGCAATGTCTTCAGAAAGAAAAGTTGTCTACCTACAGTAACTAAACAGAAACCACCTACCTCCTAATTTCATGTTGCCCCATGAACCACCAAAGAGTGGGAATTTTCCATCCCCATCTAAGAAGATTGCTGTTTTAACAAATGGCCTAAATCACTTTGGAAGGTGTTCGGATATTGAGTAAAGAAAGTGATATACACGTACTCATTAAAGCTGTCTTGAGCCTACAAGGTAGACTACAGTGTGCTGGCTTCCCTGTGAGTTACATGACAAATGGAAGGCCCCTGCCCTTGCCCTCAAAGAGCTTGCTACCATGTCAAGGAGATAAGTCTATACTAGAGAAGGAAGAATTGATTCAAGAGTGTCTCACGGGACAAGAGGCGTACAAATTATGAAAGGTGAAAGCCCTGAAACAAGGTAGATTCTGAGACCAGTGAGATGAGGAGGACAACATGGATGGGTGGAGATAGTGTGACACGTGGTTTGAATTCAAGCTAGGTTTAAAACAAGGTGTTGCCAGTAGGACTGTCCTATAGCAGTTGGACTGGAGCTAGGCTTGAGCATTTTCCTTGAGCTGGCCACCTTTTCATAAAGAAAATTGCTTTGGTGAAGCAGAGGCTGGGGGCCTCATGCACCGCCCAGACTTAAAGGGAGCCAGTCCTGTTGGGATTTGCTTTGCCGCTATATCAGTTAGGACTGCTTTCTTCCTCATTTATCACTTGCAACATAGACAGTGCAGCTCTGAACATCACATCCACGCTCATTCAAGACAGTGGGAGAGGGGCTGGGAGAAAAGAATTAATGTCAACATGTTTTCTCTAATGTCCAGTTGCCAGAATGGTATCACTTGGTGATGTCTGGGGATTCTAGCAAGGAAGACTGGAAAATAAACTGTTTAGCTTTTGCCTCCTTTCAAATAGAGTCAGTAGAGAGCTGGATCTGGGTGTGGGGGAACCAACATACAGTGTCAGTCACTGACTCTGAAACACACCTCACCACTTGCTCCCTTACCATTCCCTCCCTCCCTCCCTCATTACAGTATTAATTTTAATTAATTTTATTACAGTATTATTTTTAGGATGTTTCTAGTGGAAAGAGTCATCAGACTCACTAAAGTCTTCATCTTGCATCCACCCAATCTGCTCAGATACCCAGGAAACCTGTTTCTCTCATCACCTTTCAGTATTGTAACAGATGTGTTTCCTCTCAGCCCACCTCCGATTTCAACTGCAGCCATGGTGGACAGTTCCATGCATGCCATTAATCCTCCACCTCAGACACCCACCATAAACCTCTCTGCTTTCGTGCCCCAGGGTCTTCAGCAAACCCAAAGTAATTTGTTGGCCCACACATATGAGCAGCCCAGAAATACAGGAGGGTTTATTTTCCTGGAGATAACCCTCCTCCAGGGGTAGATGGGAGTCAGTAGACCAATGCCCTGACCTTCTGCACTGGAACAATCTTGATGGGCATTCTACGTGCTTCTTTAGAGGGTCCCAATTAGGTGCCCACAGTAGAAACCTGCCCAATAAGTCCCTCTTTCCTGGTTTTTCTTCCTCTGCCTGACTCTCCTTCTCCCTTACTCCTGCTTCCTGGGATCACCACACGAGTATGTGATGAGACCTGTACCTATGTCTTTGTCTCAGGCCCTGCTTTGGGGGGAACTCAAACTAAGGCAGATCTCTTCACTGGGACTCCTTGACAATTTTTACCTTTTGGCATTTCCACCATATCCTTCTTTTTTTTTTTTAAGATTTTTTTCATGTGGACCATTATTAAAGACTTCATTGAAATTGTTACAATATTGCTTCTGTATTATGTTTTGGTTTTTTGGCTGTGAGGCATGTAGGATCTTAGCTCCCTGACCAGGGAGCAAACCCGCACCCCCCGCCTTGGAAGGCAGAGTCTTAATCACTGGACTGCCAGGGAAGTCCCCACCATATCCTTCTCTTGACATACTCCCTTTTGAAGGGAAGGTGGGCTTAATTTTTCTACAGAAACTAAAAGTTTAGGTGTGTGATTAATAATCCATTATACAAATGTAAGTATATGTTTTTCTGTTGGGAAAAACAAATACATCAGAGAATGTTCTTTTCTCAGAATTCCTTATAGGACCCAGATATTAACTGATTATCGTGTATGTGTATGTGCCCAGGAGAATCAGCAACATAGAAGCATTTACAAAGCAGTCAATGTGCCACATACCAGGTCCAGTGGTACGAACTAAGGATCCACAATCAAGCAGAGACGGTTTCTGCTCTCAGATCACCCAGGGAGTAGAGGTGGGTATGGGGAAGGTCAGTTCAATGATGATCTGTGTGGTACGTGTTGTGAGAATCCACAGATCTTGGTGACTGATGAAATGCGTATGGAAACAAAAAAGACGTAAGGATCTAGGATGACTCCAAGCTTCCCAGCCTGGGTGACTGGGGTGATGGGACATCATTAACCAAGACAGAAAATGTAAGGCAAATAGATTTGAAGAAGACAACATGTTGAGTTTTAAATATCTGTAAGTTATTCAGGTGGAGATACCTAGTAGACAGAAATATGGGTCTAGAGTTAAAGAAAGAAGTCAGGGTTGGAATCTAGATTTGGAAGTCATCGATGCATAAAGTTAACACGATGGGAATAAATTAGATCCACGGGAAAAGAAAAGAGAAGAAAAGCAAGTGGAGGATGAACCCCAGGAAGCAGCAAGACTAATAAATGGACTAAGAAACAGGAACCAGCAATGAGATTGAAGATACTGACCACAGAGGTAGGAGAAGAATCAGATGGGAGTATTTCTCAATTCTTAAAAACCATGGAAGGGGGACTTCCCTGGTGGCGCAGTGGTTAAGAATCTGCCTGCCAATTCAGGGGACATGGGTTCGAGCCCTGGTCTGGGAAGATCCCTCATGCCGCGGAGCAACTAAGCCCGTGTGCCACAGCTGCTGAGCCTGCACTCTAGAGCCCACGAGTCACAACTACTGAAGCCCGCGTGCCATGACTACTGAAGCCCGTGCACCTAGAGCCTGTGCTCCACAACAAGAGAAGCCACCGCAATGAAGAGTAGACCCCACTCACCACAACTAGGGAAAGCCCACGCACAGCAACGAAGACCCAATGCAGCCAAAAATAAATAAGTAAAAATTTTTTAAATGATATATAAAAAAAAAACACGGGAGGATGTGTAAGGAGAAGCAGTAATTTATAGTGATTGCTGCTGTGTTATGGAGAGGTCAGGTAAGATGGATAAAGACAAAGGCCTTTAGCATTAATGACCTCAGAGGTATCCATTTCAGTAGAGGGGTGGACAAAGGACATCTGGTACATTATTTTACTAACCTCAACCTGTGTCTCCTAAGCAGCCACGAAAGTAGGGCATTACCTTCTAGCATCTCTATTTATAGTATCAGCTTCTGCTGACAACCAGAAGCAGATTTCTTCACTTTCCCTTTTTCCTTCTCCCTTCTCCTCCCCAAACATATTGAGATTTATCTTCCTCTTATGTGAAGTATTATTCTCTCCTCCTCCACATCTCCTATAGAAGATGCTACTGTTTCTTGGCTTACTTGCCCAGCAAATTCTGGTAAAAACAACCCTCTGTTCTTATCTGAACAGAAGCTCTCTGGACAGCTTCATTTGTATTAATGAACTTTGCAAACAGCACCCCCATTGGACTGTCACTCCACCATCCAGGACATGTGGCACACACCAGATGATCTGGTTAAAAACAATTTGATTGAAAAGACAAATTGGTAGAAACCCAGAAATGGTTGCAAACCCATATTTCCAATTACTTGTTTTGTATCTTTGTGTTTTGATGCTTATTTTACTTTATAATGATGAGTCACATAAAAGACTAGTCCTGCATCTATGGGAGGCTTTGCTAAGTGCAGAAAAATTACAACAACAACAACAAAAAAAACCTGAATTCTTTTTTTTTACAAAATGGTTACGGGAATCACATAAGATCAGAAGTAAATTGTTATGTGAAGCATGATTCAGGTCACAGCAAGCTGTTTAGCCCTAAGGCAGTAAACACTAGGAGGGACTGGAAAACTGCCACTTGTGGTATGAGCTGGTTGTGTGAATGTAGGCTTTAAGCTTCAGAAAACTATGTGGAAGCCGGTTTGGGGATTTAGCGAGATGATTATAAATTTGGTTCTAGACACATTGAATTTGAGATTCTAATGTAGAGAAAGGTCTGGATGGAAAAGCCAATCAGGAGGGTGTAAATGGGGAAGGGAAAGCTGAAGAGAAATTGAGGCTGGAAGAGATTTGAGAGTCCATCCATGAACTGTGTAGGGCTGGTTAAGATTAGCAAGGTAGAATATAAGGTGAGATAAACAATATCTCAATATAGGGTGAGATAAAACAAGGTTTGATGATGCCCATTCCCCCATCTTCCTTAGTAATAGAATGCAGACTTTTAGTTGAGCACATCACCTCCTGAAATCAAAGAGCACATTTCTCAGCTTACCACATAGCTGTTGACCACATGACCACATCCAACGTTGTATAGGACTTCTAGGACAGGGCATGCCCTCTTTCTCCTTCCTGGTGCTTGGAGTGCAGAGACAGTGGATGACTCTAGCAGTCATGTTGGCCATGGGGTGGCCTTGAGGAAGTCACATGCAATGGGCCAAACAGTAGAAGGGCCTGCATTTCTGTTGACTTCATGAGGCTGTTATATACCAGCTCTGGACATTCTGTAAACTAGATTTTCTTTTATTGGAGAGAATAAACTCTTGTGTGTGGAAGCCATTGTAGTTGGGTCTTTGTTACTTTCAACAGAACATAATCTAATACAAACTCAGGGTGTAAAAAGGAAAAGGTGCTAAAGAAAAAGACAAAGAAGGCAAAATCAGAGTGGTAATAGGAGGATTAAGACAGGTGTATCAGAGAACCAATGGAGAAAAAAGATGGAAAGCTAGGAAGGTATTAAATACTGAAGAGAGAATGATTATATTTCTTTCTAAGTACATTAAAGTTGTGGTGAGGAAAGAAATGTATTTATTAATCATAATTGATTGTGCATCATTTATTTAGTGTTGCAAAAC
Organism: Eschrichtius robustus; assembly: GCF_028021215.1. Classification (NCBI taxonomy): domain Eukaryota; kingdom Metazoa; phylum Chordata; class Mammalia; order Artiodactyla; family Eschrichtiidae; genus Eschrichtius; species Eschrichtius robustus. The sequence continues at coordinate 133,426,617 of NC_090827.1, forward strand.
ACCTCGAGCTTACAATTTTCTATTATTCTAAAAGACTTTATAATACACTTTATAATACATTTCTTAATTCTCTTTCAACTGAAGCTGATCTAAGCCACAAACCTTCATAAACTGTATTTCATATTTCAGTTTGACAATAATGACTATTTCATATTTCATATTTCAGTTTGACAATAATGACTATATTATAGAATGGATAGTGGCAAAGGAGCAAGAGCAACAAAAAATCTGTATGTGTATATATTTTGGTTATTAACTCCTTATCAGTCGTATCATTTGCAAATATTTTCTCCCATTCAGTAGGTTGTCTTTTCATTTTGTTGATTGTTTCCCTTGCTGTGCAAAAGCTTTTAAGTTTAGTTAGGTCCCGTTTGTTTATTTTTGCTTTTGCTTCTTTGCCTTGTATATATTTGGTGTGAGAAAACGTTCTAATTCATTTTTTCACATGTAGTTGTCCAGTTTCCCAGCACCATTTATTGAAGAGACTGTCTTTTCCCCATTGTATATTCTTGCCTCCTTTGTCATAGTTTAATTGGCCACGAGTGTGTGGGTTTATTTCTGGGCTCTCTATTCTGTTCCATTGACCTATGTGTCTGTTTTTGTGTCAGTGCCATACTGTTTTGATTACTGTAACCTTGTAGTATAGTCCGAAGTAGTCAGGGAGCATGATACCTCCAGCTTTGTTCTTCTTTCTCAAGATTGCTTTGGCTGTTGAGGGTCTTTTGCAGTTCCATATAAAACTTAAGATTATTCTAGTTCTGTGAAAAATGTCATGGGTATTTTGATAGGGATTGCATTAAATTTGTAGATTGCTTTGGGATAGCTCTTACAACTCAACATCAAAAAAACAAAATACCTGATTAAAAAAATGGGTGGAAGATCATTCTTCCAAAAAAGACATATAGATGACCAACAGGCACATAAAAGGATGCTCAACATTGCTAATCATCAGAGAAATACAAACCAAAACCACAATGAGGTATCACCTCACACCTGTCAGAATGGCTATCATCAAAAAGACCACAAATAACAAAAGTTGACAAGGATGTGGAGAAAAGGGAACCCTCATACACCATTGTTGGGAATGTAAATTGGTTCAGCCTCTATGGAAAACAGTATGGAGGTTCCTCAAAACTAAAAATAGAACTACCATATGATCCAGCAATTCCACTTGTGAGTATATATCCAAAGAAAGCAAAAACACTATTTGGAAAAGATACATGCATCCAGTGTTCATAGCAGCAGCATTATTTACAATAGCCAAGATATGGATTCAACCTAAGTGTCCATCAACAGATAATTGGATTAAGAAGATGTGGCAAATATACACACACTCACACACACACACACACACACACACACACACACACACACAGAATGAAATTTTGCCATTTGCAACAACATAGGTGGACCTGGACGGTATTATGCTTAGTGAAATAAGTCAGACAAAAAGATAAATACTTTATGTTATCACTTATATATGGATCTAAAAAAATGAAACAAATGAATGAATATAACAAAACAAAAACAGACTCACAGATAGAGAGTGCAAACCAGTAGTTACCAGTGGGGAGAGGGAAGGGGGGGAGGGACAAAATAGGGGTAGAGGATTAAGAGGTACCACTACTATGTATAAAATAAATAAGCTACAAGGACATATTGTACAGCACGGGGAATGTAGCCAATATTTTATAATAACTTTAAATGGAATATAATGTATAAAAATATTGAATCACTATTTACACACCTGAAACTAATATAATAATTTAAATCAGCTATACTTCAAAAAAAAATCTCTGTGTGTGCAAACTGGAATCTATAAGCCTCCAAAAAAGTTAATGGTAGTGATTTCTAATGGATTCTGAATGATACAATTGTACTGGATTTTTTGTTTAGGGTTCAGTATCTTTGTTCTGAGACAGGAAATTTATATCCATCTTATTGACAATGTTCATCTCATAAAACGAGGATAGTGACTAGAATAGAATTTTATTAAAAGAGAGTTCTCGATCACTTAAAATGCAAAGTTGGGTAAAAATTTCATGCAGAAAGAGACATGAAGTTTAAAAGATTTTCCAAATCAGCAAGAAAATTCCACAAAAGCATAATTTCATATTATTATTTGCCTTATGCTTTTTATTGAAGTATAGTTGACTTACAGTATTAGTTTCAGGTATACAACATAGTAATTTGATATTTCTATACATTACACACATAGAAAGTTATTACAATATTATTGCCTATATTTCCTGTGCTGTACATTACATACCTGTGACTTATTTATTTTATAACTGGTAGTTTGTGCCTCTTACTCCCCTTCACCTATTTTGTCCATCTGCCTTATTTTTTATATTAACTTGGAGTTACCATATTTTAAATCCATTATACTAGTAATGACCTGCTTCTGAAAGTATATTAACCTTAGTTGATCGAAGTATCCAAAGAATAAGGTATTGTAGTCAACTGAATTTTCTGGACAATCCAGGATTAAATAAAAGGCTTTTGGTTTCAGTTACTACCTTTGAGAGTGTCAGTTCACACGTATATGCTTTCCAGTCTTTGTAATTAGGGTAAAATATACTGCAACTGTAATTGCATATTCTGATGCTTAATCTTCAGTGCCTTGAGAATAACTTCTTTGGAACTATTACTATAGAAAGAATGGGAATCATATCCTGGGATGCAACACTTTATATTATAGATAAAGGAACTGAGGCTGTGAAAAGTCAAAGGCATATGCATGTGCATACATCCCTGTGTACATTCATAATTAAACACAAATTCATAAAAGTACCAAACTAAACCACTGTTACCTTTTACAAGATCTCAAGGAGAGTTTAAAGTAAACTACCAAAACACATGGATTTTAATTTGTAACAAATGTGATCATCATGAATTTTTCCCTGCTCACACATGCAAACAAGATTCATATTCGTTCTATTTCACATAATATAGTCAAAATTACCCTTAGGTTGATAATTGTAGAACTGGAAGTTTGAACCTATAGTATTTTTGAAGTCTCTAAAGAACCTTCTAGGCAAACAGGGGAAGTGACTGAGTGAGCCAAAGTCAGAATTATTTTTAATGGGCAGAGTAAGAGAAAAGAGAGAAGACAGTCATGTGATAATAATTTTAGTGCCCTCAAAGCTGAATCATAAACTATGCATTTGGCAGGGAGGCTTCTCCGGCAGGGGTTTATACTTATCTTTGTGGCATGTTTCTGGACCAGCTCTGTTTTAGTTAAATAGCATTATCAGTAGATTGCTCTATGATTGCCGATTAGTAGAATGTTAGGTCTGCAGCTTGAATTTGTTGATCTGCTATTATTTCTGCCTCAAAATACACAATGTTGTTGTATATTGGTTTATATTGATGATAAAATTGTTACTGATTTATTTAGCAGGTGAAACAGCACTAGTCTTCTCCCATCACTGCCCCTGAACACCGTATTGGCTCTCCATTCTCCACATCTAGATAATATGTGAGGCAGATTCCAATCTTTTCCAGTCATTTTGGGACATCAGAACATCCTATTTTCAGCTATAGAAGCCAGCCAATCTAATATCAAAATTTAAATCTTTCATCCAATTAAAGCTTCTCCCTTCCCCTGCCTGCCAGCATGAAATTGACTCATGGCTTTAAACCAGCTGTGGGGAAAGAGAGAGTAGGGCACTCTGCTCTTTTGCTCTGCTTTCTCTCCCCCTGCAAACACACATCTTTGCTACCTTTGGCTCTTTCAGGGCCAGTGGCAGGGGAGAGACAAGAAGTAAAGGGTGGTGCTTTAACTAGTTGGTGCTGTTGACTCTGCTCTCTCATACTGAGATTCAAATGCTGGCTCTTCCGTGGTACACACTGGTGAATTCCTCAGAGATGTCCGTCCACTTGCCCTTGTTCTTGACTTAGGCAGTTCCTTCCCCAGATGACCTCTTGTGATACCCGAACAGCTCCTGTCCCTGGTGGTAACACCACACAGCATTGTTCTGCCAGGATTCCCTCACCCCAGCAGACAGTCTTTCAGGCTGGAGCCTTTTAGGACTGGCTCTCACGTGGCCATTCCACCACCCATTCACCGGGAACTGACCTGGGAAACATTTGGCATCCTTGCCCTGTTTTGTCCCACTGCTGTCCTCTCCCCTTGCCCTGCCATCTTGGGCTACTCTGGTTTCTTCTTCAGATGTGCCCCTAAGCTCCTGGAAGCACACATGAGTGTGACCCCCGAACTCATCTTTGTGCACTCTGGTGGTAGAGCACATAGCAAGTGATGTGGGTCAGCCCTTGTTCTAGCCGACAACCCCAGTCTCTAGGAGGACTTCTCTTGGGGTCTCCCTCATGCACTTAGGGGACATGTAGCCTGGATCTTCCCTCACAGGGAGGATAGGGGAAATACTTTCTCTACTGTGAACTCTATGCAAGGACTCCTCTTCCCAGGGAATCCTTAGTTTGCTTTTATACAGTATGTGTGGGTAAGGGTCAACGGACCAGGTCGGATACTTCCCAACAAGTCATGACTCTTTAGAATGTAGAGGGATTACCCATTATTTTCAGCTTTGTGCTTTCGTTGAAATTTCAAGGCAATAGAAGTTCTATTCCACAACCTGCTACACTTGTGTTTGAGGATGTGAAGTAATTTTCATAGATTGTATATAAAATGAAGAGGTTGAATTAGTTCATTGTTCTAAGGTCTCCTCTGTTAGTAAAAATATGCTAGGACTTATCCTGAATTCCTTTCTTTGGTAATCTAGCTTCTTGAGAAAACCAAAAATCAGGAAGTAACCCCCTAAAGTCCTCAGAACAAGTAAAAATAGTGTTTAAACCTCCCCTCTCCCCAACACACGTAAGCCTGAGTACTTATTTATCAAGAGATACCCTTGGGTCTCTCCTCAGTGCCTGCTTACTCTGACTTTCATAGTAAAGTCAGACTTAAGTCTCTGAATACTACAAAGTTAGTGTTCTTTTGTTGCAAATGACAGAGATCACCTTAAAACGGCTTATCAATTAGGATTCTGTTAGTTGCAAACAACCAAAAACCTAACTCAAATTGCCCTTTTAAAGGTAAAGGAAATGTATCATCCATGTAAGTGACATATCTAGAGGCTTCAGGCAAAGTTTGATCCAGGTTCTCACCAAGAACCCAGTTTCTTTATTTTTTTCTGCATGGTTTTGGCTTTATCTTAAACCCAACTTCTCTTATAGTTGTAAGGAGTCTGTCAGAAGCATCTGACACTTAAAATGTCCTCATTTATGTCCACCAGGCATTTTGTTTTGCTAACTCCTAAGAATGACAAAGGAGGCTTTCTCAGAAGTTCCCAAAAAAGCCTCTTAATAGCTCAGTCAGGACAAACTAGGTCATGTGTTCATCTCTGCATCAATAACCCTATCCAGGATAATGAGGTGTGCTAACTATCTTCAGTCTGGGCCCACTCTGGAACTGAGATTTAGGGTCAATTCTACTCAAAACATATGATTGGAAAATTGGGGAGCTGTTAAGAAGGAGGAAGTAAAGAATGGACACTGGGGAAGCATGAACAAATGTCTGCTACATCAACATAAAAGGTAAAGCGGGATTTATTATCAGAATATGGAGATGTCTTACTTACAGGAATGTTCTGGGCCTCAAGAAGGAATCAAATTGGTAATGAGAAGTCCATTGTGAATCCTTGCACACTTTTTTATTGCCTCTTATTTTTCCTTCTCATTAAGCATCTACTTTACAAACGACAGGCCACATGATGGGCTCAGATGACACCGTCTCAGTTCACGTATTATAGTTACAGACACAGAGAATTTAACATGCACTCTAGCTCCCGAATCCACATTACCCGGGAAGGACCCCTGGTTAACCTAATCAGATGCCTGCCCTTCATGCAATCAACTGTTACCAGGCACCAGGTCACTATAAAAAACGTGCTTCTTCTAGGAACCTGCTCCTGTGTGTCAGAGAGGAGTTAAGGGGACCACAGGGAGCCAGGCAGCCTTCACACAAAGTGTCTGCCCAGCAGTAACCACTCGAGACAGACACATTGCTGCACTCTGTCCGCAATGAGAGGAAAAAAAGGAATTTACAACTCAGACACAAGAATTTAAGAGTATGGCGAAGCATCAGTTCCACATGACACAATGGTTCCTATTCATGATGATAATTCTGGGTCATCTAATGTTACACTAGGTTCACTCTCTTTTAGTTAAATTGAAATTTTACTCTTGTGGAATAAAGTGTGGCCATCATTATGCTAGTGAGTATAACCTATAGCCTCCCTATTCTGTCTTTTGTAGTTTCCTTAACCTCTATACATTGTCCAGGTTGATCGTTAAGATTGCCTTCATTATGTGTATCTGCAGTTATTTCTGATACCGATTCTGGATCACCACAATTGTTTCTAACGTGAATTCTTTTAACAAATATTTCCCTCTTACTAAATGGTACGCTTGCCTTCTCCCATAATGTATGCAGTTTTATTTATATAATTTTGACTGAACTGATGAAGGTGGGTGTTATTTGTCTTAGTTCCCAGAGGTGGAATTGTCATCAAACTGTTTATAGATTTCCTTATTCCCAAGTTTTGATCACAAAACTCAATATATCTGCTGAATGATTTCTCTACGCTGAAGTCTGATTCACTGGAGAAGTAATGCCGTGTCTATGCTGAAGGACCCTCGAACACACAGTACTGGAATAAAGAAACAGAGATTTATTACCAGAGAAATGAAAATAAATTATACTCATCTATCAGTGTGGCAGGAATGCTGAGAAGCTGGTCCCAGGATTGCCTCCCTTGAGCCTTTGTTCTGCCTTTCCTTGACTTGTTCTAGATTCACAGACCCTTCTGGAGAGAGGACAGCAGCATCGTTAAGCATGCACTCTGGAGTCAGAAAGTATGGTAGCAATTAAGAACATGGGTTGGATTAGAATCCCACCTGTTTCTCTGAGAAACACTGGAAAAACTACTTACCTTCCCTCACTCAATTTCCTCCTTTATACAAGGGTAATAATAATACTAATAATACCTACCTACTAAGGAGGTTATATAAATCCAAGTTAAGAATTTAGTATAGGGGCTTCCCTGGTGGCGCAGTGGTTGAGAATCTGCCTGCCAATGCAGGGGACACGGGTTCGAGCCCTGGTCTGGGAAGATCCCACATGCCACGGAGCAACTGGGCCCGTGAGCCACAATTACTGAGCCTGCGCGTCTGGAGCCCGTGCTCCGCAACAAGAGAGGCCGCGATGGTGAGAGGCCCGCGCACCACGACGAAGAGTGGCCCCCGCTCGCCGCAACTAGAGAAAGCCCTCGCACAGAAACGAAGACCCAACACAGCCAAAAATAAATAAATAAATTAATGAATAATAATAAAAAAAAGAATGTTCTGGAGGGATTGCTTTGTTAAAAAAAAAAAAAAAAAAGAATTTAGTATAGTGCCCATATTCAGTACACTTCCCTGAATAAATTTCTCTTCCTTTTGGATTCTTTCCTAACCTTTTTTCTTTTCTTTTAGGAAAAGGAAACAGTTTTATTGTCGAATAAGCATTAAACCTGAATTTGATGCACATCACAGGCAATCTGCTAAAGGATTGCAAAGACATGAAGAAATCTCACCCCCCGTATATAGCCACACAGATACAACAAACTACATACAGGTTTTCAAGATAAACAATAACTAGTCCCCAGGTAAGACGATAGGATAGCACTGTTTGTCACACATAATTTATTCTAACTTTACCTGGTATTTAGGGTGACCATCTGTGTTAGCTAATTGACTTTACCTGGAGGGGGAAAAAAAGTCTCATCTCTTTATGACAGGAGGCCGATTTGTAACTTGGAATAAGCGTCCATCTAAGCTGGGTTCCTAGCCTCCTACAGAATATTGCAAAATAATCACCACAGTAAGTCTAGTTCTTTTCAGTTTTAATGAATCTTTGTAAACCAATGTAAGACACGTGGAAAATCTCACCATACTTGACTCTCAAATCATCCTTACCCTTTTCTGGGAACCACCTCTCTCAGTGAAATCCTAAGTCTCTTGGTCAGTTCAGATTCCTTCCTAAGGAGCAAAGGCCAAATGCCTTAGTGATGACTGGTGCTTTCTTCTGATCTAGAGATGAGATTTCAGGCCTATTCTTCCTCTCTGTGTTCTAGAAAATGCCCAGTAACCCTCTGGTGCTAATTAAGGATTAAATAGTGGTCTCAGTTTGAATTAATGACTGAGTAGTGACTACCTGTATAATAATACTTACCCTCCTTTGGCATTACCTTTATTTGTAGTGACAAACTCTTATAATGAAAGCAGAGCAAATGCTATATCCACATTGTAAAAGCAGACACTTAGGGGTAATGGGACAAAGCAGCTGCCCCTGAGGCAGGGCCTGGGAGTCACCCTGTTCCACGTAGCAGCTGGAGCCTGTCAGAGCTGACCTAGGGGCCCTGACTCACACTAACCAGACTCACATTGCGCAGATCAAGTACCCAAGAGTCTTTGTTTATAATAAAGAGGAAGATCACTCAGCAGACTGGATATTTGTAGGTAAATAGTTCTTAGCTTCCTTTCAAGTTCAGAGACCCCCTTTACTCTGCAGTGCTCTCACAGCACTGTCTGAAGGGGTTTAGTTCTAAGAAACACCTCATCATCATAACTTTGTGGTTTGTACCCAAAGGAGGCCCTGGTCTAATGTAATGACCTCTGGGTCTCTATTTTGACACACATATTGCATCACCACGTGTTAAGTGGCATCTTAAAGTATAGACGACTTTGATAGAATTCAAGACAACCAATTTATAAAAACATTGATATGAATGTAGATTTACAATGTGCATCTCACCAGGATGTGAGCCAAGAGTGGAGAATGAAAAAAAATCATGGAGAAAGACAAGTTTCTGAAGCACAATGTATTTTATGAATAAAACTTCTTAGCCTAGAGCAGCAAGGCCAGTTGGACCCATAGTTTCTTTGACTGCACTGCCCCCTTGTGGTAAAATGGCTTAGTTCGTTGGCAGAAAGAGGCTTGGAACAGGAGACATATGAGAGGCTAGAACAAAGGATGTGCAATAGGTCAGATAAGAAATAAAATAGAAAATAAGTTTCCTGGAAGAGTGGTCAGGAGATTTTGTCATTGAGAATGCTGGGGAGAGCTCCTGGCACCTGTAGGGGCTGCTTTTATTGCCTACCTGTGATGGTCAGCTCTCTTGAATTGCTTAGGGCAGACAAGGTTTTTCTTTGTTTGTTTTTGCTTTGCTTTGAAGCCCTGTGTAGGGTGAGTATCGTTAACACTGAGTCATGTTGCTCGTCCACCACCGTCCCCTACACTCCTCATCATCTCAGAGAAGTGTAGCCTAGGAAGTTAAACGATGCTAGTCCACAAGCATACACTTGGCAGAGGACATGGCAAAGTAGCTCAGTGGCCCAGAGGAAGGCCCTATGCAGGGCATTTTACCCTTTTTAACTACCTTGGAGACTCACAGCCAAAGGAGGCGCTTGGTGCTTGTTTATAATTTATGCCCATCTAATTTCAGTGAAGTGAGGAGGCCTACAATGAATATGACATTCAGGGAGCTTCTGCTTCAGTCTTCCTCTTTATTCTGCAATGTTGAGGAAAGAGCAGAAAGTGCAGGGACTGTGGCACCAGGTGACCGCCACACCGAGCATTACATTTAGTTCTAGATTTCCTTGTAGCCAAGGAAACACTGGAAATACAGAGTCTTATATAGTTTGCATTGCCTGGAAGGGGAAAATATAACCCTCCTTCAGAGATACACAGTTTCTGTGATGGGATGGAGGTGTTAGCTAAGGCTATGGTGGTAATCATTTTGCAATATCTAAACGTATCAAGTCAACATGCTGTCCACCTTAAACTTATACAATGTTCTATGTCAATTATATCTCAATGAAGCGGAACAAAATTTTTAAAATACTTTTAAAGAGAAAGAGAGAGGTATTTAGTTAGTTTCTGGCATTACATTCCAAGAGGAATTTATCCTAGTAATTCGAAACCCATAAATAAACACTAAATTAGAAGATGCATGGTCGATTCTCTTCCAGGGAAGCTTGCAGACCTGTTAAGTGTTAGATATGATGAGTAGTTCTTATTTAGTGGTTCCCAACCTCTGGTGGGACCTCTAGTGGGCCATGCAGTTATTGCAAAGTGTCTGTGAATCTAGATTCCAGATGCATAATTTCAGGAGTGAAACAGTAATGTTTTGCGCAAACGTACCAATATTTTTCACAAATATGAGGATAACCAGAACTAGCAAAATATAAATTTATGTAAAGGAACTACTGAACTCACACTAGCTTTTGGTTATTACATATTTTCGTAATTAGGTCTACTAACAATACAGTTATTAAAAAGTTGATATGACAAGTAGGTCCTTGTGCTTAAAAAGGCTGTGAGCCGTTACTGGTGCAGACTGTCTAGATGGTGTAGCTGCTCCGAGGAGAAAAGGCAGACCTCCATCCCCACACACGCCTCCCCAGTCACTGCTCTCAGCAGCTGCCTTCCATGTTCTGAGATGAGCTCCAAGGAAGGCACTCCTGCGCTCGCAGGCTCCGGGGCTTTGTTCGCTAATCAGCTTGGTGGTTTCAGGAGGCCCGAAATTACTTCAGGGCTTTCCACTCCGAGCACTTTGTTCAGGAAGCTTGAGAGACTTGTTGTGGTTTCAGAAATGACACCACTTGAAGTTCTGGAGTTGGCACAGACTACGGCTCCTGCTCCAACAAAGGTAGGACGAGCGGCAGCCAGAGGGGCTGGTGGCCTGAAAACCGGAGCTGCGGTTATCTCCGCAGGCACCTGCTCTTCAGCAAGCTTGCAATTGCTCTACATCCCTTTCATGTGGGCAAAGAAAGAACTTTATCAGACAGAAAGCCTCTATCCTCTTGAAACGTTGGGGTGAAAGGGGAGGAAGTTGGGCAGTAGATCGGGGCAGAATTTACGACAGTGAAAATCACGTTTTTGGTTGAGTTCTCCCCTTTCACACAGGTGACTCCATGCTGCTCTAGATGCCCCGCAGCTGCCTGTGTGCTGGCGGAGGCTGAGACTACAACCCGAGGCCCTCACAGAGGGGAAGGCAGGGCTCCCTGCAGCGCGCCTGAAGTTTTAAACCTCTGTGCTCTGGATTACCTGGCTTGGCTTGGCTGTTGGAGGACAGAGCTTCCAAAGCTAAAATGGGCAGCGCAGAGCCCTGTGAGAGAAGCAATGTTGTACAGTATTTCAGCTCTCCCATTGCAACAATGCCAATAAGCAAGTCACCCAGTCACCACCCCAAGGACAGACTGGCACCTTTGTTAAGGGAAGTACAAGGTCACAAATAGTTTGTTTTTAGTTGTACCTCTACGGGTACCTATAGACACATGTAAATTTGACTGTCCAGCCCAAAATGTCAATCCCACTCTCTGTTATGGCTCCTCTGTACCATTGGAAATTTATTTCCTTGAGTCAAGAGTCTTTTCAATCTCTTTTAGAATGGAAACATTCTGGTGGGTATATCTGGTAGAAATGGGGGAAATGACAGGTATATGGAGGTGGGACAGGATGCTGGGAATGATAAAAAGACAAGACAGATTTTGCTCACAGCTTGGAATGTTTGGAATAGAATCTGGAATCCATGGTCAGAAACAAAGTAGCCAAAGGCAAAATCACAACCCCAGCAGAGTCTGTCTGGCTTGTGGCCCAGCCTCCTTCCCTGCCAGGCCCTCTTCCCCTCTAGCTGACTTGACCTCAAACTTCAAACTCTTTCTTACCCACTTTGCTCTAGCAGACCTGTCATACAAAGAGCACTGAACCCAGGAAATATGCATTCACACCTTGATTCTTTGGTTAAGGCGTTCCATTTCCTTCTGTTTTCTCAGCTAAAATGGGGCTAGTGCCATCATGGTTCCCTGATGGTAAAAAAAAAAATTTTTTTCTTGCATTTCTGAAATCTGGAAACATTTTTAAATATATACATTTAACAAGGTAGTGGTTTTTTTCCCTTTAATCCTCAAAAGCCATTACTAAATAAATGGTGTGTCTTTTGATTAATGGCCCCATAGAACTAAAAAAAATTGTATTTTTTGCTCTTTATCACAAGTTAATGTGAGGGATGGATGTGATCGTTCTTGTGAAACCTTGGCAGTGTATAGAGGTAGACAGCAAAATTCCATGAATTTTTCCTAGAGGGCCTGATATCTATTGAATGATGGTTCGAATAATTCCCAGTGACATCCCAATAGGTTCATGCACAGCAGACTCATAAGACTCTTTTCCTAGAGGCACAATGTTAGAATGGTGGGTTCTGTTATTGGAAAACTATTTCATATCATTAAAATAAAAAAGAGAGAAAATGAAAATATGTTTTTACAAACATTAAAAGTAAACACAATATAAATTATGTTATATATACTATATATAGAGTGTGTGTGTGTGTGTATATATATATATATATAAATATATATATATATATTTTTATATATATATATATATTTATATATATATATATATATATAAAAGTATTACAGATGTTCCTTTAGGGATTTTTCTGCATGGTCTGGATTGATCAAGGCTGCTTAAAATATGAATCCAATGAGATTTTGATAGAAAACATATTTTTCTTTTCCTTAATATCTCATAGAAAACAAGAGTTCTTGATTACTCTAAGACTTGTTAGGGTATAAGACTGCTAGAAAATGGATTTGGGGCTTCTGGAAGACCAAGAAAGAGGGAGGCTTGGGGACAGGCCAGCCATGTGGTACCTCTCAATGATACCAGGTAGGTGGCCCCTGCTCTCCTTCCTGGTCTGTTCTTCAGCAAATTTTGATATAGGAGCTATTCTCTCTAAAGTATTGGACTGGGGAATATATGGTGTCAAGCCTACTGGGGGTCTGACTGTGGTCAGCATTTTCAAATTCCAAGAATTTGATTTTCCAAAGTTAGATAGTGAATTCTTGGTATTAAACTTAGATTGAAAATTAGAACCCCTGGCCTTTTGTGCTGTGGGAATAAACATATCTTTGCAGCCAACAAATGAGGATTCAACAAACTTACTGAGGGACTTCTGTGTGTGAGGTTCTATACTAGGCATCAGATTTGCAAAGATGAATACATGTTCTTACAATTGATAAGAAAATGTGCTAAGGACATGAGGTAGAACTTCACGAAAGAAAATTTCAAATGGTCAATAAACACTTAAATGTGTGTAATTCACTAGCAGTTAAATGTAAGTTAAAATGAGAAGTCTCTTTTTTTTTTTTGCTCTGTTTGACAAATGTTAAAAACAATGGTTATACCCAGTATTAGAGTGTGTGGGTGACTTTTCTATATTATTGATGAAATACCACCTTTCTAGGGGAGTTTGGCAATATGTATCAAAATAAAAATGCCCATGTTTAACCTGGAAATTCCCATTTTAGGAATTTAAACAAAAGAAGTAATAGAAAAGGGGCTCAAAGATATACATGTAGAGATTTTTTACCAAAGTATTGCTCATAATTATGGCTCCATATAAATGTCACTTAACAGGATTGTTAAATAATTTATGGTATATCCTTTCAATGGATTGCCGCGCAGTTGATGATGTATACCTGTCTTATAATAGCTATCCACAGCATATCATCGAGCAAAAATAACAGAATGCTATATACACTTTAATTATATTTATTTTTTTTAAAAGTATGCATAATTATATACATAGAAAGAAATTAAGAACGATCTTCCAAGACGATTAACATGGACTGATCTTTCTTTTTTTAAATGTACTTCTCTGTATTTCTTTAACTTTTTTGCAATGAGCTTTAATTACTTTTACTATTTGAGAAACAGTATTAAAATATAAATATCAAGCACTCTGTCCTTAAGGGTATCACATTTTGTATAATGAGCATATTTTTCCAAGCTGGCATGTGAGTTGCCAACTAATTCTAGAATTTAAGGAATTGGCAGAGCTAAGATAGCTGTGAGCCCACCTCTCTTTTCAAAGCCCAAAGGCTGGTCCCAGGAAAAGGGCAAACACGTCCTACCTCCCTGTCCCCCAGTGAGCCAGTCACTACAGTCCTTTCCTCAGCGTTTTCCTGCTTGTGTTAAATCAGATCCAGGTGATGTCTTCTCTCTTGAGCAGGGAGGGAACCAGAGTTTCTCGGAAGGTCCAGGCACTCTGCTGGACGCACAGGTATCCTCCACTGAGGAGGTGGGTATTTTTAGACAAGGTTACTGGCCTCAGATTGGCCATGATTCAAATCTAGTCCTCTGATTCCAAAACCCATACTACTTCCATGTGTTCCTTAGCGTCTGCTTTTGTGCATTTGTGTGTTCCTGTTTTAGTGTGAAATAGTTTGTGCCCCCAAATTTGCACTGAATTGGGTCTTCCTTACAAGAGACCTACGGTGGGCACATTTTTCTCACGCCTTAGCCTTTAACTGGCTAGAGGCCTACACACTCATCCGTCCATCCATCCATCCTTACCGGGAGCACCTCCCTTCATTCATCCTTTCATGTAGCATTTGTTAAGAGCAACATAGTTTAGTTGAGGAGCACAATCCATAGAACCAACCTGGCCGCGTGTAAACCACGGCTCCACTGCTTAGCAACTGTGAGACCATGGACGGGTTGCATAAATACCTTGTGCCCCCGTTTCCTGTAAAATGGGGATAATAACGGTACTTACCTCACGCTGCTGTTGTGAACATTAAATGGATGAATCAATGTGAAGCACTTAGAGTAGTGCCTGGAGTGTAAGTACATCTCTGTCATGATTAAGACCTTGTGCCAGGCACTGGACTAGATGCTGAAATTTCAAAGTGGATCAGAACAGGGTTTCTGCCTTCAAGGAGCTTACAGTCTAGTGGAAGAGACAGACGTGCCCGTGAGCGTGAGCACAGAGTGCTGTGGAGACAGTGCTGGAGAGGGTGGGGGTCAAGGGGGCTTCCCAGGGAAGAGACTGACCTGAGTTGAACCAGCTGACGGTGGGAAGGGCAGGGGCAAAGACCTGGAGGCTAGAGTGTTCGGCAGGTTTGAGGCACTTGGTTCCGAATGTGGTGGTTCCGAATGATTGGGAGGCGAATGCCAGAGGGCTATGGAGGAGATGGAACTGGAGAGGTGAGGTCAGCTGCCTCTTGTTCTTTGGCAGCTTTTATGAAAGTCCCCTAAATTTAGTGGACTACACCCCTCCCCCTTTATCTGCATTTAAACCTTTTTCCCTACAATCGCCCTTAATTAATAACAACACATCAGACCTAAAAGATAAGGTTGGAGGCTCATGGGGTAAAAACTCTCCTTTCATTCTGCTTGCTGTTTCTGTGATAGAATGACTGTGCTCCAGCTGTGTCTGTGTCTGGAAACTTCACCATATTCAGACTCTCAGACTATGGATGCGGCATCCAAAGTGTCCCCGGCTTTGGGGAAAAATGACTCTCCCAGCCTTCTGGGTTTGGCAGGCTTTTCTGGCTGGACCAGCTGCCTCCCAGCCCACAGAGCCGGACATACGCCACGACCCACACCCCTGTCTTAAGTGGAAATCGCAGCGTGCCCGTGGGGCAGGCTGGCCAGCCTAGGCAGGCAGATTTATTTTACAGTTCTTGCATTGTCCTTCTCAAACTTAATTCTGTTCCAAGGATAGAATTTGAGTGCTGCAACTCCCGCTGACTAGGAGTTTTAACAACTGTCTTGACTGTTCTCTAGAACCACTCTGCCTCTATTTCTTTGCCTTTAAAGTATCAAGTATTAAAGTGTTTCCTGGTTAGTCAGCTTTAAAGTCATGCCTCATTTATCACGAAAATCGTGTATTCTTATTTTCTGTCTTCAGTCAGTGCATTCCGTAAGTTTTCTTTATGAAATATGTATCTTTGGACCAAAAGATTCTTATTCTATTTCGAGATTCCCTTTGAGAGTAAAGGAAGGATGTTCGCTGAACTGGTTGCTATTTTCCAGAGGAGGTTCAAACCCTGTTACCTGTATTTATCTTCAAAAGGAGTTTTGTAGGTCTGTCATAACACCCTCCGTGTTTCTCTGTTGGCTTCTGCTTACTTTCTGTTTTTTGGTGTAACATCCTCCACAGGGTATTTTTGGCAACAGAGTTTACCTGAATCAGTCTGCTTTTCATTTCTGAGGCAGACCGGTGATTCATCTTTAGTACGGGAGGACCTTCACAAACACGGCTGGAATGTTTTGTATCACTGGGGTTTGAGTTAGGGAGACAGACCAAGGAAAGTTGTCTCCACGGCTGTTCAGCTTTCCAATTAGTTCTTCACAGTTGCTCCTGTCAACAGCACCAGGAAGAATGTTAGTGCGGGTTAAGGTCTCCTTGGACTGCTTTTGACACCACCCCTGCTGGGGAGGCGGGTGGGATGGGTAGAGGGAGAAAGGCTGGAAGTTGAAGCTGTAGGTGCATTAAAGAGTAATCAAATCACATGTCTCCTGATGTGCTCTACTGAGAAGGGCTCAGCATCACCTATGTTGTATTCCTGCCAAAAAGTATTTAACCTGAATTCAGTGGTGAGAAAACAATTAGGCACATGCAAATTGTGAGATATTTTGTGATATTTGGCTTGGGCTCTTCAAAAACGTCAGTGTAATTAAAACAAAGCAAAACAGAACGAAAGACTGGGGAATTATTCTAGATTAGTTCTCAAAACATGGTCCCAAGGCCAGCAGCCTGAGCATTACCTAGGAGCTTATTGGAAGTGCAGAATCTTGGGCGCACCCCAGGCTCAGAAGCAGAATCTGCATTTTAACAGGTTCCCCGGGTGATTCTGTGCACGTTCAATTTTGAGAAGTTCTGATTTAGTGTACAATTCACATTCAAATTTCCTGAATTGTCCCAGTAACATCCCATTTGGCTGTTTCCCATCCCATCTCCACCCCCAATTTTTTAAAAATAAATTTATTTATTTATTTGTTTGTTTGTTTGTTTGTTTGTTTATGTCTGCATTGGGCATTGCGTTTTCACTGCTACGTGCGGGCTTTCTCTAGTTGTGGCGAGCAGGGGCTACTCTTTGTTGCGGTGAGCGGGCTTCTCACTGCGGTGGCTTCTCTTGTTGCAGAGCACAGGCACTGGGTGTATGGGCTTCAGTAGTTGTGGCACACGGGCTTAGTTGCTCTGCGGCATGTGGGATCTTCCTGGAGCAGGGATCAAACCCGTGTCCCCTGCATTGGCAGGCAGATTCTTAACCACTGCGCCACCAGGGAAGTCCCACCACCCCAAATTTAAATCTAGTCAGATATCACATTGCATTTCGTTGTCAAGTCTCTTAAGTCTCTTTTAATCTAGAAGCATGGCTTTCAAATTTTAGCAGGAATCAGAATCACTTTGAGGGCTTGTTAAAACACAGATTTCCACCCCCCAACTCCCACCCCCACCCCGTCCCAGTGCACACACCTGAGTTCCTAGAGGTGAAATCAGATGCTGCTGGCCCTTGGACCACACTTTGAGTAATATGGTATTAAATAATAATGTTAGTTCAATGTTAAATTTCTAACATTGTTTGTATAGGAAAAAGCCTTTGTTTTTGGAGAGTCTTGGTGTGAACTATTTAGAGATGAAGTGTCATGCTATCTACAAGTAACTCTCAAAAGATTCAGTAAAACAAATAAATGGCTAGATGGATGGAAGAACATGGATGATGGATGGATAGAGCAAACCATAAAATGTTAGTTAATAATCAGTGAACATAGATGAGCAGTGAGCATAATGAACAAAACAAACAGTGAAGTAACACATAAACAAACAAACTGTGAGGGAGGGAAATTTCCTCTGCCCTCTTAGGTTCATTGCCTGGGGCCTTGCAAATTAGACTGACAAGAGACAGATTAACAGAAGAAAAAGCATGCAAATTTTACTTGATGTTAATTTTTATGACACATGGGGACCTTCTTAGAAAAGAAATGAGGACCCAAAGAAGTGGATAGTCCTAAGAACTTATATAGCATTTTTAACAAAGAATGGAATGGATAAAGAAGATGTGGTACGTATATATAATGGAATATTAGTCAGCCATGAAAAAGGAATGAAATTGGGTCATTTGTAAAGACGTGAATAGACCTAGAGACTGTCATACAGAGTGAAGTAAGTCAGAAAGAGAAAAACAAATACTGTATATTAACACATATATGTGGAATCTGAGAAAATTGGTGTAGGCGATCTTATTTACAAAGCAGAAATAGAGACACAGACATAGAGAACAAACGTATGGATACCAAGAGGGAAAGGGGGGGTGGTATATCTATTTTATACATAGTATCAATATACTATTGATACTATGTATAAAATAGATTAACTAGTGAGATCCTACCCTATAGCACAGGGAACTCTACTCAGTGCTCTGTGGTGACCTAAATGGGAAGGAAATCCAAAAAAGAGGTGATATATGTATACTTATTCACTTTGCTGTACAGTAGAAACTAACACAACATTATAAAGCAACTATACTCCAATAAAAATTTTTTTAAAAAACAGAGAATGGTAAATTATGGATGTGCGACAAGACAAAGGAAAAGGGTTTTGGGCTTTCACGTGGGGAAAACTATGGGAAGATAAATATATGGGGAAAACTAATAGAAGATAAGGGCTGTCTTAGCAAGGTTTGTTTGTACAGGTCCATCTCAATACCACCTTTCCATCTTCTTCATGGCCATAAAACTTCCCTGGGATAGGGGATTTATGGTAGTCCTTATTTCTCAGGAGTTTCTGCTTTTTAGTCCGATAAGGAAGGTCTAGGATAGCTTCTTTCTACAGCTGTTGAAACTCAAATATATTCAGCTCCAAATAATCTTTATGCCAAAGTGGAAAAAGCATTCAGGACACACTACCCCAAAATGTGGCACCTTGGCATATTGAATATTTTAAGATGAAAGATTTGAGAAATGGCAGGTGCAGGAAGGACTCTCTGACCTCCCCTTTCTCCCCTGAAGCAGGTTTTAAGACCCATATGTGAGAGCTGCCCTCCCTAAATCTGGAGGAGAGGAGTATCCTCATCTTTGAGGAGAGAGGAATGACAAGAGGGATCCAAACCAACAGGCCTTGCTAAGTTTCCCCCAGTGTACTGCCCTGAGCTCATACCTTTTGTCCTATCACACTTTCCCATGACTTTCCACACTTCATCAAATCTAGTATGAAAATGCTCAGGCTTAACTACTTCTTTGGATCTTCATTTCCTTATGAAGCCTCCCACGTTACATAAAACTTATACAGCATAAGTTTATGTAATATGTTTTTCCCTTGTTAAGCTGTCTTTTGTCAGTCTAATTTACAGGGTCTTAGCCAGTGAACCTAAAAAGGCAGAGGGAAAAGCACATATTTTTTTCCTCTCCTACAGTGGCCTATTTTGGGTGGCACAGTCTGATCTCCTTCAAAACATAAAAAAAAAAGCGTCTACCTAGAGATTGCAGCTTTTATTGTCCCTCTTAACAGGCCCTCTGGGGCCATCCTTGGACAGAGGCCCCTGCCCACGTCCTCTGCCTGCCTCATGTTTGTGGAAAAACTTTAGCCTCCTAGGCCTGTCCATCCGTCAGTCCGCACCTGTCCAGACGCTTTCTTAGCAGCCCCTGCCACGGGGAGCCGTCCCACCAGCCACGCGCGGGTCTGCGGGCTGCCTTCCTGTCGCAGCACGTGATGGCAGTGCTAGCTAATGCTTACTGCGTTCAGCATCGGCCCCTGCCGAACACACGAACGCACAGTTACTGGCTAATTATTAGTTACCAAGGCATGAATCTTAGACTGTTCCTTTGAAAAATGAAAATAGACATCAGATTCCCTACTGCTTCAGGTTTACTTCAGCAGTTAGTTCTAGTTTTGCTACTCCAGGCTTAGGAAATAAACCCTTAACATGTTTGATTCACAGTCTCAAGTGCTGCCATAGGCAAGAGCTTGGTGTTATTTTTCTTTAAAGAACACAACAACCGTCATATTAAAGATTCCTTCTGGATTTGCCCCACTACTCCCACTGTTGCGCTTGCTTCTGGTTACACTGACCAGCTCACAGTCTAGCCTGAGTCACTGAGCCTTCCTGAGCCTTAGTTTCTGTTTATAGGGATATGTGGCAGGCTGTAGCCTCCTGAATGGCCATGCTGTCTTTGGCCAGGTCCCATGCTATGGCCTCCGCCTAGAAGTCCATACCCACCCTCTAGACCAACTAGGGGGTGATTTTGCCCCTCAGGAGACATGTGGCAATGTCTGGAGACTTTTTTGGTTGTCATATCTTGGGGTTAGGGGTGCAAGTGGCATCTAAGTGGTAGAGGCCAGAGGTACTACTAAATATCCTATAATGCACAAGTCCGCACAACAAATTATTATCTGTCCCCAAATGTCAGTAGTGCCAAGTTGAAAACTCTCTTCTAGACCTAGTAATTCCTACAAGTCATTAGCCTGCAATTTAAATGCCACTTCCCCTAGGACCCCTTGTCTAATGCCCTAAACCGAACATAAAGCTATCAAAACCTTTATCGCTATATGCTACATGTTATAGTTATCCTTTACCCATTTTTCTCTTTAGGAGATAAGGAACTATTTCTTGTTGAGTGTTTTATGTATCTCTTGAGCTTAGCATGTATTGTAGAACAAAGGGATGGATGGATGGATGGATGGATGGATGGATGGATGGATGGATGAATGAATGGATGGCATGATCAGTTTGCTGGAGATGCCATAGCAAAGGACCACAGACTGGATGACTTAAACAACAGAAATTTATTTTCTCAAAGTTCTAGAGGCTGGAAGTCCAAGATCAAGGTGTCAGCAGGTTTAGTGTCTTCTGAGGCCTCTCTCCTTAGCTTGCAGACTGCTAAACTCTTCTTATTAGGACACCAGTCAGATTGGATTAAGGCCTACCCTAACCTTAAACTCATCACCTCTTTTAACTTAATCACGTCTTTAAAGGCCCTATGTCCAAATATAGTCGCATCCTGAGGTTCTAGGGGTTAGGGCTTCAACACATGAATTTGGCAAGGGGGACACAGTTTGGTCCTTCACAGACAGATTTTTATCATCTCTAACATTCTGAAGTTCAACTCCAACTTCTCAGTTGGAGAAGAACAATTCTGATCCCTTCCCAATTCTGGCTTCTCTTTAACAATCTTTCTGCCTTCTACCTCCAAATCACTGAGGGCTGTGAGATGAAAATCGCTTGATGTAGCCTTGGTGCTAACAGCCTTACACAGGTGACCAAAGGCAGATTGCCGTGCATCCTTGTATCCTGCCTCCACCACTAGCGAGGTGAGTGGTCACAGGCAATCTCAGTTCCTGCTCTGAAAAATGGGACCATGATTATATCAACCTCTTAGGACTGGGGCCGAGATTTATCAAGATAATGCATAAAATGTGCCTAATATAGCACTTGGCACATAGTTAAGTATTCAATAAATGTTAGCTTTAGTCGACCTTTTTTTTTTTTTTTTTAGTCATAGTAAAGTTTTTCTTTCACCTTAGTAAAAACTTCGAATTTTGCAAGGCAAAACATATTTTGCTCTCTAAGTCTTTCCTCTTAGTTGATATTACAGATAAATTGAGAAACCCCTTTGTCGTCCAGTTTTTACTCACAACTCCTACCCTGGTACCCTGTGTGCCACCAACTCTCACAAGCTAATGACAGGCTAATGGGAAAACGGGAGGAATGGAGACCTTCGGGACTCACATTTCCTCTGTCAGTCTTATCATCTCCTTCTCACCCACCTTAGCATCCACCCTGCATTAAACGTATAGATTCTACTTCCTTAGTCCCCTAAAGATTTATCTTTCCCTACAGGCCTCCCGCTGCCTTCGCTGGGCCCTCACCACTTCTTGTGTGGCACCTCTTTAGAGCCTGACTTCCCGGGCCCTGGATGATGTCCCTTCACACCCACCCCCTCTTCTGCTCTTAGTTTGATCTTGCCAACAAAAAATGCCTCCGTGGCTTCCTCTAGCTTTCAGGATGAACTTCTCAATCCACGAGGCCCCTTCCAATTTGGCACTACTTCCTCCTCCAGCCTCCTCTCTCCAAGACCCTCCTCCTGTAGGGTCTGTGCTATTTCAGGCTTCTATGCCTTTCCACACGCTATACTCTCTACTTCAGATTCCCTTGCTTCACTATTCACAATGGAAATAGCCAGGACATGGAAGCAACCTAAGTGTCCAGTGACAGATGAATGGATAAAGAGGATATGGCACATATACACAATGGAATATTACTCAGCCATAAAAAGAAACGAAATTGAGTTATTTGTAGTGAGGTGGATGGACCTAGAGTCTGTCATACAGAGTGAAGTAAGTCAGACAGAGAAAAACAAATACCGTATGCTAACACATATATATGGAATCTAAAAAAAAAAATGGTCCTGAAGAACCTAGGGGCAGGACAGGAATAAAGATGCAGACGTAGAGAATGGACTTGAGGACGTGGGGAGGGGGAAGGGTAAGCTGGGACGAAGTAAGAGAGTAGCATTGACATATATACACTACCAAATGTAAAATAGATAGCTAGTGGGAAGCAGCCGCATAGCACAGGGAGATCAGCTCGGTGTTTTGTGACCACCTAGAGGGGTGGGATAGGGAGGGTGGGAGGGAGGGAGACGAAAGAGGGAGGAGATATGGAGATGTATGTATATGCATAGCTGATTCACTTTGTCATAAAGCAGAAACTAACACACCATTGTAAAGCAGTTATACTCCAATAAAGATGTTAAAAAAAATTCCCTTGCTTCCATCATTCACCCAACCAACTCCTACTTGCTTTTCAAACATCTACCTCTTCCAGGAAACCTTCTTTACTCCCTAGGCTTCAACTGTAGCTTTCATTTATTCAGAGAAATTTGCATGCAGTGAAATGCACAGTTCTTAAATATATAATTCAAGGAGTTTTAATAAACTTATGCACATCCATGTAACCTCTATTGCAATCAAGATATAGGCAATTCCCTTCTTCTCCTTCCCAGTCCATCTCTACCCGGCCTTCCCCTGCCCCCCCCCCCCAATTAGGCAACTATCCTTCTAATTTCTGTCACCACAGATTAGTTTTGCCTGTTTTTGAACTTCATATAAGTGGAATCGTATGGTATATACTTGTTTGTCCATATATGCGTGAGTCTATTTTTAGACTCTAGTCTGTTCCTTTCATCTATTTGTCTATCTTTATGCTACTATCATACTGTCTTAATCATTGTACCTTTATGTAATTCTTGAATTCAGATTATATGAGGCTCAGCTTTGTTCTTCAAGAATATTTTGGCTAAACTAGGCATTTTGCATTTCCATATGAATTTTACAATCGACTTGCAACTTCTACCAAACAAATGTCTGTTGGGATTGTGAATGTAATTGTAATTGCATTGAACTTATAGATCAATTTTGAGGAAAAGTGACCCTAAGCAATATTCAGTCTTCCAATACATGAACATAATATAGTTCTCCAATTACTGAGATCTTAAATTTCTCTCAACAATGTTTTGTAGTTTCTAGTTTAGAGGTTTTGCATGTTTTTTATTAAATATGTTGCTAAGCATTTTATAATTTTGATACTATCATGAATGATATTTAAAACTTTTCATTTCCCAGTTTTTGCTGCTGGTATATATAGAATTGATTTTGTATATTGACCTTGTATATTGAGACCTTGATAAATTTACTTATTAGCTCTAGTAGATTTTTTAATATTCCATGGGCTTCTCTGTGTAATCAATCATGTCAATCTGTAAATAGAAACAGTTTTGCTTTTCCTTTCCAATGTTTATACTTTTTGTGTCTTTTGTTGCCTCATTACACATGTTTAGGTTTCTAAAACAGCTTTGAATAAAAGTGAGAGTAGACATCCTTGCCTTGCTCCTGGTCTGAAATCTGAGGAGTTTAATAGTTCACCATTAAGTTTATTGTTAGCAGTAGGTTTTTAAAACTGCCCATTATCAGTAAAAGGAAGTTTTCTTCTATTTCAGTTTGCAGAGCTTTTTTGTTGTTTTTAAATCAGGAAAAGTGTTAAATTGTATCAAATGCTTTTTGTGCATCTATTGAAATAATAATTTGCTTTTTCTCCTTTATCGATATGGTGAATTATATTGATTGATATTTGAATGTTAAACAATTCTTGCATTCTCTGCATGAAATATAGTTGGTCATAATCTAATGAACATATATATTGCTGGGTAAAATGCCAATTTTAAGTTATTTTTTACATTTATGTTTATGAAGAATATTGGTCTGTGATTTCATTTTCTCAAAAGATTTCTCTCAGGTATTGGTATCAGGATTATGCAGACCTCATAAAATGAGTTTGGAAGTATTCTTTTGTCTTCTGTTTTCTGAAAGAGTTTTATAAACTTGATATAACTTCTATAAATGATTGATTGAATTCACTAGGGAAGCCATCTGGGCCTGGAGTGTTCCTCATGAGACATTTTTTGTTTTATTATGAATTCTATTTCATTAATAGATATAGACCTATTCAATATTCTATGTCTTTTTGTGTCCATTTTGATAAATTTATCTTTTAAGGAATTTTTCCATTTCATCGCATTTTTAAAAACTTATTGATATAAAGTTTTTTAAATAATATTTACTTGCTGTCATAATGTCTATAGAGTCTACAGTGATGTCTCCTCTTTTATTCATATTGGCTATCTGTACTTTCTTTTCTGTTCATCAGTCTTGCTAGGGATTTGGCAATTTTATTACTCTTTCCAAGGAACAAATTTTTGGCTTTTCTTGGTTTTTTCTATTTGTCTAAGGTCAATATACGAAATCAATTCTATATATACTAGCAGCAAAAACTGAGAAATGATAGGTGCTAGTGTTTCATGCAAAATAAATCCAAAGTAAGTAGAAGGAAGAAAATAATAATTACTGCTTACTTTGTATTATTATTATTAATTCAAAATATTTTCTAATATCTCTTGTGATTTCTTCTTTGATTCATGGGTTATTTAGAAGTCTGTTTCTTAATTTCCAAATATTAGGGACTGATCTAGATATCTTAGTAGTAATAACTTCTAATTTAATTTCATTGTGGTAAAATATATATATATACTCGAAGGTTTTGAGATTTACTTCTTATGAAATTTATTGAGATTTATTTTGAGGCTGAGGATGTGGCCTATCTTGGTGACTGTTTCATGCACACTTAAAAAGAATATGTACTTTGAAGATGTTAGATGTATGTTACATAAATAGCAGTTAGATCAAGTTGGTTGATAGTGTTGTTCAGATCTTCTATATACTCAGTGTTCTGTCAATTACTGAGAGAGGTGTGTTCAAATCTCCACTTATAACTGTGGATTTGTCTGTTTGTCCCTTTAGTTTTGTCAGTATTTGCTTTGTCTGTTTTGAAGCTCTATATTAAATGAATACACATTTCTTTTTTTGTTTCTTGATGTAATTATTTAATGACACAGGAAAATAACATGGTATGAAACAAGCTGGTTACAAATAGTGTTTAAAGGATGACTTACTTCACTTTTGAAAAAAAACAATTTAAAAGTATGTATACAAAACACTGGAAGGTTATGTATCAAAATATTGACAGTAGGTGAATACACATTTCTGATTCTTATGTCTTCTTGATGAAGTGATCTTTTTATTATTATAAAATGTTCATCTCTTTTACTGGTAATATTTCTTGTTTTAAAATCTATTTTGTTTGATGTTAACATAGGCACAACGCCTTCTTATACTTATTGTTTTTGTCATATATCTTTTTCCATTCCTTTACTTTGAACCTGTTTTTACATTTACAGTATGTCTCTTGTAGAAAGCATATAGTTGTCTTATTTTTTAATGCAG
The DNA here is from genome assembly GCF_028021215.1 of Eschrichtius robustus. Lineage (NCBI taxonomy): Eukaryota > Metazoa > Chordata > Mammalia > Artiodactyla > Eschrichtiidae > Eschrichtius > Eschrichtius robustus. Next base: position 133,452,308 of record NC_090827.1, read on the forward strand.
TCTAACAGTCTCTGATTTAAAATAGGGGGTTTAGTCCATTTTCATTTAGTGTAATTAGTTATATATTGGCGGATTTAAGTCTAGTGTTTTCCTATGTGTTTTCTCTTTGTCCCATCTGTTTTTTATTCTTGCGTTCCTTCTTTCCAAGCTTTTCTTAGGTTAATTAAATATTTTTACTATTCCATTTTAATTCTCCCAATTTTAGCTATTTTTTAATCCTTTTGAGTTGTGACTAAGATTACAACATGCATCCTCAATTTACCATAGTCTGTGTTGAGTTGATACTGTATTAAATTTAAGAACCCTGAAACAATGTAATTCAATTTACCACTATACCATCTTGTGTGCTGTTGTTGTCATATATTTTTAATAATCTCCGTAATAAGATGTTATAATTTTTGACATTAAACTGGTATTTGTCTTAAACAAATTACAAGAAGGAAAAAATATACTATTTTATATTTTCTCACATATCTGCCATTTCCAATGGTCTTTATTCCTTCCTGTATATCTGAGTTTCCATCTGCTATCCTTTCCTTTAGTTTGAAGGATTTCTTTTAATATTTCTTATAGGACTTCTATAATCTTTTGTTTATTTGGGAATGTCTTTTTTGCCTTCATTTTTGATAAAACATGAAAACCCACTGTTTATAGTTTGCTGAAAATCAAAAGCAGGCAAAAAGTGAAGAGATTTGACTCCTGAAAGAAGGAAACTACACTGAGTGAGAGCTACATTTATATGACCTTTACCTTGAGGGCTCCTTCAATCCATAGGTGTGGTATAACCAGAACTCAATAAGGAGGCTTCAATCTATTGATCTGAGTTGTCAGAAGACATAGTTTAGGGTGTTAGAGTAGCTGGGAATTGAGGGAGGGAAGTCCAAAAACGGGGGAGCCACAATTAGGACTCTTCTAAATTGGCACAGAAACTGCCTCAAATCTTTGGATGGCCTCAGAAATACCCACTGGGCTCCTTGAAGTCTCCTCTGTGCAGGCACAGTTCAGGGGCCTTCCAAGGCTTTGAGACAGTTTGTCTATGGGAAGGTCGTTCTAATAAAAACTACTCTGCATTCCCAGAACCAGAGCTTTCCCATTGTATTTTGAACGTTCACCTATCACAGAATGTGTCATCTTGTACTATAATTATGAATTTAATTATATGCATCTCCCACGATACTTTAAACTCTGTAGGGTATGATCTACTTATTCAGGTATCCTTAATGTCTAGTACAGTGTCTGGCACGTTGTGCTCAATAAATGTTAGTTGAGTAAATAAATCTAATAAAGCTAACAAGTTTGACAACCAGGGTGAGAGGGCCTGCCTCCTTAGCAGTTCTCACGTGGAACATTGGTTTTCTCAGGCCAGTCATTTGAAGAGTGTTCTGAGGATTACAGGAGAAAAGTATCCTCCTCTTTTCTCTAGCCTCTATGATTTTACCATTAATTTATAATGATGTCAATAATAAAAACCAGTCCTTTGACACTTAGTCACAGATTATGGATTAACATAGTAAATAGGAAGTAATGATACATTATTTCTTATTTTATTTTATTTTTAAATGATTAGATTAAACATCTGACTTGAAACAGCAGATGTGGTGGCCATGGCGCTCCTCACGCTTGCAGGAAAGAATAAGGAGAAATAATATTCAGCCCAGCCCAAATGGATTTCCTGGCTGTATGGAACAGCAGTGGATTCCAGATCAGAAACAGTGGAAGGTATGACCCCAGATTCTATTTGTTGTAATATGGTGCTGACCAGTGTTCGGTGCTGACCTGATTGTTGAAGGAAATAAACAGTACGAATAACTGTGGGATCTCAGAACCTTTTACTCAGTGTAACTCTTCTATATGGTTATGGTCCCTTCTGCTGTTTACCTGGTGATGTAGCCTTTACTACAAGGTGTGTGTGGGTTGGGAGCTGGGGACAGACTCCACACAGGGCTGTGTGTCCTGCGAGGAACCACCCTTCTGTCAAGAGCTAACGCTGACTGGTAGCCTTCATAACCTGACCGGGCTTGTTTTTCAAAGGTAGGAGAAGGGGATTCTACATTTTTGTTTTCCACAGATGGTTAGACAGAGAGAGTACTGTCAGGGGGAGTTTCACACCTCAATTTTATTTAAGTAGGGGCCTGGTGAGGATCAGGATACTATCTTTCTTTTATAAAGGTTATTTTCAAGGTAATTTAAAGTGCTGGGATTGAGGAGTCTATTAATTTAAGGCTCTTCTTCTCATAAGTGACAAAAATACAACTGAAACTAGTTTCGATATAAAAGGGGGGTTCAGCGGCTTACATAATTAGTTTTCATGGGGAACCTTCAGACACAGTGTATCTCCCCTCTGTTTCACTCTGCTTCTCTCTGTGCTCAGAAGGCAGTCCCCAAAGAGTGGCAAAGATGACTACTGGCAGCTCCAGCCTAAATCCCGTCAGCTTAACAACCCCAGTAGGAAGAGAACATTTCTCTCTAAATAATTACAACAAAAGTCACAGGGAGGCTTCTCCATGCTCTGGCTTGTGTTATGTTCCCACCCATGGGGCTGGGGAGGAGGTGAGACCAGCCCCACTTGACCACAAGGACTGAGAGTTGGTCAAGCAAGGATTCCCAAAGAGAAAGAAGGGTTCCAATGCCAGAGGAAGGAAAAGAGATGCAGGGCAGACAAAACAAAGGGTTGGGGTTCTTTGTTGGTTGGCTTGTTGCTCCCCAACCAGGGAGAAGAAGTTTCAGCATTAAAAGTAGAAGCAAGAGAGGTCAGAATGTCTGAGCCATTACTAGGCTAGACCTGATGAGGAGAGCAGAAGCAGGAGATGAGAAAAGCTAAATAACACAGAATTGGTTAGAGCACTGAGACTCTATTGGGGAGGGCTATATTACACAGAAAATAGTGGTAAACTTCCGGAAGGAGAAGGCAAGACCAGAGGCAGCTGGAAAAGATGATTTAACTGATGTGTTTAATTAACGTCCTGCAACCGCAAACCTTTCTTCTGTGGCAACTACTCAGAACACTTTTTGACCTATTAGGAAGCTTGGAATTAAAATACAATTCAGTGAGGCCAAGTTTGTGGAAAAGAGGTTCCCAGGGGAGCTATTCGTCATGGGAGAAATCCCCTAAGCAGCAGGAGGTGAATGGGAATTCAGCACAAGCTAATTGTCACTAGTGGCAGAATAAGTCTGAAAACAAGCTTGTGCATTGTCAAATGTGTACACACTTTACAAGGCACTTTCCTGTGCCTTGTTTTATTCTACCTCTGTGAGCAGCCTTTGATGTCAGAAGTGCTGGAATGATTACGACTATTTCACAGGTAAGGAAATCTGCAGTGTGTTTCTGGCTTCATCCTAAATGAAGGAAGGAGGATAGCAGTGTCCTGGTTAAAGGACCCCTAAAGAGGACCCCAGCTAGATTAAGGTCACTTTCCCAGGAGCCAGTGGCCGGGCATTCTGCCTGTTTAAGGATGCTGCGAGCTCTTCTCTCGGCTGCTCCTATATGAGCAGGGCAGCGGCTAACGGTACCAGAGCAGGTTTCAGACACTCCTGTTCTTGCTCACACTGAGATCTGTAGGGCCAAGGAGAAATGGTCTTCCTGGTCCTGAAGCTCCTTTTAGAAATGATCTCAATAGTGGAAATCTTTGTAAAGTCCAGGACTGAAAGAGCTGAAAACATGTTTCAGAGTTTCTACCATTTGCTTTTGTGTGGGGTGGCGTGACAGGTCCTTATGGTTTAGAATTTGGGTGTCTTGTATGTAATCACATTGTTTCGATAGGTGGCAGCATGTCCTCTCCTTTAAAAGGTTGTCTTTTTAAGAGGGCATATTCAGTGAAAGCTCTATCAGGAAATGAAGAGGTGCTCATAATAATAAAAGCAAATAGAAAATATTCCCTGTGACCCACCATGAACACATTGCTCATGGTCACGACTAAAGTCATTGATTCAGGCTTTGATCGACCAGTAATAACTTCAGACCAAAAGTTGTATCATGACACTTCTACTTCAAATTCTAGTACAGTTTAGTTCTTTCCTCATCAGGGATGTAACATATTGGGAAAGCTTTGCCAGATGACATTGAACTCTTTCCCACCCACCATGTTGTGAATGATCACACCTGCCCTTCTCCACCATTCTGAGTGACCAGCTCCAATCTCTTCTCTCTTTTCAGGATTGCTTTCTCCATCAACAGATATAAATGTTTTAATTCCACTCACAATGGCATTTCTCCCAGGGGACCATCCAAGGAATGGTTGATTTCAACTGAGTCAAAAGAGAAAGGGAGAGGCTTACTAGAAGCTTGAAATGCCCAAACTGCCCTACATTCTAAGGATAAGACTATCCTTATCAGCAAAAATCTATTCTGTTTGTGGCATGGAGTGATGGCCGCCCTGGGGCACGCGTAGTTTAGCAAGGAGAGGTAGCAGGTCCTCCTGGGATGTAGGACTTGTGAGTGCCCATTAGCAGTGTCATATTCTTGAATTTGAGAGGCGACTCTTTGCACTACACATCCGTTTATCTCCAGAATTGGGCTTTTGAGAATTAATTAAATTGTGGCACCCCCCCCCCCCCCGCAAAAGGAGATAACCTGTATAAAATGTATATAATAAATATGTATATAATTATATATAATTAACATTTGAACAAATATATCCTGAAACTACCTCGTTTCGATGATAATAAAATTAATCTTTTCCCTAAGCCTTCTTCTTATTTAAAAAATAAACTTTTAAAAGAAACAACGAAAACTCACTCTTACTGTAGCAGACACAGTTGGTGCCTGCCCCGCTATCCATGGATCCTTTTCATCAACTCTATGTGCCCATCCTATCCGTGCCCTTTGATGACATGGGACACTCAGAGGGTGGCGCTTGGGCACTGGAGCAGCCTCACCTGTGCCCTGAAGCTCCACAGACGTAACGGGTGGTTGCAAAAGTGCAAAAACGCCGTCACTTGCATTCTAGGCAGAACTAACAACTCTGAGGTGCAATTTATGCTCCAGGGAACCCTGCAGGATGGAGTTGAATCTGGGGCTTCCCCTGAATTTACACCCAGGCCTGAATTTCCCCATCCCAATCCTGCTTTCCCCACTCTCTTCCTGTTTTTTTCTCGCATTTCCGTGGTAAACCACTTGCACTGGAATCCTTGACTCCGGTTCTACCTCTAGGAAGACCTGATCAAGGATACTTACTGCTTTTTCTTGTCTCTCTCTCTCTCTTCCTCTCTCTCTCTGTCTCTGTATCAGTCCCCCCCCCCCCCCCCTCTCTCTCTCTCTCTCTCTCTCTCTCTCTCTGTCTCTCCCACGCGGACATTCTTTCTTTTTCCTTTTGTAAGTTAGATTTGGGGATTTTCTCTCTTTCTTTTTTTTAAAATTTATTTATTTATTTATCTATGGCTGTGTTGGGCCTTCGTTGCTGTGCACAGGCTTTCCTTAGTTGCGGTGAGCGGGGGCTACTCTTCGTTGTGGTGCACGGGCTTCTCATTGTCGTGGCTTCTCTTGTTGCAGAGCAGGGGCTCTAGGCGCACGGGCTTCAGTAGTTGTGGCACATGGGCTCCGTAGTTGTGGCGCACAGGCTTAGTTGCTCCGCAGCATGTGGGATCTTCCCGGACCAGGGCTCGAACCCGTGTCCCTTGCACTGGCAGGCAGATTCTTAACCACTGCGCCACCAGGGAAGTCTGGATTTGGGGATTTTCTTGAATTAAGATTATAGGGGAAAATCACACAGCAACTAAACTTTTCTCCTCCAAATCCACCATCTCTCAGCCTAATAGGAAGATGGTAACATGCTCAGAGCTAGTTTAAAAAGATAATTTTAAAGATGCTATTTGTAACTGAGGTACCACAACCTAGAATCTTCCTTTGTAGCAATTGCTGGGTTTTTCCTTCACTCTCCTCTCTATTTAAAATTGACTCTCATCTGCCTCACACATGCCCCGCCCACCTCTCCATAGCCCCTTTCTCTGCTTGTGTTTCTCCGTAGCACTTTGCCACCTCATTCAAGTGAGTAAAGGAAAACTAAAGAAAGTGAGAGAAATAAAATAATTTGGAACATGCAAGGAAGCCTTCTCGAAAAGAATAACATTTCATTATGAATGGGAAGGTAGAAAAAGACATCTTTAGGGATTCATAAGTGGGTGTATGGATGCCTTGAATTTTCTATTTCTGTAAAGGGAGAAGAGATATCATATGGAAGAGTTTCAGTTGTGTGACTGGAAATCATCAAGATGTTTTATCGACCAGCAAAAGAACTGTAGACAATAAAACCCCACAAGTTTTCTTTAGAAAAATATTTTTGCTAAAATGTTAATGATAAGTGGAATGTTTCCATTTTTATATTCCAAATTTTGGATTGCTGAAGGCCAATTTCAAAAATAGAGAAGAGGTGTGGGTATATCTGATAAGAGGATGGGGGGAGATTTACAGAAAATACATGATACCCCAAAATCAGGGAGAAGCTATAAAGGAAAAAAAACATTAGTACACTACTAGCCTAATAGAGAGAGAGCAAGCTGTGCATTGGGAATTAAAACCCAATGGGAGAACTCCAATGCCAACCATCACAGAACCCACCAATTCTTTCCACAAATATTTAATGAGTTCTTTCCATGTTCAAGGCATCGTTCTAGGTGCCAGATATATAGTAGTGAACAAAACAGACTAAATCTCTGTAGAATTGAGCTTACATTCTAGTGGGGGAGAGAGACAGTCAACAGAAGTTATTAGAATATATATGTCCTGAGTGGTAAATGCTATGGAGAAAAATAAAGCAAGGGTGTTTGAGGTGGGGGTGTTGCAATTTAAAATACAGTAGTAGTCAGAGAAGACCTGGTGGAGAAGATGACAGCTGAACGTGGTGATGAAGAAGGTGAAGCAATGGACTACGTGGACATTTGGCGGAAGAGCATGCCCAAGGAAGAAACAGAAAGCGCAGATGGCTTAGGTAGGAGTGTGCCCGGAGTGTTGGAAAAAGGAGAATGCCAGTGTGGCTGGAGTTGAGTAAGAAGAGCGAAAATGAGGTTAGAGAGATGAGGGGTAGAGGGGACATGACCATGTAGCCCCTGTTGTAGGACTCAGGCTTTACCATGAATGAGGTGTGAGCCGTTGGAAGGTTTTGAGCTGAAGGATGCCACATTGTGTTTAGTTTTTTTTAAAGGATCATTCAGGTTGCTCTATTGCAAATAGATTTTGATGAGGGACGGGGACCAAAGCAGGAAAACTATTTAAGAAGGTATTACCATGTCTGGGTGAGAGATTGCACTGACCTCGATAAAGTGGGAGCTGGAGATGGTGACAAGTAGTTGGATTATAGAGGTATTTTGAAAACAGTTGTCCATCATCGCTGACTTTGGTGATAATTAAATTCAACGTGAAAGAGAAAGAGAAATGTCAAGGAAATTTCAATGCATAATCGTGTATTTGTGTTTAGTTCAATTCAATTACATAAACATTTGTTTTCTACTGTAGGTTATCTAGCACAATACGAGGCACTGTGCTAGTGAAATGCAGTTCCTTCTGCCAAAGGGCTTATATTCTGGAAAGGGAAACAGACATATAAATCAATAAATTTGTGTACACCACACTAAGTCTAATAAAGTATGCTCAACTTCTGAAAGTGGGGAGAGATTAACACTGTCACAGAGATAGAGTAAGACAATGATGGAAGTCCTTCTAGAGGAAGTGATGCCTATGTTGAATATTGATGGACACATGAGGGGTTTTCTGGGTGCTAAAGAGGGGGTGGAGAAGTAATACTCCAGGGAGAGGTCACTGCAAGTACAAAGACACAGAGGAATAAAACAAATGTGGTGTGCCTAGGGAAATAGAAATAAATTGGATTGGCTGGAATGTGAAGTTCAAGGTGAAGAGAGGCTGGGAACTGAGGAAAGCAGATGATAAAGGATTTTATATACCCTGCTTCATGCCTGGGCTATCCAAAGGAGAGCCAGTGAAAAGTTTTAAATAAGAGAGGGTTGTGATCAGACTTAAGTTTTGTAAAATATCACTCTGGTGTCCGTGCAGAGATGATTGGAAAGAGGAGAAGGCAAGAGGCTAGAAACCCAACAAAAGTTATTGCAACCGTTGCTGAGAACCTGAATTAAGGCAATGGCAGAGGGAATAGAAAAGAAAGGTTGGACTTAAGAATTAGAAATAGCAAAGCCCAGTGGCAAATTGGTTATAGTATATGAGAGAGAAAGCAGAGTCTTGGAGGCTGGCAGATGTGTTCCCATCAATTAAGATTAGAGGACACTGCTATTGTAGCATTATTTGTAATAGCCAAGATATGGAAGCAACCTAAGTGCCTATCAACAGATGAATGAAGAAGATATGGTACATATATACAATGAAACACTACTCAGCCATAAAAACGATGGAATCTTTTTTTGCAACAGTCTGGGTGGACCTTGAGGGTATTATGCTAAGTGAAATAAGTCAGACAGAGAAAGACAAATACCGTATGATTTCATTCAGATGTGGAATATAAAAAACAGACAAACAAGCAAACCAAAGCCAAAATAAATGAGCAAATCAAACCAAACACAAACAAACACGTAGATACAGAGACAAGAGTAGTGGTTACTAGAGGGGAAAGGGCAGTAGGGTGAGGGTGAAATGGATAAAGCGGATCAACTGTATGGTGACAGATAGAAACTAAATTTTGGTGGTGAGCATACTGCAGGGTATACAGAAGTAGAGATATATTATTGTACACATGAACCTTATATAATGTTATAAACCAATGTTACCTCAATAAAAATAAATCAAAAAAAGAAAATTTTTAAAAATAGAAATGATAAACAAAGATCAGGGAAAGCTTTAAAACAAAGAAGGTCGTGGAAGTTGGGGAAAATGATGTGATCAATTTTGGCATGTGAGATAAAGGTGAAGCACCTGGAGGATAAAGATGGAAATCTCCCATTTGGGCCTGGGAATTAGCAGAGGGGAATAGCCTTTATCTGTAGATTTAGGGGTCAATGACATGTACAGGGATATTTAAAACAACAGGAACTTTTTTGACTGTTGAGGGAAAAGGTTTAAAGTAAAAAGGTGGCCAAGGATAGAATCTTCAAGCGCATCAGCGTCTAAGGGGAGACACAGGAAAGCAAACCGACAACTGACACTGAGAATCTATGGTCAGAGATGTAAGACAAGTAGCAGGATAAAGAGTAGCCTCCAAAGTCAAAGAGGGAAAAGAGATGGTGTAATCAAAAGTAACAAAGGTCATAATAAGATCAAGTAAGATAAGGATTTAGACACATTTGTGAGTTGTGTGAGTTGGAGGTCACTGTTGATCAGAGAAAGGACAATTTTAATGATACAGTGATAGGGTGTGGGATGGGTAGAAATCAGATTGTAGTGGTTTGAAGTGGCTAGGAGGTGAGGGAGTACAGACGCGTGTATAGACTACTCTTTCAATGAGCTTGACTTAGCCTGAATACCCAAACCTCCCTCTTCCACATGAGGTGAGGCCATGCCCACGCTAACCTGTGGACTAGAGTAGATGGGGGTAGATGTTGAAAACAGGTGAGTGTTTAGAGCTGAGAGTGAAGTGGGGAAGTGACTCCAGTAAGCCAGATAGGGGAGTTTGAAAGGGTCCCCAAAAGGTAAGGGGCCAGGGCCAGTGTCTAAAGCTGGATTAGGGGAGCAAGACAGACATCTAGGTAGGGAGTTTGTAGGCAGGTCCTCGAGAAGAATGAGACTGTGTGTGCCACTGGGTCTGCAGTTCAAGGGATTGATCAGGGCTCCAGGCTCAGTGGGGAAGGAGGGAAACTAATAAACTGAGAGAATGGGAAGGGTGAAGGCCTAGTTGTCATGGCAGGGTCTCAGGGCAGATGTAGTAGAAGGAGGGCAGTTTGAGAGCAAAGAGACTAATAGGTGATGGTTTCTTATATATGAAGATTTCAGACAGAGAATGGTTCCAGGTGCCATAGTCTGGTGACAGAGAATGGTTCCAGGTGCCATAGTCTGGTGACAGAGAATGGTTCCAGGTGCCATAGTCTGGTGCATGGCCATGGGAGTGGTCAGATGATGGGGTGAAAGATGCAGGCGTTTGAAACTGAGGTACTCAAGGTTCTGGGAAGCTACAGTGTTGGTGGAATCCTCCTCAAGGTCACTGAATTCACCCAGGATGATGGCAGAAATTGGATTCATGGAAAAGAACATGCCTAAGTCCTCAATGAACATAGAGGAGTGTTCAGGAGATGACAATCATCAAAAAAAAAAAAAAGGGGACAGCAAAGCTAGATGGGATAAACTTCAAAGCAGGAATGAGTTTTGTGCAAGAGTGTGCATGTAATAGACATTGGGAAGAATATCTTCAACTGCTCTTGGACCTGCCATACATTTGGGAGGGCTGCAAAGGAAGTGGTGTCCTTGAGGTAGGGACAGGAAGTGGAAAGTTCCATTTCAGGGAAAGTATGTAAGGAGAAAAGATTGTCTTTATCATATACATGTAAAAACTTTATGCTCTCAGAAACGAAGGATCATCTTTTATTTTCTACGAAGACTGTTGAATTATAGGTTTCCAGGGAATCACGAAAGACAGTTGTACTGACTGGGTAGTATTTAATATGACCAGGTCTTAAATAAGAAGCCATGAACATAAACATTTAAAACCAAATATATAATAAATAATCATTAAGTTATAAAGTACATAGTTCATATGAAAACTAAATTCTCAGATGCAAATGTAAATATAACAGAGCAATAATATAGAATAATAATGCTACAATTTTGTGTCCAAAGAAGACACTTTCAGCTAAAATGCTAAAAATAATGATTAATTTTCCCTGAACTACCATGACCTACAGAAACCTTTCTTTCTTTCTCTCTTCCTTCCTTCCTTGCTTTCTTTTCTTTTCCCTCTTTCTTTCTTTCCCTTTCTTCCTTCCTTCCTTCCTTCCTTCCTTTCTTTCTTTCTTTCTTTCTTTCTTTCTTTCTTTCTTTCTTTCTTTTTCTTTCTTTCTTTCTCTTTCTCTCTCTTTCTTTCTCTCTTTCTCTCTCTCTCTTTGTTTCTTTCTTTCTTTCCTTCCTTCCTTTTTTTTTTTTTTTGGAACATTTCCCTTGTTTCTGCAGCAAGTGTTGCTACAAATGCTGTTGAAATAATGTTGAGTAAATGATCCGATTCAGTAGAAAGTTTTACTCAGAAGTATGGTCAGATGTTCCTGTAAGAGTATCTAAAACTTTAGAGACTCATAGACACATAAAGCTCAAAAAAAGGCTGAATATTCCATAGAGATTAAGTCCAACACCCTCATCCTACAGATAAAGAAATGGAAATCCAAAAAATTTAAGCAAGTGACCACGACTTCACATCCAGTGAGATTTCAGGTCTCCTGTATCACCATCCATAGGTGAACAGCAGTGTTTATGGGTCAGCCTCAGATCTTCCGGAGGGCTGGCTAAGTCTTGAACACAGAGCAGTGAAGATGGAGCAGTTCGAGTCTCACTTCTTCATCTTGTTTATTCTGATGCATTGCTTTCCTTGGGATATTGCCAGGATCATTACCTGAGTCTTTAAACTCAGTTTAGTGAAGGCTCTTAGCCAACACCCCATTAAGTTAATTTTACTTTTAAGGTAGAATCTCTGGTCAAAAGGATTAGAACAGAGATTTTTAACAGTAGACACACCAAAATAAATACATTATTTTAAATATAAAATCACAGTGTCAAAGAAGTCAACAACTATAAAGCCAGAAACAAGAAATAAGGACTCCATCTTTCCCAAGTCAATCCCGTGCCTGCTTTCCACTTTTATCCCAACAACCTGGCCTGATGCTGAGGCAGGCTTTAGATGCATATTATCATCATGATGCACATATTTACACGATTCCTTTGTAATAACATTTAAAATTTTTAAAACAGAATACCTTGTTTCTGATGATAAAACATTTCATTGTGAGTTGAAATAATTGATTCCTAATATACGTTTTAGAACCATAAATTATCTGTACTTGTTTAAAAAATATTTTTAAGTAGATCATCTTTGTTCTTAGAGCATAAAGCGTTCCCCATACAACATCCTCTTGCACACTCACAGCCACTTTAACAATAAGAGATTCTCAAATAGCTTATAACATTCTAGTGAAAATTTTGTTTTTCTAGCGTTTTTAACTTTATATTTAAATAAACTGCTGGAGTTGATATGAAATGGCAGTTAGATCAGGTTGCTTGTTTTTGCTACCCATGGTTGAAAGATTGGGATGCTTACGCAAAAATCTGTTTTCTACTAGGAGTCCTGAACTCCTGATTTGTCTCCTGATTTTGACTTTATATAGATGATTGAATTTGCCTTATGCAAAGCATACAAGCGCAAAGTGTCTGTCAATTTTAAAAGTAGAAAGAAAGGAAGAAAGAAAGAAGGAAACAGACATTTGGCATTAATAACTCGCTCCCATACAATCATTATAACAATTTGAGAAGAGAGCTACAAGACTTTTTAAAAGTCTGTTTGGTTCCAGAAGATCGTCTAATGCATGTCCCTCTATAGATTTTAATTGCCACTTCCACAAGCTTAGAATGTTAGCTTATAAAGGGACTTGAGTTGGGGAAGGTACTAGTATACCCACTTAGAGAAAAAAAAAAAAAGACCAAAAGAGTCTGTTCCATAAATACATTCATATGTATAGTATTTAAATATTTTTGACAGATTCTAATAAGGAAGTCAGACTTTTGGGAGCCATCTGGTAAAGCTATCCCCCTGGTACATAAATAAATCACGTATTTATAAGAGATAAAATAAAACCTCTTCAGATATAGATTTTAAACAGTTTTCATTTCCTTAAAAGAATAAACACTTCAACTTTGATTTTCACCCTATGCTTCTATATTCTTCAGATTGAGTGAAGGTATATAACCTTTTAAGTTATGATCATCAGAAACCTCATTCTTGTCATAATCAAGATCAAGGTTAATATAAGATCAATAAATTCCCAAACTGTATTTTTGGTTAAAATTTTTAAGCTTCTCCAAGAAATGGCATAGTTGGCAGTAAGATAAAGTAAAAACTTTAGAGATCATAGAAATCTATAACACAGGAAATCAGACTCGAATTGAGTAGAAAGTTTTTTCGAGCTGACCAAACACAGAGCCTGTGGATCAAACTGAAGTATTGCATAGTGATTTTGGAGGAATAATCCTGACCTTGAACACTTATCTGAGTTTTTTCCCCCATCACTAATATATTGTACTCCTCCATTTGGAATACCAAGAACTGAGTTTCACTACTGTGTTAGAGTATGAAATATAGTGTCCAGCTTCAAGTGAGATCTTTAGGAACCTTCATATTCCGTGTGTTCTAGGAGAGATGCTGATGAATCATCTGTGGAGATAGAATACCATGAGCAACCTCAACATAAGAAGCAATCTGGGTAAAGATGAAAGTCAAATATAATTTAAGTTATATACCTTTTGGATGAGTGATTTTAGTCTTTCTAGGAATTCTTTGGGTTGTTTTTTCTCATAAGAATCACATGAAGGACATGTCTAGAAATCAATGAAAGAGTAATAATCTTCTTTAAAACTTTTTTCCTATTTAATAAAATGTTCATTCAAATTTTATGTTTTCCAATTAGAGACATAAATCATGGTCACTGAAAAAATTTGAGAAGCACATAAAATTGTTCAGAAAATAACAATGAGAAAAATCACTTGTAATCCCATCATTAGATATAACCACTGCAGTGTTTTGATATGTATCCTCCCAGTAATTTTTTTGTTTGCATTTGTGTTATTTACAGTGGCTATTAATTTGCCTTTGTTTTAACACAACATAACACAAGCATCTCCTACATATTAAATATTCTTCAAAAATATATCCCATAATGTTTGCTTTGTATTCCTACATAGGACTGAAGTATTACTATTTTTGGACATGTAGATTGCTTCTGACTTTTCGCTATTTTATACAGTACTGCAATGGACATCTCTGAGTAATTTTTCATGTACATCTTTATTTTATTTGATAAATTACTAAAAGTAGAATTACTAAATTAAAGGGATAAAAAAATTTAAGGCTTTTGATATACGTTATAAAACTGTTTTACCGCTATTCGCACAGAACATTCTTACCATTATTGTGCATTGTTAAAAATTTTAATTGAAAAAAATAGGATTTCCTATCTTAACTTGCATTTATTTGATTATGAAGAGATTAAACAATTCTTCACATGTGTATTACCCACTTATATTTCTTTTTTAAAAAAATCCTTGGTATATGTTCTTTACCCTTATTCCTGTTGAGATACCAAACACCAGGCCATTGCTTGCTGTTTAGCATCTCTAATGCCGGTTTGATGTTGTGGTGAGAGACATTTGACTGAAAGATAAGAGATATAAGTTCTAATTCTCATTCTGGCACTTAATATTTGTGGAGCTTGGGACAAGTCACTTAATATCCTTGGTCTCACTTTCCCATCTATCAAATGAAGGTGCTTAACTGGATAATTCTATGTTCAGTGCCAATATTACCATTTTATGGTCTTTGATATTGGGTTTCAAAGACATGCTCAACTCTTTTCTTCTTTGAGGAAAGTTTTAGAGGGATACTTTTCACATTGCAACCTGGTCAAGCAATCAAAGGAAATAAAAATCATTTTGATATTGTAATTAAGATTTCATTTGAATCACACGTGAAATTCCTTAGAGTAGAGAGAACTGATAGAAAAATTTCTAGTAATTTATCTTATGTGTTTATCCACTGGTTTTGATTAATGCCTGAATTACTCATGGGATTATCTGCATTGCTCATGAGTTGGCGTAAGAGGAAATATACAAGAGGGTCTCAGGGTCCACAAGACTAGGGATTATTGAAATTCCCCAGCCAAATAGTGGGGTCTACCCATTTAAATGTAGTACTGACTCTGCAATTGTACAGGACAGTAATAATATTCTTTAAAAGAGGAAGGCAAAGTTTGAGATTTATCCTGGTGTCTTGTAGGCTACCTCTTTTCTTTCAGGAAAACTAGGATCTAGCTCTTGTTAATAAGGATACAAGTTATATGTGATCATATAATGAGAGCAGAATATTTTTTAACTCTTAAGTCACAATTGGATTCTCTGCCTAATGACTTCCTCACCTTTGAAAGCTATATTAATTATTCCAGCTACCAGGGGCTGTTAGCAAATTCTAATTGGGTTTCTGGGCACTTTCAAGTCTATGGACTAAGAAGAGGTGACTTTGCTTCTCAAAACACACTCTATATGATAAGGTATAACATGTAACTGGAAGGAAGGCACTGGAGGCTCTGGCTGCGTGTGTTTGTGTGTGCGTGTGTGTGTGTGTGTGTGATGTAATAGATATAGTTAATAAGTACAAATAAGATAGATGACAAATGACAGTCTTACCAGTTCATGTTTCTGTCTTTTCCCTGAATTTGTAGGGGGTAGTTTCCTCTTCAGCTGTTTAGTTAATACATTGATTATCTTTTCATTGTCTCCGGTATTTGCTGACTTTAGTTGGACCTTCTGAAAACATGAAAAAGCCGACCGCTCACAGTGTCTCTGAAAGAGAAATAATTTGTATAGATGTTAATGAAAGTTATTCAGAAAGTAAAAATAACCTTCCCAATCCTCTTTTCCTACTTCTACTGCAGTGTCTTGGGTCACATTCATTTTAGCAGACAAATGAGGAATGATTTCATGTCCTACGTAATCTTTGGGCTAAAGAGCAGACTCTTGTGATATAAAATTTCCCCATGTTAGGGGAGAGAGGACATTTCCCTGTCTCACAGACAAGAAGAGGGAGCTTTGCTTTGCCACAGTTCTTTATTCCTAATGTCATTTTGAGGTCTGGGTGTTGGGCAGGACTTGGTATTTCATAAGGGAGAGTTAGTTTGGTTTTAGAACACACTTCATGAATTATGAGGCTCTAAGAGACATTGTGACTGGTGGCAGCTTTGGGTGAGTTATGCTGTAGTCGGATTAAGAATCCTTTCATTTGTCTTTTGTTTCTCTCTGCAACGTACATAGGAGTATCTAACAATGACATACATGTCTTGAGCAGCACCTTATCCTGTACAATGCCTGGCTTAGTGTCTTGTTGCTAGTGAGTGCTCAACAAATATTTGTGGAGTGGACAAATGAAGTAAGTGAGTTAAAGCCCCTCCTTTGGGGAAAGGAAGTGGGTGCCTACCTCTGATGGCACATTCCACACCTAAGATTCAGTACACCTGCTGTAGACCATGTGTGACTTTTCTAAAATCCTATTCACACTCTCGAGTCCATTAGGGTGGGATCTGCCTGAATCAAGCAGTCAAGGAACAGAATTTGAGACATGCTTCTCCCGCAATGGGCAGGAATACTGTCCCTTAGAAAATAAGAGTAATGTCTCAGAGCATGGTGAAGTGGGCAGATCAAGGATCAAAAACTTGACTCTTGCTTTAATCAAATAACCAGTGACTAGCGAATAAGTCAAAATGTTAGAAGTTGAACTGAAAATGAAATGGAATTTATTGGAAGAACAAAATTTATACTGACTTGCTGAAAACATTTTAATGCTGATCTAAGAACTTGTATCCAGGTTACTTTTTTCTTTCAGCAAATGTCTGCATATGATGCTATCCACCGCCCTAAAGTTGCTATATCTTCATTTCACCGGTGTATATGGAAGTTACAGAAGCCTCAATTTTTCTCAGTTCCTACAGCAATATTACCTGAGTCTTCCCATGGACAATCAGCTGAAAATAGCATCTGACCTGCTTTGCATTTTCCAACCTATATGCTTACCCATTATGAATGTTGATTAATAACATGCATCTTTAAGACACAACCCCATCAGATTTGCTTTGCATACATGGCCACAAGCTGAGAACCAGCTTATCTGGTTTCCTTATATCAGAGCAGCTTGCCTCTCATAAGGGCAAGATAGTGTCCTTTACATATGTTTGCCAAAATGCTTATTTAATAGAAACTATATATAAATGTTAATTATAGCACTTTTTTTTCCTTGAAAACCACATGTTCATGTTTGTTGAAGTTTTTTCTTTTCTCTTCTTTTTGACCACAACCGGCTTAACTTACTGGAAAAAAATAATATTCATATTTAAAGAGGTAAATTTTCCAGCTGAAACTGAAAACACTAACTGTTTCATCCGTGATGATCTGAGAAACCAGCATTTCTCACAGAGACCCATTTTGCTGAGTTAACATTTACATGTGGATGTTGAAAGAGAATTAGGTTCCAAAGAAGTATAGGGGCCTACCAAATGAACCCCCTTGAGACAGGTATCACCAAGAGTGGTCAAGACAAGCAAGCAAAGATTTTGCACCTCAGAAAGCCTTTCTGAAAACCTCTGAATGGCATCTGGACACCAGTGCCTGTATTGATGGGGCTGTGCTTTCTCTCCTGCCCTTCCTTGTTCACCTGTGTCAATAGACATTGGAATTTTGCTTTGTGCTTTCTGCAAGCAGCAGAGCTATCCCTGGCAATCTGTGGTCCAGGACAAATAACTGCTGGATTTGGCTTCAGATGCACAGTAAAGGCAGCCTCAATAAGGAAAAGAAGCAAAGGAGCTGTTCTGCTAAACTGCCTTAAGGATGTGTTGAGAAGAGGAGTAGAGAGATTAACTTCGATTCAGGCAGCTTCAGGTGCCCTGTCACTCGGGGTGACGCCGAGTTCATGTGCAGCACTACCATCTGGGAGCAGAACCACTGTTTTCCTTTGCTGTGCCTTGCAGACTCAGAGGGCAAGGCTTTGTTTCCCTTATCCTTTAACACCTGGAAACATGAGGAGTTATCTGTCCTACATTAGTTTTGCAGAATCGAGGCAGCAGTAAGGAAATCAAAAGCAAGAGTAACAAACCACTCTTCTTTTTAGCTAGTCAAGTGCTGGTTTTGCAAGGAGGTGCACTTGGCTTTGTTGATTTGCAATTGAGTATTTGAAAATATTTGCTTCCTTACAATTTATTTTTGACCTACTTACTTTTCTTTCTTTCTTTTTTTTTTTTTTTTTTTTGCAAAGAAAGCCCTGGCCATTCACACTAGGAAGTCTTGCTAACTGGGTAAAATTACCTTTGTCCTGCATACAAACTAGGTTTATATCAGGGTTCCTCAACAGTGGCACTGTTGACATTTTGGGATGGATAATTCTTGGTTGTCAGGACTGTCCTGTGCATTCTAGAATGTTTAGTAGCATCCCTGGCCTCTACCTACTAGATGCCAATAGAAACCCCACACACACAATTGTGCCAACCAGAAATTTCTCCAGACAATGCCAAATGTTCTCAGAGGGCAAAAACACCACCAGATGAGGACCGCTGATTATATGATTAGAAAGAGAAAGAAAGATGCCTGGTGAGGCCAATTAGCAACCTTAGATGATCACTATATATCAACATTTATATGCAACATTTAAATGAATTTATTTTCATTAAACTTGTTAATCTTTTTAACTCTTTATAGACTCTGCTTTGATGCTAGCCCTGAAAAACTTGATACAATGCTACTGTGGCCTTGAACTATTTTCTTCCCTCCTGGGTTTGCCTGACAGCATAGCTTAAAGATCTTAGTAATACCATTATTCACTTGTATCATGGCCAGCATTGCTTGATCAGATTATCAGATAGATGCAGTGTCACTGAGACAAAATCCTGTCATTATACGCTAAAAAAGATCTCTCTTTAACAAAGGATATAAAGGAAGTACCCACTGGACCAACTCAAGTTAGAAAGCAGGATATCTTATTTTGCAAGTTAGAGACTGTAGCTAAGAATCTCCCCAAAGGACTCTGACCACAGCAGTTAGACAAAGGGCATGAGATGCTAACAAAGATATGTTTTGATAATTAGGGCATTAAGAAATAGTCTTACTTGTTGGAAAAGTCTTTCCAATGAGCTGAATGTGCTACTTTCATTTTAGGTATTGCTTATTAGAAAAGGACCTAGTAAATGAGAGTGGTTAGGTTCAGAGCTAGAGAGTGAATTTTAGAGAAAAGCAGTAGTTGTGACTCATTCACTTTCTAAACTTCTACACATAGTCATTTACGATAATTGTTTTCTTTGCAATGTATCTTCATAAATCTCCCCTTTGTAGTGTCCTAATTACTGGTAACACTTTTATAGTTATTCTAATTTATGCAGTTAAAGGTCTGTGACAATGAAAACATTTCCCCCAATTGTGTTTATATCCTCAGGGTACCAAACCTGAAGACTAGATCGAAGTTACCAAGGAAAAGATCAGCACATAGCACACTTGAACTGTATGCTAGGCCTCTTCTTCCTGGGACCTAATGGATTTAAATGGCTTAAGAGAACGGGATGAGTTGTTGAAAAGTGTCCTTTCAAAAAACCTCACCGAAGGCCAAAGACAAGACTCACGGAGGCCAAGGTACATGGGACTTATATTCTAAAGGGTGGCCTTGATTTCCACACTACCATTCTTCCATGCTGTGCTATAATGTATTCTTTCTTTCTTTCTTTCCTTCTTTTTTTATTCCTTCCTTTCTCTCTTTGTCTCCCTTTCTTCCTTCCTCCCTTTCTTTCTTTTTTTCTCTTTCTTTCTTCCTTTCTAGTTACTAAAAGTTGAATTCTGCCTCTGTGGTATGTGTCTATATTTCGTACATAGGTTTACAAAGAGGGCTCAAGAACTTTCATGCACAAGGATTCTTAAAATGTAATTAGTTGGACATTGTTCAGAAAATGATCATAGTATGGATTTATTTTCTAGTTTTGTTATTCTATCTCAACAATACTACTTGAGAACACTCTTAGAGATATTTGGAGATAAAAATACATCTTATAAGGTATGTAGTATTTTATTGGTTGGCTTGTTGGTGAACCAATGAATATTTGAGCAAAATAGAAATAACTATTTTACCAATTATTAAACCCCGAAATTCATTGAAATTAAGTATATTTCTAAATAATCATGTTAATGCCTCTCTTAATTGGATTTAAAAACATATCAAATTTATTTTCACAAATAAATTCAACTGGTCTTACCTTTACATCTTCTGGAGCTGTCAGAAATTCAGGGTCCTAGAGCAAAAGAAAATTAGTTCTGAGTTATTTATATAAGTCAAAAAGCTCCTTTTATAGTAATTGAAGAATATTATTTAAATTTTGTTGTGACAAATATGGCCTTACCAAGTCATTCACATAGTTTTTCAGCTGATCAACAATATCTATAAGTTGGCGCAGTCTAATCAAGAGGCGATCTTGCCCTTGGAAGCTTGATTTATGGGCCACTGTCCCTGAGAAGAGGACCATCAGGCAGATGACTATTCTCTCCATGTTGCCAGGTCTGGATCTCATAAGTGCTAGTAGAGCAAGACCTTGGTCTCAGTTTTCACTTCAGTTTGTGAACAGGCTGTCAGTAAAGCTATCTATTTATTCATCCTTCAGGGAGAGATAAAGCCCTCCCATTGCAGCCTGGAAATCTTTGTAAAATGGATGAATGTGAGTAACTCTTTTTTCTTTTCCACTGGCTAGGTATACGTGTGCATGTGCTAATGCGCGGGGGCAGGGATTGATGGAGTCAACGAAATGTGCCCCATCTGCATCTTAGACAGGAAAAAGAGAGAAATGGGTGAATTCCAATTTTCAGCATGAATCAAGAAATGTGCACAGTAAATAATAGGTACTACAAGACTTCAAAGAAGTAAACAAAACACTTTGATGTCTCCTTCTGCGCCTCCCTGGCATCTTACCTGTTCTCCCTGACAGTCATAAAGGCACTTCAATAATGAGTAAAGTGGCAACATGTGCTTTCTTGCAGGACTTTTTCTTATGGTAGTAACTAGGCTTTTTGACTGAAATCGTCCAGTATTCCATCATAAAGGTAGGAGGAGAGCTACCTTTTAGGAAATTTTAAATATCAGGGGTATTTTCCAAATTAGCAAGAATATTTTAGGTTCTTAATCAGGTTAAATGGTTTAAAGTAGAATGTGCTCCAACTCTTCTCCAAAGCATCTTTAAGTAACATTAATCTCAGCGTCTAACATTTTACTTAACAATCTGATTTATACATATTATCTTATCCTCCAATCAAGATCTCACTCTACTTTCATTCAAAAGAAAGAAAAAAAAAGAAACTCTGTAATGTCTATCTCTTCTATATAATGCATCAATTAAATGAATGAAAAGTGCTAATACTCATTCCTCTCTAAACCAAAATTTTATTTCAAACAGCAAAATCCAGAAATACCCATAAGTGACTCTTTTTCTCTTCGGGTAGTGTTACTTATTATTTTCTCTGGGTATGGACGGCACATTTCTAACTATGACAGATAGAGGTTAATAAAAAACTCAAAGTCCAGAAGTGGTTTTATCATCCTCCTCTCTGCTGCTTCTCCTCTCCCTGCTACTCTTCACTCATTTGAGAAAGCTGAATACGATATTCCAGAAACATAGAAGTAGTATTGTAGCATAGTCAACTAGGTCTTACAAATAAAACTCTTGACTATAGATTTTATTTATCCATTTATTTCTTCATCTGTTTCATCACAAGCTTACAGCCATACTTTTTTCTAAAATGTTATGTGGCTAAGATAAATTGGACTTTGGACTTGATTTGCTTTGAAGGTTGTTTGTAATCTTTTTACCATAAAATAAAGGTATCAAGAGTATCCAGGTTTGGTCTTAAAGAGTAGATAAAAATTCCTACCAAAGATCAAGAAGTCCTCCCTATAATCATTAAATTCCATAGGGGAGGGTTCATGTGTAAACCCAGGAAATACATATGGACTTGGGGTTGCCACTTGGCACCTCAACATTGCCTGCATTACCTTTGTGCATGCTTTCTTTATCTGCTAGAGAGATGTGAGTCTCCTTGAAGACACCAACCACAGTGTTTAAGAGCTCAATTTCTAAAGCAAAGTGCTTGAATTCAAATCCAGGCCATAACAATTAATTGTACATATGACCCTGGATATGTTATTGCAAAAAGAAGGTAAGTATAGAATCTAATCATAAGGTGTGATGAGGCTTAAATAGACATTCCAAGTAAAAGGGCCAAGTACAGCACACAATAAAATCCCAGAAGATTTGTGTGCTGACCGTGGATGAGCGTAGAGAGGAGAATTTATAGAAGCCTGATACTCTAACTGATCCATGGAAGGAAGAACATGGGCAGGTCAGCCAAAACACAAGGGTGTTCCTGTACTGGTCATAAAAAGGTCAAAAGTCTTTGGTGCTCCTTAGAGAGAATCACTCATCCTGACTCTGGAGTGCCTCACCACCACCCTAGACACCCCAGTTGCTCCCTGAGACCTCCCAGCCCTCTGCAATCCATCAACCAGCACACCAGGATCTCCAAGGTCCCACTCTAGCCTTAGGACCCAAGAACTTTCTGAGTCAGATCCCCTGCTTTAAGTGGCATTTCAGTTGTTAAGCATTTTGAATATCACTGCTGGTATAGTAGGCTGAATAATGGCACCCCAAAGATGTACACACCCTCATCCCTGGAACCTGTGACTATGTTACCATCACAGGTAACAAAAGGGACTTTACAGATGTGATTAAATTAAGGATCCTGAGATAATCCAGATTCTCCTGTATTATCCGTGTGGCCCAATATAATCACAAGTGTCCTTATAAGAGGAAGGCAGGAGTGTCAGAGTCAAAGAAGATGTGATGCCAGAAGCCGAGGTCTGAGTGATATGGGGCTAGAAGCCAAAGAATATAGGTAGCCTCTAGAAGCTGGGAAAGATGGGGAACAGGTTCTTCCCTAGAGCCTCCAGAAAGAATGCAGCTAACACCTCAATTTTAGCCCCATTAAGCTCATTTTGGACTTCTGAAATCCAGAACTGTATAATAATGAATTTGTGTTGTTTTAAGCCACTGATTTTGTGGTAATTTGTTACAATAGCTATAGGAACGTTACACACCTAGGTATGGAATTTTTACTCTTGGAAGAAGGGTGGGAAAGAGAGGAAAGGGTGATTAGGAGAGAACTAGTAAAGGCTGGAATTTGGTTTGTTGGACTTTGGGGGGTGCAGGTAGAGGGGACAAGGAATCATGAAGAAGAGAGGGAAGTAAGATTAGTGTAGCTACCATGGGGTATGGGATATTAGGGAGAAGAATGTATGATGAGGACTTTCCTGAAAGTCTGGGTGTGTTATAACAGCTTCTTCCTGGCACTGAGAAGGCTTGCTCAGGAGTGACAGTGTGTTTCAAAGTTATGGAGCCCAATTTGCGTTGCACTTGAATTTATCACTGTGTTGAGATGGAACTTAGGGTGGGAGTAAAGAGGCTCAGATTTACTTGAGTTATGTATTCTGCTTAGAAATACTAACTTATTGCTACCTTTGCAGCATCATTTCATTGAGGTGTTAATGTATTTTTATTCCTTAAATTATCTTCTTTTTTATTATTTAGATTCAGTCAGTCCTGCTGTTAACACTTGTAAGGAAAATGAGAATTTATTTCACTCTGACTAATATACCAGGGCACAATTTGAGTATAACAAGAATTTTGTGTTTTCTTATATGTGATTTTGTCTGCAAGAAATACTAGGTGAATGCAGAATCCTGCATCCAACCGAACCGAGCCATATAGGAATGTACAGAATGTACACACACCTCAGACACCCACCAGCCACCTCAGTTTACTGCGTGTGTGATGAGCCCCACCTGTTCACATCTGGCGTTCCATCCTGGGAACCCTCTGTTGCCATTTCTCAATAGCTGGTAGCTGCAACCTCCACGAGCAAACTTCAGGTCTTTTTCTAGGTAAAATGCCATATTTATTGTAGTATGTATGTGTTTCTTAACCATTTAACATGTGTAAGACTGCTGTCTTTTTTGTTAGGTTCCTGTCATCTTTTTAATGTGTCACTGACAAAGTTTTAGTGTTGTGCCCCTAATCCCATTTCCCCCATAAGCTCTGTGGTTGTTATTGTGCTATTTTATATAGTGTAGTTGATTTTTAGAAAAGTGTATGTCACAGTATACTGGAACTGACTGTATTTTGTCTGGAAGTGTCACAGTTAAGTCTCAACAGCATCTAGTTACATCCAGGTAAAGAGCAAGACTAGGATAAAGGCTTTATTCCTAAGAAGGGAGAGAAAAGGGGGACGAGGGAGGAAGGCAGAAAGAATGAAAAACAGACTCTTTCTTTCTTATTTTTACACATGGCCTATCTGAGCTCAGATTTTAAAAACCCCGGTGGTGCCGCTCCTCCCCTGGCCCCTCCCTATTAGCACAGGGGAGCTCATCTTGGCCTCCGTGAGCCTCCTGAAATTATTTGCAAAATTTTATGTTTGTGGGGAGACGAAAACCTTAAATTTCATCCTCTTCTCAAAGGAAATATCAGGCAGCTGCTATTTTTGTTTTCTAGGCTCCAGAGACTTCTGTGAAGGGCAGTGCGATCCATGCTCCTTCAGCACGTCCACAGCACTGTGCACAGGAGTGACAGCTCCAGACTTTCTGTACAGGAGAAGTGAAGGGACAGCAGTCTGGCCGAAGTCACACTTGTGTAGTAAGCACCCTGCTTTTACTTAGCTTCCCTGTTTACTTGGTACCTTGGAGCGAGGTGTTGGGTTCTGCTAGATGCCTTCTTTCTACGAAGATAACCCAGCTCGTCACCATGAAAGCATGAAACTTTAGTCACCCACCCGAGGGGATTCGTGGACATATTTCAAGAATTTCTCGAATGGACTGTGCTTATAGACCCCACTGGTCAGTGTAGGAAGGAGGCCACGGCACAGGAGGAAGGCTTCCAGCAGGGCGAGCAGGCTGAGGGTGAGAGGAATAAAGGGAAGGAGGGGTTGAAGTCTGAAAATGAATGCTGCTAGGTCCTGGGGAAAGATGTGCCAGGTCTAAAACAGTGCTGGTTACTCTTTGCACCCAACTCTTCTGCCCTGTCTATACAGCTCTTCCTTGTGACCACTGGGTGTCAAATACCCCCTTTCTGCTTTCACTTGCTTTGGCCACTCATGGGTAGAATTAGATGTCCTGCCTGGCAAACTCTGCAAAGAGAGGTCTTCCGTGTTTAGAGTGATTGACGTTATTATAATGTGCCACTCTGACATGCCAAAGGTATTCAAGCAGGTGGCTTGTCTCTAGACAACTATGACACCCATCAGTGAGGCTAGAGATCAGATGTCCATCATTCCGTGACCATCAGGCATAAAGGATGGAGAAAAAGAACCAGAAGATCCAAACTGTCCACCCAAGTTCCATCCTGACCCCACAGCACGAGATGTGACAAGTTCCACTGGACTCAAGGCCTGCACCTATTTCCTTCCCTAGGGTGAGGGGCTGCTATAAACATCTTCTGTCTCGACCTTGCAACTCCCAACACATGGTCATGAAAATAAAGAAGTACACCATTGGCCTTTGCTGTGTCCTCTTCCTAAGCTGTCTGCTGAGTTCCTCGTTCATAGGAACCTCCTCCCCACGTTCTCCAAGGGGCGGCGTCAGGATCTCAGAGAGAGGGGTCTGCAAGTTTAATGCCACCCTCATTCTGGACAGTTATTTCTGTTCCTAGGGATGAGGATCATTTTTTGGAAAATCACTACTTTGCATCGTTGTATTTACAAAAGTAATACATGTGTGTCATAAAACAAAGAATTCGAAGAACATATAATTGTGTAAAGTAAAAAGCAAAATTTTAAATTGCTCTCTTTTCTTCCCTAATTTTCACTTGCTGGGGGCACTCTTGAGAGTTTACAAAGTATCGTTATAGACTCTTTTCCTATGTACTTAGAACAACAGAGAGGCATAGGCATAGATATATACATATTGAAGGAAGTAGAATTATAAATGGACATAAAGAAGTATAGAAAAAGAAACATAAAGATATAGACATAGAAAAAATATGCTTTTTTACTTAAAAATTTAATCTTACCATACATATTCTACAACTTTCCTTTTTCACTCAACAATATGTCAGAGACAGCAGTCCATACAGTACTCACACAGGGCTATCTCATTTAAATAGGTAGATTGATATTCCATTGTATGGCTGTATTATGATCTATCTATTTATAACCCTGCTGGTAGACATTTAGAGTGTTTCCAATTTTTATCTCCTACAAACAGTGCTGCAGTGAACATCCTTAAACATCTATGTCTTTAGCATACGTGAACTGTATTTCTTTTAGGTACATATCCCACATGTCACGTCCTGAGTGGAAAGATTATATCCTTTTTAAAAATTGATAGAAACTGCCAAATTGCCCTCTGGCATGTCATACCAGTTTATATTCCCACCAGCAAAAGAGTCTCCTTTCCCACTCCATTCTCACAAACACATTTTTTTATAAATACTTTATTTATTTTTTATTTTTTTAAATTAATTAATTAATTAATTGGTTGCATTGGGTCTTAGTTGCAGCAGGTGGGCTCCTTAGTTGCAGCTCGCCAGCTCCTTAGTTGTGGCACGTGAACTCTCAGTTGCGGCATGCATGTGGGATCTAGTTCCCTGACCAGGGATCAAACCCAGGCCCCCTGCATTGGGAGCACGGAGTCTTATCCACTATGCCTACAGGGACGTCCCTCATAAACACTTCATATTGTGAATATTTTAGATGTTTGCCATTATGCTAAGGCCAAAAAAAAAAAAAATTAGTATCCTATCATTGATTTGCCTTTCTTTGATCAATAATTAAGTTTGGCATATTTCATATCTCTATTATCAGTGGTTTTTTGTTTTCTTCTGTGAAAAGGCTTGTTCATATTCTTTGCCCATCTATTGGGTTGTTTCTTACCTGTAAAGGCTCTTTTTCTCTTAAAGATATGTTAAACATGTTTAAATTATTTTCTCTGTGGTGTCTTTTGCCATACAGAGATTTTGTTTTTATGTTACTGGATCTGAGAATCTTATGTTTTATGACATAAGCTCCTACTGGATATCAAAAATGTCTCTCCTTCCATAATAATAAATGGTAGAAATTGGTTTAGTCTTCCTCTTGCTTGAGAAATCCTAATGCCAAGGAGTCACTATGAATTTAGGAGTACTTTTAAATGAATTTGCATTTAATTCATCACAAGACGAGTAACGTACTTTTTTGAAAGTATGAATAATACATGTATGGTTGAAAATGATTTAGTTTATAAACAGTGGCCCACACATCACTGGATTCATGGCACCTGAATACCATTGTTTTAAAACAAAGTTGGATATGATATATAATTATTATATAAGTCTAATCTTATACCACACCCAAGGGGACAAAGCACTGCAGAATCCTAACATGGCATCCGAGCCATCAATTGTCAATTGTGTTTGCTACGCTTTTAGTGTTGAGTGTTTTATTTTACTTAGAGTCTTCAAGTATGGATTCTCCATGTACAATGTACACGGTAGCTCTATAATCAAAATTGACTGATTAACAAAGTGGTCAACAGGAAAACACAGTCTTTGAGATTTGCTCAATGGACTCAAAGGTTGCCCTGAAATCAGTCTTTAAACTGAAAAATAGTTACACCTGAGAGCCACTTCTGTTACTAATAAAGGGGGTGGAGTATCTCTGGGAAAAGACCTTGGACCAGTCAAAAAGATACTAATACTAATAATTATTAGAGCAGACACTTATATAGTTAAGTGCTTTACAGACATTATCTCATTTAAAGCACCAACATGAGATGAGGTACTATGATTATCCCTCCTTACAGATGAGGAAATCAAGGCACAACAAAGTTGAAGTGATTGGAGGACAACTGTTTGCAGAGCTTGACTACTTCTCTCCACATAAGGAAACTGCCACTGGTGCCAATACCATTGGGTTATAACAGAATAACCTCTGCAGTTCATGAGACCCCATAATGGGATTAAACTGCAATGGTGATGCTTCTGACATGTGGATTTGGAGTGAGGTGAGGAGTCCTTTTGCAGAATTATTCTTGGTGGTATCCAGAATGTAAATGTATACCTTGTCAGAGTGAATTAAATAATCAGTTTCCGATCTGGGTTGGAATATCCAATTGCCTGTCTTTTATTTTACCCAACCTGGTCCAGTGTAAGATTTGACTTTTCATTACACTAAGTGTAATAATTTTCTGGCATTTTATATCCATACAGGAAGAGATAAAGAAGTGAATAAACCCTTGCAATCATTTGGATCATGAATAGCATAGACAAAATCAATCAGGAAATCCGCTATCTTGACAACTTAATGACCAAAATGTGATTAAGTTATTTACATGTATTTAATCAATTATTGTTCATTTGCCATGTTTTTCAAGCCTTCTCACGGTAATGAAAACATCAGAACACTCATCTTCTGCTCCAGTTAGCTTCCACAACTTTAAAATAGACACTGAGGGAGCAATCAGTACAGAGGAAGACAAAAGAAACGTGCTTACAAAGAGAGTCAACTAAAATTAAATCTTCATGAAATTAAGAGATGGATGCCTCAGTGTTTTGGTATATCCACAGTTAAGTCATCACAGGTCACGTCAGTGTATTTAACAAAAGTTGTCTGTTACTTCTGCCATCTGTATATGTATCACCTGGAAGCTTTAATGGCATGACAGGGATGAGGGACTCTGGCCCTTGACTTGATTTTCATCCAGGCCTCAGAATGACAGCTTTGATCCTTGCTACTATGTTCAGAGAATAATTTTTAATGGGATTAGTGTTCAGGTCAACATTTATTTTTATTTATTTATTTTTACTTTTTATTGGAGTATAGTTGATTTACAATGTTGTGTTAGTTTCACATGTTGTGTACAGCAAAGTGAATCAGTTATACATATACTTATATCCACTCTTTTTTAGATTCTTTCCTCATATAGGTCATTATGGAGTATTGAGTAGAGTTCCCTGTGCTATACAGTAGGTTCTTATTAGTTATCTATTTTATATGTAGTAGTGTGTATATGTCAATCCCAATCTCCCAATTTATCCCTCCCCCCTTCCCCCCCCCCCCCGGTAACGATAAGTTTGTTTTCTACATCTGTGACTCTATTTCTGTTTTGTAAATAAGTTCATTTGTACCATTTTTTTAGATTCAACATATAAGTGATATCATATGATATTTGTCTTTCTCTGTCTGACTTACTTCACTCAGTATGACAATCTCTAGATCCATCCATGTCACTACAAATGGCATTATGTCATTCTTTTTATGGCTGAGTAATATTCCATTGTATATATGTACCACATCTTCTTTATCCATTCCTCTGTTGATGGAGATTTAGGTTGCGCCCTTGTCCTCGCTATTGTAAATAGTGCTGCAATGAACATTGGGGTGCATGTATCTTTTTGAATTATGGTTTTCTCTGGATATATGCCCAGGAGTGGGATTGCTGGATCATATGGTAGCTCTATTTTTAGTTTTTTAAGGAACCTCCATACTGTTCTCCATAATGGTTGTACCAGTTTACATTCCCACCAACAGTGTAGGAGGGATCCCTTTTCTCCACAGCCTCTTCAGCATTGTTTGTAAATTTTTTGACGATGGCCATTCTGACTGGTGTGAGGTGATACCTTATTGTAGTTTTGATTTGCATTTCTCTAATAATTAGTGATACAGGTCAGCGTTTAGGATGGAGACCTTAGAAATGTAAAGATTAAGGTGTCTAGAGAAGGTCCTCAGTAATTATGGAGAACAATGACCCCAGCAGCCCACAACACAAATGAACCACAATACCTGGAAAAGTTCTGAGTGTCCACCTCTCCCTCCTTTGATCTCCTCCTGGCTTTCTCTCTGGATCTCTCTCTTTCCCTTTTCTCTTGTGTTGCTCTTTCACTCCCAATTCCTCCTCCTCTTTTCTTCTCTCTCCCTGGCTTTGTTTTCTTTCATCCTAGTTTGTTTTTTGTTCAAATCCTCACACCATGTATGTTTCTCATAAACTCATAACTAACACACAATAATAGTTCATTAAATTTCACGTATTATTGGGTGGAGGCTTCCTGAGACAGAGCTCAAAGAGGGATTCAAGAAAAAGACATTAGAATTAAAAGTCCTTGATAGCAGAAAGCTTTATGTGGAACAAAAGTGTGACATCCTTCACGCTCTGTCCTCTGAGAGCATTAAACTACATCTGGGGAGGGTCATGAGGTGACTTGGTTGAGATGGAAGGATGGTCTCAGTCACATGTGACAGATTGGAAGGAGTTTGAAGACCCAAGTGGAGGAAGATGAGAAAAGTACATTGAAAATATGTTCTGTGCAGTGCATGTGTTGGGCACTAAGTAATGCCACTAAGGTGGCATTCAGTGAAATGCCACAAATAAAGTGACATTTCAATAAGGTGAAATTTGACAGGGTTTGGTGTGATTAACAAACATCCATAGGAGTTTTAGGGACTCATTATCTCAGCTATGACAAGGAAGTGATATTACTGCTCTCAAAGGACTCCTTGGGGGGGGCTTCCCTGCAGGTGAAGGGGAGGGAAAGTGAGCAGGGCTTTGTGCCTCTCCACCCCTGCTTCAATCAGAGAAAATCCTCTTTTATTTGTTTTACACATTGGGTCCTGTGTAAGATTTAGTTTGAAAAAAGGTTTACCCACTAGGAAAAAAACAAACAGTTTTAAAGTGACTGATGGTGTTCCCTATTTGTAGAGCCCAGGGTGGTGGTATCGCCTACCTGTGCCCAGGTGTTCTGCCTTGGATAAGGAAGCCATGCCATGGTCCACATAGGGCATGGAAAGCCCACTTTTGCACTGTGGTTAATTGGTTGCTAATAGATATTACAGTTAACATTTATTGGGCGCATACTATGTGCCAGGCATTATTCTGATGATTTTTGTCCCTATTCTATCTTTTAGTTATTAATGTATTAAATCAATTCTTGGACAACACATTTGTATATTTATGTCTTGGAAGCCAGGCTGCCTTTTAAAATCAATGGCAACTTAAGGTTAATAAAGTCCAATTAGCCACCTACCCTCACATTTATGAGGTAACTGCTATTGTTATACATTTTACAGATGAGAAAACTGAGGCACAGAGAGTTTAAGAAACTTGTCCAAAGGGGCACTTATAAGAGGTGATGTGATGGCTACTGCTAAACATCAAGATTGCTACTGACTAGGTATAAGATGGCCTAGGATGATGCCTGTTAGTGCTGAGAATAAAAGGTTTGATAGGGGAACCATGATGAGGGTGGCAATATATCACAGCCATAATATGAAATTATGCATAACTTGTCAGAAAAAAGAAGACTAAGTCTTACATTTCTGTATATTTTCTATAAACTCTGCCCTCTCTAACTTCATTATTCACAGTAAAAATTATCTATTAATGAAAAAGATGATGAGAAGGTTTTTTTGCCTTTAAAGGTTATAACTTAGGTAAGTCCATCAAAACTGTCTTTGCACATAGCAGGGACCCATTAAATGTTAGTTCCCTGCTTTTTTCCAGGGGTCAAAAAAACTGTCTTGTGGGTCATACTTTTAAAATGTCATGGTAGTGGCTACCACCTCGGATATTAAATTTATTTGCTAAATAGAAGTGTAGGCATTGGGGAATATTGCACTTAGAGCTTTGATGATTCCGGTTGGTTTCTAAACAGATTTATAATGTGTAAAACAATTTTCCTGACTACTCAAGAAATAGGAAAAGCATTTAGGCAATGGAAGATCATCTACAATTTTTTACTATAAGTTCACTGGAACATCATGGAGGAAAGGTGAAGAGAATTAAAATTAATAGCTATGATCAGGGGCAGAATGTCTTGATTGTTAGAAAAGTGAATAGGAACAAAACCAACAGGAGAACTCAGTATACGTCTACTTTGTGTGAGCATGGGGTGGGGAAAATACACGGTTTCCCTGTCACCTAGTGAGAGCAAATAGGCAAATGACGTGAATTTAGCACACGTCACCTAAGAGGTCTGTGGCTTAGGAACATGCTGAGTCAATTTGCTACTTGAGAATTTACATCACCTTGATAGTGGACTTCCCCAAAAGTGGAATTCTAAGCAACCTCATATCCCTACCTGGAGAGAGCAGAGATTTCCTTTTTCCTCTGTCTCTGACTGTCCAAATCATGCGATGGATACAAACCAGACCTCATTCCCTCCACCCACATTTTCCTTTACATAATACCACAGTAAGATTTTTCCTACAGCTTAGTCACTGGTAGATTAAATAGTGTTCTGAAAATTAGGAGGCAAGGTGACAAAACTGCTTTCAAGGAATTTTTTTTAATCTCTAAATTGAGGATTCTTAAATTCATTATTCAGCAATTACCATAAGAATGTTCCAGTCTGAAAGATAAAATGGCTTGCTGTTTAAAACAATAAATAGGAAGCATTACATCATCAGAAAACATTTATTGAGGCTGTGTGTATTTGGTATTCTCCTAGATGCTATCAGGTCACTGCTCTACGAAGATACAAAGCAAACCTTAATTATACACATGATTGAGGAAATGAAAGCATGCTGGTCTTTATGTGTGAAAATGACACTAAATATGATGAGACAAATGTGCATTTGAGGTTTGTTTTACAGTTGCACTGAGTTTTCTTTCCATAATTTCTGTAGCACATTTACTGCTGGTGACCTGTGTCATAATTCTAAGATGATTAGCACAGGTTAGACATATAGTCTTTGCTCATGAAATGGTTTTTGGCTTTGAGATCTTGATAGTAACTAAAGCCATGAGCAAGTACTATCATCGTCTTATGACTGATGCTTCAGTAAAAGTAATCTGGACTTATATGAATTTGGGAAAGGTTAGTAAAACCTACATTAGTGTAAGACACTATTAAGATACAGAAGTCACAACAATATTAATTATATATGAATTCATCTACCAGAAGAAAATTAATTGGGGGAATTATGGAATAAGAACTTTAGCCATTAATATGCTAGTGGGATTCCTTTATTAAGCTTTGCATTAGAATTCATCTTGATAATATTGGCTTAAATTCGTGGTCATTTTTTTCCCCTTTTTAGGCAGGAGAACCTCTGATAACTGCCTTCTGCCACAGTGGAGTGTAAAGAACCCATGTGACTGTCTTGCGCACTGCTGTCTTTTCATGGTCCAGCACAGCGCCTGGCACAGAAAGGCACTTAATAAATATTTGTCTCCTGAACATAAGAATGATTGGTTGATTGATTAAATGAATGAATGAATGAATTCATTAACTGATTATTGGCCTGTATTGGATTGGCCAAAAAGTTCGTTTGGGTTTTTACAAATGAACTTTTTGGCCAACCCAATACAAGAAATACAATTGGATATAGCAGGAAACCAATCACTAGCTCGACCCTGATTCTTGCAAACAGAAGAATGAGACTTAGTGGACACCAAAATGGGAGGAGACCACCCACAGTCTGTTTACCTAGCATCACGAAAACAGATTACTCAGGTTCTAGAAGAAGGATGGTGACTTCCTGACAGTTACATCCATGGAAAAAAGCCAGCAGTTGTTCCCTAGATAAGACAAACTGTTTCCATTCGTGAAACAGAAGCATTTGTTAATCAACAAAGAAGTGGTCACTGGAGCAGAAACCTAGGCAAGTGCCTTGAGCAGTTAAAACGAATTTCCTGCAGAAAAGCATTTCTTTTGATGATAACTTTAAAAAATAATTTATGTAGTTTCTTTTTCAGTAGCCGTGCTCCATCTGTATCGTGCAGCATTATTAGCATTTGTTCACAACAGAAGTGGTAAGGAAATTACTCACCACAATTGTTAGACCGGCTTATTAGAGGCAGAGAGAAAAAGAGTGGCCTTCATGGGTACTCAGTTCAGATGCTGCAGTCAGCAAAGGTGTGGGCCACGGTTGGGGAGGATGTGAGAATGGAGGAGGGAACCAGCTTGCTTCAGTTTCTGGGGAAACATTAAAATTTGTAATGCAAGCCACCTAGCCTGGCAAGAGTGATTGGTTTCTTTCGTTCTAGAAGAGAAGGGTTGCTGGGGAATAAATTCAGATGAATAAATATGGCTCTAAACTTTCTTTGAGGGTGAATTTCATGAAAGCCTCGCTTATGACGTCTCAGGAAATAAGTGCATATACTGTTTTTTTTTTAAATTTTTATAGAATGTGCAAAATTAGATTATATCAATCATTTCTCATGAATGGCTTGATGCCATGGCTTCGGTCTTCAGTTATGAATTTGCATGTCCCATGCACTTTGATCCCTATGTGTCTGTGTATAATGAGTGCATCTTTGTTCATTTAAAATTCATTCAACAAGTATTTATTGAGCAACAACTAGTCACGCTTTCTCCTCTTGTTTTTCCATGTGTGAAAAAATGGGATGGTCTTTAGCTGTGTTTTATTGGGCACACTTTATTGGGCAAATGTTTTAGCAGGGACTTCCTAGCACATATGGTGCTTTTGTAGAAATGAAAAACAAAAACAAACAAACAAACAAAAAAACCCCAGCCCCCTCTGTGTGCAAAATAATTATTTTCAAAAGTGTCTCTTCTTCTCAGAAGATGAATCCTTATGCCTGGGCACAGGGCTTGATGAGGTGAGTGGTGCATGCTTCAGCCCCTTCCTGGGCACCATTTTGCAGTACACAAAAGGCATACCTAAATGTGGAAACTCATCTAGATGAAGCCTCACAGAAACAGTTTGGGTTTTGTTCAGCTTTTGGTGATTTGGACCAAGAGTGGGGAGAGTTCCTTTAATCCATGTTAGTCAAAGAATCTCTATACCAAAGACTCTGTTCTTAATTGTCCATCTGCCAAATAAAGGAGTTAAACTAAATGCCTTTTTTCCCCCCAAAAAATATGTATTTTGATTATATAGTAGAGAGGTCAAGAGTGTGGGCTTTGGAGTCAGGTGCTTGAGTTTGAATCCTGGCTCTGTGACTTAAGAGCAATGTGGCCATGGAGAATGTCTCTGAGCCTCAACTTGTTCATTTGTAAAATGGAGATGATAGTACCTAGTAGCCAGTTCATAGAGTTATGATAAGAATTAAATGACATAAGGCACATAAAACACGTAGGACAATATCTGGAGTAAGTGCTGAATAATCGTTAGTCATTATTATTGTCATTATTATTTAGTCAGTGTGATTCCATATCTCCAGAAAGCCAAGGGCAGTCATCTACCTAGCATCAGTCATCTCACTAACACTCAATAGTTTATCCACACTTGCCACTCAGCCAGTTAAAACACCCTCTGGGTCACTTATCTGTAGTAAATAAGGGCATTCATTTGGTAGGCCTTGACAAAGCTACCGCCCTCTATCTCCTAACACTATTGTAATACCCCTAAGATATTTTTGATCTTTCTAGGGAAGGGTCAGGTGGCAAGCAGTTTATCCTGAATCAAATAATTGGAATCTGCACTGACACCTCAACATGCTCCTAAAAGCAGCCCATGGAGATTCTTAGGAAGTAACCCCTCAAGCAGATGAATTCCTGAAGCACCTAAGAAGTACAGTGTTAGTGGCTAAAAACAACCACCATTTATTATTTCTCATGAGTTTATGGGATGGCTTAATAGCTCTGCTGATCTGGGATAGGCTTAACTGATCTTGGCTAGGCTCACTCATTTGTCTGTGATCAATGGCGAGTTGGCCTTGGCCCAGACAACTAAGTTCTCTTTTACTTGGCTGTCACATCGCTCCAGCCTAGGCATATTCTGATGGTGGTTGCCAGGGTCCAAGAGAAAAAGTGGACAGCAAGTCTTTTTCCAAGTCTTTGCTTGGGTCAAGTCATTAGCTAAAGCAAGTAAAGTGGCCAAGCCCAAAGTAAACAAGGAAGAATATGGGTAGAGGGAGGCATGAAAAATTGGGGCCATAACTATAATCTACCATACTTGGCAAATATTATTTTAAGGAAATCTAGCTTATAAACTTGTCTAATAGTCAGCTTCATTGTTTTACTATTCTTTCACTAATATGTGTATATACTCATGAATACATACATATATACGTATTAGTGACTGAATGTGTATACAGCATATATGTATTATATATCTAGTATATAATACTAATATGTATATATATAGTTTTTTCTTGTTTTAGTCACAGGAAATGTCTTGAAGAGCGGTACAAAATCCAGAAATAAGTTGCTAGTTTCTAATCAAATGATAAAATCATGTCTGAAATGTTCTGTTTTGTTTTATACTTCCTTGCATGGCTCAGTCTGGGTCTTCAGAGAAGTAGTCACCACAAATATAATTGCCAGGAGCCAGAGCAACTGAAAGACTTCCCTATGTTTCAAACAGTGTCTTATGGAGGCCCCCAAGAGCCCCGTGTGCTTGGAACATGAACACTTTAGACAAAGAGCAGAAAGAAAGCTGGCAGGCATTTTAAGGAGTGTTGAAGATTGGGTGAAATCTTGATCAAGTTCTCCTCATGAACTTCTGCTTTGCTCTTTCAGAAATCAGTTAGCAAAGTCCTTCTAAGGTAGATTAAAAAATTAAAAGGTAGGGTGAATTTATCCCTACTAAGGTAAGACTGAAGCATTGAATTATGCAGTTAAGTGACATGCTTGGGGATGCCAGTGTGAAAGACGGAGTTCCCACTTCATAACAGCTGGCTGTCCTGGTGCATAGAAGCCAGCTGGGGAGGGCAGAGGGTAGCCATCGAGGAGCTGGTTCCAACTAGTTTGCAAAACCACAGTTATAATGACCTGTAAGTCCTCCAAGTTGTAAGTTGTCTCATAGGATATTCATTTAGACCTGAACTTTACGATCTAAAAAAATCCTCTTAAAATTGGCAAATATACCTTCTAATTTAGTTTATGTCTCCAAATTCTGCCACAGAAACACAATGGCTCACACCCTTAAATATTTGAAGACACTGTGTGGTCTGCTTCTCTCTAAACTTTTTAACCAAACTTGTTTAATATTTTCCTACAGGACCTAGTTTCCAGCAGTACTATCATTTTGTTCCCTGTTTTCCTCTAGACCTTGCAGCTCTTTGCCACATCTGCTTTTAAATGTGGTGACAGTGCTGTCCCAGGTGTGGTAAACTGGGACAGTTCCCAGGCTCTGCACTCTGCCCTACCCCCACCCAACACACACACACACACACACACACACACACACATACACACACACACACACACACACGTTACGATGACAGGTGGGTAGGAAATGACTCAGGAGGTGCTGTGTAGAGGAACAAGAGGAGGCTTCCAGCACAAGTGTGGGGAAAACCTTGAGGGTTTCAGACATAAGTGTACTCAGTCAATAAAATCATCCTTCCTCAGCACTGCAGATAATAGCAGAGTCCCTCGCTCTTTCCACAGGCTCTTCAAGATGCATGTGTCAAGTTAAGACTCCTGTCTCCTTCCAAGTTTATCCTTGCTATTCACTGTAACAAGAGATTGCCTATAAATGATAAGTCGGCACCAAATGATATGATTTACCCTCACCTGTCTCACTGCACTAACCACAATGACCCCCAAGGGGTAACCAAAATCTCTTATAACTCTAATAACAGCAAAACAAACCCAAACTCCAGCCTTAATAAGTCATTCTTCTAACGGTGCAACCTGATAGGTGTTTTTCTTTTGACCAGTACTCCAATGCTCACTATATTCAGCTTGAACTACTACAACTCCCTGGTCTTTTTTTCCCCACTCCCTCTCTCCCTCCCTTGCTCCCTTCCTTCCTTCCTTCCTTCCTTCCTTCCTTCCTTCCTTCCTTCTTTTGCTTCCTTCCTTCTTTTCCCTCCTTCCTTCCTTCCCTTAACTACTCAAACCTTAGTATTTTCTCACAAAAGTAGCTGGAGTGGGTTGGCTGAATGCATGAAGAGAAGAGTTATCCCTGAAGGTTCTGCTTTACATACTTGCCTCTAGTGTACTTCATCCTACTCTAATGTGGAGTTGCTAAAATGCGTTTCAAGTAAATAGTAAGGGGTTGCAAACAAAAGCTTTCTGTGATTAAATATGCATGGGAAAAGCATTAAGCCAGGCTTCTTGATTGCAGGACTTTCTGACTGTTTAATATGCTGTCGCATCTGTGACTTTCCAGCAGTGTGCATGTAACCATGGAGACCCTTCCTCTTGGAGCATCACGTGGGACGAGTCGTACGGGATTGACCCTGGGAACTCTGGTCTAACTTGTGAAGGTACGTCCCCAACACAGGTGTGGAGCATCCCTCCCAAGGGATGCCACTGAACAGAACGAGCTCCCCCACCCAGGTTTCCTTTTAGTTACTGACTCTCAGTGGTCTAACTTCAGCTGCTACCACACAGAGGCAAAGGAGGAGAGTGTATAGAATACCCTTAAAGTTCTCTTTGTTAGTGATCTAGCGTGGAAGAAGGGTGCTTTCTATGTTTTCTCCCATTGATTTTCAGAATCTAGAGTTTTGGATCATTCATTCAGTCGAGAAATATTTATTGAATACACGGTTTGTGCCAGGCAGATGGACCAAGAATCCCAGCCTTTGTAGAGCTTATATTCTGGTGGTAGAGTCAGATAATGAACAGATAATAATGTAAACTATGAGGTACGTCGGACATGGAGGATTGCTTAGGAGAGAAAAAGCAGAGGAAGATAGGGAATGTGGGGTCTGAGAGCAGGAGCTATTTTTCACCACGTGCACAAAGAAAGCCCTATGAATGAAGGAGTAAGGAAGTTAAGCCATGAGAATATCTGCTGGAAGAAAACGTCAGGCAGCGGGCATAAGTCTGGAGTTTGGGAGAGCGCTCAGGGCTGGAATCTACATTTGGTGTGATCAGCATGCATGTGGTGTTTAATACTGAGAAGCTGGTTGAGACCACCAAGGGAGTTAGCGTAGATGAAGAAAAGAGAAGGTATGAGAATTAAGTCACAAAGTGCAAACACCTCAAAAGTTTAAAGTTTGCCCTAATAAGGAGGAGCAATCAGCAAAGGAAACTGATGTGGAATGGGCACTGACAAGGGCGAAAACCCAAGAGAGTGGCAGCCAAGTAAAGAAAGAGAGAATGATCGACCCAGTGAAATGCTGATAGAGGAAGTGAGATGTAGACTTCAAAATGACCTGGATAGAGCAATGTGGAAGTAGCTGATTTAGGAGAACAAAAACTCAGGGAATAGTGGGGTTAGAGAGAGAATGGAAGGAAAGAAAATAGAGTCAGTAGGAAGAGATCGTTATTTCAGAGAGTTTTGCTGTAAAGGGTAGCAGAGAAATGAAGTAGTAGGTAGAGAGGGGTGAACAGTCAAAACTATTTTTAAGATGGGAAAAAAGTCCGTTTTTATGCTAGTGTAAATGATTCACTAGAAATGGGAACATTGACGATAATAGAGAAGGGGCAGAATGGCTGCAGCGGTGTCCTTGAGTGACCAAGTGAAGGTGGGATCCAGAGCACATGTGGAGGACCTGCCCTTAGATAAGAGCACAGTCTGTTCTTCCAGGACAACAGGAGGGGAAGCTGGGAATATGGACACAGATGCAGCCAGGTGGGTAGATATGGTGGTGGGGGCATGAAGAAGCTCTCTTCTGATTGATTCCATTTTTTCTGAGAGAAATGGAAGCAAGGTCATTAGCTGAGAGTGCAGATGGGGAAGGAGGTATTGCAAGAAAAGATAAGATGTGAAATAATCATATGGGAGTGGAGGTAGTGAATGGACTAGGGAATTTAGTGAGGTTATCAGATAACCCTATGGCCCATTTAGGGTGGTTGGTCATGCATTTTTAGCGAGAGCGATTGGTATGGATGCATGTGTTTCTCCAGCCAAGCTCAGCTGTGTGCATATGAGCACGGAGAAGGTGAAGAGGTGGATTTAACCACGGTTGTACTTTTGGTAGATGAAGACAATGAAATGAGAAAGGGGGCGACAATAATGATGAATAATGAGGGAAGTGATGACAAAAGGCTTGAGTAAGGGACCATCCATAGTTAGTAAGAGCAATAAGTTGTAAGTGGTGAAGTGAAGGATTGTTGGGAGTTGGGGCACTAGAGAGAATAAGCTGGAAAGATAGAAGACGGTGATCAGAGGGTGGGATGCTTGCAACTGAGGTTATAAAGGGATTGAAATGACTGATAATGACAAGGGCTAGTGTTGTCAAACCCAAGTTCATGTGCCCGATGCACAGTGAGGCCAAACAAACCTAAACATCGGAGTTTGGAGAAAAGAAAGTTTATTGCAGAGCAGAGCAAGCAAGGAGAACAGGCAGCTCTTACTCAAAAAATCCGAACTCCCCAGTGGTTTTCAGGGAAGAGTTTTAATACGCAAAATTTGTGGGGAGGTCTACAGGGTCTGAAACCTTCCTCTGATTGGTTGGTGGTGAGGTAACAGGGTGGTGTTCCAGTAATCTCAATCATCAGCTGTCTGGTTCCAACCAGTCTGGGGTCCACAAGCTTGTATTCAGCCTGAAGTTACCCTTCTCCACCTGGGTGTGGGCCTTAGTTTCCGTAGAAGAACTCAGAGATATATTGTTATGTACATCCCTTGAGGAGGAACCAGGACTGCTTTATCGCTGCACTATTGTTTCTTGACTGCTTCTCCCTTGTTTCTGCATTCCTCCCTTCCCTGATTAGTAACTGTTTGAATCTGCCCTTTGGAACGCAAGGAAGGTCTAGGAGGCTGAAGCCTTTTCCCTACAAACAAGAAACAGGGGACATGGAAAGGCTTTGTACCTGGGAGGGCCCCAGTCCTGCTTGGTTCCACTAGTAGGATGTGACCATAGAAGTGAGTGGCAGATGAGGTCAAGGAATTGATGTCAATAACTTAAATCACCAGGAATTGTCAGGAGCAACGTTGGAGGAGGTGAGTGACAGTTAACTAAGAGTTAAAATTTCAAGGAATGAGGGAAGGGACCTGGGTGGAGGGGGAGTGTAAACTCTGAAACTAGGAGACCAGCTGGAGGTATGGGCCTTGGAGCCTACACTTCAAAGCAGGTGCTTTGTTTTTAGGGTGGAGGAGGCAAGAATCATCTGGGATTAGCAATGAGGAGCCAGTCATTTGCCATCTTGTCTTCTTTTCTCGTCATCTTGTACCTTCTATAGTATATCCTGCTAGCTGGGTATTTTAGAGGCTTTTTATCGCTTGGTTTTCTTTTCTCTTAAACTTGTTTTCTTGTTGTCTTCAATCAGTGCCCCAGGG
The DNA here is from genome assembly GCF_028021215.1 of Eschrichtius robustus. Lineage (NCBI taxonomy): Eukaryota > Metazoa > Chordata > Mammalia > Artiodactyla > Eschrichtiidae > Eschrichtius > Eschrichtius robustus. The sequence goes on from NC_090827.1 coordinate 133,493,118, forward strand.
CTCTAATCCTCAGCCCGTCCTGTTCATTAGAATCACCTGAAGTGGTTTTTAACATTATACCATACCCAAGCCCTACTGTGATCCATACTGATTTAATTGTTCTGGGGTGGGGCCCAGGCATCTGTATTTTTTTTAAGCTCTCCAGGTGATTCTGCTGGACTGGCACGTTGAGAACTACTGCCCTAGGGAAGAGTTTGACAGTGTTTGAGTCTTCGCAGGCATACGCATTTTTACAGAGAATGGCCTGTAGTTTTCATTACATCCTTAAAAACATTCCTGACTCAAGATTAAGTCTAAGCTCCTCATTTTTCTGATGAGAAAACTTAACCTTAATTGAATTTTTAAAAATCTTTTTCACTGGAGCTGGAGATAGGAATTGGGAAAAGGGAGTTTGTTAAAAAAACCGCATAGCACAGGGAGATCAGCTGGGTGCTTTGTGACCACCTAGAGGGGTGGGATAGGGAGGGTGGTAGGGAGGGAGACGCAAGAGGGAAGAGATATGGGAACATATGTATATGTATAACTGATTCACTTTGCTATAAAGCAGAAACTAACACACCATTGTAAAGCAATTATACTCCAATAAAAATGTTTAAAAAAAATCATTTTGAAAAATAAAAAAAAAAAAAATCCTTGGAAGAACAATATCATATTAAGTAAAATGATGGTGTCTTTTCCAAAACATCAGCAGGGCTTTGAAACCTCCATTAAGTGGAATCCATAAGGCTAGCCCGCCACCCTGTGTACCCAGGGTCCTCTCTGTCCTCCCTTCCTGCCCTCTAAAAATGCGAAATGTACCCGGGGAACGGATTCCGGGGGTTCTCTCACTGCTGGTTTCTGCGTAGGAGTGCTGCACGCACCAGGCTCACTTAGCACCTGCGTTTTGTGATGTGAAAACTGCACATCCACCATATGAGCATCACCTCAAATTGTATAATTTTTTTCTCACAAAGTGGAAAAAAGAAGTTTCATAATATGCATTCAACCCCTCCTGACCTCCTGAAGGAACAAGATGAGTTAAGAATGGGGTCACGAAGTTGGAGAGCCCTGGAGGCAGAAGCCCTCTCCGAGCTGTGATGGCCTGCACTGTGCTTTGCCTGCTGTGTCCAGGCTCTCACCCTTTCCCTGCTGCAGCAGGGCCAGCCCCAGCCGCCAGTGCACTCGGTTTCGTGAATTTACTTGCTTATGTATTAAAATGCTTGCCAATGTTAACTCTGTGGACCTGGTTCCTTCACCACAGACCTTAAGCCTTTGATAGGGAAGGTAGGAATGTCTTGGAATCATGCACTTTAATTATAGCCATAATCTTTACTTAGCCATCCTTTATCTAGGCAGTTGGGATTCTGAGATGCCCAAATTAAGACATGAGATTTTTTTTTTAATTAAAAAATTTTTTTTATTTCTTTTTTTTTAACATCTTTATTGGAGTATAATTGCTTTACAGTGGTGTGTTAGTTTCTGCTGTATAACAAAGTGAATCAGTTATACGTATACATATATCCCCATATCTCCTCCCTCTTGCACCTCCCTCCCTCCCACCCTCCCTATCCCACCCCTCTAGGTGGACACAGAGTTATTTGTAGTGAGGTGGATGGACCTAGAGACTGTCATACAGAGTGAAGTAAGTCAGAAAGAGAAAAACAAATTATGCTGTATGCTAACACATATATATGGAATCTAAAAAAAAAAAAAAAAAATGGTTCTGAAGAACCTAGGGGCAGGACAGGAATAAAGACGCAGACATCGAGAATGATAGAGAATGGACTTGAGGACACGGGGAGGGGGAAGGGTAAGTTGGGACAAAGTGAGAGAGTGGCATGGACATATATACACTACCAAATGTAAAATAGATAGCTAGTGGGAAGCAGCCGCATAGCACAGGGAGATCAGCTCGGAATTTTTTAAATTTTTTACAAAATTTTTAAAGGTTACTTTCCATCTGCAGGTATTACAAAATATTGGCTACATTCCCCATGTTGTACAATACATCCTTACAGCCTACTTTGTACCTCCCACTCGCCCACCTTCATGCTGCCTGCCCCCCGACACAGACACACACACACACTGGTAACCACTAGTTTGTTCTCTGTATCAGTGAGTCTGCTTCTTTTTTGTTATATTTGTTAGTTTGTTGTATTTTTTAGATTCCACATGTAAGTGATATCATAGAGTATTTAAGACATGACATTCTAAGCAGTTAGCACAAAGATAAGGAAACAACTTATAACTTGTTAGGGAAAAAAAGGTTCTGGTGAAAGCAGTAGCCAGAAGAAATTCCTGAACGTACCTGCCTTAGCCTGTAACTGCCATCTCTGACCTAATGAGTGTTAACACCTACTCATCCCTGCATGTAGTAGGGGAAAATAAACATTGGCAGGTAGAACACGTCCACACATGCACCGGATGGAAGTGCATGTGGCTTCTCCCTTCTCTCTCCTTCTCTCCCTTCCTCCTAACATTGGCTGGCATCCTCCTCCCTTTTCTCTTTCTGCACGTAGACTCTACACCGACCTCACGTGCACGCTTGACTCACACCCCCACTGCCATCCACTGACTCACTTTCTCACAGCCACCCACGCAGTTGCTCACTTGTGCTCCTTTCATGTCCATTTCTGTCCAAGATGCCTTGGTTGTAAGCATTTGCCTGACACTCAACAGCAGTAGCCTGTAGGTCTGCAGGCCTCTTGGACTCCGGAGCAGCCAAAGCAACCATGGGTTGACCTGTGACGCTCCCCACTCCTCCACAGTATTTGGATCAACTTTTGCAGGAGCCCGGGATGACACACATAAATTTGAAGATTTCAGCACGAGGTCTCCAGAGTGGAGGCTGCACGTTAGCTGTCCTTAGGTGCCTCTGGTCAGAGTTCTGTTTAGCTCACGTGGCATCTTAAAAACATTGTTGGGGTCACATGTAACAAAAATATTGAGTCGACATTTAAAACTAGGAGGTGCCACAACTTCTTTTATGTAACCCTGGGTCTGCATTCCAGCCAGGCAATCACTGGCTGGAGTTGATTAGCTCCTGTGCCCCTTTGACAGGGTATCTCCCCAGTTTGCTGTAGTCCCCACCACTCCTCATCCATCCCAGCCTCCTGCCTCTTCATGTATTTGCCGTACTTGTCTGGCTCATGGAGGCACTTGTGCTGGGCACCTACCCTACAGCTACCACAAATGGAATCCAGTCCAGTCTGATGGGAAGCCAAACCCAAAAAGATAACCTACACTTTATCTTTATTTGGGGTTGTGAAAAGCCAAGAGGAAGGGCAGCCCGAAGGACAAGGCTGCCCCAGGCTCTTTGGTACAATAGAAAGAGCATCTGCTTCAAGAACAAACAGCCCTGGGTCCAAATCTAAACTCAGCTACTTGCTGATAGTTTAACTTTGGGTGACTCAGCTGCTAAGAACTTGTTTTCTTTTTTATAAAATGGAGGTATTAACTGAAACATGTTGTGAGGATAAGAAATAATATATATAATAAAATACCTACCACAGTAAATGCTAGCTGCTGGTATTATCTACTCCTCCTCTCCTTTCTGGCCCATGCACATTCTGAGTACTAGAGTGTACACATACACAGTGCTGGTGAACATATGTCAGCAGGGAGAGAGGGTGATGCCAGTAATACTGGCCAATAATGATGACGCCAAACAAACTGAAGGGTATTCCAGAGATCTCTTGGTGCTCCAAAGAGCTAGGTGTGCAGAGCTCTTGTCATAGCGGGTGGTTTCTGAAGTACCTAAAACCAGGACCCTGAAACTGATCAAATGTTTTGTGTCTCTGCTGTGCTGATAGGCCAGGAGAGAGAGGCCAGGAATCTGCACTAGAGCAGTGGTAGAAGAGAAGGAAAGGAAGGGAAATATTTAAGAGTTCTGTAAGAATTAAAACTGATCAATGTGTAAGGAGTATGTTGATTTTGTACTCTGTCTACTTCGCTTAGCTTGGAGTCAGCATTTCCCAGAATTTCCTTCTTTGTGTGGTTCTGGGTCAGGGATAGCCACACAGGCATTTTGGTGTCACTTGTGAGGTGGAAGTGAGACGGCAGCCATCCTGTTGTCACTGCTCTCCTGGCTGCCCTGGGCAGCGGCTGACCCACGGCCTCCTCAAGTGCTGGGCTGGGCACATGCACAGCTCAGACTTGTGGTTCCAGCTTTTCCTGCTGGTCATCAGAGGTAGGTGAAGGGAGAGACAGACATGAGTTCCAGTGTTTCCTTGTAGGTTCTAGTTTATCCTTGTGATTCTAGTTTTCCCTCACTCTTCCCCAAGTGTGTTCAGCTTTCCTTCCTAACTGCCAGCCCTCCTGACCAAAAGTGACGCCACTGGATGGCTTACTGGGGTAGCCAGAGGCAGTTGCCATAAAGAGCCAAGAGCCTTCCATAGACTTTAACATCAGCCCTCATAGTTCCACTCTAGCAGCTGGTTAGTATTTTTCTCTGGAAATAGCTAATTCAAATTGAAATGTACAGTTTGTTTTCAGTCCTTTACTTCCCTAGCTTCTCCCATAGTTGTATGAGGTCTGATTCCTACAATCAATTCCTTAGTCCATAATGTCCATAGCTGTTCTTCTCCCATGGAACCCTGACCGATACACGGAGGAAGGGAAGGACATGACGGAAGGTTTCCAGGTCTCTGGCTTGGAATATGAACTGGATGGATGTCTATGAAGAATCTCCAAAAAATAGCTAAAGATAACATAGCCAAAGCTTTTGAAAGGAATCCCATAATGGCTCTAAAACGAAGAAGCATTGGATTAATCTAGAGAACCCAGAAATCTAGGGAAGCTTTCTTTCCCAACCCAGGACTCATTTTCATAAGGCTTCATCTCCAGGTCACACTTTCATCTGCCTTACTACTCTGTGCGAAAAGAGATTTATCTCTAGATGAATTTGTCTTTGGATGGATCAGATCACCACTGCCCTCAGAAATAATGGCCAAAAATATTTATCCTTGGTCCATATTAATATAACTTCCTTACAATCCATCTGTATATTTTTATTTTTATTTCTATATGCTTATCATATACAGTCTCAACAATTCTAGTAGAGAAGATTTGCATAGCAAGGTGGCTCTGTGACCTGAAGGAGACTAAACTTGATTGGGAGAAGGAGTTACAATGGAAGGAAGGTCTCACCGTCCTTCTATTCCTTTTATTGAAGGTAGAGAAAATTACTAAGAAGAAATAGCTAATCCAGTTTGAAATGTGAAGTTTATCTTCAGGATCCATTTTCAAGTCATATTGTGATGGCCTCCCTAGTTTTCTCCTGCCGCTCATTAATCACACTCTCTATGGTGGTTACACGCTTTTATGGTGGGAAGGAGAGGGAGCTTTGAGAGAGGTGCTAGGGAGAGCATTTGGTTTTTTCTCTGATCCAGAACTGAAGATTTGAGGCATAACTCACAATCATTGTGTGTGTTTAAGTGTAGTTTTTTCCAGTTGGATAGGAATGGCTTTATAGTGTATGAGCATTTTGGAAATGTGCAATATATTATAAATTTGCTCCTAGAGTATCAGAAAGTTGTTTTGTCAGCTGGGTTTTTTTCTGAGAATTAAAAAAAAATTTTTTTTTAGTCTAGGGGAAAGCTACAAAACTGGAGAGCAAACGAGTATACTCACATCCGTCAACCTCAGAAGACGTTTTAAAGCATTTTATTGAGGCATGAATTGAATTGAAATACTACTGAGAAAAGTAAAATCTTTGTATTATCTGACCACTTCTCACCACCTCCACTGCTGCCATCCTGCCAAGCTCTCATCACCTCTACCTGGAGCATTACAACAGCCTCCTACATGGGATCCCTGCTTCCACCCTCTCCTCCTACAGTTATTCACAACGCTCTACAGCCAAAGGGATACTTTTAAAATATGTCAGATTATGTCAGTCCTCGGCTCAAATTCCCCAGTGGTTTGGTTTTCCCTCAGGGTAAGAGCTAAAGTCTTTGCAGTGCCCAAAAAGGCCCCACATCATCTGCCCTTTGACCTTCACTCTTCTCCAAATACACTGGCCTCCTTGCTGTTCCTATGCAGGCACACTGCTGCCCCAGGGCCTTTGCACTAACTGTTCCCTTTGCTTGGAACACTTGGCCAACTTCCTCACTTCTTCAAGGTTTTGTGCAAATCTTACCTTCTCTATGAGGCTATGCTGACAGCCTTATTAAATAGCAAACTTCCACCTACTGCCTCACTTCTCATCCATCTTCCTCTGCTTTTTCTTTTTTTCATTGTAATTATCACTTGTTAATATCCTGTATAATTTACTTATACACTATGTTTATTGTTTATTTTTTGTATCCTCCCACTAGAATGTAAGCTTCATGGGGCCAAGTATCTTTGACTTTTTGTACATTGATGCAGTCAAAGTACCTAGAATTGTGGCACATAGTAGGGGCTCAAAAAATAGTTGTGGAGTTGAATTGAATGCTCATAATAGATATTGAGATTCAGCAGTTATAGTATAATGAGCTCTATTATATGTACAATTGATCTTTGAACAATAACACGGGTTTGAACTGTGCAGATCACTCACAGGTGGGTTTTTTTCAATAAATATGTACTACAGTACTGCACATTCCATGGTTGGTTGAACCCGTGGATGTGTTCCCCTGGATACGGAGGGCTGACTGTAAGGTAATACACAGTTTTCCACTGGGCAGAGGGTTGGTGCCCCCTAACCCCCCAACTATTCAGGGGTCAACTGTTCAGAATCAGAAACAAGTGTGCAGAAAGATATAAAAATGATTTGGTTGTAAGAGTTGTCTGTCACATATAACATGATATAAATCAGAGTTAAAGTGCTTACGGCTTTTGTGTCCAGAGGTGATGGATGTTGTTCAATGTCACACCAACACCACGACCACCTTGTTGTCCTAACAATGATAGAAGAAGCTGTCTCAAAATATCAAAAGAGCCAAGCAAAGCATGTTTTAGGAGGGACACTCAAGTACTAGCATCTGAAGTCAGTTACCCTTTGTATAATAAATTTCCCAGAATTTAGATATAATAGACTTTAATAGCTGCTGAACGCTTCCAACGTGGTTGGCACTATGTGAGTCGCTTTCCATGCTTGAGATCATTTAACCCTTTCACAGGTGGATGTTATGATTTTGCAAATGAGGAAACTGAGATAGAGAAACGCTCCCCAACATCCTCAGTGTCACACTGATAGTAAGTGGACTCGCCTGAGCCAGGCTGCCTCCTGAAACTGGTTTCTTTGCTGAGCATACCAATGGAAAAAAAAAAATTGCAGGGAATTTGTTTGCTTGTTTGTACTTGTAACATGGGCACTCTCACTCTCTTTTCCCCATTCTTTCCCTCTAACAGAGGATTCTTTGCTTTCAGGATGGCTCTTGGGTTCCCTTTTGTTGTACAGAATGCAGTTGATGAGAAGGTGGGACACTGAAAAGACAGAGGTTAATATAGATCCACATAGTAAAACTTTAATCAAAGAAGTGAGTGGCAAAAGCCTACTTGGCTTGAGCTTATGGTAGCATTTTTTCAGATGATCCTGAAGATAAATTTTGGAACTAATTTAGTATTAAGGCAATATTGAGGATAAGATGGGGAAATGAGATTTTAAAGAGATTTAGCTAAGTATGTATTTTGAGAGTAATCCCCCTATGACACATTCAGGAGAGACTATTGTGAGAGATAAAATAGTGTTTATCTACTTTTCAGTTGCTGGACAGTTGTTTCTTTGAATTTCACATTGGATTGTATCACAAAGTGGCTTGCTTATATGGATTATTATGTTTTGAAAGGAAGGAAAATGGTTAATTAGCTCCACCATCACCCAAGCTCAAAATCACAAAGTAACCTGATGCCTCCTCTATTGCTACATAGTAAATCACCCCCAAAATTTAGCGGCTAAAAACCACAATAAGCACTTATTATGTCTCACAGGTTCATTCCCTGTGGACCCCACTACAGGACTTCTGGAAAGCCTCACAGCATAGTGGCTGGCTTCCCACAGACTGGGCAAACCAAGAGAGCGGGAAGCTACACCGTCTTTATGACCTCGCCTTGGAAGTCACACACCATCACTTCCACCATGTCCCACTGGTCACAGGTCAGTTCCAATGTGAGAGGGACTCACCAAGGCATGAATACCAGGAGGTGAGGATCACCGTGGGGAGGGGGTCATCTTAGAGACTGGCAACCACACCTCCCTTTTTCTTTCTCCCCAAATCCAAATGGTCCCTGAATACTGACTCTTCTTCCTTTATGGCTTTTTCTATTTCTGCCGTCTCACTATTTAACTCCAGCACCCCATCTTGATCGTGTCTGGACTAATGTAGTGGCCAAAGGCCCTGACTCTCAAGTTCTCATTCTTCAGCTTCCAGGGACTGTCTGTAGTGTCCTAGAGCAGCACCATCCGGTAGAACTCTCTGCAATGATGAAAATATTCTATATCTGTACTGTTCAGTAGAGTAGCCACTCACCACAGGTGGCTATTGAGCATTTGAAATGTGGTTAGTGTGAGGAAGTGTGTTTTTAATTGTGTTTGCTTTTAATTAATCTGAATTTAAACAGCCACATGTGGTAAGTGGTTACAAGAGTATTCAAGACAGATCTAGAGTCTGTAGTTTTTTTATTAAATTTTTTTTTATTGAAGTATAGTTGATTTACAATGTTGTGTTTGTTTCAGGTGTACAGCAAAGTGATTCAGTTATAAATATATATATATATATATATATTTTTTTTTTTTTTTTTTTTCTTCAGGTTCTTTTCCCTTACAGATTATTACAAGATACTGAGTATAGTTCTCTGTGCTGTACAGTAGGTCCTTGTTGTTTATCTATTTTATATACAGTAGTGTGTGTATGTTAATCCCAAACTCCTATTTCATCTCTCCCCCCTTTCCCCTTTGGTAACCATGTTTGTTTTCTAGGTATGTGGGTCTATTTCTGTTTTGCATGTAAATATCATATGATATCACTTATATGTAGAATCTAAAAAAAAATGATACAAATGAACTTATATAGTCCTGTAGTTTTTTAAATTAATTTTTTATTGGAGTATAGTTGATTTACAATGTTGTGTTAGTTTCCACTGTACAGCAAAGTGAATCAGGTATACGTATACATATACCCACTCTCTTCTAGACTCCATTCCATATAGGTCATTACAGAGCACCGAATAGAGTTCCCTGTGCTATACATTAGGTTCCTATTAGTTATCTTTTATATACAGTAGTGTGTATATGTCAATCCCAATCTCCCTTTTTAATTTCCCCTCCCTAGTTCTATAGTTTTATAGCACATGGTAGGCATCCCATTAGACAGACCTTCTTTCCCTCTTCTCTGTGGCCAGCTGTGGTGCTATAAAAACCACTCTGTGAAAATCTGAAGTTGAGCGCTTAGAGATAGAGCAAAGAGAGTGTTATAATTCCCACACAGACTGACTTACACTCCTTCTTTGCCCATGAACCAGGCATGTTGGAGAATAAAAAGATGTGACTCTGTCTGGAGGAAGCTATGATGATCTAGGGAATTAAAGCTGCATAGACACCAGAAAATATCTTGGGTTAATACGGTAAGTGAGAGAAAATAGTTAACTTGCAGTTGCTATTTATGATTTTATTGTCAACTGAAAGCATTTTAATATAATCCCATTTACATCATCCCCACCATCTTCACCGTCCCATCCCCAGGTCCTCTGGACCATATTGTGTGTAATCCTCACAAAGACCTACGGTGTAGATGTATTACCCTCCCTCATTTTTATAGATGGGGAAACTGAGGCTCCGGGAGGCTGGGAAACTTACCTAAGGCCCACACTGTGAGTGAGTGGCAGAGAAGGGCTTTGACCCCAGGACTGTCCTGATCCAAAGCTTATTTTGTCACCCATTCTGCTCTACTGCCTCATTCTTTATAATACGTCCTTCACATTGCTTACTTGGTTTTGAGTGTCTCTGTGTATGATTCCTTTTTCTCAATATTATTTTAATTATACAATTACATAAATAAATACAGTTTGAATTTGGCATTAGTTGTAGCCTGGTTTACCCATTGGTGAGAGTAATCACAGAACATAATTTACTACCCAGCCTGTCTCCTCTAGGGAGGGGGGGGGGGCACCCCAGTGTGATTTGTACACTTAACGTTTGCTTACAGGGTCAGCTTTTTGTATTTTCTCACATCTGCACAATGGACTGTCAGGATCTGAAGGGAACGTATGATTATCAAATGTTTCTAGACCAACTTCCTCATTTTCAGAGGAGGGAATTAGAAGGTCCATGAGTTTACATAACTTGCAATGATAATTCTCAAGAAGGTAAAACTATCCCTCACCAAAGAAAAGGCAGCAGAACTTTTAGAAATCCCTCTATGCACAGATGGGTTATATTTTATTTTATGATATTCCCAAATCCACTTGTTCACAAATTCAAAGTGACAGTCTTTAGGCAGCCGCTGCTGCCATCTGTTGGCGATGAGCAGAGCTGATGCATAAGATGGTTTATATCTATGGAAGTCCTCCAAGTGGTGATTCTGGTCCAAGCTCCTTCCATCTCATGACTCCACCATCTTCAGCTTTGGCCTCCAAGGTCACCAGTATCCACCAGCAGCAAGAGGAGAGGGCATGCAGGTGTGTAAGGAGGTTTTTGTGGGCCAGGCCTGGAGCTGCATACATTACTTCTACACCCATTCCATTGGTCGGAGTTCCTCTCATGGTTGCATCTCACTGATGGGAAGATGGGGAAACATGGTCCAGCAGTGTCTGCCACAGCCATAATTTTTAGTAATAGAAACATAAGCATCACTTTAGTGCAGTTACGCATTTTTCTTTAGGTATTATATAACACTATATTTTTCTCAGTTTTTAGTATGAGGCAGATCTGAAACTAAAAGGTAGTGTAGTGTGGTGAAATGAGCAGTGGTCTTGGAGATGTGGCTTCGAATCCTGTGTGATCTTGGACATATCACTCGGCCAATCTGAACCCCAGTCCTCATCTGGAGAAGGATGGGGGTAAAGCCAGCTGGTACCTGCCTAGTCTGCCCTCACTCCCATCTCTCCATTTCTACAGGTTTACAGCTTAGTGCACAGAGGTAATGCAAAACAAAACAAAACAAAACAAAACAAAACATGCCGGTGACTCTCAGAGTAGACAAGTGATAGAACACAAGTCTGGATGGGCTTAGATGGGAAGATTTCTGAAAGAGAAGTCGCTTTAAGCCCATTCTTGGAGGAGGTGATGGTCCTGAGTAGAGGGAATGAGGTATGGGATGCTATGCAAAGAAGGCATGAAGAGGACCATACAGAGAATCTGGGGGAGGGAGCATGATGAGGGGAAGCGCCTGGCTGAAAAGGGGGAATGTGTTGGAGTAGGGCTGGGGGTGCATTAAAGATGTAGTTTGATAGGAGGGGGAAAAAAAAGGTTAATAATAGGCTGCCAGACTCGGGTGGTCACATTTAATACAAAAGGATCCCAATGGGAAGCCAGTTATGGTTTTTGTATGGGTGAATGACATCGTGAAAATCTGCTAGTCATTGTGAAAAGCAATCTGATTAGATCATAGCTTGACTGTGACATAGCACTTGATGTGACAGTATACCTTATTAAATTGCTGAAATTCTTACGTTTAAATGCTCCGTAAATAATCTTTCAAATATGTTAGTTATCTGAATTATATACCCATTTCAAGGAAAAAGAAAGAGTTTTACCTGGTAATGGAGAAAAGATGAGGATGTGGGAAGAATCAAATTGTTTACATTGAAAGAGAGCCCTCATTTCTCTGCTTTATTTTATTTTATTTTATTTTATTTTTAACTGAGGATATATATGTAGGTAAGACATGAGTCAGAGCAAGCTCAGAAAGTACCTAGAAGCCTTCAGCATTTGAAGCATGCTAGCTAGTTTCATGTGGGTGAAGTCTGGTTTTCAGGAAGACAAATTGAAAATAGAACTTGTTTGTTTAGATTTTGCCATTCTCTGGGGGACAGACATACAAGGATGTTCGATGAACCAAGAGCGGGAAGAATTTCTTCTTGGGAACTGCTGCAGAGCCTTGATTGGAGAGAATATGGCCCCAGAGCATCCCCTGAGCACATTGCAGCTTTTCTCTGGACCGAGTTTGGGGAGATGCTGTCTTAGTAAAGTCTGAGCAGAAGTTCAGTCCAGTCCTTCAACCAGGTCTCCAATAAAGGCCTCTGTCACACTCTCGAGAAACACTAGAGGATTGAAACTCTCCACGGGAAAGCTGTTGATGATGCCCTTGACTCTCCATCAGCTCTAATAAGCTCGTGGGAAGCCCTATTTCTGTTTTTTGTTTTTTTGTTTGTTTTTAAGAAAAAGATTACATTTTAGATAGGTAACTATTTGTTATTTACTACATATGATTTTTTTTTTTTTACACAAATGAAATATTCTACTCTTAAATAACCATGTGAGCTTGGCAAGTCACAAGGCTTTTCTGGGCTTCGGGCTTTGGTTTTCTTCTCTGTAAAAGACAGAGACTAGATTATATAATCTCCGAAGGCTCTTCCTGATCTGAAATGATAAATTCTAATTCAAACAACTTCCTCTTTCTGGTGAAGTATCATGAAGCCTGAGGTTACCGTATCACATTGTTCTAAATCTCTCTCACTCTTAAAATGTATAGGAAGAAGACTGGCAGCTCGTCGAGCGTGCACTGCAGGAAGGATCCTCAGTTCAGCACAGCAGCACGTTGGTGGGAGACTGAGCTCAGAGCTATTTCCCTCCCACCCCCGCAGTCGGGGGGTGTTCACACCTTTACGCTTCTTAGAAACCCCAGTGTTTTTATTGCGGCTGTGCAGTAGATTCTCTGGCTGAGCGCACTTTCCAGTTTGGCAGTAGTTTATTTGCTATCTACTCTTATTCTTTATCCATTTCCATGTTTTTAAATGGGTTTTACTTCTTTCTCAGAAGGTAATTTCTTCTACAGCAAGACCGTATCCTAAATAGAGCAATTTTATATGCAGGGTCCAGGACAGAGTGTGATGTGATGATAATGTGGTAGTCAGTGATGGGAGCTAGAAAAATACTGTAGGATTTTAGAGCTGGGCTAATTTGGTAGCCATCAGCCACATGTGGCTTTTAAAATTGAAATTTACTAGAATTGAATTAAATTAAAAATTCAGTCTCTCCACCATACTGGCCACATTTCAAGTGCTCAGTAGGCACACGTAGCTAGTGACTACCATTGTGAACAGCCCAGATATGGCACATTCCCATCACCGCAGAAATTCAACTGGACAATGCTGCCTTAGAGATCAACTAGTCATAGAAACATATTCTTAAGAGATGTCAGGGAGCTTGAAAACCACCTAATACACTCTTCTATCCAGGATGGTTCAAATCTTTCCAGGACCAAAGAATTTATCACCTTGCAAAGCAGTCCATTCCATTTTGGGAAAACTTTATACTAGAACGTTCTTCCTTAAACTGAGTCAAAATCCATATCCCTGTAACTTCTGCGCGCTCTCTCTCTCTACATTCAGGATAAGTGTAATAATTCTTCCACTTAGAGCTTCATCAGAGCAATAATGCCACTATTGTGTCAGCTTCCCCTCCTCTTTTCCAGTTAACCCATGCCCGCGGGCAGGAGGCTGAGGCCAGGAGCAGTTCTGCCTCATGCCTCGCAACTCCACAGCAGAGCTGGGACTGAGTCCAGGTTCCCATTTGGTGCGTTCCAGTCAAACCTTACTGCTTCCAAGTCTACCAACTACATCGTTAAAGAATGTGTGTATATGAGTTTATAGAGTTGCAGTTCTTGGTCTTTTATCTTTCCAATTTGCTGTTGTTGTAGTTCTCCAATGTTTTATTCTCTTTTTTCACCGCATGCTTCCTAAGAGACTCTAGGCTGTTTCTTCCCCAGTAGAACAAAGATAACAGGAACTCTGCTTGAGTATTTCAGAACATAAAACAATTGCTTCCCCGGCCCTAATGACCCCAGCTGCCAAGTATAGAAATCACATTGAATGGCTTGCTTCAGTTTGCCAGTTTGAAAGCAGTATGAGGATAGAAGAGGAAGCTGGAAGCACTCAAGGTAAATGATCTACTTCCAAAGGGTGTCTAGAAGAGAGGATACTCTTGATAACTGTTCACTAAGAAAGGGCAGCTACCTCTCCATGGGCTCTGTGGAGACTTTGCCAGTGAGGTATTGCGTTAAGTGCCAGTTACAGCTTCAGATCTGTTTGACAAACGCTCATCGAGGTGTGGGGTCTTGTGCCGGGGCAACAAAGATGATTGACACACGGTCTTTACCCTCCAGTCACTGGCAGGGGGGCCAGGTGGAGTCAATGAACAGTCAAGGACCACTCTAGACAACCCCACTGAGCACTTGGATGTGTGTGTTTCAAAGCAACCAGCAGATCAGTCTCGGAGTTCAACTGGTCATAAGCAGTTGCTGTCACAGCAAAGCAACTTCTGAGAGTCACTAAATAAGGGGATCCACAAACCAAGCTTCCTAGGGAAGAGGATTCTGACCAAACCAGCCTGGGCCCAGTGGGAGGTCTGGCACTGCACAAACAGCTATCCTCTCCACCAACAAAAATCTGCTACCTGATTGCACTTCATTAAATTTGGCATACCATCAGAAACAATAATAATGTCACCAACCTCCACTGCCAGCCATGTCCCTTAACATCCAGTGCTAGGTCCACGGTTGACTCAATGTATGTATGCATATATTCTTATATGTATATGCACATAGCACATATAAGTAGGATTTTATAGAGAATTATTTTGTGTGTAGGTATACATATACATACATATATAGGTATGATTTTAGGTTATATGTTTTACATTTTAATGGTCTTATAATTTGTGCATAAATGTATATTTACATAATACATGTTTCTAGTTGTGACACTAATATAATATTTTTATATAACATATATTATGTATATGTATGCACACATAAACACTAAGGACATTCCTGGAAGGATACACAAGAAATTTTTCCTGGTGGTTACCTTGGGGGAGTAGGAATGAGAATCTTGGGGCTGGAGTAGGGAAGGATACATTTGGGTTTCATTTTATAGCCTTTATTTTTTACTGTCTATTACTGTTAGAGAAACAGAAGCATTTTTATTAATACTGGGTTATACTAAGGACACCGTCATCTATCTTCGCCCTGTTTTCCAACATGAGCTTCAAAGTGCAAATAGAGTTAAAAGACCTTGTTCCGGCCTGCATTTATCCAGGCACCTTACCTTAGATGATTGAAGTTGCTGTGTTTTTTCCCACATCTGCTAACCTGAGATAACTGGGCCCAAGTTAAGATCAAATGAGATGATATATGTGACTATGTGACAATGCTCTGCAAACTGTGAACCCCTCATGCAGGTCCATAACACTGGGTGGTCAAAGAGAGCTCACAGCTACCCAACTTGACTGAAGTCATCTAGGTCCTGGTCCTTTTCATTGGCCCATTTTGGAAAAGGGATGTGCATGGTGGGGGGAGGGCTGTGATGCAATGACAGGGAAAGTAGTGGGAGCACGAGGAAAAGAAATGAGAGGGACAGTAGTACAGGCTAAGCTAGCAGAGGGTGGGAGAGGAGGCCTCCGGGAGCCTGATGTAATCCAGGCCTCCTTACGGAAAGGCGCTCCGCTCTGGCATGAGGCCTGAGCTGCCATAACTTGCCCCTATTCCCAGCTGATCTGTGAAGATCTTTGCTGGGACAACAAGGTATCATTCTAGATAGTTTCATGAGACTATAGTGAATTCGTGTCTCTCTGTCCAAAGGCTGAGCTGCCTCCCACTGTCCTCTGCCAGAGTCCTTTATTGACCCTCTTGAATCCTCTTATTTAATTATTAATTCAATCAGCATCTATTGAGTCTCTCCTCTGTGCTCAGTCCTATGGGTATGGGATGAATATGATAATATCCCAGCCATCAAGATAGTCTCTGTTAATAGTGGGTAAGGACATGGAAATAACAATTACAATGCAGTGTGTTACCTAGTATAGCAGAGAGCTGTACAGAGTGCTATGACAGTGACTAACGATGAAAGGGACAGGGAAGAGACATTGAAGGGTAGGTAGGAGTTTGCCACACAGGAGGTTTTGAACAGAGAGGTTTGAAAATGCATGAGAGAGTCAGAGGAAAGTGAATAATTGGGTTTGGCTGAGATACAGAGTAAGGGCAAAGTGACAAGAGGCAAATCTGAAAAGGCTGGGCAGGGTCAGGTTGTAAATGGCATTTTGTGTCACGCTAAGGAGTTTGCACTCCGTCCAGTAGAGAAGAAAGGGCTAGGGAAGATGGGATTCCGTTCCTTTGATTTTTACATCTTTTGTAAAGGAAAACTTGTATAACTACACAGTTATTTACCTTTAATAATTTATTTATAATAAGAGCCTTTCAACCTACTTATTTCATTGCGAAGTGCAATTTGTCATTTGTGTTCAATTTCTTTCAGATAATTGATTTCAGCCACTCAGTATTAGCAAGCATAAAGCCCAGAAGAAATTCTAAACCTGTTGGGAATCAAAATCCCCAGTTTGATGAGCTGATGAAACCTATGATTTTTCTCCCATAAAAATGTAGTTACAAAATATTGCATATAATTCCAGGGACTTTTTTTTTTTTTTTTTTTTTTTGGCTGCATTGGGTCTTCGTTGCTGTGGCGAGCGGGGGCTACTCTTCGTTGTGGTGCACGGGCTTCTCATCGCAGTGGCTTCTCTTGTTGCGGAGCACGGGCTCTAGGCACGCGGGCTTCAGTAGTTGTGGCTCGCGGGCTCTAGAGCGCAGGCTCAGTAGTTGTGGCGCACGGGCTTCATTGCTCCGCGGCATGTGGGAACTTCCCGGACCAGGGCTTGAACCCATGTCACCTGCATTGGCAGGCGGATTCTTAACCACTGTGCCACCAGGGAAGCCCCCAGGTACTTCTTGGAACTCTTTTAAAAATTCCTGAGTTCCGGGTTTATAGACAATCGAATAACAGTTTTGTTTTGACAGTTTTGTTTTTAACAAGGGAATTATGTACAGAGTCTTAGAAACTTACCTAAAGCTTCATATTGAGTTCGAAAGCATGAATTCAGAATCTTACTTCAGTGATAAAGTCTGAGGTCATCTCCCAAATACAGTGTGGAGTGTCGAAGTATTTTGAAGCCTTTTCGATTAAAAGAACTCTAACTCATATTTTATTAAAACTGTATGGAGAGGGTCATTAAGCTATTTTAGGATGCCCGAACAAGAAATGAAAGAGGAAATAATCCTATAAAGTAAGGTGAAAACCATTCCATGAGATGTCGAATTTTTAGAAGTCTTCTCTAAACTGCTGTCACGTAAATGCTAGAATGAGTCCATGACCATAAATAAAGATCTCTCCAATTTTAAGACTTGCTAACTTTCAGAATAAAACGTGATTCTTTTATTGATTTATTAACCCTAGAGACCCTTGAAATTGTGTTCCTTTTTGCACATGGAGGGAGGATGACAGATTTCGGAGATGTTATTACTGAGCTTTCCTGTTTAGGGCCTGCAGAGAAAGGGAGGTGGGGGGCAGTGGGGGTGTATTGGAACTTTTTGTGGCAGGAGTGCAAAGAAAAAGATTCACTGTTTGGCTTCTGAAAACCAAAATAGGCTTTTTTTTTTTTTTTTTTTGTGGAGGCAGTAAAACCTGATTTTTCATTGAAAAAAAGAATAATTTTTCTAAACCCCTATTTGTCCTATTAACATGGGAAGAACCTGATCTGGTGACTTGGTCTTGAGATTTGGGGTAAGGAAGGAGGATTAGAAAGCTGGTAGAAGAGTGTGGAAAGAACCTGTGAAGGGGCAAGGGTGGGAGGAGAGAGGCAGCTTAGGAGGGACTGAGTCCTGGCCTCCTCCCCTTGGCTGAAGTCCCACCAGGGACAGATCTGCTGAATAAGCTGAGCAGCCCTACTCCTGTTTGTGAAGGTGGGAGAAACTGGCTTGCAGGGCATGTTGGGCTTCCATGCGCTTAGGCAGAGTCTGGGCTGGCCTTCTGGAGCTGCCCTTGGCGTTCAGGTGACACAGAGAGTTCAGAGGTTCCTGCTGGCAGGAGGAGGGTTGCAGGTGATGTTGACTGTCCAGCTTGGCAGAAATCCCCAGGCAGGAGCAAAGTGGCTCTGAAGCCAGGTTGCAGCCAACCTTCAGGGGCCAGGTCACCAGAGAGGAACCTTGGTCTCAGGCCAAGCTGAGAGTCATACCAACCTCAGACTTCAGCAGCGGCCACCAGCAGCATGCCCAGGGCAGAAGCAGGGCAGCCAGAGCTCAGAGGACACCAGCCAGCACGTGGCCAGGGGCACCACAGAGAGCACAGCAAAGCCCCTTCCTCACCCAGCTGCTGCCCGAAAGGGAGAGGAGAATTCTGAAAGTCTGAGCATGTACTGAAGGACTGAGTCACCCAAAAGAAACCGTTCGAACAAGCTCTGATTCATAGTATCATATCATATATGAATAGATTGAAATTTAGACCGAAATAATACTGTTTAAATAATCAGTTATTTGTTGATGTGTCTAAACGTCCTCTCCATCCAGTAGGATGGGAACACATAAGGAGGATGAAATTAGCCACACAGAAACAAAGAAGCTACATTTTCTTGGCACATGGAAGTACCAAGAAATGCGCTTGGCAAATATCATTATATATGTTTAATAAACGTGTGACTCTTCTGTTACATAGACCATATATTTTGTGTATGTGTGTGTGTGATACATGTATACATCTTAATATTCTCTATTTCCTTTTGTTGTTGTTGTTGGTACATTTCCTGTGTGCCGAGCTGGGGTATTTATTCTTCTGAATGATGCAATGGGTTAACAAGATAGTATATCAGGAAGGAAATCTTTTAAGGTACAAGGACCTTGACACTACAGTTTGTTTCGGTTTGATTAAACAGATGGAATTCCACGCAAGTGGAAAGTTGTGAAGGCGGACACCTATAGCACATGCAACATCAGTGAACAAAAGTGGTAGGAAGTCACTGAAATGAAAGGCGACAGGATGGTTTCTAGCAACTCAACTTTTACCAGCAATACTCTGCTGCTTTGAGGCTTCATGTTCAAAATCCAGGTTTTGTAACAATAAGAAAAAGTGATGTTTTCACTTGTGAAATGCTAAAACTCCTAACCACCAGAGAATGGAGT
Organism: Eschrichtius robustus; assembly: GCF_028021215.1. Lineage (NCBI taxonomy): Eukaryota > Metazoa > Chordata > Mammalia > Artiodactyla > Eschrichtiidae > Eschrichtius > Eschrichtius robustus. The sequence goes on from NC_090827.1 coordinate 133,512,185, forward strand.
GGGTGATTACCTAGAACATTTCTCTCAGAAAGTAACTCTTTTATGAACATGTAGAGGAAGCATTGGGAACTACAGTTAATGTGGGAGTTTTATGCTGAATAAAAACTACTGAAATTTATGATAAGGATTATTCTTCATTTTGTAAATCGATGTTAGGGAGATGTCAAAAGTAAACCAAAATTTTAAATGTAATATTTTGGAAAGTTTGGTGTGACCTAATTTTAGTAACTGGAAAAAATTTCTAATTAAAGATGAACATATTTGAAGTGACAGAATGCTTAAAGGACACACTCTTTCCAAGTAATTCTGTAATGTTGAAACAAGAATTAATGAAAAACAATAATGCGAAGATCCAAATTTAACTACCTTCTTCATTTTTGAAAAGGATATAAATCTTGCCAACTTAACTAGAATCTATTTTCTTTCTGCTTAGTTACATTTTTACAGCACACAGAGAGTTGGAGAAATCTACCTTAAGTATTTTAACATCATATTAAGTTTAGATACATTATTTCAAATGAAGAAAAATATCCAATTTGATGGTGAGGAAATATCCTTAATATTAGTGGGTGTTACAAGGGGTGATATCTGTAAAGAGAATAGCAAAGGGAGAGCACGTGTTTTAGAAGAGGATCCACCAGGGGGGTAAACCAAGATATTCTGATTTTTGGCATTTAACACTTGTATCATTTTTGTATACTTGATTTCCTTTTTTTCTTCTTCTGTTTAGTGGTACAAATGGTTTGTGGCCAAAGAAAGTGCAGACTGCTTGATTATGTGCCATCATCCATATTCACCAGCACTCTGAGAAGCAATAAGTTACTTGGTGATGGTAAACAGCACTCATGAGGAAACCACTTCAAAAAACTCAGGTCAGTGTTGGCGAGAGGACAGTTTTACTGCAAAGCACCATATAGAATAAAAATTGCTTCTAAACAGAGGAATGCTGTCAAGTAAGGGAGGGTGCAATCATAGTGAGATGGTGTGGAAGAAAGTGCAGGGATTCGGAGGACTGATTGCCCTGGGTTTCAATCCCAGTTTCAGTACCAGCTGGGAAAAGTCACTTCAGCTCTCTGCACCTGTATCTTCTCATATAGCAAATGGGAGTAAGGATTCAAACCTTTAAGATTGTTATGAGTATTAATTAAGTCAAAATAGGTAAAGTGCTAAGCTCGGTGATTGGATTTGAGGAGGATTTATTTGTTCCCGTTCCTGGTATTTCTACTTAAAACAAATTAGGGGGACTTCCCTGGTGGCACAGTGGATAATAATCTGCCTGCCAATGCAGGGGACACAGGTTCGAGCCCTGGTCCAGGAAGATCCCACATGCCACGGAGCAATTAAGCCCATGTGCCACAACTACTGAGCCTGTGCTCTAGAGCCCGAGAGCCACAGCTACTGAGCCCACGTGCTGCAACTACTGAAGCCCGCACGCCTAGAGCCTGTGCTCTGCAACAAAAACAGCCACCGCAATGAGAAGGCCACGCACCGTAACGAAGAGTAGCCCCCGCTCGCCGCAACTAGAGAAAGCCCGCGTGCAACAACGAAGACCCAACGCAGCCAAAAATAAGTAAAATTAAATCTTTTTAAAAAATACATTGAAGTAAATGAAAATAAAACATAACAAATTTTTTTTTTTTAATTAGGGAAAAAGTATATGCAGATTAAATGCTTGAACACCATCATCTACTCATTTCGTGAGCACAAGTGCCATCCTTGGCTCTACCGCTGGGTGAACGTGGACTGGTGTGGGAAGTCATGAGTTCCTGCCCCCGAAGCTCCAGAAGCCTCCCATCTCAAGGATTCCCCACCCTACCCCCAGTTATAATGCAGATAATTCAGGTGAATCCTCTGACCTATATCAGGTTTATGATCAGGTTCTGCTCATCCAGAGAAAACCAAGTGTTTTTTACTCCTTTCTAGAATAATTCAGAAATAATCTTCAGAGGGCCCTCACTCTCCAGGGGCTTTAATTTCCTTTACCTTCTTCTCCCGTTTAATGATGATAATAATGGTAGCAGTAAACATAGTGACAGCTATCATTTAGTGAAGACCTGCTACCTCCCAAACACTATGCTAAGTCCTTTAAATATATTATCCTTCCAACAATTCAGAAAGGTGTGTATTTTTATCCACACATGGGTTTCTTGATTTCAAGGACTATCTCTTATAAGGCAACCTTCCTGAAATATCTGGGACTCCCCTAGAAGCAAGCTTTGTGAACGTTTTGGTTCTGCAGGCCAGAAGCCCCCTCACCTGAAGCAATCACTTTTGCCACTGGCCATCATAGAGAATATGGACCCCCTCAGGCCATGTGGCCTTGTCCAGTGGTGACTTCTCATTCTGGTCAATCACATTGTAAGACCATACTTCCCACACCTCTCCCTGAGCCTGGGATACAGGGAAACCATGCTGGTCCAATTGGAACCCTTCTTGTTAGCCAAGGGGGGTCACTTAGTCCTTCAACTTAGTCACCTGTTCTTAGCCCAGAGCTCCTGGGAAAGACTCTTGAATGTCTTCTTGAGTCTCTCACCTCCTTTCACCATGCATTTTCACCGTGTAAAACATTATCACTTCCACACCTCCCTAAATTGCACTGTATGAATGAATCCTTCTCTGTACCGAGCACTCTCACATAAAATAATCTCTCTTATATAAATGCTAATGGTAAGGTTAGGATATTATAGAGAAGGCCATGACTGCAGTTCAGCGATATCAAATAGCTTTGCCTAAGATGACACTGGCACTAAGATCTAGGTCTTTTGACTTCAAGTTTAGGACTTTTTCTGCTATACTTGTCTGCTTACTGATCTTGTCAACAATTAATATATTTTCAGGAATGTCAGAAATAAGACAATATCCATTCATATCTCATTTAAATACTCATTCAATTCTGTGGAAAATGATGATCTTATAATGATATTTAGGATCATTCACACATAGTAGCATTTAGCAGATTTATTGTGTTGAATGCGAAGGAACATAAGTACTTAAAACATTTTAAAAGAGTGATTCACTACTGTTACTAAGAAAATATGCGATGGAGATGATTCACCATAGAAAGTTTAAATGAGACTTTGAAATAGACAAGGTACGAATCACAAATAAAAAAATGTAAAAAGAGAGAGAAGAAAAAAACCCTTTGTGGTTGCTTTTCTTACAACTAAATACCATTTTACTAGAAAAGGGCTTGGCCAATCTATTGATTCATCCTGGACGGATGCTGTTTTTTGTTTTAGATTTTTTTTAAAGACCCATTGTTCATTTTAATAATTTCATTTCTTTTCTTCTCCTTCTTCTCGTTCTTGTTCTCCTCCTACTCTGCCTTCTCTTCCCCTTTCTCCTCTTCTACCTCCTCCTTCTTTTCCTTTTTTCATTTCTTTGAGTATTAAAATCAGTTCATATAAAGAAATCACATATTTAATATCTATCACAAAATTTAATATCTAATCACAAAATTAATATCTATCAAAATGGATTTTATGTTTGGCTTTATTTGTTTTTTTTTTCTCCTTGCCTACAGATAATGCCTATAATTTTTCTCCAAGGGAGATAAAGGTATTAGAATGGTCTGCCTCTAAAGGTAGAATTGGAGAATAGTCAGTATTGAGATGTTATGAACTCACTCTTCAGGGAAGTTTCTAAGTTTATGTAAGATAGTGTATTGTCAGGATTCTCCAGAGAAACAGAACCAATAGGAGATCTATCTATCTATCTATCTATGAGAGAGATTTATTTTAAGGAATTGGCTCACATGCACGTGATTGTATAGGCTAGCAAGTCCAAAAGCTGCAGGGTGGGCTGGCAGGCTAGAGACATGGGGAAAAGGCAATGTTACACCTTAAGTCTGAAGTCAGTATGCTGGCAGAATCCCCTCTTCTTCAGGGGAGGTCAATTTTCTTCTATTTAAGTCTTCAGCTGCTTGCATGAGGCCCACCCACATTACAGAGGGTAATAGGCTTTACTCAAAGTCTGATGATTTAAAGTTTAATGTCATCTAAAAAACACTTTCACAGAAATATCTAGAATAATGTTTGACCGAATTTCCAAGTACTGTGGCCTAGCCAAGTGGACACATAAAATTAACCAACACATATGGCCAGATACTCCCTGCAGAGAGATCATTAGCCCATGTCCTGTTTTCAGCCTTTTCAGAGTAAATAGACTGGTCCCTTAATAAACGGTGTCAGACACAACTCCTCTCTCTGGCTCAGCCAGAAATTGTTATGTTTTTTACAAACTGAAACCTGGTTCCCTACATTTATGGAAATTTAGAAGGGAAATTGTTGCCTCAACTCCAACTATGGTGTCACAAATAGCAATTTTCATTACTAACAAAACTGGTAAATGTCTTTCCTCCAAGCTCTAAAGATTTGACAGTTCCTTCCCTACTAGTCACTGAACAATGGTACTAATCTATGGGGTTACTAGAGTCACTATTCCAGAATATCCCAAGAATTCCAGTTCTCCAACTGCTTTCTTCTAGCTTCTAAGGACTCATCCCTTACTCTGTTCCACATTCTGTCTTATAGATGTAAGAATAGCCCAACATCAGTGGAGTCAGAGCTGGGGAAAGCAGGATAAGTTGTGGGTCCTGACTCCTCACAGTCCTAAGTAATCCCATCCTCCCTGGGGGCTTCCACCTGAGGAAGTTGCTACTGTGTGTGTGTGCATGCACACACGTGCATTTATCTTTGAGGGTGGAGAGCAAGAATTGAGAGAAGGATTCAGAGGACGTAGAAGAAAGAGGGGATTGGAATTTTCTTTTTCTTGTTTCCAGTTCATTGTCCCTAAATGCTTAAAAAATTAGGACTGAGAAGATGTAGTGAAATTTAGAAAAGAGATGCTGTAATGTAAAAAGTTCATCTAAATCCTTCTCCATCAGGGTTGGCATTTTGCTGGCACTGTGAAGAGTGGGATATAGAAGGTGGAGCTGGAGGAGGAAAAAGGCATTGCGGGCTGAGGGCGTGTGGGAGTGTTGAGGGTTTGCGGGAAAGTGGCCTGAACAGACTGGACAGCAGTAAGATATAAGATTGGATAAGAAGCATAAAGCCATATTTTGGAGGGTCTTAGAAACCCCACTGAGATGAGACTTGTTACAATTGTGTCATGAGAAGTAGAGAAAGAGACTGGGTGGATGAGAAGTAATGAACAGAGGACCAAGGATTGAGCTTTGGGAAAGCCCCACTCCTAGAGGATGAGATGAGGAGGGTGGAGGGGTGTGTATCTTCTCCCATTGTTACCTAACTGAGCTTGGGTCCGCTCACCTGATGTGCAGCAAAGCCAATCTACTGACACCAGGTTGTGGTGAAGGAAAGTACAGAGTATATTGTAGGCACCAAGTAAGGAGAACAGGCAGCTAGTGCTCAAAAGATCCAAACTCCCCTGTGGCTTTCAAGGAAGGGTTTTTAAAGGTAACAATAGGGGTGTGATTTGCAGGGTGCCTCATCAGCTCATGAACATTCTTCTGCTTGGTTGGTGGTGAGGTAACAGGATGATGTTTTAGGAGTCAACATCATCAGTCTTCTAATCCCAGTTGGTCTGGGTTCTATGTGGTTGTGGTCAGCAGTTTCCATCTGGTGGGAGTCTGGTTTCTGTAAAAGCAACTTAGGAATGTGCGTCAGACACTGTTATCTATGTCCTTCAGGGAGGAACTAAATGTCCTGTGACTCTGCTATGTGGCTGATCTTTTGTTTAAATTGTTACCAGTTTCCCGGCCCAATTGCTATTTTTTGTTTCTACATGTTCACATTTTCCTGATCATTACTCCTGAGCCAGCCTTCTGAGGCTCAGGGGAGGCCTGAAGCAAAGACTTTTGCTTCAAGAGATGGGGGACACTGCGATGGGGGTGGGACTCATATAGCCAAGAGATCCCGAAGGGTCCTGGGCTGTTTCACCACCATTGATACTCTCCCTAAAGTTAGAAGGGAGGTCTTCTGATGATGGAAAAGGCAAGAGGTTAGGATTAAGGGCTTGAGAGAAGGTTGTTCAGTTTGATTCCACAAGCCATTTTTGAACTTCTGCTCTTGACTGGCCACAGTGCTAGGTGTTAGGAATACAAAGATGGATAAAATACAGCTTCTCTCCTCAAGAAGCTCCCAGTCTTCCAGCAATCAATAAGAAAAATATATATATTTTTTAATGAGTCAGCAGCACAAGTCAGGCTTGCTCTCCTACTCCACTATGAGTATTGAGTCCTACCAGTCCTGTGTGGGGTGAGGTCAGCTTACCATGGAAGCCAGGCTGGTGTTGACCTGTCATGTCAGAGTGAGCTAGTGACTGAAGATGGATGATTAGAAGTCCCGGGGGGAAGAGCAATTTCCATACCTGCAGGGGGTAGGGGTTGTGGCTTGAGATTCAGTGTAAATTCTGAGATCTCGTAGTGAGGCGCAGGGAGTGAACATGCAGATGTGGTGCTGCTCTGAATAGGAATGGAGGTCAAGAACCAGAGTGGATAAAGAGCCTTGGGATCCAAGTGTAGGATGAGTTGTTAATAGACAATAACCCTTTTGTGTACTTGTGACAAGGTGAAATTGCTCCCACTACACTCAGATTGGGCTGAGAAAATATTTCCTTGTATCTCCATAAATTGTTTCAATTTCTTCATGACCCAACACTCTAGATAACAAGAAAAAAAAAAAAAAAACCCTAAATGTTAGTTGAGTCTCTAAGTAATCTTATGACATTGTAATAAGAAGAACCAGCTACATAATTGCAGGGCTCAGGGCAAAATGGAAATGCAGTCCCCCTTGCTCAAAATTAAGGATTTCAAGATGGCAACAGTGGAGTATTAGTGCAAGCCTGTGGCCCTTATGGCCGCACACCCACAAAGTTGGCCCTGGTGATAAATTCAACAGTCCCTTTAGGTGATGGCTCCATCTCTTTAAAGTGCCCCGGGTCTCTGTTTCCTCTCCCTCTGGCTGCTCCTCCACAGGTGGGGACAGGGCATGGCTTGCACACCCTCTCACAGGACAGAGACTGGGGGGATAGGACGTGGCATTCCCAGCACTGACCCCTCTATCCTCACTGACCTCTACAGAGAAACAGTTGGGTTTTTTGCTTCCTACACTGGTGTTCACTGAGGTGCAACTGGCTCGTCTGGTTTTGAGGGCTCAGTGCTGGCCTGCCTGCTCAACTCTGTGATTCCAACCCCTGTCCTTCTGAGTCAAAATCTTGGCTCAGGGCAGCCTCCTTACCCTGGCCCTGGGCTTAGCCAGTCCACCAGCACTTTCCACACCTCTGTGGTTTCTCATCAGGGTACTTTGGAAACATCCAGGCCCCTGACTTCCGAGCGATCTGCGGCACACTGTGAGCCCTGCTGAGGCCCATCTGTCTCCATCCTTCCCACACTCTTCCCTGAATCACCTTCAACCAGTGGTGATGTGTGCTCTCTCCTGTTCATCTGAGAAGGTGAGTCATGCGCCCTGATGTTCGTGAGCCTCCTCACACCTGCTTGAATGTTTCTAGAAAATCCACCAGGTTAGGCTTTTAAAGGAGGTGCAAAGACCTGCCTATCTTCCCCATGTCCATCTCTGCCCACAGCTTCTGGGTCTTCTCCTTCCCACCATTTCTCCAGCTAAAAAGAGATGTTTTGATCTTTTTGACATTCTCTTTGTCATATCTCACTTTTCTTTTATGGTCCTTAGGTGCACAGAATTGGATTAATCAGAATTTTTTGTTCTTAATGCATTATCTTCATTGGTTTCCTGCATGTCCCTCTTTTATTTTTAGCTGGTTGTTTATTAATTAAATAATATAATGAACATGGTGAAACCATCGCCCAACCCAGGAACTAAAACATCATCAATAACTCACATCTACCTCACCCTGCCCCCCACCTCTTTATTCTCCCCCCACCCACTGTCTCTCTCTCTCTCTCTGTCACACACACACACACACACACACACACACAGTTTTATCTCATATGTAGCCCTCAGTGTACTGTAGCTAGTTTGTACCGGTTCAAGAGAGTTAACAATTATGTAGTCTATCCCTTCTCAACTCTGCATTTAGTGATATCATGTGAGTAACTTGAAATCTGCCAAGGTGAGAGTATTTGCAGCATGAAATCAGCAAAGATTACAAAGCAGAGCCTTTTCTCCAGAGAGCTCACTATTAAACATTTACCACCACACCACTGTATGGACGTTCCTAAAAAAAGACTGCATCTTTTGTTTATTTGCTGAATTCCTAACACTTTGAATGATGCCCAGGACAGAGAAGACACTTCATTGTTTAACATATGAATAAATATCCTTCTCTATCCCTAGGGCAGCAAGTCTCATGACCTAGATAGCACAGTGGAAGGTATTCTCTCTACCTACAGGAGAAACTCAATTATCTGAGAGCTAAATGAACTTAGAAAACCCTATCTCTTAATAAGGCCTGGCTTCAGTAACTATTGTCTTTGCCCTAAATCCCGTATTAGATATTATAAACTTTTCTCTTTACATTCCTGCTGGAACATTCTAAATATCTGTTAGGCAAATAGATGCCTCTGAAAAAAGACTGGGGAACAGTCTGTACAAAGGAATGCGAGAGGGAAAATATTTTTAAAATATTATCCCAGATACAAGTTACTTTTCCCAAGAACCTAAACCAAAGAGAATGACCCCATGGCAGACAATTGCAGACACGGAGGAGGCCAGGATGCCATGAAACCAGCCAGGGAGGGAGATTATGTTGCTCTCAGGGATGTGTCTAGGAGGCATTCACATCATTTCACACAGGTGGGGGTCTATTGCTACCATGTAAAGGGAAAAACACACTCTTCCTGTGTGTCTCTCCTTTACTACCCACACAGAACACTTCACTTCTGACACTTCTGGTCACCCAATGTGTGGGGATTTTTCTACCACCAAGCAATTCTCTGAGATACCAGCTGGATGTCCTATAATTCAGTTCAATTCTGACACTAACCAAAGTTCCAGACCCCACAGGTTAAGGCCTCAATCCCACAAGACGGTTCCCCAACCCACTTCAGATGCCAATCACAAGTTGTGGGTCCCCAGGTTACCCACAACTTCTGCCTGACTTGGCTACACATCAGAGGTTCCTATGACCTTCCTCCTTGGATTCGATCATTTGCTAGAAAAGCTCACAGAATGCAGGGAAACATGTTTTCCAGTTGATTGTATAATTAAAGGATATCATAAAGGATATATATGAACAGCGAGATGAACAGGTACATGGGGTGAGGTCTGGACGCATCCTGACTGTGTCCACAGGAGCTTCTGTCCCTGTGGAGTTGGGGTACACCACCCACCCCATACGTGGGTGTGTTTACCCACCTTGAAGCTCCCCAAACCCTGTACTTTCCTCATGTAGGCATGATGTATCATTAACTCCGTTTCCAGCCCCTCTCCCTTCTCAGGAGAACGGGGCGGGGCTGAAAGATCCAAGCTTCTAATCGTGGCTTGGTCTTTTTGGTGACCGGCCCCCATCCAGGAGCTCATCCGGGGTCACCTCATTAGAACAAAAGACACTCCTATCATCCAGGAAATTCCAAGGAATTTAGGAGCCCTGTGTCAGGAACAGGGGTCAAAGACGAAATGTGAGAAGAACTGATGCTCCTAGTGCTGTTACCGCCTAGGAAATATACGAGTTTTAGGAGCTCTGTGCTAGGAACTGGGGGCAAAGACCAATATATATATTTTCTATTATTTCCCATGTAAGCAGGACCAGCCACACTTCCCCACGTGTGTGAAGCCATAGTCTATTTGCAGGAAGTGCAGAATTAAGGAAATGCTATCAGAGTTTTTTGATAACAGATAACTAAAAACGACAAACACAAATGCCATCGGTCCTACCACTACTGCCTCCTTCTTCTCTCTCATCCTCTCTCCTTTTTCTCCCTAGATTCACCTTTCCTTTCTCTCCCTGCTCTTTTTCATTCTCCCCTTTTTCCTCTGTACATCCCTCTTTGGCCTCTCCCTTTTCCAGGAAGGCCACAGTAAGGCAAATTGCTGCGTACACATGAAAGGAAAAAATATGGAAGTGGACCAACGTTCCGTCTCAGAGCGTTAAATTTACATCCCTAGGAGCTGAAACACTGGGTCCTCTGGGTGGGCACAGGCGGATCTGTGACTCTTTCTGGGTGTCTTGTACCCTCTGGAAAATCTTATATTAACTTTTTTTATGGAAATAAAAGATTAATCCTGATATCTTATGCATCTTTAAATGATTCAACAATCTTACTTTTTCCTAACCCTCCCTCATGTGGCAGAAAGAATCCCAAGTGTTTAGCAAATCTTGTTTCATTTTCCTCTTCCCAGGCATATAGGGCTATATTTCCCACCTCTCTTGGAGTTTGTTTGGAACCACATGACTGGGTTTTGCCCACTGGAAATAAAACTTGGCCACTCAACGTCCAAGACTAACCATGTTCTCTGCCCCTGTTGCATTTGCCATCACTTGCTTAAAATGGCAGTGTGCAAGGTGCTAGATCACTGAATCACCACTTGGAGGAGAGCCCTGAAGGGGAGCCTCCTACCCCATATCAGACTGTGACATGAGCAAGAAATAAAACATATTGAGTTAAGTCACTGAGATTTGATATTTTTAATTTCAGCCTAGTCAATCTTATCCTGACTCTTTTCCCAGGAATATCCTTACAAGTCCTAAGATTCATTCCACTTGAAAATACATGGGTCGTATGCCCATCCCTGAAACAATTATTATGGCCAAGCAGGAATTGGTGCATTAATTGTTCAAGTTTGTGTCACATGGTGAACTCCTGGAATTGGACGTAGAACCTTGGCAAACAATTGGATTGTTATTGAGGTAAGAGTTGATATGCCCGAAAGAAATCATGAAATTGGTTTGTCTTTTTATTTTTTTAAAGTGAAGGAGGCAGGGAAAGACAAGGAGTAGATGCTGGAATCTAAAAACATCATGGGCTTTTAGGAATTATGGGTAGGATATTTTATTTTATTTTAATAAATATTAATGTCAAGAATTAGTTGTAGACAAGTCTAAACTGACAAATTAAACCCAATTTTGGAAACTCTAACTCTGGAATATCAAGGTAGGTTGTCTATTCTCCTATAAAATTTAGGGAGTCATGAATGTTTTTGAGGTGGGCAGTTATCTGATGTTTGATGAAAGCAGTTTTTTAAAGAATATTAACTTGGTAGCAGAATGCAAACTAGATTGAGGTCAAAGAAAACTTAAGTTGAGAAGATTATAATAATCCAAGATGGCAACGATGAGTGATGTTAGCAGTGGTGGTAGGAGTGAAAAGGAATTGATACCTTGAGATACATGAGAAAGGAAGACTTGACAGGTCTTCACGTCTGACTTGATGTGGGGAAATAAGAGGGAATCAAAGGTGACTTAGAGGTTTGAAGAGATTATATTTCGGGAAGATTATGTGCTTCATTCAGTATGCTGAGTCTGAGATGCTTATTAGACATCTAAATGGAAGTTCAGCAGTTTTGCAGTTGAAATCGGGGGAACAATCTAGTCTGGAAAGAAAGATTTGGGAGGCATCTACATAAAGATGTTTGTTGATAAAGTTACTCAGTGAGAGTGGAGATTATGTAAAGCAGACGTCTGAGGATATCTTCTTGGGCAATAACCACCACTGAGACAGAGTTGAGGTAGGAGAAATTGAATGAAGAAACAGAGGAGTAGGAGGACAAGAAAGTGGTGTGACAGGGAAGGGGAAATCTCAACGTCTCTTCAAATTGCTGAGTGCTGCAGAGAGTGACACTGAGTCACTGGGGATCTTGAAGTTTCAATAGAGTGAAGATTAAGTTACCGGAGAGCCAAATTTTGAAGTGTTAGTAAGATGGCAAATGGCGTTAAAAAGCAGGTAGGAAATAAAATAGTAGATTAAAGGCACATCACAGTCAAACCAAGGTTTTCTCCAGGACTGAGAAGACCTGTGCATTTTTATTTTTATTTATTTATTTATTTTTCACTCCTAGACTTGCAATTCTTTTTTTTTTTTTAACATCTTTATTGGAGTATAATTGCTTTACAATAGTCTGTTAGTTTCTGCTTTAAAACAAAGTGAATCAGCTATACATATACATATATCCCCATATCCCCTCCCTCTTGCGTCTCCCTCCCACACTCCCTATCCTACCGCTCTAGGGGGACACAAAGCACTGAGCTGATCTCCCTGTGCTATGCGGCTGCTTCCCACTAGCTATCTATTTTACATTTGGCAGTATATATAAGTCCATGCCACTCTCTCACTTTGTTCCAGCTTACCCTTCCCCTCAAGTCCATTCTCTACATCTGTGTCTTTATTCCTGTCCTGCCCCTAGGTTCTTCAGAACCTTTTTTTTTTTTTTTTTTTTAGATTCCATATATGTGTGTTAGCATACGGTATTTGTTTTTCTCTTTCTGACTTACTTCACTCTGTATGACAGACTCTAGGTCCATCCACCTCACTACAAATAACTCAGTTTTGTTTCTTTTTATGGCTAAGTAATATTCCATTGTATATATGTGCCACATCTTCTTTATCCATTCATATGTCGATGGACACTTAAGTTGCTTCCAAGTCCTGGCTATTGTAAATAGAGCTGCAATGAACATTGTGGTATATGACTCTTTTGGAATTATGGTTTTCTCAGGTTATGTGCCCAGTAGTGGGATTGCTGGGTCGTAAGGTAGTTCTATTTTTAGTTTTTTAAGGAACCTCCATACTGTTCTCCATAGTGGCTGTAATCAATTTACATTCCCACCAACAGTGCAAGAGGGTTCCCTTTTCTCCACACCCTCTCCAGCATTTATTGTTTGTAGATTTTTTGATGATGGCCATTCTGACCGGTGTAAGGTGATATCTCATTGTAGTTTTGATTTGCATTTCTCTAATGATTAGTGATGTTGAGCATCCTTTCCTGTGTTTGTGGGCAATCTGTATATCTTCTTTGGAGAAATGTCTATTTAGGTCTTCTGCCCATTTTGGGGTTGGGTTGTTTGTTTTTTTGATATTGAACTGCATGAGCTGCTTGTAAAATTTGGAGATAAATCCTTTGTCAATTGCTTCGTTTGCAAATATTTTCTCCCATTCTGAGGGTTGTCTTTTGGTCTTGTTTATGGTTTCCTTTGCTGTGCAAAAGCTTTTAAGTTTCATTAGGTCCCATTTGTTTATTTGTGTTCTTATTTCCATTTCTCTGGGAGCTGGGTCAAAAAGAATCTTGCTGTGATGTATGTCATAGAGTGTTCTGCCTATGTTTTCCTCTGAGAGTTTTATAGTGTCTGGCCTTACATTTAGGTCTTTAATCCATTTTGAGTTTATTTTTGTGTATGGTCTTAGGGAGTGTTCTAAATTCATACTTTTTACATGTAGCTGTCCAGTTTTCTCAGCACCACTTATTGAAGAGGCCATCTTTTCTCCATTGTATATTCTTGACTCCTTTATCAAAGATAAGGTGACAGTATATGTGTGGGTTTATCTCTGGGCCTTCTATCCTGTTCCATTGATCTATATTTCTGTTTTTGTGCCAGTACCATACTGTCTTGATTACTGTAGCTTTGTAGTATAGTCTGAAGTCAGGGAGTCTGATTCCTCCAGCTCTGTTTTTTTCCCTCAAGACTGCTTTGGCTATTCGGGGTCTTTTGTGTCTTCATACAAATTTTAAGATTTTTTGTTCTAGTTCTGTGAAAAATGCCATTGGTAATTTGATAGGGAGTGCATTGAATCTGTAGATTGCTTTGGGTAGTAGAGTCATTTTCACAATGTTGATTCTTCCAATCCAAGAACATGGTATATCTCTCCATCTGTTGGTATCATCTTTAATTTCTTTCATCAGTGTCTTATAGTTTTCTGCATACAGGTCTTTTGTCTCCTTAGGTACGTTTATTCCTAGGTATTTTATTCTTTTTGTTGCAGTGGTAAATGGGAGTGTTTCCTTAATTCCTCTTTCAGATTTTTCATCATTAGTGTATAGGAATGCAAGAGATTTCTGTGCATTAATTTTGTATCCTGCAACTTTACCAAATTCATTGGTTAGCTCTAGTAGTTTTCTGGTGGCATCTTTAAGATTCTCTGTGTATAGTATCATGTCATCTGCAAACAGTGACAGTTTTACTTCTTCTTTTCCAATTTGGATTCCTTTTATTTCTTTTTCTTCTCTGATTGCCGTGGCTAGGACTTCCAAAACTATGCTGAATAATAGTGGTGAGAGTGGACATCCTTGTCTCGTTCCTGATCTTAGAGGAAATGCTTTCAGTTTTTCACTATTGAGCATGATGTTTGCTGTGGGTTTGTCGTATATGGCCTTTATTATATTGAGGTAGGTTCCCTCTATGCCCACTTTCTGGAGAGTTTTTATCATAAATGGGTGTTGAAATTTTTCAAAAGCTTTTTCTGCATCTATTGAGATGATCATATGGTTTTTCTTCTTCAATTTGTTAATATGATGTATCACATTGATTGATTTGTGTATATTGAAGATTCCTTGCATCCCTGGGATAAATCCCACTTGATCGTGGTGTATGATCCTTTTAATGTGTTGTTGGATTCTGTTTGCTAGTATTTTGTTGAGGATTTTTGCATCTATGTTCATCACTGACACTGGTCTGTAATTTTCTTTTTTTGTAGTATCTTTGTCTGGTTTTGGTATCAGGGTGATGGTGGCCTCATAGAATAAGTTTGGGAGTGTTCCTTCCTCTGCAATTTTTTGGAAGAGTTTGGGAAGGATGGGTGTTAGCTCTTCTCTAAGTGTTTGATAGAATTCACCTGTGAAGCCGTCTGGTCCTGGACTTTTGTTTGTTAGAAGATTTTTAATCACAGTTTCAATTTCATTCCTTGTGATTGGTCTGTTCATATTTTCTATTTCTTCCTGGTTCAGTCTTGGAAGGTTATACCTTTCTAAGAATTTGTCCATTTCTTCCAGGTTGTCCATTTTATTGGCATAGAGTTGCCTGTAGTAATCTCTTAGGATGCTTTGTATTTCTGTGGTGTCTGTTGTAACTTCTCCTTTTTCATTTCTAATTTTATTGATTTGAGTCCTCTCCCTCTTTTTCATGATGAGTCTGGGTAATGGTTTATCAATTTTATTTATCTTCTCAAAGAGCCAGCTTTTAGTTTTATTGATCTTTGCTATTGTTTTCTTTGTTTCTATTTCATTTATTTCTGCTCTGATCTTTATGATTTCTTTCCTTCTGCTAACTTTGGGTTTTGTTTGTTCTTCTTTCTCTAGTTCCTTTAGGTGTAAGGTTAGATTGTTTGTTTGAGATTTTTCTTGTTTCTTGAGGTAGGCTTGTATAGCTATAAACTTCCCTCTTAGAACTGCTTTTGCTGCATCCCATAGATTTTGGTTCATCGTGTTTTCATTGTCATTTGTCTCTAGGTATTTTTTGATTTCCTCTTTGATTTCTTCAGTGATCTCTTGGTTATTTAGTAACGTATTGTTTAACCTCCATGTGTTTGTGTTTTTTACTTTTTTTTCCCTGTAATTCACTTCTAATCTCATAGCATTGTGGTCAGAAAAGATGCTTGATATGGTTTCAATTTTCTTAAATTTATGGAGGCTTTATTTGTGACCCAAGATGTGATCTATCCTGGAGAATGTTCCATGCGCACTTGAGAAGAAAGTGTAATCTGCTGTTTGGGGATGGAATGTCCTATAAATATCAATTAAATCTATCTGGTCTATTGTGTCATTTAAAGCCTGTGTGTCCTTATTAAGTTTCTGTTTGGATGATCTGTCCATTGGTGTAAGTGAGGCATTACAGTCCCCCACTATTATTGTGTTACTGTCGATTTCCTCTTTAATAGCTGTTAGCAGTTGCCTTATGTATTGAGATGTCCTATGTTGGGTGCATATATATTTATAATTGTTATGTCTTCTCCTTGGATTGATCCCTTGATCATTACGTAGCGTCCCTCCTTGTCTCTTGTAACATTCTTTATTTTAAAGTCTATTTTATCTGATATGAGTATTGCTACTCCAGCTTTCTTTTGATTTCCATTTGCATGGAATATCTTTTTCCATCCCCTCACTTTCAGTCTGTATGTGTCCCTAGGTCTGAAATGGGGCTCTTGTAGACAGCATATATATATGGGTCTTGTTTTTGTATCCATTCAGCAAGCCTGTGTCTTTTGGTTGGAGCATTTAATCCATTCACGTTTAAGGTAGTTATCAATATGTATGTTCCTATTACCATTTTCTTAATTGTTTTGGGTTTGTTTGTAGGTCTTTTCCTTCTCTTGTGTTTCCCACTTAGGGAAGTTCCTTTAGCATTTGTTGTAGAGCTGGTTTGGTGGTGCTGAATTCTCTTAGCTTTTGCTTGTCTGTAAAGCTTTTGATTTCTCCATCGAATCTGAATGAGATCCTTGCTGGGTAGAGTAATCTTGGTTGTAGGCGCTTCCCTTTCATCACTTTAAATATGTCATGCCACTCCCTTCTGGCTTATAGAGTTTCTGCTGAGAAATCAGCTATTAACCTTATGGGAGTTCCCTTGTATGTTATTTGTCGTTTTTCCCTTGCTGCTTTCAATAATTTTTCTTTGTCTTTCATTTTTGCGAATTTGATTACTCTGTGTCTCGGCGTGTTTCTCCTTGGGTTTATCCTGTATGGGACTCTCTGCACTTCCTGGACTTGGACGGCTACTTCCTTTCCCACGTTAGGGTAGTTCTTGACTGTAATCTCTTCAAATATTTTCTCGGTCCTTTCTCTCTCTCTTCTCCTTCTGGGACCCCTATAATGAGAATTTTGTTATGTTTAGTGTTGTCCCTGAGGTCTCTTAGGCTGTCTTCTTCAAATATTTTCTCGGGTCCTTTCTCTCTCTCTTCTCCTTCTGGGACCCCTATAATGCGAATGTTGTTGTGTTTAATGTTGTCCCAGAGGTCTCTTAGTCTGTCTTCATTTCTTTTCATTCGTTTTTCTTTATTCTGTTCTGCAGCAGTGAATTCCACCATTCTGTCTTCCAGGTCACTTATCCGTTCTTCTGCCTCAGTTATTCTACTATTGATTCCTTCTAGTGTATTTTTCATTTCAGTTATTGTATTGTTCATCTCTGTTTGTTTGTTCTTTAATTCTTCTAGGTCTTTGTTAAACATTTCTTGCATCTTCTCGATCTTTGCCTCCATTCTTTTTCCGAGGTCCTGGATCATCTTCACTATCATTATTCTGAATTCTTTTTCTGGAAGGTTGCCTATCTCCACTTCATTTATTTGTTTTTGTGGGGTTTTATCTTGTTCCTTCATCTGGTACATAGCTCCCTGCCTTTTCATCTTGTCTATCTTTCTGTGAATGTGGTTTTTGTTCCACAGGCTGCAGGATTGTAGTTCTTCTTTCTTTTGCTGTCTGCCCTCTGGTGGGACCTGTGCAGTTTTAAATCAGAGAACAAGAAACCAGGGAGGAGGAAAAGTTTTTGTTGTTGTTGTTTTGTCTGTTTGTTTGTTGGCTGTTTTTAAAGGAAACTAGTAATAATAATAACAGTACTTTTTATTGTCACCTAATATGTGTCAGGCACTGTGATAGGTACTTTTCAGTTATATTTTTCCAATTATTGAATACCAGTTTATAGATGAGAAAATGAAAAGCATAGAGTTTAAGTAACCTGGAAAGATCACTCAGCTGTTAAGAGGCAGAGCAGAACCATCCCACGTGATGTGAATTCAGTTTCAGTGCTGCCCCGTGGTCTCTGAAGTGCCCGACAGTGCTGGCATGAGATGACCCATCAGAAAGTTCTTAGAGAATGGTAGGTGATGTCTAAGCACTTAGACAGAATATGAAAAGGCTTCCAGGGATTTCTAACACAGGCCCATGAATTTATCTTGACAAAGGAATCAAGCCCTCTCTCTGGAGGCTTCTCTTCTGTGTTAACATGTAGTTACACATGATCTGATTTTTGTATCAGGAATGAATTGGTCTTAAAGGTAAATAAGCTTACTTTCTTTTATCAGGTTAAAAAAAATGATATAGTCCTTTTGCCTTTTAAATTAAGAAAAGCTGAGAAACAAATTAAGAACTCTGCTGATGTTAAGAGATTACCTCAAATACTTGAACACATGCATTTCCCTGCAATTTTTTTTTCTTTCGTTTGTCCTGTTTCATATTTATTTCGAATTTTTTCAAGTTGTTTGGGGATCCTTTTGGGAAAGTCAGTGGTATGTATGCAGATTTATGTTGTATATACTGGTATACGCTGGCTGGTTCTTCTCTCTGGAGAGATCTGAAGGATGGGTAGGCTTTCAACAGGAACACATGCTGGTGCAAAGGACATTCCAGAAGAGTTTGGACAAAGTATCTTGTAGCACAGGGGAGTGTTGATACTTCTGGCTGGAGAAGAGTAAATATGGTCTTCATCCATGGTCCATATGACACATGCAGGGAATAGGAGAGTCAGGGGCTGGGTGGAGGCAAGTCTGAGGACCATGAATGCCAGACTGAGAAACCTGAACCAGAGAAGCTTTCATAATGGATGTCCAGTCAGTCAGCTCTGTAGATAATCGACACTTCTCATTCCCTTTGTAAAACTCGTTTGCTGATGCCTCCTGCGCCTGAACTTGGGCAACAGCTGCCTCTCTCCACAGCTCCCGGTACTGCTGCCTCCACCATCTGAGTCCAGGGCTTACAAAGAATTAGTTACCTTTGCTCCTGAGACTGTTGGTGCCTTCTTTATTTGTAACTGGAATAACATAATTTAATTTAATGCTATGTAACCTGATGAAATAAGAATGTGGGGTGGGGGGGACTTCCCTGGTGGCAAAGTGGTTAAGAATCCGCCTGCCAATGCAGAGGACATGGGTTTGAATCCTGGTCTGGGAAGATCCCACATGCTGGGGAGCAAGTAAGCCTGTGTGCCACAACTACTGAATCCTGCGTGCCACAACTACTGAAGCCTGCACACCTAGAGCCCGTGCTCTGCAACAAGAGAAGCCACAGTGATGAGACGCCCACGCAGCGCAACAAAGAGTAGCCCCCACTCACCGCAACTGGAGAAAGCCTACACACAGAAATGAAGACCCAACGCAGCCAAAAATAAATAAATAAATTTATTTTAAAAAAAAAAGAATATGAGGGGGAATGATAGGGGGCTAATTTCTATGACAGCTAAATAGAATGCTTTGGAAAGAATTGATTAAAGTGAGGACCTAAAAAAATTCATGTTAAATTAGCTGTAGGGGAGAAAGTTATTTTAAAAACTGGAGAAAATATATAAAACTCCAGAAGGATTCTGGGCTCAGATTGCCTCAGAGATGTCTTTCAGATCTTGTTCTACTTTAAAGAAACTGCAGCTTCAGATCATAAGATGATGCAGCTGACTGTGATGTAGGTAAGAAGGCCCCTCTGAGCTCCACCAGAGGACCCCTGCTCAAGATGAGACCCTCGCTCCATATCGCATGTGGCTGCCCATGTTTCATGTTAAATTTAAAATATTAGGATGCGTTTACAGCATTTTCCTCATTTTAATTGAATTCTTCAATGGATCACTTAGGTATGGGTCAATAGGGAACAACTGGAGATTTTGAAGCAAGGAAGTAACATATTCAACCCAACTACAGTGGAATTTGTTGCATTTAATAAGCATTTTAATCTGCCTCTCAAACATGAAACATTTCAGTACCCTTGCATTAAAAATACTTGACTTGGTATCAAGGTACAAATGCAATATGATGTCGTGGGTCTGACTAATGGGTTCAAGTCCTGGCTTTACCACCTGCCAGTGGTAGAAATAGAATCTACCTGAGAGGAATGAGATATTCGTTAACACTATTATTATTAAAGAAATGTCAGGATGGCTACCTCTGCTGGCTACAGAGTGGGCTGAAATTAGATACCCATCCAGAGACTCAAGAGTATAGGATAGTTTGCCTAATGTAGGAAGATAAGGATTTTTGTGAATTTGTACTATACCTTTCTAAAATAGTATCAGAAATAATTTCTCTTATTTCTAAAATATCTACAAAGTGAACACAATACCCTAAGACCACCACTTTGTCATCTTGCTGCTTCATTATATGCCAACCGAGCCAATTGTCACCTCCTCTATCTTCATGTATAAGGGTGATCTAGTCAATTGGGAATCTCCTCTGTGACAAATGAAGTCTCAGCCTTCCCTCAGCTCCTTATACTAGGGCCAGTTTTCTGTCTAGTACTGTTTAGATACAACATGTGCTACATAAACTTCAGCACAGAATAAAACGGTTTAATAAGTCAAAAGCAGTTATTATAATCTCCCATTGACCGAAGATCATACTGTAAATAAAAAGCAAAAGTTTTCCACTGAGCTACAGCTTTTTACAAGGCAGACTGAATATCAGATATGTCTTTAGTAAAGATAAAAAATACAAATGATACCCTATCAAAATACTGATTTTTCTGAAGACTCAATCTTGATACAATTCTTCGAGACTCAGAAGAAAATTTTTTTAGTGTTCATGTGTATATGTATGCATGTGCATAGCCAGAATAAAAGACATGCAAAATTCAGAATTCTTCACGCCCTTGAGAAGATGTTCTAAGTCTTACTTCGCAGCTTTCATGGTTAAAATGCCTTTTGTGAATGTCCCTGAACTGTGTGGATGCCCATCACGTTCAATCATGGTAGTTCTTACCAAGTTTCACAGTGAATAGTAATGAGGAATTTTAAAGGAAAGAAGAAGCAGAGAAGGAAGGAAGGAAGGGAGAGAAAGAGATTCATTGCTCATTGTTACCATAAGTTAAAAGGAAGAGAAACTGTAGGTGGGGTTAGTCTTTCTGGGACATTCCTGCATACAAACAGTCCCCCAGATACCAGCAGCTCCCTTTGGGCACCTCTCCTTCCCTCTGGTTCCCTGCTAGCTGCAGCTCAGCGCTAGGAAAGCCCCAGCAGAGGGAGGGCAGAAAAGGTGTGAGGCAGCAGGCTTTTCCATTTCCCCTCTTGGGCTCTGTTTTTCCACCTTACAGTTTGCCCTGATTCAGAACGAAAAGGTGAGAACCTACTGAGGGATATAGCACCAGCCCCTTTCCCTACTGTGACCAGATCACACAACAGCCAAGCCTTGACACTAAGATGTGCATGAAACCAAGGCCCAGCCATTCAAGACAGACTGGTTTTACCTCCTGGTCCAGTTTTGCTCCATGAATGTTAGACTGTCCCAAAGGGAAGAGTTTGGAGCGGTTGTTGAGCAAGCTTCCTGGGAGCCGCAGAGGTGCTGGATTTTGTACTGCACACTCGAAGCCTGTCCTCCACTTGCCCTGACCCCTGTCTCCTTAGCCACTGATGATGATGCAGGCCTTGTTTTCCTTTTACTCATCAGCACCCAAATCCATGGGGTTGTGATAGGTTAGCAGCCTTTCTTATAATAAGACACCGGTTGGCCATGGGGCTGCAGAGGCAAAATGAATCATGGTTCAAAATATTCATCTCCCCGCCTCCCTTAGTATGTATGATGCTGTCATTTAAACCATCTAAATATAGAAGAATCTCTCCAATTTGTAAAGCCGTGAAGAGAAAAACTTGAGTTTGAAACTTTGCTTAATTATGCCAATGTTTAACAGTAATCTTTGTAGTATGGCAATCTCACTTCACTTCCTAGTATATTCATTGACTTTCTTTTTTACATCTAGAGAAAAATATGTTTAAACTTTAATTAAACTTTCTTTAATAATCAGGGCTTAACAAAAATATATATACAGTCTAAAAATCTAGAATCACTCGATGCATTTACTGCTTGTAGAGGTTTCGTTTTTTTATTTTTTAAATTTATCTTGGTAACCTTTTTTTTTTATTGAAGTAGAGTTGATTTACAATGTTGTATTAGCTTCAGGTGTACAGCAAATTGATTCAGTTATACATATATGTACATATATATATATAGTTCTTCAGATTCTTTTCCCATATAGGTTATTACAAAGTATAGAGTATAGTTCCCTGTGCTATACAGTAGGTCCCTGTTGGTTATCTATTTTATATATAGTAGTGTGTATATGTTAATACCGAACTCCTAATTTATCCCTCCCCCCACCTTCCCCCTTTGGTAACTGTAAGTTTGTTTTCTATGTCTGTGGGTCTATTTCTGTTTTGTATATTAGTTCATTTGTATCATTTTTTAAGTTCTAAATATAAGTGATATCATAAGATTAAAAGATATAGTTATAAGCAGATAATAATGTTATTTGAATTAATGTTACTTTCTGCAATTGTCTGAAATTGCTACTCATAGGTTGATAGGAATCCTTTATTTTAAAGTATTAGGGACTTCCCTGGTAACGCAGTGGTTAAGAATCTGCCTGCCAATGCAGGGGACATGGGTTCGAGCCCTGATCCAGGAAGATCCCACATGCCACAGTGCAACTAAGCCCATGTGCCACAACTACTGAGCCTGCGCTCTAGAGCTCGCGAGCCACAACTACTGAGCCCACGTGCCACAGCTACTGAAGCCCGTGTGCCTAGAGCCCGTGCTCCACAACAAAGAGTAGCCCCCGCTCTCCACAACTAGAGAAAGCCCGCGAGCACAGCAACAAAGACCCAAAGCAGCCAAAAATAAATAAATAAAGTATTAAAGTTTTGTGGGCTGAGTGGGAAGAACAGACACTTCTCCCTCACTCCTGCTATTTCCTTCCATTTTCAGAGGCTCCATTCCCATTGCCACTGCTGGCCTCTCATCCCTTTACTCATCTGTCCCAGAAGAGGAGGTGGACTTTGGGGAAGATTGTTTGCAAAAGTGGTCACAATAATTCCTCCCTCCCCAGGACCTTTATAATGTGACTTAGCCACTTCTCCCACCAAGAGGCAGAATTAATTTCCCACCCCTTCAATCTGGGCTGCATTTATGATTTCCTTTCACCAACAGAATGCAGTGCAAGCAATGGGTTGTGGCTTCTGAACTTCTTTGCCTCCAGTGGGCTTGCAGCTTCTGCACTGGTCCCTGTGAATGCTGCTGCTGCGTAACCCAGACTAGACTTCTCGACAATGAGAGAACACATGAGAGAAAGGCCCAACCAACAGCTGAAACCAACCACCAGCTGTGTAAGAGAGCTCACCTGCAGATGACTGCAGCTATGTGTGTGACCCAGACAAAACCAACAGGAAGACCTCCCACTGGGTCCAGTGCAAATTGATGACCCACAGTATTTTTTTATTGAGATATAATTTCCATATAACATTGTGTAAGTTTAAGGTGTACAATGTGTTGATTTGATTCATTTATATATTGCAATATGATTAGCACCATAGCTTAAGCTAACACCTTTATCATGGCACATAGTTATCATTTCACTTTTTGTGGTGAGAACGTTTAAGATGGAGTCCCTTAGCAATGAAGTATATTATACAGTACAGTTGACTATAGTCACTATGCTGTGCATTAGCTCTCCACAACTTATTCATCTGCTAGTTGCAAGTTTGTACCCTTTAACACATCTCCCTAGTTCACCCACCTCCCCCAGTCCCTGGTAACCACCATTCTATTCTATTTCTACAAATTCTGCTTTTTTAGATTCCATTATAAGTGATATCATGCAATATTTGTCTTTCTCTGTCTGGCTTATCTCACTTAGTGTAATGCCCTCAAAAGTCCATCCATGTTGTGGTAAATGGCAGGATTTCCTTCTTTCTCATGGCTGAGTAATATTCCGTTGGAATATTTGATATATATATACATATATATATAAAACAGCTTCTATAACCATATATATATATGTAAGGGAATATTTTCTATATATATAAAAAATATATTTTATATATATATAGAACTTATTTAGCCATTCATCCATTGACAGACACTTAGGTTGTTTCCATATCTTGGCTATTGTGAATAATGCTACAATAAACATGGAACTGCACATGTCTTTTCAACATCCTGTTTTCATTTCCTTCTAGTATATATATCCAGAACTGAGATTCCTGGATCACACATTAGTTGTATTTCTAAATTTTTGTGGAACCTCCACACTGTTTTCCATAGCAGCTCAACCAATTTACATTCCCACCAACAATGCACAAGGTTCCCTTTCTCCACATCCTTGCAAACACTTGTTATCTCTTGTCTTTTTGATGACAGCCATCCTAACAGGTATGAGGTGATATCTTATTGTGGTTTTGATTTGCATTTCCCTAATGATTAGTGATGTTGAGCATCTTTTCATGTACCTGTTGCCTATTTGGATATCTTCTTTGGAAAAATGTCTATTCAGTTCCTTTGCCCATCTTTAATCAGTTTATTTGTTGTTGGTATTAAGTTATATGAGTTCTTTATATATTGTCGATATCAACCCCTTATCCAATACATGGTTTGCAAATATTTTTTCCCATTCCATAGTTTGCCTTTTCATTTTGTTGATTGTTTCTTTCTCTGTGCAAAAGATTTTTAGTTTGACATAGTTCCACTTGTCGATTTTTTTCTTTTGTTGCTTGAGCTTTTGGTGTCATATCACATCCAAAAAATCATTGCCAAGAGCAATGTCAAAGAGTTTCTTCTCTATGTTTTCTTCCAGGACTTTTATGGTATGAGGCCTTATGTTTAAGTCTTTAATCCATTTCAAGTTAATTTTTGTGAGTGATATAAGGGTCCAATTTCATTCTTCTGCCTGTGGTTATCCAGGTTTCCCAGCACCGTTTACTGAAGAAAATATCCTTTCCTTTTTGTCAGGATTACTTTGACTATTCAGGGTCTATTGTGGTTTCATACAAATTTTAGAATTGTTTTTGCTATTGCTGTGAAAAATGTTACTGGATTTTTGATAAGTATTGCATTGAATCCATAGATGGCTTAGAATAGCATGGACACTTTAACAATATTAATTTTATCCATGAACATGAAATAGCTTTCCGTTTGTGTCTTCTTCAATTTCTTTCATCAAAGTCTTGTAGTTTTCATTGTACAGATCTTTCACTTCCTTGGTTAAACTTATTCCTAATTATTTTATTGTTTTTGATAATATTGTGACTGGGAGAGTTTTACTTCTTTTTCAGATATTTCATTTTTAGTGTATGGAAACACAACTGATTTCTGTATGTTGATTTTTTTAAATTTTTACTTTATATTGGGGCACAGTTGATTAACAATGTTGTGTTAGTTTCAGGTGTACAGCAAAGTGATTCAGTTATACATATACATGTATCTATGCTTTTTCAAATTCTTTGTTATTACAGAATATTGAGCATATATGTTGATTTTTATCCTGCAACTTTACTGAATTCATTGATTAGTTCCAGCAGTTTTTTTGGTTGAGTCTTTAGAATTTTCTACATAAGACCATATCATTTGCAAATAATGACAATTTTATTTCTTCCTTCCCCAGTTGGATACCTTTTATTTCTATACCTTGCCTCATTACTCTAGCTAGGACTTCCAGTACTATTTTAAATCAGAGCAGTGAGAGTGGGCACCCTGATCTTGTATCTGATCTTAGAGGAAAAGCTTTCAGTCCTTCACCATTGAGTATGACGTTAGCTGTAGGTTGTCAGTATGGCCTTCATTATGTGGAGGTATGTTCCTTCTACACCCAATGTGTTGATGGTTTCTCTCATGAAAGGGTATTGTATTTTGTCAAGTGCATTTTCTGCGTCTATTGAGATGATCATATGATTTTTGTCTTTCATGCTATTAATGTGGTGTATAACATTTATTGATTTGCATTATGTTGACCCATTCTTGCATCCTGGGGATAAATCCCATTTGGTTATGGTGTATGATCCTTTTAATGTGTTGTTGGATTCAGTTTGCTAATATTTTTTTGAGAATTCTTGCATTTATCAGGGATATTGTTCTATAGTTTTCTTTTCTTGCAGTGTCCTTATCTGGCTTTGGTATCAGGGTAATGCTGGCTTCATGAAATAAAGAAAGTTGAAAATGTTCCCTTCTCTTCAATTTTTTGGAAGAATTTGAGAATAATTGGTGTTAATTCTTCTTTAAATATTTGGTAGAATTCACCAGTGAAGGCATCTGGCTTTTCTGTGTTCAAAGGTTTTTGATTACTGATTCAATCTAACCCATCATTGGTCTGTTAAGATTTTTAATTTCTTCCGGATTCAGTCTTTTATTTTCTTTTCCATAATGGTTTATTACAGGATATTAAATATAGCTCCCTGTGCTATACAATAGGACCTTGTTGTTTACCCATTCTAATATATAATAGATTGCCTCTGCTAATTCCAAACTCCCAATCCATTCCTCCCCCACCCCCCTCCCCCTTGACAACCACAGGTCTGTTTTCTATGTCTGTGAGTCTGTTCAGTTTTGGTAGGTTGTATGCTTCTAAGAATTTATCCATTTCTTCTAGCTTACCCAATTTGTTGGTCTATAATTGCTTGTGGTAATCTCTTACAATACTATGTATTTCTGTAATATCATTTGTAATGTCTCCTCTTTTGTTTCTGATTTTATTTGAGTCTTTTCTCTTTTTTCTTAGTCTAGCTAAAAGTCTATCTTTTTGAAAAACCAGCTCTTAGTTTCATTGATCTTTTCTATTGTTTTTCTGGTCTATGTTTCATTTATTTCTGCTCTGATCTTTGTTATTTCCTTCCTTCTGCTAACTTTGGTCTCAGTTCTTCTTTCTTTAATTCTTTGAGGTGTAAAGTCAGGTTGCTTATTTGAGATTTTTTTATTTCCTTAATATATGAATTTATTGCTGTAAACTTGCCTTTCAGAACTGCTTTTGCAGCATCTCAAATGTTTTGGTGTGCCGTGTTTCCATTTTCATTTGTTTTGAGATATTTTTTGATTTCCCTTTTATGTTTGTTCTTTGACCCATTCATTTTTCAGGAGTATGTTGTTTAGTTTCCACATGCTTGTGAATTTTCCAACTTTCCTCTTTTTGTTGATTTCAAGTTATACCATTGTGGTTGGAAAATATACTTGGTATGATTTCTATCTTTTAAAATTTACTAAGATTTGCTTTGTGGCCTATCATATGATCTATCCTGGAGAATGTTCTGTGTGCACTTGAGAAGAATGAGTGTTCTGCCGCTGATGGATGGAATGCTCTATAAACGTCTGTTAGATCCATTTAATGTAGGGTTCAAATCCAATATTTCCATGTTGATTTTCTGTCTGGATGATCTATCCATTGCTGAAAGTGGAGTATTCAAGTCCCCTACTATTATTGTATTACTGTCTATTTCTCTTTCCAGATCTATTACTATTTGCTGAATATATTTAGGTGCTCTATGTTGGGTGTATATGTATTTACAATGATTATATCTTCTTGAAAAAGTGACCCCTTAAAAATATGGAATACCTCGTGAATTTGCATGTCATCTTTGCTCAGGGCCATGTTAATCTTCTCTGTATTGTTCAAATTTTAGTATATGTGATGCTGAAGCAACAACAACTCATGGTATTATGAACATCTTAAATTGTTGTTGTTTTAAGTTACTAAGGTTTTTTTAAATTTATTTTTTTAAATTGAAGTGTAGCTGATTTACAATATGGTGTTAGTTTCAGTTGTACAACAAAGTGATTCAGTTATATATATATTTTTCATATTATTTTCCATTATAGATTATTATAAGATATTGAATATAGTTAGTTCCCTGTGTTATATAGTAAATGCTTGTTGCTTATCTATTTTATGTATAGGAGTTAACAGATAATTTCAGACTCCTAATTTATCCCTCCCCTTGCTCCCTTCTCCTTTTGGTAACATAGTTTATTTCCTATGTCTGTGAGTCTGTTTCTGTTTTGTATATAGATTCATCTGTGTTATTTTTTAGATTCCACATATAAGTGATATTGCATAATATTTGTTTTTCTCTGACTTGCTTCACTTAGTGTGATATTCTCTAGGTTGCTGCAGATGGCAATATTTCAAACGTTTTTATGGCTGAGTAATATTCCATTTATATATATATAATATTCCATTATATATATAATATATATTTTATATATAATATAATGGAATATTATATATATAATTATATATACACACTACATACACACACACACACACACACACACACACACACACACACCCCTTCTTCTTAAACATGTCTGTCGTTGGGCACTTGGGTTGTTCCCATGTCTTGGCTATTGTAAATAGTGCTGCTATGAACATTGGAGTGCATGTATCTTTTCAAATTAGAGTTTTCAAGTGGTTTTTATTATAGATAATTGATAAATCCTTAATCTGATTGAAGAATCTAGAAAAAGATGTTGAGGATGCATAGCCCAACTCCTTCCTCTCATTCTCCTTTTGGGAGGCAGCAGCCCACTGAGAATCCATGTTCTCTTTCTGCCATCCAGACCATAAATTGTACAGGGTGGAGATGCACTGATAGATACTTTTTCCAAATGCTAGAGGACCAGAAGTTAAAGTCAATACTTGGCTGAAATCAAGGTCAAAACCAAGTTTTGCCGTAAGAGAAAGAACTAGAAATCAATAATAAATCTGAAAAATAATTTAAAAATATAGAATTATTATAATAATTTTAGTAGTCACAAATTAAAAGTTGATTAGTGAAATTAAAATGTGTTTTAAATACTTTTTCTAACAATGTATTCCATTCCCTTTCTCTTCACATTTTTTATTATGTCAAAATCGAAAGTAATTTATCCAGACTTTGAACTTTTTCCTCCTCGTGAAAGTTTAAGGTGGCAAAATGATAATTTAATTCATCCTCACAAGATGTGAAAAATTCTCAAATAGGACTTTTTATTGAAGACACATAGCATCTCTGTATGGGATTTGGCCTTGACATTTTCTGTTACTCATTTCTATATGAATTCAGTTTTCCTGACTATCAGAAGGATATTTTGTTCTAATAACTCCTGTTGTTTCTGTGTGGTGTTAAGTATATATTTTTTTAATTTAAAAATGATTTTTCTGAGTTTTTCTTCCTCTATTTGTCTGCCCCACTTTTATCTGGGCCTTCTCTTTCCTTCATCTCTTTTGTTCCTTTCTGCTCAATTTTGATTCAGCTCTGACCATCTTGCCTGGGTGTAGGGCCCTGCGGAAGGTGAGGAGGGCGTGCTGCTAAGCCCGTCAGCCCGGCTTCCTGCAGGCCCTTTGCCTGCTAAGCCAGGGGCAAACCCCTCTCATTCCTGCTGCTGCTCTCACTGTCCCACCTCCTCCTGAGGATCTGGTAGCCGTTTTGGTGTCTCCTATTATCAGGTTGTCAGTCGTCTCCTGGCTTCCCTCTGCTTTCTCCTGAGCAGTTGCTGATTATGTGCTGATCTTGTGGCTCTTGCTGGTTTGCACTTTGGGGTTCATGGAGTACCTTGTCACCTAGTTTTGTTGTAAATGTTGTACACTGGTTTGTTTTTTGTTTTAATTTCACTGTTTTCTCTATACTGGGATTTGGGAAGATCCAAAGGCTTGCCATTCCCACCGTTGTCATCTTCCCAGAATTTGATAATAAGAATTTTAACACAAGTTCAATCTTCATTACTTGCCCATAATTTGAAAGGGACTATCGAGATATTTATTCAGATCATTGATAAATCCAAATGAAGTCCCTTGTTCACAACTCTTGTTTGTGTTACTGTCACTGTTACGCTGATCATCTATGATGGCCCCCTGTGATTATGATATCACCCAACCTCTGATCACCCACAAGTTTCAGGATGTGAGAAATGCTGTGAAAGTAGGCATCTGTATGGCTCTTTCAGCAAAATACCAGGGCCAAGGTCAAACCTGGGCACATCTTGATTACATGAGTGACATATGTGTGAACTGGCTGCCCTGCTGCTGGATGGGTGAATTGAATTCTGGGCTTCAGTGTTAGGAAGCTCACCTGCATTTAGAAACCATGTCCTCCAGCCCAGCCCTTACTAATTAAACAAAAGTTTTAAGTTTTACCTCCAAATGCCAACCAACTCCTTTATATCAGTTTCTGATTACTTCAGAACTTGGACAGGGAGAATTTTTCTCTTTATTGTTTAAAAAATAAACTAGGAGTAAAATATTGGAGAGCACCTTAACACATGAAGATTGAGGCATCTGGCAGGGCCAGGGAGGGTAAATTTAAGTTATGGTGACTCTTACTAAGTGTTATGGGTTGAATTTTGTCCCCTCAAGTAAGATATGTTAAAGCTCTAACCGTCCAAACCTCAGAACGTGACCTTATTTGGAAATAGGATTCTTGCAGATGTACTTATTTAAGATGAAGTCATACTGGAATTGAGTGGGGACCTACTCCAATGTAACTGGTGTCCTTATGAGAATATGGCCACAAAGACAGAGGGAGAACACCATGTGATGTTGAAGGCAGAGATTGGGTTATGCAGCTGCAACCTCAAAGACCGCCAACAAACCACCAGAAGTTAGGAAGAAGCAGGGAAGTATTGCCTTACAGGTTTCAGAGGGGGTGCAGGCCTGCCGACACCTTGATTTCAGACCTCTAGCCTCCAGAACTGTGAGACAATAAATTTCTGTTGTTTTAAGCCCCCCAGGTGACTGATACACTAAGTAAAGGCTTTGGGAGCTTCTTATCTTCATGGTTTGCAGCCTGTTTTGAGCAATGGAACTGGGTTTTGCAGTCACAAAACAACAGTGTAAAGAATCTCACTGACTCTATGGTGAACACAGAACTCAACACCCAAGAATTTGAAAGCAGCTAATGTCAATTAACATCTCTGTAGAAAATCTTTTTCCTTTAATTGAATCTTTGCTTGAGCCACACCAAGAAAAAGCTCCAGTTAGGCAGTTCAGTGTTAAATTACAACAGTCTGTTACTTGTGTCAGAGAATACACTAAGTGATGTGACGCAAATGAGATTGAGGAAAATGTTGCAGAATATAAACTTAAAAAATATCTCCTGCCAACCAAGAAAAATTCTCCATGAAAGTAGAGGAGAAAGAAAACAGTTTTGTTATTGAATAAGCATTAATCCAGAATGTGATGTGCATCACAGGCAATCCACTGAGAGACTGCAAAAACAGAAAGAAATCTCACCCTTTTACATAGCCAGGCAGATAACTACGCATTCCATACATGTTCTCAACGGTAACTAGCCCTCAAAAAAGAGGACTTGACTGCACCATTTATTACAGAGTTCATCTTTTTTTTTTTAAATCTTTATTAGAGTATAATTGCTTTACATGTTGTGTTAGTTTCTGCTGTTTAACAAAGTGAATCAGCTATACATATACATATATCCCTATATCCCCTCCCTCTTGCGTCTCCCTCCCACCCTCCCTATCCCACCCCTCTAGGTGGTCACAAAGCACCGAGCTGATCCCCCTGTGCTAAGTAGCTGCTTTCACTAGCTATCTATTTTACATGTGGTAGTGTATATATGTCCATGCCACTCTCTCACTTCGTCCCAGCTTACCCTTCCCCCTCCCTGCGTCCTCAAGTCCATTCTCTACGTCTGCGTCTTACAGTTCGTCTTAAACGTATCTGGTAATTGAGGTGACCCTCTGCGTTAGCTAATTGGCTTTATCCAAAGGAAAAACAAAATTCTTATTATCTTTATCAAAAGAGGTCATTTTGTAATTTAGAGCAAGGTGCCCACTCAAGTTAGGCTCCTACTTTCCCACAGAAACTGGGAGATAAGTGTCCTGTTTTTCTTGATGATTACATTTCAAAGAGATGGCTTCCCAGTGCTTGAGGAAGCGTTCTGCTTTCAAATGAATTATTGCAATTGCTAAATGCAAATGAAATAACATTAATTCTCCTTTTCACGCTTCTGATTCCTGCTAGAATTCCTTGGTAAATCAGTTTGCCAGTCCTGGTTCTCAGACTCTTCCAGTGGATTGCCTTGGACACTGATTCTTAGCAGTTGAGAAAGTACTGAGACAAGTAATTAACTTACATCGACCTTTCCACACCTTTATTTTGCGAAGTGCTCCATGAAATAAAGAGTTGCATGGTTGTGGCAGAGACTATTCATGGTCCCCTCCTCTTCTTCCATACAAATATAATTTTTAACCAGGTATGTGGCTGCATAGAATAAAGACTACATTTTTAGTTCTCTTTTTTAGGTAAATGTGGTCATGGAATTAAGTTCTGATCAATAGGATGTAATCTAATGTCGCTTTGTAACCTCTAGGGAAGTGTCCTTGAAGGGAAAGGGGCTTCTCTTTTCTTTTTCATTTCCTCCTTCCTGCTAGTTGGAATATGGATGTATAAGTTGGAGCTGGAGCAGCCATATGGGACCATGAGGTGGTCTTAACAATGGAAACCTGAGTCATGACACCCTAAAGAGCTGAAGCAGCTCTGGACTATCTATCTCTGGAATTTTACTTAAGAAAGAAATAAACTTTTATCTAGTTTAAGACATTAAGACACTGATATTTTATATTTTTTTCTATCACTCTTAGTTGAACTTAATCTTAACTGATACCATAGTCAATTATATCTGGAAAATTCTGCATGTCTTATCTCCTGCACTACTAGGAAATACTGGCATATAAAGACTTTTAAAAGACCTGCAGCAAAATAATACTTTGAGTTTTGTTTAATTCTCTATTCCCAAGTGTTTTCTTTTTTTTATTAACACTTTGCATGGAGAGTTGATTTTCAATTTATTAGTACACAGTGGAGGCCCCTGATATAAATATAGTAGACCTTAATAACAGTACAACTTTGCTAGCTTTGCTGCCACTTGAACAACTAAGATCTTCATATCCCGCAGCTGTATTCTGATGAATATGTAACTCCATACTTTGTTCAGGGTGGTCTTTCAGATCCACATTATGCCACCTGAACTCTAGGAGCAAAGAGGGATGGGGGGCGGCTAATGTTTCCGTAGGCTGAGTTAAGTCATTGCTTAAGTGATTAAGTCATCGATAGACATTTAGGTATGTATTTACTGAATTCTGCTAACTCTGATGTCAAGAGCTTATATTGGGCTTCTTTTCATGCATTTCTATAAAAAGTGGTCTCACTGTCTAGGGTCTGTTCTCGGGTCACGAGGAATCACTGGAGGACTTTAGCATGAGCTACAGCTGTAAGTCAATCTTGTAACATGTCATCTAAGAGATACTCAAATTACGGTGTTGAGACTTAACCTCAGTTCTTCAATATATATAGCTTTAAATGTAGCTTTAACCAGACCAACAATATATTTTATTTGTGGAATTTTAACGTCTGGTGTTACTGAGAAGAGTGTCTTTAATGGCTCCACAAGCTCATCCGTATAACTGTTAAACTAATGTGAAGGCTCCTTGAGGGCCATGACTGATTTTTCTTTTCAGCCTCTTCAGTGACAAGCATGAGGCACATATAGGAATGCAGTTATTGCTAAGTGGGATGTAGGAAAAGTGCCTGGGCTACCTTAAAAGCACAAAGGCAGTTTTGTATAAGCCATATTTCAATACTTTGCTTCAACAGCGCCTCCTTTTCTCTTCATGAAATGGTTAAGGTATTTTTTTTAACACCGTACAGAATCTATTTTGGTTTCCCAACATTTGAGCCACTCTCAATGCACATATTCAGACATGAGAGGCAGGAGCATTTTGAATTACGCTGATGTCCAAATCTTCTGTAACCTACTTAGTTTAGTTACATTGATGTTTTTAGAACCATTAAGACCAGAGGTGCATTCAATGTGCTCTACAGTATAAGTTTATTTAGCCCCCAATGCCTGGGATGGCCCTGAGCCCTGACTGTTTGCCTCCCTGCATTTTTCTGTAAGGATAACATTATTTCCTGTCATCGAAAAGTTTGTTTGACTTCTTCAGGGTGGGTGAATTTTGGGCATCTCCTCTCTTGAAACTAGTGTTTTATGTTTAAGTTCTGAATCACCAAATAAACAAACAAAATCTCAAAGAACTACAATTTTTCTTTGTTAATTGTAAAACTGAACAGATCCCCATTAGAAAAATATCCTGACTAATTCTTCCTTACTGAAGCAGGGGCTGCTTGGGGTGGGTTCTGCAGCAATCATTAGAAATAGCACTGAAGATAAGGCCTTTACTGGGCTTGGAGAACCGTATGAAAACACTCTCTGGTAGCTTCAGGAAATTAAATAGAAGATAATCTTGCCAAAGCTATACCCACATTTGAAGCCCTTATACCATTAGACCAAGGGTATAGTTTTCTATAGGTCATTCCCTGTGAAAATGGGAACTACATCAGGGTTGAAGGGCTTTCTCCGCTTGCCTCATTTAATTCATGTTTCCCCTTCCTTTTTATAGTCTCAGAGTATTTTGTGATTCTGGAACAGTCATTTTCAAACCTGAGTGTGCATGAAGCTCACCTTCATAGACTGATTCAGTAGGCCTGGGCTAGGTTCAAGAAACCACATTCACAGCAAGACCCAGATCGATCGATCGACCTATCTTTTATTTATTTATTTATTTGTTTGTTTGTTTGTAACTGATGGTGGGGACCTGCATCTGACTGTTGCCTGTCACTGCCTCTATCTCCCTTCTTTTTCCACAGTCGTCTGGGGGCAGAACAAGCAAGTTCATGCCCTTCCCCTTCGTATCTGGACCTCCCTAAGGAAAAACCCTAGAATCCACTTGGCCGAGTCTGTCCCTTGGTATGCTAAATGGGGAACTAAGATGAGGGCTGTGGTTAATACATTAATTAATGAGGGAACCAGTAAGAAAATTCAACCGGTTCAAAAGCATGCATATATATATCATTAGGAAAGCTGAAATGAACTTGCAAACAGATGGAAAACTGGTCATTATCCACAGGGCAGTAATCAATTGTGTTCCACATGAAAATACTAATTTGCATTTCTATGGACAAGAATCATTTGCATGACTGTAAGTTTTCTAAGACTTACTGAGTTATAAAATAGCTCAACGACTGGTCTCAGACCTCTGTAGAACCATACAACCTGGAAAGGTGTATTAGACAGGACACTCAGCAATTTTTTTTTCCTATTTAAATGTCTTTCAAATTTTTCCTGACAGTCAAAGACCTAAATTTCCTTACCAGTAAAATGAGAGATCCAGACAAGTGACTTCTGAGACCCTTCAGTTCCAACATCCTATTACTCTGATTCCTTGGCCATTATCTATGTGTGTGAGTATAACTCATGGAATTTTTTTGTTGGTATGTCAAAACTATTGTAGTCATGTGTATTAGTCAAAACCAGCCATAGCTATCAGTGCATTCTCATTCAATCTCTGTCTAAAAACAAAATCAAACACAAATTCTGTCTCTCTCCCAGTTACTTTTAAGCTGTGTGTGTGTGTGTGTGTGTGTGTGTGTGTGTGTGTGTGTACTTGTAAATGAAAGCAGAACCTGAACATAGGTATTCTACACATATTTGTCTACTGTCTTTACCAAATGCTACCTACAGAATACCCTAGTAACTTGGTTAGTATGACAAGTCCGGACAATATTGTATAAATTTTGCAGAAACTTCGAGAAGCAATGAATCAAGATTTCTCCAATTCTTGTAGACTTTCCTGCAAGGCAAATACAGCAGGTCATTTTAAGAATGCTTTGTGATGGCAGAGGTGTTGACAGTGTCAAAAGTTGGTGGAGCTGTTAGGCAGTGAAGAATAGGAAGATGCTGAAGTCTGATTTTTTAAATTCACTTCTTTTCTCCTGTGTTAGACTAATCTCTACACTTTAAAGCAATGGAGAAGAGGGACAGAGCCTCTTTAGCTTTGTAACAAATGTTTGTTGAATGAATAATTAAGCTACCTTTCCTTTCTTTAAACATAGAGCCCAAATATCCTAAAAATCTCTCAACCTACTGAGTTTTTTAAAAATCTACTGTATTTGAAGGTGTGAAATCATGAGTAATGATTATGATTATATGTAGCTGATATTTTTTTCAGGCTAAATATTCTGCTTTGTAGATTTTATCAGGGAAAACCCCATTCAGTTTAGAAATCAGGATCAAAACTTTTTTATTTAAATTTGTTTATTCTCATTTGAATGATCTCATTTGAACTAAAATGATATTCTTGATGGTAAAACATAAAAACAATCACATTTCTTTGTTTCAGTCTTTCTTTCTTTCATCCTAGTCATTTCTGTAGAAACAGAGACCAAAATGACTAGGTAGCATTATGGAGGGTTTCTGGTAAGAATACACCTACACAAATGTGCTGCAGGAAGTAGAAGTCCATACCTGATACCCTTGTAACTTATGACTTGATGAGTCATATAAGAACTTAGGACTACTGCTACTGAATGTTGAAAATTTATGTCCCAAATGTATTTTTCTCCACCAATAACAAAACATGGATTCAAGGGGCAAAAACATCAAAGGCCTAGATTTTATACGCACATACATATACATTTATGTTTGTCTACATAGACATACAAATGTGCAGAGGTGGTTACAAGTAAGGTGCAGGAGGTGGACACGGGGGATGAGCTGATGAGAAAGGGTAGCTAATATTAATGAACTCCTTTTACGTGTGCGCCAAATGACATTCATTCATTCTTCTTCCCATCACAGTAACCCTGAGAAGCAGTTTCTAGTAACACCATTTTACAGGTGAAGAAAATGAGACTCAATAATAAGTAGCAGAGCCCAGTTTTGAAACAAGTTCTGCCTGATTCCAAAGCGAATAAGACATTTACTAAGACTTTTACTGTTGTCTCTGAACTGCAGTGGGGGTCCCAGACTAAAGCCATTTTAAAATCAGAGAGCTGCCAGCACCTGGAGCCAGCCACATTCTGCCAGAGCGTCAAGGAGCAGAACTGCTCCCACCATGCACCCTATGCACCTCCCATCTTTGCTTCCCCTCCCACACTAAGAGGACTGAGAGGGAGAGAGGTATAGTTTTCCCCTCCCCAGAGCTAATGGAAAGGGAAAGGGGGAAAAAAGAGAATTTCTTCTAAAGATTGAGTGCCTCCCAGAAGAGGGAACCAACATTTTTATCCCCATAATGTGATTTAGTTCAAGCTTGGCCCCCATGTGATCTGAATAGGGGAAAAGAGATTTGGAGAGAGAGGGCATGGTGACATCCAAGGACCATTCTGCCTGTGATCTGTCAGTCTCCATTAGAGGATGGATCCGGTGTGTGCCTACCCACCTAACACTTTGCCGGAAGGTGCGAACTGAGGCTATAGTTTGGGGCAATGGAAGCAGTGTGTGTGCATACGCATGTTGAAAAGGAGGATGCTGGCAAAGAGGCCCATGCGCTGCAAGTAAATGCCACAACTGGGGGTTGCCTAGAATAGATGGCCAGACCTGGCAAAGGATAGCCAGCGCCTAAGGGAGCTGCACCAGAATAAGCTCCCTCCTCACCACGTCTGCAAAGGATGGGGGGCCTCCTCATCAGCTGTGTAGACACTGCACAGAAGTGTAGTCAGGGTCAACCAAGAAGAGCTTGGCAACTCTGCCCCTCTTCCCCCCACCCCCCCTTGAAATGCAGCTAGAAGAGGGAGGAGGAGATGGATACAGATGCAACCATGGTCCCTTCAGGCAGATCTAGCCTGAGCTGGAGGTAGGAGAAGATGAACTTTGAATCAAGTTTGAGAACAGGACTAAATCTGAAAATGTCAGAATTAGACTGTTCTAATAACCAAAATAGGTGGAAATTTTTTTAAAAAACTGGCTGAGGTGTTGTTAAAGAAACCAATACTAGAGGAAAAGTTTGGGGGGTCAGGTCATTTTGCACAACTGCCAGGAGAGTTACAGGAAAATAGAACGCTTTTATATTTATACACTCCCCCCAACAAAAGTTAAGCATAGTCACCAAACCATTTTTTCCTCTAAGTAATCCTAATAAGGGTAGTGAGCCAGAGGCGTATCTGTAATACCTCAGGGCCCTTCTTAAGACTTCCCCAAGTAACTGAAGCTCCTCAAAACTGGTGTGAAAGTGTACCTATTTCCCATAGTTAGTTACCCCTTATGTGTTCCTGCCTCTGTTGAACATCTACCTCCCATTAACCTGTCTTGATGAGAAGGTTCCTGGCTGGCTCTATTTGTCACAGCTCTGAGATAGAGAGAGAGGCCCCCAGCTCCTCTGTAGAACCAGTAGATCAAATGCTTTAAAATACTCTTAGATTCAGGGAGTCTTGAATCTTTAAATGGCAGGTTTAGGCATTATGCCTTTGCAAGCTTGCCCTGCTCTCCTTTCCCTGATCCCTAACTCCCACATACTCACAGAGACACCTGAATCTTCAAGGAGCAGTATCTATATCTAATTTAAGTTTGTTGGATCAGTGACCATTGTGGTAACTTGCATCACTGCCCCTAGTTCGCTGCCCCTTCCTGTGTCCACGCCTTTTGCCACAGACCTTGCAATTCTTCCCTCTAAGGGAGCACGGTATATTTCCCCACCCTTTGACTTCAGGTTTAGTCATGTGACTTGCCTTGAGCAATAGAATGAAAGGGAAATGACAATGTACCATTATGAGTCCAGGTCTTTAGAAGCCTTGAGTATTGCCTCTCACAGACCTGTGAGTCATGTAGTTTTTGCTTTAAGCCACTGAATTTTGTGGTGGGGTTTATAATGCACTAAAAGCGAACTGATACTGTCATCTTCCTAGTACAGTGAAGAACTGTGGTGGAATTTAGACAGGATCTCTGTACTGAAAGGTGATGAAGACCTGCCACTGTCTGTGCCCTGTCTCCTCCCACACGACTGTTTGGCTTCATGGACTTGTAGTCTGTTCTGCAGTCAGTCTCTCTCTCTCTTTCTCCTTCTAAGACATACCTGAACCTACAGTTCCTATGTGTCATATTTGCAAAGGCAACAGGAAATCCCACCTTAGTCTTAGGCCTGAGATGGGTTCTCCAACACAGAATACCCAAAATCCTTTAACAAGGAAATTTTTGTTTTAAATGCTTGTGCAGATCAATAAATAAGTGCTTAATTTCTTTCGTTTGGCTGGTGATCCTTACTGGAGACAACATCAGTCAGAAAGCTGGGGGACCATGGGTAGCTGGCATTTAAAAGTCCTAAGACCCAACCCCTTCTGTTCACTATTCCTATTGCAGAATTCTTCCTATATTCCAACTGAGGAAGCCTGGGCACATCTTGAATGCAACTTCCTTTTATGTCTTGAAAGAGAGACCTTTCCATTTCAAAATGACTCATCTTTTGGAAGGATCTCCAGTTCCTTCATGGAGGAGGAGTAGTTATGTTTTGTTAGAAGAGAGACATAAAAGTTGATTTTGAAGAAACTAAAAGAGGTAGTTAAAAGTGTATATGTGTTGCATTTCTTTGAAAATCACATAAAAATGCATTAACTTATTCTCAGTTCAGAGCTCAGAGATTTAATTGTTCCCTAACCTTAGCTTCAACTGATACAAGCTTATTCTAATACAAACTCTCAACATCATTTTTTGAGAGAATGCTGATATTTTTCAGTAAGATCACTGTTTTACCTAACATTAGTCTTTTCTTCAGTTAAAGTTCTATTTGTTGTGTCTCATATTTTAAAAAATCAAACTATTTAGTATAGACATGTGACCTTTCTTTTTATCACTAGAATTTTCTTCTTAAATTAACTGAAAGACATTTCTCTCCATAGTCTGTGTCTCATAAGTCTGTGTCTCTCCATAGTCTCATGTGCTTTAAAAAAAGATCATGTGAGGAGACCTTCAAGATGGCAGAGGAGTAAGAAGTGGAGATCACCTTCCTTCCCACAAATGCATCAGAAATACACCTACATGTGGAACAACTCCTACAGAACAGCTACTGAACCCTGGCAGAAGACCTCAGACTTCCCCAAAGGCAAGAAACTCCCCACATACCTGGCCGTGTGGCTGACAGGGTCTTGGTGCTCTGGCCAGGTGTCAGGCCTGTGCCTCTGAGGTGGGAGAGCCGAGTTCAGAACATGGCTCCACCAGAGACCTCCTGGCTCCACGTAATATCAAATGGCGAAAGCTCTCCCAGAGATCTCCATATCAACGCTAAGACCCAGCTCCACTCAATGACCAGCAAGCTACAGTGCTGGACACCCTATGCCAAACAACTAGCAAGACAGGAACACAACCCCACCCATTAGAAGAGAGGCTGCCTAAAGTCATAATAAGGTCACAGACACCCCAAAACACACCACCAGACGTGGACCTGCCTACCAGAAAGACAAGATCCAGCCTCATCCACCAGAACACAGGCACTAGCCCCCTCCACCAGGAAGCCTACACAACCCACTGAACCAACCTTAGCCACTGGGGACAGACACCAAAAACAACGGGAACTACGAACCTGCAGCTTGTGAAAAGGAGACCCCAAACACAGTAATTTAGGCAAAATGAGAAGACAGAGAAACACACAACAGATGAAAGAGCAACGTAAAAACCCACCAGACCGGGCTTCCCTGGTGGCGCAGTGGTTGAGAATCTGCCTGCCAATGCAGGGAACACGGGTTCGAGCCCTGGTCTGGGAAGATCCCACATGCCGCGGAGCAACTAGGCCTGTGAGCCACAATTACTGAGCCTGCGCGTCTGGAGCCTGTGCTCCGCAACAAGAGAGGCCGCGATAATGAGAGGCCCGCGTGCCGCGATGAAGAGTGGCCCCCACTTGCCGCAACTAGAGAAAGCCCTCGCACAGAAACGAAGACCCAACACAGCCATAAATAAATTAATTAATTAATTAATTAATTAAAAAAAAAAAACCCACCAGACCAAACAAATGAAGAAGAAATAGGCAGTCTACCTGAAAAAGAATTCAGAGTAATGATAGTAAAGATGATCCAAAATCTTGGAAATAGAATGGAGAAAATACAAGAAATGTTTAACAAGGAACTAGAAGGACTAAAGAGTAAACAAACAATGATGAACAATACAATAAACAAAATTAAAAATTCTCTAGAAGGAATCAGTAGCAGAATAACTATTATTATATTAATAATAGTTAATTATTATTATCTTCTGCCTATTAACTAGGCAGAAGAATGGATAAGTGACCTGGAAGATAAAATAGTGGAAATAACTACTGCAGACCAGAATAAAGAAAAAAGAATGAAAAGAACTGAGGACAGTCTTAGAGACCTCTGGGACAACATTAAGCACACCAACATTCAAATTATAGAAGAAGAAGAGAAAAAGAAAGAGAAGGAGAAAATATTTGAAGAGATTATAGTTAAAAACTTCCCTAATATGGGAAAGGAAATAGTCAATCAAGTCCAGGAAGCACAGAGAGTCCCATACAGGAAAAATCCAAGGAGAAACACGCCAAGACACATATTAACCAAACTATCAAAAATTAAATACAAAGAAAAAATATTACAACCAGCAAAGGAAAAACAACAAATAACATACAAGGGAATCCCCATAAGGTTAACAGCTGATCTTTCAGCAGAAACTCTGCAAGCCAGAAGGGAGTGGCAGGACATATTTAAAGTGATGAAAGGGAGAAACCTACAACCAAGATTACTCTACCCAGCAAGGATCTCATTCAGATTCAATGGAGAAATTAAAACCTTTACAGACAAGCAAAAGCTAAGAGAATTCAGCACCACCCAACCAGCTCTACAAAAAATGCTAAAGGAACTTCTCTAGGCAGGAAACACAAGAGAAGGTAAAGACCTACAATAACAAACCCAAAAGAATTAAGAAAATGGTAATAGGAACATACATATCGATAATTATCTTAAATGTAAATGGGTTAAATGCTCCAACCAAAAGACATAGACTGGCTGAATAGATACAAAAACAAGACCCGTATATATGCTATCTACAAGAGACCCACTTCAGACCTAGGGACACATACAGATTGAAAGTGAGGGGATGGAAAAAGATATTCCATGCAAATGGAAATCAAAAGAAAGCTGGAGTAGCAGCGAAATTCTCATATCAGACAAAACCCTCTCAGGAATGCCATGCTCTTGCACACTCTTGAGTGGCTCAGGATTAACACTTCCAGCCCCCCAAGCTGGGCCAGTGGAAGCCATCACCACTAGCCACATTCAGCTGCATAGGTCCTGGCCCTTCTATGTGGAAGGTAGAGATGGGAGGCTTTGGTGCCGTGGGCGGCTGACGTCTCCTGTGTGGAAGCAGCTCATCTGCTCTGTTGTGGGGAAGCACGAACATTCTGAGAGAAGCAGGGACAAGCAAGGGAAAGAAGGCTCTGGCAGAATTTGATCCTGGCTCCATGTGCCCAGAGGCCAGATATCTCCCTGCACCAGCCCTCCACAGTTACAGGAGTGACTCAGTTCTCTTTAAAAAACATCAAAATACGCCTCTCTTTGAATTACAGAAATGAGGATGTGTCTAGAGCCTGGCACTGCTTTTGGTCACTCCATGATCACTCCAGTGTCATGAATCACCAGCTGTCAGGAAGCCAAAGAGAGTGGGCTCCCAGGGTCAGGCGGCCCCTAGAGAAGGGGGCACCAGCACCCATTCTTCTGAGATGTCCGTCCTCCTAAGCTTTGGGGGAAGTGGGGATGCCATCCTGGCCCAGCACCCCTTAACTTTCACCTGTTTCTTTTCTTTTCTTTAGAAATCATAGCAAAACTACTATACTGGGAGTTTACAAGTCATAGGAAAATCTCTTTTACTGCTTATAGAATTTGAGATGTAGTATTATAAATATAAAGAAACCATCAACTAATAAGTATTTCAATATTAAACTAAGACTTTCTTATTGTTGTTACTATCAACAATATTAATAAACAAAAGGAAAACACTCTGCCCTTTGGGGGTCCAAGGACAAAGAAACATGCATCCAAGGAAGCAAAATGAAACCAAGAAGCCATAGATCCAGATGATTTGTTTCATAAGTGTGTGTGTGTGTGTGTGTGTGTGTGTGTATGCATAAATAAACATATACAAATATGTATACACGAACCAACAAAAATGTAACATAGGGATTGTATACATACAATTCCTTTTTAGTGTGAGCACTTAAGAAGGTGGCTCTTCATGTTAACAGCTTGATTGAGGACAGCTTGGGGAGAAATTATGCCACACTTAACAAGTTTTTATGCTTTTGTTCTATTTACGTAGGAGCTTCCTTCCAGGACTTGTTTCATAACAAATAATGACAGAGTTTAGATAGTGTTTCTTAAAAATTATCATAAATTGTGAATAATGAAATACAGTCATCCCTCAGTATCCCCGGAGGAGTGGTCCCAGGAACCACCCCCCAACCCCTGCCACCTCGGATACCAAACTCTGCAGATGCTCAAGGCACTTATATAAAATGGCATTAGTAGTATTTGCATATAACGTACGCATATCCTCCTGTATACTTTAAATCATCTCTAGGTTACTTATAATAGCTAATACAATGTACATGCTATGTAAGTAGTTGCCAGGTGAGGCAAATTCAAGTTTTGCTTTTTGAAAGTTTTTGGAATTGTTTTTCCCCAACATTTTCAATACACGTTTGACTGTATCTGTGG
The DNA here is from genome assembly GCF_028021215.1 of Eschrichtius robustus. Lineage (NCBI taxonomy): Eukaryota > Metazoa > Chordata > Mammalia > Artiodactyla > Eschrichtiidae > Eschrichtius > Eschrichtius robustus. Next base: position 133,555,246 of record NC_090827.1, read on the forward strand.
ATATGGAGGGCCGACTGTAAACAGACTTGATAAATGAGCACTAAGAAATGATAAATGGGAGCTAAAAATGTAGATCAAAGAGACAACTACGTTGCAATAGTATGTGCAGTTTCATTCTAGCTGGATAACTGCTTTAATTCAATGTCTCTCTTTGACCCTGATAAAGGAGCTGAGGAATGACATGGATTCTAACAGGTTACTCAGTGACTTTAAAAGAGGTGTCCTCATAGTGATCAGACCAGTGTCTCGATCTAATTTCTAGCTATAAAAATGATGTTTATTTGCCATATTATATATATATATATATATTATATTTGTAAGTATGTAAATAAAACTCTAAGATCCTTTTTATAGAGAACAGCTCCTAGGGAGGAGAAATTAAGACTGTGGCCATCGAAAGCCAAACAGCCTGATATACAGAAATGTTCAGGTTTTCCTTTGAAGGTGGCAACAACCTTAAACCCAAGTCTTTTGGTGTATTATGTATATTGCCCAGCAGTGTGGCATAGACACATTCCCCCTTCTTTCAAAAAGGGAGGCATTATAGTCATTTCTTGATAGTTCATGCCAAAGATAATGGTAGCTTATCTTTATAAAATCTTACCTGAGTATGAGAGAAATGTTCTAAAAATTCACAATCTTTGAAAATAAATAATAAAGATCTAAGTCAGGAGAAACTGGAAAACTGTTCATCTGTTCCATGTCGACCCCTGCTCAGAAAACTTTCTTGTTCCCCAGATAATGCAGGGAATCTGCACTGCACTCCTTGGACAGATATTTATTGGTTCATCGCTTGAAAAGCCGCATGTATGTATGGGATTATTCATAACTGGTCACATGTATTAATTTTACAATACTTTTCCACTTCCTTCTGGGTTAGAGAGGCATCACATTACAGTGGAAAGAACAAGAAACGGATAGACTGACAGACATGGAAAGAGGGAGCAAGGGGCAGCAAAGGGGAAATGGATTCATTATGACACAGATGTAAAATTCCCTGGGTAAGAACGATGCAGCATTAAAAATATAAATGTAAAGGTCTGGTTTGGTACTTTTCCATTAATTTTTCAAAGGTCTTGACCTCCTAAAGAAAAATTTCTGACTAAAAGGGGGTTTCCTCACCACTCAGTTTTCTTCTTCGGCTGGGTCCTACAGCGAAACAGCAATCCTATGTTTGGCCCTTCAGACAGTTGCCATGTGAATGAGAGTGGCAAGCACTTTCAGCTTTCTGGCTTCACTGTGGGATCCAGTGTAGAACATGATTAAGTTGTCAGAGAACCTCCTTAAGTCAAGTTTTACCTGATAACTAAGAGTTTCCAGAAAAATGGTGACACATATGGGAAGGAAAATAGATTGCTTAACTCACTCTGAAAAATCCCTTTTGATTCATAGACTGTCTACATGATTGAAACATAAGAAACCATCTCTTTTCTCTAATCAGACACTTCTCTATTCACAGACTCATACCTCAGTGGGCAAATAAGACCTCCCTGTGCTTGCATGAGGAGGAATCACATTAACAAAAGGAAAATGGGGCTCCTGAGTGCTGAAGAAATGAGAAAGCAAGATGCTAAATTAGGGGAAGAGGAGTGACAGAGGAAATGAGAGGGAGGGAATCAAATGCTGTTTAAACCATTTTTAAGGAAAATTGCATATCTTATTTGAAAAAAAAAAACAAAAAACACTGTGGATGTCCAAGAACACTGGCTTTTCATAGCTGGAACCAGAGATGACTGGGAGCTTGCGGGGCTGTACTGAAATGCACTTGAAACTTTCTTTGTACCATTTGTCCCCAGCAAACAAGATCTGGCTGCTCTGGGAAAACTCTCTAGCTATCACTTTGAATCCATCGAGAAGTTCTATTCCACATCACTGACCCCTAATGAAGCTCTATTGGATTGAGTAAGGTCAGTGGTTTTTATATTGGGATTAAAGAGGAGGACAGACCAGTCCATGTAGCACAATGGCTACAAACGAAAGAACTGATCGGCAGAAGCCAATGCTTAGAGAGCTACTTGGAAGAAGACTTTCCAGATATTGGTGGAATTGGAAAAAGAAGTTGCAACTTGAAAATATACACTCTATCTTCCATGTGGGACTTTTTAATTCTTGTAGTTAAAAATATCCCTTCACTGGGACTTCCCTGGTGGTCCAGTGGGTAAGACTTCACGTTCCCAGTGCAGGGGGTCTGGGTTCAATCCCTGATAGGGGAACTAGATCCCGCATGCATGCCGCAACTAGGAACTGGTGCAGCCAAAAAATAAATAATGAATAAATAAATATTTTTAAAAATACCCCTTCACTTGTATACTTGCTGGAGAGTGTGTAAATTATTACAACCACTTTAGAGATCAATTTGGAAATATCTAGAAAAGTTGAAGATGCAGGTTTCACACAACCCAGCAATTTTACTACTAGGTGGCTACAAAGGAGTGAATTGTGTCTGCCCAAAATTCGTAAGTTGAAGCCTTAACCCCCATGGGACTGTATCTGGAGATAGGGTCCTTAGTAGGTAATTAAGGTTAAATGAGATCATAAGGGTGGGACCCTAAACTGATATGATAAGAAGAGGTGAAAAGAGACCTCTCTCTCCTTCTATCTGCCTTGTGAGAAGAGAGTTAGAATGTGACCATCTACAATTCAGGGAGAGAGATTTCACCAGAATCCAACCAGGCTGACACCCTGATCTTGGACTCTCAGCCTCTGGAACTGTGAAAAAATGAATTTTTGCTGTTTAAACCACCCAGTCTATGGTATTTCGTTATGGCAGCCAAAGCTAAGACAGTGGCTATCCTAGAAAAGCTCTTATGCATATGCATGAAAGAAATATAAGGATGTTCATGAGAGTATTGTTCCTAATAGTAAAAATAAGGAACCAATCTGACTTCCAGTAGAGAAATAAATAAACTGTTTGTTCACATAACAGAATTCTATAGAGCAGTTGAAATGAATGAACAATATTAACATGTACCAATGTAAATAAATCTCAACAATATAATGTCAAGTAAAAAAAAATCAAGCTGTCAAAGGATACTTACATATGCTATCGTGTAATATTTGAAACACCCAAAACAATAGTTTATAATTTTAGAGGTACATACTTATATAGTTAACAAACATATGCCTGGAAATGATACACACCAATGACTTCTGAGAAGGGAGGGAAAAATGATACCGGAGGCAAGGGGGTGATTTTTGCTATATCTGTAGTGTTTTATTTTTTAATACAAAATGAAATTTGTGCCAGTTTCAGCAGATTGTTCACATCTTTTAAATCTGGGTGGTAAATTCATGGTAGCTGTTAATTAATTTTCTGTAGGTTTCACATATTTCATAAATAAAAGATGTTTTCCCTTATCATCTGGGTTTTCAGCAGTACAATAGTACACTTTAGACAGTTTTCTTATCTACCTTTTATATATGCTGTAATAGAAAGCCCAGAGAAATTAGCCGACATGGACAAAGTGTCCAATCTAGTTAAATGGTAACTTGAGAATTAGAAAGTAGTTGTCTGTCTTGTTCCATAGTGTACCCTGTATGTCTGTTAATTATGTGCTACAGAGACGAGGACTCCAACTTTATCATCTAAGCCAGAAATAATCCAAATCATGTCCAACTTTGGAAGAGCATGTTTGAACCCACCGCACCCTTCCTGTCCCCCAAATCATACTCCACGGTTGATGTGTTACCTACTTTACTTACTCACAGGCATCAGCCCTCCTTAGGAGGGTTCAGATTTTCCAGTTTTTAAAAAAAGGATATAAGGAAGTAAGACTACTGAGCTAGAAATTTTCCAAAACAATTGAAAAGTTGGCAGAAGCTTTCAAATGGAGGTTTACTGATTATAATTAATTTTGGCTACAAGATTTTAATTAGGACATTTAAATTCTTTGTAAGATAGATTTTTAGTGCTGTTCAACATAGATTTATAGCATGAGAATGAGTAGTCACTTATACTGAATTTCCAAATTAATCTAAATAATGGAATTTTTAAAAAGTAGATGACATGAAGAATTCTGCAATATAATTCTGAAATAATAAGTAGAAAATATCCAGGGACATTAAGAATAAGATTTGTTGAGACTTTCCTAGTGGAGCAGTGGTTAAGACTCTGCGTTCTCAATACAGGGGGCCTGGGTTCAATCCCTGGTCAGGGAACTAGATCCCACATGCACACTGCAACTAAGGAGACCATGAGCACAACTAAGAGTTCACGTGCCACAACTAAGGAGCCCGCGTGCTGCAACTAAGGAGCCCGCCTGCTGCAAATAAGACCTGGCACAACCAAATAAATAAATAAGTTAATATTAAAATATATATATGTATATATAAATTTAAAAAAAGAATACGATTTGTTTCTGCAACACCTAACATATCCAGACCAAAAAAAAATTTGTTTATCAGATGCTCTATATTATGTTTTACACAGTTGAGGTAAGGAATTTTGGCTACATTAATTAAGTAGTGTCAACCCACTTCAGACACCTGATGGTATTATTTAACCTACCTTTCATAAAAAATAAATACGTAAATAAAAAGGACTTGAAGGAAGACTGAACTTATTTTGAGAAATAATGACTAAATATGCAAGTTATGCATAGTTTCATACTACAAATTTACCAAAAATACACAGTTGGGGGAAATGTAGTATTATTCACACACAGTGGCTAGTACACACACATATACACACACACACACACATCCTATGTTTAGCCAGCTATAGGTAAGAAAATGGTCTCTACTCTTGCTCAAATCAGATTGCTGTCTTTATTTTTCATTGTCTGGATTTTGCTGGTTCTCCAAAGTGTGTCCCATAGTATTCTCATCTGTTTCTTCCATCATCAGAGCCTTCACCTCTATTTCCAAAAAAAACAAAAAACAAAAATAGCTTAGCCTCCTGCTTATCTGATTGTTCGAAATTTATTTTCTTAATTCTATCTTGGTAATTAGTATTCCTGAAACGTTCTTTCCTTTCAACATGCTTGGTAAAATGTACTTGTGCTCTGTGTCCTCCTGGAGGATGGATGCCTGGATGGATGCTGGAGGCCTCTGTGATGTTCCCCTGCTGGGTTGATGGAAGTGGTGTTTTAACTCTAGTCCTTTGGGCAGGAAGAGGGCCCCTTTGATTGGGTTAGCAGTGAAAACATGAAGGCCTTGACACTGCTTCCATCCAACCATCCGACACTCCTCAGAGCACAGCAGTTCAAGAGTGTTTAGTCAACGATAGTATGGGGTTGCTACTCACATTTATAGGTTTTTACTTCTTAATTTTTATATGGTTTGATATTCGATTTATCCACAATATATTCCTAAGAGAAGTAAAAGGTACTTACATATTTCTAATAAAAATGCAGAAGGAAATAATGTAATCAGTGCACCTATATATTTTCCCAACAGCTTATAATTAAAGGACCCCATTCCAGGACATAATTTATTTTGACTATAAGTGTTTCTTTGTTTATATATAGTTAATTCTTTTCTATGTCACTTTTTTTCAAACAGAGGGTTATACAACTGTGTTATTAACTCTTTTGTTAAGTGTGAAGAAAGTGTTCCATTCTCAACTAAACTGGAGCTAGAAAAAATTGTTTCATTTTTGAAGACTTCAGAGCCTGTGTGTGACTATCCACTACACAACCCAAGAGATGCTAAGGTATACAGTGGTAACAGCAACTTCCCTTCCTTTTTGGTGTTCTACTGTGGAATGCTTATTAATATTACTTGGACACTGAATTTATAAATACTTAAGCAGATTATATTGACTTCTATTTCTAATTCATTTTTATAGTAGCTTCCTAACCAAGTTTTAAATGCAATTGAATTTTCTTCTTTTTATTTAAATTATAAACTTTATGTTCATAAAAATTCAAACCATATATAGGTATGGTGTATAAAAAGCAAACATCTTCACCATCTCCAAAATCACACTGTCCTCTCCCGGAAGTAACCATTATTAACAGTTTAGGGAGTCCCATTTTGTCATTTTTACATGAAATAATTGAATTCTTACCTCAGATAGAGGAAAATGTCAAATATCTTCAAAATCGGGTTGGAGGGAAAAAAAGTATTTTTAAATAATCTTCAAATAATATATTTTCCCCTGATAATTCCATGGCTTACATTATGAGTAGCATGAGATTTGGTTTTAAGAGAAACTCCTGACTTTTCATTAACATAAATAATTAGTTACCAAGGAAGTGGGTTCAAGAATAATACAATTTCTATAAACTTTTCCCCAAATTGTGCTAGATAAATTACATCTTTAACTTTGATCTTTCTTTAAATCCTTCACTAATTTAGGTCAAACTATCAGAATAAGAATAAATCAAACCACACCTTCACTCACCAAACTGAGACAAGACCTCAACGCCCTCTAGTGGAGTGACCTCTCCATGCTCCATCATGTGGGACCAACCCTCAGATTCCAGTGGGTAAGATGAATTGATACAAGCTCTTCATATTAGAATTGTACTTCCTTCTTTCGTTCATTTAATTAATATTTAAACTTTTATTTTAAATTTTCTGGTTAAAATGAACCATCACCAAGAACACAAGGGAAAATATTGCGGGGAGTGGGGGCATGCCCATATATAAAATATCAATTAATAACTTTTATCACTATAATTATCTCGGATCTTCCAAGTTATCTGCTTGTCTCGACTGCCTACTCTTGGCCATATCATGACTCTCTACCATTAAATCTACAAAGACTTGAATCTATTCCTTTGTTTAAAAAAATTATCTTTTTCTTTAATTTCATTTCTCCAGATTTATCACTTCCCTTAAGTGTTACTTCATTAATTTTTCCAAACAACTGCAAAATAACCACTGAATTCATTTTTCTGCTTTTCTCCCTCTGAGAATACGGATTATCAGCCTCTTCCATTTATAATACCTGTTCCAAGGAATGATGAGAGCAGCAGAGCATAATAGTTAAGAACAGAAGGTGGAGCTAGAGGCCCTGACTCAAAGTCCAGAGGAGCCATTTACTGTCCATGTGATGCTGGGCTAGTCATTTAAACCCTCAGTGTCTCAGTTTCCTCATCTGTAAAATTCAGAATGATGATAATAGTATCCAAAAAGCATAGGACTTAAATAAGAAAATCCATGTAAAAGAGATAGAACAGTGCCTAACACATAATAAGCACTCAATGACTATTACTTAATATTGCTATTTCATCAGAGTCTTATGAATAAATAATAAGGTGGCATAAATGAAAGATTTGAATCCAGTCCTAAATGCAGCTATTCACTAGTCAGGCTCTCACCATCCCTTGTTTACATGATTGCAGTAGCCTCCTAACAGACCTTTAGGCCAGCAGTCTCTCCCAATTATAGTCCACTGTCATCAGTCTGGTTACGGAACTGACCTAGGGTCTGCTTGCCTACTGCACAGCAGAGCCAATTTATTGACACTGGGTTGTGGTGAAAGAAAGTACAGTGTTTATTTGCAGGGATCCAAGCAAGGAGTACAGGCAACTCATACTCAAAAGATCCAAACTCCCCAGTGGCTTTCAGGGGAAGGTTTTCAAAGGCAACATTTCAGGTGAGGACTGCAGGGTACATGGCTTTCTTCTGATTGGTTGGTGGTGAGGTAACAGGGTGATGTTTCAGGAATCTTGATCATCAACTTTCTGGTTCCAACCAGTCTGGAGTCTAGTGCTTGCGCTCAGCAAGAAGTCACCATCCTCCATCTGGTGGGGTATGGGGTCCTTAGCTCCTGCAGAAGAACTCAAAGATATGTATCAGATTGTTATGTATATCCCTAATTAGTAACTGTTTATGTCTGCTCTTTGGAACTCAGCAGTGGCCCAGGAGACTAAAGCCTTTTTCTACAAACAAGAAATGGGGCAGAGGGGCTTTTGTACCTGGGAGGGCCCCTTAGGGTCCTGCTCGGTTTCAATCCCCCCTTTCCTCTGATACTCCTCAATCCTGAGGGGAACAGGTATGGGACAAGAAAAGGAATAAAGTTTTGGATAGAGAGGTTAATCGTAAACTCAGCAGGGGAACTTGGTTTTAGGGCGACTCAGTTTCAGATTTATTTTCCAAAAAATAATATTGACATTTCTGGTTCAGGATATGATGGACTAATCTTCCTGCTGAAAACAACTGTAAAAGCTAATATGTGAAACAACTGCGTGAAGGAACTGAAAAGCACCCAGTTCGGGTAGGATTGGAAAGGAAAGACTACAATCCTTGAGAGAAGAGAAGCACTGGAGTGCAGGTCCGCACTCACCATGACTTTCCCCTGAGGGCATTTTCTAATTCACAAAATAGGGGAAATAGGCCCCAAGCAGAAAGGTAGGAATCTTATTGGGCTCAGGGGAAGTAGGTTGGAATCTGGGGCTGCCTAAGTGTCTAGGACTTGAGAGGAAAAATTATAGATAACAGGGATTCAAGGTGGAGTGAAATGAGAAAATTGTCCAAATCCCCCAAGTTTACCCCCTCATTGGCTAACTCCTTAGTGACACATGCCCAGAGTGAGACTCCAAAAACCCCAGCAGAAAATAGCATCTGAGAGAACAAAAGAGCTGAGCAAAAGTTTAATTAACTAGCTGTGCAATGTTGCAAAGATTGAAATTTGAGTTCAAGCCCAGGCAAGATGAAGTAAGGCAGGGGGTGTCGATAAATACCCAGGGCTTTCAGTCAAAATACGGAAGTACTGTATCCTGGGAGTAAGGGCAAACCTAAAATAGAAAAACCTTGATAATAACTAAAACCATCTCTCAAAAGAATTAAAATAATCCTTCTGTATTTTACATACCTACTGGAAGAAAACTTAATCTTCTGTGGAGGAATATGACAGCATTTATAGCCCCTCCAATTTTTCATCCATAATATCTGGCTAAAAAAAAAAAACAAAACCAAATAACTAAAAGCCATAATTTAAAATAACAATAAAAATAGACCTAGGGATAATTAAGGTATTGAAGTAATCAGACAGGGACTTTAAAATAAAAATAATAAATGGGTTCAATAAAACAGACGAAAATATGGAGAATTTCAACAGAGACCTGGAATCTATTAGATATGGTAGAACAGAGACCTTCTGGTAAACTGGAAAACAAGTAAGTAAACTATACTTAGTTTGAAGCAGAAAGAGAAAAAGGGATAGAAAATACAAAAAAGAATGTAAGAGATATATGAAGAATAGTGATACAGTCTAACATGCATGTAATTAGAGTCCTAGAAATGGAGAGGAAATGATAGTTCAGAAAAAAGTTTGAAGAAATACTGGCTAAAAATGTTTCAAAGTTGATAAAAGACATTAAACCACAGAATCCAGACACTCTATGAACCTCATGTAGAATAAAAGTATAAAGAAAACCACACCTGGCTACATCAGAGTTAAGCTGCTAATAATCAAGAAAAACAGAAAAATCTTGAAGCACTCAGAGGGAAAAAAAACCACACATTACCTTCAAAGAAGCAACAATAAAGCTGTAAGCTTACTTTTCAACAAAAATGATGGAAATCAGAACATAATGGAATGGCATTAAAATGCTAAAAGAACAAAAAAAACTTCCTACCTTCTCACCTAGAATTCTATACACAGTAAAAATATTATTCAAAAAAAAAGAAGGCAAAAATTAAAGCCTTTTCAGACAAGCAAAAGCTGAGCTTATCACCAGTAGATCTTTATCACGACAAATACTAAAGAGTTATAAAGGCTGAAGAAAATGATCCTAGATGGAACCACTGGCTTGCATAACGGAATGAAGAGCACCAGAAATGTTATGTGGGTAATCTAAATGAATACAGACTGGTTTATAAAAGACAAATAATTATAATATCTTGTAGGGATTTGAATATATATAGAAGTAAAATATATAACAATAGCACAATAAAAGAGAGAGATAAATGGAATTAAACTTCTTTTGATTATCATTATAATGTAAAATTCTATTTGGGGGAATTGGTAAAAGTACTAATTGAAGGAAAACTGTAATAAGTCTAGGATGCAAGTTGTATTCTATTATTACTTAATAAACCACCCCAAAATTTACTGGTTCAGAAAAATCACAGCATTTATTTTGCTTACAAATCTGCAGTTTAGGCAGAGTTCAGTGGGGACATCTTGTCTTCAGTGGGGACATCTTGTCTTTACTCGGAATCAGCTAGGATGGCTCAAAGTCTGGATGCTGGAACCATCTGAAGGCTCCCTAACTTGCCTGCCTGGTTAGTTGATGCTAGCTATTGTCTGGAACCTCCATGGGGCTATGCCCAGAACACCTACATGTGGTTGTTCCATGTGGCTGCCTAACATAGCATGGTGGCTGGGTTGGATGCTTAGAAAGAAGGCCAGGCAGAAGCTATATCACCTTTTCTAATCTATCTTCAGAAGTCATGTGTCACTTCCATTACATTCTATTGGTTAGAAACAAATCACTAGGTACAACCCATATTCAAAGGAAGGGAAACGAAGACTCTTCCTGTTGATGGGAGAAATGTCAAAGAATATGTAGACATATTTTTTTGTTCTTTTTGTTGCTTTTTGTTTTGTTATACTGGAAGAATCACAATTCTCATTCTTTTTTTTAAATTGAATTATAGTTGATTAACAATGTTGTGTTTATTTCTGCTGTACAGCAAAGTGATTCAGTTATACAAATGTATATATATATATATATACATCTTTTAATATTCTTTTCCATTATGGTTTATCATAGGATACTGAATATAATTCTCTGTGCTATACAGTAGGACCTTGTTTTATATCCATTCCATATATAATAGCTCACATCTGCTAACCCCAACTTCCCAACCCATCCCTCCCCCAACTCCCTCCCCCTTGGCAACCACAAGTCTGTTCTCTACGTCTGTGAGTCTGTTTCTGTTTCATAGATAGGTTCATTTGTGTCATATTTTAGATTCCACATATAAGTGATATCATATGGTATTTGTCTTTCTTTTTCTGACTTACTTCACTTAGTATGATAATCTCTAGTTGCATCCATGTTGCTGCAAATGGCATTATTTCATTCTTTTTTATGTCCAAGTAGTATTCCATTGTGTATATGTACCATATCTTCTTTATCTATTCATCTGTTAGTGGACGTTTAGGTTGTTTCCATGTCTTGACTATTGTGAATAGTGCTGCTGTGAACATAGGGGTGCATGTATCTTTTTGGATTAGAGTTTTGTCTCGATATATACCCAGAAGTGGGATTGCCTGATCATATAGTAATTCTATTTTTCGTCTTCTGAGGAACCTCCGTAATGTTTTCAATGGTGGCTGTACCAACTTACATTCCCACCAACAGTGTAGGAGGGTTCCCTTTTCTCCACACCCTCTCCAGCATTTGTTACTTGTAGAGTTTTTAATGGTGGCCATTCTGACTGCTGTGAGGTGGCACAATAAAACTAAAATTAATGAAATAGAAAACAAAGACACAATAGGATAAACAAATTCAAAAGTTTGTTCTTTGAAAATTCTAATAAAACTGAGAAACCTCTAGCAAGATCGATTAAGGAAAAAAATAGGGCATAAATAAACAATGTTAGTATTGAAAAAAAGGGACATAACTAATATGCAACAGAGATATATTTAGTTGAAAAGATTTTCATATTCATTACAAACATAGTTTCTTTCCAGTATTGGCTCCAATGATTAATAGGAGTACACAAGAAATGAAGGTTCACTAGATCCTCTTGTAACTGAATGCTTGGCATCCCTCTCTAGTCTATCAGTGTGTTGGCTAGTAACTTCCCTCACCCCAGGACTCTCTCCACATTACTGATGTAAATGACACAAAATTATGATGCCTAACAATATGACATGAATTTTTTTTCAACTTTTTTTTATTGAAGTACAACACTCACACAAATGCACAAGCCAAATAAACAGCTCAATGGATTAAGACAATGTAGACACTTATGTAATTACTACACAAGCCAAGATATATAAAGTTACCAACACTTCAGAAATCCCCTGCAAGCCCCCTCCTAACTACTACTTCCTCCCTCTTCCCCAAGGTAATCATTATTTTGTCTTTTAGATATGCCTGGGTTTTGAACTTTATGGAAATGGCATTTATGCGGAACGTATACTTTTGTTCCTGGCTTCTTTCAGTCGATGCTATGCTTGCAATTCATCCATGTTGCTGCATGTGAGTGAATTTGGTTTTTCATTATCGTATGTATTCCACTATATAAATATATAACTATTTATTTATACATTCTACTGTTGATGGACATTTAGAGTATCTTCAGTTTGGGGCTATTATGTATACTGCTGCCATGAACAGTTTTTATGTCTCATGGCCCATATGTGCACACATTTCTGTTGGATATGTTCCTAGGAATACATGCTGATCATAACATATGCATATGCTACTCTTTATCGAATAATGCCAACTGTTTTCAAAGCAGCTGAAGTGATTTACACTCCTAGCAGCAGTAGTTGAGAATTCTCATTGTTTCACATTCTTACCAACACTTTGAATGATTGGTTATTTTAGTTTTAGCCATTCTGGTGGATTTATAATTCTCTCATGGCGACATTAATTTGCATTGCCCTTGTATTTGTTTCATGTGGCTATTGAAACAAATTATCAGAGACTTGGCGGCTTAAAATGACAGAAATTTATTCTCTCATAGCTCTGGAGTCCAAAAATTCGAAATCAGTTTCACTGGGCCAAGATTAAGGAGCCAGCAGGGATACACTGCCAAAAGGTGAGAATCCATTCCTTAAGTCTTCCAGCTTCTGGTGGCTGCCAGCATTCCTTAGCCATATCACTCCAACCTCTGCCTCCATGGTTACATTGCCTTCTCTTCTTCTATGTGTCAGATGTCCTTCCGCCTCTCTTTCCTATGGACACTGTGATTACATTTAGGGCCCACCAGATAATCCAGGAAATCTATCTCATAATCCTTAATCATATCTGCAAACTCCTTTTTTTGTCATATAAGATAACATGCACATTTTCTAGGGCCCAGGACAAGGATATCTCCTGGGAGGCCATTACTCAGCCTACTACCTTCCTTATTTTGATTAATTTTCACGTTTTTGATCACTTGGATATCTTCTTCTATGATGTGTCCTGCTTAAGTCTTTTGCTCATTGTTTTAAACTGGGCTTTTTCTTCCGGATTTTTAAATAGTTATTTGTATATTCTACATACAAGTATTTACTCAGGTTTATTTATTTATTTATTTTGAATTTTTTGAATTTTATTTTTTTATACAGTAGGTTCTTATTAGTTATCCATTTTATACATATTAGTGTTTGTATGCCAATCCCAATCTCCCAATTCATCCCACCCCAGCCCCCACCCTCCGCCCCCATGGCTTTCCCCCCTTGGTGTCCATACATTTGTTCTCTGCATCTGTGTCTCAATTTCTGCCCTGCAAACTGGTTCATCTGTACCATTTTTCTAGGTTCCACATATATGCATTAATATACGATAATTTGTTTTTCTCTTTCTGGTCAGGTATATTTATTGAAAATATCTTTTTCCACTTAGTAGCTTATGTCTTCATACTCTCTGTTTATGAAGAGAGGTTCTTATTTATAATATAGTACAATTTATAAGTGTTTTCCTTTAAAGTTAGTGCTTTTTGTATCCTAATTAGGAATCTGATTCCAAGATCATGATGATGTTTTCCTAGGTTATCTCCTGGAAGCTTTATATTCTTATTCTTCATGTATAGATCAACAATCATTTAGAATTAATTTTAATGTATGGTGTGAGTTTGGGGTCATGTTTTCCTTTATTCCTTATGGATATCCTATTGACTCAGAACCATTTGTTATAATGAAAACGTCCCACTGATCTGCATAGTTACTTTTGTTTTAATGCAAGGGCCATATATGTATGAATCTGTTTCAGGACTTTCTGTTCTATTCCATGGGTCCATTTGTCTCTCCTAGTCAGCACCACACTATTTTAATTACTATGGTTCTATAATAAATCCTGATATTCAGGCAAGCTAGTCCTCTCACCTTGTTCTTCAAATGTGTACTGGCCCCTTGGATTTCTGTAAATTTTAGAATCAGCTTGTCAAGTTCCACACAGGCTAGGATTTTGGTTGCATTATATCTATGGATCAATAAAGGGAGAACTGACATCTTTATAGTATTGAGTCTTCCAATCCATGATCATAATAATATTCCTCTATTTATTTAGTTCTTCTTTAATTTCTCTTGAAATTCTTTTATAGTTTTTGATGTAGAAGACCTGTATAGCTTCATCAGATTTAGTCATAGGAATTTTATATTTTTAATACTATTATAATTAGTCTCTTAAATTTTTTCATTTTCCAGTTATTTGTACCTGGTATGTAAAAATACAATTGTATTTATATTTGCATTTGCATAACAACCTTGCATCAGCAATATATGAGTTCTTTTCAATATTCTGTGTATACATCATGTCATCTGCAAATATAAAGAATTTTATTTCTTCCTCTACTGGCTAGCTCATCAGGACAGTATTGAATAGAAGTTAGTGATAAAGGACATTCTGTTGTTATTCCTCATTTCAGAGAGAAAGATTTGAATGTTTTGCAATTAAGATGATGTTTGTAGGTTCTGAAGATACCTTCACACAGTTAACAGAAATTCTCTCCTATTCCTGGTTTGCCACAGACTTTTATAATGAATGGAGGTTAAGTTTGGTCAAGTATGAGATTTTTTACCTACTGAAATGATTACATCATTTTTGGTTTCTATTCTAAAATGTGATATATTAATTACATTGATCAAATTTCAAATGCTAAACAAATCTTGTTTATCTGAAACAAACCTAACTTGGTTAAAATGCATTATCCTTGTAGCTTCTGGTAACAGAGTTTTGCCGACCTCACAAACCAAGTTTGGAAGAGTTACCTCTTTTTCTATTTTCTGGAAGAATTAAATATCCTCTTTATTAAATGGCAGAAATCACCAACGAGCTATTTGGACCTGGAGTTTTCTTTGAAGTAGCATTTTAATTTCCAGAGTCAATTTCTTTAATAATTAAAGAATTGTTTAGATTTTGCTACATATTCTTGTATCCTTGGCTTGCTGCTGATTCCTAGGCCTGATGGTGATCCATCCAATATGTATTTTCATCCATTTTAAGGTGTTTGTCGGTCTGCTTTTGTAGTTGCCAAGATTCTATCAGCACCAACCTTGAAATCACCCCACTTTTAGCGCTGCCTGAAGCCCAGTAGTTAGTTACTTTCACTGCCAACACCTGCTTGTTAGCAACTAAAATATCAGTCAGAACTCTAGGACATCTATACCAACCAATGGCTCTAAGGAAAGGGTCATTTGAGTGACAGCTTCGGGTTGCAGGAACTGCAAAATGGAACTTTATAATAAAGTTCTTAGGGGTCCTCTCATTGGTGGGCTGAATTCCTCATGATATCCAAGTGCTATGATCTGAATGTGTATGTTTCCCCCCGCCAAATTCATATGTTGAAATCCTAACCCCCAAAGGTGATGGTATTAGTAGGTGGAGCCTTTGGGAAGTGATCAGGTCATGAGGGTACAGCCCTCATGAATGGGATTAGTGTTCTTATAAAAGAGAGCCCACAGAGCTCCCTAGCCCCTTCCAATGAGGATACAACGAAAAGCCTGCAATCCAGAAGAAGCCCTTACTTGACCATGCTGTCACCCTGATCTCAGACTTCCAGACTTCAGAGCCATGAGAGGTAAATTTCTATTGTTTATTCTGTGGTATTTTGTTATAGCTTCCCAAACAGACTAAGACACCAAGCTACAAATATTAGGTAGAAAACTGGCTGAATTTCAGATATGTGGCTGAAAGTGAGTAGTCAGAGAACAGTAGCACCTTAATGAATGGTATTGCTGTTTAACTATATTCTCATGTGATAAGTCTAATTAATCTCCTCTATATTTAGTATGGATAGTTGTAATTGTTACTTGGTTACTTGTATATCTAGTAACCCAGTTGGTAAGAAGTCAACACACAAGTTTCAAGATGGGGGACTGTATTAGTTATCCCTTGTTGTGTAACTAATTACTCCAAGACTTAGTAGCTTAAAATAACCTTTATTATCTTAGTTTCTAAAGTTCAGGAATCAAGATGTGGCTTAACTGAGTCCTCCTCTGCTTCAGGGTCTCTCACTGGTTGTAATCAAGGTGCCAGCAGGGGCTGCAGTCCACCTCAAAGATCAACTAGAAAAGGATCCATTTTCAAGCTCCATCAAATGGTTGCTGGCAGGATTTGGTTCCTTGCTGACAGACTGAAAGCTTTTGTTCCTCACTTGCTGTTGGCCAGAGGCTGCCCTCAGCTCCTTGTCATGTGGTTCTCTTCATAGGGCAGATCAAAACACAGCAGCTTGCTTCACCAGAGCAAGCAAACAAAAAGGCAAGAGAGTGCCAGTAGAGGGAAGTAAACGTCTTTTAAGACCTAATATTGTAAGAGACCTCCCATCATTTTTGCCATATTCTATTCGTTAGTAGCCAATCACTGGATCTACTCCACACTAAACAAAGGGATTACACAAGGGCAAGGATACCAGGAAACTGGGATCATTGAGAGCCACTTCAGAAGATGCCTACCACATGAACTACCAGCCAACTTAGAGACAATAAGATCCACATCTAATTCATTGTATCCTTCACAGCCCCCCTACCTAGCAGACAATCTAAAAACTTTGATGTTGATTAGTGATTGAAATGATTTTTCTTTTAGTAAGCATTATTCTAATTTCGACCACCTTTATGACAGATTCTTAAGTTGTCCACATACTGTTGGATTTGATCTTGCTCCCAGGAGAGGAAGGAAAATGTAGAAAACTAGGTAAGTTTGAATTTGTTCTGGAATAAAAGTAAGTGAATTCTAAGATCTTTGGCTAAAATGATTCAAGCCTTTTAAGTCTTATCATCTTATGTTATTTGCCTTTATTTGACTGTGAAACCATATAATAGTCATAATTTTCAATTTTTTCTTTTTTAACAAAATTTATAAATCTCAAAAAGTATTTTATTAAATAAATTTATTTATTTTATTTATTTATTTTTGGCTGCATTGGGTCTTTGTTGCTGTGCGCGGGCTTTCTCTAGTTGCAGTGAGCGGGGGCTACTCTTCGTTGCGGTGCGCAGGCTTCTCATTGCGGTGGCTTCTCTTGTTGCAGAGCACAGGCTCTAGGCACGCAGGCTTCAGTAACTGTGGCACACAGGCTCAGTAGTTGTGGCTCGCGGGCTCTAGAGCGCAGGCTCAGTAGTTGTGGCGCACGGGCTTAGTTGCTCCACGGCACGTGGGATCTTCCCAGACCAGGGCTCAAACCCATGTCCCCTGCATTAGCAGGCGGATTCTTAACCACTGTGCCACCAGGGAAGCCCTCAAAAAGTATTTTTAATAGGGAAACATTTTGAGATGCAAATACCCCAACAAATTTCACCTTATCTTAAGGAGTTAATTTCTGCCACAGCACTCATAGAAGCCTGAATATGTTCCAAAATAGCTCAAGAGTTCTGGCCTGGTCCTGGATTTTCCTCTTCTAGCAATATTCCCAGGGCCATTTTTAGAGTTTGAGGCATTTTAGTGCCTCAGTCAAACATAAAGCAAACTCAAACAGATCTAATGCTTATAAAACTCTCCCTTACTCCAGCATTGGATTAAATCCAGATCATCTCATCTAAAAAGTAAAGATGATTATTTTTCAAATGGAAAATTCAATGGCATGATAAATAATCACCTTGTCCCCCACTTTTTAACTCTCAGAATTAGACTACAGTCTGGTAGGACAAATACAGTTATTGTGAGAATAAATACTGATAAAAGACACATCTTTGCCATCTTACTGTTACAATAGTTTGAACATCTATAGAAATAATCTCATGAAGTAAACTTTTTAAAATTTAAAAACTGATCCATAATTAAAATCAAAAGACAAACAACAGACAGGAAAATACATGCAACACATATGACAATATTAATTTCCTTTGTATATAAAGAGCTCCTAGAAATCAATAAATTTTTAAAAATCCAACAGAAAAATAGGCAAAGGACACAGATAGACAATACACAGAAAGGAAAAAATAGATCCTAAATATGAAAAGATACTCAATGCCTCTCATAATAGAATTGAACATTTAAAGCTACAATGAGATATGACTTGCAACTTGTTACATTGGCAGAAATCAAAAAGTTTGGTAATACTTTATCAAAAATGGGCATTTTCATATACTATTAAGAACGTAACTTGGCAAACATATTTTTAGAAGACAATATCTATCAAAATAAAAAATGTTTAAATTAAAATGCATATAGCTTTTGACCCAAGTATCTCAATTGTAAGAATGAACTCTACAGACACACTCACATCTATACAGAGACATTATGTATGAGGATATTAAGGAAAAGATTAGAAATAAAGAAAATGTCCACCAATAGAAGACTATTAAATAAAATATAATCTTTACAATGGGATATTATATAGCCATTAGAATGAGTCATTTTATTTGCATTGCTCTGGAACTATCACTAAAATATACTAAGTGAAAAAATTAATATGTACAATGTATGTAGTATGCTATCATTTGTGGGAAAAAAATCTATTCTTTATTCATGTGCATAGGTATATGCACCCTCTGCAATGATCCATAAGAAACTGGTAAAAATAATTATCTCTGAGGAGACCTGGGGCTGAATGGTAAGGAGACTTATTTAGAACTCTTTGAACTTGTTCATGTGTATTTTTAAGTGTATTACCCACTTAAAAATATAAATCTTTTAACAACTTAAAGGCCATAATTTTCACATATGAAGCATGTTTAGTAGGTATATCGTTCTTTAGTCTAGAGGAAATGCTACATAATTAGGAATTAAAAATACTGTGAAGCACTTAAGAACATTCATTAGCATATGCCAACCTAGCTTAAATCAAATAAAAACCTCTCCTTGTGTTGACAAAACAAAACAAAAAACTTTAGTCTTCATTTCAGTTGAACTAAAAATAAATTAGGTGGGGCAATTAAAGTAACATTTTCTACCAGCCTTTCTTGCTCCAAAGACCATTGCCATGTACTTGATTTTAGGAAGAGTTTTGTCCAGCAAGTGGCATCTGTTACCTATTATCAGGAGCAGAAGCCTGAAGCACTTCTGCCCACTGCATCTTGGTATCGGAGTTGCTAAGGAAAACACAATGCAGTTAAGTACTGGCTGGAACAGTGCTTTACTAGAATAGAGAAGAGACAGAGAAAGATCAGCTTCAGCAGTAAGTGTCAGTTTCCTATAGCCAGCAGGTCCCTCCCAGAAGCCAACACAGGGCAATTGGCCAACACACACCCTTCTTGTGCAACAGAAGAACCCCGTCCTCTCCCCAAAGGGGACAGATAGGCACTGGGGTTGGCCAGGTGCCATATGACACATGTACTTCAGCAGAACAAAGTAGTACACGTTGAGTCTGAAATAGGGAAAGATAATTACAGACAAGGTGACAAGTCCAGCGTAAGCTGTAAGGATTCCATCTGTTGGTAAGGAAGTGTGCCAGGCCCAAGGCCCATTCTTGTGCGGCCCAGCGGGGGTCAAAAGACTCCCCATAGCTTGGCTCTTTCATAAAAAACAAATAAAATTAAATTATAAGAGGGTCATAGAATTATATGAGTTAGAAAATACACACAATTATCCTGAGAGTTTTTATCCACAGGGAAGCAACATAATGAAGAGTAAGGTTATAAGATTTAGAATCCATATTTTATCATCTATGGGCAAATTAGCAATTTTAAAATTTAAATTCTCTGAACTTTAGTTTTCTCATACGTAGTAAGATGGAGCTAATACTACTGTTTCTAAATAGTAACTGAGATAATATATGTAAAACCCCTAGCACCTGTCCTAGGACACAGGTATTAAATAAATGCTAACTTATAGGGTCAAACGTATGGGGAAATCTGGATGATATAAGTGCTGCTTTGAATTTCTTTATAAGAAGAAAATTAGCAAATAATGAAGTTGCCAGATAGTTTTATTTAAGGCTTTAAGTATCTGAATAATTGGTTAAAAAGCAAATGTTCATCATTTTTAGAGTTGCACAAAAGGAAAGTAATAGGGAAAGTAATGGCGTGCTTGTCAAATTCATATGATGTGGGGCTGATTTCCTTAAATTAAAAAAAAAAAAATCTAAATCTTTGGACCCTGGGGCTCTAAAAATAGCACTTGGAATTAATAGTGTTCTCAGATTCATGGTTCAAGGAAGTCACTACATTTCCTTTGTTTCTTGATGCTACAGATTTAACAACATATTGGTAGAAACGTGTAACTTCTCACATGGACTAGATATCAAGAGACCAGTTTGTGTACATAAACACTGAAAATGAATACATACAGATATTATGGAACTTATAACAAATACAAACTTGTTAACAACTTTCCAGAAGGAACAAAAAACAGTATTAATAAAGAGTGGTCTTTTGCATCATTCTCAAAAATTCTTCCTCATTTATTTCTCCATCCCCATCATGATCAGCTTCATCAAGCACTTCCTGTAAAATGAAATGTAAATAGGATATGTGAAATCTATTAAAAAGGAATAATGATATAAATGAACATTCAAATACATACTCAAAACCAAATTTTATTTTAAATGTATTTATTAATACAACTAAAGAATATAACTATAAATTATCATTGTATATGTTATATGTGAAATTATAATTATACAAATAAGTAAAATTTACCTGAAGTTCATCATCTGTCAAATTTTCCCCTAGTTCCTTAGCAACCCTCTTGATATTGTTTACTGATATACTTCCTGTATTATCATCATCAAATAATTTGAAAGCCTTCAATATTTCTTCTTTTTCATCTTTTTCACTCTTAAAAACAGAAACAACTAAATGTCATTAGTTTTTCATTTATTTAGTTGATCAGTCTGGATGTATAGGTCTTTGAGGTCTAGAACAGCAATACAGCAGGTAGCTGAGCTCTATTTACTGCTCTGACTTTTAACAATTATTCCAATGCATTCACATCTGCCCTCAAGGTATTGAAACTCAGGGTTTATTTAAGTGGAAGAGCCACAGGGTGATAAAGAGAATCTATCTTGTATTAACCTCAGTAACTGAGATCCATTTCAAAAATGTAAGCTCCAAGAGAACAGGGAGGTTGTCTCATTCAATGCTCCCTAGGATAGTGCCTGACACAAATAAGCACTCAATAAATTGTTTGCTGATTTCAAGCTTAAAAATGTTGGCCCCGTTCTCTCTATCCAGCCATATATCCTTATTATTTCCTAACAAAAAGCCTCTTCTCCACACTGGACAGTCTTCATTACTACCCTGAAAACATCTTTAATCTTGTTATTCCTATCTATCTAAATCCTACCCATCTTTAAAGACCTAGTTCCAATTCTTCCTCTGATTGCTTCAGCCAAAAATCGTAGAAGGCTACTGCTTGTATTTCATTGAAAAACAAAATCACTACTATACATTTTTACACTCATTATGGACAAAAAATCTTCAAAACTAATGGTGCCGATTCCTTCTTTGTCAATTTCAGCTATCATTTTTTTTAATTTCTTCTTTCTTTGGTTCAAATCCTAAGGCCCGCATTGCAATCTGAAATAGAAAGCAAATAAATTATAATAAGCCACAATCTCATTCCTAGCTCTTAAACTACCTATTAATTACTAGATTCTCTCTTTTTCACTATGGACTAGGCTTAAACCTACAAAGTCAGGTCAGCAGGCTTAGGTTCCAATCCTACCGTGCCATAGGATGTCACTGTCACACGATGGGCTTTGGCCTACTCATTGATAAAACAAGAATAAAATGCTTAACAAGATACTGTTTTGTTGATGCAGGCCAGGCATGTACACTGCAGGGGTAGGTGTCTGCACTGAAGAGATTTTATATCAAGCTTTCAGAAGGCTACTGTTAAAGAAAGATTTAAAGATTGCAACAAAACAATGATAGTTTTTCAAATGTTTTGGAATTAGAAGTAATTTTAGAACCTTCAGTTCTTTCACATCTCTGGTTCCAGACCCATCAACATCGAATAAATCAAAGCCCTCTTTAATTTCTTGCTTTTGGGTTTCATTCAATTTCTGCTGCTCTTTTCTTCCATTGGCCTGAACTTGTGCGGCAGTTGGATGCCTGTAATAAATACACATGTGGGTAAAAGATAAACTGTGTAACTGGAAAAAGTACCAGAACCAGAAGAGTTAATGATGAACTAATTAAATATAATAAACATATTCAAGTATCCTATTCCCTACCATATAATGAACTTCAAGAATTTCTCCCTTTCCCTTTGCTAACATTTGTGCTTTTAGTTATTCATATCTTGCTGGAAAGCCTGGTTCTTTTTTACAGCTTACGTTTTTCCTTCAAATTAGTGACTTTTGATAGGGAAAAGAGGCAAAGAAGACATGCTAGAATAGTAGATGTTATGTCAGAAAACAATTGGCCTTACTTGGTATATCTTTTTTATTTTATTTTATTTTTGGCTGCATTGGATCTTCGTTGCTGCGTGCGGGCTTTCTCTAGTTGTGGCGAGCAGGGGCTACTCTTTGTTGTGGCGCGCGGGCTTCTCATTGCTGTGGCTTCTCTTGTTGCGGAGCACAGGCTCTAGGCACGCAGGCTTCAGTAGTTGTGGCACGTGGGCTTAGTAGTTGTGGCTCACGGGCTCTAGAGCACAGGCTCAGTAGTTGTGGCACACGGGCTTAGTTGCTCTGCGGCAAGTGGGGTCTTCCCCGAGCAGGTCTCGAACGTGTGTCCCCTGCATTGGCAGGCGGATTCTTAACCACTGCGCCACCAGGGAAGTCCCTTACTTGGTATATCTGAACAGCAGTGTTTAACGCATATTTACTTTCATCTCTGTCTGTATGTCTCATAATAAAATTTATTTTGTGAGACATGGTTGATTGGAACATCATTTCCTTTCCCACCTTCTCACATAATTTTCTATGTTGCAGAGACTGAGAAATGAAAAAATACATTTTCCAGGTGAAAAATTACTCCAGGGACCTGGAGAAGAATAAGTCTTGGACCAACTATCAGTATCTGGGGAAGATGGAGATCATCTTCCTGCTATTTGCCATTTTCTGCTGGCAAGCTAGGTCCCAGAGTTAACTCCTGGGATGCTTCTGCAGCCTCATTTCAGTATCTTGTCTCCAGCTCTGGGTTAAGCAGTGGTGGCAGAGACTCCACGTCCCGTGTATCTAGACGCCAGCTTCACATATCTTAAGACTGGTTGTGGCAGCAGCAGATTCTTGATCCCTGGACTGCAGATACACTCGTCTTCAACAGTTCCAGTGGCAGAGTTCGTAGCTCCTCCGGCCAGTTTTTTCAGAGTTCTGGATGTCTTTCCTAGAGGCCCAGGCCCTCCAACAGTTTTAAAGCATCTTATTCTCTGTATTCAATTCATTTCTGGCTAGAGAGCGGTTTCTGTCTCCAACACCGTTGGTAGTAGCGGTTACTGGGGTTGAGGAGGGGAAAAAATGAACTGGAGAATCGCTCTTCTGTCTCTAGAGTTATGGACAGTGAGCTTCTATTCGGCGACGAAGGGCGGGGTTACTAATGACACTCGAGGATCATGAAAGGAGGCGAATAATACATTTCATAAACTAAATTCCTTCCTTGTTCCGGGGAGAAACTTCAGCCCCAGCCCAGCCCCAGTAAGTGGTTGCAGCTTCGCACTCACCATGTCCCCGACCGGCGCTCTCAACTGGGACCTCCGGGCTTCACCCGCCCGCCCTGCAGCCCAACGGTAGTCTTCACAGCCTGCTAGCCGTTGCTAAGGCCACTCTCGCCCACCTCTCTGCGGCCCCACCCACCCAGGCTTGCCCCTACTGATTGACAGTCATCCCACCCAATGGTCAGAAAAGAAGGTCCTTGAGGCCTCGCCCCCTCTCTATTCTCTACCAATAGCGTAACGCTCTGCCCTTCCCTGGCTACCGTTAAGCGGAACTTTCCGTAGGGTTTCTTAGCAACCAGGACTATCCGTTAGCCCAGCTGGACCCGCGGCGCGCTTGCGCAAAATGCGAACCGGAAGGGAAGGTTCTTCCCCCGGGCGCTTTGGCGTCCCAGTGCCGGGCAGAACTTCGGGGAACTGGAACCTCTCGTAGGGATGGAGAAAAGAGCGAGGTTCGTAGCGAGGTGCTTCTACCAACTGCTAAGTCTTTGACGGAGATGTGGGGAGATATTGTTTGCTTTTCTAACCTCTTGGGGCCGGGGGAAGGGATGAGACTCTAGAGCCTGGTGGGTCTGGTGAATTGGTCCAGCTTCGGTTTACCGGCCGGATTACCAGAGGCGGAGGGGACTGCCCTTACCTTGCGCCGCTAGGCATCCCTCAGCCTCCACAGTGCCTGGGGCTTGGCCTTTAGCGACTTCCCTCCTCCTTGGTTCACAGCGATTCTGGCCTGGTAGGCAGCATTTCTTTACAGGAGAGGTGTGGTGTGGGCACGGGGGCAGTGCGGGTCTTGGGATGCACATGAAGACTCCCTGCATAGGAAGGAGTTTTTACCAGTGTTGTAGCGTTTATTTGCGGGGTTGGACTTTGGACCCACCCATAATCACCATCAGACTTTTCCACGCCCCCGACATTCTCACCCACAGCCGTTCAGTTGGTTGAATCCCAAGATTTGGCCTGTTTTCCAAATATATCCAGCATAGATCCGCACTGAGTCCGACATAGGTAGCCTGAAAATCCACTTGACTCAGTAACTGTGGAGATTCAGATGCCCATATAACTGCTGTAAATCAAAGCAAATTCTTGGCCAAAGGGCCAGACTTGCTGGTTCTGCCCAGTTCTGAATCTGGTCCGGGACCAGCTAAAGGGTGAGGGGGAAGGACTGAGGTGGTAGGAATGAAGAGGTGATAGTCTCTTAAAACTTCTTACGCTTAATCACTTACACATCAGGACTCTTTTTTATGCCTCCTGCAGTGCCTTCTCTAGAGTAAGTACTTCATTTTCTAAAAATCATCCTGGATTCTCCAACAGTGGATTCAGGAAGAACATTAAGTTTTGCCTAGGTTTTTCCCTTTATCCCACTTATCTCCTTGAAGGTAAGGAAAGAAAAATGTGCAAAGTACATTCTTGGAGTAGTCTCCCAAATCACTTTTCCTACTTTAGTTAGTTGAAACATGGCACATTTTCCAAAACCATCATCCTTTCTTGCTCACATTCTATACCAGGCAGACACCCAAGCATTGTAATAATTGATCTAAAAAAAACCACAAAAAACAAAACCTCAGGATTCTGGAAAATAGGTAAAGTTATTCTAATATCAGAAGTGATTTTTCTGTGTAAAGTTACCCCAGTGAAAATTAAAATGATGCAAATTCAAGATAGTTCGTGAATTAAGTAAAATATTCAGTCACTTAATTATAGTATATTGATTTTTCAGGCCATTAATCTCACTGAGAAAGTTGCTCTTGATTAGTTTCAAGGACATATACTTCTTCTTTACTACTAATATTAAAGGGATTTCTGAGACCAGAAATGAATAATGACCAAATATGTAGAAACAATTCTAATTTTTAGGCTCTCCTGGATCAAGTTTGATCTTATGGCAACTAAAAGGCTGCATAGTGTGTTCACCTGCTTTTACATCATTCTGTGATTTAGGCTTTTATATTTGGGACGTTAACTTTTAGTGAAAATGATTTTTCAATTATAGGCTCAGATTGCAGTTTCTAGGTCTTAGGTAGGAAGTACTCAGTCTTGAAAAATAGCTGTTACTAATCTAATTTTACTATAGAACATTAATAATATTAATCTAGAAAAATGTTAAACCTATTATCACTCTTAAATCTACTAAATTTATTTAATGCTTTCTACATATCACGTACTATGCCATGTTTTGGGTGAGTTTGAAAGGAACTGAGCGTAGAGTATAAAGATGAATGAAAGCAAGGAATCCACAGAGTAGTGGGGGAGATAGGCACAGACATAAATACAGTATTTTTAATTCAGGGTGCTAAGTGCTTTAGTAGATGTGTGTAGACAGTACTTTGGCAGTCCAGGAAGGAGGTGCTACTTCTTGAGGTATTGGAGGAGGCTGTATCAAAAATGTGGCATTTGGGTCATGAAAGATATATAGCATTTGCCAAGGTGAAGAAAGCGTAGGGTATTCAAATCAGAGTATAGTATGTGCAGAAATGAAAGTAAATGTATGTTGTAGTGTGACTAGATCATGGGGTTTATAAGGAAAGGTGGAAGATGAGCCTTATAAATTAGATTGAAGTCAGATTATGGGACACCTTTACCTAGGTAAAGACTTTATTTTCTAAGATAAATAGTTGTTTTAGGCAGTAGAGTGATCTGATTAGGTTTGTGCTTTTCAAAGATAGTTCTGACAACCATGTGAAGGAGGAACCATTTTGGAAGCAATTAAAGGGCCTCAACCAAGGCAGTGCCAAATAGCAATCATGTCGACTCCAGAGGTGGTAGAACCTTAAATTTATGGTGGAGGAATACTGACAATGGCATCTGTTTAGTCTTATTTCAGTTCTGTACTTAAATGTAAGATAATAAATGTGGTGAAAACCACATTGTCAAATATTTATTGAGTACTTGCAATGTGTCAGACAATGTTATCAGTATATGGGATACGTCAGTGACTAAAACTGCCCTCCTGGGAATTACATTCCAACAGAGGGACATAGTCAATAAATAGTAAATAAATAAGTAGAGTATGTACTATTTTATAAGGTGATAATGTTATGGGAAAAGAGAAATTAGAGCGAATAAAGGGAATCCAGAATGTAAAGGGAGAAGAGGAGTTTGCAGTGTTAAATAGGATGCTCAGGATAGGCCTCGTTGAACGGGGGAGATTTGCATAATTATATAAAGCTGTGAGACAAGAGATTTCTTGGGGAAGAGCATCCCAGAAAGAGGGAAGAAGTAGAACAGAAACACAGGTAGGAAGCATGCCTTGCATGTTCCAGGAACAGAAAGGAGGCCAGAGCAGAGCGGTCAAGGGATAGAGTAGTAGGAGAGTTAGAGAGGTAAGAGGGAGGAGTACAGGTTATTAGGGCGTCGTAAGGACTTTGACTTTCACTCGAGTAAAATGGGAAGGCTTTGCAGATATTTGAGCCGAGGAGTGAAAACATTTCAGTTAATTTTTTAAAGGGACTCCTGTGACAGACAAAGGAGTAAAAGCTTTACTTTCTAAGTTGGAGGTTTTTAAGCAGTGGAGTGATATGATTAGACTGTATTGGGAATGGACTGGAGATAGGCAAACTCTTGGTTTTGTAGCTAATCATACTTGTCAGAAAATACTAATTTTTTTAAAATGCAACTCCTGAAACACATTGCATATCTTAGTGTTTGAAGCCAAGTACCTTAGACAAGACTAGACATGATCTTAGGAAAAGAAGGCTACCTCTGATGTCAAAAATCTCAGTCAAGTAGTCTGACTCTGCTCGTCTATGACACACTTAAAAAGTTAAAGGAACATTAAGGTGGCAAGTAAAGTTGTTAGGGATCCCAGTAATGAAACGGAGCGCTGTTTGTGGAAAACACTGGTGCTGATGTATAGCAGACAAGAATCAGATCGTGTCAGTTCAGTGCCAAGAAAAGTCGCCAGAGGTATTTTTCATCTTTGCAATTATCTATTTCGCCATCCTCTTTACGGTTTTTACCTTTTTATACTGTCTCTTCTAAGAGGCATTCTTGTTTGAGTTTTTATTTTATGTTAATTATAGTGAATTGTAATCTCTTGAAAATAATCATTTAGGAACTCTTCTAAACTTGGGAATGCTAAGACTGTTTTTAAAAAAATTTACTGCTGAAACTTGGAATAGATTTTTCAAATGTTGAGACAGATCTCTTGAATATTAACTTTACTAATCAGCTATATATGACTTTTTGCTTGTAGATTAGTTTTGTTTAATTTCATACCTTCTCTGGGAAACGTTTTTCACATAAATTAAATACAGACTAAGTTTGAAATAGCCCATGACTTATTCCTTTTGCTCTAAATTCTCTAAGATTTTTCCGTTCATACAGTGATATGCTGTGATTTAAACATAGTATAGAAAGGAAAACATAAACAGAGACTCTCACACCTGAAGAAAATTGGGCGTATACATGTTAAGGGTATAAACAAGGCTTGGGAAAAGGCCGAAAGGCTTGGAAGTGGGAATTGCAGTGGAAGAGTCTACAAGAGAGAGTATGAATTACTATCATGCTAGGTAGAGGGACAGCCAGAAAACAGTATTGTAATAATAACATAGGACTTTGGCATTAGACAAATGTGGGTTTTAGTTCCAACCTTGTACTTACTAGCCATGAGATTTTGTATGTTACTTAATTATTCTTCATTTGATACATAATTAAAATAGGTTAATTATAGTATATTTATATATGTGTGTGTGTGTGTGTGTGTTAATTATGGTACAATAATAAGTTAATCATATTGTTGTTGTGAGAACTACATTGCATAATGCATGTAAACTGCTTCATACGTAGTAAGCTACCAAAATGTGTTAGGAATGAAAAACAAAAGCAAAAGGACAGTCCTGTCTTTTTAAATTTATCTTTTCAACAAATTATTCTGGAGCACCTGGATATCCAAGAAGGAAAAAAACAACACCTACTCCACACCATTTACAAAAATCAGCTTAAGATGAATTATAAACATAAATGTTAAAGCTAAAACAAAAAGAACAAAGTCGGAGGACTCACACTTCCTGACTTGAAAATTTACTACAAAGCTAGAGTAAAGCAGTGTGGTCCTGGCTTAAGGATGCTCATATACACCAATGAAATAGAATTGAGAGTCCAAAAGTAAACCCATACATGTGTTGCCAATTGATTTTTGACAGAGGTGTGCCAGGACCAATCAATGGGGAAAAGAATAGTCTCTTCAATGAATGGTGCTGGGACGATTTGATATCCAAATGCAAAAGAATCAAGTTGGAACCCTACCTCATACCATATACATAAATCAACTCAAAATGTATCAGTTAACTTAATATAAGATATGAAATAATGAAACTCTTTGAAGAAAAGATTGGGTTAAATCTTTATAACTTTGGATTTGGCAATGTGTTCTTAGATATGACACCAAAATAGACAAATTAGACTTTATTAAAATTAAAGACTTATGCATCAAAGTACATTATCAAAAAAGTGGAAAATACAACCTACAGAATCAGAAAATATTTGCAAATGATATTTTGATAAGATGCTGGTCTCTAGAATATATAAAGAACTCTTACAATTCAACAACCAAAAGACAAACAATGCAATTTTTAAATGGGAAAGGGATTTGAATAGATATTTCTCCAAAGAAGGTGTACAAATGGCCAAAAAGCACATGAAAAGATGCTGAACATCTTTTGAAAAACAACCACGATGAAATATCATTCACATCCACTAGGATATCTATTATTATAAAACAAAAATGACGCAAAAAAACAGGTGTTGGTGAGCGTACTGGGTTGCATAGTGTTCCCCCCCCAAAATTCATGTCCACCCAGAATCTCAGAATGTGAT
Source organism: Eschrichtius robustus (assembly GCF_028021215.1). Classification (NCBI taxonomy): domain Eukaryota; kingdom Metazoa; phylum Chordata; class Mammalia; order Artiodactyla; family Eschrichtiidae; genus Eschrichtius; species Eschrichtius robustus. Next base: position 133,584,648 of record NC_090827.1, read on the forward strand.
TTTATTTGGAAATAACTTATTTGTAGATAAAATTAGTTAAGATGAGGTCATACCAGATTAAGGCACGCCCTGAATCCAATGACTGGTGTCTTTTTAAGAGGCCATGTGAAAGGGAAGCAGAGATTGGAGTTATGCTGCCAAAGCCAAGGACCTCTGGGAACAACCAGAGGCTGGAAGAAGCAGGAAGGATTCTTCCCTAGACCCTTCAGAAGGAGCATGACCCTTCAGATACCTTGATTTCAGACTTCTAGGCTCCAGAACCATGAGATAATAAATATGTATTGTTGTCAGCCACCCCATTTGTGGTAATTTGGTAAAGCAGCCCTAGGAAACTAATACAGCAAGGGTGTGGAGAAATTTAAGTGCTTGTACACTGCTGGTAGGAAAGTAAAATAGTTCAGCTGCTACAGAAAAGTTTGGTGGTTCCACAGAAACTTAAACACAGAATTGTCAAATGACCACTCCTACGTATGTACCCCCAAAGAATTGAAAACAGGTCCTCAAACACTTGTAGACAAATGTTTTAGTATCACTGTTCACGATAATCCAAAAGTAGAAGCAGGGGACTTCCATTGTGGCACAGTGGTTAAGAATCCACCTGCCAGTGCAGGGGACACGGGTTCGAGCCCTGGTCCGGGAAGATCCCACATGCTGAGGAGCAACTAAGCCCGTGCGCCACAACTACTGAGCCTGCGCTCTAGAGCCCGCAAGCCAGAACTACTGAAGCCTGCGCGCCTAGAGCCTGTGCTCCGCAACAAGAGAAGCCACCGTAGTGAGAAGCCCGCACACTGCAACGAAGAGTAGCTCCCGATCTCAGCAACTAGAGAAAGCCCATGCACAGCAGCAAAGACCGAACACAGCCATAAATAAATAAATAAATAAATAAATAAAATTTAAAAATAACAAAAGTAGAAGCAATCCAAATGTCCAACAGATTAATGGATAAACAAAATGATAGCTACCTACATACATACATTAAAAAGGAATGAAATACACATACTACAATGTGGATGAACCTCAAAAACATTATGCTAACTGAGGCGGGTGGGATGAATTGGGAGATTGGGATTGACATATGTACACTATTGATACTATGTATAAAATAGATAACTAATGAGAACCTACTGTACAGCACAGGGAACTCTATTTAGTGCTCTGTGGTGACCTAAATGGGAAGGCAGTCCAAAAAAGAGGGGATTTAAGTACACATATAGCTGATTCACTTTGCTGTACAGCAGCAACTAACACAACATTGTAAAGCAGCTGTACGCCAATAAAAAATTTTTTTAAAACATTATGCTAAGTGAAAGAAACCAGACAAAAAGGGTCCCATATTATATGATTCTATGAAATATCTAGAATAGGTAAATCCACAGAGACAAGAAAGCAGGTTGGTGGTTGCCAGGTGGTGGGCGGGGAGACATACAGGGAGGGACTGCTTAATGGCTACAGAGTTTTCTTTCGGGGTGATGGAAATATTTTGGAACTAGATAAAGGTAGTGGTTGTACAACACTGAATGTTCAAAGTGCCACTGAATTGTATACTCTAAAATGGTTAAGTTTATATTATATGAACTTTACCTCAATTTTAAAAAAAGACTAAAACCATAAAGCTTTTAGAAGAAATATGGAAAGTCCTTGGTACTCAGGGGTAGATGAAATTTTTAAAAATAGAACCCAATAACCATTTAAAAAAAGACAGAAGGACTAACAAAATAGATTGCCAGGCAGTATTAAGGGCCACTTGCAGTGTGGAGTCATGAACTTAAAATGGCACCAGTCAGCGTGGTTGTGTGTGTTTTTCTGTTTATTTTCAGCTGCTGCAGGGTAAATGGAGTAGACAGAGTTGGATTTCATCAAGATTAGTGGCTTTGCAAGGTGAGTAAGATGAACCAAAAGAGAGACAAGGACTTTGAGAGTTTGTGTACAAGAGAGTGATTATAATCCGCAAATGGGAATTTTAACTGGGTAAGTAGAGAATTGATAATATGGGGTGGAGGACAGCAAAAATATGGTAAGAGAGCTGTAAGACAGGACGGGTCTCAGGATTGTTGGAGTCTAGAGTATAATTTGATGCTGTCTAGGGACATACCTGAGTATATCAAGAGTTTTATTTTTATTTTACAGAACTGAAAATTTCACAAAAGAGGTTTTGAAGCTGAGTTCAAACAATTTGTTATATGTTTTCTTAGGCTGTACTGGCTTTTCTCCTTAGTCCTTGAAAGCCTCTAGGAAGCTACTCTTGAGCAACAGGTGCTGTGGCTTCCTGCTGATCCTAAGGTGTATCTGGAACTGTGGAGCTCTTCAGAATCAAGGATGAATCTAGGTATTATAGGAACAAATTTACCAGTGCTGTGGCCAGCATTAGAGGAAAAGCAAAAACTCCGAGAGTTGTTTGCTTTTTGATATTTTGGATTTAAAAGGTTGTGGTAAACAATATGCTCGAGGGACTTCCCTGGTGTCCAGTGGCTAAGACTCCGTGCTCCCAGTGCAGGGGGCCCAGGTTTGATCCCTGGTCAGGGAACTAGATCCCGCCTGCTGCAGTGAAGATCCTGCGAGCCGCAACTAAGACCTACCGCAACCAAATAAATAAATATACTTTTTTTAAATATTAAAATATGTATATATATATACTTGAAGAATTATAAAGTCTTAGAGTTGGAAGAGAAGTGTATGTTATCTACAGTTTTAGCTGTAGTGCTTTAAGAGCCCATACTTCACAAGACAGGTTATTTTATTACAGACAGCTTTTCAATTAGAGGGTACTCGTTAAAAAGTTCTATTGGGCTAAAGTCTTTCTCTTATAACTTCTTCCTATTAGTTTTAGATGTGAATTCTGAAATATTACCTGGAAAAAGTCTAATTGCTCTCGAACTTCCTTTTTTTTTTTAATTTAAATGTATTTATTTATTTATTTATTTTTGGCTGCGTTGCATCTTCGTTGCTGCATGCGGGCTTTCTCTAGTTGCGGCGAGCGGGGGCTACTGTTCGTTGCGGTGCGTGGGCTTCTCATTGCGGTGGCTTCCTTTGTTGCGGAGCACGGGCTGTAGGCGCGTGGGCTTCAGTATTTGTGGTGCACAGGCTTAGTTGCTCCGTGGCATGTGGGATCTTTCCGGACCAGGGCTCGAACCCGTGTCCCCTGCGTTGGCAGGCGGATTCTTAACCACTGTGCCACCAGGGAAGCCCTCGAACTTCCTTTTAAACAGTACTTTTCCCCCCTTTATATTCTAATCAATAGCCAAATCCATCCTTTACCTCCATCCCTCTTCCACATTTCTCATCTAGATAACCATGGCCCCTCTGCCTCCAGTCTGGCACTCATCCAATCAGTTCTCTACACTGTTATCAGAGTGGTAATATATCCAAAACACTAATAATAAATAACAATAATAGTTTTCATATTACTTAATTTTATTTTTAATATTATTTAATATTACTTTGTTTTCTATTATAAATTTATTATTGTTATTGCAAGTACTCATAAAGCACTGTGTGCCAGGCACTGTTCTAAGCACTGTACTCATTTACTCCTGGTAATAACCCTATGAAGTAGATTCTGTTATTATCCTCATTTTTCACATGTGAAAACAGGGCTAAGAAGTTAAGCCTTGCTGAAGGCTACACAGTTAGTAAGCAGTAGAGACAAGTTCAAACCCAGACTTCTAGATTCAGAGTATATGCTTTCAGACACTGCATCAAGCTGTTTCTTCATCTCCCCCCCCTTAAGGCACTTCCATGTTTCCCGCTATAAATAGGGTCAGGTTTGACGTGGCGCGTACTGCCCTTCATGATCCAGCCCCTTTCCTCTTCTAACACTTCATGTCCTACTATTCCCCACTACTTGCTTTATATTCCCGTGAAACTAAATTACTTGTACACTGTGTTTTTGTCACATACATGTGCATTTACTACTACCTCCTTCAACTTGCTAATGATTTTTTCAAATTATTCTTCAAGACTCATTTCGGACATTGTGTTCTTCTGGAAATATTGCCTGTTGCTTGCATGATCCACTTCCCCTGTTGGATGAAGTGTTCCTCCTCCACACACCCATACCCTTATCATTAATATCATTATAATACTGTATCATTGCACTGACCATATTTCATGGAAACTACATATATCAGAAACTCCTCGAAGGCAGGGACTGTATCTTACTTTTCTTTTATAAGCATCTTTTATAACCATGAATTGCACTGAATAAAGTTCCAAGTTTTAATTTTATTTGCAGATGATGATTCATGGTGATGGCTTGCAGGGTCATAAACAAAAGAAGGCACATGGGACTTCAACAGCTTTCATCGTTTGCAGAAACAGGAAGAACTTTCCTAGGCCCAGTAAAATCATCCAAATTTATTATAGATGAAGAGTGTCATGAAACTGTGTTAATCAGTTCAACAGTAAGGCTTCTTGAAAGTTTGGATTTAACCAGTGCAGTGGGACAACTTCTCAATGAAGCAGTTCAAGCACAAAATAACACATACAGAACTGGAACCAGTACTCTTTTGTTTCTTGTTGGTGCATGGAGCAGTGCTGCTGAAGAATGTCTTCATTTGGGCGTCCCCATTTCATTAATAGTGTCTGTAATGTCAGAAGGCTTGAATTCTTGCAGTGAAGAGGTAGTTTCCCTTCAAGTACCTATCCACGATGTATTTGACCATATGGTTAACACAAAGACATTTTCTGGACCTGAAACATTTAGTGTCAGCGTATACCCTTTTCTCCAAATCCCTTCAGGTACTGGTTTGATACAGAAAGAGCGTGATCTCAAAGATGTTGCCTCTCAGTCATTGGCCACTTACAGTCTTTCTGGGAGACCTGTTAAATCGCCTCAACTCTTTAGGTCTCAGGCTAAGGTTGAAGCAGATGAAAACACATCACAAACTCCGCAGACTCTGAAAAACAGTCCGCTTGCAGACACCCGCTGCAGGAAGTCAGTACTAACCCACAGTAGACATTTTAGTAGGACAGGTAATAATCAATGGATAAGCAAACCAGATGTATTTCTAGAACAACTTAGTGCAGCTACTCCCAAGACTTATAGATGTGATGATTTGGTGGAGTTGGAGGTGGGTTTGAGTCACGGAGGTCACAGCAGCATGAAGTTAGTAGACGAAGCAGTACGGCTACAATATCAGAACGCAGGTATGCAACAAGGCAGCTGTACAATGCCATTTCTTTTTGACATTTCAAGAATCTTCACTTGCTGCTTACCGGGTTTGCCTGAAACTTTTTCTTGTGTCTGTCCAGGATATATCACTGTTGTATCAATATCTAGTACTACTCTGATCAAGGAATTGCAGAATCAGCCTATCCGGGTAGTTCTTGTTGAAGGTGATCTCACAGAGAATTATCGCCACCTGGGATTTAATAAGTCTGCAAGTATTAAAGCAGTATCAGAAAGCTTGAAGCTTCAACAAGATGGCTCAGAAGAACTGTGGACAGATCATGTGTTACAGGTGTTAATCAAGTTCAATGTGAACCTTGTCCTGGCACAAGGAAATGTGTCTGAACGCTTAATTGAAAAATGCACAGACAACAAGAGGTTAGTAATTGGATCAATGAATGGCAATGTAATGCAGGCTTTTGCAGAGGCTTCAGGAGCAGTGCAGGTGGCCTACATTACACAAGTAAATGAAAACTGTGTGGGCAATGGTGTCTGTGTGACCATCTGGAGAAGCATTCCCTTCGATACTGTAGATCGGATCAACAGAATGGCAATCATGTTAAAAACAGAAGGAATTAATTTGGTGACAGTAGTGCTGACTAGTCCAGTCACTGCCCAGATGCAAACCAAAGAAGATACCTTCTGGACTTGTGCCTATCGTCTGTATCATGCTCTAAAAGAGCAAAAGGTCTTCCTTGGAGGTGGCGCAGTTGAATTTTTGTGTCTTAGCCATCTTCAGATCCTTGCAGAGCAGTCTGTGAATAAAGGAAACCAAGGCTGTTCAGGATGGCTTCATAATACTTCCTCTTGGCTGGCCTCATCTGTGACACAGTACAGACCGACTGTGCTTAAATGCCTGGCAAATGGATGGCGCAGATACCTTTCAACTCTCCTGTATAACACTGCCAGTTACTCATCAGAATTTGAAGCCGGCACATTCATTCAACATCATCTACAAAATGCTACAGACTCTGGCTCTCCTTCATCTTACGTCTTGAATGAATATAGTAAACTAAATAGTGGGATTTTAAATTCAGACATTTCAGATAAACTGGAACAGATTCCAAGAGTTTATGACGTTGTTACACCAAAGATTGAGGCATGGCGCCGAGCTTTGGATTTAGTACTGTTAGTTCTTCAGACAGACAGTGAAATTATCACTGGACTTGGACACACGCAGATAAATTCACAGGAATCAGAGGGCTTTTTATTTTTGTAGTGTTATTGGCTAAGTCTTTGGAAAATAATCTTTGGTAATATGTTGTGCTAATAATAAATTTTCTAATAGCCAAGTCACAGTTTCTAAAATGCCAGCTTTTACCAAGAGAAAATAATTGATGTGTGTCAATAACTGTACAGAGTCGGAGATTTCACCCTACTTACAATTTTTTTTTCTATTTCTATATTTTTATTCTATTCTGTAGCGGGACATGTCTCTTTTTTTAACATTTTATTGGAGTATAATTGCTTTACATTGTCGTGTTAGTTTCTGCTGTATAAGAAAGTGAACCATTTATACGTATACATATATCCCCATATCCCCTCCCACTTGCATCTCCCTCCCACCCTCTCTATCCCACCCCTTTAGGTGGTCACAGAGCACCGAGCTGATCTCCCTGTGCTGTGCAGCTGTTTCCCATTAGCTATCTGTTTTACATTTGGTAGTGTATATATGCCAGTGCTACTCTCTCACTTCGTCCCAGCTTCCCCTTCCCCTTCCCCGTGTCCTCAAGTCCATTCTCTACCTTTGTGTCTTTATTCCTGTCCTGCCCCTAGGTTCGTTAGAACCTTTTTTTTTTTTTTTTTTTTTTTTTAGATTCTATATACATGTGTTAGCATACAGTATTTGTTTTTCTCTGTCTGACTTACTTCACTCTGTATGACAGACTCTAGGTCCATGCACCTCACTACAAATAACTCAATTTCGTTTCTTTTTATGGCTGAGTAATATTCCATTGTATATATGTGCCACATCTTCTTTATCCATTCATCTGTCGATGGACACTTAGGTTGCTTCCATGTCCTGGCTACAGTAAATAGAGCTGCAATGAACATTGTGGTACATGACTCTTTTGGAATTATGGTTTTCTCAGGGTATATGCCCAGTAGTGGGATTGCTGTTCACCCTACTTATAATTTAACAGGTTAGCCTGCTCCTGTTTCATGGGATGCTACAGAATACACAAGATGCTTGGATCAGAGGCAAAGGGCTTTTATTATTCACAGGAAAAGCAGTAGCCAGAGCTTCAGGTTGGCTTGCATCAGTTCCCCAGTTCTCTAAGTCCCACGAAAGCAACACAGAGGGCCACTGATGGCAGCCTGCACATGCAGTGTGTTGTGTTATGGAAGAGGAACACTTGGGGTAGCCACTGCTTTTATAGTAAGCAGAAACAATCCTGTTCTTTGTCCAAGGGCAGTTGTTACCTCATGCCTCAAGGCTGCTCAGTGTAAACACAAGCCTGAGACATGGACTGGGTAAAGATAGGCCTGGCATCCTGAGAAAGTACGCAGTGTCACTCAGAGCCATAGTGGATAGCCTCCTCCAAAAACTCACTCTTCAACCTGATATGTTCTTGGCCAGACTTGAGTTTTCATGTGAGTATGCCACTCTGTCGGCTACTCTGATTAATCTGGCAGACAGGTTGCTTAGTCAATACCAAATCTATTCAATTGTTCTCATATACCAACTAAATTAAGGCTACTAAAACAGACTCTGAGCAGCAGGGTGAAGCCAGGCTGCAGTACTGACCTCACTCATGTTCCCAAGGGTCTTGAATTTAGTCAAATGTAAGTTCCAAGGGAGGGCCAGTAGGTCTTTTTATTAGCCAGAATGTAGTCTAAGACCAATTGTTATCCATTATGAACCACGCAAGGGAGCTTTGACTGTCTTACCTGTCTTTGGTGTCATTGCCAAAAATTACAGGAGGCAATAGATGGGCCAAAAGGCAACTCCCATAGCTAGTGGAGATACCTTTGTGGCCCATTTTCCCCACATACAAGCACATAATCCCAATAGGCCCAGGTCACTGTATATCAGGATTTCTTGTTAAACCTGAATTGAATCACCATTATATAAATTTGATTAAGTCACATGGGTAGTGCTACCGAGTAGTTTCAGCCTCAGTTGCCATGCATGGCAAAATCCACGGCCACTCAGGCATTAAGAGAAGCATATGATCAGTCAGATTGAAACAAGGTTGTCCTGGTTCCTGTGCTTGTAAGTGTTCTTAACTGGGAGCTGCCATTGATGGCATCATGTCCTGCCTCCTGTACCAAATAAGAGGCTTAACAAGGAGTTGAGCCTCCTTTGTGGTGGTGGCTTGTGGTGGTCAAGGAGATATAGCATCTGCTTGTTTGACTCCCAGAGGGATGAGTGCTATGAATCTCTCCAAATGGTATCAAGGAACTTTACTTGGCAAACAGTGTTCTGAATTTTGTTCAGGTTTATCGGTCACTCCTACTGGTAGAGGTAGATAACGCCACAGTCAGGGCCATTGAGACAGGCTTCTAACTTGTCAACCACAGAACATCTATATATCACCTGTATAGTGAACATCTGACGTATCAGAGCACAGAGGCACGCACACTCAATGGCAGCCTGTCGATGGGTTAGGATGGGTTAGGGCATGGTGGTCGCTGGCAGGAAGCTTGTCTCATTTCTCTACTTGTAGCAATACCCCGAATGGGAGAACCTCCTCTGGCACTTTATGAGCATTTAAGTTTAAGCACATAACACCTCGATGCCAATTATGTATTTTCATGATAATAGTACATTGAATTGGGCCGTTGGGACCCGCCCACAGGGTCACTTTTTTCCTTTACTGCAAGATTTGCTCCAATCCTGTCAGTTACCTTTAGTCACTTTTTCCCCCTATGGAAACATGGACCAAGAAGTTTAACACTTTCACATTAGGGGCTTTAACAGTTGCCAAGAGTTGGTGTTATCTCCCTGACGGGTAGCTCAGGAAGGAGCAGAGAGTGAGGGTGGCAGGCAGGGAGGTTTTGTTTTGGGGGTTGTTTTTTTGACTCTACATTTCAGTGTTGGTGGCAGCTTCTCCCCGTGCTGTTCCTAGTATCTGGAGAGCACCCAGTCTCCAGGGATCTTCTCTTTGTCCTCCTCTGGCCACTGCATCTCCCCAGTGCCCTGCAGTCCTGGGTACCTTGGGCCACCCTGTACCCAGTAGCCACTTCCCTCAGGGACTGGGTAGCATGGTCCCTTGGGCACCTGTATCTAACAGAGCTATAAAAGTTTGAGTCACTTTCTTCCCCAGAGTCCCCCCGTTACACTTGGCTTTCTCAGTACAGCAGATGACTTCAGGGTGGAGGGTGCCGGAGGTGTTAAGTGTAGAGGGAGAGAACGGCTCCATGCCAGGAAACACACTCTGTGTTTACTTTTGGTTTTGATCAGCTGCCCAACTTGTGCTCAACAAACTTGTATTTTTGGTCTACTCAAAGTTGTATTTCTTCAGCCACTGGCGGTCCAGTGGTTAAGACTACGTGCTCCCAGCGGAAGGGGTACGGGTTTGACCCCTGGTCGAGGAACTAAGATCCCACATAAAAAAGTTGTATTTCTTCCTTGCTGACAGCATTTCTTTCAGCTCTGGGGACCCCTTGACTTCGTGGCTGCAGCCGGTTTCTTCTCAGGTTGTGCCATGGGGCACGCTGCCTTGTTGCCATGTTCACATTCTTCCTTCTCCCACCCAACGTGAGTGGGCAACAACCAAGACACCATTTGGTTGTATGACCTCTCTCTCATACTTAGTCTCCAAACGTTCATTAACAGGTAGACAGTAGGCAGCCCATAGTCCCCTCCCCCTTACCCACTACTTGAGTGAAAGCATTCACTATGGAACCCATGGAATCATATCTCTTAACCCCACCCACTGGGCTCATCTTTTCCAGAGAACCATAGCTCTCTCAAGTTAAAACTGGCAAGAACTATGCAGGGTCTGGGATTTTGCTCTGTTTACAAGCTAACAAGTTGGCCTATTAAAATTTCATGCGACACTGGCAGAAGACTCGAGACTCCTGGGTCAGAGACAAAGGACTTTATAAAAGTAACCAGAGCTTTATGTTAATTTATGTTAGTCCGCTGTGCTCTCAGGTCCCTCAGGGGTGACAGGAGCCCATGATGAATGCCTACACACGTGGTAGTTTGTGTTACAGTAGAGGAACACTGAGCTCAGGCGATTCACAAATTTTATAGTAAGCACAAGTAAGCCCATTCTTAGTCTGCAGAAAGATCATTCAAGGTTGCTCACTGCAAACACAGACTTGAGAAATGGCCTGGAAAAAGAGAACTCAATGCCCAGCAAGGACATGCAGGGATGCTCAGAGCCCATGGCAGAATGCCTATCCCAACAAAGTCTCTTTTGCTACTTAGCCATAAATTGAACATTATAAGGCCTGAATTTATGTGTGTAGTTTTTGGAAATGAATATTAGAAGAGCTCTGAGAAAATAATAGTATTAATTAAGTTACTGATTACCTATCATGTTCCAGGCACCATTCTAAACTCTTTGTGTATTGCATTACTTTGCTAGGGTCGCCTCGACAAAGTACCACATACTAGGTGGCTTAAACAACAGAAGTTAATTTTCTCACAATTCTGGAGGCTAGAAGTCTGAGATCAAGGTGTGGGCAGGGCTGGTTTCTTCTGTGGCCTCTCTCCTTGACTTGTAGATGGCTGTCTTTTCCCCGCGTCTTCATAACATCTTCCCTCTGTACCTATCTTTGTCCAAATTTCCTCTTCTTGTAAGGACACCAGTCATATTGGATTAAGGCCCACCCTAGTGACCACATTTTAACTTAATTACCTCTTTCAGGACCCTATCTCCAAATACAGTCACATTTTGAGGTACTGGGGTTTGGGACCTCAGGGTATGAATTGGCGGAGGAACACAATTCAGCCCATAACTCGTATGTAGTCTCAATCTTTGCAACATCTATTTTCTCCATTTTATGGTTGAGGATATTAGCTTAGTGAGGTTAAGAAACTTGCCCAAGTTCTCACAGATAATAGGTAGTAGAGCTGGAATTTGAACTAGGGTTTTATCTGGCTCCAAAGTCTATATTTCTAAGCATTAATTGTGATATGAAGCTTTTTTTTTTCTATAAGGTAACAACAAAACAAAAGAGAATGCCTGGTTTATTTACAGGGCTAATTTAAATGTATCGGAAAATATAATTTGATTATGCTCATGCTTGGGTAAAAGAATATCGTTTTTGGTTTGGTGCTTGTCTTACAATGTGATAACGTGAGAACTTTGCGCAGATAATCATTCCAGTTATACATACCGTCTTTGTTCACAGAATAATAACAATGTTGAGTATTGAACTGTTTTTAAAAATAAAGGATATTATTTTACTTGAGTAGATAGTGACATATTATTCTCCCTCTGTATACTATTAACACATAGTTTTTGTTAAAATAGTACGAAGATTATGAGTGCCACTAGTATTAACATAGATGTTCAGCTCATTTAGATTACTTTTTATGAAGTTCGTATTTGCATGTATTCATACTATTAAGTACTGAGTAGATCTTGTAATAAATACTTTCCTTTGAAACTAGAAGTCTCACTCTAATATAGATTTTGTAAGTTTGTTTTGTTCCCAGGTTTAAGAAAAACTTTGTACTCTCATGTGGTTTATCAGCTGTTTTTCTAATTCTTATAAGAAATACCTTTAAATTTTAATTACTCAAGGAATTTTTCTGTCCTTGCAAACTGAGGACAGTTCCTTGAAAAACCTTGATTCATCTAAGTAAGTGGGGTTTTCAAGAAACCCTATCTATAAGCAGGTATAGACATTTCTTAAAAGACCAGTGCAGTGTTGATATCTTTGTGAGACCAACCTGCCTCTTGAATATTACAGACTACAAAGAGGTTTGCAGTTAACTTACCTCTGCATTATAGCCCATTTTCCCAAAGATAAATAACTCCTCCTTGACCAGGGGTTAATTAGTTCTTCAAAAAATAATCTTTAAAAAAATTCCAGCAATGAAATTGTAGGAAACGTATTCCAGATTATAGGCAGGTGTGCCTGCCCACCTAGAGGCTGGACAGATGCAAGATCAGCAGAAAGGAATTGGGAAGCAGCAAGAGCGAAGGGGTTACTGACAGGTCACTGTGAGCTACAGTCCCCAAAACTGCTCACAAGTACTTCCAAAAGGAAAGGAAATATGAATAGAAAAAACAGTGTAAGCAGGTTTGAGAACTAACCCACGGGCGTCACATTCTGGGTGAGTGCAAAACAACAACAAACAAAACAACCCCAGCTCTACGTGTCTATGTTGTTGCCTGAAATAAACAGACTACCAGATATTTCTCCTGCAAAGATGGGTTTATTCAGGATCAGCAGAGAATTGCAATTCAGGGTCTGCAACCATGGCGAGCCACATGCAAGTCCCCATGTGGCAAGTGAAGGAGAACACTTTCATAGGAAGGAAAAGGAAATTGGAAGGGTTACAGCAAAACAGAGTCCATGGATTTTCATTGGCTGAGTCCTTGCCAGCAAAGAAGATGAAATCTGTCTTCTTCCTGTTGGGCTCTGCTATTGTCCCAGGGCATGAGAGCTCCCGTTCTGGTCTCCCAGCTCTATTTAATTGAGGTTTCTGTATTACTATTATTATTTTTTTACATAGCGGATGTAGGAGAATTGACTAGTGCTATGGTGATCTAAGCTCTGAAGAATATCAGAAATACTCAGCACATGCTGTAACCAAGCAAAGGGCTCGTGTGCCCTCAGTACAGAAACCCAGACTCTGGCAGCCAGAATTTTCAGCGAAGTAAGGATTTATTGCAGGGCACCAAGCAAGGCAGTGGGAGGCAAGCCCCAGATCCACTCCAACTTGGTCTTTGAGTTAGGAGTTTTTAAAGGGGAAGAACAAAGAGGTTGGGATTAATTATCATCTTGTGACATTTCTTAATTACAGTTTTGGGAGTCAGGATGTCTTTGGTTTACAGTTCTCTGGCCAAGTGGTCCATGGCTTGGGGGGTCTGTTAACTCATCTTACCCTGTAGAAACAACCTGAGTTTGTACATTAATGATGGTATCTATAATAGCGATTTTTGTACATTAATGATGTTAACAACAGCAATTTTAGTACATTAATGATGTTATCAACAGCAGCGATCTTAGTCATCTGACTCTGGTTGATTAGTTCAGTTAGCACAGGATTGAGATCAGAGGGGACAAGAACGGGAATAAAGTTTTGGATAGAGAGATTAATCATAAACTCAGTAAGGGAACTCGGTTTTAGGGGGACTTGGTTTCAATACTTCCTTCCAGGAGAACTGAGTCACACCCTGAGGGGAAAAAAATGTTGGAAGCAAGTAAAATAAAGCAGGGCAGGAACACGTGGAATAAGGGAGAGAGACGAGCTACACTGGGAATGGTGAAACAATGTCATTTTGTATTAGGATGGGTGGCCGGGAAACTTGGAGGAATAAGAGATCTGAAGATAAATGTAACCTTGAAGGCAAGGTCCATAGACCTCTTGGAAACACAGAGCTGGAGGTAGAAAATCTTTCCAACCAGACTTAGCTTTGACACACAGAGAAGGACTACAGAGAAAGGCTATATTTTCAGTCCTTCACTTAGAAGAGAGACCATGAGCCATGAAACTGAGTAACTGGCCCCAGCCTATCCGCATCTTCTCCACAAGAATCTCCTCCTGAGATGGGATTCACAAAACTCCATGTCATTTGAACATGGGGGAAAAAAGAAATGCCATTTAACCTCAAATGACCTCAGTACAAGGCAAAAGATTAAAATGGATTAAATAACATTTGAACAGACAATGAGAGCTCACCAGAAAAAAAAAAATGTAGCTACAAAGCAGATGAAAAGTAATATTTCTGAGTTAAAAGAAATCATTTAGTTTGAAGTTTTTGAAAAAACATCACTAAGTAGGAATGACGATCTCAGAAATTAGATGGCTAACAACAGGTTATGAAATGACAACTGGCACAACTCAGAAATGAATTGGACTAAATTACAGTTGACTCTGGAGCAACATGGGTGTTAGGGGCACTGATCCCCAACCGTCACAGTCAGAAATCTGAGTATAAGTCTGCAATCAGCCCTCTGTATCCAAGGTTCCACATCTGAGGATTCAGCCAACCTCAGATCGTGTAGTAGTGTAGTATGTATTTATTGAAAAAAAAAATTCGTGTGTAAGTGGACTTGCACAGTTCAAACCCGTGTTGTTCAAGGGCCAACTGTACAAGTAATACAGGAGTCAATAGACTCCACAGAAAGCACAGTACAGGATATAAATTTCATTCCCAGGAACCCAGTAGAGCAATCTCCTCTTTCACAAGTTCTTCTAAATTTCCATATCAGAAATCTGCATTGTACCATTTTTCTTTTAAGATGATGATTTAAATGGCCAAACTTTACAAAGGATGACTTTTCTATGTAAAGCAGGGACCAATCTAACATTAGAGTCACCGTCTTAATCACTCATTTAAGTTTAGGGGCAGTTCTTAGCTCCCTAGTTCATGCCATTGGTCTACTCTAAAAGTCTCTATTTAGTGAGGGGAAAGCAATGGTGGATCAAAGGAGTCCAGAGTCTCTCAGGGTGGCCATGCCTTGCAGTCACCCAACGGCAGGGTTTCCATGATGATAGGTTCACAGGCCCATAGACTTTTGTCAGGCTAACAGGAGGTAATCATCATCAGTGTAATCAACTCACTAACCAAACTCACAGACAATTGTGGAAACTGAGATGCTAATTTCATATTTATATTTATAACGTTACTACTAGAAAAAACAGAATACTCATATGAACTGAGCCAAGAATTTTTTTCTCCTGTGTGTGAAAGTCTCTGGGAAGCTAGGAAGATCGCTTGTTGAGGCTAGAATCCAAGCCAAGGGTCTCCTCTGATACAGCACTAGCCAGATACCCTCTCTTCAGGAACGATGGTGGGAACCCACCACTAACCAGGAAGGTGAGCTCTTTGCTCACTTCTGTTATCAAACCCTTTATTCAGATGTTAAGATAAAATAATTAGACACTGCTTTTTTTTACTCAATTATATTTTGGACTTGCCCTCTGGAAGCATCACTCTGTGGCCACTTTGGGGGTTTTTTTGTTTGTTTTTTTATTTTTTTAAATTATTTTTTATTGAAGTATAGGTGATTTAAAATGTTCTGTTAGTTTCAGATGTATGGAAAAGTGATTCAGATTCTTTCATAGGTTATTACAAAATATTGAGTATAGTTCCCTGTGCTATATAGTAGGTCCTTGTTCATCTATTTTATATATAGTAGTGTGTATATGTTACAAATTCATAATTTATCCCTCCCTGCCCACCTTCCCCCTTTGGTAACCACAAGTTTGTTTTCTATGTCTGTGAGTCTGTTTCTGTTTTGTAAATAAGTTCATTTGTATCATTTGTTTAGATTCCACATATAAGTGATATCATATGATATTTGTCTTTACTGTCTGACTTCACTTAGTATGATAATCTCTACATCCATCCATGTTGCTGCAAATGGCATTATTTCATTCTTTTTTATAGCTGAGTAGTATTCCATGGTGTGTGTGTGTGTGTGTGTGTGTGTGTGTGTGTGTATGTATATATATATCATATCTTCTTTATCCATTCCTCTGTCGATGGACATTAGGTTGCTTCCATGTCTTGTCTATTGTAAATAGTGCTGCAGTGAACATTGGGGTGCATGTATCTTTTCAAATTATGGTTTTCTCCAGATATATGACAAGGAGTAGGATTGCAGGATCATATGGTAGCTCTATTTTTAGTTTTTTAAGGAACCACCATACTGTTCTCCATAGTGGCTGTATCAATTTACATTCCCACCAACAGTGCAAGAGGGTTCCCTTTTCTCTACACCCTCTCTAGCATTTATTATTTGTAGACTTTTTGTTGATGGCCATTCTGACTGGTGTAAGGTGATACCTCATTGTAGTTTTGATTTGCATTGCTCTAATAATTAGTGATGTTGAGCATTTTTTTCATGTGCCTTTTGGCCTTCTGTATGTCTTCTTTGGAGAAATGTCTGTTTAGATCTTCTGCCCCTTTTTTGATTGGGTTGTTTTATTGTTCGTTTGTTTTTTGATATTGAGCTGTATGAACTGTTTGCATATTTTGGAGATTAATCCCTTGTCAGTTGCATCATTTGTAAATATTTTCTCCCATTCTGTAGGTTGTCTTTTCATCTTGTTTATGGTTCCCTTTCTTGTGCAAAAGCTTGTAAGTTTAATTAGATTCCATTCGTTTATCTTTGTTTTTATTTCCATTACTCTAGGAGATGGATCCAAAAAGATATTGCTGCATTTTATGTCAAAGAGTGTCCTGCCTATGTTTTCCTGTAGGAGATTTATAGTATCCGGTCTTACATTTAGGTCTTTAATCCATTTTGAGTTTATTTTTGTGTATGGTGTTAGAGAATGTTCTAATTTCATTCTTTTACACGTAGCTGTCCAGTTTTCACAGCACCACTTATTGAAGAGACTGTCTTTTCTCTATTTTATACTCTTGCCTCCTTTGTCATAGATTAATTGACCATAGGTGTGTGGGTTTATTTCTGGACTTTTTATCCTGTTCCATTGATCTATATTTCTATTTTTGTGCCAGTACCATACTGTTTTGATTACTGTAGCTTTGTAGTATAGTCTGAGGTCAGGGAGCCTGATTCCTTCAGCTCCATTTTTCTTTCTCAAGATTGCTTTGGCTATTCGGGATCTTTTGTCCTTCCATACAAATTTAAAAAATTTTTGTTCTAGTTCTGTAAAAAATGCCATTGGTAATTTGATAGGGATTGCACTGAATCTGTAGATTGCTTTGAGTAGTATAGTCATTTTGACAATATTGATTCTTCCAATCTAAGAACATGGTATATCTTTCCATCTGTTTGTGTCGTCTTTGATTTCTTTCATCAGTGTCTTATAGTTTTCAGAGTCCAGGTCTTTTGTCTCCTTAGGCAGGTTTATTGCTAGGTATTTTATTCTTTTTGATATGATGGTAAAGGACTGTTTCCTTAATTTTCCTTTCTGATCTTTCATTCTTAGTGCATAGGAATGCAACAGATTTCTGTGTATTAATTTTGTATCCTGCAACTTTACCAAATTCACTGATGGGCTCTAGTAGTTTTCTGGTAGCGTCTTTAGTATTCTCTGTGTATAGTATCATGTCATCTGCAAACAGTGACGATTATACTTCTTCTCCAATTTGAATCCCTTTTAAATCCTTTTCTTCTCTGATTGCTGTGGCTAGGACTTCCAAAACTATGTTGAATAAAAGGGGCGAGAGTGGACATTCTTGTCTTGTTATTGATCTTAGAGGAAATGCCTTCAGCTTTTCACCATTGGGTATGATATTAGCTGTGAGTTTGTCACATATGGCCTTTATTATGTTGAGGTAGATTCCCTCTGTGCCCACTTTCTGGAGAGTTTTTATCATAAATGAATGTTGAATTCTATCAAGAGTTTTTCTGCATCTATTGAGATGATCCTATGGTTTTTCTTCTTCAATTTGTTAATATGGTGTATCACACTGATTGATTTGCGTGTATTGAAGAATCCTTGCATCCCTGGGATAAATCCCACTTGACCATGGTGTATGATCCATGTTGGATTCTGTTTGCTAGTATTTTGTTGAGGATTTTTGCGTCTATGTTCACCAGTGTTATTGGCCTGTAATTTTCTTTTTTTGTGGTATCTTTGTCTGGTTTTGGTATCAGGGTCATTGTGGCTTCATAGAATGAGTTTGGGAGTGTTCCTTCCTCTGCAATTTTTTGAAATAGTTTGAGAAGGATAGGTTTTAACTCTAAATGTTTGGAAGAATTTGCCTGTGAAACCATCTGATCCTGGGCTTTTGTTTGTTGGGAGTTTTTTTTCCTTTTTTAAATTTTTATTTATTTATTTATTTTTTATTTTAGCTGTGTTGGGTCTTCGTTTCTGTGCGAGGGCTTTCTCTAGTTGTGGCAAGCGGGGGCCACTCTTCATTGCGGTGCGCGGGCCTCTCACTATTGCGGCCTCTCTTGTTGCGGAGCACAGGCTCCAGACGCATAGGCTCAGTAGTTGTGGCTCATGGGCCCAGTTGCTCCGCAGCATGTGGGATCTTCGCAGACCAGGGCTCGAACCAATGTGCCCTGCGTTGGCAGGCAGATTCTCAACCACTGCGCCACCAGGGAAGCCCCTGTTGGGAGTTTTTTAATCTCAGTTTCAATTTCAGTACTTGTAATTGGTCTGTTCATATTTTCTCTTTCTTGTGGGTTCAGTCTTGGGAGATTGTATCTTTCTAAGAATTTGTCCATTTCTTCTAGGTTGTCCATTTTATTGTCATATAGTTGCCTGTAGTAGTCTCTTATGGTCCTTTGTATTTCTGTGGTGCCAGTTGTAACTTCTCCTTTTTCATTTCTGATTTATTGATTTGAACCCTCTCCTTTTTTTCTTGATGAGTCTGGCTAAAGGTTTATCAATTTTGTTTATCTTTTCAAAGAACCAGCTTTTAATTTCATTGATCTTTTCTATTGTTTTCATCATGTCTATTTCATTTATTTCTGCTCTGATCTTTATGATTTATTTCCTTCTGCTACCTTTGGGTTTTGTTTGTTCTTCTTTTTCTCATTGCTTTAGGTGTAAGGTTAGGTTGTTTATTTGAGATTTTTCTTGTTTCCTGAGGTAAGCTCGTATCACTATAAACTTCCCTCTTAGAACTGCTCTTGCTGCATACCAAGCTTTTACATCATTGTGTTTTCATTTTCATTGTCTCTATTTTTTGATTTCCTCTTTGATTTCTTAAGTGATCCATTGGTTGTTTAGCAGCATATTGTTTAGCCTCCACATGTTTGTGGTTTTTGCACTTTTTTTCTTGTAGTTGATTTCTAATCTCATAACGTTGTGGTTGGAAGATATGCTTGATACGATTTTAGTTTTTTTTAATTTACTGAGGCTTGCTTTGTGTCCCAGCATGTCCTCTATCTTGGAGAATGTTCCATGTGTACTTGAAAAGAATATGTATTCTGCTGCTTTCAATATAAATAAATATAAATATCAATTAAGTCCATCTGGTCTTATGTGTCATTTAAGGCCTGTTTTTCCTTATTGATTTTCTCTGGATGATCTGTCCATTGATGTAAGTGGGGTGTTAAAGTCCCCGACTATTATTGTGTTACTGTCAATTTCTCCTTTTTTATCTGTTAACATTTGCCTTATATATTGAGGTGGTCCTTTGTTGGGTGCCTGTATATATTTACAATTGTTATATCTTCTTCTTGGATTGATCCCTTGATCATTATGTAGTGTCCTTCTTTGTTGCTTGTAACAGTCCTTATTTTAAAGTCTATTTTGTCTGATTTGAATATTGCTACTCCAGCTTTCTCTTAATTTCCATTTGTATGGAATACCTTTTTCCATCCCCTCACTTTCAGTCTGTATGTCTTTAGATCTGAAGTGGGTCTCTTGTAAATAGCCTATATACAGGTCTTTTTTTGTATCCATTCAGCCAGTCAATGTCATTTGGTTGGAGCATTTAATCCATTTACATTTAAGGTAATTATCGATATGTATGTTCCTATTGCCATTTTGTTAATTGTTTTGGATTTGCTTTTGTAGGTCTTTTTTCTTCCTATCCTCTTTTGTTCTC
The DNA here is from genome assembly GCF_028021215.1 of Eschrichtius robustus. NCBI lineage: Eukaryota > Metazoa > Chordata > Mammalia > Artiodactyla > Eschrichtiidae > Eschrichtius > Eschrichtius robustus. The sequence goes on from NC_090827.1 coordinate 133,604,433, forward strand.
TTCTCTTGTGATTTGATAACTATTTTTAGTGTTATGTTAAGATTCTTTTTTCTTTTTTGTGTGTATATCTATTATAGATTTTTGGTTTGTGGTTACCATTAGGTTTTGATATAGCAGTTTATATAAATACATGATTGTTTTAAGTTTCTGATCTCTTAATTTCAAATGCATTTCAAGTATCCTGCATTTGTGCTCTCTTCCTCTCATTATTACTGCCTTTGATAAAATATTTGTGTGTGGATGATTTCCTACCTTTACTGTATGTTTGCCTTGACCAGTGAGCTTTCTCATTTCATAATTTTCTTTCTTCTATTTGTGTCCTTTTCTTTTCGGCTTAGAGAAGTTCTTTTAGCATTCGTTGTAAAGCTGCTTTGGTGTGCAGAATTCTTTTGGCTATTGCTTGCCTGTAAAGCTTTTGATTTCTCTGTCAAATCTGAATGAGAGCCTTACTGGGTAGAGTATTATTGATTGCAGGTTTTTTCCTTTCATCACTTTAAATATATCATGCCACTGCCTTCTGGCCTGCAGAGTTTCTGCTGAAAAATCAGCTGATAACCTTATGGGGATTTCATTGTATATTATTTGTTCCTTTTACCTTGTTGCTTTTAATATTTTATCTTTGTCCTTAATTTTTGTTGATTTGATTACTATGTGCCTCAGTGTATTCCTCCTTGGATTAATCCTGCCTGGGACTCTCTGTGCTTCCAGCATTTGGGTAACTCTTTCCTTTCCCTTGTTAGGGAGGTTTTCAGCTATTATCTCTTCAAATATATTCTCAGGCCTTGTCTCTCTCTCTTCTTCTTCTGGGACCCCTATAATGCAAATGTTGGTGCACTTAATGTTGTCCCAGAGGTCTCTTAGGCTGTCTTCATTTCTTTTCATTCTTTTTTCTTTATTCTGTTCCTTGGCAGTGATTTTCACCACTCTGTCTTCCAGCTCACTTATCCGTTCTTCAGTCTGATTTATTCTGCTATTGATTCCTTCTGGTGTATTTTTCATTTCAGTTATTGTATTCTTCAACCCTGTTTGGTTGTTCTTTATATTTTCTAATTCTTTGTTAAAAATTTCATGTAACATCTTGCACTCTGCATCCATTCTTTTTCTGAGATCTTGGATCAACTTTATGATTATTACTCTGAAGTCTTTCTCTGGTAGATTGCCTATCTCCACTTCCCTTAGTTGTTCTTCTGGGGTTTTATCTTGTTCCTTTGTCTAGAACATATTCCTATGCCATCTCACTTTGAGTCTGGGTTTGCAGACTCAGTTCCACAGGCTGCTGGATTGTAGTATTCTTGTTCTGGTGTCAGACCCCTGGTGGGTGATGCTGGTCTAGAGGCTTGTACAGGCTTCCTAGTGGGAGGGTCTGGTGCCTGCCCCCTGGTGGGTGGAGCTGGGTCTTGTCCCTCTGGTGGTCAGGGCCATGTCAAGGGGTGTGTCTAGAGGTGGCTGTGGGCTCAGGAAGTCTTGAGGCAGCCTGTCTGCTGATGGGTGGGGCTGTGTTCCCACCCTGTTAGTTGTTCGGCCTGAGGCCTCCCAGGACTGGAGCCTACAGGCTGTTGGGTGGGGCCAGGTCTTGGTGCTGATGACCCAAGCAAGACATCTGCCTCCTCGAGAGTTCACGTAAATGAACACTCCTCAGAATCTCCACTACTGGTGTCCATGTCCCCAGGGAGAGCCACGGCCACACCCTGCCTCCCCAGGACACCCTCCAAGACTAGCAGGTAGGTCTGGCCTAGGCTCCTATGAAGTCACTGCCTTTGCTCTAGGTCCCGGTACATGCAAGACATTGTGTGCATCCTCCAAAAATGGAGTTTCTGCTTCCCCAAGTCCTGTGGAGCTCCTGCAGTCCAGCCCTGCTGGCCTTCAAAGCCAAATGCTTTGGGGACTCCTCCCCCTGGTGCCAGACCCCCAGGCTGGGAAGCCTGACATGGGGCTCAGAACTCTCACTCCTGTGGGAGAACTTCTGCAATATAATTATTCTCCAGTCTGTGGATTGCCCACCCAGTGGTTATGGGCTTTGTTTATATTATGATTGAGCCCCTCCTACCGTCTTGTTATGGTTTCTTCTTTATATCCTTGGAGGTAGAATATCTTTTTTGGCAGATTCCAGTCTTTTTTTTTGCTGGTTGTTCAGCAGTTAGTTGTATTTTTGGTGTGCTCATGGGAGGAGGTGAGCCCAGGTTCCTTCTACTCTGCCATCTTTTCCATCTCTGACTCTATGGCCCCTTTAAATGACAACTTATTGCTTTGATTTGGGGACCATCTTCCCTAGAGTGACATCTTCTAATAACCACAATCACCCACTTCAAGGTACTTGTTTAAACCCTAGAGTATCACCTTATCTCCAGGTTCTGGGAGCAACAGGATATAGTCTCCCATAGACCAACTAAAGGTTCTCCCTTCCATGATAAAAGAATGATGACAGGAAGGTATCTGTCAGCTTCTAAGATGCGCTTCCCATGAGATCAAATATGCATTGGACTGAAAACTAGGAGACCTTTGTTCAAATTCTGACTTTCTCCCATGTGTGACCTTGGGCAAGTCATTTAACCTATTTTAATCTGTTCCCTTATCTGTAAAAGGTATTCTTAAAGTGGCTTTGAGGCTTAAGTTAAATATGCATTATGATAACCTAACTCAATAAATATTAACTGTGTGTATATACCCAGGAAAGTAAGTCAAGCATTTGGAATGTTGTTATAAAACAATTTTATGAGATTTTTGTTCCTTTCCTAGGTTTACAATTTAGTGATTCTCCTCTGTGCCCCTCCCTTCCTTGCCCTCTTTCTGGTAATTAGAAATAATGCCCCATGAACGAAAAGGGTCAGTGTGCCTACTTTGGAGATAAGAGCAATAGGAAAGGAGTATACTAGGTAAGATGCATTCTGCTTCTCAAGGTGGCTGGAGGAGATAAGAACCCGGACAGTTGAAGAACATAATGACAAATAATAATAATAGTAGGTTTGGTGTAGTGTTGTACCCTGTTAAAGAGTTACTAGACTCCTGTGGGCCACTGGTATCCTGGGTAGCAGGGCTACTCTCTCCCACATGGGTTTGCTGGCCTAAAGCAGCAAAGCCAGGCCGAACCCAAGGAGACTCAAGAGTTAGCAACAGATGATTGTGGACCACACCGCTCTTCAGTCAGCCTCCCTTGAAGTATGTATGTGTCATCTGTTACAAACCATGCTGTCAAGTTCTCACTGTGGTTGCTGCCTTCTTTACTTTAGCATTTTGTTTACATAAAGCAGTAGTTCTCAACCTGGGCTTCTTATAAGAATTGACTGGGGAGCTTTTAAGAACTACTAATGGCCTGACCACATCCACAGTGATATTTAACTAATCTGAGGTCAGGGTGCCAGGCATTGGTATTTTTTGTTTGTTTGTTTTGTTTTTTAGAAGGTGAGATTTATTTGAACTAGACAGGTAATTTAAGGTAAAATACAAATATGAATATAGACGTAATCTGAACTAATTTTTAAAAGAAATACGTTGTGGTGATCATTTTGTAATGTATAAAAATATCAAATCACTATGTTATGCACCTGAAAACAACATAATATTGTAAGTCAATCATACTTTAATAAAAAAAAAAAAGTACATGAATCCCTGCTATGCCAGCTACTAGAATGCCAATCTAGTAAAACCCTGTTTCTTGGGGTTCAAAGGGAAAAGTAGAAACTCAGACTTTCCTAGCATCTTTCTTGACTATATTCCTCCTCCCCAGTCCAGGTTAGGCACCCCTCCTATGTTTTCTCAGCAACCTATTCATAGAAATACCATGTACCACACCCTATTACAGTAACCTATGTATTTATCTCTCTCCCCCAGTAGACTGACTATAGGCTCCTTGAGGGTGGGCACCTTGTTGGATCATTTTATGTCTCCAGGTTCAGGGGAATCAGGCACTGGTGTTTTTAAGGGCTCCCCATGTGATTGGAATGTACAGCCAGGATTGAGAACACTGACATAAAGGGATGATTTCCCCCTTGTTCAGTGGTTTTCAATCTCTGGCTGCACTTTAGAATCACCTGGGGAGCTTTTAGACAAATTAAATCAGAAGCTCTAGAGTTGGGGCCTAGATATCTGGATTTTTAAGGCTCCCCATATGATTCTTATGTGCAGCCAGGATTGATCAGCACTACTATAACTTAAATAGAATATGAAGAGATTAGACAGAATATGAAGAGGGTTTTTATTTTTAATTTATTTATTTAATTTATTTATTTTTGGCTGTGTTGGGTCTTCGTTGCTGCGCACGGGCTTTCTCTAGTTGCGGCGAGTGGGGGCTACTGTTCGTTGCGGTGTGCGGGCTTCTCATTGCAGTGGCTTCTCTAGTTGTGGAGCACGGGCTCTAGGCACACAGGCTTCAGTAGTTGTGGCACGCAGGCTCAGTAGTTGTGGCTCACGGGCTCTAGAGCACAGGCTCAGTAGTTGTGGCGCACGGGCTTCGTTGCTCCATGGCATGTGGGATCTTCCCAGACTAGGGATCGAACCCGTGTCCCCTGCGTTGGCAGGTGGGTTCTCAACCACTGCGCCAGCAGGGAAGCACCGAGGTATTTTTAATACAAAGTAATTGCTAATCTTCCCTGAGAAAACTGTGAACCCACACATTCCGGGGGAATACACGGTTGCAACTTTGCAAAAATATGAAAGTCATGCACTTAGGTCCAGGCTGGGGAGGATAATGTAGGAAAAAGGCACAGTGACAAAGAAGGATAAGGAAAGATGACAGATCTTCATGCATTATTTTATATGAAACAGCTGGAATTCTAAAATATCAGATATAATCAACTTTAACTCAGCAATCATCTAAAGAAGGATTGCTCCTGGCAAAGTGTCAATCATAGATCACAGCTACCAATAGAGAGCAATTCTTCATGCCAAGTGTGATGGGGGACACTTTACAGGCACTGGCTTACTTAATCTTCACAGCAGTTCTGTGAGACAGGCTCTACTATTATCTTCATTTCACAGATGAAGTGAGGCACAGAGGCCGTGTCTTGCCCAAAGTACACAGGTATTTAGAGGTACAGTCTGGCAATGGAACTAGAGAGACCCTAATGGCAGCCAGTGGTCTCTGAAGAGGGGCAGATGCAGAGATGAGAAGGTCCATTGGGGTGCAAGAGGAATATAGTAGAATTTCTACTTCCTTTTGCTTTTGTTTTCTGTAATTTTAATTTTTTTGTTATGTAATTTACATATCATTAGTTTAGTAGGATATATATATATTATTTATAAATAAGTAAATGTGCACATATTGGGTCAAATGATGAGAAAAGTTTGAAGACCATTTCTCTAGGAGCTAATGGGTATACAAATAGCATGTGGCAGAATATGAGTCTGTTTTGAAAGAGTAGAAAGTAACCTAGGAGCAAATTTCCACTAAAGGGTGAAAATCAGATGAATTTTGGTTAGCTCTGTCTTCTTCTGTAGGTAAAAACATTGAGACTTAAAAAATATATATTTTAGTGACATACTCTCAAATACTTTGAAATACTTTTCAATGAGCCATTCTAAAAAATCTAGTTTCTTTGTTACTTTTAAATGAGTTTTCATCTGTGACCACTTAGCAATGTGTTTTTATGGAGTTTTTTAGACAGCATAGGTCTTTATTTAGACTAGAGGATTTATTATCTCTTTTAGATTGACCCCTGAGGGAACAAAATCCACCTCGTGCAAAGCAGCAGGCAGGCGAATTTGCCTGTGCTGCTTGCGACCTGTTCCAAGCACCTTGATCATGTCGTACAGGCTCTCTTACTTTGCATCTGACTTTATCCTTCGCCAATTTGGTTGCATGTTCTGGCACCTCCATTCTTCCTAAATACTTTTATTTCTCTCCTCATAGCCAGGCCCCATTCTTTTTATCTTAAATATGGATTGTCTTTTCTTCTTCCCCTATTCACACTTCCATCCTGGGATTTATTTTAACACATTAATTATTCTTTCCATTATTCTTCAAGAACATTTTTAGAGGAAACTCTTGATCTCTTTTCCCTCCACACACGAAGGTAGCCATTATTAATATTTGGGGTTTGGTTTTCCCAGGCCTCTTCTGTATGTATGGATGTAGATTTTTTTTAATAATCTCTAAGTGGGATCATATGGAACACACTGCCATATAATCTACTTCTATCAAGTAATATGTTAAGAAATAGCCCTAATATCATTAGAGGTCAGTAAAATAGTTTCAATGGCATCATATTATTACACCACAATAACCTACTATGATTTATTTAACCCATATCCAATCAGATATTTAGTTCATTTACAGCTTGGCTGCTATAATTAACAAGGGTATAAAAATGTATTTATAGACGAATCTTTCCTCTTAATGATTATATCATGTGAATAATTCTTAGAGATGGATATTGGATCAACAGGTAGGTGGACATTTTAGCTTTTCTAATATATTTTTGCCAAATTGTTCTTCCAAAAGGCTCTGTAAATGGAAGTGTCATTTCCACAGCCATTGTCAACACTGGATATTATTACCAAAATTTTGTTTCACTAATTTGAGCGAAAATGCAGTCTCATTTTGATTAACCTTTCTATGATTATTAGTGTGAAAGAAAGAACAGTGATTTTTCTTTATATTTTTTTTAATGTTTGTAAAATGTCTATGTTTTCTTTTGATTTTCTTCCTTTGGTGTTAGGTTTTGAAAGGTCTTTCCAACCCCAAGATTATATTATAATCACCTATATAGACTTCTAGTAATTTTAAGGTCTTATTCATCTTTTACATTTAAATATTTAACCCATCTGGAATTTATTTTAGTAGATGATATGGCTCTAAAAGAAATTTTTCTAAATGGTTATCTAGTTGTCCCAACATCATTATAGGGTTTTCATTGTCCATTCAGATATTTCTTAGCAGTGAGGAGGGGATACCAATAGAAAGAGAAATACCATGTTCTCAGTTGCTATGAACCATTTTCATTCCGGGCTAATTATGGATTCATGCTGTTCAGTGTTCCATCATTCTTTTCTGCTACCGTATACTACTGAAAAAAGAGTGTAGTAAGAACTTGTCACATCAACAGTGATGAGAATGAAGGCAGAATCCCCTTTATAAAAGTCTTCCTGTGCTATATTGAGAGCTACTGTCTCAAAGAAGTCTTCTAAAACACTTCTGCTTCGTAAGGGGCATCAGAGCTTTACTCTGAAAACCCTAAAACATTTCTTCCTTCTTTTGACCTGTAGGTGGCAAACTTTCATTCTTATGCTCTTTTAAATTTTTGACCTGCTTGTCTAAAGTCCACAGAAAGAAAGATGAGATTATTTTAGTGTGGGTTAGCATAAATGTAAAGGTAAAGGAGATTTAAAGTAAAAGGACCAGTAAAAGTAACAGGCAGTTCCTTTTTAATTATTATATGTTTTGAGATGGTCAGCACAGACCTGGGTCAGAGTCCCAGCTCTGCTGTTAACTAGCTGGGACTAGGGAAGGTGATTCAAGTTCTGTTAGCCTCTATCTCAGCTTTAAATCACAGAGTTGAATGAGGTCATCCCTATTATACTTTCCAGCTCTAAATTTTATGATCCTTGTAACAAATTTAAATCCCTGACAGATTTTTAGTGACAGTGAAACTCGTTTGAAAGGGAGCAAAAATGTCCAAAATTCCTCCTTTAAAGATTATAATGAGGGCTTCCCTGGTGGCTCAGTGGTTAGGAATCCGCCTGCCAATGCAGGGGACACAGGTTCGAGCCCTGGTCCAGGAAGATCCCACGTGCCGTGGAGCAACTAGGCCCGTGCGCCACAACTACTGAGCCTGTGCTCCAGAGCCTGCAAGCCACAACTACTGAAGCCCGTGCACCTGGAGCCCGTGCTCTGCAACAAGAGAAGCCAGGACAATGAGAAGCCCGCGCACCGCAATGAAGACTGGCCCCCGCTCGCCGCAACTGGAGAAAGCCCAAGCACAGCAATGAAGCCCCAACGCAGCCAAAAATGAATAAATAAAATAAATAAATTTTTTAAAAAAGATTATAATGATAAGGACAGACTTTAAAATTGATTACAAAAATCTTTAGTACATGATGTGTATAACATTGGAGCTTCAAAAATTGGCCAACTATAGATTCAAACCATTATAATAACTTATTGCAAACAGGGAGTAATACAATAGAGTGAGATAACTTTTTTCAATGGTATGAAAAAGAATTAACTTAGATCTGTTGTCACTGCAGCCAAATTAGTAATAATGGGTTCACAAGTAGAATATAAAATATAAATCTGCAAGAAACTGGAATATAAGATATAAAACCCAAAGAAGCCAGAATAGTATATGTGTCGCTTTTATGGATGGGAGATAAGTTAGTGGATTTTAAAAAGCAGAAGAAGGTATTAACACAACATACATTTTTCTGCACTACAAGAATAAAAACATTTTCCAATGACAGGAAGAACTAAGTGTGACACACCATTAAAAGCTTACTATTTTAAATGTGTGAATATGTATAATATGGGCAGCAGTTGGGGTCTCTCTAACTTAAATCTAGTCACTCTGATATCAAAAGGCCTTCTGAGAATTTTACTGTGCTCCCCAAACACACCACATGCACACACACACACACGCACACACACATGCAGTCCTTTTACTTCTGTTTTTCCTTTCTTAACACCCTTTACTTCTCTAATCTTAGTGTCTACAGCTAATCTACCCATTCATATTAAGCACTTTATGGGCTTTTAAAAGTACTTTATTAAAGATCTGAGTAAGTTACAGAGAGGGCAGGATTCAGAATGTGGAGTGCTGACCTTTCACTATTTCCTCATTACTCCCTCCTTTCTTGCTTTTCCTCTCTCACTCTCCCCTCTTCCTTAATCAATTAAATCATCCCTAGTTTCAGGAACAGTTCTTCTTACATTCACCCTTGACTATAAACGCCCGTTGTCCCAAAAGGACAGTTCTCCCTAAGAGGCATATTGGTAAATAAAATTTTCACCACCTAATTTCATCTATAGGGTTTGCATTTAAATTCCACTTTAAAAAGGAGAAACAATTTACACAAGGAGACATGGAAAATGCACAGCTTGCTCCTATAATGCAGTGTTTGCATTAATGCAGCATTGCATACTAGAGTAGAAAATATATAAAAGATAAAACTCAGTGTTGGTGAGCATGTGGGAAAGCATGCATTTATATACATTGCTGGAGAAAATGCAAATTGGTTCAACTTTATTTATTTTATTATTTTTTTTAACTTTATTTTATTTTATTTTTTTAATTTATTTTATTTATTTATTTTTGGGTGCATTGGGTCTTCGTTGCTAAGCACGGGCTTTCTCTAGTTGTGGTGAGCAGGGGCTACTCCTCGCGGTGGCTTCTCTTGTTGCAGAGCACGGGCTCTAGGAGCGCGGGCTTCAGTAGTTGTGGCTCGTGGGCTCTAGAGCACAGGCTCAGTAGTTGTGGCGCACAGGCTTAGTTGCTCCGCAGCATGTGGGATCTTCCTGGACCAGGGCTCGAACCCGTGTCCCCTGCATCGGCAGGCAGATTCTTAACCACTGCGCCACCAGGGAAGCCCTGGTTCAACTTTAAATTGTTCTTGTACACAAGTGTTAATAGTAGTATTATAGAAAGTGGAGACAAACCAAATATTCCACAATGGGGAGTATTTAGATGAATATATTAATATGATGGAATGAGTACTGTACTGCTTTTTAAAATGTCAAGTATGCATTTTACTTCAACACATAAACAAGTTTATAAATAATGACAAGTTAAAAATCAGAACTCAAGATAATATTAACTTTATGGCAATGTGAAAGCAGTAACAATGACTGGAACCCAGAAGAATGTAAATAATTTCAATTCTTATTAACTTGTAAAGTTAAGTTCCAATCTTTAGAAATGACAATAATTCTAACTACTAGTCATAATTTTATTCTATCTTGTATTATATCTCTATGTATACTAAGACCAATTATTCAGGTCTATTAGAGTTGATTCTAAGAGTTTGAACCACCTCCCAAAGATTTTTTTTCCTTTTAATATTGCTGTAAGTCAAATTTTTCTAGTGCATTAATTGAATATAGGAATAAATCAGGTATCTGTAAAAGTTTGTTAGTGTGTGACATTCGAAAAAATGTCTGACCAGCACTGCTTAGGACTGTCAAGGTTATGACAAAGCAAGGAAAGTCTGAGAAATAGGCACAGAGGAGCATAAGGAGACATGATAACTGAAAGTAATGTGCTTTCCTGGCGGGGATCCTGGAACAGAAAGCGGACATTAGGTAAAAATTCAGGAAATCAAAATAAAGTAAGGACTCTAATGAATAATTATGTATCAGTACTGACTCATTAATTGTAATAAATGTACCATACTAAAATAAGATCTTAATAATAAGGGAAACTAGATGTGGGGTATATGGGAATTCTCTGGACTATTTTCACAATTTTTCTATACATCTAAACTATACTAAAATTAAATTTTTATTTTAAAATGTATTAGTACATTCAGACAACTTTAACACCATCTCATGTATTGAACTAATGCATTAAATAACAGAACCTAGTTTACTGTTAGTGTCCAGCTGCTAAGGTGAACGATTATGAGGTCATGTCTATAATGAGGCGGTAGAACAAGAGAACACCTCTTGTTACAATGGAAGATACCCTTCAGTAAAGAGAGCGATACATTATGAAGAGCTGAGGATCTGGAAAGTACTACATAAAGCCCTGCCCTTGCCCCTGGTTATATAAGCTGTCTCCATCAGGAGCAGGTGATAAGAGCACATTACAAGGGCTATTACAAGGGCACGAAGCAAACTCTAGCTTCTAACAAAACGTTCTTACTTCTCCGTATGTGAAGTTGTTAGTATCATACTACAATATGAAATGAAGTCTGTTTCAGACTATTTGGAGATTTCTTTTTCTTTTCTGAATTTTCTTTTTCCTTTTCCATTTTGTTTGCCATTTTTCTTGGCAATTGCATTTTTAAAATTTCCCAATGTGTTTATCTGGTGATGTGAAGAAGATTCTTTGTACACTTTCCACTACGAACGAAAAGCAATTGGGAATTGCACAGTCTGTTGACAGCACTGAGACTGGTTTGACGTCTAAAAAAAGTAGACCTGTTTTCCTGTGTTAACCTCAGAGCAGGAGGTGGAAAAGGCTACTTCCCAATAGGTTTCCACTTTGGGCTAGTATCAAAACAAAAGAAGTGAGGCAGATGTAGTACATTTTTCTCCTCATCACTCTAAATTATACGTTAAAATAGTTTCTTTTTGGTGTATTAAAAATATTTTAAACTAGCATTTGTGTTTTCTTTTTTAAAGGCAGTAGAAACCTCTGTTGATGAAGTCATTTATTTTCTTAGAAATAATTATTGGTTTCCTGCAGCATTTCTGAAACTGTCTTATAAGGAGCACATGAACCTCTTGTCAAAATGCAGATTCCCAGACCCAGCCGCTGAAGATTCTAATTCAGTATGCCCCAGGGCCCAAGAGAATCAGTCTTGTTAACTAGAGCCTACTTCTGGTGAGGTTAGGTCTTCTGATTAGTTGTTTGTAGTAGTTCCTAACCGTGGCTACACAACAGAATCATCTAGAAAGCTTTTCAAGCTGCTAATGCTCCCTCTACACCATCGAATTGTCATTTATTTATTTGGGATGGGGCCTACACATCAGTGATTTTTTAACTCTCCCTGGTGGATACTAGTGTGCAACCAGGGTTGAAACCGCTAGTCTTGTGTATGGAACCAAAATTAATTAGAAAAACCTGTGCTTTACTCCTTAGGCTCTATTCAAAAAAACATTGGCTGCTAAACACAGCATATGGATCTCACAAGCATAACAGTGAACAAAAGGCTGCTAATAGGCACAGGGTGTTTGGCAGGGGGCCGGCGGGGAGGGGTGGTGGTAGAAGTGTTCTGGAACTAGATAGTGGTGACAGATACACAACATAGAGAATATAGTAAAAAAACAACAACAACAACAACAACAACAACAGACTGATGGACACTTTAAAGTGGAGGGTTTTATGTTGTGTGAAGTATATCTCAATTTTAAATGCTACTAAGAAAGAGAGAACACATGGTTTAACCATTGTTGTAAATTTCCAAAATAGGCATATGTAAACCAGAGCATTAGAAGTCAGGTCAGTGGTTATCTTTGGGGAGGCAGGAGGGGTGGCGATTGGCAAGGAGAACAAGGAGGGGTCTTGGGTGCTGGCAGGGTTCTTATTTCATGACCTGGGTGGTGGTTACAGGGGAGAATTCACTTCATGATCTTTCATTTTTGAGCTCTATATTTATGATTTGTGCTTTGGAAAAACTGAGTCGTCAAGAGAAGGTTAAAAGATATTCAGGCTCCTCCACTTGAGAATACAGGAAAGATTGACTAAGATACTATCTTAACCTATGAGAAAAGCAAGTCTGATGAAACATAAAGACAATGTTTGACAGTAGGGTTCATTTAATATTAGATTGTTTACCAAAGGAGCTATAGAATCTCTGTCCTCAGAACTCTCTGAAAAACAGCCTTGCTGTAAAATCAGTTCTATTTGGGGATGGTATCTTATGGTAATTGGCCAAATAATATTTTGAGATTTAATCCAGTTCTTTGAGACTACCTTTAGTTTATAGTTACTTTTTATTCTGGGAAATTTGAATTCCTATAACAAGATACTTACCAAAGAGAATTAGGTAATTCAAGTATTTTTAGTTACAGCAAACCTTATTGCAATCTGTTTTACCAATTATCAAACTGAATTTCCCTAAGCTCAATTAAATATTTTTTTTTAAAATTGCTGCCAGTAATTTTTTCTTAATTGCTACTGATATGCTGACAATCCTAGATTCTCCTTCCTTTCTTTTTTGCTTATTGCTTTTCCAGGCTCTATGAATTTGAACGTTTCCCACTTTCTTTCTTCATATGCTCCAGAGTTTCATACCTCTTTTTATATTTCTTTAGCACTATTCGTATTTCTAAGACCTTTGGTTTCTAGAAATGACCTCAGTATTGTGAGGTTCTGGAAAATGTCCACTTCCTTTTGCAATAATGTTTGTAGGCTAAAACGATATGGTTCAACACTGACTCCTCTGGTTCCAGGATTACATGTTTAGAATTGACTCAATTTAGCATTGCCACTGATTTCATAAGCTCTGTTTTGCAAGCAATCTACTTCCTTTGAAATCTTGTCATGAATTTCCAGAAGTTCTTCTTTCCATTAGCCACTTGTAGATTATGCCTTTATATTCTTACATCTAAGGTTTTACTTATTTTACAAAGAAAACAAGCATCATTTTAAATTTGCTTTGTTCTTAATTGTTCTAATTTCTCTGAGGACATCACCATCCTAATCATAATATTAGCCAGATTCAGAGATAATGAGTAGTTTTTTCTAATTCTTAGTTTTTCCAATTGTTTCTTCACTGATTGACAAATCTTATGTCAATTCTTTATTAATGATGTTACTTTTTTTCCCGTAAGAAAAATACAGTTACAGAAAGAAAAGTACATCTTGGTTCTTAGCTACTAAGCAAATGTATGTAAAACACATATTTTAAAAAAATATGTATATATATGCATATTCCCCTTTATTGAGGACCAAGTCCGTGTGGTAATATTTTCCAGCTACAAGGGATTTTATAGATTCTCTCCTCTAATCTCCTCGTTTTATAGATAACGAAACTGAGGCCCAGAGAAAAATCCATATAGTTAGTTGCTAATAAAGCCATTTTTATCTTCCACAATTCTTTACTGTTTCATTTTACTTAATTTACATCTTCTTTTCAAAGCAATATTTTAACATGTGGGCACATTGAGCCATTCTGGCTTCTTCTCTTGTTAATGTCTTTAAAATTTTTTGGTAAATCATTTAGCTCTTTTTCAGTACCAGTTGTTCAAGCTAACTATTTCAGTACCATCTATTATGTTATCATATATATTAGCACAACTTTAAGAACTTCCTCAGAGCAAAGTATTTTTCTTTGTTGTTGTTGGTTTTTCAAGTATTTTTCCCCTCCACCCTTACTAAATTTTCCAAATGTAACTGCTCCAAGAAAAGATCCATCCCTTAACACACTCATACTCTATTTCCTTTTTTAGATACCCATTGGATAATAATAACAGCTGACAGATATTGAACTCTGTTGTTCATTGAACAATGTTGATTGTCCCATTTTACTGACGAGATAACTAAGGCACAGAGATGTTCTTCATGGCAGAGTAGGATGAGACTTAGGCTTCCTTATTCCAGATCTAGTATTTAACTTTTTATGTATTCCTTTAAAAAATTCTACTTTTATGTAATTCATAATGTTCATTATGCACTTACATTTAGAACACGTGTATAATTTATAAATTTATAAAGGTAAAGAATTATCCTTATCTAAAGAAAGACCTGGCCTTTTCCCTCAGCTCCCAGGAGATGATCTCTGAGCCCTTGGAATGTCCTGTCTGATAAGAGTGTCTCTATTTACCTGGCGACCTCAGGCTACACTGGATAGTTTAACTATCTGACTTACAGTAGGGACTTTCAGCCATACAGTAGCATTGGCTTGACTTTCAAAGGCTCTGGATGCTAAAGGCCTGACCAAGCCCCAGTAACAACTCTGGACACCAAGACTCAGGTGAGCTTCCCTAGTTGGCAATACTCCATGTGTAATGTCATATATTGTTGCCAAAAGTTAGCACTATTTATGACCCTACAGGGAGAGGACAATTGGAAGCTCTATCCGTGGACGCCTCCTGGATTCGGCCCTGTATGTATCTTCCCTTTGCTGATTTTAATCTGTATCCTTTCACTGTAATAAATCATAACTGTGAGTATAACAGCTTTCAGTGAGAGCCGTAAGTCCTTCTAGGGAATTATCAAACCTGAGAGTGGTCTTGGGGACTGCCTGAACTTGCAGTTGTTGTCAGAAGTGAGTGTGGTCCTGGGGACCCCCCCCAAACATGTGATCAGAAAAGTTTGGAGCCCATTAGTCTAGGCCATATTAGCAAATGATTAACTACTTTCTTCTTAAAGGTCTATGGAGATGTAAATTTCTTCAGTGATCTATATTATATTATGATGATGGTATACATGTAAAGTCACTTACAGCAATAACCAGTAAAGGTCAAATTTCACCTGCTCTAAAAGTGTGAGTCTGTTTCCTTTTTTTTTTTTTTTTAATTTCCTTGGGTTATTTTGTTCTTATCTTCCTGGTTCCCTTGACTGCATTAAAAATTGTTGATGGTTCCATCCCTCTTAAAAAAACTTTCTCCTGGATGATGCCATAGAGTCAAAGGTCCCAGTGGGCTGAGACCACAATTTATTTATATTTTTAGTCCCAGCACTTAACACAATGCCTGAGTTTCCTTTGTTAGGAGAAAAAACAAAATCATGTCTCTAGTGTACAGACAGTATTAGAGAAAAAGGCTGATTTCTAGTCCCTGGTTTTTTATTTGCTTTGTCAACAGTGGGCAAGTCACTTACCTTCTCTGAACTTCTGTTTCATCCTCTGTTGAACAAAGAATGTGGTACTCTTTTCAAATAAAATCTCACACGGAAGCCGGGTTGAAGCCCAAACAGGTTGAGGAAGCTATGGGAAGGCACCTGGGGCTCTCCTGCTCAGAACCCTCCCTCACCCACCCTGTTGTGGCGCCCAAAGCCTTGCAGGCTCTTTAGAACAGCACCAGAAACTCACTGGGATAGACAGTGTCCACGGTTCTCTTTGTGTGATTCAGAGTTTTGCTTTGTATTTTTAACATGATGTTTACATTGTAAAACAGATTCAAGTTGAACTCTTAAAGAGGTGGAACAAAGAACAAAGTAAATTGGAAGCCAAATCTGTCGTTTTCCTTCTTCTTTTCCAACTTAAGTCCAGTAACACTAAACAGATGGTGAGTAGTTAACAAGGCCAGAGGTCTTCAATGACATGGGTGCTTCATCTTGTCAGGAGGCTGCCATTCTTGGTCTGCTGGGAGAAAAAGAAATCATTAAATGAGAGGCAGTTATGGAAAGCTGAGTACTGAACTCTCTAAATGCTTTGGAAAGTATCTTCCAGTTGGTTTGTCTTAAAGGTCATTAGCAAAACCTGAACTTGGATTGAGAGTGAACATTTTGTGTTGTAACTAATAAAAATTTACGTAGCATCTAATTTCATTTAAATCTTAAAACTTTATGAGCTGAGTATTAATATATTATTGTCATTAATTCGTGCTAATAAGTTTAATATATTTACTTTTATTGTGATTAGTAATATAGTTGAACATATGTTCACCACCTTTTCTGTGTTTATTTACCATGAATTTTCTTTACTTCTTATTTTCTTCTTTTTTTTTCTTTTTTAAATTGAATTATAGTTGATATACAATATCATATAAGTTTTAGTTGTACAACACAGTGATTCACAATTTCTAAAGGTTGTATTTCATTTATACTTATAAAATATTGGCTATATTCCCTATGTTGTACTATATATCCTAGCTTATTGATTTGTAGCTTATTTATTTTATACATAGTAGTTTGTGTCTCTTAATCTCCTACCCCGTGTTGCCCCTCCCCCTTCCCTCTTCCCACTGATAACCACTTATTTTTTCTCTATATCTGTGAATCTGTTTCTTTTTTGTTATATTCACTAGTTTGTTTTATTTTTTAGATTCCACATATAAGTGATATCATACCGTATTTGTCTTTCTCTGTCTAACTTATTTCACTAAGCATGATACCCTCCAAGTCCATCCACGTTGTTGCAAATGGCATAATTTCATTTTTTTATGGCTGAGTAGTATTCCATTGTATACATATGCCACATCTTCTTTATCCATCATCTGTTGATGGATACTTAGGGTGCTTCCATATCTTGACAATTGTAAATAATACTGCTATGAACATTGGGGTGCATTATCTTTTCAAATTAGTGTTTTCAGAGTTTTTTGGATATATACCCAGGAGTAGAATTGCTGGGTTGTATGATAGTTCTATTTTTAATTTTTTGAGAAACCTCCGTACTGTTTTGCATAATGGCTACACCAATTTATAGTCTCACCAGCAGTGTAAGTGTTCCCTTTTCTCCACATTCTCACCAACATTTGTTATTTGTGTTCTTTTTGACGATGGCCATTCTAACAGGTGTGAGGTAATATCTCATTGTGGTTTTGATTTGCATTTCTCTGATGACTAATGATGTTGAGCATCTTTTCATGTGTCTGTTGGCCTTCTGTATGTCTTATTTGGAAAAATGTCTATTCAGGTCTTCTACCCATTTTTTAATCGGGTTGTTTGGTTTTTTGATGTTGAGTTGTATGAGCTGTTTAAGTATTTGGATATTAACTCCTTATTGGTCATATCGTTTGCAAATGTTTTCTCCCGTTCAGTAGGTTGTCTTTTCACTTTGTTGATGATTTCCTTTGCTGTGCAAAAGCTTTTAAGTTTAGTTAGGTCCCATTTGTTTATTTTTGCTTTTATTTCTTTTGCTTTAGGAGACAGATCTAAAAAATGTTGCTATGATTTATGTCAAAAAGCATTCTGCCTATGTCTTCTTCTAGGAGTTTTATGGTTTCCAGCTTTACATTTAGGTCTTTACTCCATTTTGAGTTTATTTTTGAATATGGTGTTAGAGAATGTTCTAATTTCATTCTTTTACATGTAGCTGTCCAGTTTTCCCAGCACCACTTATTGAAGAGACTGTCTTTTCTCCATTGTATAGTCTCGCCTCCTTTGTCATAGATTAATTGACCATAAGTTTGTGGATTTTTTTCCGGGCTCTCTGTTCTGTTCCATTGATCTATGTGTCTGTTTTCGTGCCAGTACCACGAAATTACTGTAGTTCTGTATATAGTCTGAAGTCAAGGAGAGTGATCCCTCCAGTTCTGTTCTTCTTTCTCAAGACTTTTTGACTATTTAGGCGTTTTTGTGTTTCCATACAAATTTCAAAATTATTTGTTCTAGTTCTGTGAAAATTGTTCTTGGTATTTTGATAGGGATTGCATTGAATCCCTAGATTTCCTTGGGTAGTATGGTCATTTTAGTGACATTAATTCTTGTTTTCTTCTTTACAGTCTGTTATTGATCTACTAGACGAGAAGAAGGTTAACATATTATTTCTATTCTTTTGAGTGGTTACTCTTCAATTTTAATATGTATATTTAATTTAATAAAATTTAATCAATATATAACCCTTCTACCAAACAGAGATCCTTAGTATGCAACTGGCTTTCCTCCATGCCTATCCCTGATAGATGTTGGAGTTTTCTGGGCCCCATTTTATGGCCGAAAGGCCATTTCTGAGCCTTTTGGGCCCCTAGGTTTATGAAGAAACCTCTGTCTAGCACCTAGCATGCATGGGGCCATACACACCTTAACCTGTTTCCTCCTATTATTAGAAATCCCCAGCCCATTAGTTGTATATCTTGTTCTAATGCCCCTGTGAGTGTCTTTAGCTCTCTCTCACCCTCTACATCTTAGCTTCTTGTTTCCTCTTTATTTTATTATTTGGAGATCTCTCTTTCTTACATTCAAGCCTGTTTTAAAACTTTGTGGAATGAGTAGATCTCCGTTATTGGCCCAATCTACCATAATAACTGGAAGTCTCAGAGACACTTTATCATCTTCTTTCTAATGTGGAAACAAGCATAAAGAAGTTATGACTAGCCTATGCCAGTATTAAAAAAGGATAAGCAGACTTTCCTTTAGATCTTATAACTCCAAGTCCAGTAATATTTCCATAATACCTGGATGTCTCAGAGACACTTTATCATCTTCTTTCTAATGAGGAAACAAGCATAAAGAAGTTATGACTAGCCTATGCCAGTATTAAAAAAGGATAAGCAGACTTTCCTTTAGATCTTATAACTCCAAGTCCAGTAATATTTCCATAATATTGGAGTTCTCTCTTTTCCTCTTCCTCCTTACTTATCCCTTGAAGTTGTTCCTAGGTTCCTATTGACTCATAGCACACCAATCTAATTTTACCCTTCCAAAGAAAGTCCTGTGCATTCATTATGGTCCCAGAAGCTTTAGCCCAATCTCTGCCAGTATAATTTTTTAGAGCCACTTATGCATTTTTTTTCCAAGCTTGTATCAGGAAAACACTAGAGCTCTACGGCCTTAGATGAATCATGAAAACTAAGGTTTACTTTAGTCCTCTGGCTTTTACCTCTTGTTGACTGATACAAAGCCATGTGAATCTTGTCCCCTTTATTTATAAGTCCACACCTTTCTTTTACTCTCACAAATAAGAACGAGTTTCTGGATTCCTGTGAACCCTGCATGAGAGAGTTTGCATCCATAGCCATCAATGTAGGTGGCTTTTGAAAAATTACACCTCTATGCCATTTTTAAAGGCATATTCTTTCTCTGAAGGATTATTCTCATCTTCACTATAACAAATACTTCCACTACCTAAGCTCACACTATTCCAGCTTGTATCTTAATGTCCACTATTCATTCAAGAAACATTTTTTGACTGTTATTCTGTGCTAAGCACTAGAATCACAAAGATGAGGGAGGGAACAATTTTGCAGTGAAATCAGTGCTGGTATAGTCATGGGCAGATTATGCTATGGATATGTAAAGAAGGAACATTTACTCCCTTGGAAATGGAAAGGGTAGGGAGAGAAAGAGGCTACAGCATGCACAAAGGCATCAAAGTCAGGGTACCTTTGGGAACCTGCAAGTCTGTCTGGGGCTGGAGATCTAAAATAGGAAGGAGGACTTGCAGGGAGGAGCCCAGAGAGGCTGGCTGGCAAGAGCTGGGCTGTCTGCCCCAGATATAGGTGTTTTTGTTTCATTTTGGAATCACTGGGCAGCCGTGGAATAATTTTAAGCAGAGAAGTGGATTAAAGTAGGGAAAGCTGGACCCAAGGTGACACGTGGGATAATCACAGTACCTGGCTCATGGTTAGCACTCAGTGAATGTCAGTTAAATTGTTATGTTTTTATTCATGGATGAGTACCCCATCCTCCATATTGGCCTGCACAAATTTAAAAATCTTTAACTGTGGAAGAATGAATGATATCTGCATAAGGTAGAAACTAGTTTGGCTAGACCACTTTCACTGTTGACATTAATAAAAACAGGCTCATTTAGTTTGCTATTTACTTGGAGCAGAAGTAGCACTCTGTGTGCCCAGAGTGGGCAGAATCCTTGCTTAGGTTTTGAACACAGGATGTTTGTTTTCACAGGTACTTTTTGGTTACTCAGAGCTTCTGTTATTCTGTTTATAATTCAGGTCTTTTGCTTTTCTTCTTATTCCTTCTAATGTCCAGTGCTTTACCTTTTAGGGACTCTATTCACATTCAGATAGTGGGGAGAATGAAAGAAGAAAATAAGTTAATTTTTATAAACATTTTTGGAGCAGGAATTTTCACAATAAGTTTCCCTAAATTCTATGTGCTTCCTTAAAGACTTTAATATCATAGGTGTATTTATGCAGTTCTGAGAATCAGGTTCTTTTGTAGAGACAATATCTGTTTCACCCAAATTTTGTTTATATGGAAAAATATTTACATGGTAGTGAATTTAAATTCCCAGTATTACTGATTTATTTTTCTGACTTTTTTCCTTTGTGGACAGTTAACAATGACCAGGAAAAAAAGAGAACTCGTGAATTTTATCTTAAATATTTCAACAACTTGGAACCATTTATGTCAAAGTATTTGCACCTTCACTGACATATGAGCTAAAGTTTCAAATATTTACTGTACTTTTACATCTGAGTCAACCCAGGCTATCTTTCCAGAGCACAGGTTTTTTATTTATTGAGATGCATTTATTGGTGGTACAGATAAACTTGTAAAGGTTGGTTAGGGACATGGATGACAAATAATTGAAGTGTTGATTCCATGTGTTCATTACTGAAGATGAAATTTGGGATAGGGTGGGAAGCATAGGTTCACCTTATGGTATATATATATATTTTAAGTTTATAAAGTTATAGTAATAAAAACAATCTGATACTGACATTAGATTATCAAATGCATAAGGTATCAAACAGATTAATGGTGCAGAAAAATAGCTTAACAATAGATCCTATTATATTACAAAAATCTAACAGGATGATGCATTAAAACTCAACAGAAATTAGATATTCATATTCCAAAAAATGAACCTTGATCTGTATCTCACACCTCATACAGAAATTAACTTAAAATCGATCATAGACCTAAAAGTAAGACATAAAACTATAAAACCTTTAGAAGAAAACATAGAAACCTTTGTGTCCTTGGGTTATGCAAAGAATTCTTAGATATGATACCAAAAGTGATACCATTTTTAAAAACCTGATAAATTGGATTTTCAAACTTAAAAGCTTTTGTTCTGAAAGCTTTGTTAAGAGAATGAAAAGACAAGTCACAGACTTGGAAAGATACTTGTAAATCACATGCTTGCACGAAGAATACTCAAAATGCAACATAATTAATTAATTGTGGTGATGCTTACACAACTGTTTGACTATAGTAAAAAAAACCCACTGAGTTACACAGTTTAAGAGGTGAGTTGCATGGTATGTAAATTATATCTCATTAAGCCTTTTATTAAGAAGTGGAGGAAGAATTTGACCACTGAGGGGTCAAACTTTTTTTTTAGGATGATGAAACTTGATCCTGGTGGTGATCACATAATTCTATGCATTTGTCAAATTGCACACTAGAAGAGTGAATTGTACTGCATGTAAATTTGATAATAAATTTTTAAAACTTAAAAAAATTCAATGGAGAAGTTAAGGTTTAAGAAATAAATGGTGCTGGGAAAATTCATTAGCTAGTTAGGAAAAAAATGTTAAGAGGCTAACCTTGCACTATCTACTGAAACAAATTCTGGAAGGATTGAAGAATTAATTTTTTTGTCACAGAAAATAAAAGGAGATATTTATTAAGACTTTGGAGTGGGGAGAACTTTTTAAATTAGAAAAGGTGAAGGAAGTGCTGAATGAAAACATTTATGGATTTGGTTATATAAAAATGTAGAAATCTGGATATCAGAAAGTCCCCAAAGTAGATAAATTGGGAAAACATATATTCAACAAATATGACAGAATAGTGTCTTTACTATGTAAAGAACTCGTACAGATCAGTGAAGAAATCACTTAAACCTAAATTGGTAAAACATGTAATTCCCATTTAATTTTGCAGTTACTATTTTTTCTTTTCTCTATGATAGTTGTCATATTATGTTCTGTACATTTTAAAGAAGATTGAAGGAGGAAGAATGTAATCCACTTAATCATACGTCAGAAAATGTGTCAAATCTATCCCACCTCAACTACAGAAATACAGTTTGGGGTTTGTTTGTTTTTTTAATTCTTTATGACTGGTTCTTTTGATTTCATTACTCACCTGTGTCAAGCACACGGCAGTGAAGGCCACGTTCAAGGCCTGCCATATTTGGCCAGTAAAGACAAAATGAGCCCTTTTTAGCTTTAGATGATTTATTACTTACATAGACAGCGAAAAGAAGAGTAGCTAAAGGTGCCAGTTTCCCACAGTTCTTGTTCTACAGACCAAAAAGGTGTCACTGAAACAAAAGAGCCAGATGACTGCAAAGCAGTTGCAGCATACTCTTGCCAGGCAGGGACTTCTAGATTGCAACTCAACAGTTTTATAGCATGCACTTTGTCTAATGGGGGCAAGGCAGAAAGCCTCACACCTTTTCAGAACCCAGGAGGTGATGAGAACCCGTCTCCTGTCAGTCTCCCTGACAGATAGGGAAGCGAGTAAGAAGTGTCCTGGTATTGCAAGCCTTCATGCTCTCATGTTTCAGGAAGACCATAAGGAGTATCCGCCAGACTTACGACAGGCTGCAGTCTAAACCTGGCCTATTTGGATATGTGCAAGGTCACCAGTGTGCCATGGCGGAGCCATTCCTCTACAACTTGCTGCTCACTGCCCCAATCTGCAGAGTCACTCATCTCTTCCAATCTGCAATGAGACTTGCTTCATTTCCCCCCTTTCCTGTCTATGAAGTAAAGCATGTGATCCATCTTCATAGAGTTTACTGCCCATTCTCCTTAGTTCACTACCTTTTTCCAAATTATCTAATATTTTCCACTATGCTACCAGGAATAAGAAGAAAAAGTATGAATTGTATATTTCTGTGTAATAAATCACTCCAAAACTTAGTGGCTTAAGCCAACAGCCATTTACTGTTTCTCACGATTCTGTGCATTGGCTTGGTGCTACTTTGCTGGCTTTGACTGGGCAAACAGCTGGAGGTCAGCTGGGCTGGAAGGTCCAAGATGGCCTCTGGCACATATCTCGCAGTTGGTGCTGGCTATCAGTAGGGGCACTTGGTTCTCCAGTAGCCTCTCATCCTCAGTAAGCTAGACTGGCTGCCTCTGTGTCAGTCTCAGGGCAGGATTCCCAGCGGACCAAGGCAGAAGCTTAAGGTCTAGTTTGGAAGTCACACAGCTACACTCCTACCACATTCTTTTGGTCAAAGCAGGAGATGAGAAGAGCATAGATTCAAGGGGTGGGGAATAGATTCCTCTTCTTGGTAGGAGGAGCTGCAAAATGAGAGTGCCCAGGTGTTTCAATCTACAACAGTGCGAAAAGTCTAGACCGAGTGCCTTCAAGTGAAGAGGTTCATTGAAACCCAAGCAAAATGTGACTTTACTTTTCATTCAGGTAAGTAAGAATGTCAATTGACTAAACATCTTCACTTCTGGTCACTGTAATAAAATCACTGTAACACTAACAAGTCAAGAGGATAGAAAATTAAGGAAACTACTAAAAATTGTCATAGGCCCAGAAAATATTTGCAAGAGGAAGTAGAGGTACTAAGTCTGATTTCTGTAGGCAAACTGACCTGAAAAGTGTAGTTTCCAAACCTCAGAGTTATGCCAATTTGATTCCGAGCCTCTTTAGTTAATAATAGAATGGAGAACACCCAGCCAAAGGTTTTATTACTTAAAGGGAATTTACAAATTAACTCTTTTAAGTAACCATTGGTTGGCCAACATTCGCTGGCAAGAGTTTGCATTTTTACCTTCTACCTTGCATAACTGTTGAAAGTAAAATGAGATAATTAATGTAATGTGCCTAGTGTAATAACTTTCTTACCTTTGCCTCTAAAAAAAAATGATTGCTACTATCATTTTATTCAAGGCTTTACCAAGAACTTGCATTGTTTAATGATAGATGGGCATTCTATTAGTATTTCTTAATATATTTTTATGGTCAAATTGGATGCTTGATAAACTTGCCTTAAAAATTTTCCAAGCTAAAATTATCATTGCCATATTCTATGGGGTAAATATTTAGAACCTCCGTTTTCTATTTGTACATATGTTGGAAACTGACCTAACACTATTGCAACAGTCAGCTGTTGCTGTGTAATCACAAAAAAATACCCGTGGCATTTAACAAAAGCATTTCTTTTGCTCATGGATCTGTGAAGTAGCTGGGGCAGTTCTGCCTCTGCCTGCAGCCCCTGGCTCTGCCTCGTGCTACAAGTCTACCCATAGGCTTGAATAGCTCTTCTCAACGCACGTTTATTCTGAGGCCCAGACTAAAAGGGCAGCTGCTACCCAAAGTAAAGTTCATCCCATGGTGATGGTATACGCACAAGAGGACAAGCAAAAATATGCAGGATCTCTTAAGGTCTAGGTTCAGAATTGGCATCCTGTCACTTCTTCCCAAGCCAGTGGAATAGCTAACTTCACCTTTAGTAGGAGGAACTACTGAGTCACAGGGCAAGCTCCAGGTTACAATATGGGATGAAGAGTTGAAGCCAATAATAGAGTCTACCACAATAATGACTATAGAATCTTGGCCTGTTGGCAGACACTCCCTAATCTTACTTCCATAAAGAGGCATGTATCCAGGTTAGGCTTCTCATACTTTCTCAATAGGGTAAAAATCCCTTAGTTGGCTGACTGTTGAAGCTTATGATTCTTTCCTCAAATAATAACATGGGAAGTCTGCCTGTTAGTTACCTAACAGAGTATACCTGTGAATTCTGTGCTGCCTCATAACTATAAAATCCCAGTTTGGA
This sequence comes from Eschrichtius robustus, assembly GCF_028021215.1. Taxonomy (NCBI): domain Eukaryota; kingdom Metazoa; phylum Chordata; class Mammalia; order Artiodactyla; family Eschrichtiidae; genus Eschrichtius; species Eschrichtius robustus. The sequence continues at coordinate 133,629,351 of NC_090827.1, forward strand.
AAATCATATTTGCAGAGGATTTCTCAATGGATTATCCATCCCTCAAAATAGGCTAAATTTCATACCTTGAACAAGACAGGTTACAGAGAAACTTCTCTGTACAGCATAGCATGTTGGCCTCTTGTAAAATTGCTTTTACTTAACTAAGCTTGGATGTTAAACTCTCTGCCTACATTGCAGAAAGTTATAAAGAAATAGTTTATAGACCTAATTATTAAGTTAAGGTTGACATTGGTGTGATCTACACATTCCATTTTTTGAATAACCATAGAAGAATTTTCTCTTGGCTCACAGAAACAAGAATTTTCCATACTCCTCCTGACAAATTGGCTTATTTTTATCCTATAGTCACTGTGATGTAGCTGATCATCTTTCCATTTTTATATTGGCCAGTAGGAAGCTCTGATGCAGATTTACAAGCCATCTCTGCTGGAGCACAGAGCCTTATGCATAGTATAGCCATTGTGTGTCATGCTTTAATACAGATTAAATCCTTAGAAGTGCTTGGCACATAGAAAGTGCTAAATGTGTCTGCCATTTTTAACATTATTTTATTATTATTATGGCTAATAATGGGTTAAGTTGGGTATAAATAAAATTCAATAAAATAAGAGAATGGGATCCTAATATCTAATCTCCTATATCATTTTGGAATTAAAAGTGCTGAATTCATCTGTTGCTTTTCAAGACTTTTGTAATCAAATTACCTAATAGGTAAGCAGGCCAAGTATCAGATGGGGAAATTTTCTTCTCTCTCTGCTTAACTAATATTTTACTGATTAAGTTTAAGTTTGTACTGTTTGGACCAAAATAAATGTCCACTTCTTGCCAAGAACACTTATAACGAAATAACCAAAAACTTCAGCAAAGACCAAAATAAATATTATTAAACAGTGGCCAAGAGACTGAACCTCTCTCTAATCATTTGTGGGATGAGGATTGGTGAGGGTAAGAAGTCCAAAAAGGAACTCCCTTCTTCACAACAGCTAGTTTTTGGCCTAAGCTGGGCCACCAAAATTTCGCTTTGCTCCCTTGTTCTGTGGACTGGGTGGAAGTAACGGGCCCAGATCAGTTAGGACTGATGATCTCACTAGCAAAGACACTATTCCCCCAGGATCTCCTGCGGGGAGAACAGACCAGAGTACAGCTTTGGGTCAAAGAAAAGAAGCTGAATTTTTAAAAATTTAAAGAAAAGAATAGAATGTAATATGCAGAAAAATCTATACTAGAAGAAGACATCCAAGATAAAATTCTCACGTAATAAACTGGAAAGATTTTACACCCTAAAATAAATTATAGAGTATATCTACAGTGAGGAATCTGCAAATGTTTTATATCCCAATGAAGAGGGTATAGGGAAAAAGCAGTTAAATTAAATTAGATATTAAAATGTAGGCTAATTTAGTTATCTATATTCAATAGTAGATAAATTAGTTTAACTGTAGATGGTTGGTTTTTTAAAGACAAAAATAATACCATGCAAGTTTTTTGAGAAGCAATTTGACAATATCTATAAAAATAACAAATGCCAGTAAGAGGACTTTATTCTGTGTGACATATGTGTGTGTAAAATATGTGTAGAATCATATGTGTATAAAATGATGTATATGTGAGATTATTTATTGCAACATTGTTTGTGCTAGTAAACTATTGGCAATGACATGAATTCCCATTTGTTGGAGACCAGCCTAATAAATTATGACAATTCATACACTGCAATATGCAGCCATTAACAGAAATGAGGCAGATATTTGTATAATAATAATCCAAGCTCTCCAAGATGTATTGTAAGGAAGGTATGGAAAAAGGGCTATAGAATTACTGTTCATGTAATAATACTTATTTACATTTACTTGTTTTCACATACACATCTCTGGAAGGATCCACAAGAAAATGACAAAAGTGCTAGCTCCTAGGCAGGAACTGGGTATCAAGTGCAAGGGAGTTTCTCACTCTATACCTTTGAGTTCCTTTTGAAGTTGATGTCATATGCATTTAAATTCATGAAAAATGATATTAAAGAAATAATGAATTCATCTGAAACAACAAGTAGCAGAATTGATCAGGTGCAGTCAATCTGTAATATGGAGGACAAGCTTGAGAAAAATCATGCAGAATGCCGAGAAAAAAGAGAAACAGTCCAAAGAGGTATGGAAGACACATCACAAAGGTTCAACCTATAAATAATCAGTATCACCAAAGTATGTGTATTATGACCCTAATTTTGTAAAGATAAAGCTATATATACAGATAAATTACCTTATATTTGTATGTGTAAATATCTACTTATATGTAATTGTATCATCATCATCATCAACAACAAAAACAGCACTTATCATGTACCAGGCACTGTTCCAAGTGCTCTATAAATACTACTGTTAATCTTCCCAACAACTCTGGGAGGTAGGTAGTTACCCCCACCTTACAGATGGGATTCCAAGGCACTGAGAGTTCAGATTCTTGCCCCACAGTCACACAGTAAGTGACAGAGCTAAGATCTGCACCCAAGCAGTTTGATTCCCAGACCTGCCTTCTCAACTGCCAGGTCACAGTGCCTCCCTGTTGTGTAAAGAAAAATGTTTCAGAGATTAAGCAACAGTCAGTTAATATCTAGAGAATGAAACTATTGGGAATTTTTTTTTCTATATTAACATGTTTATATCATTTAAATTTTTATAATAAAGTACTACTTTTGTAATTTAGAAAAAAAGTAGCTATAAATTGAAGAGGGAGTATAAAACACTAAGCAATATGAGACTACTCTCCCTAACTCACTCTTATTACCAGAAGTTTTGTAAGAAACCATGTTTTTGGAAGAAATCCACAGGACTCATGACACACTTCCTACAAGTCCAGTTTTTAGGGTTCTCCCTGATGCTCATTGATCTGTTAGCCAGTAAAGTTCTCTGATTGCAGGTAAATAATATCTACTTTGCTCCGTGTGGCACTCTCTTAAAACAGAGTATGCCAGGTTTCCTTGTCCCTCCAACTTACGGTTATCCACCTAAACCACTGAGTTCTGGCTCCTACATATATGTATATAGTTGGACCTTGCTGCTGCTCTTCTAATCACCATGTCAGCTTCAAAACTCTAGCCTGGATAGTATGGTCCTCTCTGTAAGGACTACTGTTTTATGTCTTTCTCGTTTCAGTTAAACAATACCAGAGAGAGGAACCAAGATGGCAGAGTAGAAGGACGTGCTCTGACTCCATCTTGCGAGAACACCAGAATCACTACTAGCTGCTGGACAGTCATCGACAGGAAGTCACTGGAACTCACTAAAAGAGATACCCCACATCCAAAGACAAAGGAGAAGCCACAATGAGATGGTAGGACGGACGCAATCACAGCAAAATCAAATCCCATAACTGCTGGGTGGGTGACTCACAGACTGGAGAACACTTATACCACAGAAGTCCACCCACTGGAGTGAAGGTTCTGAGCCCCACGTCAGGCTTCCCAACCTGGGGGTCTGGCAACGGGAGGAGGAATTCCTAGAGAATCAGACTTTGAAGCCTAGTGGTAATTGATTGCAAGACTTCAATAGGACTGGGGGAAACAGAGACTCCACTCTTGGAGAGCACACACAAAGTAGTGTGCACATCGGGACCCAGGGGAAGGAGGAGTGACCCCAGGGGAGACTGAACCAGACCTACCTGCTAGTGTTGGAGGGTCTCCTGCAGAGGCGGGGGGTGGCTGTGGCTTACGGTGGGGACAAGGACACTGGCAGCAGAAGTTCTGGGAAGTACTCCTTGGCGTGAGCCCTCCCAGAGTCTGTCATTAGCCCCACCAAAGAGCCCATGTAGGCTCCAGTGTTTGGTTGCCTCAGACCAAACAACCAACAGGGAGGGAAACCAGCCCCACCCATCAACAGTCAAGTGGATTAAAGTTTTACTGAGCTCTGCCCACCAGAGCAAGAGTCAGCTCTAGCCACCACCAGTCCCTCCCATCAGGAAACCTGCACAAGCCTCTTAGATAGCCTCATCCACCAGAGGGCAGACAGCAGAAGCAAGAAGAACTACAATCCTGCAGCCTGTCGAACAAAAACCACATTCACAGAAAGATAGACAAGATGAAAAGGCAGAGGGCTATGTACCAGATGAAGGAACAAGATAAAACCCCACAAAAACAAATAAATGAAGTGGAGATAGGCAACCTTCCAGGAAAAGAATTCAGAATAATGATAGTGAAGATGATCAAGGAATTCGGAGAAAGAATGGAGGCAAAGATCGAGAAGAGGCAAGAAATGTTTAACACAGACCTAGAAGAATTAAAGAACAAACAGAGATGAACAATACAATAACTGAAGTGAAAACTACACTAGAAGGAATCAATAGCAGAATAACTGAGGCAGAAGAACGGATAAGTGACCTGGAAGACAGAATGGTGGAATTCACTGCTGTGGAACAGAATAAAGAAAAAAGAATGAAAAGAAATGAAGACAGCCTAAGAGACCTCTGGGACAACATTAAACGCAACAACATTCACATTATAGGGGTCCCAGAAGGAGAAGAGAGAGAGAAAGGACCCGAGAAAATATTTGAAGAGGTTATAGTCGAAAACTTCCCTAACATGGGAAAGGAAATAGCCACCCAAGTCCAGGAAGCGCAACAAGTCCCATACAAGATAAACCCAAGGAGAAACACTCCGAGACACATAGTAATCAAATTGGTAAAAATTAAAGACAAAGAAAAATTATTGAAAGCAGCAAGGGAAAAATGAAAAATAACATACAAGGGAACTCCCATAAGGTTAACAGCTGATTTCTCAGCAGAAACTCTACAAGCCAGAAGGGAGTGGCATGATATACTTAAAGTGATGAAACGGAAAAACCTACAACCAAGATTATTCTACCCGGCAAGGATCTCATTCAGATTCGATGTAGAAATCAAAAGCTTTACAGACAAGCAAAAGTAAGAGAATTCAGCACCACCAAACTAGCTCTACAACAAATGCTAAAGGAACTTCTCTAAGTGGGAAACACAAGAGAAGAAAAGGACCTACAAAAACAAACCCAAAACAATTAAGAAAATGGTAATAGGAACAAACATATCGATAATTACCTTAAACGTGAATGGATTAAATGCTCCAACCAAAAGACACAGGCTTGCTGAAGGGATACAAAAACAAGACCCATATATATGCTGTCTACAAGAGACCCACTTTAGACCTAGGGACACATACAGACTGAAAGTGAGGGGATGGAAAAAGATATTCCATGCAAATGGAAATCAAAAGAAAGCTGGAGTAGCTATACTCTATCAGATAAAATAGACTTTAAAATAAAGAATGTTACAAGAGACAAGGAAGGACACTACATAATGATCAAGGGATCAATCCAAGAAGAAGATTTAACAATTATAAATATATATGCACCCAACATGGGAGCACCTCAATACATAAGGCAACTGCTGACAGCTATAAAAGAGGAAATCGACAGTAACACAATAATAGTGGGGGATTTTAACACCTCACTTACACCAATGGACAGATCATCCAAAATGAAAATAAATAAGGAAACAGAAGCTTTAAATGACACAATAGACCAGATAGATTTAATTGATATTTATAGGACATTCCATCCAAAAACAGCAGATTACACTTTCTTCTCAAGTGCACATGGAACATTCTCCAGGATAGATAATATCTTGGGTCACAAATCAAGCCTCAGTAAATTTAAGAAAATTGAAATCATATCAAACATCTTTTCTGACCACAACACTATGAGATTAGAAATGAATTACAGGGAAAAAAAAGTAAAAAAAACAAACACATGGAGGTTAAACAATACGTTACTAAATAACCAAGAGATCACTGAGGAAATCAAAGAGGAAATCAAAAAAAACCTAGAGACAAATGACAATGAAAACACGGCGAACCAAAATCTATGGGATGCAGCAAAAGCGGTTCTAAGAGGGAAGTTTATAGCTATACAAGCCTACCTCAAGAAACAAGAAAAATCTCAAGTAAACAATCTAACCTTACACCTAAAGGAACTAGAGAAAGAAGAACAAACAAAACCGAAAGTTAGCAGAAGGAAAGAAATCATAAAGATCAGAGCAGAAATAAATGAAATCGACATGATGAAAACGATAGAAAAGATCAATAAAACTAAAAGCTGATTCTTTGAGAAGATAAACAAAATTGATAAACCATTAGCCGGGCTCATCAAGAAAAAGAGAGAGAGGACTCAAATCAATAAAATTAGAAATGAAAAAGGAGAAGTTACAACAGACACCGCAGAAATACAAGGCATCCTAAGACACTACTACAAGCAACTCTATGCCAATAAAATGGACAGCCTGGAAGAAATGGACAAATTCTTAGAAAGGTATAACCTTCCAAGACTGAACCAGGAAGAAATAGAAAATATGAACAGACCCATCACAAGTAATGAAATTGAAACTGTGAATAAAAATCTTCCAACAAAAGTCCAGGACCAGATGGCTTCACAGGTGAATTCTATCAAACATTTAGAGAAGAGCTAACACCCATCCTTCTCAAACTCTCCCAAAAAATTGCAGAGGAAGGAACACTCCCAAACTCATTCTATGAGGCCACCATCACCCTGATACCAAAACCAGACAAAGATACTACAAAAAAAGAAAATTACAGACCAATATCACTGATGAATATAGGTACAAAAATCCTCAACAAAATACTAGCAAACAGAATCCAGCAACACATTAAAAGGATTATACACCATGATCAAGTGGGATTTATCCCAGGGATGCAAGGATTCTTCAATATATGCAAATCAATCAATGTGATATACCATATTAACAAATTGAAGAAGAAAAACCATATGATCATCTCAATAGATGCAGAAAAAGCTTTTGACAAAATTCAACACCCATTTATGATAAAAAACTCTCCAGAAAGTGGGCATAGAGGGAACGTACCTCAGCATAATAAAGGCCATATACGAGAAACCCACAGCAAACATCATTCTCAATGGTGAAAAACTGAAAGCATTTCCTCTAAGATCAGGAACAAGACAAGGATGTCCACTCTCACCACTATTATTCAACATAGTTTTGGAAGTCCTAGCCACAACAATCAGAGAAGAAAAAGAAATACAAATTGGAAAAGAAGAAGTAAAACTGTCACTGTTTGCAGATGACATGATACTATACATACAGAATCCTAAAAATGCCACCAGAAAACTACTAGAGCTAATCAATGAATTTGGTAAAGTTGCAGGATACAAAATTAATGCACAGAAATCTCTTGCATTCCTATACACTAATGATGAAAAATCTGAAAGAGAAATTAAGGGAACACTCCCATTTACCATTGCAACAAAAAGAATAAAATACCTAGGAATAAACCTACCTAGGGAGACAAAAGACCTGTATGCAGAAAACTATGACACTGATGAAAGAAATTAAAGATGATACCAACAGATGGAGAGATATACCATGTTCTTGGATTGGAAGAATCAATATTGTGAAAATGACTATACTACCCGAAGCAATCTACAGATTCAATGCAATCGCTATCAAATTACCAATGGCATTTTTTTATGGAACTAGAACAAAAAATCTTAAAATTTGTATGGAGACACAAAAGACCCCGAATAGCCAAAGCTGTCTTGAGGGAAAAAAACAGAGCTGGAGGAACCAGACTCCCTGACTTCAGACTATACTACAAAGCTACAGTAATCAAGACAATATGGTACTGGCACAAAAACAGAAACATAGATCAATGGAACAAGATAGAAAGCCCAGAGATAAACCCACACACCTGTGGTCAACTAATCTGTGACAAAGGAGGCAAAGATATACAATAGAGAAAAGATAGTCTATTCAATAAGTGGTGCTGGGAAAACTGGACAGCTACATGTAAAAGAATGAAGTTAGAACACTCCCTAACTCCATACACAAAAATAAACTCAAAATGGATTCGAGACCTAAATGTAAGACCGGACACTATAAAACCCTTAGAGGAAAACATAGGAAGAACACTCTTTGACATAAATCCCAGCAAGATCTTTTTTGATCCACCTCCTAGAGTAATGGAAATAAAAACAAAAATAAGCAAATGGGACCTAATGAAACTTCAAAGCTTTTTCACAGCAAAGGAAACCATAAACAAGACAAAAAGACAACCCTCAGAATGGGAGGAAATATTTGCAAACGAATCAACGGACAAAGGATTAATCTCCAAAATATATAAACAGCTCATGCAGCTCAATATTAAAGAAACAAACAACCCAATCCAAAAATGGGCAGAAGACCTAAGTAGACATTTCTCCAAAGAAGACATACAGATGGTCAAGAAGCACATGAAAAGCTGCTCAGCATCACTAATTATTAGAGAAATGCAAATCAAAACTACAATGAGCTATCACCTCACACCAGTTAGAATGGGCATCGTCAGAAAATCTACAAACAACAAATTCTGGAGAGGGTGTGGAGAAAAGGGAACCCTCTTGCACTGTTGGTGGGAATGTAAATTGATACAGCCACTATGGGGAACAGTATGGCGGTTCCTTAAAAAACTAAAAATAGAATTACCATATGATCCAGCAATCCCACTACTGGGCATATACCCAGAGAAAACCATAATTCAAAGAGACACATGCACCCCAATGTTCATTGCAGCAGTATTTACAATAGCCAGGTCATGGAAGCAACCTAAATGCCCATTGACAGACGAATGGATAAAGAAGTTGTGGTACATATATACAACGGAATATTACTCAGCCATAAAAAGGAACGAAATTGAGTCATTTGTTGAGACGTGGATGGATCTAGAGACTGTCATACAGAGTGAAGTAAGTCAGAAAGAGAAAAACAAATATCATATATTAACGCATATATGTGGAACCTAGAAAAATGGTACAGATGAGCCGGTTTGCAGGGCAGAAGTTGAGACACAGATGTAGAGAACAAAGGTATGGACACCAAGAGGGGAAAGCCGCATGGGGGTGGGGATGGTGGTGTGCTGAATTGGGCGATTGGGATTGACATGTATACACTGATGTGTATAAAATTGATGACTAATAAGAACCTGCTGTATAAAAAGACAAACAAACAAACAAAAACTAATACTAAACTTTCTTTGGGTTATTTGTATGGAAATATTTTAATATAAATGTTTCAGACATTACATGAAATTCCTAAAAATCTTATGTGTTCTGGTATAATGTTATAAGTCATAATTCTAGTTATTACTTTAAAATGTATATCTCAGAAATAACTAAATTTCCTTGTCAATTGCATTATTATGAACTTTCATCAAATCTTTAATCGTGGTCATTTTTAAGTCTTTTGTCATTTACAGACAGTTCTGGGTATACTCTGATGCTTTTGCAGAAATGTTTCTATAAAAGTGTTTCATCTTCAAGGAATTCATGGAAAAGACTGACAAGTACAGGTTTCTGGTAACTGACTATACTGCTGAACTGAATGAATAAGCATTTTCAGAACTCTAATGGAAAACTGATTAATTCACAAAAGTGCTAAGAAAAATCAAGATAAAAAAAATTAATTACATGGGACTGAGTGAACTGATGAGGATGATTATAATTTTTGTGACTTTCTGTTTGAATAAAAAAAAATGTTAAAAAAAAAAACAGTACCAACTTGTCTTGGTTCAGGCTGCTATAAAAGAATATATTTATATATATTATTAACAGAAATTTATTTCTCACAGTTCTGAAGGCTGGGAAGGCCAAGATCAAAGTGCTGGCAGATTCAATGTCTGGTGAGAGCTTGCTTCCTGGTCCATAGACTGCCTATATGTTCTTCTCACTGTGTCCTCACCTGGCAGAAAGGGCAAGGTATGTACCTGGGGTCTCTTTTATAAGAGAGCTTTACCTTACCTCCATGACCTAATCACCTCCTAAAGGCCTCACACCCTTATACTATCACACTGGGGCTTAGGATTTCAGTTTGTGCATTTTGGGGAGATCAAGCAATGTAGCACATTTATGGAGGTGAGCCTTATGATAGCAATTGCGACACTTCTAATAGCCCCAAACTTTGGAGATGTTCCACATTGAAAGCAATGCTGTAAACAGCCTTTCCACTGCTTATAATTTCTATGCTATAATGCAATTTTTATAATACTTTAATACAATTCCTACAATATATACTATTATATACGAACTGATCTATAATATACATTGCATGTAAATATAACGTAATATATATTATTTAATAATATTAAATAATATATATTATATTTATATGCAATGTATATTATAGATCAGTACGTATATAATAGTATGTACTATTATATACACACATGCGTGCACGCATGCACTTGCATGCACACACACACACACACACACACTAGATGTTCATCACATTGATGAGGGACACAGATAATTGAGTCTATTTGAAATTTAAGCTTTTCACCATGGTGTTGTTTGAATAGCTATGTTCCCTTTATCTTAAGACTTCTAGTGCTGATGGCATTTTCTCTTTCATGACAGTGGGATATGTTTAGTAAGACACTAAGGCTTATATATAACATTTAAAATTATTAACAATAAGCAATTATAAAAATCTTAAGAGCATCTTTCCCTGTCAAGAATCTAGATGTCTGTCAAGAGCCTAGATCGCCTTAACAGTTAAGATGATTGTAGAATTAACAAATTCAACTTGTTCCTGGTCTCCATCAGGTTTATTTAGATATAATAACTCCTATGTGTGGGCATACCGTGAGAAATAGATATGACGAGATGTAGCTGTAATAAGTGTAGGTATAATAACAGCTTCTATGTATCTGTGTGGAGTGGGGATCCCAGCTTGAACTTAAAGTACGTCTACAGTTCTACTGACAATTCCCACCCTCTCCCGCCATTGAATTATCAGGAGTCCTTGGGGAGCTTGGCTTGAAGCAAAGCCTGTCTCCCAAACATGCCCAGGCATGTTGGAACAATGTGTGTTGCCAAAAAATTAGAAATCACGAAAGGCCATGGGACAGAAAATGAGGTCCCAGTTGGCCTAGTTTCCTTAGTATTTCAGCCTAATGAGTTAATCCTGTAATCCATCCTTTTAATTTATTCTTTTAATTCCAGAATCTCATGTTTATTTAGTCATCTGACTACTAGGAATTACTTTTGAAGTATAATATTACAAGAAGACAAAGACCAGAAGAAAGTATTACACACAGGATTTCCTGTTTATAGATTTGCAAAATACTTTAGGAACCCCATTAAATGATTAATGGCAGAGAATGGAATATATCCAATGTATGCACTAGAAGTTTCTACACAAATGCATTGGATAGCTTGCTCCAATGTCTGACTCAGAGGGAAACATTCTAGTCACTCATGTACACAGAGAAGAAATCTGATGATAGATGGATGTAACTGTTGGGAATGAAGTGGCAGTGTTAATACTTCTGTTTTCTTTTCTTTCTTTTTTTTAAATTAATTTTTATTGGAGTATAGTTGCTTTACAATGTTGTGTTAGTTTCTGCTGTACAGCAAAGTGAATCAGCTATACGTATACATACATCCCCTCTTTTTTGGATTTCCTTCCCATTTAGGTCACCACAGAACATTGAGTCGAGTTCCCTCTGCTATACAGTAGCTTCTCATTAGTTATCTTTTTTATACATAGTAGTGTATACATGTAAATCCCAATACTTCATTATAAAGATTTCATCAAAAATATAATACTGGGATGCTGAATTTTTTAAATGACAGCATATTCTGCTATCAAATTGTCCAATGACACCAGTCAGTTTCTCTTTCCTTGTAACTTCAATTCTCTTCTGTTTTTCTACCAGTTTTTGAAAATAAATATGCAAGAAAATCACCAAAATAAACCGTCATCATTTTCATCTTTCTAACCTCCAACAAGTGCTGAGTGCTCCCCTTTTGGACAGTAATTCTGATGTGTGGAGCAAAAGGATTTTCTGATTCTTTTTTTTTAAATATTTATTTATTTATTTATTTGGTTGCACTGGGTCTTAGTTGCGGCAGGTGGGCTCCTTAGTTGCGGCAAGTGGGCTCCTTAGTTGCGGCATATGGGATCTAGTTCCCAGACCAGGGATCGAACCCAGGTCCCCTGCATTGGGAGCATGGAGTCTTAACCACTGTGCCACCAGGGAAGTCCCTCTGATTTTTTTTTTTTGGCTGCTTTGGGTCTTCATTGCTGTGCACAGGCTTTCTCTAGTTGCAGCGAGCAGGGACTACTCTTTGTTGCAGTGCACGGGTTTCTCATTGTGGTGGCTTCTCTTGTTGCGGAGCACGGGCTCTAGGCGCGTGGGCTTCAGTAGTTGTGGCACGTGGGCTCTAGAGCGCAGGCTCAGTAGTGGCACACGGGCTTTGTTGCTCCACGGCACATGGGATCTTCCTGGACCAGGGCTCGAACCCATGTCCCCTGCATTGGCAGGCAGACTCTCAACCACTGCGCCACCAGGGAAGTCCCCCTCTGATTCTTAATATAAGTAACAATACTTGGAATTGTGGTGCTTTGGGGATTTTTTTTCTCAAAAGCACAAACTAATCTTTTGTACTCTTTCCAAGAATTACTATATGACAGTTTACAATCTGATTAAGACTGTTCTATCAATGCACAGAAAATTCAAAGACAGTTAGTATTCAGTACCAATTATCAATAAAAAAAAGAAAAGGAGAAATCTACAGTTTTCTTTTTTTCCCCCACATCTATAACAAACATGGCAAGAAGTTTCTTAAAGCATTTAAAGAAGAAAAAGGAAAAAATTTTTATGAAAAAGGAAAAGAGAGAAAAAGAAAGAGGAGAGATGGATGCTGTTCAAGCTCGGAAGATTCTTGAGTCTGATGAAGTTGTAATAGAAATAGTTTAAGGGAACATGGAATTTGAAAGCAATTTTGAATGTTGGAAAAGAAGTAGCAACATGAAGCTATTGTTGGAGCATATACGAATGCTGATTCCTGCTTTTGGAGCAAATCAAAAGTCTTGCATTACCAGTCCCTTATCTAACCTGCTCTGTTCCAGCTTCAGTTTTGTGGTATATCTTTTCCCAAGATAAAAGAGCTGTCATCAAATGAACATTTTTTTAGATATACTATTTTCTGGCTATTTTTTTTCTTGTTGCCCAATTACAGGGGTAAACAAGTTGTTTCTTCTGGGTTCCATGTCTGAAAGTCTTTATAGTAGAGAGGATTGTTGTAAAGCTCAGAAAGACACTGTATATGAACATACGTTAAAATATACAAAGAATCATACAAATATAAGACAATATCATTACCAAAATCACTTTGTGATATGTCCATTTTTTTCCTTTTGTTTTTATTTTTCTCTCTTATGCTATCTTTATTTTATGAATAATCAAAACTGCTATATTAGAATTATAATATTATTCAGTTAGGTTGAAAATGGGAAACATTTTTGGTTTTACCTTTCAGGAAAACTAACAAAAATACTCTAAACTGCAAATTTTTACTTTAGATTGAGGGTGGTATGTTTAAAAAGATTAGAAAACACAATCTAAAGAAGTTATTTTCTAAAAAGTAGTTTTTCTTCTCGATTTTCAGTGATTAGCCAGCTGCTTTGGTAGTGGTCATTGTCATCAAAACTGCCATGGAAGCAAAATTCCATAGCCTGGTAGGCAGCCCTCAAAAAGCTCCTCTTATACTTCAAGGTAATTCAAGTTGTTACAGTAGTCATTTAGAGGAAAGAAGTCAATGGTCATAATAAATTATTTCTTTTCTTAGTGTTTATAAACAAAGATCTCTGGGAAACAGACTGTGTGCCAAAAGAAGGCAAAGAAAACAAGAACAAATTGTCAGATGGCTACAGTCACAGGGAATATGGTCTGTGTTTGGCCTGTGTCCCGTTCCTAGGGGTTTCTGCTTAGACCAGTACTGCAGCAAGCACACATTTTGTATATTAAACATGCAAGAAGGAAAAGCCAAAACCTGAAATGCCATCCACTTCCAGTAATCTGCATGCTTTTTTTCTCTGGTTTATCGAGTCATGTTTTATATCAGATGGGAGATCTGGCTTACCCCTCGGCTGCTTCCCCTGACTATTGCTTTAGTGTTTGCTATGGTATCATTACTTAATGTTTTATTATTTCCCCAAGTAAAAATAAGAAGGAAAGAAGTAAACCCATTCTTTAAAAAACATAACCCATTACAAAGAAAAAAAAAAAAGGATTTGGAGTTTGGCTACAGTTCATTCTCTAGAATGAATAATTATGCAGGGCTCTTAGGTCAATACTAACCAGAACAGAGACGTGTGCATGAACCAGCCCATTCTCACTGTTAGTTATTGGTCTTTAGTTTATCTTCCCTCAGTCTTTGCTCATCTGGAGACCCACATGGAAGAGCCAATGCCAATAAAAGAATGTTCTACATTCTTCCCAATATCCCTTCCTATACAGGCCCTTTTTTCCTAAAGCTTGGTCATTTTGCTCTCTTCGCCTTTAAAACCCCATCAGAATCCACACTAAGACTGAATACTGGCAGAATATGCCTCCCCAAAGTATGCCTTTGGGCATAAGGCTTATTTCTAGCTGAAGGTGCTTGAAAAACAGCAGGTACAAGAAGGATGCTCTCACCTTCCCCCCCCCCTTTTCTTTTAAATTTATTTTTGGCTGTGTTGGGTCTTCATTGCTGTGCGCGGGCTTTCTCTAGTTGCGGCGAGCGGGGGCTACTATTCGTTGTGGTGCACGGGCTTCTCATTGCGGTGGCTTCTCTTGTTGCGGAGCACAGGCTCTAGGCGTGCAGGCTTCAGTTGTTGTGACACACAGGCTCAGCAGTTGTGGCTCGCGGGCTCTAGAGCGCAGGCTCAGTAGTTGCGGCACACGGGCTTAGTTGCTCCGCAGCTTGTGGGATCTTCCCGGACCAGGGCTCGAACCCGTGTCCCCTGCATTGGCAGGCGGATTCTTAACCACTGTGCCACCAGGGAAGCCCCTCAGTCCCCTTTTCTCCCCCAAAGCAGAAGATAAAACTCCCTTTTGAAAGATGCCCTCCTGGTACCAGGAGGAAAGGAACATTCTTATCACCAGAGACGGGGAGTGGAGGCCAAGAGAACTCTGTACAAACTAACCTTGTTAAAATAACTCTGATCTTCCTTTGCTCTCCCCATATATGTTAGTTACTTTTCCACAACTTTCTTTGTTCAACCTAGTATATAAACACTTAGGCCTGGCCTCTTCTTTGGGTCTTCATTTTCCCGTGAAGCCTCCCATGTACATGTAAAAATAAAATTTGTATGCTTTTCTCCTGTTAATTTGTTTTATGTCAGCTTAATTCTCTGGCCTAGCTGGAGATCACAAGAGAGTAGGGGGAAAGTTTTTGCACCCCTTCAAGGCCAAGTGTAGACATTATACAATGGCTCAGATTCTTTTGAACTAGTTTTTCATTACAGCCTGCTGTTCTTCTAATCCATCTGGAATGAGTATTCTTAAGGTTGGAATTGGGGTAATCATAAAGCTCATCTTCTGTGTGATTCCACTTACTTTCTGGTTTCTGGCTTTTTACTTGACTGCCTGCCTTGGGTAGACATTAAAGAGGAAGGCACTTAAGCAGGAAATGAGATAAAGACTTACAAATGGCACACCTCATGTGTGCATGAAATATGCACACATTTTCCCATATAGACGTATATTTTGATAATCAAAATTTCTATTAGTAAACCATGATGACCTGTTCAATATTTTTGTTATGCAGAAGTTTTTCCTCTTGAAAAATAACTTAATATTTGAATAAAAAGGAAAAATACATACCATCTACGTATTTTAAGCAAAAGACTTTATTTTGTGGGCAATTATTTTTAATAATATTAAAAATTTTCCAGAATACCAACACTTTCTTACTCTTTTTAATTCTCATTTAAAGGATCAGTTTATCCTGAAATATGTTACAGAGGAGAAATGGAAAGATTCTTTGAAAAAGTAAGTATTGCATATGTTACGTAAAACTCCTGCATATCTAGTTATCACTTGCTAGATGACAAACTGAGTATGCAATCAGCTAAGCTAATAGGAAACACAGTTTGAAACTTTATTGATTTTCTACTGTATAGCACAGGGAACTCTACTCAATGCTCTGTGGTGACCTAACTGGGAAGGAAGTCTAAAAAGAGAGTAGATATATGTATATGTATAACTGATTCACTTTGCTGTACAGTAGAAACTAACTCAACATTGTAAAGCAACTATACTCCAACAAAAAACAAAGAAAAAAAAAGAAACTTTACTGATTTTGACTAAAAGCACAATTTGCCTTTACTATACTTACATTGTTAGGAACTATATATAATAAGGCAAAAAAAAATGCTTTAGATTATCTTTTAAAGTTGGAAATTGAGTTATAAAATTATAATACTTAATGAAAATAGAACACATAGAAACTTAGAGAAGAATTATACAGAATATGAACTAAGGTAAAAAAATATTAAATCAGTTTTGCCATAGTGACAAACAGAAATAACAGTACAAGGCAAAACTGGTGTCACTGGCCAAATTGTATGCATCTTGAATTCATTTGTGGTGTGGAAGTTAATTCTGTTCTTCAAATATGTCTTTCTTTCTCTGTTTCTTTATTTCTGTCTCCCAACGCACACACACATGGACACACACACAAATACATACATTCAACTTCTTTGGTCCCAATCTACCAGAGAACATTATTTCTTGATTCAATTATCTTCAAAAAAATGTTTTTTGAATGCCCTGTATGTAGTAGCATAGCGCAGTAGTAGCTATGTAGTGGCAAGTAATACACTGGTCCTCTAGGTACTTACTGGTCCTCTAGGTACTTAGTGGAAGAAATAAATTATGCACACAAACAGTTATAGTAGAAAACAGAGTCAAACACCATAAATGAGACATCTGATGGTTCAAGAGATGTCATTTTGCTTGGGGACAAGTCATGGAAAAAGACAAGTCTTTTGGAAAAAACAATGTAATTTAGTGTAGGCTTTGCAGGTGGTGAGGCTTTTATAGAAATGATGGCAGAAAAGCTGAGGGGACTGATGGAAACCAGCAGCGTGAGCAATGACACAGAGAAGAGCCCAGTCTAGAGGGATTATGAGCAAGTCATTCTATTTAGCTGCAGTGTAAAAAGTGGCGAGTAGCTAGCAGGGCAGGGAGGGTGGAGAGAAGCTTGAGAAGGTAAGTAAAACCACCAGTAGGAAATTATCCTTTACTCAGAAGACAGTGAAGATTCCTAGGAGGTTCTGGAGAAGGAGCATGGCATGCTCAAGTAGCAGTTGAGAAAAAATTATTTTTAAATGAGACTGTAGGTTAGACTGTAGGTACAGAGATTGATTAGCAGGTATATGCACTGCCCAGAAAAACGAAGGAAGCAGTGGAAATGGACAAGAGGACACCAAGCCACAGATAGTTCAGAATCTTTAGGACCTGGTAATCAGAAGAACTTGGGAGCTAAAGGTGTTACTCTTGGTTACAGCCAGATAACAGAAGGTTAAATTGAATTAGCTTAGGCAAAAAGAGTTCACAAAATCCAAAGGGGGGCTGAAACCCAGCCCTGGGAACAATTAGAGCCAACTAGAGGCAGGGACCCAAATGCCATCCTATCTCTCACCTACCATCCTTCCTGCAAGCTGATGTCAACCAACTTTCCCTCTTACAGGGAGCTTTTTCCAAGTGGCAGACATGGTCACTAATACCTCCTGAGGTTTATATCTTTCAAGTTCTACCACTGAGAGGAAATTACAAACAGACATTGCTTTCTTCTCAAATCCAAACATCCCAGGAAATAACTGCTTTCCATGGTAATTTGCGTGTATTGTCTCACTTGATACTCATAACAGTCCAATGAAGTAGGTTCTTTATCATCAGAGAAACCCATGCCACCTATCTAGAGGATAGTAACCTAGTGATTAATAACCCGCCATTTACTTCAGAGTCAAGCCATCAACCACCGTGTACTGCTGCTCTCCACAGGCATACTGTGGATCCACCCTTTAGCCAATCATCTGAGGCCAGAGAAGGTTGAACCCCATAAGACTGTGGCCATGTAGCTAGGATGGGACAGTTCTTGAAGAAGCAGGGCTGGCAGACAGAAAAGCCTCTAGAAAGCCACTGAGCAAAGACAAATCCAAAGTATCAAGCTAGGGTGCAGAAAGATAAATCATCAGGAAGTAATCATTTGCAAGAGAACATAATGAGTTTGACTTTGACTAGTTGAGTTTGTGCTGGCTGCTCACGTAGGTAGATATAGCTACCAGGTAGGTGGGAATGAGATGGCTGTGTACCCAGATAGAGACTAATTTTATAAATCTAGGAGTCACGCTCTAAAGCAGGGGTAATTAAAGCAAAGGGAGTGGATGTTTGCTGATGAAAAAAGTATAGAGAGGGTTCTAAAAATGAAAGAGAGAGTAGGAGTTCTTGGTGGAGGAGCCGGGGAAGGAACTTGGGAAATACTTCTACGTTTGGAGAACAGAAAAAGGAAAAGTCAGTAATAATGGAAGCAGAGAAGAAGCCACCAGGAAAAGACGAAAAGGGTGAGAGGAGGGTCCAAAGACAAGAACACTGCAAGATGAAGTAATGACAGTATCATCTTAAGACAGAGAAGGAAGGCCCAGAACAATCTAATTAGACAACAGTCACTGGCATCCATTTGGCAGCAAAGCGTGGGAGGGAATATTTAAACTAATCATGGTTTAAGGAGTGGAGAGGGACAGTGGGTCACGAAGTGCGTCGCAGGTGTGATGAGTCTTTGACGAGCTTCAGTGATGAAGGAAAGAAGAGAAGTCGTATGGAAAACAGTGTTTTATGAAATGGGAGCCCCGAGTCTGCTGTAGGTCCAGGGGGCAGAGCCATTAGAAAAGGAGGACTCACACGTGGGCAGCCCTGAAGGAAGGAAGGCCTCGTAGCACCTCACCTACCTAGAACCTGGTGATCCAGCAACCTCTCCTATCCAGAATACAATCAAGAACCACGAGGCAAAAATGGTCTCAACAGCCTAAATCAATGTCATTATACTTTTTCAATCAAGTTCATGAGTTTCACCTAAAAGAAAACTCTGATTCTTCTGTAAAACTGAATCAGTCTTACTCTCCTCTAGGTCAGAGATGGAGAAATGTTTCTCCTGGACTCTAGTCTGACGGTAGAAAACCACACCCACATATACACATGATAAAAGGTTAAATCAAATTCCCATTTAATTAGCTAAGGATACAAAATCTCATAGGACATCAGGAAGCCACAGAGCAGGAACAGATGTAGCATATTTCAGCATGGCTTTCTTTGACCCAGGGTCCCTGGGAGCAGAGGTGGGATAGGGACAAGAAAATAAAACTGACACTGTCCATACGGGGCGGGGTTTTCTACCTGGAAACGTAATTCTGGCTAAAATCCTGTCCTTTTATATTAAGTGTTTAATCACCATTCTAGAACTCACACTAACACCATAGGTCATTCCGTTTAATGGAAGGCTTACAGATACCAGGTTTCCTGGTCCTTGAACCAATCTCAGCATCAGCAGGACACATCAGTGTATAGTCAGTGCCAGGTATCCCCAAATAATAGCTCTGCCTCTTGTTCTCCAGTACCCTAGAAAGATCATTTCCCCTCTGAGTCAGAGATTTTCTGGTGCCTCCTATGTCCCTTCTCCAGCCATCTCCATCCTGCTCTGTGCCCTGGGAGGGGGATCTGTATGGACTGCACCAAAGAGATCTCTCTTGCCTTCTGTATTCCAGTTGGGGTTGGCCAATAGGGAACACTGGAAGGACACTGAACTAGAGGGAAATGAGGTCAGAGATTTGTTCTCATAAACTCTTCAAATCACCAAGTTTGAGGTGCCATTTATTTTTTGCAGGACCTGACTGCTACCACCATCCCATGACAGATAGGTTTCAGCTCCCATGCCAATTCTATCAATTGGTAGGCACTTCTGGGAGCATCTTTTGTGCAGGATTCTAAGACCACATCCAGGGTTTTAGTGATTGGTGGGTCATGATTGGTTGGGTGCAGGATGGGGAAGAGTGGCTCTCATGCCAAGTGTTGCCAGTCCTTGTTTTGGATTTTAACAATCATCTGGTGTCCAGATTCTCAGAAGATTTAAAACCAGAGAGACAGAGATTTGTTACAAGTGGGCAATCTGGGAAAAATACAAAGTGGCGGCTGACAGAGTAGCAGAAGAGGAGCCTGAAAGGAAAGCTTAAAAAGAAACAAACATACAAGCAAACAAAAAAGCTAAACACAATGAGATTTCTGCTGAAATCTAGCCTCAGCTTGCTGGGGAGCCCTGGGGTGTGAGTAGCACCACAAAGTTGATGCTCCTTATAACTGTTGAACCAGCCCAAACTAGCCCTATCCTGTTTCTAAAAAGGTACTGAGTTGTTTTTCAGAGACAGCAAAACAAAACCCACAAGTCATGTGGCCAAAGCGTGACCAGAGGAGAAAATTTTGACCTAAAATAACACGTGGAACCAAAGTTCCTCCCCACAGAACCAAAGGACTGAAACATGACTGGATCCTGAACGCCGGAACCCTTTCAGAAGCGAAGGGTGCTGAGACGAGGGGGACAGGTTTTTGTATCCCGTGTCAGTCAGTCATTGGTTCCCTGGTTGGGTGGGTGGAGGCAGGGGGGTGTGCAGTAAACCTCCCAGGTAGTTTTGGGCAGTTCCCTGGTGAGGGCAATTCTCTGAAGAAGGGTAGATCCACAAGCTACTATCAGCCAACACTCACAACAGCTGAGGGTGGTGTACTGGTCAAAAAAAGGGGGTGGGGTGGGACCAACAGTGTCTAGTAGAGGGGGCTTCCAAGGGGTCTAGGCATTGGCCAGTGTCCTGGATACTTGTTCTCCTACCACTATGTCATCCAGAGGTCTCCATTTATCAGCACTTACTGACACTGGTGGCACACAGATATGCCATCCCATGTGGTCTTCAGGTGGCCGTCATCAACTGAGGTCTGATAACTCATCTGATCCCCAGGTGTAGTCAATGCTGTAGTAGCCCCTCTGAGTCCCAGCCCTGAGAGCCCTGCAGTCTCCTCTCCCTCTCCCTCTCCCTCTCCCTCTCCCTCTCCCTCTCCCTCTCCCTCTCCCTCACACACACACACACACACACACACACACACACACACACACACACACACACACACACACACACACACACACACACACACACACACACACACACACACACACACACACACACACACACACACACACACACACACACACACACACACCCCTGTCATCCCTCCCAGGGCCTGGAAGCACTGACTGCACTCTGCGCCTTCCCGGATGAACGAGGTGAGTAAGCCTGCACCAGGCTCTGTGTGGGTCTTATGAGGCTTCCGGCCATCCCAGAGCTCCATCTTAGGACAGGAGGCTCCCCATCTTGGCATTTTGAAAACTTGTCAGTAGAGTCTCTTCAGCTCCCCTCCAAGGTTTCAACCCCTAAGGAAGTGGGACATACGCCTTCTCTGACCCACATGCCAGCCGTGTGCTCTGAGCCACTTTCCACCCCCCTTCTGGGGCAACACTTTTCTACTCTCTGGCCTGGTAGGTTCTTCAACTACTTTCTTTACAAGGTAATTTTTCTGTTAAACTTCATTAGGGGATTTTTTTATTGATACTGAAAACTAACCTTTTGGAACTGAAAAAACCTTTTCTCCCTCAAAAAGCCCTGATATATATATTTTTTTCTTTCACAACTATTGTCTCAGCTCTGGGTTTCAAAAGTCTATTCTTGAAACACAAAAGCTGAACAATAATTTTTTCTTTGTTTTTGCATTCCTGCCTTAATAATGCTGATCCTCCCTGAGGCAACGACGCCTCCGACTAAATAATAGAGCCTTTGAAGCAAGGAGGGCTTCAGAAGAGAGGGCACAACCTCACCACAACCGAGAAGGGACCGCAAGACCAGAGGCACGGAAACGTGCAGCCGGCTTAGAGGCTCTGGAGGGATAAGAAGTTTGCTCAAGAGGAGGATGTGTGCCAGAAAGGCAAATGAAAAGTAATGTGGAAAGAGATCAAGATGAGTTTTTAGAGGTTTCAGTTTCAGGCTTGGTAGGGGAATCCCTAGATCACTTCACCTCGCCTGGGGCTGCCCCTCGAAGGGCATGTCCAGACTTGCAGGATCTGGACCCTGGAGGAGAGAATAAGATGGAAAAGAATAGGAAGAGAAACCACTTTAAATTTGTTCAAGATACTTAAAATAGGCAGTGATGAATATTTGGCCTCTGTGCAGACACACGAACAAACATCCCAAATGTCTACTACTAGAGAAGAATTTAAAAGACGTAAGAATTTAGTCCAAAATATGTCTGAGAGCTAGATAAAAAGAGTCATATGGAACCAGTAAAAGGAAAATGTTAGTTTTCTTCACTGTAGGAAACACAGATGAAGAGGGAATATTGTTCTGGTTTTAAAACTGGAATTAATGGTGTTAGGGCAGACTGCCCCCAAATGTGCCAAAGTGGCATATTGATTATTTTGAATTACTTAAGAAACAGCCAATACAAGATGGACACTCAGACCCTCCCCTGTCTCCCCGAAAGCAAGAAATACATCCCCCGTGTGAAAGGTACCCTCCCTGCACCAGAAGGTAGGGAGACATTCTTATCACCAGAGAGGGAGAAGTCAGTGCTCAGAAGGCTGTATAAACAACACCTGTTACTTTACTACCCCAAGCCCAAAGTTCTGTGTCTTGTCAGTTCTTCACAAATGTATAGTTTCTTTGTCTAAAAAGTATAAAAGCTGCCTGCTCTGGTCATTTCTTTAGGTTCCATATCTATGAGACCTCTGTACACACAAAATTTAATTAGATTTTCTCCTATTAGTCTGTCTTGTGTCAATCTAATTATTATACCAGCCAAAAGAACCCAGAGGGTAGGGGAAAATTTTCCCTCTTCAACAATGGCATGATTGAAAATGGGCCTAGTAATCTAAATAAAACGTACAACTATCCATTGTGTTCCAGAAACTTACCAGAGTAAACTAAGGTTTGGCCACGTAATTCCTCTTGGTTTCAGATATTTGGGTCAAAGAAGCATTTGTAAACTGTTTTTTAAAGTATTTTTGTCTGTTTATAAATAAATGACAGAGTTTGTTTTTCACTTTTTGGTCTTTTAATTGATAATTTATTATCAACCATCTCTGAATTGGTTTATAGTTGATAATCAGATTAACATTTACTGAGAGCTTATTATATGCACTTTACATATAATAACTCATTTAATCATCACCAAAATCCTGTGAGATGGATTCCTATTTTATTTTATTTTTTATAAATTTATTTATTTATTTGTTTGTTTTTATTTTTGGCTGCGTTGGGTCTTCCCCGCTGTGCACGGGCTTTCTCTAGTTGTCAGCGGGGGCCACTCTTCGTTGCAGTACGTGGGCTCCTCATTGTTGTGGCTTCTCTTGTTGTGGAGCACAGGCTCCAGGCACGCAGGCTTCAGCAGTTGTGGTGCATGGGCTCAGTAGTTGTAGCTTGCGGGCTCTAGAGCGCAGGCTCAGTAGTTGTGGCACACGGGCTTAGTTGCTCCGCTGCATGCGGGATCTTCCTGGACCAGGGCTTGAACCCATGTCCCTTGCATTGGCAGGCAGATTCTTAACCACTGTGCCACCAGGGAAGCCCGGATTCCCATTTTATAACTGAGGAAAAATTAATTAAGCAAATACTATGTACCAGGCACAAAGTGCTTTGTATGTAGTATCTCATTTAACCCGTAAATAAAAAATAACTATTGTTACCAAACCAAACTTGGGTCCACTTGCCTGCCACGCAGCAAAACCAATCTAATGATACCAGGTTGTGATGAAGGAAAGTACAGCATTTATTTGCAGGGCACCAAACAAGGGAAATGGGCAGCTCACACTCAAAAGACCCGAACTCCCTGTTGGCTTTCAGGCAAGGGTTTTTAAAGGCAACATGTGGATGAGATTTACAGCTCCTGGGCTTTCTTCTGATTGGTTGGTGGTGAGGTGACAAGGTGATGTTTCAGGAATCTTAATCATCAACCTTCTGGTTCCAACCGGTCTGGGGTCTAGTGCTTGTGCTCAGAATGTAGTCACCATCCTTCACCTGGACAGAGGTCTTTGTTTCTACAGAACAACTCAAAGATATGCATCAGATTGTTATGTATATCTCTTGAGAAACTAGGACTCTGTTTCATTGCTGAACTATTGTTTCTTGACTGCTTTTCCTTTGTTTCTGAATTCCCTCACTTTCCTAATTAGTAACTACTTGAGTCTGCTCTTTGAACTGAGGGAAGGTCTAGAAGACTAAAGCCTTTTTTTTTACAAACAAGAAAACATGGAGCACAGGGGTTGCTGTACCTGGGAGGGCCCCGCAGGGTCCTGCTTGGTTTCAATCCCCTCTTTTCTTTGATACCCCTCAATCCTGAGGGGAACAGGGATGGGACAAAAAAGGGAATAAAGTTTTAGATAGAGAGGTTTGTCATAAACTCAGCAGGGGAACTCGATTTTAGGGGGACTCAGTTTCACTATGAGGGTCTATTATTTTTCCCATTTTATAGATGAGGAAATTGAAACTCAGATAGATGAATTTGTTTTAAGGTGATATAACTAGTAAGTGATGCAGGAAGGATTTTAACCTAAGCCTACCTATTAACCCAAATGTAATGTTAAAAAGCTAGAAATAATCTATGTTTAATAGGTAGAAATAATCTATGTGTGCAGTAATAAGTAATTAGTTAAATAAGTTAATAGTACATCCATATAATTAAATATTATGCAGGCATTAAAAACAATGCTGAACATATACCATATTGACATATCAAACAAACTTTTCAGCTGAAAAAAGTAGATAATGTAAAATGCACCTGTGATTTCATTTTAAAATATATAAAAATAAAAACATGCATACTTTCTTAGAAAGGAATGATGGAAGTTAAATGAAAATGCAGGGACCCTTGTGAAGGGTAGCAAATATACCAACCCAAAATATACCTCTTTGGCATAGGGATTATTACCTTAAACTGATTATTTTTGAGAGCCTGCAGACAGGGCAAAAGCTCTAAAACAGAGAAGTTACCCTTTTGTAAGGGACATTTACATTTATAAAGGAAATCTCTGTGCCTCTCAGTACCAGGAATCTCAGGTTGACTAAATCACAAGAGAATCTTACTAATAATAGAGAAGGCACAGACTTCAATCTGCATAACAAATTTTACCCTTGTTTACCTTGCTTTTCCTGGTAACTTCCCGTAACTGGTCTCTCCCTGTCTTTAGCAGAATATGGTATTTAAGGTAGTGGCTTGGGCCATCTGGAGAGTTACTCATTTTCCCTGGGTATCTTCCACATATACATGAAGTATACATGTTAATAAATTTCTGGGGTTTTTTTTCTCTTGTTGATCTGTTTTTTATTAACAAGGGGGCCTCAACCAAGAACTCAAAAGGATAGAGGGAACTTTTTTTCCCTCCCCTACACTTGTTCAACAATTACCAAGAATTTCAGGATGGTGACAGCAGAGCATTGAACCAAGTACAGGAGCCTTCTGAGTGCAGGGCTCTGCGTGACTGCACAGGTCACATGCCCATGCAGCTGGCCCAGTTAGAAGTACTCTTTACTTTCTTCTTTTTGCTTGTGAAAGGAATCAGAACATACCACCCCAAAATATGCTACTTTGGCATAAGGATTATTTTGAGCTGAAGGCAATTGAGAAGAGGTGACACAGGAAGAACTCTTTGCCTCCCCCTTTCTGCCTAAAACCGGGGCATAAATTTCCCTTCATAAAGGTGATATAAATTTCCATTTGTAAATGTGCTTTCCTCTCCAGGAAGAGGAGAAATATAGCTCTTATCTGCCTAACTAAACAAGCTTTGTCTCCCATATATTTCCTAGTCATCTTTCCACAGTTTACTACCCACAGAGGCCCCAAACCACTTTTCCTTTGCTCACTTCTCCACAATTTATTACCCTTTGTTAAAAACGATACAGACATAAGTCCACTGGTTTAACTGATTCTTTGGGTTTTCACTTTTTTGTTGAAGCCCCTGTGCATGTGAAAATATTAACATCTATAAAGAAACACACAGTTTTCCTCCTATTAATCTGTCTTTTCTCAGTTTAATTGTAGGCTCCCAGATACAAAACCTGAGAGGGTAGAAGAAAAAGTTTTTCCTTCCCTACACTTATCAGTATTACATTGCTTATATGACTTGCTTTGGTAATAAGAAAAAGAAAATAAAGTAATAAAAGAAAGGGCATCAAATATGTTGATGGGAGTTTTAGAATATATACATATAAATATAGGTATACATATACATACACATATATGTATAGATAGATAATTTTTTTTTCTAAATGCCTGCCTTCATTCCTTCCTTCTTTCCTTCCTTCTTTCTTGCTTAAATAATTTTGTCCTAAAGCCAGTAGGTGAAATTGAGCAAAAGTAAGCATCCACATTGGAGAGTGGGTGCTAGTGGCCCAGCGCAAGGAGGTGGTACCCAAAACGGATGAGAGAGGCCTTTGCATGGAGTGGGGTTGTAGCAATGGTGTGGCATGTGCGCCCACACAAGATAAGGACAGCATCTGTACATGTGGGCGATTGCAGAACGAGGTGAGGAGGATGCCCACTCAGGGGGCAGTGGGGATGAGAAGAGACTGATGACCTTGGGGGTTGATCCAACAAACAAATATATTGGGGTTATGGGGGCCAGGCTTCTCCCTCTTAGAAAAAGGATTTACAAATATGGAAAGGGAGAAAACTGGAATAAACCCTGCGGTATGTAAAATTAGAATTGGATATATCAGTCATTTTGTGTTTTCAATAGTATATGTGTATAGCGGTGTGTGTGTGTGTGTGTGTGTGTGTGTCTGTAGATATACATACCCTAGCTCTTTCCATTGAGAGAGCCTAAGGGCAATGCCATTGCAAAAACATTGAGTGTACCTACTGTTCAGATCTGTTACTAAATACCATTCTCTGCAAAAAAATAACAAAAGAAAAACAGACAAAACAAAAAAAAGCACAGAGCTCTTTGAAGATATACTTGATTCCAGGGCTGGGGTTGGAAAAGTATAAGATAAGCCTGGAAAATTTTTGTGTGTGTGCCAGAAAGTACAGAAGTGTTCAAAGAATGATGAGAATATGTCAAAAGAACTGAAAGCCAGCCTAAAGGGGCTAGGCAAATCCGGGACAATTTGAGGGTCAGTAAACAACGATAGAAACAGATATTGCCTACTGAATAAATTAAGCATCTGTGAGTTCATACTAATATACTAAAATGAATGAATGAATGAGAAGAAAAAGCTTTTCCTTACAGTATACAACACTATATATATAATGCTCACTAATGAATGTGGAAGGAATGATGGATTTAGGAAATCACCATTTGGCATCATAGTTGAAAATCTTACAAGGCTTCTAGACAAAGAACAAAACTTTCAAAGGCAATTGATAATGGAAAGATAACTAGACTAATAATAGACTTCTTATCTGTAACCTTGGTTGAATCAGACAATTTGCATTTATATTTACAGACCACTGGCAATATCCCTCTATCAAGGGAAGTTCTCATCCCCACGTGAGAGCAAAGTAAAGAAGTTTTGGCGTGTTGCAAAGGCTCCGAAAATATCCTACCTGTGTACCTTTCTGAGAAAATTTTCTAACCAAATGAAAATCAAATCTCATGATAGGGAAGATGAAAAGTTCAGGAAACATTGATGAACAATGAATTTCATAATATTTACAATTATATCGAAATGGAATATGACAGTTAACTGGAGATTATACTCTGGTAAGAATTTTGAAACAGGAGAGAGATTCTGTGAGGAAAAACTTGATGACTGTCTGGGACTGAAATCCTATAATTATCTCATACAAACTCAAGATTTGGGCAATAGGGAGGGTATGGGCAGTTAAATGTTCTAAAGGTTTCATTTCAGTGGAAGAAGTGGAGAAGCATTAAGCTAGTAATAGAGTGTGGTAGGAAGGCAAAGTTGTTACTTAGTTTTTGATCCATCAATAGAAAGATATAATTATTACAGTTGGGAAGACAACTATTAGTAAAATTGAAAAAATATATGTCTGGTAGGGAATGAGCAAATTGGAGGACATTATTTAATTTTCACATATCCATAGAAATACAAAAATAACTGCTATAGCCAGGAAAGTTATGAGTAGCAGAATGGAGATCCAATTTATGAGTGGAGGAGAAAAAGATAAAAAGAAACCTTATCAATCTAATAAGAGTGAGGAAAAGAGAGAAAAAGTCTACAAATGTACAATAAAGTGGAAGAAATAAAATTAAGTATATAAATTTTCACTACAATTGTGAAATTCTCCTATCAAAAGGCAAAAACTCTCAGATTGAGTTTGAAAATCAAATTCAATTATATTCTGTATCAGGCAGGGCCTCAGTAAGATGACACATTGGAAACAGGATAATTTGAGAAAGGCCTACTCTGGAAGGTGTGCCTGGGGAGTGAAAGAACTACAAGGCATAGTGTTATACTGGGTGAATACCAGCAGAGCTGCTCCCACGCCTAGGCCCAAAAGGACAAAGGGAGGGTGGGATTCCCAGAACCTGGAAAGAATCATGTAGAGTAGGACACCCAGAGAGGAGCAGTGACTCTTAGTTGAAGGTCATAGGGGTGACATCACAGGAAGGAGCCAAGAATTAACTTCAGTCTCCCTCCCTTGATTTAGCCAGAGAGCAAGGGAAGAAGTTGGTGTGGTCCCTACAAGTCAGCCCTTTTGCAGGGACCAGAAGGGTGAATGGTTGGTCCAGAGTAGCAAGCAGACAAGATACTTGCCACACATACTGTTTACAAGAACTGCACCAAAATTAAAGCAACAAGGAAAACTTCGAAGAAAGAAAAGGTACGTAATAGTAATAGGATATTAATAGGATTTTCCCATTATCCAGAAGTTGTGAGATTTACGCTAGACCCAACGCTGGGGAGCAGATGGAGACAAATGTTCTCCCATAAGAGAACTATCTGGAGGTCAAGCTGCCAGAATATCCCTGCAGGGCTTACTAATGGGCACGCCAGCCAGTACCCTCCTCTCCCTAGTCTATGTAAAGAAAGATTTGGGGATGGGGAAAAGTGATTTTTAGGCCTTAAGGAAAATAATATTCCTGGAGAGAAGCACTTGAGGAGATGCACAGAGATTGTAAATGAGGTGACTTGTGTCCAGTTCCTTGGCTGGATGCTTGCTGAGTTGCAGAACACACAGGTCTAATCAGGTGATGCCACCAAAGTAATGCATACAGAGAGTTCTTGGGAGAGTAATGTGATCTCCTGAAATATGGGGCATGCCAGAACATGGACACTGTGTCTACTTCTGGCCTGGAGAATCTTGAAGATGGCCACTGAATGACCCATGCCATCAGGGCTTGAAAGAACAGTGGTGAAGTGTAACCAGGAAGAAGATGAGGCAACCACCCTCCCATCCCAGGTCCAACTTGATGTGACATGATATTATGGAGGATCTTATACTTCTTCCATAGTAGATAGAATACCAGCCACTATATCATAGGATAGCTATACCACATTTTAAATGACTT
The DNA here is from genome assembly GCF_028021215.1 of Eschrichtius robustus. Classification (NCBI taxonomy): domain Eukaryota; kingdom Metazoa; phylum Chordata; class Mammalia; order Artiodactyla; family Eschrichtiidae; genus Eschrichtius; species Eschrichtius robustus. The sequence continues at coordinate 133,658,771 of NC_090827.1, forward strand.
CTCTACAATATACATGGATGAACAATTCATACAAAGGCTACTGGTAAATTAGGTACATGAAGTGCTTAACCACAGCAGTATTTGTAACAATGGTAAAATACCATCTAAATGGCCGAAAATAGTGGATGGTGAAATGAATTATACACATATCGACTAGATGAAATTTAATTCTTAAAATACGAATTCTTTAAATTGTGTAGCAAGATAGGAAATTATACCGTTAAGCAAGGAGAGTAGCATAAAAAAATATTCCTAGTCTATGATTGGAACAGGGTAAAAAAGGGCATACACCAATGTACAAAAAGCGAGCACAAATAAAACAAGAACTGATGTCTTAGGCTAGTGGAATGTGGATGAAGTCTTTTTTGCAGTCATCACTTTTGTTGTCATACAGTTGCTTAAGCAATAAATGAAATCAAAGCCTCAAAACAGAGAAACAAATGGGTGGAAGCAGAAGAAGCAACAATTAGACAACGCTTGAGGAATTTTGCTTTAGAGGGAAGCAGAAAGTGGGTGGTATCTGGAAAGGTCTGGGCCAAGGGAAGGGAGGGGCTTTTATGAAGTTAGGGAAAGAGCTACATATTTTTATGCTGATCATATTTTTATGATCTACTGGGAAGGAGCAAAACTGATGCTGGAGAAAAGCCCTTCAGCAAGGGAGAGGAAATGTGAGCCCACACTCAGGTAGAGGTGGGCAAGGGGCAGGTCAAGGGCCACATAGAGTACATGGGAGCAGATACAAGTAGGTTGGCTGTTTGATGGTGGGAAGTTGAGGGAATTCTATTCTGATTGATTCCATTACCTTCAGTGAAATAAGAAACAAAACGAGGAGTCAACTAAGAATGGGGTTTATTGGAAGTTTAAGATAAAAGGAGAAGTGTGAAATGGTCTCAGAGATTGAAAGAGTTAAGCGACCAAGGCAATATGGTAGAATTCCCTGAGAAAACTGACGGTCTACTTGAGGTTTGGGCAGTAACAGGTCTTATTGACATATCCTGTGCAAGACAACCTATCTCAACTATATGATATCAACGCCTTGAACACATGGTCTTTCTTTTTGCTGTGTCTCTTAAAGAGTTCAGTTTCGGTGCCGTAAATTGCTAGTATCCTCCCTTTTCATTTTATGTGTGAACAATGATGTTGAAAGTACACTTGCAAGCAGCTGTCTTGAAGTATCAACTTCCGTTTACTCTTTGAATGTTTCATCATTATACCAGAACATCTTCTGGAAATATCAGAATGAGCTGGCCCTAGGCACTGATGCCATCACCCATCAGAAGCCATGACCCGTGATTTATGGGTGTGAATTAGATCGTAGACTCTCAAGAGAATTGACACCCTCAGCAACTGCAAAATGAAGAAATCTGTGTCATTTTGCTCAGGATGAGTGATGTAGTTTTTTTGTTTTTTTTTAAATTTTGGTTTGGTTTTTGTTTTTAATGTGATGGCTTTAAGTGATGACAGGGCCACACAAATTGCATGACTAACTCCTCTCAAAAGTTAGGTATTTTTTGCAGCCTACACACTGATGTCACTAACAGTACTTAATACATGTGAGGTGGATATGACTGCACAGTGGGATTTATTCAAAGTGTATCAGGAAATGGGGGAGAGAAGTGAACACACTAAGAGGAAAAATAAATTTAAATTAAGCGCTTATAATAATTGACCAAGAAAAA